>NC_140752.1:59670000-60920000 GCF_051527215.1 Medicago sativa
GGGAGTGGGGTAAATATAGCCTGGCCAAAAATTGTTCCACCATAAATCAAACTCGGGTTATCCTGAACAATTCGTCCTTTGGTGGAGCTCAATAACCACCTGAACCTAATTGTTTCGTTGGTTGAATGTATGGCATTTTATTTAAGAGTAATCAACATATGTATATGTAACATCCCGCTAAATTATCGACATACCGCAGTATCACTGAACATGTCAGAGAAGAAATATTATGAAGGGTTAATTATTTAATGGAGAATATTTAACATACAGTGTCAGTTTAGTATGGGCGATACAGTATACTTTACATTGTGTTTTAGACTTTCTGTTGATTTATTTGGAGTTAGGACTAGTAAGTAAGTAAGCAAGTTCCTTCAAAAAAAAAAAAAAAGTAACTAAGCAAGTAACAGCTATGGGTTGAATTGGAGTGCAATGCAGTTCTGCACAATTTTCATTTTTGCAATAACCAAATTCAAGAACACTGAGTGCACTTACTTGTTCTTTATTATTTCATTTCGATCGTTTTCTATTATAAAAATACAATCACACACACAAAAAATATCTACACTCACAATTTCCTCTTAGAATTCAGATTGGTTCAATGCTATCACACCATTTTAGTAAACCATCTTTGTAATCACACCATTTTTTTTTTTAATTTGAATTCAGAAGAGTAAATAACTTTGCACTTTTTCATTTAATGAAGTTACATTAGTTTGTGTTTCAAGGTTCTCTGCGGTCCCAAAATTCTTGTATATACATATATATGGTTATACATTCTAGTTTGTTTACTGATTCGTCTATCATTTGTTTGAATAAATATATCTATATCAATATCAATCTAAAGGGAAGAAAACGTTCAAAGTCTACCTGCTTGACAACCAAAGATGCAGAGCTGGATAGGATTAGTTTCTTACCAGGTAATGTAACAGACCAGATTCTCTTACACTTGCCAATTAAGGAAGCATTGAGAACAAGTGTATTATCCAGCAAATGGAGAAACAAATGGTACACAGTACCAAATCTTGTGTTCGATAAACATTGTGTCTCTGATGGAACTTTCCAAGACCCTTCAGGTATCAGTAACAAGTTTTTGAGAATTGTTGATCATGTACTTTTACTTCATTCTGGGTCAATTAACAAGTTCGAGATCCGCGACAACTATCGAAATCTCATTGGTACGAGGCCTGCAACTGATATTGCTCGATGGATTCTTCATCTAGTAAGAAGGTCTATTAAAGAACTTGTGTTGGATATCGGGACAGCAAAAATTTATAAGATACCTTGGTGCTTATTCTCTTGTCAAAGTTTACATCATTTAGAACTAAGATGTTGCAGGCTTAAACCTCCAACGACGTTTGAAGGCTTCAGGAACTTGGAAAGTCTTTCTTTGACTGAAGTTACAATGACTCAGGATGCTTTTGAAAACTTGATATTCAAGTGCCCTTTGATTGAAACATTGGTATTAGTTAATCTTGATGGTTTCACCCAAATTAATATCCACTCACCCAATCTGAAGAGTCTTCTCATCATGGGTGAATTTGACGATATTAGCTTTGACAAAACTTTCCAATTAGCTAACGTAGTCATTGCTTTAAATTTGAATTTGAACTCTGAAACCAATCAACATAGATTGCATAGACGCTCTAGCAGTTTGCTCAATTTTTTCAATCATCGACCTCACCTGCAATTCTTAGCTATTGAGAATTACTTTTTAAAGGTATAGTGCTTCAACATAAGGTTGACTTGACTCACTGTAGGAGGCTCACTTTATACTGTTTAATATGAATCACAATAATGTATATTCCACTATTGATCTGTAAGTATTAAAAACATTATGTAACGTGTTAGCTTAATTCTTCTGTTCTGCTTCAGTATTTGGCTGCAGGTGTCGTTCCAGTAAAGCTTCCTACACCTTGTATTGATCTAAGCCATCTTTTATTAAACATAAACTTCAATGACTTGAAGGAAATCTCGACTGCTCTCTGCTTGCTCAGAAGCTCACCTAATCTGCGAAAATTAGAAATATCTGTGAGTACTCAATTAATTTGGCTATGCTTGATGATTTGTGGTTGCACTTGCAGATCTTGTTTTTGTTTTTATTTAGTTATTAAACTCTAGAATTTTCAAACTGTTTTTGCTAGAGGAATTTGTCCATTGTTTAGTTTTGGTAGTTAGTTTAGTTTCTATGACTTGTAGATGTGAGTTGCGATATTGCTAACAAAAGTTATGAATCAGTCGCAATTTAGATAGAGTTAGTTATATTGTCAGCCTATTAGATTCCTATATAATAAGAGACTAGTGTACCTCATATTCCATCTTTTATTCGTCAATACAATGTTACCTTCAGAGAGAATTTTAATAATCTGTATATCTCTCTCTCTTATGCATACAACCTTAATTTTTATATGCTCTATATCTCTTTTATGCATACAACCTTTCCTCCCTCTAATCCATGAATTCGTAATAATTGCTTGTAGGCACGGATTGTGGAGCAGTCTCACCTTTTAACACCTGCCTCCTATCGTTGGGAAGATATCTTTTCCCAGCCAGACTTGCCCCTCAAAGTGCGACATGTAACAATAGGCACAATCTCTGGTTTTCGACCTGAGTTAGATTTTATCAGATTTCTACTACTCAATTCGCCTATGTTAGAAAATATGACTGTGAAGCCTCTTGGAAATGTTAGGCCAGAATTGGTGACAGAACTAATTAGGTTCAAGAGAGCATCGGGAGAAGCTGAAGTTATTTACCATGTGGTAGACTCTTCATAATGAATTTTATTATTCTAGAATTGTATTATGACTTTTAAAGGCATTATGACTAAAGTTAAACTTTTTGTAACATGGCAACAAGTTACTGACACTAGTGAAGGTAAGGAAAACAAATATAACTTTGAGATAATGTGCACATGATAACTTGTAACTCATATTGTAAGCACTCTTGTCAATAAGAGGAGGCCTTCAATAATTTAGTTTGGAGGCAAGCAAAACTTTTTGCTCATTTTTTAGTGAGAGTGTTCATTCCAATTTGTATTACGAATTTAATTTTAAATATGAAAAGCAATAAGGTGATCATACCAGTGTTACTAATGCTTCAGATCTTATTAGAGTTTCGCAGTTAAGCGTGCTCTAGCGAGTGTAGTATTAGTCTATTAGATGAGTCATGTGAAATCCTTATATGCAATCAGTCAAAATAAAGAGTTCAATGATGTCTGTGCCAAAATTAGCTACTACACACATTAATTAACAATCTCATCTTCATACCTTGCTTTGACATTCCACGGCTTTGCTAGCTCAACCTTTTCTTTCATCTTCATTCGTTTAGTAGAAAATTGAGCCCTTTTTACAGGACCAACTTTAAAAAATCATAGGTATTAAGCAAAATTATTGGAGACAAATGGATGTAAGTATTACTAAATTGCCCTTTGTATATAGATGTATTTGATCTTACTTTTCATATACCAAAATACATTGATAATATTTAAAAGGGATATATTTTTCAAAATAGTAATAAATACATCTAAAAACTTGTAGATGATCATATATTTAAAGATAATTTTTTTTAAAATGATCTTATAATTCGGGAGAAAGGAAGTATCATAATCCATTAATTTGTCCAACTTCTTGATTGATTATTTCCAAGTACACGTACCTACATACCAATTAATGCCCACTTACATGCAAATCCAATCAAAAACAGCAATCCTTGTACTCATCGACCTTTCATCCTCAAGTCTTTAACTCATCCTCTACCCCAATGTCTTCATCCAGAACTTTGGTGTCAAAAACCACGTCATAGTTTTAATTTTATTTTAATAATTAATGTGAGAAAGCAAAAAATTATTAAGAACAAAATAACAATAATAGTCATTTTACAATGTTGTTGATGCTACAAAATCAAACTTTTATAATTGACCCTTCATGAATACCATATCCATTAAAATCATAATCCAAAATCAAAATCAATCTACTATAAATTTCATCAACATATCCATTACTTCATTGTACTCTACTTTTAAATAGTTATCATATTCAAAATCATATCCATATACTATTTTATCATCTCTTTCAATGCAGAGATCAGGTTATGGTCCAGATGGAATATACAGGTCCCTAAGACCTTCTCTAGCCCTCCCAAACAATCCAAACATCTCCTTAGTCTCATTCCTCTTCACAAGCGTCTCTTCTTCCCCCGACAAAATCGCCCTCATCGATGCAGACTCTTCCCAAACTCTCAACTTCTCTCAACTCAAAACACACGTTGCAAAACTTGCACAGAGTTTACTCAACCTTGGCATAAACAAAAACGACGCTGTCCTCATCCTCTCCCCCAACAACATCCAGTTTCCTGTATGTTTCCTAGCTGCGGCCTCCATAGGCGCTATAGTCACCACTGCAAATCCTCTTTACACCGTCTCGGAACTCTCTAAACAAATCAAGGATTCCAATCCTAAACTAGTCATCACTGTCCCTGAATTATGGAGCAAAGTGAAGAGTTTCAATTTCAACTTTCCTGCAATTATCATCAACTCAGGTAATATTTGATACAAAGTTAGTTATAGTTACTAGTTAGACTAGTTAGTTTTTGTCATCATTCACCATACTGCTACCCAGTGGCGTATCCAGGACCCTGGATCAGGGGGTGCAGAGTTTTTAGTGTAAATAATTTAAATGACAGTTTATAATTTCATAATTTTTTACTTAACCAAAAACTATTTTTTCCAAATATAAAGAAAAGTAAGGACATAAATTTTCATGTCTTTCATGATTCAAAATTATGTAGACAATATTAGATTAGAAGGATAATTAGATAAATAATAAATAGAAAATTGAAAAAACAAAATGATATTTATTTTAGACATTTTTATATGACAAATTGATGCTCCACACTAATTTTAGAATGGATATAGTAAAAAAGACAATGAGTGAAATAAAAAAAATTATTTGTTGAGTATTATATGAACTAGTTTTGGATGGACACAATATACGGATACACTCACATATAGACAATGAGTGAAATAAAAAAAATGATTTGTTGAGTAGTATATGAACTAGTTTTGGATGGACACAATATACGGATACACTCACATATTTGAGAAAAGATAAAAAATAAGAAAGAATTAAATAATATGTATTTTAAAATAATTAAATGATATTTTTTTTAATTAAAATGATATATATTTTGTTATATGTATGTTGAAATATTGTGTTCAAATATTTGTAACATATAAGTATTTTCCGTATTAGATATGCAAACTGTGAACTTGGCCATGTGCTATAGTCCTGATCAAGACTTGAAAAACATTATGTATTTGTTCTACATTTACTTTTATTTTAACTTTGAGAACTTACTTTGAAGTGATGCATTATAATAAAAAAAATTAGGAAAAGTAATCTAAGCACTTAAGAAAGTAGAAGCTTGAATGTTGATGGAAGACAAGTGGAAAAGTTTGTCGCACCTCTTTATGCGTCCGAAGATGAAAGAAGAATAATTGGATAAGTGCAAAATCCCTAAGTGCAAATAAACTAATATAGTTGGTTGAAATTTTACAATGTCAGGGGGTGCAGGTGCACACCCTCACTAAGAGGTGGCTCCGCCCCTGCTGCTACCAGTTGGTTATAGTTAGACTAATTAGTTGTTTTCTTCATTGGCTATATATTTGTTGCATCAGTTAGTTGTAGTCTCTGAAGCACGGACATTAAGTGTGTCTCGGTGTGCGATACACGTCGTTGTCCAACACTCGTATGACATTTGTCGACACACTTTTACATTCGTTAGACACTTCTATGGGGTTTAAAGACGTGTCAAAGTAGTGATGATCAATGAAGAGGTTGAAGACATTAATTTCGATAACGTCATTTTTAACTTTTCGATATAGTAGATGGATGAAACATGTGAAAATTTGTCATACTTTGTTTAAGAACTTTTTTGTAGTGTATAAAATTGCTCAGTTTAGATGTACATATCTATTTTAGTTCTCAACTTATATATCGGTGTTTCTGTCCTATATGTGTCGACGTGTCCGTGTTGGAGTCCGTGCTTCATAAGTTAGTTGTTCCCATTATTCGCTAGATAACTTGATTGTTATCAGTTAGTTATAGTTAGACTAATTAGTTGTATTCATGGTTAGCAATATAATTGTTGCATTGGTTAGTTATAGTTGCACTAATTAGCTGTTCTCATCATTCTCTATATAACAAACTTTATATCTAATAGGTAATGCTACGGGTTTAAATTCGAACTTCACGAGTTTTGAGGCGTTGATTGAATCAGCAGGAGAAGTAACAGAGTTACCAGAAAACGATGTGAAACAGACCGATACAGCGGCACTTCTGTACTCATCAGGAACTACAGGAGTGAGCAAAGGAGTGATTCTCACACACAAGAACTTCATCGCAGCGGCGTTAATGATTAACATGGACGATGATTTAGCAGGGGAATTAAACAACGTGTTCATCTGCGTTTTACCGATGTTTCATGTGTTTGGATTGGCGGTTATAACATACGCGCAGCTAAGGAGAGGAAGTACGGTGGTTTCAATGGGGAGGTTTGAGTTAGAGGGTTTTTTGAAGGTGATTGAGAAGTATAGAGTGACAAATTTGTGGGTTGTGCCACCGATGATTCTTGCTTTGGCGAAACAGAGTGTGGTTGGGAAATATGATGTTTCTTCATTGAAGAGTATTGGGTCTGGTGCTGCTCCTCTTGGGAAGGAATTGATGGAGGAGTGTGCTAGACGTCTACCTCATGTTACTATTTATCAGGTAAGGTAATCTTGATCGGACAGTTAGGGAGCACACATTCACGAATTCGGACATCGGTAGCCGTTTTATCAAGATCAGTCGGTCCGGATTAAAGATAGCGATTTTAAGTTATAAAACTGAAATTAAAATCTGTAATTTTTGGAATGTTGTTCTTGATCAGACGGCTACCAATGATCTGAATGTGTCATTGCATTGAACCTATTTGAGGCACCAGCTGGGATAAAAATGATTTATTTATTAATTGATTATCTTGTACTATTAGGGGTATGGTATGACAGAAACTTGTGCCGTTGTTTCTATCGAAAATCCAAGCGTAGGTATTCGTCATTCTGGCTCAGCTGGAATGTTGGTTTCAGGAGTCGAAGCTCAAATAGTGAGTGTGGATACACAGAAGCCACTCCCTCCAAAACAATTGGGGGAAATATGCGTACGAGGTCCCAACATGATGCAAGGTAAATTGTCAGCACATTCAACATTTACACTCCTACAAATAACTCTAAGTGATTTTCCAACAGAATACAATTATATTGTACGTGTAGTGTTCTTGTTATGCTTTAAGGAATTCAGTAAAAAAATGACTTGCATTGTTGTATATGTTACTTTCTGATATACATCTATTTTTTCTATTAAAAAATTCAACTTCTTAGTGTATTTGTAAATTCTCTACCAATGAAACTTCTCTTGATCAGCTAATAATTATAAACATGCACTTTAAGTTCCTTTTCATGCTTTTAAATAACATTGTAATCATAATGCATTTTATGATCATACTTACTTGTACAAAGTCTCTGTAGAGTACATTGGTTAGCATTGTTTCTCCAAGTCTTGCAGTTTTTATATCTTCAACTTTATGATTGGAATGTAAATTTTTCCCATATGAAACTTTTCCTATACAATATTTCAGGTTATTATAACAATCCAGAGGCCACAAAACAAACTTTAGACAATGAGGGGTGGGTACATACAGGAGATCTTGGATATTTTGATGAGATCGGCCAACTTTATGTTGTTGATCGTATCAAAGAACTGATCAAATACAAAGGTTATCAGGTATGTAATCTAACATGATATCGATTGTAGTAACTAAAGTAACATATTTCATCTATTCATTATCTGAAATCTTAGCCAAATCCTTGTCACTGTTATGTTTACTTGAGCATTGGAAAGATGATATGGTATTGGTTGTATTAATCAAATGATCCTCATTAATATTTCTTAAGATCGATGGACTAGGAAATCATGTTGTGGTTACGAGGATTATTTTTGACAAGGAATTTCACATTATGTAATATTTGTCTCTCTGAAATTAACTAGGTTGCGCCCGCAGAACTTGAAGATCTTCTTGTTTCTCACCCTGAAATACAAGATGCTGTCGTTATCCCGTGAGTAAAACTTGCATGATAGTTTACGTTTGAGGGATGTTACTTACATCAAAAATTTGAAAAATATCCTAACTTGTAACAATTGGTTTGACACAGAGAAAAAAGTAATAAAAAATGAAATCGTACACCATATAAATATACTGTGATGGACAACAAAACTGTTTTCCAATTGATATTTCTCTATTAATAATTCACATTTGAGTTACTTATTGCTATAGATTTCCTGATGACGAGGCTGGTGAGGTTCCAATTGCCTATGTTGTTCGTTCACCCAACAGTTCCCTGTTCGAGGAAGAAATTCAGAAGTTTATTGCTAATCAGGTGAGAAAAAGCTAAGTAACAAGTTTTATCTCCACTTACAAGTTACAGCAAAAGAAACACATTTTGCAAGCTTTAAACTATGTCTGAGGAATGAAACTGTTTTTAACCCTGTATTTATGTTTTTAATGGTGGTCAACTTATTTCATTTGCCAATTTCAACTAATTTTTAAACACGTTTATAGGTTGCACCATTCAAAAGATTGCGAAGGGTTACATTCATCAACAGTGTTCCTAAGACAGCTTCAGGAAAAATTCTCAGAAGAGAGCTTATTGCAAAAGCACGATCCAAAATATAAGATATAATGCAATTTCAAAGTGTATAGTATAAGATTAACAAATATATTAAATTAAGTTCAAAATTACAAATGAATACAAGCCGAGCCAAGGTCCAACCCACCAACATAATTATTAGGCTCTTATTCTTAAAATAATATATGTATGGATTGATAAAAAAATGTCTCCAAGCATAAAAATCTACATCTATTATTGAATGGTAGAGTTATTTATTAGTTTTTTTTTTCTTTTAAGCAGAGTTATTTATTAGTTGACAACCTCAAAATAAGGCCAATATCTTCTCCTAATCCCATCATTACTATTTCCATCTGCTACAACTTCTAAATAAAGCAGAGTTGATCAAATTATACATGACCATGAACAATATTTGGCAGCATATATATAGACCACATACATCATTTATTGAATGAACCTAAAAAGTCAACTTTTGCTTATAATAGTGACCGGAGGGAGTATAATTCTTGTGGCCTCGAACATCATCCTCTAATCTCAAGTGATGAGGGTGGAACGTATATTCGGGAAGTAGGTCAGATTGAGGCAATCATTGAAGGATCTGATTGTGATTACAATCTACTAGTAACAGTAATTATAAAATGCAAACGTTTGATCTAGTTGCTTCTAGTTCAAAACATGAAATTGAAGATAATTCTTCTGAACCTATAGCTGCCACCGACAGAAATCAAACACGGAACAATCTTGCCAATGTTGCTTTAATGGATAGAATTCCAATTGAGAGAGGGGATGATGAGGTTAGAAAATCAAATCTTTTTGTGTTACAATGAATTTTGTATATAACCTATCATGCATGTTCATAGATTATTTATCTAATATCATACCTACTATCTCTCGTCTATTGTGTTAAACTATAACCTATCATGCATGTTCATAGATTATGTATGATAGAATTGCAATTCAACGTAATTGTTTAGTCAAACTATTGTATCATGTGGTTTATAGGCAATAGTTACTTTGAAAGTACAGTCTATAAAAAGTAGGAGTGGCAAAACAGATTGAGGCCGACATACCACTCAAGTTGGCTCACTCGTTCAATAGAAAGAGTCATTATTATAAAATTTGCTGCATTTTCCATTGTATGTCATAATAGAGTACAATGTTATATTATGTTCTTCTGTGGTTTTTAAATCTTTAAAAAAAATTATATACTTCTGTCAATGTGTTGAACAAATCAATCTAAAAATTATTCAACTGTTTTTGTATATAGCTTGCATGTGTTAGACACAGTATATAGAGGCGCTTCGAGTCTGAGATGATCAGTTTGCAAAGGAACAACTCTGTTGATACTTCCACCATAATATTGCATATGATATGTCCAACATCGGGTAGAAAACAGCACGTGCAATTGTATGTAACCTTCTAACACAGACACTTGTTTGCTGAGTTGATTAACACCAACTTATGACCCATGTGGGGGCAAACAAGATGATGGAACATGTCTATGTCTCAACAGGTTGGGCTGTAGGGTACACTATGCTGGCTTGCCCACTCCAAGTTGAGAGTTGGGCCATGGTATTTTGGCGAAGGCACGGGATCTGCATGAGGCTGGTTTCACAGAGCAGTGAACACCTCCTTCTCTTGACAGTGGAGGGATCACAGGCTGCTGCATTCTGCTGCATTCTCAGCCCATATAGCTTGTCGAGCCTATCCGATTGAACCATCATTTTTTTTTCTTTGTCTCGTCATGTTTGGGGCTAAATAAATTTAGGCATATGGCTTCTGATTTTTGCTTTGTGAGTCTAATAATCAAGAGATACTGTTATCTATAGATACATGCCTATTTTCTTTGCTGATCCGCAAAGGCGTGTTTTGCAAGGAAATAGTTTTTACTTGAATTCACTTCCACCCTTAAATCATTACGGATGCATAGAAAATGAAAATATGTCTTTGCATCTTTCTTTAAGGCAAGGGCATCGCCTATCGCAGGTCCCTTCACCAATGGAAAGACATATCTGGCCATCCAAAAATGAAGATTTCACCTAGTCATCAGTTCATATTCCTGGAGAAGATTTCTGTTGGAGCACCCCCAAAAGGGCGAGGGTAATGAGGGGCATGTATACACTGTAAACGTAAAAAATCAATGTGTCACCACAACAATAATTAAGGCACTATTTACTTAATTCCATTAAATTAAATAATTTTCACATCTTGAACATAAAAGTGTCATCATCATATTGATATTAATATGAACATAATTTGGTCATTAAGGACCAACTACAAAAGATTTTTTTTTTGAGCGAATAAAAACATCATGTTTTATTTTATTATAGACTAAAATCAAAATTCAGTATATTTGTATTGATTCCTTTCAAACAATTAGAGAGATTAATAACTCAGTGACTATCTTGATGAATTAAAATAACTTAAGAGACTATTTCTTCTGCTTTTATTCGGCAAAAGCTAAATTAGAGTTAAAGTGATTGTTTAGAAAAATTATTATTTACAAATAAAAATATCGATGCATAAACACTGCAGAGGTTGGTGGGGGCCAAAGTTTTTTTTTTTTTTTTGAAATATAAATAAGAGATAACCATCTAATCCAACACATGACGAGCGAAAAGGGGGGAATCGTTCCTAAATCCTTTCACTTTATTTTTTATTTTCATTTTTTTATTTCATATGTTTATCCTTATGATCTTAATTCTTCTTGTCTTTGAAATTGAAAATGAACTATTAGAGTCCATTGATTTTTATCAAGCCTATAGAAATTTAAATTATAAAATTTGCAATTTCTTAACACCAAAATTCTAGAAGCACGATGACAGTAAGAAATTATTTATGAGATCATGTCTTCATCTATATTTCAAGTAAGCATTTTAAATCACCGATTGCATGATTTTTTAATAGGTTTATTAACTTTATCTTACTGTCGAGTTGTAGCTCCTAAAAGTTATGAAATATTTCAAGAGGAGGAAATTTAATATTGAGGTCCAAGATCTCGTTGCATCATACAATTACACAATTTGCAATTTCTTAACACTGATACCCTAGGATAGCGGCAATGGTAAGAAATTAGGTATGAGATAATTCTTTCATCTATATTTCAAGTCAGTGTTTACAATTGTCGATTACATGTTTATTCTATTGGTTTATGAGCTTGAGCTTGTTGTCGAGTGCTAGAGCGTGAAAGCAAAGAATTATCTCAAGAAAAGGAAAATCAACCTTTGGGGTCCAAGATATCATTGCATCATACAAATTGCATGTATTTTCTATTGGTTTATGATTCAAGTTAGTGTTTTAAATTGTCAATTGCATGTTTATTCTATTGGTTTATTAACTTGAGATCGTTGTTGAGTACTAGAACGTGAAAGCAAAAAAATTTGCAAGAGAAGAAAATTCAACCTTTGTGGTCCGAGGTTTCATTGCATCATACAATTACACAATCTGCAATTTATGAACACCAAAACCGTAGGAGCGCGAGATGGTAATAAATCAGGTATGATATCATTTCTTTATCTATATTTCAAGTTTGTATACGAAATCATTGATCTCATTTTTTTCTATTGGTTTAAGAGCTTGAGCTTGTTATTGAGTGCGAAGTGTGAAAACAAATAAATGTTTCAAGAGGAGGATAATCAACATTGGGTGTCTAAGATCTTGCCGCATCACACAATTAGCGGAAAATATGTAAGTAGAGACCTTCATTTTTCTTCTTCAAAATTATAGTGAAAAGAGAATTTTCTTGCGATTTATATATTCATGGTTAATTCTAAAGAACAAACAATAAAATCAAATATTTTGTCTAATTTTTATTAAGACAAGTGTATGTTGTCTAAATTTAAAAAATAAAAGTAAAAAAATCATGCGTATGAAATCATATAAGAATAGTATATGATATAAAAGAACTTGTCCAACTTTTGAATCAAAAAGGTTTGCATATCTTGCTGTAAACAAAAGAACTTTTGAATCATACGATATAAATATACACCTCTTGAAGTGCTAAAACTAAATATACACCTTTTGAAGTACTAAAAATAATTATTTTTTTAGACTGGTGTGTATATTGCAAACAACATAAAAAATATATTAAAAAAAAAGATGAAATGTGCAAACAAAAAGAAATTAAAAGAACCTATAATATGGAATACCTAGCTTATTTTTGGCTAGTTGTTCTCTAATGAAAACAAGAATAGTATTCCACCAAGTGAATTCATTCAATGTCAAACCTAAAGTAGCTAACTTGTCATTTCCCTTCCTAAATATATGAGTTACAAAACATGACATGGTGCTCATCATGTGAATACAATTAAGACATCTATTCTTTAAATGCCATGGTACCATATGAGGTGACTTGATTGCCAAGGTAGCAAGCCTTGAATCAGTTCCAATCAATAAGAATTTACAATTCCTATCTAGTGCACATTTAACTGCCAAGATAATTCCAATAAGCCCAGCACAGAAAGCATTTGCAAGGGCCAAATTAAATGCAAAACACCCAATGCCTTCCCCATTTCTATTTCTGAATACTCCTGCACAAGCTGCTTGGCCAGGGTTCCCTAGGGATGTGCCATTAGTGTTACACTTTATCCAATGAAGAATTGGAGGATGCCAAATAACTTCAATGATTTTAAGAGCTTTAGGATGGTGACTATTGACTCTAAAAGCTTTAAGAATTCTGAAATCATTGATGGAGGGACCAGTTACTGCAGCACTCAAGTTTGTTTGAGTGTTATTGAATCTGTTGTTGTTTCTATAGGACCAAATAATGTTAAAAATGTTGATAATTTCTGAGATGATTACTAGCTTGCTCTGAGGACTCCTACATCTTTTAATACCTTCTAAAGTTGTTAACACAGAGGATGAGTTGATGTTAAAATTGATGATAGACTGTAGGTAGTACTGTAATGAGAGACCAAAGTGACAGTTGAGAAATAGGTGGAAAAGGTATGCATTATATCAAACCAAAGCCAGTCCTACTATTTTTATAGGACATGTAAACAGTGTATTAAAAGTAAATAACATAACAACAATCATAAGCTTGACAAACATTACGGTACCGAGAATACATGTCGCCTCCTTTATATATCAAATATTTTATCCATATAGTTCATGTGAGACTAACCATTCATACTTGAACCAAAAAAAAAAAAAAATACTTCTTGATTGTTGTCTTAGACTCCATGATAAGAGTTATACCTAGACATCTTTATGACAACATTTCCTTTACATTTTCAAAACATATATATTTTTTAATTTGAAAAATACGTTCCATTTTGTATGAGTTGAAATATCTCATCAAAATAATTTCTCTATGTTCCTTTAGAGAAAATAAGATGATTCACAACAATTAATCGTATATGTCACTTTAGAAGTAGTTACAATTAAAATCAAACATTTGTAACGATCTAACAATTATGATTTTTTGTATAAGTTTTCTTCTGCCCCAATTTTCATGTCTCTTTTCTCCTTATAGAATACAATTTTTTCTATTTTTAATTTGTTTTTTTGAATTATTTGTTAATTCATGAATTATTTTCTTTTAATGTGAAATCCATACTTGATTGCTTGTTAAGATTTTCATATTTTGCTACCTTAAAATAATATCAACTGTCATGGTAGTAAATTTTAAAATGATTTGAAAACAAGTTGAATTTTAAATAGTTTTAGAGGTGACATTATATTTCAATGGACGTTAATGCAAACTTAATTTGCCATGTTGTGAAAAAAACATGTGCAAGTATACAAGTCAAAACAAGTAGTATAATAAAACCGTTATCATAACGGTTGGCAGTGCCACCTTCAATATTATTTAAAGTTAATACCATATCAATTTTCATTATTTTAAGGTAGCACAATCTGAAATTCTTAATGAACAACCATGCAGGGATTTCACATTAAAAGAAAAAATTTATGATTTAAAATACAATTTAAGAATCAAATTTTATATAGAAAAAAATGATTTCTAGAAGGATAAAAAAGATTTGTGAATTGGCGAATAAGAAAAGAAATACAATGAATACTTAGCTAATGCTTACTCACCAAAAACTGTTGATGAATGAGAAAACATTCATTGTTAATGTTTACCTTTTTAGGTGTGCCAGATACATATCCAATTCACCTAGAGGATTAGCTTAGCTCTTAAGTTTTTGGGTTAGAATGTAGTATAAATAAGACCCCTTAGTCCCCTAATTAGTTCATAGCCTTGTCTTTGTATTTTTATTGGAAACGATATATTGAGATTTGCAATAACTATTAAGAAACTGTATCGTACTTCAAAGCCAAATTAAACTTTTGGAATAAATAAATTAAGATCTGCAATGACTAATATTTTATTTTGAGGAAAAAATATTAGTCATTGCAGATCCCAATTTTTTTTTTATTTTAAAAGTTTAATTTGGCTTTGAAGTACGATAGATTTTTTTAAGTTGTGTGCATACCTTCCATCAAAATCACTTGAAGTTGCAGTTACATTTGTGATATGTTATGCTTAACTCTTGGATTGTGGAAACATATCAGCAATATTTTGAGATTTGATTATGCCTTCTAATGTTTACCTGGCTTCTTGTAGGGACAATCATGTGGTGGACCAAATGGCCTAAACATTAAGCAAAAGTGAGGCTTTAGAATTAGGAGGTGGAGATCTTTTACTTGGAGTTGACTATTGTCAACATGAAATTGTGATATTCTTTGCTCCTAAGAGGAATATCTTGTTTTTTTTATTTCATTATATCTTCCTATTTCCTAATTCTATTTAGACCCGTAGCGCATGTTTAGTGGTCAGATGTATTGCGAACTTTCATATTTTATGGTTTTGTAATAAATGTCGTTAATCAGATATTCCTTATTATTTTCACTTTATCGCGAGTTGCAGAATTCGCAATGCGGAATAATGGATTTAACTTGCAAATTGTTTTCGGGTGCAAGTGATAAACATTGTTGGATTTTTTTGGTGTCTTGACGAAACATTCGCGAGTGATGTTCCCTATTATTATGGAGGTGGGCTTGGGGCTGATTCAGTAATGAGTTGTCCCGTAGTTACATAATTTGCCGACATGATTCAAAATTAAGGAGTATAATAACCAAGGATTAGGGATTTGGCTGAATAATATTTGATTTATTTATTTTGAAAGTGAAATAATTTAATTTTATAAAAAATAAATAAAAATATGATAATATGGATGTGGTTGGGCTATGAGTAAAATTGGCTGACATATTGGTATTCTCTCATCATAGATTATGTGTTGACTAACAAAAGTTTAACGTCAAGAACTAATATAAAAATAAAAAATAGTTTAGAGATTCAATTACACATTGATGTTAAATTTGAGACATACGTAAAAACTTTTAACTAGTTCAAGGACTTAAAGTTTTTTTATTTTTTTATTTTTTGTGTTAAACCTTCCGATTCCTAAGAGAAGGGACCCCAATAATCTGGAGTTCGGTCGGAAGGTAAGTAAAATCTAGCAAAAAATTGTTCATCCAAAGAATCAAAGCTCTTCTGAATGATTTGTCATTTAATGAGGTTCATTAACCATTAAGCCAATTACTTGGTTAGGGATTTACACATTAATTAAACGTTTGAAATACTAAGTCTTAAACCGGTGCTATGTACGAGTCAATAATATGTGAGGACCACGATATTTCATTCAATTTGAGTTTTGGTTTATGTGCTAAACATATTATGTTGATAGCCAAGTGTATACTAATAGATCCAAATCAAATATAATTATTACATATTTCATATTATAAATGTAATTATAAATCAATGTAATCAAATATAATTATTACTTGAAGTGTGTTGGCTTTTACTAAAAACTTTTCTAAATGTTTCAGAACTGGCCATAGTCTTATGGATTTAGAATCTGACTCGAGTCTGAGTGCATGAATGCGTGCTTTCTTTGTTAATTGATCGGTTGTAATATATTTGCATTATGCATTTCCTGAATAGTTTTCTGATTTTGATTACTTGAAACTCAGCTTTCAAAGGAGCTTAATTGTTCTAGTCTTTTAGTTTGGGGATCTCTTGTTGGAACTAGGGTCAGAGCGTCCGAACTGAGCATTTACCGGTTGATCTAGGACTTGTGGACTGCTAAAGCTTTATACTTATTTAGCATTTTTGGTTTCTGCAGTTACAGAAGTTTATTTTAATAAAAAAATACACATGACACATAAACTAGTACGAAGTATACTTTACTTTGTATCTCTCTGCTTTCTTTAGTTAATCTAAAAAAGATAAATAAATTCACACGAGTACATGATATTTTTTTTTTTAATTTGTGGTGTTAATCCTCCGGTTCTCGGTGGAGCCCTGGTCATTTGGAGTTCGACGGTGAGGTAAGTATAACCTGTCAAAAATTGTTCTCCCAGGAATCGAATTCGGGTTCTCCCGACAATTTGTCCTGCAACCGATATTGCTCGATGGATTCTTCATCTAGTAAGAAGGTCTATTAAAGAACTTGTGCTGGATATCAGGACAGAGCAAAGTTATAAGATACCTTGGTGCTTATTCTCTTGTCAAAGTTTACATCATTTAGAATTAAGATGTTGTAGGCTTAAACCTCCAACAACGTTTGAAGGCTTCAGGAACTTGGAAAGTCTTTCTTTGACTGAAGTTACAAATTACAATGACTCAAGATGCTTTTGAAAACTTGATATTCAAGTGCCCTTTGATTGAAACATTGGTATTAGTTAATCTTGATGGTTTCACCCAAATTAATATCCACACACCCAATCTGAAGAGTCTTCTCATCGTGGGTGAATTTGAAAGTGAAAAATCACCCCAAAATCATGTATTCTCGTTATTTATAGTATAGATTAGATTAGATAATTAGTGGTCCATTTGAAAAATAAATCAGTAGTCCCTAAATATTATTAAGGGTTGAATAAGATTTTGTCCCTAAAATTATAGAAAATTTTAATTTTAGTACCTAAAAAATAAAATGTAATGTTATCACCGTCACAAAATTTTATGTTACGTTTTTATCCCTGTTGAACATAATTTTGATATGTTATTGACATTTCTTGAAGATAGTACAGACATAGATGGGTTAAACATTGTATATTTCACATCTTGAACATAAAAGTGTCATGATATTGACATTAATATCAACATAATTTAGTCATTAAAGACCAACAACAAAAGGAATTTTTTTGAGAGGATAAAAACATTCTGTTTATTTTATTATAGACTCAAATCAAAATTCGGTATATTTCTCTCGATTCCTTTCAAACAATTAGAGAGAATAATAACTCATTGACTATTTTGATGGATTAAAATAACTTAGAGACTACTTCTTTTACTTTTATTTGCCAATAACTAAATTTGAGTTAAAGTGGTTGTTTAACAAAATGATTACTCACAAATAAAAATATCGATGGATAAACACTACAAAGGTCGGTGGGGGCCAATTTTTTTTTTTTTAAATTTTAAATATAAATAAGAGATAACCATCTTTTTTATTTTGGTTGTGGCCGAGGATCGAACCCCGGACCTTGCATATTTTATGCATTGTCCATACCAACTGAGCTAAGCTCACGAGGACAAATAAGAGATAACCATCTAATCCAACACATGGCAAGCGAAAAGGGGGGAATCGTTTCTAAATCCTTTCACTTTATTTTCATTTTCATTTTTTTATTACTTTTGTATATCCTTACGATCGTAATTCTTCTTGTCTTTCAAATTGAAATTGAAATATTAGAGTCCATCGATTTTTATGAAACATATAGAAATTTAAATTATAAAATTTTCAATTTCTGAACACCAAAATTCTAGAAGCACGACGACGGTAAGAAATTATGTAAGAGATAATTTCTTCATCTAAATTTCAAGTAAACATTTTAAATCACCGATTGCGTGTTTTTAATTGGTTTATTGACTTTATCTTGTTGTCGAGTTCTAGCTCCTAAAAGTTATGAAATATTTCAAGAGGAAGAAAATTAATCTTTAGGGTCCGAGATCTCGTTGCATCATACAATTACACAATTTGCAATTTTTTAACATTGATACCCTAGGATAGTGGTGATGGTAGGAAATTAGGTATGAGATAATTTCTTCATCTATATTTCAAGTTAGTGTTTTCAATTTCCGATTGCATGTTTTTTCTATTGCTTTATGAGCTAGAGCGTAAAAGCAAAGAATTATTCCAAGAAAATGAAAATACACCTTTGGGGTCCAAGATATCACTGCATCATACAATTTTCAATTTATTTACACCAAAGCTCTAGAAGCGCGACAATGTAAGAAATTAGGTCTAAGATAACTCCTTCATTTATATTTCCAGTTAGTGTTTTCAATCGTCAATTGCTTGTTTTTTCTATAGGTTTATGATTCAAATTAGTGTTTTAAATCGTCAATTGCATGTTTTTTCTATTGGTTTATGAACTTGAGATTGTTGTTGAGTGCTAGTGCATGAAAGCAAAAAATATTACAAGAGAAGGAAATTCAACCTTTGGGGTCCGAGATCTCATAGTATCACACAATTATACAATATGCAATTTCTGAACACCAAAACCTAGATGCGCGAGATGGAAAGAAATTAGGTATGAGATCATTTCCTTATCTATATTTCAAGTTTGTATTCTAAATCATTGATTTCATGTTTTAGCTATTGGTTTAAGAACTTGAGCATGTTATTGAGTGCTAGAGAGTGAAAACAAATAAATGTTTCAAGAGGAGGATAATCAACATTTGGTGTCTAATATCACGCCACATCACACAACTAGCTGGAAATATGTAAGTAGAGACCTTCATTTTTCTTCTTCTGAATTGTAGTGAAAAGAGAATTTTCTTGCGATTTATATAATGATGGTTAATTCTAAAGAACAATAAAATAAAGGCTTAATTGCATGTTTGATCCCTTATGTTTATTTTAGTTTTCAAGTTGGTCCCTTATGTTTTAAAAGTTTCAAGTTGGTCCCTTACGTTTTAAAAGTTTCAAGTTGGTCCAAAATGTTACTCACGTTGGAATAAGTTAGTCCCTTCAGTCACTTAACTTTTAAAGATTCGGGTTGACAATATGGGTGATGGAATTTAACTTCTTTAGAAAACCAGTTTTAAAACATTTTTTTAATTTTTTTTTGTTTTATTAAACTCAATATCATGTCGCGGAAGGGACTAACTTATTCTAATGTGAACAACGTTTTGGATTAACTTGAAACTTTTAAAACGTAAGGGACCAACTTGAAACTTTTAAAACATAAGGGACCAACTTGAAAACTAAAATAAACATAAGGGATCAAACATGCAATTAAGCCTAAAATAAAATATTCTGTCTAAATTTTTGTTTAAAAAAGTGTATGGTATCTAAATTTAAAAAATAAAAGTAAAAAGATCCTGAGTATGAAATCATATAAGCTTAATTATGACATGTTAACTTGAAGTTATCATAAAAGGATCTCACTATGACGACTTTCAAAATAATTTTATCTTTTAGTACACTAAGATATTGCAATATTTGTTTTTCTTTGTGAATACTTTGTGAATCAATTTATATTGTATGATATTGTAACATTGGATAACTGGTTGGGTTTGGAAAGAAAGGAATCTGGTTAAAAATTGGGAAAGATTGAGATATTAGAAGGTGGTTCAAATGCTTAACTATATACTAATTGAGACAGTATATTGAATATTTTGTGCCTAGATATATAAGTTACAAAACATGACATGATGCTCATCATGAGAATACAATTAAGCCATGTATTCTTCAACTGCCACGGTACCATGTGATGTGACTGGACTACCAAGGTTGCAAGCCTTGAATTAGTTTCAATCCATAAGAATTCGCAATTCCTATCTACTTCACATTAAGCTACAAAGATAATTTCCGTAAGCTCAACATGGAAAGCATTTGCAAGACCCAAATTAACTGCAAAACACCCAATGCCTTCCCCATTTCTCTTTCTGAATATTCCTGCACAACCTGCTTGGCCAGGGTTCCCTAGGGATGTGTCATTAGTGTTACATTTTATTCAATGAAGGATTGGTGGATGCCAAATAACTTCAGTGATTTTAAGAGCTTTAGGATGGTGAGTATTGACTCTAAACGTTTTAAGAATTTTGAAATCATTGATGGAGGGACCAGTTACTGCTTTGGTGGACTTGCCAGCTAATGAGACCTTTGAGATGATCTTTGTTATTGCAACACTCAAGTTTGGTTTAGTGTTATTGAATTTGTAGTTGTTTCTGCAAGACCAAATAATGTTAAAAATGTTGATAATTTCTGAGATGATTACTAGCTTTCTCTGAGGACTCCAACATCTATTAGTAACTTCAAAAGTTGTTAACACAGGGTGTGTTTGGGAAGAGGGTTTAGGAGGGGAAGGGAGGGGAGGGCTCACATTTCTTTTTTAATTTAAAGACATTGTACAATGATTTTTAAAAAATTGAATTAACAACATGATAAATGATCATATAATACTTCAAAAACACTTAATTTATCATAAAAACATATTTTACATTGTTCGTAATTTAAAAAATAAAAGTGAGCCCTCCCCTCCCTTCCCCTCCTAAACCCTCTTCCCAAACACACCCAAAGGATATGTTGATGTTAGAATTGATGATAGACTGTAGCTAGTGCCATAATGAGAGACCAAAATGACAGTTGAGAAATAGGTGGAAAAGGTATGCTTTATATCTAACCAAAGCTATTCCTATTATTTTTCTAGCACATGTTCAAACATAATATATTAACATAGTTAATAACATAACAACAATCATAAGCTTATCAAACATTACGATACCGAGAATACAGGTCGCCTCTTTTATATATTAAATTTTTTATTCATTCATAGTTGATGTGAGACAAACCATTCATACTTGAACCCAAAAAAAATAAAAAAATACTTCTTGACCGTTGTCTTAGACTCCATGATAAGAGTTATACTTAGACATCTTTATAACAACATTTCCTTTACATTTTTCAAAACATATATAATTTTTAATTTGAAAAATACGTTCCATCTTGTATGAGTTGAAAATCTCTTAATTTTTCGTATGAAATGGAGGGCTTAATTTATAAAAGACAAATATACAAGTGGGATTGGTGGGACACATTAAAATAGTCTTACAATTAAGTATTACCAATATCTCATTTGTATTTTCTCTATCTTCCTTTAGAGAAAAGAAGATGATTTAAACCAATTTCGTATATATGTAACCATCTAAAATGCATTCGTTTAACTATTTTTTTTTTTGGTAGTGACTGGGGTTTGAACATCAGACCTTGCATATTTTATGCATTCGTTTAACTATTTAATGTACGTGAAAAGACTACATGAATTTAAGTTTATATGTGGGTGTATTTATGTATTATAACCAAAATTTTAGGCATATTAAAAAATACCCCTTGTTTTAATATCTAAGTCACTTAATCATAAGTCTTGCAAATACGTATTACTAAAAAATCTCCTTATCTTCAAATTTTAAAACTAAGTATCCATGTATTTCTCATTATTTTTAGGAATTTAACGTATATACAAGGTTTAGTGTTAAAAAATTTATACTATCAGTAAATCACATGTCACTTTAGAAGTAGTTACAGTTAAAGTCAAACATTTATAATGATCTAACAACTATGGTTGTTTGTATTAGTTTTCTTCTGCCCTAATTTTCATGTCTCTTTTCGCCTTCTAGAATACAGTTTTTTCTATTTTTAATTTGATTTTTTTGAATTATTTGTTATTTCATGAATTATTATTTTTAATGTGAAATCCATACTTGATTGTGTGTTAACATTTTCATATTTTGCTACCTTAAAATAATATTAAGTGTCATGGTAGTAAATTTTAAAATGATTTGAAAATAAGATAAATTTTAAATAGTTTTAGAGGTGACATTATATTTCAATGTACGTTAATGCAAACTTAATTTAGCATATTGTGAAAAGAAATCACAATTATATACAGTCAGAACAAGTTGTATAATAAGACTGTTAACATGACGGTTGTCGGTGCCACCTTCAATATTATTTAAATTTAATACCATTTTAATTTACATTATTTTAAGGTAGTACAATCTGAAATTCTTAATAAACAACCATGTAGGGATTTCACATTAAAAGAAAACGGTTTATGATTTAATAAATATTTAAAGAATCAAGTCATTAATAGAAAAAACAGATTTCTAGAAGGATCAAATAGATTTGTGAACTGGTGAATAAGAAAAGAAATACGATGAATAATTAGCTAATAATGCTTACTCACCAAAAAATGTTGACCAATGAGAAAACATTCATTGTTAATGTGTACCTTTTTAAGTGTGTCAGATACATGTCCAATTCACCTAGAAAAGGGACTTCACATTAAAAGAAAAAAGTTTATGATTTGATAAATGTTTTAAGAATCAAGTCATTAATAGAAAAAATAGATTTCTGGAAGGATAAAAACGATTTGTGAATTGGTGAATAAGAAAAGAAATAGAATGAATACTTAGCTAATGCTTACTCACCAAAAACTGTTGATCAATGTGAAAACATCCATTGTTAATGTTTACCTTTTTAGGTGTGTCAGATACATGTCCAATTCACCTAAAGGAGGAATTTCACATTAAAAGAAAAAAGTTTATGATTAAATAATTGTTTCAAGTCATTAATAGGAAAAATTGATTTCTAGAATGATCAAATAGATTTGAAATTTGGTGAATAAGAAAAGAAATACAATGAATACTTAGCTAATGTTTACTCACCAAAAACTGTTGACCAATGAGAAAACATCCATTGTTAATGTTTACCTTTTTAGGTGTGTCAGATACATGTCCAATTCACCTAGAGGAGGGATTTCACATTAAAAGAAAAAAGTTTATGATTTAATAAACGTTTTAAGAATCAAGTCATTAATAGAAAAAATAGATTTTTGGAAGGACATAAAAGATTTGCGAATTGGTGAATAAGAAAAGAAGTAGAATGAATATTTAGCTAATGCTTTACTCACCAAAAACTGTTGACCAATGAGAAAACATCCATTGTTAATGTTTACCTTTTTAGATGTGTCAGATACATGTCCAATTCACCTAGAGAAGGGATTTCACATTAAAAGAAAAAAGTTTATGATTTAATAAATGTTTTAAGAATCAAGTCATTGATAGAAAAAATAGATTTCTAGAATGATCAAATAGATTTGAAAATTGGTGAATAAGAAAAGAAATACAATGAATACTTAGCTAATGCTTACTCACCAACAACTGTTGACCAATGTGAAAACATTCATTGTTAATGTTTACCTTTTTAGGTGTGTCAGATACATGTCCAATTCACCTAGATGATCAGTTTAACATTTATATTTTTGGGTTAGAATTTAGTATAAATAAGACCCCTTACTCCTCCAATTAGATGCATAGTTTCAAAGTTAGAACCAATTACTTGTGTTGCTGCACTCAAGTATAATTTCATAGCCTTGTCTTTGATTTTGATTGGAAACAATATGTTGAGATTTGCAATAACTAATATTTTTTTTTTGAGGAAAAAATATTAGAAATTGCAGATCTCAATTTATTTATTCTAATTAATGGGTTGTCCCGTGGTAACATAATTCGCCGACATGATTCAAGATTAGGGTGTATAATAACCCACGATTAAAACTCACTTGGATTGGCCTGGTGGTATTGACTTGGGACCTAGGAGGGTGCTCCTCCTCGAGGTCTCAGGATCGATTCTTGTTGGGGTCAATTTGGGTGAGCTAATTTAGCTTCTTCAAAAAAAAAAATCCATGATTAGTGATTTTGTAGAATAATATTTGATTTTATTTATTTTGAAAGTGAAATATGATTTGATAATGTAAATAATAAATAAAAAAATAAAAAATATGATAATATGAATATTAGGTGGAGGGTTATGAGTAAAATTGGTTGATATGTTGGTATTCCATCAACATTGATCAAGTGTTTACAAACAAAGGTTTATCTTAAATACCTAATTAGAAAAATATAAAATAGTTCAAAAATTGGTTTTTAAATTTTTAGTTTGAATTATTGAAATTTAGTTTGATTTGGCTTGTTTTTTTTTTGTTTGATTGAGTTTGAAATTGGTGGTTTAGATTAAATGGATCAAGTTGGTTATTGTTTTTATTCTTGGTGTTTGAATTGGGTTTTTATTTTCAATCAGTTTTTTGGGGTTATTTGATTTCATAGTCTTGTCTTTGTTTCTTAGTTTTTTTTATTGTTTTTTAATTTTTAATTTGAATTATTGTAATTTAGTTTAATTTTGTTTGTATTTTTTTGTGTTTTATTGATCTTGTAATTGAAGACTTGGATTAAATAAATCATGTTAGTTTTTTATTTTATTTTATTCTTGGTGTTTGAATTAAGTTTTTATTTTCATCAATATTTCTGATTTTGATGTTAGAGGAGATTTTTTTTTTTTAAAAAGAAAAAGTTTAGTTTTGGGATAAATGTTGTGGTTTGGTTATACAATTTTTTTGGATGAGATTGATGAATGTTAGGTCTTGTTTTCAAACAGGTGTCAACTCTAATAAAAAAGCTTGACTCTGTAAATCTCAATGGACATATGATACATTTTCTTGTGTTGTGTTTATACCTCCCGTCAAAATATTTGCAATTACATATGTTATGCTTAACACACTCACATGCAATATTTTGGGGGTTTTATCGTTTGAGATGCTTAACAAAATTGTTTTCCAATTGATATTTCTCTATTAATAATTCACATTTGAGTTACTTATTGCTATCGATTTCCTGATGATGAGGCTGGTGAGGTTCCAATTGCCTATGTTGTTCGTTCACCCAACAGTTCGCTGTCCGAGGAAGAAATTCAGAAGTTTATTGCTAACCAGGTGAGAAAAAGCCAAGTAACAAGTTTTATCTCCATCCACTTACAAGTTACAACAAAAGAAACACACTTTGCAAGTTTTAGACTATGACACTTGAATGAAACTGTTTTTAATGGTGGTCAGTTTATCTCATTTGGATGATTGGTTTGTGTTAATCGTCAATTTAAATTCATTTTTACGCACGTTTATAGGTTGCACCATTCAAAAGATTGCGAAGGGTGACATTCATCAACAATGTTCCTAAGACAGCTTCAGGAAAAATTCTCAGAAGAGTGCTTATTGCAAAAGCACGATCCAAAATATAAGATAAAATGCAATTTCAAAGTGTATAGTAGAAGATTAACAAATATATTAAATTGAGTTCAAAATTACAGATTAATACAAGCTGAGCCAAGGTCCAAGCCACCAACATAAAGCCTTTATAGTTGAAAAAAAAAAATTATTGTTTGATACAAAAAATTTTCCAAGCATAAAAATCTACATCTATTATTGAATGGTAGAGATGTTTCTTTGTTGTCAACCTCAAAATAAGGCCAATATCTTCCCCTAATCCCATCATTACTATTCCCATCTGCACAACTAAATAAATAATCAGAATTGATCAAATTATATACGACCATGTGAGGTTGTGTAGTTATAGGTTTGTTTTTTGATGATGTTCATTAGGTAGTTTTTATTTGATGATGTTTAGATATAGTTGTTATTGCCTTATGTGTTGTTTACATGAAGAAAACTTGGTCTTTCTTGGTCAAAACGTTTTTCCAGCCAATTGATTCGATTCAATTTTTCTTTTGAATCGTATCATGAGAAATTTCTGCCAATTTTTTTTATACATTTTGATTCGATTCATGATTCCTTGAATCATATCATTGTGAATTGATTCACCATTTGTTTGAATCGTATCATGATTTCTTCTAGTCTTGGTTTTTGGTTGATTGAATCGAATCACACTCATTTGAGTCGTGTCAACTTTCATCTGGGGGTATATGAATCAATTCAAATGTAGTCTGATTCATATCAATCTTCTTGGCTCAGTTTGCTTGTCTTTAGCTGTCTGAATCGAATCACACGTTTAGTGAATCGATTCATTATGTTGTTTTTGGCCAAATATTTGCTCTTGTCACCCTTTTGTATATATACTGATATCCTCATAACACCAAAAGCCACTTAATCATTTGCATATATTTTCTCTAGAGTCTTCAAACTTCATTTTCCATTTGTTCTTTAGACTAAACACTTTTTCCATTAATCATTGTGGTCTTTCAGTCATAGATTGTTAGAGTGTTATATCGATTGTAAGTTGTTTGCTTTCAAGGATATTGATTGGGAATCAAGGATTTAAAGTGAATTAAGTAATTTCATTCAACCTCCAAGGGTATTGGAGGTTCTTTCTAGCCTTCTTGAGTTGAAGGGGATCCAACCACCGGACAGAGCAAAGAAGAATTCGAGGGAAGAGCTCCAAGGATTGCAAGGGTAATTGAGGATTCGAAGACTTGAAGATACACTATTTGAAATAAAAAGTCAGTATTCCCTAATTATTATTAAGGGTTGAATAAGTTTTTGTACGTAAAAATATAGAAAATTTTGATTTTAATCCCTAAAAAATAAAATGGAATGTTTTCGTCGTCGCAAAAGTTTATGTTTCGTTTTTTATCCCTATTGAACATAATTTTGATATGTTATTGATATTTCTTGAAGATAGTAAGTACATAGATGACAGATACTACCCACACCCCAAATAATCCAAGTTACACCCCAAAATTACTAATATACCCTTTAATCAAAATAAATTATTTTATGTAAACTGAGTTTACATACACTACGTAAACTGAGTTTACACAGTTTATGTAAACTAAGTTTACGTAGTTTATGTAATCTGAGTTTACATAAATTGAGTTTACATAAGTTAAGTAAACTAACGTAAACTGATTTTACACAGTTTAAGTAAACTGAGTTTACGTAGTTTATGTAAACTCAATTTACGTAGTTTATCTAAACTGAGTTTACATATACTACGAAAACTGAGTTTACACAGTTTATGTAAACTAAGTTTACGTAGTTTATGTAAATTGAGTTTACATACACTATGTAAACTGAGTTTACAATAAGAGTTTACACAGTTTACGGAGTTTATGTAAGTTGAATTTACATACACTATGTAAACTGAGTTTACATAAGTTAAGTAAACTAACGTAGTTTACACAGTTTATGTAAACTGAGTTTACTTAAGTTCATGTAAACTGATTTTACTTAAGTTCATGTAAACTGAGTTTACGTGTATGTTATTCCTCTTTAGAATATGTACGTAAACTAAATTCACGTGAGACCTATGTAAACGTAAATTACGTTACCCTTCTACGTAAAATTAAATCAAACAAATCGACAGACAAACGTGAAATTAACAATAACGATAAACATCCATGGTAAAATTAACAACATCAAATAAATCATAGAGCAAACGATAAATAGAAACTCGAAGAAAATTATGAAATTCACTTACTTGTATGAATCGAGTACGTATCAATGGATGAGATGTTGATTTAATTGGCGATTTTAGTAGGTATTGATTGCATATCCATGGTGGTTTGTGGGTGAAAAAGGGGTGAGGGTTTAGAATGATAATGAAATAAGGGTTTTTAGAAATTTACATGAAGAGGACAATTTTGGTATTATTGTAAAATTTTAAATAAATTTGGGTGTAACTAAAATTATATGGGGTGAGACTAGAAAGAGTCTACATAGATGGGTTGAACATTGTATATTTCACATCTTGAACATAAAAGTGTCATGATATTGACATTAATATGAACATAATTTAGTCATTAAGGGCCAACAACAAAAGGAAATTTTTTGAGAGGATAAAAACATCTTGTTTTATTTTATAGACTAAAATCAATATTCGGTATATTTCCCTCGATTCCTTTCAAACACTTAGAGAGAATAATAACTCATTGACTACCTTGATAGATTAAAATAACTCAGAGACTATTTTGTTTACTTTTATTCGCCAATAACTAAATTAGAGTTAAAGTGATTGTTTGAAAAATGATTATTCACAAATAAAAATATCGATGATTAAATACTATAAGAGGTTGGGGCCAAAGTTTTTTAAAAAAATATATAAATAAGAGATAACCATCTAATCCAACACATGGCAAGCAAAAAGGGGGGAATCGTTCCTAAAACCTTTCACTTTATTTTCATTTTCATTTTTTTATTACTTCAGTATATCCTTACAATCGTAATTTTTTTTGTCTTTGAAATTGAAAATGAAATATTAGAGTCCATCGATTTTTATGAAGCCTATAGAAATTTAAATTATAAAATTTGCAATTTCTAAACGACAAAATTCTAGACGCACGACGACAATAAAAAATTATGTATGAGATAATTTCTTCATCTATATTTCAAGTAAACATTTTTAATCGCTGATTGGGTGTTTTTTTAATTGGTTTATTAACTTTATCTTATTGTCGAGTTCTAGCTCCTAATAGTTATGAAATATTTCAATAGGATGAAAATTAATCTTTGGGGTCCGAGATCTCATTGCATCATACAATTGCACAATTTGCAATTTCAAACATTGATACTCTAGGATAGCGGTGATAGTAAGAAATTAGGTATGAGATGATTTCTTCATCTATATTTCAAGTCAGAGTATTCAATTACTGATTACATATTTTTTCTACTGGTTTATGAGCTTGGGCTTTTTGTCGAATGCTAGAGCGTGAAAGCAAAGAATTATTCCAAGAGAAGGAAATTCAACATTTGGAGTCCAAGATATCACTACATCATACAATTTTCAATTTATTAACACCAAAGCCCTAGAAGTGTGACAATGTTAACAAATTAGGTGTGAGATAACTCCATCTATATTTCAAGTTAGTGTTTTAAATGGTCAATTGCATGTCTTTTCTATTGGTTTATGAACTTGAGATTGTTGTTGAGTGCTAGAGCGTGAAAGCAAAAAATATTACAAGAGAAGGAAATTCAACCTTTGGGGCCCGAGATCTCATTGCATCACACAATTA
The DNA here is from genome assembly GCF_051527215.1 of Medicago sativa. Taxonomy (NCBI): domain Eukaryota; kingdom Viridiplantae; phylum Streptophyta; class Magnoliopsida; order Fabales; family Fabaceae; genus Medicago; species Medicago sativa. The sequence continues at coordinate 59,699,527 of NC_140752.1, forward strand.
CACAATCTACAATATCTGAACACCAAAACCCTAGGAGCACGAGATGGAAAGAAATTAGGTATGAGATCATTTCTTTATCTATATTTCAACTTTGTATTCTAAATCGTTGATTATATGTTTTTTCTATTGGTTTACGAACTTGAGATTGTTATTGAGTGCTAGAGTGTGAAAACAAATAAATGTTTCAAGAGGAGGATAATTAACATTTGGTGTCTTAGATCTTACCGCATCACACAATTAGCGGGAAATATGTAAGTCGAGACCTTCATTTTTCTTCTTCAAAATATGTTATTTATTTATATATCGATGGTTAATTCTAAAGAACAATAAAACAAAATATTTTGTCCAAAATTTATTTTAAAAAAGTTTATGTTGTATAAATTTAAAAAATAAAAGTAATATTGGACAACTTTCAAAAGAATTTTATCTTTTAGTACACTAAGATAAGATATTGCAATTTTTGTTTTTATTTGTGAATACTTTGTGAATCAATTTATATTGTATGATATTGTAACATTGGACAACTTGTTGGGTTTGGAAAGAAAGGAATGTGGTTGAAAATTGGGAAAGATTGACATATTAGAAGGTGATTCAAATGCTTAACTATATACTAATTGCGACGGAATAATGAATATTTTATGATATACATTTCTTGTATGGAAATAACAAGGGTAATAATATTATTATATTCACATTAATTTGCTACAACCTTATATATACACCTCTCAAAAACGTTTGCATACCTTGAAATAAAGAAAAGAACTTTTGAGCCATATACGATATAAATATACACCTCTTAAAGTACTAAAAATATATATTTTTTAGACTGGTGTGTCTATTGCAGACAACACCCAAAATATATTAAAGAAAAAGATGAAATACAAAAAAAGAAAAAGAAAAAAGAGAGGGGACCAAACCAAACCCTCCAAAAGAAACTAAGAGAACCTATAATAGGGAATGCCTAGCCTATTCTTGACTAGTTGTTCTCTAATGAAAACAGGAATAGTATTCCACCAAGTGAATTCATTCAATGTAAAACCTAGAGTAGTTAACTTGTCAGCACAGTGGTTTCCCTCCCTAAATATATAAGTTACAAAACATGACATGTTGCTCATCATGTAAATACAATTAAGTCATCTATTCTTCAATTGTCATGGTACCATATGAGGTGACTTGACTGCCAAGGTAGCAAGCCTTGAATCAGTTTCAATCCATAAGAATTTACAATTCCTATCTACTGCACATTCAACTGCCAAGATAAATCCCATAAGCTCAACATAGAAAGCATTTGCAAGACCCAAATTAACTGCAAAACACTCAATGCCTTCCCCATTTCTATTTCTGAATATTCCTACACGAGCTGCTTGGCCAGGGTTCCCAATGGATGTGCCATCAGTGTTACACCCAATGCCAAATAACTTAAGTGATTTTAGCAGGATGGTGAGTATATTGACTCTAAAAACTTTTTGGGATGAGAAGATATGATAACCAATGTATTTGTTTCCTCTTTTTACTCTGGATCCTTGAAAAGAAGCCCTGAGATTATCTGAATGCTTAAGCTCCCAGCATAACTAAAAATATCTGTAATATTACAAGTGATTACATTTTTTTTAGTACTTTTCTTATATTTTGAACAATTTTCAGCAACAGAGAAAATTTCAAAAAAGTTTGAAGTCAGATGACAGAGATAGCATACTACAGACAATATGATTTTCTACAGCAATGCATCATATGTATGATATTGAGAAAGATACCAATGATCATCAACTGGCTTAGGAGGCACAGTAAAAAATTTGATAACGACGAAAAAGGTATGCATTATATCTAACCATTGCTTGTCCTATTATTTTTCTAGCACATGTTCAAACAGAATATATTAATAGTTAATAACACAACAATACTTAATAACACAACAACAATCACAAGCTTATCAAACATTAAGAAACCGAGAATACATGTCACCTCTTTTATATATCAAACATTTTATCCTTTCATAGTCGATGTGAGACTAACCACTCAACCTTGAAGCCAAAAAATATACTACTTGACTGTTTTCTTAGACTCCATGATAAGTGTTATACATAGACATCTTTATGACAACATTTCCTTTACATTTTTGAAAACATATATAATTTTTAATTTGAAAAATACGTTCCATAAAATATGAGTTGAAAACCTCTTAATTTTTCATATGAAATGGAGGGCTCAATTTATAAAAGACATATATACAAGTGGGATTGGTGGGACTCATTAAAATAGTTTTACAATTAAGTAACACCGATATCTCATTTGTATTTTCTCTATATTCCTTTATATAAAAGAAGATGATTTAAACCAATTTCATATATATGTTAACATCTAAAATGCATTCGTTTAACTATTTAATGCATATGAAGAGTCTACGCGAATTTAAGTTTATATGTGTGTATTTATATGTCTTATACAGGAGCAAGAAAAGGGTTGGACTACACACACACACTCACTCGAGACTTGTTGGGTTGAATAGGTTCACAAGGAATGCTTGAAGTTGTGATTAGTGTACAATTGAAATAAAGCCTTAGAGGAGACATAAGTTTTTAATTGAATTATGATATGTTAATCTCTTTATCGCTGCTATGTTTATGCCTTTTGCTTGAGGACAAGCAAAGATTCAAGTGTGGGGGAGTTTGATGAATCAATAATTAGCGTTTTTAATATAATATTTGAGTCCGTTTTATTTAGATTTGATTTCGTTTTATTTAATATTATTTCCTTTTTAGAACTATTTTACTTCAATTGCAAGTTATTTGATTTCAGGAACAAAAAGATTGAGTCTTGGGGCAAAAGAAAGAGGATTTGGAGCTGATTCGGGTCGAAAATACGAAGATTGAAGACAAAAATACAATTTCCCCAAGTCAGAAGCTTGGCACGGCCCGTGCCACCAGCCACACGGCTGTGCCACCTCCTAGGACACTCTTTTGCTGCTTTTGCTTAAAAGACAAGCTACCAATTAGTTTACTTCTGACCTAAAAGCCCATGGTTTCTTGTGGAACATTCTATAGTGATGTATTGCTTAGGATTTAAGTCATTGTAAACTATAAATAGAATAGCTAGCTATCACAACAAATCATCTTTTGTTCTTGGAAATAATAAGTGACAATTGTATCTTTGAATAAAAGTTCACCCTTTATTTTATGTTCATCTACTACTACTACTACTACTCCTCCTCCTCCTCCTCCTCCTCCTCCTCCTCCTTCTTCTTCTTCTTCTTCTTATTCTTCTTCTTCTATGTCTACAATGAACGTGAGTGAGTAGACTCTTCTTGACTTGGGATTGTTGGGTAAGTCTAAATGACATAACCCTAATCAAACCATGCCTTGAACCCTAATTTCATATAAATCTTGTAACGCCCAATTTGAAAATATCTAGAATATTCAAATGAGCGCTAAAACTGATATGAAAGTATCTAGATATTCTAGATAAGTTTAGTATGGGCGTTACAAATCTACTTTCTAATCTAATTTTACCGTTGTTAGAATAAATTAACAAATATCAAACTCATGAAGCGAAAGTGGAGGGTTAGTATTTGTTAATTCATCATCTCAAATATCAATTCATAAAGCGAATGTGGAGTTTTGATATTGCAACAAGTGAAATTAGACAAGGATTGCGAAACATGAGAATAGTATAGCAAACCTTGAGACAAATAAAGTTTCGTTCTTCAAGGATTTCAAAGGCAATCAACCATGAGAATAGGCGTGGTTGCTAGAGGAACACACTCGCTGAAACCAAAAGGAGATGTGATAGGCTTAAGAGAAACTTGTCTTTAGAAAGTAAATCGAATATAAAATTATGGTTTAGGGTTTGTTTGTGAAGGGCTTGTTATTTAGATGAACCAATAAATACCAAGGCGCTTTTTATTAATTGTTATTTTTAATCTCTAAAAATCTAAACTTTACAATTGAACTTTTCTCTAATCACCCATAAAGGTTAATTGAATTGAACAACTCCCTGTCGGAACGATACTCTTTTTATTACTACATCGGTAAACTGTGCACTTGCGGTTCTACTCATCATTTAGGTCTTGATGCGTTTAGCGTATCTAGACAAAGCGGTCCTAGGTTCCCTTGACCGCCATGACATGTAGAGTACAAGACAAGACTTATGAGCTAAGTTAAGAAGAACCCTACGTTTAGTGTGGGCGTTACACCTTATTATTTATCCATCAAGTCCTTCGATTCCCTTTCAAACAATAAGAAAGTAATAACTCATTGACTATCTTGATGGATTAAAAATAACCTAGAGACTGCTCCTTTTACTTTTATAGGTTAATAACTAAATTAAAGTTAAAGTGATGGTTTGAATAAATATTATTCACAAATAAAAATATAGAATATGCATAAAGCACTGTGGAGATTAGTGGGGGCCAAAGTTTTTTTATTTTTTTGAAAAATAAACGATAGATAACCATCTAATTCAACATTGGACGAGCGAAAAGGGTGAATCTTTTCCTAATCCTTTCATTTCATTTTCAATTTTTTTCTTTATATCCTTACGATCATTTCTTCTTGTCCATGAAATTGAAAATGAACTATTAAAGTCCGTCGATTTTTATGAAGCCTGTAGAAATTTAAATTAGGATATTTGCAATTTGTTAACACCAAAATTATAGAAGCAGAGTGACAGTAAGAAATTATGTATGAGATTATTTCTTCATATATAGTTCATGTAAACATTTTAAATCGCCGATTGTGTGTTTTTTCATTGGTTTATTAACTTTAGCTTGGTATCGAATTCTAGCGCGTGAAAGTTATGAAATATTTTAAGAGGATGAAAATTAATCTTTGGGGTCCGAGATCTCCTTGCATCATACAATTACACAATTTGCAATATCTTAGCACTGATACCCTAGGAGTGCGGCGATGGTAAGAAATTAGGTATGAGATAATTTCTTCATCTATATTTCAAGTCTGTATTTTAAATCACCGATTGCACCTTTTTTCTATTGTTTTATGAACTTGAGATTGTTGTCGAGTGCTAGAGCTTGAAAGAAAAGAATCATTTCAGAGAAGGAAAATCAACCTTTGGGTTCCAAGATCTCGCTGCATCATACAATTTTGCATCATACAATTTTCAATTTATTAACACCAAAAACCTTGGAAGACGACAAAGGTAAGAAATTAGGTATGAGATAACTCATTCATCCATATTTTAAGTCAGGGTTTTAAATCGCCAATTGCATGTCTTTTCTATTGGTTTATGAACTCTAGATTGTTGTCGAGTTCTGGAGCGTGAATGCAAAAAAAAAAATATATTACAAAGAAGGAAAATCAATCTTTGGGGTCCGAGATCTCGTTGGATTGCAGAATTACACAATTTGAAATTTCTAAACACCAAAACCTGAGAAGCGCGGGATGGTAAAAAATTAGGTATGACATCATTTCTTTATCTATATTTTAAGTCTGTATTCTAAATCATTGATTTCATGTTTTTCTATAGTTTTATGAACTTGAGCTTGTTATTGAGTACAAGAGTGTGAAACAACTGGAATATTTATACTAGCATCTAATTTGGATTTTAAATTCACACAATCCAAGTTATAATCATTCCACACCCTATTGGTAACTTTGGGTTCAAAATTGATTTCATTCAAAATGTAGAAGGTTTATCTCATTTACAATTTATTCGATCTAGATTGTCTTTTCAACACTCCATGTATGTTTGTTATCACATTGAGTTTGTCAAAATCATGATAGGTTTTACAAAATCAAGGCAGTTTACCATAATTTTGCTAGGCCTATTGTGATATCAAACATACACTTTGAGGGTGCATGACGACCATTGTTTAGTCTACCTTCCACATTATTAACCAGCAAATTAGGATAATGTATTTAATAAAACACATATTTTAGTATGACTTACACATGATATTTTAGTTTTTGTGAGATTGTCTTCATTATACAAATCAGGCTGACTTATACATGGCTTTCGAATGAAGATAAGGTTATAAAAGAGCTAATATACGAATTTTAATTCATTTTTTTAATAATACAATATCAATTGAGTCTAAAATTGAATATATTAAATATATGTTAATGTGTGACCTATCTTATTAATGTGTTTTTAAATATTAATTTGAAATATATACTGTAAAAATCATTGTTTTGAAAAAAATAATGTAAATCATTTTAATATTCAATAGCATAAGAATCAATTGTTTCCCTAAAAAAGCATCAATTGTATAAGTTTTCTTCACCTCAAGTTCCATGTCTCTTTTCTCTTTATAGAATACATTTTTTTCTATTCTTAATTTGATTTTTTGAATTGTTTGATAATTCATTAATTATTTTATTTTAATGTGAAATCCATACATGATTGGTTGTTATGATTTTCAATTTTTTTACCTTAAAAATATTAATTGTCATGGTAAAAAAATTAAAATTATTTCAAAACAAGCTAAATTTTAAATAATTTTAAAGGTCGCATTATATTTCAATGGACGTTAATGGAAAGCTAATTTACCTTGTGAAAAAAACTTGTGGACATATACACATTCAAAACATGTAGTATAATAAGACCATTAACATGACGATTGTTAGTGCAACCGCCAATATTATTTAAATTTACACCATATCAATTTATATTATTTTAAAGTAGTAAAATCTGAAATTCTTAAGAAACAACCATGAAGGGATTTGACATTAAAAGAAAATTTTTTATGGTTTATAAACATTTTAAGAATCAAATTATGAATAGTTATGATGGTTTCTAGAAGGATCAAATGGATTTGTAAATTGGTGAACAAGAAAAGAAATACAATGAATGCTTTTTTTTTTGAGGTAAAATACAATGAATGCTTAGCTAATGCTTACTCACCAAAATCTGTTGACCAATGTGAAAACATAAATTGTTAATGTTTAACTTTTTAGACGTATCAGTGACATATTCAATTCACATGTTCATTGGTTAGAATTTAGTATAAATAGGACCCTTACTTCCCCCAATAAGAGGCACGACTTAAAAGTTAGAACCAATTACATGTGTTATTGCACTCAAATTTAATTTCATAACCTTGTATTTGTTTTTTCGGTTTTTTTTTTGTTTTTTAATTTTTAGTTTGAATTATTGTATTTTAGTTTGATTTGGCTTGAATATATTGAGATTTGCAATTACTAATATATATTTTTTTGAAGGAAAAAAATATTAGAAATTGCAGATCTCAATTTATTTTTTCTAAATAATGGGTTATCCCGTAGTTACATAATTCGCCGACATGATTCAAGATTAGGGGGTATCATAACCCAAGATTAAGGATATTTTAGAATAATATTTGATTTTATTTATTTTGAAAGTGAAATATGATTTGATTCTATATATAATAAATAAAAGTATGATAATATTTTAATTTTAAAAAAAATTATTTAATTTTGGGAGTAATCTTGTGGTTTGGTTATACAATTCTTAGACGAGATTGGCGAATGCTAGGCTTTGATGCCAAAGAGGTGTGAGCTCCCTGATAAAAGAGCATGACTCTGTAAACCTCAACGGACATGGTTCAAATCATCCCACCAGAGAGAGTTGTAAAAGCACATGGCTTTGACGTATGATACATATTATTGTGCTCATGCACCAAAAGTTGTTGACTAGTGTTTCAGTGACGTATCCAATTCACCTAGTGGGATTGTTTAATGTTTATGTTCTTGAGTTAGAATTTGGTATAAATAAGACCCCTTACTCCCCGAATTAGATACATAGTTTTAAAGTTAGAACAAATTACTTGTTAATATGTTTAGTTTTTGTTGCTCGACTTATGTATAATTTATGGCTTTGTCTTTGTTTCTTAGTTTTTTTTAATTGTTTTTAAATTTTGAATTTGAATTATTCTAATTTAGTTTAATTTAGTTTTTATTTTTTTCATTGATCTTGTAATTGATGATTTGGATCAAATAGATGAAGTTAGTTTTTTTTTTAATTCTTGGTGTTTGAATTGAGTTTTTATTTTCATCATTTTTTCTGATTTTGATGTTAGAGGATATTTTATTTTTTTAAATAAAAGTTTTAATTTTGGAGGAAATGTTGTGGTTTGGTAATATTTTTTTTTTTGGATGAGATTGATGAATGCTAGGCCTTGTTTTCAAAGAGGAGTCATCTATAAAAAAAAAGCTTGACTCTGAAAACCTCAATGGACGTGGTTCAAATCATCCCACCAGAGAGAATTGTTAAAAAGTTTGACTTGGCCGTATGATACATTTTCTTATGTTGTGTTTATACCTCCCATATACATTTTATCTTTTGAGATTCTTCTTATGGGTTTAATCCTATATCATTAATCTTTATTACCCTCTCTCAGTTTTATCAAACTTGATCTTCTTGGTTTTATTTGTTTCTTAGTTTTCATCTCTTTCATCACAACTTTTTATTAACATTTTTTTGCTTGTGCTTCCATTGTTTCTTGGTTATAAAACAATAAACTTGTTATTCAACACATATACTGAATGTAAAGTCCATTGTTCGTCTCTTTCAATGTCTCATGTTTCCCATTGTATTCAGACTATTGTGATTATATAGAATTTGTCTTTTGGCTTTAATTTCTGCAATTATACGTATATAACCTGCATATATATAAATTTTAATGTTGACAATAAACCTTAGATATGATTAATCTCCGTGGTATTCTTATTCCATTTGTTTTTTTCATATTAAACTTAGACGTTGAACTCACTTCGCAGGGATTTATTCTCTTTTCACATCACCGTTGATGATTGTGAATACCTATTGTTCATTAATAGTATAATTCTTGTGACTCTGAACATCATCCTCTAATCTCAACCAAATCTTTCATAGAGTTGTCTTGTACATTGGTACCATCTGGACCTGGTTCTTGTTCGACAAAGTAATTCATGAAGATAGTTAGCCTCATTGAAGCTCTATCTTCGTATGTTTACTTGATGTCTCGAGTAATCTGTGGAAATCATTTTATTATTATTATCCAATTGCTCACTTGATATTAAAATAGTTGGAAGTTATGTGGAGTTGGTTAAGGTAGTTAAACTAGAATTAGTAGGTTGGTTAGTTAGTTAGGGAGTTAGTTACTCCAAGTTGCTCTATAAATGAATAATAGAGATTTATCAAGGAAACTGAAACATCAATTACTGTATTTCACAATCATATCTATTTGAGTTACAATGAATTTTGTGTATAACTTATCATGCATTTTCATAGATTATTTATCAGTTATCATACTATCTCTCGCGTAGTTGTGTCTTTGTCTTCTACCTGTGTTTTTTATGTCCATTAGGATTGTTTACTTCATTCACAAGTCTCAGTTATTGTTTGAAATGAATATGTTAATAAGGTTATATTCCAGCCTTCTGCGTATTTATATGACCAGAACTCTTTGGCAACCAAAACCAAGTAGAATCTGTTGCGGATTCGTTGTGAAAACCACACCAATAATAAACTTGATGTGTGGAGCAAATTAATACCAAGCAATCAATAGAAGCGGATGACAAAAATAATAATTCAAACAAAAATAAACAGCAAGAGAGGAGAGAGAGAGAGAACACAATAATCTGTTTACCCAGTTCGGTCTAATGATGACCTACTCTGGGGGAGAGAGCAGCTCTCCGTTCCACTATAATGATATGAGTTTCTTTACAAAGAGATGTCAGAGGGTTACAAGAATCAGTCTTCAAACCTAATTCTACCCAAAGTCCCAGCCTCTTCCCGTGACCAAGAGACTCAATCCTAATAGTGTTTTGTTCAAGGTGAATCGAAAACAAACCCAACCCTAGTGTTGTTGCCAAGAGAATTCTCTATAAACCCTAGTTTTTATGTTGGCTTCTAAACCCTGTTTTCTACTCTACTTTCCATCTGATACAAGGCTTATATTTATAGTAAAAGTAACCCTTAAAATATGGAACAAATCTGCACTGAAAATACGCTTTCTTTATTTCCTTCAGCGTACCATCGTGCCACGTTACGATTCCATCGTGGCACGATTTTTCCAGTGCTTGCCTCAGGATCTGAAACCACCAATCGTGGCACGTTGCTCTCCATCGTGGCACGTTGCTTCTGAAATTCTGAACCTGATTTTAAGTTAACTCTTACAATTCTCCACCTTGACTTCAAATCAGCGATGATGCCAATTTAACCATCAATCACCTTGATGCTCTCTCCAACCTTCATCTATTCTTCAATGAAGTTAATCAAGTCCAAGCAATGCTTGAATCTTGATCTTGGTAATGATTTGGTGAACATGTCTGCTGGATTTTCTTCCGATGCCACTTTCTCCACCATGATCTCCTTTGTCTCAATCATGTCTCTAACAAAGTGCAAACGAATGTCAATGTGTTTTGTTCTTTCATGATAGACCTGATGATTTACCAAATGAATGGCACTTTGGCTATCACAATATATCTTCACACACCCTTGACTAATCTCCATTTCTCCAATCATACATTTCAACCATATGGCTTCCTTGACCCCTTCAACAAGGGCTATGTACTCTGCTTGAGTTGTTGAAAGAGCTACAACTGATTGTTGATTTGCCTTCCAAGTTACTGTTGTACCGAACAAAGTAAACACAAAACCTGATAGAGATTTTCTAGTGTCTACATTACCTGCATAGTCCGCATCCACATATCCTTCCAAAGCAACCCTTCCTGGTTGTGACCTTGTATACTTCAGACCACCTTTCAAAGTCCCATTCAAATATCTCAGAACCCACTTCAAAGCTTGCCAGTGCACTTGACCCGGATTTGCCATAAACCGACTTATCACACTTATTGCATAGGATAAGTCCGGTCTACTACAAACCATACCATACATGATGCTTCCAACTCCACTTGCATAGGGAGTACCCTCCATCTTGCTTTTCTCTTCATCGGATTGGGGACACTGCTTTATTGACAACTTTGTGTGATGACCAAGAGGAGTGCCAACGACCTTAGAATCTTTCATTCTGAACCGCTCCACCACTTTCCTCAAGTAACCTTGCTGAGATAAGAACAACTCACCTTTGTTTCGGTCCCTTATGATATCCATACCAAGTATCCTCTTTGCATTACCAAGATCCTTCATCTTAAATTCATCATTCAATCTTTTCTTGAGCTTCTGAATCTCTTGCATGTCAGAACTTGCCATAAGAATATCATCTACATAGAGGAGAAGGTAGAGAATGACTTTCTCATTCCTTCTCATCATGTAAACACAACTATGATAGTTGCTTCTCACAAAACCAGCCTTTATAAGGAACTCATCAAACCGACGATACCACTGCCTTGGACTTTGCTTCAACCCATACAAAGATTTCTTCAACAAACACACTTTTGTATTATCTTCCACGAAACCTTCTGGTTGTTGCATATAGATAGTTTCTTCCAACTCTCCATGTAGAAATGCGGTCTTCACATCCATTTGTTCTAACTCAAGATCATACATGTTAACAATCGCCATAAGTACCCTTATAGAACAATGTTTTACCACCGGTGAAAAGATTTCATTGTAATCAATCCCTTCCACCTGAGTAAAACCCTTTGCTACAAGTCTTGCCTTATACCTTGGTGCTTCGACCCCTGGTATACCTTCTTTCTTCTTAAACACCCACTTGCTTCCCACTACCCTTTGATTCTTAGGTAATGAAACAAGTTTCCAAGTCTGGTTCTTTTCCAATGAAATTATTTCCTCATTCATTGCCTTCAGCCAGTCCTTGCTCTCATTGCTTTCTAATGCTTCCCTGAAGTTCTTTGGTTCTGAGTCTTGCAATTCTTCAGCTGCATTCAAAGCATAAGATATGAGGTCAGCATATCCGTATCTAACAGGTGGATTAATTTGTCTCCTTTGCCTATCTCTTGCTAGCTGATAGTCAGGATCAATTTGGCCTTCACTCTCATCAGGTACTGGAGTCTCATCCTCCTCTTCCCTTTCATCAGTGGTAGGCTCCACCTCAAACTGAATTTTCTCTACCCCCGTTTCTGAGCTTGTATCCAGGTCTTTGCACTTCATCCCCATGCGGGTCTCATCAAAAGTAACATCCCTGCTTATAATAAATTTTGATCCTCCAGGTTCCATCTTCCACAGTTTGTAACCTTTCACACCTTCTTGATAACCCATGAAAATACACTTCACAGCTCTAGCATCAAGTTTGTCCTGTCTCACATGAGCAAATGCTAAAGCTCCGAAAACTTTCAAATTAGAGTAGTCTGCCGGTCTCCCACTCCAAACCTCCATAGGTGTCTTGAGATCTATCCCTGTTGATGGACATCTGATAATCAAATATGCTGCAGTACTAACAGCTTCTCCCCAGAAACTCTTGGACAATCCAGCTCCCAACAGCATACACCTCACACATTCCAACAAGGTCCTGTTCATTCTTTCAGCAAGACCATTCTGTTGAGGTGTGTATGCCACGGTTCTATGCCTCTTTATACCTCTTTTCCTGCAAAACTCACTAAACTGCTCTGAAACAAACTCCAGGCCATTGTCAGTTCTCAACACTTTCAGTTTAGTTCCAATCTGATTTTCTATAAGTGTATGCCATTCTTTAAATTTTTCAAAAGCGTCACTTTTATTCTTCAGAATGTAAACCCATACCCTTCTAGAAAAATCATCAATAATAGACATGAAATATGAACCTCCCCCATGAGTTTTAACTGATGCTGGACCCCAAAGATCTGAATGAACATACTCAAAAGGCCTACTAGATTTATGCTCACCCACCCCAAACTTCACCTTGTGTTGTTTGCCTAATGTGCAATTATCACAGAAATCTAGTTTGTTCAATTTTTCATTCCCTAGCAAACCTTGTTTAGCTAGCTCAACTAAACCCCTCTCACTGACATGACCTAACCTCAAATGCCACAGTTTAGTTATGTCCAGAGTGTCTACACTAGCAACCGATGCATGACCTATAACAGTGGAACCATCTAAAATATATAAACCATGTATTTTAGACCCTTTAGCTATAACTAATGCACCATGAGAAATTCTCATCATACCACGTTCAATTCTAGTACAATATCCTAGACCATCAAACATGCTTATAGATATTAAATTTCTCTTAAGTTCAGGAATATACCTCACATCCTTCAAAAGGAAATCACGATCATCAAACATTTTGAGATGGATAGTACCCATACCTTGAATCTTGCAAGCCTTATTGTTACCAAGGCGAACAACTCCACCTTCTTTCAGCTCCAATGTTTCAAAGTACTCCTTTCTCGGACAGATGTGATAAGAGCACCCAGAGTCCAAGACCCAGCCCTTTTCAGGTTCCCAACTTGTCACAGTTAGTGCTCCAGCACTCTCATAACCTTCCTCTTCACTTGCAATCTGAACGGATGGATTACCACTTCCATTGCCCTTTCTCCCCGGACAATCCTTCTTGAAGTGACCATAGTTGTGACAAATAAAACATTTGTACTTTGTTTTATTATCACCACCCTTTGACCTAGACTTTGATCTGGAATTCTTGCCTTTCCCCTTTCCTCTGTTTTCGCTTCTCCCCCTTGAGACATTCAAGCCTTCTCCACTATCATCAACCTTCAACTCTTTGAACTTGGTTAACCCTTTGGTTCTCAAAGCTGCTTGAACTTCCTCCAAAGTGATAGTGCCTTCTTTGCCATAAAGCATTGTATCCTTGAAATTCTCAAAGGACTTAGGTAAAGCACACAGTAGGTGTAAGGCTTTATCCTCGTCATCCAGATTTACATCTATGTTCGCCAAATCATCAATAATCTTATTGAATTCCGTCAGTTGCTCCATTATAGGTTTTGACTCCACCATTCGGTAAAAGTAGAGTTGTTGTTTCAGACATTGTCTATGTGCCAAGGACTTGGTCATGTACAATGAATCAAGTTTATTCCACATAAACACAGCAGTAGTCTCCCTTGCTACCTCTCTCAACACCTTATCACCAAGACACAGAATGATAGCACTGACCGCTTTATCATTCATCTCCGCCTTTTCAACAGGATTCAGATGCGCAGGCATCTGTGCTTCTCCCTTCAATGCTTCAACACACTTTTGTTGAATTAGAATTGCCCTCATCTTTACCTTCCACAACCCGAAGTCGTTACTACCGGTAAACTTTTCAATTTCCCACTTCGAACCCATGATACCTGGTTATTGATTTGACCTTTGCCCCACGGTGGGCGCCAATTGTTGTGGATTCGTTGTGAAAACCACACCAATAATAAACTTGATGTGTGGAGCAAATTAATACCAAGCAATCAATAGAAGCGGATGACAAAAATAATAATTCAAACAAAAATAAACAGCAAGAGAGGAGAGAGAGAGAACACAATAATCTGTTTACCCAGTTCGGTCTAATGATGACCTACTCTGGGGGAGAGAGCAGCTCTCCGTTCCACTATAATGATATGAGTTTCTTTACAAAGAGATGTCAGAGGGTTACAAGAATCAGTCTTCAAACCTAATTCTACCCAAAGTCCCAGCCTCTTCCCGTGACCAAGAGACTCAATCCTAATAGTGTTTTGTTCAAGGTGAATCGAAAACAAACCCAACCCTAGTGTTGTTGCCAAGAGAATTCTCTATAAACCCTAGTTTTTATGTTGGCTTCTAAACCCTGTTTTCTACTCTACTTTCCATCTGATACAACGCTTATATTTATAGTAAAAGTAACCCTTAAAATATGGAACAAATCTGCACTGAAAATACGCTTTCCTTATTTCCTTCAGCGTACCATCGTGCCAAGTTACGATTCCATCGTGCCATGATTTTTCCAGTGCTTGCCTCAGGATCTGAAACCACCAATCGTGGCACATTGCTCTCCATCGTGGCACATTGCTTCTGAAATTCTGAACCTGATTTTAAGTTAACTCTTACAGAATCAAATGCTATAGGATACATATGAAATCGAAGTTGAATCATCTCATACTTTTGTAGTGGTGGCAGGAACTTGACATTCGAATGAGAAAAGTTTTGTTTTTCTTTTGTTACAATAGGAGCTATCCTCAGGTTTCTTTCTGTTTATGGTTGAGGATTTTTCTAATCTTATATTGTTATAATTGTTACATTTATCTAATTTTTTATTGATTATATATTGGCAAACTCGCAAAGGATAAGAAGGATATCAAATTTACACTTGTTTAGCATCACAACTCGGTTTTAATATGCAACTAAAGCAGCATCAGAGCCGGACAATGGAGGGTTTAGGAGGTTTATGATCAATGGAGGAACTAATAAACCCTCCATGTCTCTGTGTCCGACTCCGTCTCATCCTCTTATTCATCAATTACTACATATACTATCTTTCCCCGCTTATTTTTTTTTTCTTCATGTTTTTATGCTTGGCTATATGCAGGATTATTGAATATGGTAATTCATCTGGTGAGACAGTGAGTCGTTTCCAGACATGACATAGCAGTCATTCAGCTAATCGAACTTCAGAATCAGTATGTATCAATCAGATGACTTCAAAAGTAGTTCCTTCAACTAGTTTTCCAATAGAGGCAAATATAAGAAGCAGCAAAAGAAGATTAACATCTGGACATTTTTCAAGTGAAACTATAAATATTATTCAATTCAGATTCTGATCATTATCTTCTTTTACTGCCTCGACAAATTCAGACTGTGACAATCAGTTTTTCATGTTTCATAGAATTGTGACCAAGCATGTTTCATCCGAATAAACCGCTTCTCAAAACTAGTTTGAACTAGTGATAAGTTTGACAGATCGTTTCCAAAACTATTTGGTTTATTTGCTTTTGTTACTGTTGGCTTTCTGTAATCTATTTATCAAATCTTTCTTCATTACCTAAAATGTTGGTTCAGAATGGTGAAAATACCATCTTAGTATAAGATTTGAAGCTTGTTGCCGTGGCATATGACTTGTCGTTTAAGGCCTTGTATATGATCTCCATCAGTATTGTTCCAAAGACGGCTTTAGGAAAAATTCTTAGAGATAACTTATCGCAAAAGCACGATCCAAAATATAAGTTGTTACAATATTTTGGTTGATCTTTATGATAGAATGAAATTTTAAGGTGTATTGTGTATGTTCAAAATTACAAATCAATATAATTAAGGCCAAAGTCTAAGCCACCAACATAAGGGATTTATCCTTGAGAAGGTTATTATTAAGTGTTAAATAAGTTTTTTCCTTAAAAATATAGAAAATTTTGATTTTATTCCCTAAAAAATAAATTGGAATGTTTTCGCCCTCACAATATTTTATGTTTCATTTTTTTATCTCTATTGAGCATAATATAAAAGGGTCATAATATTGACATTAATATACACATAATTTGGCGATTAAGGACCAACAACAAGAGCAACATTTTTCGGAAAACAAAAAAATCTTGTTGATTTAGGGGCTAAAAATTAAAATTCGATGTATTTTTAAGGACGAAAAACTTATTTAACCTTATTATTTATCCATCTAGTCCCTCGATTCCCATTCAAACAATAAGAGATTAATAACTCATTGACTATCTTGATGGATTAAAAATAACTTAGAGACTGCTTCTTTTACTTTTATAGGGTTAATAACTAAATTAGAGTTAATGTGATGGTTTGAATAAATGTTAGAGAAATGCTAGCAACACACATTTCTAAAACACACTTTTTAACACACTCTCTATGATTGGTTAAAATTCACATGGGACCTACCAAATTTGTATGGGACCCACATGATTTGGTGGGACCTATGTGAATTTTAACCAATCAAAGAGAGTGTGTTAGAATGTGTGTTGTTAACATTCCTCAAAATATTATTCACAAATAAAAATATCGAATATGCATAAAGCACTGTGGAGATTAGTGGGGGCCAAAGTTTTTTTATTTTTTGAAAAATAAATGATAGATAACCATCTAATTCAACAATGGACGAGCGAATAGGGGTGAATCTTTTCCTAATCCTTTCATTTCATTTTCATTTTTTTTCTCTTTATATCCTTATGATCATAGTTCTTCTTGTCCATGAAATTGAAAATGAACTATTAGAGTCTTTCGATTTTTATGAAGCCTGGAGAAATTTAAATTAGGATATTTGCAATTTGTTAACACCAAAATTATAGAAGCAGGGTGACGGTATGAAATTATGTATGAGATTATTTTTTCATCTATAGTTCATGTAAACATTTTAAATCGCCGATTGTGTGTTTTTTCATTGGTTTATTAACTTTAGCTTGGTATCGAATTCAGCGCGTGAAAGTTATGAAATATTTTAAGAGGATGAAAATTAATCTTTGGGGTCCGAGATCTTGTTGCATCATACAATTACACAATTTGCAATATCTTAGCACTGATACCCTAGGAGTGCGGCGATGGTAAGAAATTAGGTATGAGATAATTTCTTCATCTATATTTCAAGTCTGTATTTTAAATGGCCGATTGCATTTTTTTTCTATTGTTTTATTAACTTGAGATTGTTGTCGAGTGCTAGAGCTTGAAAGAAAAGAATCGTTTCAGAGAAGGAAAATCAACCTTTGGGTTCCAAGATCTCGTTGCATCATACAATTTTGCATCATACATTTTTCAATTTATTAACACGAAAACCCTAGGAAGACGACAAAGGTAAGAAATTAGGTATGAGATAACTCATTCATCCATATTTTAAGCCCAGGTTTTAAAACGCCAATCGCGTGTCTTTTCTATTGGTTTACGAACTTGAGATTGTTGTCGAGTTCTAGAGCTTGAATGCAAAAAAAAAATATATTACAAGAGAAGGAAAATCAATCTTTGGGGTCTGAGATCTCGTTGCATTGCACAGTTACACAATTTGCAATTTCTAAACACCAAAACCAGAGAAGCACGGGATGGTAAGTGTAACATCCCAACTGCTTACAGGATTGCCGACTATCCCCACAAACCAACACGAGTCTTTTCAGCATGCTTTGTCCTCACTCACATGCTTACCGGGAAACTTCCCGGTAGGTCACCCATCCTAGTACTACTCCAAGCCAAGCACGCTTAACTGTGGAGTTCCTATGGATTGAGCTCCCGAAAAGAAGATGCATCTTGTTGATATGGGTAGTACCTAACAATTCTTATAAGCCTTCCTTCAACCATGTAGTCCCATACCTACACGGCCTCCGGATCCCTCTCATTCCGATGTGTTTCGGTTCCTACTATTGTCGTGGGGGTCCCTTGCGGCTTAAACCGTTCCCCTTAGGTCGGGAACCTTTCGTATCCACCTAGCGGGATATCGAAAGCCACGGCGTGGGTGTTACAGTAAGAAATTAGGTATGACATAATTTCTTTATCGATATTTTAAGTCTGTATTCTAAATCATTGATTTCATGTTTTTCTATACGTTTATGAACTTGAGCTTGTTATTGAGTACAAGAGTGTGAAACAACTGGAATATTTATACTAGCATCTAATTTGGATTTTGATTTCACACAATCCAAATTATAATCATTCCACACCCTAGTGGTAACTTTGGGTTCAAAATCGATTTCATCCAAAATGTTGAAGGTTTATCTCATTTAAAATTTATTCGATCTTGATTATCTTTTCAACACGTCATGTATGTTTGTTATCACATTGAGTTTGTTAAAATCATGATAGCTTTTACAAAATCAGGGCAGTTTACCATAATTTTGCTAGACCTATTGTGATGTCAAACATAAACTTTGAGGGTGCATGACGGCCATTGTTTAGTCTACTTTCCAAATTATTAACCAGCAAATTAGGATAATGTATTTAATATCTAAAACACATATTTTATTATGACTTACACATGATATTTTAGTTTCTGTGTTATTATCTCCATCATACAAATCAGACTGACTTATACATGGCTTACGAATGAAGACAAGGTTATAATATACGAATTCTAATTCAATTTTTTAATAATACAATATCAATTGAGTCTAACTAACAAAACCAGGAAATACAATTAGACATGATAATGATCTTATTTGGCTAATTCTAACATTGAATATATTAGATATATGTTAATGTGTGACTTATCTTATTAGTGTGTTTTTAAATATTAATTTTAAATATATAATGTAGAAATCATTGTTTTGAAAAAAATAATGTAAATCATTTTAATATTCAATAGCATAACAATCAATTGTTTCCCTAAAAAAGCATCAATTGAATAAGTTTTCTTCACCTCAATTTTCATGTCTCTTTTCTCCTTATAGAATACATTTTTTCCTATTTTTAATTTGATTTTTTGAATTGTTTGTTAATTAATTAATTATTTTATTTTAATGTGAAATCCATACATGATTGGTTGTTATGATTTTCAATTTTTTTACCTTAAAAATATTAATTGTCATGGTAAAAAAAATTAAAATATTTGAAAACAAGCTAAATTTTAAATAGTTTTAAAGGTCGCATTATATTTCAATGGACGTTAATGGAAAGCTAATTTACCTTGTGAAAAAAACTTGTGGACATATACACATTCAAAACATGTAGTATAATAAGACCATTAACATGACGGTTGTTAGTGCAACCGCCAATATTATTTAAATTTACACCATATCAATTTATAATATTTTAAAGTAGTAAAATCTGAAATTCTTAAGAAACAACCATGAAGGGATTTGACATTAAAAGAAAATTTTTTATGGTTTATAAACATTTTAAGAATCAAATTATGAATAGTTATGATGGTTTCTAGAAGGATCAAATGGATTTGTAAATTGGTGAACAAGAAAAGAAATACAATGAATGCTTTTTTTTAGGGAAAATACAATGAATGCTTAGCTAATGCTTACTCACCAAAAACCGTTGACCAATGTGAAAACATAAATTGTTAATGTTTACCTTTTTAGACGTATCGGCGACATATTCAATTCACATGTTCATTGGTTAGAATTTAGTATAAATAGGACCCTTACTCCCCCAAGTAGAGGCATGATTTTAAAGTTAGAACCAATTACTTGTGTTATTGCACTCAAATATAATTTCATAACCTTGTCTTTGTTTTTTCGGTTTTTTTTTGTTTTTTAATTTTTAGTGTGAATTATTGTATTTTAGTTTGATTTGGCTTGAATATATTGAGATTTGCAATTACTAATATATTTTTTTTGAAGGAAAAAATATTAGAAATTGCAGATCTCAATTTATTTATTCTAAATAATGGGTTGTCCCGTGGTTACATAATTCGCCGACATGATTCAAGATTTGGGTGTATCATAACCCAAGATTAGGGATTTTTTAGAATAATATTTGATTTCATTAATTTTGAAAGTGAAATATGATTTGATTCTATACATAATAAATAAAAGTATGATAATATTTTAATTTTAAAAAAATTATTTAATTTTGGGAGTAATCTTGTGGTTTGGTTATACAATTCTGAGACGAGATTGGTGAATGCTAGGCTTTGATGCCAAAGAGGTGTGAGCTCCCTGATAAAAGAGCATGACTCTGTAAACCTCAACGAACATGGTTCAAATCATCCCACCAGAGAGAGTTGTAAAAGCACCTGGCTTTGACTTATGATACATATTATTGTGCTTATTCACCAAAAGTTGTTGACTAGTGTTTCAGTGACGTATCCAATTCACCTAGTGGGATTGTTTAAAGTGACGTATCCAATTCACCTAGTGGGATTGTTTAATGTTTATGTTCATAAGTTAGAATTTGGTATAAATAAGACCCCTTACTCCCCAAATTAGATACATAGTTTTAAAGTTAGAACAAATTACTTGTGAATATGTTTAGTTTGTGTTGCTCCACTCATGTATAATTTATTGCTTTGTCTTTGTTTTTTAGTTTTTTTTAATTGTTTTTAAATTTTGAATTTGAATTATTCTAATTTAGTTTAATTTAGTTTTTATTTTTTTCATTGATCTTGTAATGGATGATTTGGATCAAATAGATGAAGTTAGTTTTTTTAAATTCTTGGTGTTTGTTAGAGGTTTTTTTTTAAATAAAAGTTTTAATTTTGGAGAAAATGTTGTGGTTTGGTAATAATTTTTTTTTTGGATGAGATTGGTGAATGCTAGACCTTGTTTTCAAAGAGGAGTCAACTATAATAAAAAAGCTTGACTCTGTAAACCTCAATGGACATGATTCAAATCATCCCACCAGAGAGAATTGTCAAAAAGTTTGACTTGGCCGTATGATACATTTTCTTATGTTGTGTTTATACCTCCCATATACATTTTATCTTTTGAGATTCTTCTTATGGGTTTATTTCTATATCATTTCTCTTTATTACCCTCTCTTAGTTTTATCAAACTTGATCTTCTTGGTTTTATTTGTTTCTTAGTTTTCATCTCTTTCATCACAACTTATTATTAACATTTTTTTGCTTGTGCTTTCATTGTTTCTTGGTTTTAAAACAATAAACTTGTTATTCAACACATATACTGAATGTGAAGTCCATTGTTCATCGCTTTCAATGTCTCATGTTTCACATTGTATTCGGACTATTGTGATTATATAGAATTTGTCTTTTGGCTTTAATTTCTGCAATTATACGTCTATAACCTGCATATTTATAAATTTTAATATTGACAATAAACCTTAGATATGACTAATCTCCATGGTATTCTTATTCCATTTATTTTTTTCATATTAAACTCAGACGTTGAACTCACTTCGCATGGATTTATTCTCTCTACACGTCACCGTTGATGATTGTGAATTACCTATTGTTCATTAATAGTATAATTCTTGTGACTCTGAACATCATCCTCTAATCTCAACCGAATCTTTCATAGAGTCGTCTTGTACATTAGTACCATCTGGACCTAGTTCTTGTTCGACAAAGTAATTCATGAAGATAGTTAGCCTCATTGAAGCTCTATATTTGTATGTCTACTTGATGTCTCGAGTAATCTGTGGAAATAATTTTATTAGTATTATCCAGTTGCTCACTTGATATTAAAATAGTTGGAATTTATGTGGAGTTGGTTAAGGTAGTTAAACTAGAGAAAGTAGGTTGGTTAGTTAGTTAGGGAGTTAGTTACTCCAAGTTACTTTTGCAAAATCTTTTGAAAAATGAAAAATGTTTCACCTCCCCTCTAGCGCACTTTCCGGTTCATCATATAGACCAACAATTTTTAATCAAAGGCATGCGCGTAACTTCACTTAGGTTGTATTTGACACTTGTCTGACTCATCACACGTCTAATAACATATTACGATATTTATCAAACCTAACAATCTATGAGCATTGAAACTAACATGATGCAAGGTAAATTGTCATGCCATGCAACATTTTAACCTATGCATGAAATTCCAAGTTAGTTTTTCCCCAACATAATACCATGCATGATATTGTACATGTGGTGTCATTGTTGATTATGTTGCGTAAACTTTCTGATATACCTCTTTAACATTTCTATTTAAAAAATTAAATTTTTAAGTATGTTTGTAACTTCTCTACCCATACAACTGCTCCTCTTCAGCTAATGATTAGGTTCAAATATCTTCATACACTTCATTGTGTTCCTTTTCGTACTTTCAAATGAATTTGTAATCATAGTGTATTTTATGGTTTATACAAGTCACTGCAGAGTGCAATGGCTAGAATTGTATTAGTACAATTCTTGCAGATTTTATATCTCAGACTTTATGATTGCAGTATTGTAATTTAGTTTATTCTTTGTTTGACTTAATATTTTCCAATGCAATGGATCAAAGATTCAACATGTTTTACTTTATAAAAATTAGCGTTGATTTGTATTATGTAAATTTTTCTTAGATGAAATTTTTTCTAAAAAATGTTTCAGGTTATCTTAACAATCTAGATGCTACAAGATTGACTTTAGATAAAGAGGGGCGGGTTCATATTGGAGATCTTGGATATTTTGATGAGCTTTGGGCAACTTTCTGTTGTCGACCAAGCCAAAGAATTGATCAAATACAAAGGCTATCATATGTGTGTAATATTTTCATCTATGAATTATCTAAAATCTTATAAAAATCTTTGTCGTTGTTAGGTTTACTTGAGCATTGGAAAGATAGTTTTGTGTTGGTTGCATTAAACAAATGTTTCATGCCCCAAAGTAGTATTCTTAATGTGTCAATTGTAGTAACTTTACTCATTTACTAGTGCATATCCTCCTCTGTTTGGACTTTGGATGATTATTTGTTTATAACCTTTTTCTTATGTGTGACAACACTTGTTTTTGTTCACGAGTTTTTCGTTATGTGATATTTATCTCATTGTTGAAATTAACTAGGCTGCACCGGCAGAACTTGAAGACTTTCAAATACAATATGTTGTTGTTGTCCCATAAGTAAAACTTTGCATGATAGTTTAATTTTAAGCATCTTATCTATTATTGATAATTCATGTTTGAGTTACTTCTTTTTTATAGATTTTCTGATGGTGAGGTTGGTCAGGTTCCCATTGCCTATGTTGTTTGTTCACCCACTGACCAGGGAAGAAATTCACAAGTTTACTTGGTTCTTGTTCACCAAGTAATTCATGCAGATAAGTAGCGTCATCACTTGAGATCAGAGGGTGATATTCAAGGACTCAAGAATTTTATAGTATTTGTTGAAATCAAATGCTATAGGATAATGAAATCGAATTTGAATCATCTCATACTTTTGTCGTGGTGGCAGGAACTTGACATTCAAATGAGGACAATTTTGTTTTTCTTTTGTTACAACAGGAGCTATCCTCAGGTTTCTTTCTGTTTATGATTGAGGCTTTTTCTAATCTTATATTGTTATAATTGTTACATTTATCTAATTTTTTATTGATTATATATTGCCAGACCCGCAAAGGATAAGAAGGGCAAATACCGGTGCTGATGAGAAGGCTGTCAAATTCACACTTGTTTAGCATCACAACTCGGTTTTAATATGCAACTAAAGCAGCGTCGGAACAAGACAGTGGAGGGTTTAGGAGGTTGTGGATCAATGGACGAACTAATAAACCCTCTCTGTCTCTGTCTCCAACTTCGTCTCATCCTCTTCTTCATCAGTTACTACACATACTATCTTTCCCCGCATATTTTTTCATATTTTTATGCTTGGCTATATGCAAGATTATTGAAAGTGGTAATTCATCTGGCGAGACAGTGAATCGTTTCCAGACATGACATAGCAGTAATTCAGCTAATCGAACTTCAAAATCAGTATGTATCAATCAGATGACCTCAAAAGCAGTGCCTTCAACTAGTTTTCCAACAGAGGCAAACATAAGAAGCAGCAAAAGAAGATTAACATCTGGACATTTTTCAAGTGAAACTATTAATTATTGAACTTGATGAGTTAGAGGTGCTAGCAACTTCGATTCTGAAACGGAAATTAGATTTGTCAATTCATATTCTGACCATTATCTTCTTTTACTGCTTCGACAAATTCAGACTGTGACAATCAGTTTTTCAAGTTTAACAGAACCGTGACCAAGCCTGTTTCATCAAAACTAGTTTGAACTAGTGATAAAGTTTGACAGATCGTTTTCAAAACTAGTTGGTTTATTTGCCTTTGTTACCTGCAATCTATTTATCAAATCTGTCTTCGTTACCTAAAATGTTGGTTCAGAATGGAGAAAAAACCATCTTATTATAAGATTTGAAGCTTGTTGCCGTGGCATATGACTTGCCGTTTAAGGCCTTTGTATATGATCTCCATCAGTAGTGTTCCTAAGACGGCTTTAGGAAAAATTCTTAGAGATAACTTATCGCAAAAGCACGATCCAAAATACTCCCTCCGTTTCAAAATACATGTCCATTTTTTGCTATGTGCACTATTCACTTGACTTACTTTGACCATACTTTTTTTACTAATGTATAAATACAAATATTAGCATGTAAGATATTGTTTGATTTGTCTCGACATATATTTTCAAAATATTAAATTTTTATAATTTTTTACTTTAGATAATTAAAGATATTAACGGTCAAAATTGTGCATTGGCATATGTGAAGTGGTTGACTTGGACATGTATTTTGAAACGGAGGGAGTATAAGTTGTTACAATATTTTGGTTGATCTTTATGATAGAATGAAATTTCAAGGTATATTGTGTATGTTCAAAATTACAACTGAATATAATTTAGGCCAAAGTCCAAGCCACCAACATAAGGGATTTATTCTTGAGAAGGTTATTATTAAGCGTTAAATAAGTTTTTTTCCTTAAAAATATAGAAAATTTTGATTTTATTCCCTAAAAAATAAATTGGAATGTTTTCGCCCTCACAACATTTTATGTTTCATTTTTTTATCTCTATTGAGCATAATATAAAAGGGTCATAATATTGACATTAATATAAACATAATTTGGCGATTAAGGACCAACAACAAGAGGAATTTTTTTTGGGAAAACAAAAACATCTTGTTGATTTATGGGCTAAAAATTAAAATTTGATGTAATTTTAAGGACGAAAAACTTATTTAACCTTATTATTTATCCATCTGTAGTCCCTCGATTCCCTTTCAAACAATAAGAGAGTAATAACTTAATGACTATCTTGAAGGATTAAAAATAACTAGAGTGTTTCTTTTACTTTTATAGGTTAATAACTAAATCAGAGTTAAAGTGATGGTTGGAATAAATGTTAGAGAAATGCTAGCAACACACATTTTAACACACTTTTTAACACACTCTCTTTGATTGGTTGAAATTCACATGAGACCCACCAAATTTTTATGGGATCCACATGATTTGGTGGGACCTATGTAAATTTTAACCAATCAAAAAGAGTGTGTTGAAGTGTGTGTTAGAATGTGTGTTGTTAGCATTCCTCAAAATATTATTCACAAATAAAAATATCGAATATGCATAAAGCACTATGGAGATTGGTGGGGGGCCAAAGTTTTTTTATTTTTTTGAAAAATAAATGAAAGATAACCATCTAATCCAACATTGGACGAGCGAAAGGGGGTGAATTTTATGAAGCCTGTAGAAATTTATATTAGGATATTTGCAATTTGTTAACACCAAAATTATAGAAATAGGGTGACAGTAAGAAATTATGTATATTTCTTCATCTATAGTTCATGAAAACATTTTAAATCGCCGTTTGTGTGTTTTTCATTGGTTTATTAACTTTAGCTTGTTATCGAATTCTAGCACGTGAAAGTTATGAAATATTTTAAGAGGAGGAAAATTAATCTTTGGGGTCCGAGATCTCGTTGCATCATACAATTACACAATTTTCAATTTCTTAGCACTGATACACTAGGACTAGGAGTTCAGCGATGGTAAGAAATTAGGTATGAGATAATTTCTTCATCTATATTTCAAGTCTATATTTTAAATCGCCGATTGCATTTTTTTTCTATTGTTTTATGAACTTGAGATTGTTGCTGAGTGCTAGAGCTTGAAAGAAAAGAATCATTTCAGAGAAGGAAAATCAACCTTTGGGTTTCAAGATCTCGCTGCATCATACAATTTTCAATTTATTAACACCAAAACCCTAGAAGCACGACAAAGGTAAGAAATTAGGTATGAGATAACTCATTCATCCATATTTTAAGTCAGGGTTTTAAATCGCCAATCGCATGTCTTTTCTATTGGTTTATGAACTTGAGATTGTTGTCGAGTTCTAGAGCGCGAATGCAAAAAAAAAAATATTACAAGAAAAGGAAAATCAATCTTTGGGGTCCGAGATCTCGTTGCATTGCACAATTACACAATTTGCAATTTCTGAACACCAAAACCCTAGAAGCACGGGATGGTAAGAAATTAGGTATGACATCATTTCTTTATCTATATTTTATGTCTGTATTCTAAATCATTGATTTCATGTGTTTCTATAGGTTTATGAACTTGAGCTTGTTATTGAGTACAAGAGTGTGAAACAACTGAAATATTTATACTGGCATCTAATATGGATTTTGAATTCACACAATCCAAGTTATAATCATTCCACACCCTAGTGGTAACTTTGGGTTCATAATTGATTTCATCCAAAATGTAGAAGGTTTATCTCATTTACAATTTATTCGATCTAGATTGTCTTTTCAAACATTGAGTTTGTCAAAATCGTGATAGCTTTTACAAAATCAGGGCAGTTTACCATAATTTTGGTAGACCTATTGTGATGTCAAACATACACTTTGAGGGTGCATGACGACCATTGTTTAGTCTACTTTCCACATTATTAACCAGCAAATTAGGATAATGTATTTAATATCTAAAACACATATTTTAGTATGACTTACACATGATATTTTAGTTTCTGTGAGATTGTCTCCATTATACAAATCAGACTGACTTATACATGGCTTACGAATGAAGACAAGGTTATAAAAGAGCTGATATACGAATTTTAATTCATTTTTTTAATAATACAATATCAATTGAGTCTAACTAACAAAACCAGGCAACACAATTTGTAACATCCCAGACTGCCTACAGGATTGCCGACTGACCCCACAAACCAACACGAGTCTTTTCAGCATGCTTTGTCCTCACTCACGTGCTTACCGGGAAACTTCCCGGTAGGTCACCCATCCTAGTACTACTCCAAGCCAAGCACGCTTAACTGTGGAGTTCCTATGGATTGAGCTCCCGAAAAGAAGATGCATCTTGTTGATATGGGTAGTACCTAACAATTCTTATAAACCTTCCTTCAACCATGTAGTCCCATACCTACACGGCCTCCGGATCCCTCTCATTCCGATGTGTTTCGGTTCCTACTATTGTCGTGGGGGTCCCTTGCGGCTTAAACCGTTCCCCTTAGGTCGGGAACCTTTCGTATCCACCTAGCGGGATATCGAAAGCCACGACGTGGGTGTTACATGCCCACCAGCTTCCGCCTGGTTCGTCCCCGAACCACACCGTACTGGGAGAGGTCTGCTCTGATACCAAGTGTAACATCCCAGACTGCCTACAGGATTGCCGACTGACCCCACAAACCAACACGAGTCTTTTCAGCATGCTTTGTCCTCACTCACGTGCTTACCGGGAAACTTCCCGGTAGGTCACCCATCCTAGTACTACTCCAAGCCAAGCACGCTTAACTGTGGAGTTCCTATGGATTGAGCTCCCGAAAAGAAGATGCATCTTGTTGATATGGGTAGTACCTAACAATTCTTATAAACCTTCCTTCAACCATGTAGTCCCATACCTACACGGCCTCCGGATCCCTCTCATTCCGATGTGTTTCGGTTCCTACTATTGTCGTGGGGGTCCCTTGCGGCTTAAACCGTTCCCCTTAGGTCGGGAACCTTTCGTATCCACCTAGCGGGATATCGAAAGCCACGACGTGGGTGTTACACAATTAGACATGATAATGATCTTATTTAGCTAATTTTAAAATTGAATGTATTAAATATATGTTAATGTGTGACTTATCTTATTAATGTGTTTTTAAATATTAATTTTAAATATATAATGTACATCATTGTTTTGAAAAAAATAATGTAAATCATTTTAATATTCAATAGCATAACAATCAATTGTTTTCCTAAAAAAGCATCAATTGTATAAGTTTTCTTCACCTCAATTTTCATGTCTCTTTTCTCCTTATAGAATACATTTTTTTCTATTTTTAATTTGATGTTTTGAATTGTTTGTTAATTCATTAGTTATTTTATTTTAATGTGAAATCCATACATGATTGGTTGTTATGATTTTCAATTTTTTTACCTTAAAAATATTAATTGTCATGGTAAAAAAAATTAAAATTATTTGAAAACAAGATAAATTTTAAATAGTTTTAAAGGTGGCATTATATTTCAATGGACGTTAATGGAAAGCTAATTTACCTTGAGAAAAAAATTGTGCACATATACACAGTCAAAACATGTAGTATAATAAGACCGTTAACATGACGGTTGTTAGTGCAACCTCCAATATTATTTAAATTTACACCATATCAATTTATAATATTTTAAAGTAGCAAAATCTGAAATTCTTAAGAAACAACCATGATGGAATTTCGCATTAAAAGAAAAAAGTTTATGGTTTATAAACATTTTAAGAATCAAATTATTAATAGAAAATAAATTATTTCTAGAAGGGTCAAATGGATTTGTAAATTGGTGAACAAGAAAAGAAATACAATGAATGCTTAGTTAATGCTTACACACCAACAACTGTTGACCAATGTGAAAACATAAATTGTTAATGTTTACCTTTTTAGACGTGTCAGTGACATATTCAATTCACATGTTCATGGGTTAGAATTTAGTATAAATAGGACCCTTAGTCCCCCCAATTAGAGGCACGATTTTAAGGTTAGAACCAATTACTTGTATAATGGCACTCAAATATAATTTCTTAACCTTGTCTTTGTTTTTTTGGATTTTTTTTTTGTTTTTAAATTTTTAGTTTGAATTATTGTACTTTAGTTTGATTTGGCTTGAATATATTGAGATTTGCAATTACTAATATATTTTTTTTTGAAGGAAAAAATATTAGAAATTGCAGATCTCAATTTATTTATTCTAAATAATGGGTTGTCCCGTAGTTACATAATTCGCCGACATGATTCAAGATTAGGGGGTATCATAACCCAAAATTAGGGATTTGTTAGAATAATATTTGATTTGATTTGATTCTATACATAATAAATAAAAGTATGATAATATGGATATTAGGTGGAGGGTTATGAGTAAAATAGGTTGACATGTCGATATTCCATCAGCATTGATCAAGTGTTGACTAATGAAAGTTTAACTTAAATAAATAATTAGATAAATATAAAATAGTTCAATAATTGGTTTTTTAATTTTTAGTTTGAATTATTGTAATTTAGTTTGATTTGGCTTGTTTTTGTTGTGTTTGATTGAGTTTTTAATTGGTGGTTTAGATTAAATGGATCAAATTAGTTATTTTTTTTATTCTTGGTGTTTGAATTGAGTTTTTATTTTTCTTCAATTTTTTGGTGCTAATTTTGTTGTTCTAAGTGATTTTTTTTAAAAAATTATTTAATTTTGGGAGTAATCTTGTGGTTTGGTTATACAATTCTTAGATGAGATTGGTGAATGCTAGGCTTTGATGCCAAAGATGTGTGAGCTCTCTGTAAACCTCAACGGACATGGTTCAAATCATCCCACCAGAGAGAGTTGTAAAAGCACCTGGCTTTGAAGTATGATACATATTTTTGTGCTTACTCACCAAAAGTTGTTGACTAGTGTTTCAGTGACGTATCCAATTCACCTAGTGGGATTGTTTAAAGTTTATGTTCTTGAGTTAGAATTTGGTATAAATAAGACCCCTTACTCCCCGAATTAGATACATATTTTTAAAGTTAGAACAAATTACTTGTGAATATGTTTAGTTTGTGTTACTCCACTCATGTATAATGTATGGCTTTGTCTTTGTTTCTTAGTTTCTTTTAATTGTTTTTTAATTTTGAATTTGAATTATTCTAATTTATTATAATTTAGTTTTTATTTTTTTCATTGATCTTGTAATTGATGATTTGGATTAAATAGATGAAGTTAGTTTTTTTTTTATTCTTGGTGTTTGAATTGAGTTTTTATTTTCATCAATTTTACAAAAGTTTTAATTTTGGGGGAAATGTTGTGGTTTGGTAATAATTTTTTTTTGGATGAGATTGGTGAATGCTAGGCCTTGTTTTCAAAGTGGAGTCAACTATAATAAAAAAGTTTGACTCTGTAAACCTCAGGGGACATGGTTCAAATCATCCCACCAAAGAGAATTGTCAAAAAGTTTGACTTGGCCATATGATATATTTTCTTATGCTGTGTTTATACCTCCCATATACATTTTATCTTTTGAGATTCTTCTTATGGATTTAATCCTATATCATTTCTCTTTATTACCCTCTCGATCAGTTTTATCAAACTTGATCTTCTTGGTTTTATTTGTTTCTTGGTTTTCATCCATGTGCTTCTCTTTCATCACAACTTGTTATTAACATTTTTTTGCATATGCTTCCACTGTTTCTTGGTTTTAAAACAATAAACTTGTTATTCAACACATATACTGAATGTGAAGTCCATTGTTCGTCTCTTTCAATGTCTCATATTTCACATTGTATTTGGACTACTGTGATTATATAGAAATATTTGTCTTTTGGCTTTAATTTCTGCAATTATACATCTATAACCTGCATGTTTATAAATTTTAATGTTTCAGTAAGCCATAGATATGATTAATCTCCATGGTATACTTATTCCATTTATTTTTTTAATATTAAGCTCAGACGTTGAACTCACTTCGCAGGGATTTATTCTCTTTTCACATCACCATTGATGATTGTGAATTACCTATTGTTCAATAATAGTATAATTCTTGTGACTCCGAACATAATCCTCTAATCTCAACCGAATTTTTCATAGAGTCGTCTTGTACATTGGTACCATCTGGACCTGGTCCTTGTTCGACAAAGTAATTCATGAAGATAGTTAGCCTCATTGAAGCTCTATCTTTGTATGTTTATTTGATGTCTCGAGTAATCTGTGGAAATCATTTTATTAGTATTATCCAGTTGCTCACTTGATATTAAAATAGTTGGAAGTTATGTGGAGTTGGTTAAGGTAGTAAAACTAGAGTTAGTAGGTTGGTTAGTTAGTTAGGGAGTTAGTTACTCCAAGTTACTCTATAAATGAATAATAGAGATTTATCAAGGAAACTGAAACATCAATTACTGTAATTCACAATCATATCTATTTGAGTTACACTGAATTTTGTGTATAACTTAGTATGCATTTTCATAGATTATTTATCAGTTATCATACTATCTCTCGCCTAGTTGTGTCTTTGTCTTCTTCCTGTGTTTTTTATGTCCATTAGGATTGTTTACTTCATTCACAAGTCTCAGTTATTGATTGGAATGAATATGTTGATAAGGTTATATTCCAGCCTTCTGCCTATTTATATGACCATAACTGTTTGGCAGCCAAAAACAAGTAGAATCAAATGCTATAGGATACACATGAAATCGAAGTTGAATCATCTCAGTATCTTTCTGTTTATGACTGAGGCTTTTTCTAATCTTATGTTGTTATAATCGTTACATATATCTAATATTTTTATTGATTATATATTGGCAGACCCGCAAAGGAAAAGAAGGGCAAATACCGGTGCTGATAAGAAGGCTATCAAATTCACACTTGTTTAGCATCACAACTCGATTTTAATATGCAACTAAAGCAGCGTCGAAACAAGACATTGAAGGGTTTAAGAGGTTGTGGATCAATGGAGGAACTAATAAACCCTCTCTGTCTTTGTCTCCGACTCCGTCTCATCCTCCTTTTCATCAGTTACTATACATACTATCTTTCCGCGCTTATTTTTTTTATATTTTTATGCTTGGCTATATACTGAGACGGGGAACTCACTTGGCATGGAAGAGGAACACCTTCCATTTATTTTCACATCACCACATGTCAACTGTCTCAAGGAATCCATATTCCTCAAGAGGTACTACCTACCATGATTGATGTTTCAATTCATGACTTTGGCTACTTTTTTCTCAGGAAAGTTGTTATCTATATTGTGGTTGAATTCATAAATAAAAGAAGAGATTTCTTATGTATATAGATGTTGAACCATTCTGGTGCATCTATATTGTGGTTGAATTCATAAGACGAAATTAAGGTTTTCATGATGCTGACAAAAAAAAAAATCACAATAGTAGTATTGGCCTTTGTTTTGGTGCTATTATGAATTCTTGAGATCCGGATGAAGTATTCGAAGATGCATATGCAAAATTTTCAAGATTTACTAAATTATAATCTAGATGAACATTTCATATATCATGTTTTTGCATTTGCTTGGAGTGAACCAAAACTAGTATTGGTCAGAGTGGTAATTCATTAGGCTGATTGAACTTCAGAACCAGTACTTATCGATCAGATGACCTCAACTAGTTTTCAGAAGATAACTTATTGCAGAAGCACGACCCAAAATATAAGATATATTACAACATTTTGGTTGATTTTTGTGATAGAATGCAATTTCAAAATTACAACTATATATGTTAGGCCAAGCTACAAGCAACCAACATAAGGGATTTATACTTGAGAAGGTTAAATATTATTTAAGGGTAAAATATGTATTTTATCCCTAAAAATGCAGGAAATTTTGATTTTAGTCCCTAAAAATAAAATGGAATGTTTTTCGTCATCACAAAATTTTATGTTACGTTTTTTATCTCTATTGAACATAAATTTGATATGTTATTGACATTTCTAGAACATGGTATGGACATACATAGGTTGAACATAGGGATGGCAATGGGTACCATATGGGTAGGGTACTATAGTGCCCATCCCCATACCCGTACCCGTGCCCGTACCCTCGTGGGCAACAACTTTAGTGCCCTTTCCCCATACCCTATGGGTACCTAAGGGCCCATGCCCGCACCCATTACCTGCACTTTAACTATGAAAAGACAATAAAAACATCATAATTGAAATAAAACTACGGTCCAAATTTTTTTAAATTAACTCAAAAAATAGTTCGAATCGTAGAATTTAGTGAAATAAAAAACATCCAAAATATCCCTAAAAAATTGTTCACTGATAGGGTCAAACCGCAAGTGCACGGCCTATCGAAGTAATAGTAGTAAGTAGAGCATCGTTCCGCTAGGGAGTTGTTCAATCTAATTAACTTTTTAGAAAATGATTAGAGGAGAAAGAAATAAGAAGTTTGAGAGTGCAGTTGTTTGAAAGTAAATAACAATAATAATAAAGAGCCTTGGGATCATTGGGTTATCATAATAACGAATCTTTTCACAAGCAAGCCTTAAACTTTATAATTCTATGTTAATCTTAATTTCTAAGGACAAGTTTCTCTTTAGCATATCACAGCTTCTCTCGAAGTCAGTGAGTGTATCCCTCCAACAACCACACCTATTCTCATGGGTGATTGCCTTTGGGACCCTTGAAGATCGAAACTTTATGTGTCCCAAGGTTTGCTAGACTATTCTCATGTTTCGCAAACCTTGTCTAAATTCACTTGTTCGGATATCAAAGCTCCGCGTTCGCTTTATGAATTGATATCTGTGATGATGAATTAACCAATATCAAACCCTCCGTGTTCGCTTCCACAGTTTGATAATAATTAATTCATGTTAAAACGGTGAATTTAGATTAGGAATTAAGGTAACATATAATTAGGGTTTAAGGCTTGGCTTGATCCGGATTACGTCATTAGACTTATCCAACAATCCCAAGACAAAGAAGTCTACTCACTCATGTTCATCGTAGACATGGGGGAAGAAGAGAGAATACGATAAAGTAAATTGCGAGAAAAGAAAGTAAAAGGAAATAAAGACTTTATTGAAATAATACTTGAAATATTCAAAGTAAAGGTGAATGTTTATGGTGGAGAGCTACTCTATTTATAGCTTTACAATTGACTTAGAAACTAAGCAACTAAAAGGGCAAAACAGTAAAGCTGCAACAGGGTAACTTGGGCTTGAAGAAAAAGCAGCAAAAGTGGCCTCTGGAGGTGGCACGGCCGTGCCACATGTTGGCACTGGCCGTGCCAAGCTTCTGACTTGGTGGGAACATATTTTTGTTCCGTATCTTCGTATTTTTGCACTGTATTTGCTCCAGTCCTCTTTCTTTTGCTTCAAGACACCTTCCACCATATATTTGTTCCTAAAATATAATAAAAAGCAATTTAAAGTAAAATATTCAAAAAGGCAATAGCAACAACTAAAAGGATTAATTATGGCAATGCAATTGAAAACACAAGTCTCTTTGAAGGTTTTGTTTCAAGTACACTAATCATAATTTCAAATATTCCTCGTGATCCTATTCAACCCAACATCAAGTCTCAAGTGAGTGTGTGTGTGCAGTCCAACCTTTTTCTTGCTCTTGTATAAGACATATATTATGAGGAATAGGTTCTCTCCTTAATGCTAAAGTAACCGAGAAAAGTCCTTTCTTCATTTCATATAAGAGTGATGGGAATTTAAGTTAAAATTGAATTAAATTAACAATTAAGCACAAGGGGCTGCAGGTGCTTAGGGGCTATCTATCCTCATAGGAAGTCTTTTTGGATGTAATTGTCCTTTCCCCGGCCCCTAGATTCAAAATCACCCTAAGCAGTGCTGCAAAATTTTCTTTTTATTTCATCTCCGCGTAGGAAGTCTTTTTGGATGTAATTGTCCCTTCCCCCTAGCATTGATGAATTTATTTTCTTTAAGTTCAAATTAGGGAGTCACCACCACAATTAGGAAGTTAGGGATTGTCCTTTCCCCCACATGTTGGTGCCATTCTCCCGCCCCATTTAACTTTTAACAATTAAGAATATAACATTGAAGCACAATTGATTAATTTCCCACACAAACTTATACTACTTTTACTCTAAAGACTTTAAAGGGTCTAAGTTAACACTAAAGATAGAACGTGCTCCTTAAAATACCTATTCATACACTTGCTCAAAGATTGCAACCGGGTGCTTTTCTCATTGGAGAGTTTTTCACAATAAAACAAGTTATGGGTATAGCAAGAACACAAGAAACACAAGAAACCACTTTCATGTACAAGAAACAACCTTTAAAGAAGAGACAAAACAAAAATTTTATGCCATTTTTTTTTTACATTAAAACAAGCTACTAGTCATGCCTTTCACTATAAAAACAAAACAAAAGAATAAAGTTCAAGGGAGTTTAGACACTACGACTCTAGACACTTTATTAGCCCCCCCCCCCCCCCCCCACACACACACACACACACACTCTGGGGAAGCATTGTCCTCAATGATTCAAACAAAAGAGAATTAAAAGAGAAGAAGAAGAAGTAGAAGAAGAAAGAGTAGAAGAGATAGATAGAGAGCGTAGGAGAGAGAAGAGAGAAGGGAAGGGAGGAAGAGGAAAGCTCACAATGTCTATTGAGGTCCATAAGGAGGACCTTGGAGTTGTAGGTGTTGCATCATCCGGTGGAGCATCTCATTATTTTCTTGAGTTAAGCGGTTGCCCCTTTGAACATCGTTCCTTAGTCCGGCGATTTCAACACCTTGCTTTTGTTGTTCGGTGCTCACTCTTTCAACTTCATTGTGAATCCATGCCCATCTTTGATCTTCATTGAGCTCACCGGTTTCATGGTCATGGTGTTCCTCTTGGTGCAAATTAGCACCTTCTCCTTCTTCATGGTGCATGTGAGCACCCTCTCCGGCATCATGATCTCGCTCTTCAAGAACCTGCACATCATCAACATACAACCAATTTTCTTCCACATCGGTGGTAGTCTGAGATGGGTTAGGAATTAAAAACATGATTGGTACGTTTAGCTTGAGTTGGTAATGGAGGGGTGGACGATGTTTGATGAAATTCATAGCAATAAGGGTTTCTATGTTAAGCCTATTGTTTCCCTCAATTGGTTTGATCCCCTCATCTTCACCTACTCCAAAACACCTAGCTATGTATGTAATGATGCCACCCACCACTATGTCTCCTCTACCGGCCGGTCTAGTACCGACAAAGTCTAGGTAATCAAATAGAAACAAGTATTGACGGGGTGGTTGTAGAGCATTGCCCATAACATGAACAACTCATCGGTTCTAGTGTTTCCTAGCTCGGTTCTTCCCCAAATAGTGCAGTCCATCACCCTTTGAAGGTACCTAAGTACGGGGTTGTGAATGTTGCTAGCTTTGTTTGCCCTAGGGACGTATTTGTTAAGACCGGTGATTTGTTTCCAAAAGTCAGCTGGTTCATAGTTATCCGGTTTTAGGCTAGGATCCCAATGATCATGAATATGCCCCTCATTTGCAAAACCTAAGGCATCACAAAAGTGCTGAAGAGACATATTATAATCGACATTCATTAACCGGAAAACAACTCTATGGTTGGGGTTATCAAAATTCAGCTTATCTTTTGTAAAAACAATTAAGCTTAAGAATTCATAAGTGAAGTTTTCATAACCCTGCATAGGTTTCAATATATCAGTCCAACCTAACTTTCCTATCAACCTAGAAACATCATCTAAAAGCTCTAGCACATCTAAAGTATGAGAATCAGGATACCGAGAAGGATGCAAGGTTTTAGAGATGAGAATTGTATACCTGTCCCGTTGCTTGTTGTCTCGGAATTGGATTCCATGATTCTTAACTTTTGCTTGCTTCTTTGGGGGAGGACCGGAAGAGCTTGCTGGTTCCTTTCCACTTCTTCTTCGTGAAGCCATTTGACCTTGGTTGTGGTTGATATGAAGGTTTAGGGTTTGGGAAGATTTGTGGTGGAAAGGATTGGTTTAGGATTGGGGTTAATGTTTTAGTAAGGTTTATGGGTTTAGATGTGGAGATTGGTTAGGATTTTGTGGTGTTTGGGTTGGGTTTTGAAAGATTAGGGTTTTGGTGAATTGTGTGTTTGAGTGGATGAAAGTTGTTTTTGATTGGTGGTTTGTGTTTGTAATGAAGTTTGTGATTGTTTTAGTGAAATAATGGAGTGATTTGGTGGAGATTTGATGGAGATATGAAGGTTTGAGGTTTGATAGTTATGGAGGTTTAGAAGATGAAAGAAGGTTGTGGTTTGTGAATGAGGGAGAAGAAGAGAAAAAAATGTGAGTATATAGGGGCTAGAGGTCGGGCACGGCCGTGCCACCCTTGGCACGGGCCGTGCCAACTTACTGGAGTTTTGGCCTCTTTTTACTTGAAATATCTGGCATGGCCGTGCCAACCTTAGCACGGGCTGTGTCAACCTTCTGGACATAGGGGCTTCAAAATTTTCAACTTTTCTTGAATCACACTCGGACAATTACCTACAAAACACTTAAAACAAAGGAAAACAAACAAAATAAAGCAAATAAATGCGTGGGTTGCTTCCCACGAAGCGCTCTTTTAATGTCATTAGCTTGACGGTTAGAAAGAGTCCTTAGAGTGGATCAAAGATATCATATTGTGTAGATGACATTATAAAACGTTCTTTCACATTATGATCGTTAAGCATGCAACAAGAATAAAGAGCGGGACCCTTCATAACATTTTCCAACTCAAATCCTACCATTGTATCACTCACTTGAAAGACAATCCTACCAAGTTTAACATCTATAAGAGCTCCTGCAGTGGCTAAGAAAGGTCTACCTAGGATTATCGGGACGTCTTCGTCCTCTTTAATGTCAATGACTATAAAATCAGTCGGGATGTATATCCCTTCTATCTTAACAGGTATGTCCTCAACAAATCCTATTGGTTTCATGGTAAAACGATCAGCTAACTTTAATTCTATCTCGGTAGGTTTCAACTCTCTTATTCCCATCCGTTTAAAGAGGGACAAAGGTAACAAACTAACGTTAGCTCCCAAGTCACACAAGGCATTGTCAACGGTCTCACTCCCAATCATACAAGGTATGACAAAACTACCTGGATCTCTAGGCTTAGGGGGTGTCTTTTGGATGATTGCACTAGTGTCCTTAGCCAAAGCTATTGTCTCATTATGCTCTATAGCCCTTTTCTTTGAAAAAATTTCCTTTAAAAACTTGGCATATAGAGGCATCCTAGACAAAGCTTCCGCAAGGGGATTTTAATACAAATTCTTTTAAGAATGTTGTCAAACTTATTGAATTGACCCTCTAATTTAAGATTAGCAATATTTAACGGGGAGGGAGCTTGGGTCTTATCAAGCGGTTTCTCACTCTCTATCACAGTTTTCTCACCTAAAAGCTTGACATTTTCTTTCTCGATGTTTTAAACCTTAGCAATAGTATCTCCTAACTTACTACCCTCAAAAGATATGACATTAACATGAGCTTTAGGGTTGGCTTCGGTTTGACCAGGAAAGACTCCCGGTGCTTGAGAAAGAGTGGACACTTGTTGAGCTATTTGGGAGATTTGTGTTTCAAGCATTTTAGAATGAGTAGAGATAGAATCAACTTTGGTATTGAGCTTGGAAAGAGAATCATTCAGAAATCCAGTTTGGTTTTTGAGTTCTTGAAGTTGTTTGTTTTGGTTGGCAATAGAATTTTCCAACAAAATTTCCAAATTAGATTTCTGAGTGAATCTCTGGTTGTTTGCGTAACCGGGTGGTGCTACTTGTCCATAGTGATTTTGGTTTTTATAAAAATTTTGATTTTGTCTCATCCCTTGGTTATATTGAGCATAGTTCATTTGCTCAACACCGTTAATAGCACTACCTAGTTGGCAATCAACACTAGCATGACCAGTTATACCACAAATTTCACAAGAAGGAGTAAAAGCAGAATTGATAGCACTAACATTGAGTTTTTCAAGTTTTTCAGTTAGTGTATCAATTTTAGAAGCAAGGTGATCATAGTTAGAGACTTCGTACATACCTGCCTCCTTTTTGGAGGATGAAGAACTAGTGATGGCTCTCTCGTCGGTCCATTTGTAATGATTTTGAGCCATGTCTTCAATCAAGGCATATGCCTCCGTATAATTCTTGTTGATGAGAGCTCCACCTGCAGCTGCATCAACAGACATCTTAGTGGTATAAGTCAAGCCATTATAAAAAGTGTGGACTATAAGCCACTTCTCTAGGCCATGGTGGGGACAAAGTCTTAGCATTTCTTTGAAACGCTCCCACGCCTCATAGAGAGATTCCCCATCTTTTTGGTTGAACCGAGTGATTTGGTCTCTAAGTTTAGCGGTTTTAGATGGTGGAAAGAATCGGGCAAGGAATGCTTGCCTCATCTGATCCCATGAAGTAATGGAACCGTCTTCGAGGGAATGGAACCAAGCGCTAGCTCTATCCCTTAAGGAAAAGGGAAAGAGTTGAAGTCTTACGGCCTCTTGGTTCTCCTTCATGGTTCCACTAATTCGTAGGAAAACAGATATGTGAAGATTGGGATCCTCAGTGGTGTTATACCCTAATTTTGGACCTAAAAATACAAACTCAGTCTTTCTTTTCTTGTATTTCAAGTCATGTGAACAGTCTCTGATCAATTACATCTTTCTCTGCATTTTATTTCAATATTATTTGCAAAATTCATGAAAAAGGGCATTTTAGTCATTTCCTATGTTAAAATTTCTTTCAATCTTTGAAAAAATTGTTTGAGTCTTTTCAAATAGTTTGAATAAGCCCTTATTTCAATTCTATGACAAAATCCATTTCAAAAATTGCATTTGAAGTCATTTTGAGTCAGTTTAGCCCCTAGGGGCATTTTAGTCTTTTCATGTGTCAAAACTCTGTTCAAATCTTAAAAATTGTCTCTGAGTCTTTCAAATTGGTTTAATTAAACTTTTGTTTCAATTCTCTGTTAAAAAATCCATTTTTAAATTTCATCTGAGTCATTTTTAGTCGTTTTAGCCCCAGGGGCATTTTGGTCATTTCACACGAAATTTCGGCAGAGAGAGGTTACTTTAAAGTACCTCATTTAAGCCATTGGTTCATTTTAGTCCGTTTTGTCAAATTTTAATCGTTTCACTTTACGTTTAGTCAAATTGCCATTTTTATTCCAATTTTATTTTTTAATTTTTTTTTTAGTCCAAAACTTCCAAAAATTGCATCCAAGTCCTTTTTCTAATTTCAAGTTTTATTTTTAAGTCCTCTTTTGATATTTCGAAACTTTATTTTATTTTTTTTAAATTGCAGATTAGTCTTTTTTTAAATTTACAGATTGGTCCTTTAGTTTTTAAAAATTGCAGAAAGGCCCATGTCCAAGTCATCAGTCCAGCACAGGTGTCAAAAGCTTATTGGGTCACAAGTCATAAGCTGGCCTATAAATACCAGCCAACTCATCCATGTGTCAGAGATCACCATTCAATTTCGGCCAACTCAACAAACACAATTACATTTTCTCTCTCCCAGATCAAAAGGATCAAACCCAGAAATTTCACAAGAACACGATGAAGGTTTGAACAATCTTCAAACCCTAACCGTTTCTCAACAACACAATCCAACACAAATTCACGAAAGATTCATCACCAAATACACCATTCAACAACAAATTTCACCAGAAAACGAATCAACAGCTCCAAATTTCCCAATTAAGTTGAGAATCATTTCGATTCTCAGATATCTTCAAACGAAGACTTCATCACTGAATCGTGTCTTCTCCCTGCAATTCGAACAATCAAGTGATCACAAGAAGAAGACACAGAGAGAAGAGGAGAAGAAAGAACGAAGGATCTCCAAACCCTGCAATTCGAACAATCAAGTGATCACAAGAAGAAGACACAGAGAGAAGAGGAGAAGAAAGAACGAAGAATCTCCAGGTAAACTCATCAAATCCTCTCGCCTTTTTGTTATAAATCATCATCGAAGATTTGATAACGTAAATAAACGGTGAATCGAAGCAAGAATCATGAAAACATTCGAAAAACATCAAAACCGAAACCCTAAAAGTGCAATTCGTGAGGATCAACCGTTTATTTGCGAAAATTGAGTCCAAATCCATAATCAGTGAAGAAGATAGAAAGATTAGGGTTTCGTTTCATGAGATTCAAGAAGCTTTGAAGATATAGGACCGAACGATTCAATCCTAGATCTAATCTGATCTAAGCTCTTTTTCAAGAAAACGTTTTCGAAATCATAAAGAGGATAGAAAGAGCTTCAAGAAGATGTGCTTATTTTTCAGATCGGAGTAGGTTGAAACTCCGACGCGGCGGCGCCGCCATGGGCCACCACGTCGGAGGAGGAAGGTCTCGTCGGAGAAGAGAAAGTCATTTGCAGACTCTCTCTCTCTAGTTTCGTTTTAGAGAGAGAAGTGGAGAGGGGAAGTGAACCAGAACCGGTTCAAGGCGTTATATAGGCCAACGAACCGGTTCGACCCATGGTTCCAACCCTAACCCGCCTCTTAAGCCCATTTCCCATGCCTGTGTGACTTTATGCTATGCACACCCCCCTTTCTTGCATGCTTTACTGATCTCTTGCTAATTGCACCCCTGCATGTTCAAAAAAATCCTTTAAAATTTCTAAAAGATTTTCCATGCATTCTTGATTGTTTTCTTGACATTTCTGTGGTATTGTTATGTGCTAAACCTTGATCAAAAAATAAAGAGTATTTTCTTGTAAAAGGTTTACCATTTTTGTCAAAAATTGTGAAGTTCTTGAGC
This sequence comes from Medicago sativa, assembly GCF_051527215.1. NCBI lineage: Eukaryota > Viridiplantae > Streptophyta > Magnoliopsida > Fabales > Fabaceae > Medicago > Medicago sativa. Next base: position 59,741,280 of record NC_140752.1, read on the forward strand.
CTAAAACCTTTAAAAATTCTAGAGAAATTTTCATATACATTTCTTGATAACTTTGTAGTGTTTTTGTGATGAGTCTTGCATATTAAAATGGTAAAGGGTAATGTGTTAATTCTCTTGCTATTTTGTGGTGCTTTTGTGTAAAAAATTGATGAAAATTTGCTTGATTCCAATTCCAATTTCTTGATGAATACTTGTGACCTATACCACTTGATTTTATGGAGTTTTAGCCACTGTTTGTGTTTGATATTGCTGCATGAGTGTGAACCTTGATTAGTTACTTAGTTTACAAGTTACTTGTGTAAATAAATAATGCAAATATGCCTAAGTTTGCTTCCAAAATGACAAGTTCACCATGTTGCCTTAATTCCCATTCTAAAATCTGATTCTAAACCTTTAAAAGTGTGTTGGAATGCGAGAATTATAGGTCATATGGCTCTTGCATTTTATGGTCAAATTTTAGTCATGTTTTAGCACTCATTTTGCCCTTGTTTTGGGTTGTTTTCTATGCTTTATGTTATAGTGTTTCTCTTGCTTTATTTCTTTTAATAATACCATGTGTTACTAACCATTTCATTTCATGTCTCATATATTTCATAAGCATCCACATTCCACCCCATATTCATCTCCATTTCTCTTGCGATTTAATTTGTACCAAGGCTTAGAATGTAAAGACTTAGGAGCTTTTGTAATATTTTTCTTATGCATTTTTAAAATTCTTGCAAGACCATAGAATGTATCTAGGCCAATGATGTAAAGGACAATGGACTCTAATAATGTACACCGACACAAGCACCGACACATGCACACACCTCACTTTAGGTATATAGCTAGATATATGCATGTTTAGATGTATGTTTAGGATTGTATGTCTAGATGAATGTTTAGGCTTTATACTTAGAAAAATCAATTTTCCAAAAAAAATATGAACAAACTTCACTCAAACCATTTTCTAAATAAACCTTGGGATCAAAATCCCATTGTAATTTTCCCTTTTATTTTCTTAATCAAATTTCAATGAACTTTAATCATGCTTGACTTCTTTTGCAAAATCACTAATCAAACCTCACCTTTTCTTAAATTCTCATGCCCTTGAGGCCTCTTTCTATTCTTCAAATTCCAATTTTCAAACTTAAAATCAACCAACAAAAACAAAAACATTTTTGGAAGAGAACTACGGTGGATTTGATCCCTTAAACGGGTACGTAGGCAAGGAACAAAATTCCTTCAATTCAAATAAAATAAAAATTCAAACACATTCTTCTCCCTCCAATTCTTCACTTAGAAATTCTTAGATTTAAATGAACATTTTCAAATAGCATTTAAAAATAAAGCGCGCGCGTAGAAATTAAAGACGGTTCCTATAGGTTACTATAGTCGTTATGGGTGCCTAACACCTTTCCGTAGCGAAAACAACTCCCGGACCTCGATTCTCAAGGGTTTTGCTTACTTTTTCCCTTCCCAAGAAAAAATAAGATATCACCGGTTTAAAAGGTTCAAACGTAATCAATGTTTGACACCCGAAAACCAAGATAAAACAGCTGGCGACTTCACTGGGGAGATTCGAGGGTTACGCCTAGTCTTTATTTCCACGCTTACGCTCTTTTTACTTGTTTCTTTTACTTGCTTTCCTATGTGAATAAATGTTGAATCTCTTGCAAACGTGTGGGGTGAGAATATCAAAAGTCCTGCACCCGGACTGAGTGAACTTAGGATTTAGGAGGGATATAATCGACAATTCATTCCGGGGGTTGCCTCGTGTTTTGGATTATGCGATCAATCCCACATAGCTGAGGCATTTTGGGGGTGATGTTGTCGGCGCGTGTTGTCGCGTTTAGGCACTTTACTTCTAATTGTTCTATGACGCTATGAACCGTAGATAACCGAACCCATCCATGGCCATTTTCTAGGATGTAGTGCGGAGGCTAAACCGAGTGTTGTCTCGAGTTTTAGTCGTCACGCAATACTACACTCAAGTTAGACCTTCCGCGGATAATCTTGGAGCGAGTGTTGTCTCGTGACACCATGATATACGTCGGAGAGGTTGCAACTTGGGAACTTTTTTAGAACCCGGTTACTATTTCCTAAAACCCTAGTTTCACCGGACGCCGTGTCCACCCATGACTCCTCGACTTTGAACTTCAAACCCACCATGTTTTCTCCGAACTTGAACATAATCATGCATTCATGCATACATGCATAAACTTTTTTCCATGCATTGTTATCGAAGGGCTTAGACAAGTTGAATTTGTAAACATTGTAGGAATGAAGAAAACTAAGTCCTACAAGTTCAAGGAAGTGGATTTGGCTAGTTTGAGAGATTTGGCACTCAAGATCGAGGATCCGACTGGTTTCCGACGCCGTTATGGGGCTTTACTTACTATTCTCCAGACTAATGTGGATGAGAAGCTTGTGCACACTCTAGTGCAATTCTATGATCGGGACTATCGGTGCTTCACTTTCCCCGACTTTCAGTTGGTGCCTACTCTAGAGGCTTATTCTCACTTGATGGGTCTATCTATTGCTAAGGGGGTACCCTTTGCGGGACTTGAGAATCCTCCTACTCCATTGGTTATTGCTAAAGATCTCTATCTCAAGACCACCGATGTCTCCAAGAATCTTGTCACTAAGGCTCGCATCCGAGGGTTCACTTCAGAGTATCTTCTTGGGAAAGCCATCCTCAATACCACTTGTCAGGACACTCTTGAGGCTATTCTCGCACTTCTCATCTATGGGCTTATTCTCTTTCCGAATCTTGATGACTTCGTGGACATGAATGCTATTATGATCTTCCACTCCAAGAATCCGGTTCCTACCTTGCTAGCTGACACATACCATGCTATTCATGATCGTTCCGGCAAGGGTCGTGGATACATTCTTTGTTGTGTGCCTCTCCTCTATAGGTGGTTTATTTCGCACCTTCCGGAGTCTTTCCATGACAATCCGGAGAATTGGTCTATTTCACAGAGGATTATGGCTCTCACTCCTAATGAAGTGGTTTGGCTCACTCTCGCTTCTAGGGTTAAGGAAATCATCTTTGGTGGTGGTAAGTTTCTTAATGTACCTCTTCTTGGTACCCGGGGTGGAATCAACTATAACCCGGAGCTCGCCTTGCGACAGTTTGGTTTCCCGATGAAAGAAAAGCCCATCAATCTTGCTACAGCTCCTTACTTCTTTCACTACTCCAATGCTCCCACGGGAATAAGAGAGGATTTCATGGAAGCTTGGTCTAAACTTCGAAAGAAAGAGGTGAAGCATATGGGTGTAAGGTCCGGTGTTACTCATGAGGCCTATACACAGTGGGTGTTAAACCAAGCTGTGGAGATTGGTATGCCTTACCCCTCTATGAGATATGTGTCTGCATCTATTCCTACCATGCCTTTGCCTCTACTTCCACCTACCCAGGAGATGTATCAGGAGCATCTAGCCATGGAGAGTCGGGAGAAGCATCAGTGGAGGGCTAGATACTATGAGGCTGAGAACTTGATCATGACTTTGGATGGAAAGGATGAGTAGCAGACTCATGAGGTCTTGACACTGAAGAAAGAGTTAGCTAAGGCTAAGAGAGAGATTGAAGAGAAAGATAGGTTGCTTATGAGGGACTCTAAGAGGGCTAGGGGTGCCCGTGACTTCTATGCACGATACTGCAGCTATGAGTCTGAGTCTGAGGATGATGCTTCCACTTCCTATGCTTAAGGATTTCTACTTCCTGTTGTTACTTCCAGTTGTTTATGTTGTTTTACATTTCAAAGTCCATCCCTTGGCTCCTGTAAAGCTATATGTTGGTTGTTTGTTTCCCGTTTATGTTAATTGTTGTTTAGTAATGTTTGCAAATTTCTAATTTGTCTAAAATTCTTCGATAATACAAAAAAAGAGTCTTTTTGCATATGCATTAACACATTTCATGCATCATATGCATTCATTGGGCATAAAAAACTTCTCTCGTGCTCATTGCCTCCTGGTTTTGTCCGCCGCAGCCTGAAAAGTGGCTCGTGTTCGCAAAGTCTACCAACCAGATAGAATTCATCAAACAAGATTTCACAAGAGAAGGATTATGGCTAACTTTGAAGAAGAAAATGCTCAGCTCCGTGCCGAACTGGCTGCTATGAAAGAAGACTTGGCTAAGGCCCATGATGCTATGTCCGCTATGATGGCTGCACAAGAACAACCAGCCACATCTATTCCAGCTGCTACTGAAACAATTCCATCTATCCCACTGTCTACTGTGGCTACTGATGCTCGGTTTGTTATGCCCAATGGGCGTCCTTATGGACTCTCGGCTTACTATTCTCCTAATACTGCTGCTGGTGTCTCTGGTGTTGCTGGTCAAGGACAGATTCCCGTATCTACTGCTATGCCTCAGGTGACTACTGTTACCGACCCTATTGTCCACACGGTGCAACAGGTGATTGATGTCGATACTCCGCGTGGACCAGACCCTGTAATGGAAGCTATGAAACGACAGATAAATGAGTTGGCTGGAGAACTCCGTGAGGTCAAGGCTAGCCGTGGAAACAATGTCTCTGCTAAGGCTCGTGATCTATGCTTGGTATCCCGATTTGAGATTCCTAAGAAGTTTAAGGTGCCAGATTTTGACAAATAAATGGATCTTCCTGTCCGCATAGCCATGTCATTCTGTACGTCCGAAAGATGGCCAATTATGCAGATAATGATGCACTGATGATACACTGCTTCCAAGACAGCCTAGCAGAGGATGCGGCAGATTGGTACACTGGTTTGAGCAAAGATAATATCCATACTTTCGAGGATCTTGCTGCTGCTTTTGAAAGTCATTACGAGTTCAATACCCGCTTGAAGCCAAATAGGGACTCTCTTAAGTCCTTGTCTCAGAAGTCAGATGAAACTTTCCGTGAATATGCTCAGAGGTGGAGAGGGGCAGCTGCCCGTGTTTCTCCTCGACTCGATGAGGAAGAATTAACACAGACATTCCTGAAGACTCTGAAGAAGGAATATAAGGAAAGGATGATAGTCTCTGCTCCAAACAATTTCTCCGACATGGTTACCATGGGAACTCGTCTAGAAGAGGCCGTCAGAGAAGGCATCATTGTTCTTGAGAAGGGTGAATCTTCAGCCAGTGCACCAAAGAAGTACGGTAATGGCCACCATAAGAGGAAAGAATCTGAAGTAGGGATGGTATCTGGCAACCCATCCGCAGCTGCTACGCAATTACCTTTGCCCTATCAATACATGCAGTACTCTCAACATCCTTTCTTCCCACCATTCTATCAGTAATATCCTCTGCCACCGGGTCAACCACCAGTGCCCGTTAATGCCATTGCTCAACAAGTACAACACCAGCCTCCTGTTCAACAACAACAGCAGCAACAACAGGGTCCCCGACCCAGACCTTCTTTTCCACCAATACCTATGCGGTATGCTGAGCTGCTCCCAACTTTACTTGCTAAGGGTCACTGTGTCACTAGATCAGGCAAACCTCCACCTAATCCTTTACCTCCCAGGTTCCTCATGTTCTTGACAATCCACTTCCAAACCATGCCGCTGTTAACATGATTGAGGCTTTTGAAAGAATTCATGTTCCTCAGGAGGGTCCCATGCTGGATGTCCACAACATTGTTACTCCCTTGGTACCGCTACATGTCAAACTTTGCCGAGCTTCTTTATTCAATCATGATCATGCTTCTTGTTCAGAATGTCTTCAAAATCCTATGGGCTGTTGTGTGGTGAAAGATGATATCCAGAGTCTGATGGATGACAAGTACTTGATTGCCAGTGTTGTATGTGTGATTGTGCCAGTGTTTCATGATTCTCCTGTTGAAACGGTATCTCAAACAAGGAATATTGAACCTTTGGTGATCAGGTTACCTGGTCCTGTACCTTACGCTTCTACAAAGGCAATCCCTTACAAGTACAATGCAACCATGATTGAGAACGGAGTAGAAGTGCCTCTGGTATCCCCAGCTACAGTTGATAACGTTGCTAGTGAAATTACAGCTCTGAGAAGCGGGAAAGTCCGTCCACCCTTGTTTCAAAAGAAGGTGGTTACACCTATTGCCACGGTAACTCCACCAGTTGCTCCTCCTATTGACAAGAGTCCCGGCCCAACAGGCCAATCTATTGACGAGTCTAATCTGGATGAAATTCTAAGGCTTATTAAGAAGAGTGACTATAAAATTGTTGACCAGCTGCTGCAAACTCCGTCAAAGATATCCATCTTGTCTCTGCTTATGAGCTCAGAAGCTCACATGAAAGTGCTGATGAAAGTACTGGAGCAAGCTTATGTTGATCATGAAGTCTCTGTGGATCAGTTTGATGGAATAGTGGGTAATATTACTGCCTGCAACAACTTGGGGTTTGGCGACGATGAACTCCCCGAAGCAGGGAAACACCACAATTTGGCTCTGCATATCTCAGTACACTGCAAGTCTGACATGATATCCAATGTGTTGGTAGACACTGGATCATCCTTAAATGTAATGCCTGAATCCACACTAAGACAGTTGAGTCATCATGGAATCTCTCTGAGGGGAAGTAGCTATTTGGTTAAAGCTTTCGACGGATCTCGCAAAGATGTTCTTGGGGAAGTAGACTTGCCAATTACCATTGGCCCCGAGACATTTCAGATTACTTTCCAGGTCATGGACATCAATGCTTCTTATAGTTGCCTCCTCGGAAGACCGTGGATTCACGACGCTGGAGCAGTAACTTCTACTTTGCATCAAAAGCTCAAGTTCATGAGGAACGGTAAGATTGTCACTGTGCATGGTGAGGAAGCATATCTGGTTAGCCAAGTATCATCTTTCTCTTGTGTTGAAGCAGGGTCCGCTGAAGGGACGTCATTTCAAGGCTTGACTGTTGAAGGTGCGGAGCCTCGAAGAGCTGGTACTGCTATGGCCTCATTGAAAGATGCCCAGAAGGCTGTTCAGGAAGGGCAAGCTGCTGGCTGGGGCAAAGTGATTCAGATTTTGGAAAACAAGCGTAAAGAGGGCCTTGGATTCTCCCCAACCTCTGGTGTTTCAACAGGAACTTTCTACAGTGCTGGGTTCATCAATGCTATTACTGAAGATGCTGCTGAAAATAGTTATGTGCCTACATTTGTTGTACCAGGAGGCACTGTGAGAAATTGGGAGGCCATTGATGTTCCTTTAATCATGCATGCTTCCATGTAATGTGTCTTGTTGCTCATGTTTTTCTTTGTTTTCAAAATAACAATCCTTTCGCTCTGCCCAAGGCGAAAGTGATATCATTGTAAGGGCGTGTTTGTTTCGGCATTGCCGTTATTAATAAAAGTTGTCGTCTTTTTCCGCGACTCTTTGCTTTTTTACTTTTTAGTGCCTTTTTCTTGGAAATAATGGTAATGCCAAAAAAACCAAAACATCTGTATTTTCTTATTAATTTCAAAAATCTGCATAAAAACATTTTTTCTAAAATCATCCCAATCATATTATGCAGATTGAACCATAATAAACCCGTTGAACACAGTGACCCTATGGTTCCTCCAAATTTTGAATTCCCTGTATATGAAGCTGAAGATGAGGAAGACAATGAAGAGATACCGTATGAGATCACTCGACTACTTGAGCAAGAAAGAAGAGCCATTCAGCCTCACCAGGAAGAGATTGAACTCATCAACCTGGGTACTGAAGAGAACAAGCGAGAGATCAAGATTGGTGCTGCACTCGAGCCAGAAGTGAAAAGAAAGATTATTCAGCTCCTCCATGATTATCCAGATGTCTTTGCATGGTCCTATGAAGATATGCCAGGTCTAGATCCCAAGATTGTGGAACATCGGATACCGACAAGACCTGAATGTCCTCCTGTCAAGCAGAAATTGAGAAGGTCTCGTCCAGACATGGCTCTTAAGATCAAGGCTGAAGTACAAAAGCAAATTGATGCGGGTTTCCTCATGACAGCTGAATATCCTGAGTGGATTGCCAACATTGTGCCAGTACCAAAGAAAGATGGGAAAGTTCGAATGTGTGTTGATTACAGAGATCTGAACAAAGCCAGTCCGAAAGACAACTTCCCATTGCCTCATATTGATGTGCTTGTTGACAGTACTGCTCAATCCAAAGTGTTCTCCTTTATGGATGATTTCTCTGGCTATAACCAGATACGGATGTCTCCTGAAGATAGGGAAAAGACGTCCTTCATCACTCCGTGGGGAACGTTCTGTTATAAAGTGATGCCATTTGGCTTGATAAATGCCGGTGCTACCTATCAAAGAGGTATGACAACTCTATTTGATGATATGATTCACAAAGAGATTGAAGTATATGTTGATGATATGATTGTGAAGTCAAGTGATGAAGAGCAGCATGTTGTGTATTTGAAAAAGATGTTTGAAAGACTGAGAAAGTACAAGCTGCGGTTGAATCCTAACAAGTGTACGTTCGGTGTACGATCTGGAAAGTTGTTTGGCTTCATTGTCAGTCAAAGAGGCATTGAAGTTGACCCTGACAAAGTCCGAGCCATCAGAGAGATGCCAGCCCCTCAAACTGAGAAGCAAGTCAGAGGTTTCCTCGGGCGTCTGAATTATATTTCAAGATTCATATCTCACATGACTACTACCTGTGGACCAATTTTCAAATTGCTCAGAAAGAATCAGCCTGTTGTATGGAATGATGAATGTCAGGAAGCTTTTGATAGCATTAAAGAATACTTGTTGGAGCCACCTATCCTTGTCCCACCAGTGGAAGGAAGGCCTTTGATTATGTATTTGTCCGTGTTAGATGATTCCGTGGGTTGTGTTCTCGGTCAACAAGATGAGACTGGAAAGAAAGAACATGCTATCTACTATCTGAGCAAGAAGTTCACCGATTGTGAGACTCGATATACAATGCTTGAAAAGACTTGTTGTGCTTTAGCTTGGGCTGCCAAACGCCTGCGTCATTATATGGTGAATCATACAACTTGGTTGATATCCCGAATGGATCCGATCAAGTACATCTTTGAAAAGCCTGCTGTTACTGGAAAGATCGCACGTTGGCAAATGTTGCTGTCTGAATATGATATTGTGTACAAAGCTCAGAAAGCAATCAAAGGAAGTGTCCTTGCCGAGCATCTTGCTTGTCAGCCTCTTGATGATTACCAGCCAATTAAGTTTGATTTCCCAGATGAAGAGATTATGTATTTGAAAGCGAAAGACTGTGAGGAACCACTGATCAATGAAGGGCCGGACCCCAATAGCAAGTGGGGGTTGGTATTTGATGGTGCTGTTAATGCTTATGGTAAAGGAATTGGGGCCATCATTGTAACTCCGCAAGGTCACCACATTCCTTTCACTGCTCGAATAACCTTTGAATGCACAAACAACATAGCTGAATATGAAGCATGCATCTTGGGCATTGAAGAAGCCATTGATCTGAGAATTAAGCACCTTGACATCTATGGAGATTTTGCGCTTGTTATTAATCAGAGAAAAGGTGAATGGGAGACTCATCATGAGAAGCTCATCCCTTACCGTGACTATGCAAGACGTCTGTTGACATACTTTACAAAGGTTGAGCTGCACCACATCCCTCGGGATGAAAATCAGATGGCTGACGCTCTTGCTACTTTGTCTTCCATGTTTCGTGTCAATCACTGGAATGATGTGCCCGTAATTAAGGTGCAGTGTCTTGATAGACCCGCTCATGTGTTTACTATTGAAAATATGCCGGATCAAGCTGATAAAGATGCGAATAATGGAAAACCTTGGTATTACAACATCAAACAATTCTTGCAGAATCATGAATATCCACCTGGTGCTTCCAACAGGGATAAAAAGACTTTGAGACGATGGGCTAGTAGATTCTTTCTGGACGGAGAAATCCTATACAAAAGGAACTATGACATGGTCTTGTTAAGGTGTGTTGACAAACAAGAAGCTGAGAAATTGATGCATGATGTACATGATGGTACTTTTGGGACCCATGCTTCGGGCCATACCATGTCAAGAAAACTGTTAAGAGCCGGCTATTACTGGATAACTATGGAGCGTGATTGCCACAAACATGCTAAGAGATGCCACAAGTGTCAAATTTACGCTGACAAGATTCATGTGCCTCCACACGCTCTCAATGTTATATCTTCCCTATGGCCTTTCTCTATGTGGGGCATTGACATGATCGGAAGAATTAAACCAAAAGCTTCCAACGGACATCGTTTCATTCTAGTGGCAATTGACTACTTCACCAAGTGGGTCGAGGCTGCTTCCTATGCAAATGTGACCAAGCAAGTGGTTGTCAAGTTTATCAAGAATAACATCATCTGTCGATATGGTGTTCCCAACAAGATCATCACTGACAATGGTTCCAATCTGAACAATAGCATGATGCAAGCTTTATGTGAAGAATTCAAAATTGAACATCACAACTCTTCTCCTTATAGACCTCAGATGAATGGTGCAGTTGAGGCCGCTAACAAGAACATCAAGAAGGTTGTTCAGAAGATGGTCACTACTTACAAAGACTGGCATGAAATGCTACCTTTTGCCTTGCATGGTTACCGTACTACAGTGCGCAGTTCAACCGGGGCAAATCCTTTCTCTTTGGTATATGGTATGGAAGTAGTTCTCCCTCTGGAAGTGGAGATTCCATCTCTTCGAGTAATCATGGAAGCAAAGTTAACTGAGGCTGAATGGTGTCAAAGTCAGTACGATCAATTGAATCTGATTGAGGAAAAACGTATGGATGCTATGACTCATGGACAGTTGTACCAAGTACGAATGAAGACTGCCTTTGACAAGAAAGTCCGACCTCGAGAATTCAAGGAAGGCGAACTTGTATTGAAAAGAAGAATAAGTCAGCAACCCGACCCAAGGGGCAAGTGGACACCTAATTATGAAGGACCTTATGTTGTCAAGAAGGCTTTCTCTGGTGGTGCTTTGATTCTTACACACATGGATGGTGTTGAACTCCCAAATCCTGTTAATGCCGATATAGTCAAGAAATACTTTGTCTAAAAAGAAAAGAACAGCGTGGTAGGTTGAAAACCCGAAAGGGCGGCCTAGGCAAAAATGCGCTTCCCGGTGGATCGAAAACCCGAAAGGGTGATCCAGGCAAAAGTTAGGGACAAAAAAAAATGAATATGAAAAAGCTCGCTGAGATTGTACGCAACTCAGGCAAGAATGAGCGCCTCGATGAGCCGAAAACCCGAAAGGGCGGTTCATGTAAAAATGAGGTTGATAAAAGACAAGTAACTATATCTGGCAAATCACCATCACCCCTTGGGGCATCTACAACTGTCAATGATCATCTTCATCAGAAGCTTCTGTACTTGTGAATTAAAAATTTCTATGAAATGTAGCGTTCATCGTGTTCAATGTATCACCAACCAATAAAATTATCATTTCCCAAGCTTTGTAAATCCGTGAAGTCATGCCCTCGGCTGACTCTCACTCTTCTACATCAATTTGAGCCCGTGCTTTTGTTTGGAACTCTATTTTTCTTTCTACCCTCAATGCTATATACAAAATATTTTCTTTCCATTTTGATAATGTCAATGTCTGAAACAAACATTTTTGAAAACTGAAAAACTTTTTTTTCCTGTCTATTTTGAAAGCAAACCTGAGCAATAGGGTACATTTCAATGAAACATGCATGAATAAATGAGTGTCACTATCTATTTCAATACATGTTACAAGCAGGTTACTCCCCAGGATGATCTGTGGTCAATGGCAAGAATGATAAAAACATAATGAAAATGAAAGTGAAAAATGAAAGATGCAAATAAGAAGCTCGCTAAGTTGAAAACCCGAAAGGGCGGCTTAGGCAAAAATGAGCACCCCGCTGATTGACAACCTATGAAGGCAATTCAGGCAAAAATGGGGCAATGAAAGGAATTTTATTCCCCGGTGAATCGAAAACCCGAAAGGGCGGTTCAGGCAAAAATGGGGTTGAAAAATGAAAGAATGAAAGAATGAAAATGATATGAAAAGCATTGACCACAGGTGCGAACATCCAATGTTTACCCAGCACTGACACGCCTAACAACGGCGACCTGTATCCAAGAATCTTCCAAGGATCCCTCCTCTACAAGTTTATATTGCCCTCAGCCATGGTTTCGATACGTCTCTCAACGACAGTCTCTCCAAAGAGGTTTTCCCTGTGAATATTTTGCAGCACGAGCCACTACGTGGCCAATCTTCCAATGTTTTGTCTGTCTCTGTGAAACTTCTCTGTCAAACTACGAACCAATCATGCATTTCAAGCATTCATACATGCATAATCATGCATTTTATGTGCTCATACATTCAATAATCTTGTTATGCCATACATACATGCTGCATTTCCAATTTCCACTTCCAATTCCAATCTCAATTTCAATTCCAACTGTCAAATTCGATGCAATCTCCAATCTCAATTTCAATTCCAACTGTCAAATTCGATGCAATCTCCAATCTCAATTTCAAATCATTTCAACTGTCAAATTCGATGCAATCTCAACTCTCAAATTCCAATGTCAATTCAATCCAATCCTAATTCGAAGCAATTTCAATTTCAATTCGATTCAATGTCAATGTCAATTTCAATTCAATTCAATCTCAATTCGAAGCAATCTCAATTTCAAGTGCCAAATTCGAAGCAATCTCAATTTCAAGTGTCAAATGCGAAGCAATCTCAATTTCAAGTGTCAAATTCGAAGCGATCTCAATTTCAATTTCAACCCAATCTCCAATTTCAATCCAATTTCAATGCCAATGTCAATTTCAATCCAATCCCAATGTCAATTTCAACTCTCCAATCCAATGTCTATGTCTATGTCTCTGCTCAATCTCAATTCTCAATCTCTCTTTCAAAGTCAACTTTCAATACAATTCAAGTCAATGTCAATTCACTCTCAACTTGCTTTTGGGCCAACAAAAATGGTCATGTTTATCTTCAAATCAAGTCAATGACAATTTACCCTCAATAGGTATCTTGTCAAATCAGACTCCCAACATGCCTTATTATCGGTCAAGTGACTAGTTCGATCTAAAGAACAACTTGTACCCACTTATATACCTATACTTCCGGACAAACGACAAGTTCAATCCAAAGAACAGTTTGTACCCAGCTTATGCTTTGTTATCGGTCAAACGACAAGTTCGATCTAAAGAACAGTTTGCACCTACCCACATGATGTGGTGATAATCCAGCGTCAAGTTCGATCCAAAGAACAGTTTGTATCTACCCTTTTGTCTATATCTCCAGCCAAACAGCCCGTTCGATCCAAAGAACAGTTTGTGCCTGTCTATCTGTTTGTATTTTCGATCAAGTGTCAAGTTCGATCCAAAGAACAGCTTGTATCTGCCTATTTGTCTGTGTTTCCGGTCAAGTGCCAAGTTCGATCCCAAGAACAGCTTGTACCTATCTCTTGTCTTGTATTCCTTGGACAAGTGGCTAGTTCGATCGAAAGAATAGCTTGTACCTTATTTTCGATCCCCTGGTTTGTCTACCCTGTCAATGTCCACCTGGATCCCCAGTGACATGACATGTTCCATAGACTCCAGTTGTTTGTCTTGCATTCATAATCAAAGTATTGCATGGCATTCATGTGTTTGAAAGTCTGAAAACGTATTTTTATGTCCAAAAACAGTGCAAATGTTAATATTTAAATGTCTTCGTCCTGTCAACTCTAAGACTCCGTCTCTTGACTCTCCGGACAAAGAAACTTAAATAGGGGCAGCTGTTATACCCTAATTTTGGACCTAAAAATACAAACTCAGTCTTTCTTTTCTTGTATTTCAAGTCATGTGAACAGTCTCTGATCAATTACATCTTTCTCTGCATTTTATTTCAATATTATTTGCAAAATTCATGAAAAAGGGCATTTTAGTCATTTCCTATGTTAAAATTTCTTTCAATCTTTGAAAAAATTGTTTGAGTCTTTTCAAATAGTTTGAATAAGCCCTTATTTCAATTCTATGACAAAATCCATTTCAAAAATTGCATTTGAAGTCATTTTGAGTCAGTTTAGCCCCTAGGGGCATTTTAGTCTTTTCATGTGTCAAAACTCTGTTCAAATCTTAAAAATTGTCTCTGAGTCTTTCAAATTGGTTTAATTAAACTTTTGTTTCAATTCTCTGTTAAAAAATCCATTTTTAAATTTCATCTGAGTCATTTTTAGTCGTTTTAGCCCCAGGGGCATTTTGGTCATTTCACACGAAATTTCGGCAGAGAGAGGTTACTTTAAAGTACCTCATTTAAGCCATTGGTTCATTTTAGTCCGTTTTGTCAAATTTTAATCGTTTCACTTTACGTTTAGTCAAATTACCATTTTTATTCCAATTTTTTTTTTTAATTTTTTTTTTAGTCCAAAACTTCCAAAAATTGCATCCAAGTCCTTTTTTCTAATTTCAAGTTTTATTTTTAAGTCCTCTTTTGATATTTCAAAACTTTATTTTATTTTTTTTAAATTGCAGATTAGTCTTTTTTTAAATTTACAGATTGGTCCTTTAGTTTTTAAAAATTGCAGAAAGGCCCATGTCCAAGTCATCAGTCCAGCACAGGTGTCAAAAGCTTATTGGGTCACAAGTCACAAGCTGGCCTATAAATACCAGCCAACTCATCCATGTGTCCGAGATCACCATTCAATTTCGGCCAACTCAACAAACACAATTACATTTTCTCTCTCCCAGATCAAAAGGATCAAACCCAGAAATTTCACAAGAACACGATGAAGGTTTGAACAATCTTCAAACCCTAACCGTTTCTCAACAACACAATCCAACACAAATTCACGAAAGATTCATCACCAAATACACCATTCAACAACAAATTTCACCAGAAAACGAATCAACAGCTCCAAATTTCCCAATTAAGTTGAGAATCATTTCGATTCTCAGATATCTTCAAACGAAGACTTCATCACTGAATCGTGTCTTCTCCCTGCAATTCGAACAATAAAGTGATCACAAGAAGAAGACACAGAGAGAAGAGGAGAAGAAAGAACGAAGGATCTCCAGACCCTGCAATTCGAACAATCAAGTGATCACAAGAAGAAGACACAGAGAGAAGAGGAGAAGAAAGAACGAAGAATCTCCAGGTAAACTCATCAAATCCTCTCGCCTTTTTGTTATAAATCATCATCGAAGATTTGATAACGTAAATAAACGGTGAATCGAAGCAAGAATCATGAAAACATTCGAAAAACATCAAAACTGAAACCCTAAAAGTGCAATTCGTGAGGATTCACCGTTTATTTGCGAAAATTGAGTCCAAATCCATAATCAGTGAAGAAGATAGAAAGATTAGGGTTTCGTTTCATGAGATTCAAGAAGCTTTGAAGATATAGGACCGAACGATTCAATCCTAGATCTACTCTGATCTAAGCTCTTTTTCAAGAAAACGTTTTCGAAATCATAAAGAGGATAGAAAGAGCTTCAAGAAGATGTGCTTATTTTTCAGATCGGAGTAGGTTGAAACTCCGACGCGGCGGCACCGCCATGGGCCACCACGTCGGAGGAGGAAGGTCTCGTCGGAGAAGAGAGAGTCATTTGCAGACTCTCTCTCTCTAGTTTCGTTTTAGAGAGAGAAGTGGAGAGGGGAAGTGAACCAGAACCGGTTCAAGGCCTTATATAGGCCAACGAACCGGTTCGACCCATGGTTCCAACCCTAACCCGCCTCTTAAGCCCATTTCCCATGCCTGTGTGACTTTCTGCTATGCACACCCCCCTTTCTTGCATGCTTTACTGATCTCTTGCTAATTGCACCCCTGCATGTTCAAAAAAATCCTTTAAAATTTCTAAAAGATTTTCCATGCATTATTGATTGTTTTCTTGACATTTCTGTGGTATTGTTATGTGCTAAACCTTGATCAAAAAATAAAGAGTATTTTCTTGTAAAAGGTTTACCATTTTTGTCAAAAATTGTGAAGTTCTTGAGCCTAAAACCTTTAAAAATTCTAGAGAAATTTTCATATACATTTCTTGATAACTTTGTAGTGTTTTTGTGATGAGTCTTGCATATTAAAATGGTAAAGGGTAATGTGTTAATTCTCTTGCTATTTTGTGGTGCTTTTGTGTAAAAAATTGATGAAAATTTGCTTGATTCCAATTCCAATTTCTTGATGAATACTTGTGACCTATACCACTTGATTTTATGGAGTTTTAGCCACTGTTTGTGTTTGATATTGCTGCATGAGTGTGAACCTTGATTAGTTACTTAGTTTACAAGTTACTTGTGTAAATAAATAATGCAAATATGCCTAAGTTTGCTTCGAAAATGACAAGTTCACCATGTTGCCTTAATTCCCATTCTAAAATCTGATTCTAAACCTTTAAAAGTGTGTTGGAATGCGAGAATTATAGGTCATATGGCTCTTGCATTTTATGGGCAAATTTTAGTCATGTTTTAGCACTCATTTTGCCCTTGTTTTGGGTTGTTTTCTATGCTTTATGTTATAGTGTTTCTCTTGCTTTATTTCTTTTAATAATACCATGTGTTACTAACCATTTCATTTCATGTCTCATATATTTCATAAGCATCCACATTCCACCCCATATTCATCTCCATTTCTCTTGCGATTTAATTTGTACCAAGGCTTAGAATGTAAAGACTTAGGAGCTTTTGTAATATTTTTCTTATGCATTTTTAAAATTCTTGCAAGACCATAGAATGTATCTAGGCCAATGATGTAAAGGACAATGGACTCTAATAATGTACACCGACACAAGCACCGACACATGCACACACCTCACTTTAGGTATATAGCTAGATATATGCATGTTTAGATGTATGTTTAGGATTGTATGTCTAGATGAATGTTTAGGCTTTATACTTAGAAAAATCAATTTTCCAAAAAAAATATGAACAAACTTCACTCAAACCATTTTCTAAATAAACCTTGGGATCAAAATCCCATTGTAATTTTCCCTTTTATTTTCTTAATCAAATTTCAATGAACTTTAATCATACTTGACTTCTTTTGCAAAATCACTAATCAAACCTCACCTTTTCTTAAATTCTCATGCCCTTGAGGCCTCTTTCTATTCTTCAAATTCCAATTTTCAAACTTAAAATCAACCAACAAAAACAAAAACATTTTTGGAAGAGAACTACGGTGGATTTGATCCCTTAAACGGGTACGTAGGCAAGGAACAAAATTCCTTCAATTCAAATAAAATAAAAATTCAAACACATTCTTCTCCCTCCAATTCTTCACTTAGAAATTCTTAGATTTAAATGAACATTTTCAAATAGCATTTAAAAATAAAGCGCGCGCGTAGAAATTAAAGACGGTTCCTATAGGTTACTATAGTCGTTATGGGTGCCTAACACCTTCCCGTAGCGAAAACAACTCCCGGACCTCGATTCTCAAGGGTTTTGCTTACTTTTTCCCTTCCCAAGAAAAAATAAGATATCACCGGTTTAAAAGGTTCAAACGTAATCAATGTTTGACACCCGAAAACCAAGATAAAACAAGTGGGGGATCCCGAGAATTGGTTTTGCTGCACCAAGTTAAGTAGGGCAGGCTTAATTTCAAAGTTATCATCCTCAACCGTTGGGTACACAATAACAGCTTGTGGCTCAGCCGTAGACGGCGTTGCATACTATTTGAGAGTGCGATTAGCCATGGCGGTGTTATTTAGTGCGTCTCTCTTTCGTTTATGCAAATACCTTTCGATCTCGTTGATTATTACAACTCGATTCCTGGTTTTTCGCATAAAAAATTGAGAACCCAAGAAGTTAATGATAACAGAAAAATAAAATAAAAAGGAAAAGAAAGAGAAGAAGAGACAGGATTCTAATCACTAAAAAAAAGTTAATCAAATTAGTTAACTCCCCGGCAACGGCGCCAAAAACTTGATAGGGCCAAACTGCAAGTGCACGGCCTATTGAAGTAATAGTAGTAAGTAGAGTATCGTTCCGCTAGGGAGTTGTTCAATCTAATTAACTTTTTAGAAAATGATTAGAGGAGAAAGAAATAAGAAGTTTGAGAGTGCAGTTGTTTGAAAGTAAATAACAATAATAATAAAGAGCCATGGGATCATTGGGTTATCATAATAACGAATCTTTTCACAAGCAAGCCTTAAACTTTATAATTCTATGTTAATTTTAATTTCTAAGGACAAGTTTCTCTTTAGCATATCACAGCTTCTCTCGAAGTCAGTGAGTGTATCCCTCCAACAACCACACCTATTCTCATGGGTGATTGCCTTTGGGACCCTTGAAGATCGAAACTTTATGTGTCCCAAGGTTTGCTAGACTATTCTCATGTTTCGCAAACCTTGTCTAAATTCACTTGTTCGGATATCAAAGCTCCGCGTTCGCTTTATGAATTGATATCTGTGATGATGAATTAACCATTATCAAACCCTCCGCGTTCGCTTTCACAGTTTGATAATAATTAATTCATGTTAAAACGGTGAATTTAGATTAGGAATTAAGGTAACATATAATTAGGGTTTAAGGCTTGGCTTGATCCGGATTACGTCATTAGACTTATCCAACAATCCCAAGACAAAGAAGTCTACTCACTCATGTTCATCGTAGACATGGGGGAAGAAGAGAGAATGCGATAAAGTAAATTGCGAGAAAAGAAAGTAAAAGGAAATAAAGACTTTATTGAAATAATACTTGAAATATTCAAAGTAAAGGTGAATGTTTATGGTGGAGAGATACTATATTTATAGCTTTACAATTGACTTAGAAACTAAGCAACTAAAAGGGCAAAACAGTAAAGCTGCAACAGGGTAACTTGGGCTTGAAGAAAAAGCAGCAAAAGTGGCCTCTGGAGGTGGCACGGCCGTGCCAAGCTTCTGACTTGGTGGGAACATATTTTTGTTCCGTATGTTCGTATTTTCACACTGTATTTGCTCCAGTCCTCTTTCTTTTGCTCCAAGACACCTTCCACCATATATTCGTTCCTAAAATATAATAAAAAGCAATTTAAAGTAAAATATTCAAAAAGGAAATAAATATGCAATAAAATCAAATCAAATCTTTATAAAACTAAACTAAATAATGCATTAAATTAGACTAATCATTCACCGGCATGATGGAGTTGTTATTATATTAAGTAGTTTTTTTTTTTTTTTTTTAGGTTTAGGTATAGGCTTAAATAGCTAAATAAATAAATTAATTATACACAAAAAATAAATAAATTATTTATGATATTATATAAATATGTATATGCGGGGTTGCGGGCCTGGGCAGTATAGTACCCTTACCCGTGCCCATACCCATTAAAATTTGTGGGTATTACCCGGACCCTTGCCCAAACCCATGAAAGCGGGGTTTTACCCTACCCATTGTGGGTATTTTTTGCGGGTACCCATTGGGTCTGGGTCCAATTGCCATCCCTAGTTGAACATAGTATATTTTACATCATGAACATCAAAGGGTCATAATATTGACATTAATATAAACATAATTTGACCATTAAGGACCAACATCAAGAGGAAATTTTCCGGGAAAACAAAAACTACTTGTTGATTTATGGACTAAAATTAAAATTCGATATATTTTTAGGGACGAAAAACTTATTTAATGTTATTATATATCCATCTAGTCCCTTGATTCCCTTTCAAACAATAAGAGAGAGTAATAACTCATTGACTATATATCTTGATGGATTAAAAATAACTTAGAGACCGCTTCTTTTACTTTTATAGGCCAATAACTAAATTAAATTAAAGTGATGGTTTAAAAAAATGATTATTCACAAATCAAAATACCGAATATGCATAAAGCACTGCGGAGATTGGTTGGGGCCTAAGTTTTTTTCTTTTTTCAAAAAAAATAAATAATAGATAACCATCTAATCCAACATTGAACGAGTGAAAGGGGTTGAATCGTTTCCTAAATCCTTTCATTTCATTTTCATTTTCATTTTTTATTTCTTCTATATATCCTTACGATCATAACTCTTGTCCTTTAAATTCAAAATGAACTATTAGAGTTCGTCAATTTTTATGAAGCCCATAGAAATTTAAATTATAAAATTTGCAATTTATTGACACCAAAATTATAGAAGCAGGGGGACAGTAAGAAATTATGTATTAGATTATTTCATCATCTATAGTTCAAGTAAACATTTTAAATCGCCGATTGCATGTTTTTTCATTGGTTTATTAACTTTGGCTTGTTATTGAGTTCTAGCGCGTGAAAGTTATGAAAAATTTCAAGAGGAGGACAATTAATCTTTGGGATCCTAGATCTCGTTGCATCATACAATAACACAATTTGCAATAGCTAATGTCGTATATTGAAAATAAAAACACAACTGCGTATGGTTGCATACCGATACACATCCAATGGCAATAGCATAATGATAAATGGATTTTTCATTTTGCCCCTTTGATTTAAAGTTGTTTTGATGATGTTTGTTAGACTAGGTATATTGGTGATGTTTTAATATAGTTGTTGTTTACATTTTCATGCTAGTTAGCTCATATGTTCAAGCATCTTAGTCATCCATGATCTTATAGTTCTCTACATTGTGTCCAATGCTAAAGCAGTGTTTAAGGTGGTTCTTGTGAGTCAAATTTTCATAAAATTACTTTTTAAGCCATTTGATTCGATTCATGTGTCTTTTGAATCGTATCATTTGTGTCCTTGGGCTCTCTTCTTGTTTGTTCATAAAATATGAATTGATACATCTAACCCCTCTGCCCTTGTGTTTAGCCTGTTTGATTCATATCAATGTTCTTTTAATTGACTCAATCTTCATATGAGGTTTAATGATTCGATTCAAATTCTTACCTATGTAGTTTTGAATAATTTCAATCTTTCATCTGGAAAACCATTGAATTGATTCATATGTTCATTGAATCGTATCATTCTTCGTAGCTTCAAATCTCTTTGTTTTCAACTATCTGAATTGAGTCATACTTAGTTAGAATCGATTCATGTCGTTGTTTTTTGTGCTAAATTTGCACCTATCGCTCATTTCTATATATACCTTCACACACACACACACTTTTCAATTATTGAAAAATTTAGCAAATAGGCTTTGAAATCTTCAAACACTCTCTCTTTACATCTTCTTCAGATTAAACACTTTTTCTAAGATCTTTAAGTGGGAGGTCTAGATTGGTAGGGTGCTATATGAATTGTAGTTTTATTTCACTCAAGGGTATTGGTGGAATATCAAGGACCTGAAGAAAAGTAGGCATTTTTCACCTCCAAAGGTCTTGGGGGTTGTTTCTCAACTACACAATGATTCAAGGGGATCGAAGCTTCGGACATAGCAAAGATGAGTTCTTGGAGTAGAAGTTCTAGGGATTGCATCGAAGCTTGAGATTCAAATATCTTGTGGGTGTCCAATTTTAAGAGGACTTGAAGATTGGATCTTGTGTGATTGACTAGCATGAAAAATCAGGGGATGTAAGGAACACTGTGATAGAGGCGTTTTCTATCACGAAGAGAGGACATACCCCTAGCAAGGACAAAAAAGGGGTACCTCTATAAATCTTTGTGTTCTTCTATTTCCTATCCTTTTAGATTTTCACATTATAGTTGTATATGAATTTATTGTGTGAAGTTATCTTAATTTGATTGTGAACTCATTTGTTTACTTTAACCTAATCTCAGTTACTTCAATTGAGATTCTTTCAAATCAATTATCTCAACAATCAAAGTTGAAAATAAGCTTCAAGCAATTGATTCATATACTTTGTGTTCGTTATAGTTAGTGTGATTTGTTGTTAATAGGTTTGGTTTCAGATAGTTTAGTTTTGCAATTTGTATGTGTGTATTGATTTTTGAATTTCTTTATATGATTCGTTGTTGAACCTCTCAATTCACTTTTGAATCTTTGATTTACTTCATTGTCTTAGTTTTGTTATCATCCTTCAACACTATTTGTTAAAATGTACTGCATATTTCTAGAATTCTCTAGAATGCATTACTAACTTATAGAATGTTAAGAATTGATGTACATGTCTAGATTTCTCTAGAATAGTTTAGTATATTTTAGAGTTAATTAATACAACACATGTAGTAAGAAATGTCATGAAGAATCTAGAAGGAAGCATCTAGAATATGACATCCACACTATAAATAGGCAAGCATGTACTCATTTGTAATCAATCCAAATCAATCCAATTTGGAGAGCAATACAATCTATTCTTGCTCTAAGTCCTCATACTACTTACTACCATGGTTATCAAAATCCCGACTTAAGTCCCAAAATCTAGGTTTTTGCGACTTTGCGTAGCTTCAACGACTCAAATCCATAGCAAAGTCCCAAAAACAGACAAAATCCTATCAAAATCGCACAAAATCGCACAAAATCGTGAAATCCATTCAAAATCGCAGGATTTTGATGGATTTTGAAGGATTTTGTTCATTTTTTTTATAAGAGTCAATTTTTGATCCGGTTAGTCAATTGACCCGATTTGAATCCATGACCCGGTGCTATAAACACCCAAAAGGTCAAAAATTGTAATTCTTTCACTTCCCCCACACTTCCTCATTAGTTACACGGTTCATCTAGTTCGAAATGAACTAAACCTAGGTTGTTTAGCATTATTATGACTACTAAAGAATATTTGTATCTAGGCTCTAAGTCATTTATGTATATGTATTTTGTGGACTTTGAACTTTAAGTCATGTATGACTCATGCAATTTATAACATATATTTAACATTATTTTTGTTTTGGTAGAATCCTCGATTTTGATTGCGATTTTATGAGTCTCGATTTTGCTATCCTATATCGATTCTACAAAAGTCCTTGAGTAAAATCCTTCGATTTTGATTGCGATTTTACGAGTCCCGATTTTGCTATTCCCTTTCGACTTGAAGTAAAGTCCCGATTTTGACAACCTTGCTTACTACTATATTTATATTTCAACTATCAACTATCAACTAAAGCCTTATTCACTATCCAACTACACTCAAAACTATCACTACTACCTAAACTACTAACACTATTCAGTAGTCATAAAGTTTTTTAATCAACGCTTTTGCAAAATCTTTTGAAAAATGAAAAACGTTTCAGCGCGCGCTTTCCGGTTCATCATATGAACTAACAATTTTTAATCAAAGGCATGCGTGTAACTTCACTTAGGTTGTATTTGACACTTGTCTAACTCATCACATGTCTAATAACATATTACGATATTTATCAAACCTAACAATCTATGGGCGTTGAAACTAACATGATGCAAGGTAAATTGTCATGTTATGCAACATTTTTACCTATGCATGAAATTCCAAGTCTTTTCCCCAACATAATACTCCCTCCGTCCCTTAATGTAACCTTCCTTTGCTTTTTTCACATTTCTTAAGAAAAGTTGTCAGTGTAATTATTTTGTATGTTTTGTATGTTAATATTACCATATTGTCCTTTGTTTGTATATGTATTAAATTTGACTTTTTAAATTTTAAGATAAGTTAGTAGTATTAATTAGGGGTATGTTTAGGAAAAAAATAATAAATGCATCTAGTAATTTGAAAAGGGGTTTAGATTTAGGGACAAAAATAAAGTCAAATGAGTGGTTAGATATAGGGACAGAGGGAGTACCATGCATGATATTGTACATGTAGTGTCATTATTATGCTTCAAAAAATTTAGTGAGAAAGGGACCTGGATTATTTGTTGATTATGTTGTGTAAACTTTCTGATACCTCTATAGCATTTCTATTAAAAAATTAAATTTCTAAGTATGTTTGTAACTTCTATACCCATGCAACTTCTCCTCTTCAGCTAATGATAAGGTTCAAATATCTTCATACACTTCATTGTGTTCCTTTTCGTACTTTCAAATGAATTTGTTATCATCATGAATTTTATGGTTTATACAAGTCACACCAGAGTGCAATGGCTAGAATTGTATTATTAAAGGTCTGCAGATTTTATATCTCGAACTTTATGATTGCAATATTGTAATTTAGATTTTTCTTTGTTTGACTTAATGTTTTCCAATGCAATGCATCAAAGATTCAACATGTTTTACTTTATAAAAATTAGCATTGAATTGTATTATGTAATTTTTTCCTAGATGAAAATTTTTCTAAGAAAATGTTTCAGGTTATCTTAACAATCTAGAGGCTACAAGATTTGAGTTTAGATAAAGAGGGGCCGGTTCATATAGGAGATCTTGGATATTTTGACGAGCTTGGGCAACTTTCTGTTGTCGTCGACCAAACCAAAGAATTGGTAAAATACAAAGGCTATCATGTGTGTAATATTTTCATCTATGAATTATCGAAAATCTTACAAAAATCTTTGTCGTTGTTAGGTTTACTTGAGCATTGGAAAGATAGTTTTGTGTTGGTTGCATTAAACAAATGTTTCATGCCCCAAAGTAGTATTCTTAATGTGTCAATTGTAGTAACTTTACTCATTTACTAGTGCATATCCTCCTCTGTTTGGACTTTGGATGATTATTTGTTTATAACCTTTTTCTTATGTGTGACAACACTTGTTTTTGTTCACGAGTTTTTCGTTATGTGATATTTATCTCATTGTTGAAATTAACTAGGCTGCACCGGCAGAACTTGAAGACTTTCAAATACAATATGTTGTTGTTGTCCCATAAGTAAAACTTTGCATGATAGTTTAATTTTAAGCATCTTATCTATTATTGATAATTCATGTTTGAGTTACTTCTTTTTTATAGATTTTCTGATGGTGAGGTTGGTCAGGTTCCCATTGCCTATGTTGTTTGTTCACCCACTGACCAGGGAAGAAATTCACAAGTTTACTTGGTTCTTGTTCGACAAGTAATTCATGCAGATAAGTAGCGTCATCACTTGAGATCAGAGGGTGATATTCAAGAACACAAGAATTATATAGTATTTGTTGAAATCAAATGCTATAGGATAAACATGAAATCGAAGTTGAATCATCTCATACTTTTGTCGTGGTGGCAGGAACTTGACATTCAAATGAGGACAATTTTGTTTTTCTTTTGTTACAAAAGGAGCTATCCTCAGGTTTCTTTCTGTTTATGATTGAGGCTTTTTCTAATCTTATATATATTGTTATAATTGTTACATTTATCTAATTTTTTATTGATTATATATTGGCAGACCCGCAAAGGATAAGAAGGGCAAATACAGGTGCTGTTGAGAAGGCTATCAAATTCACACTTGTTTAGCATCACAACTCGGTTTTAATATGCAACTAAAGCAGCGTTGGAACAAGACAGTGGAGGGTTTAGGAGGTTGTGGATCAATGGAGGAACTAATAAACCCTCTCTGTCTTTGTCTCTGTCTTCGACTTCGTCTCATCCTCTTCTTCATCAGTTACTACACATACTATCTTTCCCCGCATATTTTTTTCATATTTTTATGCTTGGCTATATGCAGGATTCTTGAAAGTGGTAATTCATCTGGAGGGACAGTGAATCGTTTCCAGACATGACATAACAGTAATTCAGCTAATCGAACTTCAGAATCAGTATGTATCAATCAGATGACCTCAAAACCAGTGCCTTCAACTAGTTTTCCAACAGAGGCAAATATAAGAAGCAGCAAAAGAAGATTAAAATCTGGACATTTTTCAAGTGAAACTAGATATTATTGAACTTGATGAGTTAGAGGTGCTAGCAACTTCGATTCTGAAACGGAAATTAGATTTGTCAATTCATATTATGACCATTATCTTCCTTTACTGCTTCGACAAATTCAGACTGTGACAATCAGTTTTTCAAGTTTAATAGAACCGTTTCCAAAAAATAAATTGGAA
The DNA here is from genome assembly GCF_051527215.1 of Medicago sativa. Lineage (NCBI taxonomy): Eukaryota > Viridiplantae > Streptophyta > Magnoliopsida > Fabales > Fabaceae > Medicago > Medicago sativa. The sequence goes on from NC_140752.1 coordinate 59,766,860, forward strand.
TGTTTTCGCCCTCACAACATTTTATGTTTCATTTTTTTATCTCTATTGAGCATAATATAAAAGGGTCATAATATTGACATTAATATAAACATAATTTGGCGATTAAGGACCAACAACAAGAGGAATTTTTTTGGGAAAACAAAAACATCTAGTTGATTTATGGGCTAAAAATTAAAATTTGATGTATTTTTAAGGACGAAAAACTTATTTAACCTTATTATTTATCCATCTATAGTCCCTCGATTCCCTTTCAAACAATAAGAGAGTAATAACTCATTGACTATCTTGATGGATTAAAAATAACTTAGAGACTGTTTCTTTTACTTTTATAGGTTAATAACTAAATTAGAGTTAAAGTGATGGTTGGAATAAATGTTAGAGAAATGCTAGCAACACACATTCTAACACACACTTTTTAACACACTCTCTTTGATTGGTTGAAATTCACATGAGACCCACCAAATTTGTATGGGATCCACATGATTTGGTGAGACCTATGTGAATTTTAACCAATCAAAAAGAGTGTGTTGAAAAATGTGTGTTAGAATGTGTGTTGTTAGCATTCCTCAAATTATTATTCACAAATAAAAATATCGAATATGCATAAAGCACTATGGAGATTGGTGGGGGCCAAAGTTTTTTTATTTTTTTGAAAAATAAATGATAGATAACCATCTAATCCAACATTGGACGAGCGAAAGGGGGTGAATTTTATGAAGCCTGTAGAAATTTATATTAGGATATTTGCGATTTGTTAACACCAAAATTATAGAAGTAGGGAGACGGTAAGTAATTATGTATGAGATTATTTCTTCATCTATAGTTCATGAAAACATTTTAAATCGCTGTTTGTGTGTTTTTTCATTGGTTTATTAACTTTAGCTTGTTATCGATTTCTAGCGCGTGAAAGTTATGAAATATTTTAAGAGGACGAAAATTAATCTTTGGGGTCCGAGATCTCGTTGCATCATACAATTACACAATTTGCAATTTCTTAGCACTGATACCCTAGGACTAGGAGTGCGACGATGGTAAGAAATTAGGTATGAGATAATTTCTTCATCTATATTTCAAGTCTATATTTTAAATCGCCGATTGCATTTTTTTTCTATTGTTTTATGAACTTGAGATTGTTGTCGAGTGCTAGAGCTTGAAAGAAAAGAATCATTTCAGAGAAGGAAAATCAACCTTTGGGTTCCAAGATCTCGCTGCATCATACAATTTTCAATTTATTAACACCAAAACCCTAGGAGCACGACAAAGGTAAGAAATTAGGTATGAGATAACTCATTCATCCACATTTTAAGTCAGGGTTTTAAATCGCCAATCGCATGTCTTTTCTATTGGTTTATGAACTTGAGATTGTTACGAGTTCTAGAGCGCGAATGCAAAAAAAAAATATTACAAGAGAAGGAAAATCAATCTTTGGGGTCCGAGATCTCGTTGCATTGCACAATTACATAATTTGCAATTTCTAAACACCAAAACCCTAGAAGCACGGGATGGTAAGAAATTAGGTATGACATCATTTCTTTATCTATATTTTATGTCTGTATTCTAAATCATTGATTTCATGTTTTTCTATAGGTTTATGAACTTGAGCTTGTTATTGAGTACAAGAGTGTGAAACAACTGAAATATTTATACTAGCATCTTATTTGGATTTTGAATTCACACAATCCAAGTTATAATCATTCCACACCCTAGTGGTAACTTTGGGTTCATAATTGATTTCATCCAAAATGTAGAAGGTTTATCTCATTTACAATTTATTCGATCTAGATTGTCTTTTCAACACTTCATGTATGTTTGTTATCACATTGAGTTTGTCAAAATCGTGATAGCTTTTACAAAATCAGGGCAGTTTACCATAATTTTGCTAGACCTATTGTGATGTCAAACATACACTTTGAGGGTGCATGACGACCATTGTTTAGTCTACTTTCCACATTATTAACCAGCAAATTAGGATAATGTATTTAATATCTAAAACACATATTTTAGTATGACTTACACATGATATTTTAGTTTCTGTGAGATTGTCTTCATTATACAAATCAGACTGACTTATACATGGCTTACGAATGAAGACAAGGTTATAAAAGAGCTGATATACGAATTTTAATTCATTTTTTTAATAATACAATAACAATTGAGTCTAACTAACAAAACCAGACATAATATATGCAAGGTCCGGGGTTCGAATCCTGGCCACCACAACTAACAAAAACCAGGCAATACAATTAGACATGATAATGATCTTATTTAGCTAATTTTAAAATTGAATATATTAAATATATGTTAATGTGTGACTTATCTTATTAATGTGTTTTTAAATATCTTATTTAGCTAATTTTAAAATTGAATATATTAAATATATGTTAATGTGTGACTTATCTTATTAATGTGTTTTTAAATATGAATTTTAAATATATAATGTACATCATTGTTTTGAAAAAAATAATGTAAATCATTTTAATATTCACTAGGATAACAATCAATTGTTTTCCTAAAGAAGCATCAATTGTATAAGTTTTCTTCACCTCAATTTTCATGTCTCTTTTCTCCTTATAGAATACATTTTTTTCTATTTTTAATTTGATTTTTTGAATTGTTTGTTAATTCATTAATTATTTTATTTTAATGTGAAATCCATAAATGATTGGTTGTAATGATTTTCAATTTTTTTACCTTAAAAATATTAATTGTTTTTACCTTAAAAATATTAATTGTCATGGTATAAAAAATTAAAATTATTTGAAAACAAGCTAAATTTTAAATAGTTTTAAAGGTGGCATTATATTTCAATGGACGTTAATGGAAAGCTAATTTACCTTGAGAAAAAAAATTGTGCGCATATACACAGTCAAAACATGTAGTATAATAAGACCGTTAACATGACGGTTGTTAGTGCAACCTCCAATATTATTTAAATTTACACCATATCAATTTATAATATTTTAAAGTAGCAAAATCAGAAATTCTTAAGAAACAACCATGAAGGGATTTTACATTAAAAGAAAAAAGTTTATGGTTTATAAACATTTTAAGAATCAAATTATGAATAGAAAAGAAATTATTTCTAGAAGGATCAAATGGATTTGTAAATTGGTGAACAAGAAAAGAAATACAATGAATGCTTAGTTAATGCTTACACACCAAAAACTGTTGACTAATGTGAAAACATAAATTTTTAATGTTTACCTTTTTAGACGTGTCGGTGACATATTCAATTCACATGTTCATGGGTTAGAATTTAGTATAAATAGGACCCTTACTCCCCCCCAATTAGAGGCATGCTTTTAAGGTTAGAACCAATTACTTGTGTAATTGCACTCAAATATAATTTCTTAACCTTGTCTTTGTTTTTTGGTTTTTTTTTTGTTTTTTAATTTTTAGTTTGAATTATTGTATTTTAGTTTGATTTGGCTTGAATATATTGAGATTTGCAATTACTAATATATTTTTTTTGATGGAAAAAATATTAGAAATTGCAGATCTCAATTTATTTATTCTAAATAATGGGTTGTCCCGTAGTTACATAATTCGCCGACATGATTCAAGATTAGGGGGTATCATAACCCAAGATTAGGGATTTTTTAGAATAATATTTGATTTTATTTATTTTGAAAGCGAAATATGATTTGATTCTATACATAATAAATAAAAGTATGATAATATGGTTATTAAGTGGTTAATTTGAATTTAGTTGTAGAAATTCGTGCTTAATTGTGATGATATGATTATGCACATGAATTGAATGATAATTGTGTTGTTGTTGTTGAATTTGTATGCTAAAATGGGTAGTTATGAACATGATGGGTTTTTGTATGAAATTGAGGATGAATAATGTTGTGGTTGCTAGATTGATGATGAATTCATGTTCCAATGTTATTGTTGTTGTTGTTAAATATGTTGTTGTTGAATTGATGCATTGGATATCATGAATTTGGTGAATTGAGAAGTGTTGTTGTTTCAATGAAATTTGTTGTTGTTGTTGTTGAAAGTTGAGAAGTGTTGGTGAATAGATGAATTTTTGATGTGTTGATGTTTCAATTTCAAAACTTATGCATGTTTAAGTGTTTTGGAACATACACTACTACAAAAATGAGCTTATATAGCGCTTTTTTTTTGCTTTAGATAGCGCTTTTGAAGCGCTACTGTAAATGGCGCTGGTAAAAGTAATATAGCACTTTTTTTATGTATAAAGCGCTAGCTAAAGCATGGTTTATATAGCACTTTATGTCAAAAAGCGCTAGCAAAGAGTCTCCTTAGATAGCGCTTTAAAAAAAAACGTCATCTAAGACAGGTTTAAAGACAACGTTTTTGTTTTAAAAGCGCTATGTAACATTATGTTTAGATAACGCTTTATAAAGGAAAAAAAGCGCTAGGAGAAGCATTTATTTTTTATTTTTGTCAATTTTTTTTTCCTTTGCAGATATCGTTTTTTTATCAGTTTAAAGTATAATATATATAAAATCAGGAATTTAACGGGAAATATATATAATTTTGGCACATTATAATTGGGACTATTATTTATCAAATAAAACTTAACCATATCATAAAAAATGTATGTACATATAGCATAAAAGTCAGAAATGTATAGCCTATAATATGGTAACATAGATATCTCTAGGAGTTACAACTAATTAGTTAACGTAAACATCAAAATCTTCTATGGTATCATGCAGTCTTCATCTATCTTCTTGATCTTCTCAACATTTTTATCCAAAACAAGCAGACAAATCATCATTTATTTCCAAATTTCGTTCACTCTCCTCCACTTGAATCCTCCACCTGAATATATACCAGAAAACACCATTAAGCAATAATACTATATTATATTAAAGATAAATTCAAAGTACTACTGATCATGAGTACAAATTAAAGCAAGATTATAAATTAAAACAACTACCACTTCTAGCAAATATATTGAGAAACATGAAACCCACCTTATCATAAAAATATCATATAACTTTTAGGTTGTGCATGAAAGGACTCCATTCTTCTTGGATTTCTCTTAGTTTATCTTTTGAGTATGTCACACACTTGAAATCATCAATGTACTGCATATATTAACAAAAAATAACCATGTTACTTAATAAACTTAATTATATACAAATATTATACTTTAATATAAAAATAACATACCAGTTTTGGAATCTCGTTTAGTTTTGAAATGAGAATCTCTTTCATAAACCTCATCACAAAGTACCCGCAATCTATACCATTTTCTTGGCGAGGACACTACAAAAAATAAAGTAAGTTTGTATCAATCAAATTATTTATATTATTCATACACTAATTTTTTAAGGTTGTTATGTTATATTACTAAACCTGTACTTGGACCCATGATATGTTGTTAAATTTATTCTTTGATACTTGAGCGCCCCTTGCAGAGCGAAATACTTGTAGAACTCTACAAAATATAAATGTAATCTTAGATTACATACAACTAATCATATATATATATATATATATATATATATATATATATATATATATATATATTGTTTTCATATACATCAATATATAAATTTATATATACCTACGTGTCAAACATATTCACTAAAAATTAGATTTGGATTATAATTCATGTTAATTAGATATGAATAATTTATTTCATATGCACTATCGATGTAAATATTTTTTAGATTGTCAATCAATCGTATTTGTCAGACAATCTTCTTCAAAATAAAAAATACTGGTCAGATGATTAAGAATGTTTGACTTGAATCATAACTACTTAAATCAAACATATGATTGGTTATGATTTGTTAACAATGTAAATTTTACATTAACAGGGTCAGATGTTGAAATTAAACTCATGAGATGTATGTTTTAAAAGTAGAATATAAAATAACCTGGACAGGACTGGCAGCAACAAGCGGTCCACCAACTGCTTCACCAAAGACGCGGCCATCAGAACCAAGAAGGGAAATACTTAGTCCACCATCTCGGTTCCGAGAGGAGCCATTTTCGGTAGGCACGTAACAGCCTGACATGCTCATTATCTGAAAATGTCCCTAACAAAGCCAAAGAAAAATAAAAACACATAACAAATTGAAGCATTAAAATTAGATTTGGATTATAATTCATGTTAATTCCTTTATTTGCCTATCTAAAATGTTACACCAAACACAATAATCCCAAAAAACATTGTTTCCCACGACCTATTCATTAATACTGACATCACATCGCTATTTTGCCAAATTAAAATTTCCAAAACCCTAAAAATTTGATTCATGAAATTCCTAATTTCACATATTGTAGTTAGGTTTTCATCAAATAAATCATTCAAATAAATTGTAATTCTTTTCAAAATCAATATACCATGGAAGGATTAAAGGGTGTGATTACTCACCTGTTAAATCTAGACTGAATTGAAACCAACCAATACTTCTCTCATCATCGACCTAGTGGTATTCGCCTATAGTTTCCCTTGTTTTTTCTACGTGTGGCCTCTAGTTAGCATCCTTTTGTTTTATTTCTGAGAGTGCTTTGTATAAATCCAAACTACACATTAATAGGTAACTAACACACGGTTCCTTTGATATTAATTTTAATTTTAATTTTATAGTATAACAACCATAGTTAACCATCCCTATAAGATAGTTGATTCAGTTTCCCATTTAAATGATATGCTTCAAGTTGGATTTCAACCGATCATTTCCATATTCTTTCAAAAAAAAAAAAAAACATATCATTTCCATATAGTCTAGCTTCTACTACTAATTTTATTTATAGAACAAATTCTTAAAAAATAGTTATAATACAATAAATGTAAACTTAAGTTATCATACATTGTCTTATGTTAATTAAGATCATCAATCTAATTAAATTTAATCTTTTAAAAGTACTAACGTGAAAAAACTGTGAGAGAGAACTTGAAGCCAATTTTTTTTTGCGAGGATATGATTTATTTATGGAAAAGTAGGATTTAGTGGGATCTGGAAATTTTGATTTGTTTTTTTAGATTTGTTTTTTTAGTTTGGATTTGTTTTTTGGAAAAATTTTGGATTTGTTTTTTTGGAAAAGTTTGGATTTAGATTGTTATATATTTGATTTGTTTCTTTAGTGTGAATTTGTTTTTTTAAAAAAGTTTGGATTTGTTTTTTTCGAAAAGTTTGGATTTAGTTTGTTATATATTTGATTTGTTTTTTTAGTTTGGATTTGTTTTTTGGAAAAAGTTTGAATTTGTTTTTTTTGAAAAAGTTTGGATTTAGTTTGTTATATATATATATATATATATATATATATATATATATATATATATATATATATGATACAAATATTAAAAAAAAGGTGTGCTTTGTTACTGCAATCCATTTTTCATTAAAATTCAAAAAAATAAATTGAAATATGTTAATTAGGGGATCGAACAGGGGACCTGTTAGTTAATGTACATTAAATCACTTTATAAAATGGCCCTTTTTTTAAGCTATAAGCGCTATCTTTCTCAAACATACAGTAGCGCTTTTTTTAACTTATAAGCGCTATTTAAGGTTGATTTATATATAGCGCTTTTCATAAAAAGCGCCATATACGATTAATCATGTTTTTTATTTAAATATCTTTTATTTTTATTTAATCTATACTGACGCTTTCAATACAAAGCGCTATATATATACTTAAAAGGATAGATAGTGTTTTTTTAAAAAAGCGCTAGCTAAGACCTCTGTGTTTTAATTTATAGCGCTTTCGTGTTAAAAGCGCTATTTATGAGGCGCTATATTTTCCCAATTTTGTAGTAGTGATATATGACCTATAAACATCTTTGGGATTAAGTTTTGGGGTTTGAAATGATCAAAATTGAAATTTTGGGGTGAAAAGGGGTAGAACCCGTAACATTTTTGCTGCAGAACCATGAAGGTTCGCTTAAGCGAACGCGTAAGCGAACCAACATGTTGGTTCTGACTTGAGTTCGCTTAAGCGAACAGGGACTTCGCTTAAGCGAACCTGCACATGTTCAGCCACTTTTGATTTTTCGTTTCATGCACTTGGGGACCAATCCGAACTTTCTAAAATGTTTCTTTTGACTTGTTTAACCTCTGTTTATACATTTAATCCTACTGGAACTTCATTTGAATTGAATTGGACTTGGTTTGTGAATTGAACTTAAACTTTTGAAAAATGGTCCAAGAACGCCGATTTTCCGAAAATTGAAGTAGGATTAAGGTTGTATAACGTTTATATGATTTCTAAAAATGGTTGTGATTGGTTTCATCAAGTCTTAACATGTTTTTGCTTTGAAAATGGGATTCTTTTGTAAAAATGACAAAGAGAGACGAACTTTGGGAATTTCATGATTTCGTCGTGTTTAGTCGGTGAAACGTAATTGTATGATCTACTGCACTTATTTGTGGTCTAGAGGTTCATCTCCTATTAACTCGCCCTCATTTCCTAATTGGAAATAAACTTCTAACTTAATTATCTTGTGTTTTTACTCACCTTTGTTTCTTCTATTAGCTTGGAACTGAGTCTTCTATTTCATCCTACTTCTTCTCGTAAATCAGAGTTCGCTACTTCCCTATTTAAACTACCTAGCCCACTTCATACTTTTATTTTATGCTCATTTTCTTTCTCTTATCAACTTGAAATTAATTCGCTTGTTATCTTACTTTCTATGTCTTTATTTTCTTCTATGAAGTCGGAACTAGGTGAAGTCGGAACTAGGTCTTCTGCTAAAATTTATTCTTTTACATGGGTCTATTTTGTCTTTATTCTAATCTATTGCCATTAGTCCATTAAGGAACGCCTCCACTGTGACCTTTTAACAATACTATACATTACTTCTGCCACGGGTACCTAGAGTAGTTAAATAATTTTCCTAATGATAGATTTGTTTTACAATCCAATTTAATAAATATAACTAATCTGATAAATATAATTACAACTGTACTACTCTCCTTTCTTTTCCTATTAGATTAAAACTAACTCTTTCCCTTAGTTATGTTGGAACTATATTGTTGTTACCTTGGTGTTGTGTCATTGCTCTGTGATATTAATCCAGAAATTTAAGCCAATGGCCATAGAAACTCAAGCAATTCATCTTCATGATCAAAAGGTATGATGATCAAGGTTTCTCAACATGCACTAAATGCTACTAAAGTTAAAGGGACATATATAATAAAAAGCAGAGATATGTTGCCATTTGCTGTTAGATGTAACTCATTTACGCATGAATAATGGAAAGATAGAAACCTGAACGATCTTCTTTAGAATGACCTTGTTCCATCCGTGCGGCGCGGGGTTGTAGCCAGTATGTATTTTGAGTGTTGATCTGAGTACCTGCATCTACTCCATGAAATCTGATAATATTAAAGCTGAACTGCTTTGTTAGCCGAATTCTTTCCTCATTAATAGGATACCCAAACCCCCCATGATAATATTATATGGGCTTCCTTAAACAAAACAACCAAGTGTGTTGCTTAATGCTACTTTTATAATAGCATAGCTCCTTCAAATTAAAATACCTGGAGTACTAGTTCCATAACTTATGGGAATAAACCCGTATATATCAAATAAAAGTGACCATATTCATGCCAAACAAAATTCAGAATTAAAGCATGAAAGAAAAATTGAAAAACACATGTAGGAACTATATCGAATATATTTAGGATTTGTTTCAAGCTAAAATTTAAGAAATAAATCGGTTTATACTGATTACATATATTGAAAATAAATTCAGGTATTAGATCAATTCAGTCTGGACAATGGACGATAATATTTGGAAACTAGGACTGGAAAAAATAGGTAAAAAAGCCATTAGCGTTCAATTTTTTGCTGGTCCTTGTTATTTAATTTCACCTTTTTCATATATATTTTTAAGTTGATTAATATTAGAGGTCATAGCAGGCCCGATTAGAAAGCTTTATCTATCTGTATAAATAGTTGATTAAACTACTCGTGATGATCCAAAATTTGTCCACTCTCATATGTAACTAATCATATGCAATTAGACACATGAAAACAAGATTTACTTGTAGAAAATTGTGTAATAGAGAAACAATTCATTTGTGGGTTACCACAAGTAAGCTACAAAAGGCTACTGTGAAGCGTTGTTCTAGATTTTGGTTAGGTGGGGGTACTTGTCATATACATGATAAATTTTCATTACCCTTATCTGTCAAAATTAAGGTGCAAAATCTGTGCAAATCGGAAATTCAAAACCGATACGTGTGATCATGAAAATAAGCCAAATAAAAAATTCATATAGTTGATTTCAAGCATTCGGATCCGGAAGGCTGAAATTTTTAGTCCTTTTTTCTGAAAAACTCATTACTCGCAAACAAAAGTAAAACTGATTTTGTAGTGAGATTATTCCATATACACTTGCCACACTGTATTTTGGGACATCATATAAGCTACAAATTAAAAAATGCTAAAGCTAGATCGGTGATGGTGATTCGGTCCGATGATGATGATAATTCAAGGTGAGTTAATTATACATGAATAGTAGAAAGACAAAACCTGTATCCATAGCTGGTCTTCGCCGGCATCGTCTTTTCGAGATCGCCTGAAGATTTTAGGTTTATGAGTGTGGCTAGGTTTGTTTTACCGAGGTTCCCACAGACGGCGCCAACTAATATTTAGAATTAGGGTTTTGAACTGTTTTTCATCCCTTGAGAAGGCTCTCAAGGAGTGTATTTATAGCATGCCATGGGTTTGGTTTTTCCATGACTTATACCCTAAGTAATGTGGGCTTTAAGTGTTTTTACTGAGTTCCAGATGCTTCTAGAAGATAGCTGAGGCGGTGCCTCTGGAAGGGCGCGCCTAGGCCTCGTGAGCCCTTCTGGAGGGCACCTAAGGGCATTCGAGCCCTTAGGAATATATTGATGGTCCAGGTTCAAACATCTTCATACACTTCATTATGTTCCTTTTCGTACTTTCAAATGAATTTGTAATCATAATTCATTTTATGGCTTATACAAGTCACTGCAGAGTGCAATGGCTAGAATTGTATTTTAGTACAAATCTTGCAGTTTTTATATCTCGGACTTTATGATTGCAGTATTGTAATTTAGATTATACTTTGTTTGACTTAATGTTTTCCAATGCAATGCATCAAAGATTCAACATGTTTTACTTTATAAAAGTTAGCATTGATTTGTGTTATATAAATTTATACTTGATGAAATATTTTCTAAGAAAATGTTTCAGGTTATCTTAACAATCTAGAGGCTACAAGATTGACTTTAGATAAAGAGGGGCGGGTTCATATAGGAGATCTTGGATATTTTGATGAGCTTAGGCAACTTTCTGTTGTTGACCAAATCAATGAATTGATCAAATACAAAGGCTATCATGTGTGTAATATTTTCATCTATGAATTATCTAAAATCTTATAAAAATCTTTGTCGTTGTTAGGTTTACTTGAGCATTGGAAAGATAGTTTTGTGTTCGTTGCATTAAACAAATGTTTCATGCCCCAAATTAGTATTCTTAATGTGTTAATTGTAGTAACTTTACTCATTTACTAGTGCATATCCTCCTCTGTTTGGACTTGAGCATTGGATGATTATTTGTTTATAACCTTTTTTCTTATGTGTGACAACACTTGTTTATGTTCACGAGCTTTTCGTTATGTGATGTTTATCTATTATTGATAATTCATGTTTGAGTTACTTCTTTTTTATAGATTTTCAGATGATGAGGTTGGTCAGGTTCCCATTGCTTATGTTGTTTGTTCACCCAATAGTTCACTGACCAGGGAAGAAATTCACAAGTTTACTTGGTTCTTGTTCGCCAAGTAATTCATGAAGATAAGTAGCGTCATCACTTGAGATCAAAGGATGATATATTCAAGGACACAAGAATTATATTGTATATCTTGTGGATTCTCTATCTTTGTATTTTGACTAGATGACTTAAATGAGTAATCTCATGAGGGAATCATTTTATCAGTATTATTCTATAGCTCACTTGAGTCATCAATGAATAATAGAGATTTATCAAGGAAACTGAAACATCAATTACTGTAATTCACAATCATATCTATTTGAGTTACACTGAATTTTGTGTATAACTTAGCATGCATTTTCATAGATTATTTAATAGTTATCATACTATATCTCTCGCCTAGTTGTGTCTTTGTCTTCTTCCTGTGTTTTTTTATCTCCATTTGGATTGTTTACTTCATTCACAAGTCTCAGTTATTGTTTGGAATGAATATGTTGATAAGGTTATATTCCAGCCTTCTGCGTATGACCATAACTGTTTGGCAGCCAAAAACAAGTAGAATCAAATGCTATAGGATACACATGAAATCGAAGTTGAATCATCTCATACTTTTGTTAGTGGTGGCAGGAACTAAGAATTCATGATATTCGAATGAGGACAATTTTGTTTTTCTTTTGTTACAACAGGAGCTATCCTCAGGTTTCTTTCTGTTTATGATTGAGGCTTTTCTAATCTTATATTGTTATAATCGTTAAATTTATCTAATTTTTTTATTGATTATATATTGGCAGACCCGCAAAGGATAATAAGGGCAAATACCGGTGCTGATAAGAAGGCTATCAAATTCACACTTGTTTAGCATCACAACTTGGTTTTAATATGCAACTAAAGCAGTGCCGGAACAAGACAGTGGAGGGTTTAGGAGGTTGTGGATCAATGGAGGAACTAATAAACCCTCTCTGTCTCTGTCTCCGACTCCATCTCATCCTCTTCTTCATCAGTTACTACACATACTATCTTTCCCCGCATATTTTTTTCATATTTTTATGCTTGGCTATATGCAGGATTATTGAAAGTGGTAATTCATCTGGCGAGACAGTGCGTCGTTTCCAGACATGACATAGCAGTCATTCAGCAAATCGAACTTCAGAATCAGTACGGATCAATCAGATGACCTCAAAAGCAGTGCCTTCAACTAGTTTTCCAACAGAGGCGAATATAAGAAGCAACAAAAGAAGATTAACATCTGGACATTTTTCAAGTGAAACTATAGATATTATTGATCTTGATGAGTTAGAGGTGCTAGCAACTTCAATTCTGAAACAGAAATTAGATTTGTCAATTCAGATTCTGACCATTATCTTCTTTTACTGCCTCGACAAATTCAGACTGCGACAATCAGTTTTTCATGTTTCACAGAACTGTGACCAAGCCTGTTTTATCCGAATAAACCGCTTCTCAAAACTAGTTTGAACTAGTGATAAGTTTGACAGATCGTTTCCAAAACTATTTGGTTTATTTGCCTTTGTTACTGCTGGCTTTCTGAAATCTATTTATCAAAACTTTCTTCGTTACCTAAAATGTTGGTTCAGAATGGTGAAAAAACCATCTTAGTATAAGATTTGAAGCTTGTTGCCGTGGCATTTGACTTGTCGTTTAAGGCCTTGTATATGATCACCATCAGTAGTGTTCCTAAGACGGCTTTAGGAAAAATTCTTAAAGATAACTTATCACAAAAGTACGATCCAAAATATAAGTTGTTACAAAATTTTGGTTGATCTTTATGATAGAATGAAATTTCAAGGTGTATTGTGTATGTTCAAAATTACAACTGAATATAATTTAGGCTAAAGTCCAAGCCACCATCATAAGGGATTTATTCTTGAGAAGGTTATTATTAAGCGTTAAATAAGTTTTTTTTCCTTAAAAATATAGAAAATTTTGATTTTATTCCCTAAAAAATAAATTGGAATGTTTTCACCCTCACAACATTTTATGTTTCATTTTTTATCTCTATTGAGCATAATATAAAAGGGTCATAATATTGACATTAATATAAACATAATTTGGCGATTAAGGACCAACAACAAGAGGAAATTTTTTCGGTAAACAAAAACATCTTGTTGATTTATGGGCTAAAAATTAAAATTTGATGTATATTTAATGACGGAAAACTTATTTAACCTCATTATTTATCCATCTAGTCCCTCGATTCCATTTCAAACAATAAGAGAGTAAAAAACTCATTGACTATCTTAATGGATTAAAAATAACTTAGAGACTGCTTCTTTTACTTTTATAGGTTAATAACTAAATTAGAGTTAAAGTGATGGTTTGAATAAATGTTAGAGAAATGCTAGCAACACACATTCTAACACACACTTTTAACATACTCTCTTTGATTGTTTAAAATTCACATGGGACCCACAAAATTTGTATGGGACCCACATGATTTGGTGGGACCTGTGTGAATTTTAATCAATCAAAGAGAGTGTGTTGAAAAGTATGCTAGAATGTGTGTTGTTAGCATTCATCAAAATATTATTCACAAATAAAAATATCGAATATGCATAAAGCATTGTGGAGATTGGTGGGGGCCAAAGTTTTTATATTTTTTTTGAAAAATAAATGATAGATAAGCATCTAATCCAACATTCGACGAGCGAAAGGGGGTGAATCTTTTCCTAATCCTTTCATTTCATTTTCATTTTTTTCCTTTATATCCTTACGATCGTAGTTCTTCTTGTCCATGAAATTGAAAATGAACTATTAGAGTCCGTCGATTTTTATGAAGCCTATAGAAATTTAAATTAGGATATTTGCAATTTGTTAACACCAAAATTATAGAAGCAGGGTGACAGTATGATATTATGTATGAGATTATTTCTTCATCTATAGTTCATGTAAACATTTTAAATCTTCGATTGTGTGTTTTTTCATTCGTTTATTAACTTTAGCTTGTTATCGAATTCTAGCGCGTGAAAGTTATGAAATATTTTAAGAGGGGGAAATTATTCTTTGGGGTTCGAGATCTCGTTGCATCATACAATTACACAATTTGCAATTTCTTAGCACTGATACCTTAGGAGTGCAGCGATGGTAAGAAATTAGGTATGAGATAATTTCTTCATCTATATTTCAAGTCTGTATTTTAAATCGTCGATTGCATTTTTTTTTTCTATTGTGTTGTGAACTTGAGATTGTTGTTAAGTGCTAGATCTTGAAAGAAAATAATCATTTCAGAGAAGGAAAATCAACCTTTGGGTTCCAAGATCTCGTTGCATCATACAATTTTTAATTTATTAGCACCAAAACCCTACAAGCACGACAAAGGTAAGAAATTAGGTATGAGATAACACATTCATCCATATTTTAAGTCAGGGTTTTAAATTGTCAATCGCATGTCTTTTCTATTGGTTTATGAACATGAGATTGTTGTCGAGTTCTAAAGCGTGAATGCAATATATATATATATATATATATATATATATATATATATATATATATATTACAAGAGAAGGAAAATCAATCTTTGGGGTTCGAGATCTCGTTGCATTGCACAATTACACAATTTGCAATTTCTGAACACCAAAACCCTAGAAGCACGGGATGGTAAGAAATTAGGTATGACATCATTTCTTTATCTATATTTTAAGTTTGTATTCTAAATCATTGATTTCATGTTTTTCTATAGGTTTATGAACTTGAGCTTGTTATTGAGTATAAGAGTGTGAAACAACTGAAATATTTATACTAGCATCTAATTTGGATTTTGAATTCACACAATCCAAGTTATAATCATTCCACACCCTTAGTGGTAACTTTGGGTTCAAAATTGATTTCATCCAAAATATAGAAGGTTTATCTCATTTACAATTTATTCGATCCAGATTGTCTTTTCAACACTTCATGTATGTTTGTTATCACATTGAGTTTGTTAAAATCATGATAGCTTTTACAAAATCAAGGCAGTTTACCATAATTTTGCTAGACCTATTGTGATGTCAAACATACACTTTGAGGGTGCATGACGACCATTGTTTATTCTACTTTCCACATTATTAACCAGCAAATTAGGATAATGTATTTAATATCTAAAACACATATTTTAGTATGACTTACACATGATATTTTAGTTTCTGTGAGATTGTCTCCATTATACAAATCAGACTGACTTATACATGGCTTACAAATGAATACAAGGTTATAAAAGAGTTGATATACGAATTTTATTTCATTTTTTTAATAATACAATATCAATTGAGTCTAACTAACAAAACCAGACAATACAATTAGACATGATAATGATCTTATTTAGCTAATTCTAAAATTGAATATATTAAATATATGTTAATGTGTGACTTATCTTTTTTTGACAAGATGTGTGACTTATCTTATTAGTGTGTTTTTAAATATTAATTTTAAATATATAATGTAAATCATTGTTTTGAAAAAAATAATGTAAATCATTTTAATATTCAATAGCATAACAATCAATTGTTTCCCTAAAAAAGCATCAATTGTATAAGTTTTCTTCACCTCAATTTTCATGTCTCTTTTCTCCTTATAGAATACATTTTTTTCTATTTTTAATTTGATTTTTTGAATTGTTTATTAATTCATTAATTATTTTATTTTAATGTGAAATCCATACATGATTGGTTGTTATGATTTTCAATTTTTTTACCTAAAAAATATTAATTGCCATGGTAAAAAAAATTAAAATTATTTGAAAACAAGCTAAATTTTAAATAGTTTTAAAGGTGGCATTATATTTCAGTGGACGTTAACCGAAAGCTAATTTACCCTGTGAAAGAAACTTGTGCACATATACACAGTCAAAACATGTAGTATAATAAGACCGTCAACATGACAGTTGTTAGTGCAACCTCCAATATTATTTAAATTTACACCATATCAATTTATAATATTTTAAAGTAGCAACATCTGAAATTATTAAGAAACAACCATGAAGGGATTTCACATTAAAAGAAAAAAGTTTATGGTTTATAAACATTTTAAGAATCAAATTATTACTAGAAATGATGATTTCTAGAAGGATCAAATGGATTTGTAAATTGGTGAACAAGAAAAGAAATACAATAAATGCTGAGTTAATGCTTACTCACCAATTAGAGGCACGATTTCAAAGTTAGAACCAATTACTTGTGTTATTGCACTCAAATATAATTTCATAACCTTGTCTTTGTTTTTTCGCATTTTTTTTTGTTTTTTAATTTTTAGTTTGAATTATTGTATTTTAGTTTGATTTGACTTGAATATATTGAGATTTGCAATTTCTAATATAGTTTTTTAAGGAAAAAATATTAGATATTAAAGATCTCAATTTATTTATTCTAAATAATGGGTTGTCCTGTAGTTACACAATTCGCCGACATGATTCAAGATTAGGGGATATCATAACCCAAGATTAGGGATTTTTTAGAATAATATTTGATTTTATTTATTTTGAAAGTGAAATATGATTTGATTCTATACATAATATTTAATTAAATAAAAGTATGATAATATGCATATTAGGTGGAGGGTTATGAGTAAAATAGGTTGACATGTCGGTATTCCATCAACATTGATCAAGTGTTGACTAATGAAAATTTAACTTAAATACCTAATTAGTTAAATATAAACTAGTTCAAAAAATGGTTTTTTAATTTTTAGTTTGAATTATTGTAATTTAGTTTGATTTGGCTTGTTTTTGTTGTGTTTGATTGAGTTTTTAATTGGTGGTTTAGATTAAATGGATCAAATTAGTCATTTTTTTATTCTTGATGTTTGAATTGAGTTTTTATTTGTCTTCAATTTTTGGGTGCTAATTTTGTTGATCTAAGTGATTTTTTTTTAAAAAAAAAAATTATTTAATTTTGGGGGTATTCTTGTGGTTTGGTTATACAATTTAGATGAGATTGGTGAATGCTAAGCTTTGATGCCAAAGAGGTGTGAGCTCTCTGATAAAGCTTGACTCTGTAACCTCAACGGACATGGTTCAAATCATCCCACCAGAGGGAGTTGTAAAAGCACCTGACTTTGACGTATGATATATTTTTTTGTGCTTACTCACCAAAATTTGTTGACTAGTGTTTCAGTGACGTATCTTATTCACCTAGTGGGATTGTTTGATGTTTATGTTCGTGAGTTAGAATTTGGTATAAATAAGACCCCTTACTCCCTTAATTAGATACATAGTTTTAAAGTTAGAACAAATTACTTGTGAATATGTTTAGTTTGTGTTGCTCCACTCATGTATAATTATGGCTTTGTCTTTGTTTCTTGGTTTTTTTTAATTGTTTTTTAATTTTGAATTTGAATTATTCTAATTTAGTTTAATTTAGTTTTTATTTTTTTCATTGATCTTGTAATTGATGATTTGGATTAAATAGAGGAAGGTAGTTTTTTTTTTTTTTTTTATTCTTGGTGTTTGAATTGAGTTTTTATTTTCATCAATTTTTCTGATTTTGATGTTAGAGGATATTTTTTTTTAAAAAAAAAAAGTTTTAATTTTGGGGGAAATGTTGTGGTTTGGTAATAATTTTTTTTGGATGAGATTGGTGAATGCTAGACCATGTTTTAAAAGAGGAGTCAACTATAATAAAGAAGCTTGACTCTGTAAACCTCAATGGACATGGTTCAAATCATCCCACCAGAGAGAATTGTCAAAAAGTTTGACTTGGTCCTATGATACATTTTCTTATTTTGTGTTTATACCTCCCATATACATTTTATCTTTTGAGCTTCTTCTTATGGGTTTAATCCTATATCATTTCTCTTTATTACCCTCCCTCAGTTTTATCAAACTTGATCTTCTTGGTTTTATTTGTTTCTTGGATTTTATCCAAGTGCTTCTCTTTAATGAATGTGAAGTCCATTGTTCGTCCTTTTCAATGTCTCATATTTCACATTGTATTCGGACTACTGTGATTATATAGAAATATTTGTCTTTTGGCTTTAATTTCTGCAATTATACGTCTATAACCTGCATGTTTATGAATTTTAATGTTTCAGTAAGCCATAGATATGATTAATCTCCATGGTATACTTATTCCATTTATTTTTTTCATATTAAACTCAGACGTTGAACTCACATCGTAGGGATTTAATCTCTTTTCACATCACCGTTGATGATTGTGAATTACCTATTGTTCATTAATAGTGTAACGTCCACACTAAACGTATCTAGAAAGTTTAGCATGTGCATCATCTTTAGTACTGGATACATTAAAATTTACAACATTAAGTCTTCGAATGAATAATTATATACATTAATACGCGTTCCTACAATCAACAATACAATACTATTCGTCCAAAACATGTAGTATAATAAGACCGTTAACATGCCAGTTGTTAGTGCAACCTCCAATATTATTTAAATTTACACCATATCAATTTATAATATTTTAAAGTAGCAAAATCTGAAATTCTTAAGAAACAACCATGAAGGGATTTCACATTAAAAGAAAAAATTTTATGGTTTATAATTATTATAAGAATCAAATTATTACTAGAAATGATGATTTCTAGAAGGATCAAATGAATTTGTAAATTGGTGAACAAGAAAAGAAATACAATGAATGCTGAGTTAATGCTTACTCACCAAAAACCGTTGACCAATGTGAAAACATAAATTGTTAATCTTTACCTTTTTAGACTTGTCGGTGACATTCAATTCGCATGTTCATGGGTTAAAATTTAGTATAAATAGAACCCCTACTCCCCCCCAATTAGAGGCACGATTTTAAAGTTAGAACCAATTATTTGTGTTATTGCACTCAAATATAATTTTATAACCTTGTCTTTGTTTTTTTGCTTTTTTTTTTGTTTTTAAATTTTTAGTTTGAATTATTGTATTTTAGTTTGATTTGGCTTGAATATATTGAGATTTGCAATTTCTAATATATATTTTTTTTTGATGGAAAAAATATTAGAAATTGCAGATCTCAATTTATTTATTCTAAATAATGGATTGTCCCGTAGTTACATAATTCGCCGACATGATTCAAGATTAGGGGGTCTCATAACCCAAGATTAGGGATTTGGGTTGTCCCGTAGTTACATAATTCGCCGACATGATTCAAGATTAGGGGGTATCATAACCCAAGATGAGGGATTTTTTAGAATAATATTTGATTTTATTTAGTTTGAAAGTGAAATATGATTTGATTCTATACTTATTATTTGATTAAATAAAAGTATGATAATATGGATATTAGGTGGAGGGTTATGAGTATAATAGGTTGACATGTCGGTATTCCATCAACATTGATCAAGTGTTGACTAATGAAAGTTTAACTTAAATACCTAATTAGATAAATATAAAATAGTTCAAAAAATGGTTTTTTAATTTTTAGTTTGAATTATTGTAATTTAGTTTGATTTGGCTTGTTTTAGTTGTGTTTGATTGAGTTTTTAATTGGTGGTTTAGATTAAATGGATCAAATTAGTCATTTTTTTTTATTCTAGGTGTTTGAATTGAGTTTTTATTTGTCTTCAATTTTTTGGTGCTAATTTTGTTGATCTAAGTGATTTTTTTTTAAAAAAATTATTTAATTTTGGGAGTATTCTTGTGATTTGGTTATACAATTTTGATGAGATTGGTGAATGCTAAGCTTTGATGCCAAAGAGGTGTGAGCTCTCTGATAAAAGAGCTTCACAGCTTGACTCTGTAACCTCAACGGACATGGTTCAAATCATCCCACCGGAGAGAGTTGTAAAAGCACCTGACTTTGACGTATGATACATTTTTTTCTACTTATTCACCAAAATTTGTTGACTAGTGTTTCAGTGACGTATCTTATTCACCTAGTGGGATTGTTTGATGTTTATGTTCTTGTGTTAGAATTTGGTATAAATAAGACCCCTTACTCCCTGAATTAGATACATAGTTTTAAAGTTAGAACAAATTACTTGTGAATATGTTTAGTTTGTGTTGTTCCACTCATGTATAATTATGGCTTTGTCTTTGTTTGTTTGTTTTTTTAATTGTTTTTAATTTTGAATTTGAATTATTCTAATTTAGTTTTTATTTTTTTCATTGATCTTGTAATTGATGATTCGGATTAAATAGAGGAAGGTAGTTTTTTTTTTATTCTTGGTGTTTGAATTGAGGTTTTATTTTCATCAATTTTTCTGATTTTGATGTTAGAGGATATTTTTTTTTTAAAAAAAAGTTTTAATTTTGGGGGAAATGTTGTGGTTTGGTAATAATTTTTTTTTTGTTGGATGATATTTTGGAGGATATTTTCATCAAGTGTTGACTCCATTGTTCGTCTCCTTCAATGTCTCATATTTCACATTGTATTCGGACTACTGTGATTATATAGAAATATTTGTCTTTTGGCTTTAATTTCTGCAATTATACGTCTATAACCTGCATGTTTATAAATTTTAATGTTTCAGTAAGCCATAGATATGATTGATCTCCATGGTATACTTATTCCATTTATTTTTTTCATATTAAACTCAGACGTTGAACTCACTTCACAGGGATTTAATCTCTTTTCACATCACCGTTGATGATTGTGAATTACCTATGTTCATTAATAGTGTAACACCCACACTAAACGTATCTAGAAAGTTTAGCATGTGCATCATCTTTAGTACTGGATACATTAAAATTTACAACATTGAACCGTCATAATATTTCTAAGGGCATAGAAGACCTCGAGAAAGGCTCTAAGACCTCCAAAAAGGCTCTAAGACCTCCAGAAGGGCTCAGGCGCCCTCCAGAAGGGCTCCTGAGGCCCAGGCACGCACATCTTGAAGCAGCGCCCTTCTGGGCTTCTAGAAACCGCCTAAAACCACCTAAAATACGCAAATACCCCATGTTGCTTGGGAACCAAGCAACCAAAAATCCAAGCCCATAGCATGCTATAAATACCACCCTTGAGAGCATCCTCAAGGCATCCAATCATCAGTCTAAACCCTAGCATACGATTTTCAACCCTAGAATCCCTTACCGTACTTTTTGCAAGTACAGTTGGCGCCGTCTGTCGGAAAAGGTAAAACTAGCATTGACCACGTTTTCTGGATCGCAAATCGCGATACTGGAACCCTCGAACTAAACTTCAAAATCGTAAGCCTCTTTTGTGACTTGGAAACCCTAACCCTTTTTTCAAAGCAACCTAGGTCGGACCCCACGTACGATCTAGAGAAAAGCCTCTCATGATGGCCACACCGGAAGAGTTGGAGTCCCTGCGAACCCAGCTCGCTCAACTCAAGGAGCATAACGAGGCCCTTCATGCCTCGATGGAGACCATACAACAGAAGCAGCTAGAGGAGAAAGATGAATCCAACCACGGCGAGATGGATGACCCGTAGCCACAGCCCTTGTCCACCGAAATCTGGGGAGCGCCAGTA
This sequence comes from Medicago sativa, assembly GCF_051527215.1. NCBI lineage: Eukaryota > Viridiplantae > Streptophyta > Magnoliopsida > Fabales > Fabaceae > Medicago > Medicago sativa. Next base: position 59,788,913 of record NC_140752.1, read on the forward strand.
CCGGAGAACTTCAAGCTCCCTCATCTCTCCGTTTTCGACGGAAAGAGCGATCTCGTGGAGCACATCACGGCTTTCAACACTCGCATGGCTGTGGTCGGAGCTCCGGATTCCCTCAAATGCAAGTTGCTGGCCGGGACCCTCTCAGACGCCGCCTTACGGTGGTACATGAACCTCCCACGCTTCTCCATCCTCAACTATCAAGATATGACGAGGAAACTTATCCAGCAATTTTCAGCAAGCCGACATTGCAAAGTTTCTGCAACTAGCCTTTTCAATGTACGCCAGGGGCAAAATAAGTCTCTCCGAGATTACCTGGCAAGGTTCAATGACACGATCATTAAAGTAATCAATCCCAATCAAGAAGTGTTTGTGGGCGCCTTCCAGAATGGTCTGAGGGCGGGGCAATTCAATGAATCCCTGGCTCAAAAATGCGCCGATTCCATGGAAGAAATAATCGCGAGGGCGGATTGTTACATCAGAGGAGAAGAGAGCAATGCACAAAAGAAGCTAAAGGATGCGAAGGAACGTACGTCCAACAACACGGAGCGGCGAGCTTACCAACCAGCAGCAAACAAGGACCGTGCTCCCTACAGGAGACTCGAAAGGCGACCTTATACGCCTTATTATCACAAGCCGCGCCTAGAAGATTTCACCCCCTGAACACCAAACCAGAACAAATCATGAAGGAAGTTTACAAAACAAAGTTAATCCCAAAACCGATCCCGTCACGTTACCCCGTGATGGGAGCAGACAAAAGCAAATGGTGCAAGTATCACAAAATAAGGGGACATGACACCGATTCCTGCATTCACATCTGCCAAGAAATCGAGAAATTGATACAAAGTGGAAAGTTAAGGGGATACGCCCAGGAAAGAAGGAGTGGAAGCGGACGTGCAGATGACAAAAAAGAGGAAGTAAGTGAGGAAAAGAGACACACACTGAACACCATCTTAGGAGGATTTTCGGGTGGATGGGAATCAAGCTCATCGCGAAAGAAGTACGTAAGACAAGTAATGTTGTGCCAAGAATACGGGGAACGGATCCCTGAACATGAACCCGATGTTTCCTTCACATCCAGAGACTATCGAGACGTCATTCCACATGACGACGACCCCATGGTTATCACTCTGCAAATCTTCAAGTGGGATGTAAAGAGGGTATTGATAGATCCAGGAAGTTCTGCTGATATCCTATACTGAGACACGTTCGATCGAATGGGTTTGGACCCAGAACAGCTACAACCCTTCAAAGGAACGATGGCGGGCTTTACGGGCGAGCAGGTTCATGTACGGGGTTACATCACTCTCAAAACAACCTTTGGTAGTGGATCTCAGGCAAAGACCATTTGTGTCAGGTATCTCGTAGTAAACTCGCCAATCTCGTACAACATCATTATCGGTTGCCCTGCTTTCAATCTTTTGGGAGGTTTCCTATCTACCAAGTACTTAGTCATGAAATATCCTTTAGACGGGGGGAAGATCAGGACCGTCTGGGGCGACCAGAAAATTGCGAGAGAGTGCTATCACAACAGTCTACGACTGCAGAAAACCAGGAAGAAGTCTAGTAACGAAGTAATGCACGAAGTCAACATGATAGACCTTGACCCCCAGAGAAGATTTCCAACAAGAACGCCTAGAACTCACTGAAGACTTAAAAGAAATCTCCATCGGTCCTGAAGTTCATCAGACTACTAAGATTGGTACGTCTTTAAGCCCCGACGAGGAGACCACTCTTATTAATTTGCTACGAAGAAATTTATATCTTTTTGCCTGGTGCCCTGCTGAAATGCCTGAGATGGATCCCGACATTGCCTGCCATCACTTATCTGTCAAACCTGGCATGAAACCAGTCGTTCAACGAAAAAGGAAGATGGGCGAGGAAAGAAGAAAAGCCGTGGATGATGAAGTAAAAAAATCAGTGGATGCCCGTTTTATCAGTGAAATAAAATATCCCACATGGCTGGCCAATACTGTCCTCGTCAAGAAAGCAAATAGGAAGTGGAGAATGTGCGTAGACTACACTGACTTAAACATGACATGCCCCAAAGACCCATATCCACTCCCAAATATTGACCACCTGATCGACAACGCCTCAGGATACCAAACCCTGAGCTTCATGGATGCCTACTCTGGTTACAATCAAATAAGGATGGACCCCCTGGACACCCCTAAAACGGCCTTTATGACCAATACCAAAAACTACCACTATGAAGTCATGTCTTTTGGTGTAAAAAACGCAGGCGCCACCTTTCAAAGGTCTATGGACACTGCCTTTTCTCAACAAATAGGACGGAATCTGGAAGTGTACATTGACGACCTGGTGGCAAAGACAAAAGAGGGACGTAGCCACGCAAATGACCTAGAAGAGATTTTGGGACAAGTAAGGAAATATAAGATTCGGCTGAACCCTACAAAGTGCTTTTTCGGAGTGTAGGTGGGAAAGTTTTTAGGTTTTCTCTTAACAAGGCGGGGTATCGAGGCAAACCCCGACAAATGTCAAGCAGTCATCAACATGAGGAGCCCTTCTAACATCAAAGAGGTCCAACAATTAACGGGAAGGCTCGCAGCTCTGTCTCGTTTCTTATCCTGCGTTGGCGATAAAACTTTCGCCTTCTTCGCCTCCATCAAAAAGAAAGAGAAGTTCGAATGGACGCTCGAATGTGAGGACGCCTTCCAACAGATAAAAAAAATTCTATCCAGCCCGCCCGTTCTTCAGCGACCGAGTACACACGCTGTTCTTTTCCTATATTTGGCAATATCCGAAAACGCCATGAGCACTGTCTTGGTAGAAGATTCTGACACAGGTGAAAAGCCAATTTATTTCGTAAGTAGAGTATTGAAAGGCACAGAGCTGCGATACCAGAAGATAGAACGCATATCTTTAGCTGTAGTTACAACAGCAAGAAAACTTCGTCCATATTTTCAAAGCCACAAGATTATTGTCAAGTCAGATTATCCCATCAGACAAGTCCTTAGCAAACCAGATCTGGCGGAAAGGATGGTAGCTTGGTCTATAGAGCTTTCGGAATATGACGTCCAGTTCGTCCCAAGAGGAAGTATCAAATCCCAAGTTTTGGCAGATTTTGTTGTGGAACTCACCTCACCAGCCCAGGAGGAACCTCCCTTCGTATGGCTATTGTTTGTGGATGGATCTTCAAACTTGAAAGGCAGTGGAGTGGTTGTGATCTTGGAGGGATCTAATGATATTCTCATAGAGCAATCTCTCAGGTTCGAATTTAAGGCAAGCAACAACCAGGCTAAGTACGAAGCATTGATTGCCGGCATGACATTAGCACGAGAGATGGGAGCTGAGAATTTAAGGGCAAAAAGCGATTCCCAACTAGTAACAAGTCAGATCACGGGCGAGTATCAAACAAAAGACATCCAACTCACCAAGTATCTGGCCAAAGTGCAGGATCTCGCCAAGAGAATTACTTTCTTTGAAGCAGCCTACGTGCCACGAGAGCAAAATTATAGAGCAGATTTATTAGCAAAACTCGCCAGTACCAAGCGACCAGGCAACAACAGAACCGTCATTCAGGAGGTAATTGCCACGCCCAGTACCAGGATTGAAGAAGTGCACCACATCGCCAAAGGCAAAGAAGGCTGGATTGAGCCATTACTCAGATACTTGACTGGATCATTCACACCCACCAATAACGAAGAAGAGCAGACAATCCGGAAACAGACTTCAAAATTCGTTATCGTCTCAGGCAAGCTTTAGAAAAGAGGTCGAACGAATTCTTTATTCGCTGTCTAGGTGAGGACGAGACTCACCTAGTTCTGTTAGAAGTACATGAAGGCGTGTGCGGCAGCCATATTGGCGGGCGAGCTCTAGCAGCAAAACTCCTCCGAGCAGGATACTACTGGCCCACCATGCTTTAGGATAGCTCCAATTTCGTCAGAAAATGTGACAAATGCCAAAGGTTTTCAGATAAGAAGCACGTTCCAGCTCAGGAATTGATTTCCGTTTATTCTCCGTGGCCTTTCCATAAATGGGTGGTTGGCATTGTAGGACCCTTTCATCTCACCCCAGGGCAACTGAAGTTTCTTATAGTAGGCGTGGATTACTTTACTAAATGGATCGAAGCTGAAGCGCTCGCAAAGATAACGGCTGAGAGGGTCAAGAAGTTCTACTAGAAGAAGATCATATGTCGTTTCGGCCTTCCCAAATGCATAGTATCAGACAATGGAACTCAATTCGCAAGCTCGACGGTGATTGATTTTTGTAAACACCTAGGGATACAAACAAAGTTCGTCTCCGTCATCCATCCACAAGCTAATGGGCAAGCTAAGTCGGCAAACAAAGTCATTCTCAACAGAATCAAAAAGAAGCTGGAGGCCGCCAAAGGACTTTGGGAAGAACAGCTCCATGAGGTAAATATAACTTTTCAGTAAGTCAAAATTATTCCATACCTAAAGCTATTATTTGAAAACACAATTGTCTCATATATAAGCGCAACGCTGGTCAACATAAGCACATGTACTATGGTCCTATCACACTACCCTGCATTCCACAACCAAGGAAACGCCATTCACAATGGTCTATGGCTAGGATGCCATGCTCCCTGTAGAAATAGATACCTCCACTTGGCGACAAGAAGCTTTTTCAGAGGAAGGTATAGAGCTTTTCTTTGTTTGACTTCCTAACAATTTTCTTATGCAGGAAAAGTCTTTTGCTCTTTTTAACAAAAACTCACTAAGCGTTGTCATACCCTAATTTTGGACCAAAAAATACTTGCTCAAAATGTTTTTTCGTCTTTGATATGTGTCTGTTACTCTTGAGAGATTGCCAATTTGACAGTGGTTGCCCCGATATTTTACTATGCTTTAGCTGCATGTTTTACTATCTTTGCCTTGAAAATTTTCAATTGTGACTTTGTCTATGTTTTCTTGCATTTTAAACCATCTAAAGGGTCTTTCTTGCATTCCAAGTTATTTGAAGTGTGTCTCTGATCAATTGCATATTTCTCTGCATTTTATTTCAATGTTATTTGCAAAAATTCATGAAAAAGGGCATTTTAGTCATTTCTTGCATTCAAACTCATTTTAGTCCTTGAAAATTGTCTCTGGGTCTTTTCAATTTGCTTGAATAAATTCTTGCTTTAATTCCCTGTTAAAAACCATTTTAAAATTGCATTTGAGTCATTTTGAGTCATTTTAGTCCCTAGGGGCATTTTGGTCATTTCACATGAAATTTTGACAGAGAGAGGTTACTTTGAAGTACCTCATTTATGTAGTTGGTTTATTTTAGTCCATTTTGTGTTTTTTATTGGTTTCACTTTACGTTATTTTCAAAATTACATTTTTTAACCAATTTTATTAATTTTTCATTTTAAGTCTTTTTTTCATTTTTAATTGCAGTTTTGTCCTTTAACCAGTTTTGCATTTTAGTCCTTTAAGTTTTAAATTTTTGTTTTTAGTCCTTTTTCAAAATTGCAGTCTGGTCCTTTAGGTTTGTCAAATTACAGAATGGTCCAAGTCCCAAATTTAGTCCAAATCCGAGCCAAACAAGTCCAGGAACAGGTGTCACAATCTGATTGGGTCTCAAGTCCACATGGCAGCCTATATAAGGGTCATATCATCACTGCACAGTGCCAACAGTCCCATTCACAACACGCCAACTCATCAAATCACAGAAACAGAAAGAGATTTTCTCTCTCTTGGCAGTTAGATCAAAATTCAACAGAATCAAAGAACATTGTTGAAGTTCATCAAGAACTTCATCAATATTCATCATCACCAAACCCTAACCAACTCAATTCTTCACCAAATTCATCATCTATCGCACAAAATCAACGCAAGTTTCCAGAAAATCGAAATCAAAATCGTTTCAATTCGACAAATTCAGTTGGATTCGTACTAGTTCTCAGTGATTTTCTGCGAAAATCCTCATCACCGAACTGTTTTTTCTCTTCTTGTAATTCAAGCGTAAAGCGATCACAAGAAGAAGTTTGAGGAAGAGAAGAAGAGGAATCAAAGAGGAATTGAACCGGTGAAGAAGACGAAGAGTGAGAAGACGAAGAATCTTCGATTTATTTTCGGAGATTGAACCAAAACACTTACCGGAAGCAAAAGCAAGACATCCGTTAATCCTTCTCTGTTTCACAAGTTTCCTTCGCATGAGTGTGATTCCCTCACAAAACGATGTAGATCTACAGTGTTTAAAGCGTTTAGTTACGAGTTTCATTGAAATCTTTTGAAAAGAATTTAAACTGAAGAATTTAGGAGTAGATCTACGTCATTTTGTGGTTTCTTTGTGTTTTTTGGTTGTGGATTTGTGTTCAGTGTAAAGAGACGAGTAGAAATATGTTTAGATCGGGTTTTTTTGAGCTAAAAAGGTGTCTGTTAGGTTTCCGGCACCGGAATCTTCACCGGCGGTGGTCAAATCCGCCGGAGAAGACGACCGGCATTTTAAAGAGAAGGAAGAGCGTTTTAGGGATTAGAGAGAGAAAGAAGAGGAAGAAATGAACTGGACCGGTAGTCCATTCCTTTTATAAACCTTTGAACCGGTCTGGTTCACTTCCGGTTCACTCTTCCTTCGTTTTCCACCCTTAGATCTAGTTTTTGCTATTTTCATACTGCTTGTTTGATATTTGCACCACTGTTTGACTAAAAACCTTGATAAAAGTTCCTAAAGTTTTGTTCAATGTTCTCTTGCTATTTTTGATAAATTTTAATGTGTTTTACATGATAATCTTGATAACAAATACAAGAACATATTTTGTTCTTGGGTAATTCAATACTTTGGTTTAATTTTGTTAAAAATGTTGTTAAAAAAACTTCTAAAATTTTGTGAAGCAACTCTTGTGATTGATGAGGATATTAAAGACTTGGTTCTATGATATTTTAGCATGTTAAAAATCGATAAAGATATGTGTGATTTTGCTTGTGATTTTTGGTGCCTTTTGTCAATGTTTGTGAAGTTTTCTTTGCATATTTTGATTCCAATATTTTGCCTCATGATGTTTGATACTTGATGAATAAATTTTAAGATATGTTTGTCTTTGATTTAGTGTATTTGGTGCTGTTTGTGATGTATGGCATTAGTTTCTTGTTTTACAAGTCATGCAAATAATTGTGTGTGAAAATAAAGTGTCAAATGTGTCTAAAAGTGTGTCATAACTCTTGGCTTGAATATGTTCCTATAATTCCCACATTGTGGCTGCAATAAAATCTTTTGAAAAGTGCTATGATGAGAGAATTATAGGTCATGTGCATATTGAGAAGTTATGGTAAATTTTTAGTGTATTTTGACACTTTATTCTTGTTGATTTTACCACTTTTGTTTAACACTTTCTTGCCTTATTTCTTTACCCTATTATATCTTGTGCTACTAACCCTTTCCTTTCATGTTTCATACATTCCATAAGCATATTTCATCCTTTAGCTTTAGTTTTATTTCTTGCACTTTAATTTTCATGCCAAGACTTAGCATGTAAAAACTTAGGGATTTTTGTATTTTCTTTATGCTTTTAATTCCTTGCAAGACCATACCATGTAAACTAGGGCATATTTAAAGGACAATGGACTCTAATGATGTACACCGACACAAGCACCGACACATACACACACATCACATGGATACTTTAGATGTATGTTTAGGAAATGTATGCTTTAGATGTATGCTTAGAAATCATGATACTTAGAAAAATTCTCTTTTCCAAAAAACATGAACAACTTCGCTCAAATAATTTTCCAAAGAAACCTTGGGATTAAAATCCCATTGACTTTTCCCTTTATTTTCTTAAACAAAAACTTTAATGAATTTTAATCACATTTGGACTTCTTTTTGTAAAATAACTAATTCCACCTCACATTTTCCAAATCTTATGCCCTTGAGGCCTCTCTCTCTTATTCTTCAAAATTCCATTTTCAAAATTAAAATCAACCAACAAAAACAAAAACATTTTTGTGGAAGAGAACTACATGGAGTTTGATCCCTTAAAAGGGTATGTAGGCAAGAAGTCAAAACTTCTCCAAGTCCAATAAAACAAAAATTCAAACACATTCTTCTCCCTCCAATTCTTAACCTAGCAAACCCTTAGGTGTAAATAACACTTTCAAATAGCATTTAAAAATAAAGCGCGCACGTAGAAAGTAAAGACGGTTCCTATAGGATACTATAGTCGTTATGGGTGCCTAACACCTTCCCGTAGCGAAAACAACTCCCGGACCTCGATTCTCAAGGGTTTTTCTAATTTTTCCCTTCCCAAGAAAAAATGAGATATCAACGGTTAAAAAGGTTCAAACTTAATCAATGTTTGACACCCGAAAAACCAAGATAAAACAGCTGGCGACTTCACTGGGGAGATTCGAGAGTTACGCCTAGTCTTTATTTTCACGCTTGCGCTTTGTTTTTTACTTGCTTCCTTTTTTTTACTTGCTTTCTTATGTGAATAAATGTTTAAATTCTTGCTAACGTGTGGGGGTGAGAATATCCAAAGTCCTACACCCGGGCTGAGTGAACTTAGGATTTAGGGGGGATATAATCGACAATTCATTCCGAGGGTTGCCTCGTGCATTGGATTATGCGATCAATCCCACATAGCTGAGGCATTTTGGGGGTGATGTTGTCGGCGCATGTTGTCGCGTTTAGGCACTTTACTTCTAATTGTTCTATGACGCTATGAACCGTAGATAACCGAATCCATCCATGGCCATTTTCTAGGATGTAGTGCGGAGGCTAAACCGAGTGTTGTCTCGAATTTTAGTCGTCACGCGATACTACACTCAAGTTAGACCTTCTTACGGATAATCATGGAGCGAGTGTTTGTCTCGTGACACCATGATATACGTGAGAGAGGTTGCGACTTGGGAACTTTTTAGAACCCGATTACTATTACCCAAAGCCTTAGTTTCACCGGACACCGTGTCCACCCGTGACTCCTTGACTTTGAACTCAACCCACCATGTTTTCTCCGTACTTGAATGTGATCATGCATACATGCATACATGCATAAACTTTTTTCCATGCATTTATCGAAGGGCTTAGACAAATTGAATTTGTAAACATTGTAGGAATGGGGAAGACTAAGTCCTACAAGTTCAAGGAAGTGGATTTGGCTAGTTTTAGAGATTTGGCATTCAAGATCGAGGATCCGACCGGTTTCCGACATCGTTACGAGAACTTACTTACTCTTCTCCGGACTAATGTGGATGAGAAGCTTGTACACACTCTAGTGCAGTTTTATGATCAAGACTATCGGTGCTTCACTTTTCCCAACTTTCAGTTGGTTCCCACACTCGAGGCTTATTCTTGCTTGATGGATCTATCTATTGCCAAGGGGACACCTTTCACGGGTCTTGAGCATCCCCCTATTCCTTTGGATATTGCCCGTGATCTCCATCTCAAGACCTCCGATGTTTCCAAGAATCTTGTCACTAAGGGTCACATCCGAGGGTTCACTTCGAAGTATCTACTTGGAAAAGCCAACCTCAAAACTACTTGTCAGGACATTCTTGAGACTATCCTCGCACTACTCATCTATGGGCTTATCCTCTTTCCAAATCTTGACGACTTCATGGAGATGAATGCTATTGTGATCTTCCGTTCAAAGAATCCGGTTCCTACTTTGCTAGCTGACACCTACCATGCTATTCACGATCAATCTGGCAAGGGTCGTGGATACATTCTTTGTTGTGTACCTCTCCTATATAGGTGGTTTATTTCGCACCTTCCGAAGTCTTTCCATGATAATCCAGAGAATTGGACTATTTCACTGTGGATTATGGCTCTCACCCCTAATGAAGTGGTTTGGCTCACTCCCGCTGCTAGAGTCAATGAAATTATCTTCGGTGGTGGGAAGTTTCTTAATGTACCTCTTCTTGGTACCCGAGGTGGAATCAACTATAACCCGGAGCTTGCCTTGCGACAATTTGGTTTCCCGATGAAAGAGAAACCCATCTATCTTGCTACATCTCCTTACTTCTTCCATTACTCCAACGCTCCTACGGGGATAAGAGAAGATTTCATAGAGGCTTGGTCCAAGATTCGAAAGAAAGATGTGAAACATATGGGTGTGAGGTCCGGTATTTCTCATGAGGCCTATACTCAATGGGTAATGAATCAGGCCGAAAAGATTGGCATGCCTTACCCCGCCATGAGATATGTGTCTGCATCTACTCCATCCATGCCTTTGCCTCTACTACCGCCTACTCAGGAGATGTATCAGGAGCATCTAGCTATGGAGAGCCGAGAGAAGCATCAGTGGAAGACTAGATACTATGAGGCTGAGAACTTGATCATGACTTTGGATGGAAAAGATGAGCAGAAGACTCATGAGGTCTTGACGTTGAAGAAGGAGTTGGCAAAGGCTAGAAAAGAGATTGAAGAAAAAGATAAGTTGCTTATGAGAGATTCCAAGAGGGCTAGGGGGACCCGTGACTTCTATGCCCGATACTGCAGCTATGAGTCTGAGTCTGGGTCTGAGGATGATCCTTCCACTTCCTATGCTTGAGGGTTACTGCTTCCTGTTGTTGTTTCCAGTTGTTATTGTTGTTTTACATTTCAAAGTCTATCCCTTGGCTTAGCATTTCAAAGGGAATTATCTTGTAAGACCTTGTGATGTTTGATTGTGTCGTCTGGTTATGATGTTTCAGTTGTTTAGTAATGTTTACAAATTTCTAATTTGTCTAAAACCCTTCGATAACACAAAAAAGAGTCTTTTTTGCATATGCATTTATACATGTCATGCATCATATGCATTCATTGGTCACAAAAAACTTCCCTCGTGCTCATTACCTCCTGGTTTTTCCGCCACAGTCTGAAAGGTGGCTCGTGCTGGTAAGGTTTACCAACCAGCTAGAATTCATCAGACAAGATTATACAAGAGAAGAAACATGGCTAACTTTGAAGAAGAAAATGCTCAGCTCCGTGTCGAATTGGCTGCCATGAAAGAAGACTTGGATAAGGCTCATGACACTATGTCTACTCTGATGGCTGCACAAGAACAACCAGCCACATCTGTCCCAGCTTCTACTGAAGGGATTCCATCAATCCCACTATCCACTGTGGCTTCCGATGCTCGGTTTGTTATGCCCAATGGGCGCCCTTATGGACTCTCAGCTTTCTATGCTCTTAATACTGCGGCTGGTATTTCTGGTATTGCCAATCAAGGACAGATTCCTGTGACAACTTTTGCTTCTACATCTATGCCTCAAGTGACTACTGTTGTTACCGATCCTGTTGTACACACTGTACGACAGGTAATCGATGATGATACTCCGCGTGGACAGGACCCCATAATGGAGGCTATGAGAGAACAGTTAAGAGAGCTAGCTGGAGAGCTCCGCGAGGTCAAAGCTAGCCGTGGGAACGGTGTCTCTGCTAAGGCTCGTGATCTGTGCCTGGTATCTCGATTTGAGGTTCCTAAGAAGTTTAAAGTGCCAGATTTTGACAAATACAATGGATCTTCTTGTCCACATAACCATGTCATTCGGTACGTCCGGAAGATGGCCAACTATGCAGATAATGATGCGCTGATGATCCACTGCTTCCAGGATAGCTTGATGGAAGATGCGGCAGACTGGTACACTGGTTTGAGCAAAGACAATATACATACTTTTGAGGAACTCACTGCTGCTTTTGAAAGCCATTATGAGTTTAACACCCGTTTGAAGCCGAATAGAGATTCTCTTAAGTCATTGTCTCAAAAGTCAGATGAAACCTTCCGTGAATATGCTCAGAGATGGAGAGGGGCAGCTGCCCGTGTTTCTCCTCGGCTTGATGAGGAGGAACTGACACAGACATTCCTGAAAACTTTGAAGACGGAATATGTCGAAAGAATGATAGTCTCTGCACCAAATAATTTCTCCGACATGGTTACTATGGGAACTCGTCTAGAGGAGGCTGTCAGAGAAGGCATCATCGTTCTTGAAAAAGGTGAGTCCTCAGCTAGTGCGCCAAAGAAGTATGGTAATGGCCACCATAAGAAGAATGAATCCGAAGTAGGAATGGTGTCCGGTAACCAGTCTACAGCTGCTGTCGCTCCTATTAATGCTGCTCAGTTACCTCTGCCCTACCAATATATGCAGTACTCTCAACATCCATTCTTCCCACCATTCTACCAGCAATATCCTCTGCCACCGGGTCAACCACCAGTGCCCGTTAATGCCATTGCCCAGCAGGTACAACAGCAGCCTCCTCCTCAACAGCAACAGCCACAACAACAGGGTCCTCGGCCCAGTCCTTATTTTCCACCAATACCAATACGGTATGCTGATCTGCTCCCAACCCTACTTGCCAAAGGACACTGCGTCACCAGACCAGGCAAGCCTCCACCTACGCCATTGCCTCCCAGGTTCCGACAGGATCTCATATGCGAATTCCATCAGGGCGCTCAGGGCCACGATGTTGAAGGGTGCTATACTTTGAAGTACGTTGTAAAGGATCTAATAGACAGAGGACGATTGACTTTTGAAAATAGTGTTCCACACGTTCTTGACAATCCACTTCCAGACCATGCAGCTGTTAACATGATTGAGGCTTTTGATAAAGTTGAAACATCTCGGGTTCCTCGAGGGGCTCCCACTTTGGATGTCCGTAATGTTGCTACTCCTTTGGTGCCACTACATGTCAAGCTTTGCCAAGGTTCCTTGTTTAATCACGATCATGTTTCCTGTTCAGAGTGTCTTCAGAATCCCATGGGTTGTTGTACCTTGCAGGGTGATATACAGAGTCTAATGGACAATAAGTACTTGATTGTCAGTGACGTTTGCATGATTGTGCCAGTATTTCATGATTCCCCTGCTAGGAGTGTGCCTCAGACAAGGAAGGACGAACCCTTGGTGATCAGGCTACCTGGCCCGGTATCTTATGCCTCTTCTAAGGCAATCCCTTACAAGTATGATGCGACTATGATTGAGAATGGGGTAGAAGTGCATCTTGTATCCCCAGCTGCGGTTGGTAACATTGCTGAAGAAACTACAACTCTGAGAAGTGGAAGGGTCCGTCCACCCTTGTTCCAGAAGAAGGTTGTTACACCTGCTGCCGCAGTAACTCCACTGGTTGCTCCTCCTGTTGACAAGAATGTCATCCCATCGGGCCAGTCTATTGAAGAGTCTAATCTGGACGAGATTCTGAGGCTCATCAAAAAGAGCGATTATAAGATTGTAGACCAGCTGCTGCAAACTCCATCAAAAATATCCATCTTGTCTTTGCTCCTGAGCTCAGAAGCTCACAGGAAAGTGTTGATGAAAGTGCTGGAACAGGCCTATGTTGATCATGAAGTATCCGTGGATCAGTTCGATGGAATAGTGGGTAACATTACTGCTTGTAATAACTTGTGGTTTGGTGACAATGAACTTCCTGAAGCAGGGAAATACCACAACTTAGCTTTGCATATCTCAGTGCACTGCAAGTCTGACATGATATCCAACGTGTTGGTGGACACTGGATCGTCCTTAAATGCAATGCCTGAGTCAACACTGAGACAGTTGAGTCATCATGGAATTTCTCTGAGGGGGAGTAGTTATTTGGTTAACGCTTTTGACGGATCTCGTAAGGATGTTCTTGGAGAGGTAGATCTGCCAATCACCATTGGTCCTGAGACGTTCCAGATCACTTTCTAGGTCATGGACATCAACGTCTCTTACAGTTGTCTCCTCGGAAGACCGTGGATTCACGATGTTGGGGCAGTAACTTTTACTCTGCATCAAAAGCTCAAATTTGTGAGGAATGGTAAGCTTGTCACTGTACATGGTGAAGAAGCGTATCTGGTTAGCCAAGTGTCATCTTTCTCTTGTGTTGAAGCAGGGTCCGCTGAAGGGACGTCATTTCAAGGCTTGATTGTTGAAGGTGCGGAACCCCGAAGCGGTAGTGCTACTATGGCTTCATTGAAGGACGCCCAGAAAGCAGTTCAAGAAGGGCAAGCTGCTGGCTGGGGCAAAGTGATACAGGTTTTGGAGAATAAGCGCAGAGAGGGCCTTGGCTTCTCCCCGACCTCGGGCGTTTCGACAGGAACTTTCTATAGTGCTGGGTTTATCAATGCTATTGCTGAGGATGCTGCTGAAAGTAGTTATGTGCCTATGTTTGTCGTACCAGGAGGCACCGTGAGAAATTGGGAGGCCATTGATGTTCCTTTAGTCATGCATGCTTCCATGTAATGTGTCTTGTTGCTCATACTTTTCTTTGTTTTCAAAATAACAATCCTTTCGCTCTGCCCAAGGCGAAAGTGATGTCTTTGTAAGGGCATGTTTATTTCGGCATTGCCGTTATCAATAAAAGTTGTCGTCTTTCCCGCGACTCTTTGTTTTTGTACTTTTTTAGTGCCTTTTTCTTGGAAATAATGGTAATGCCAGAAAGAACGAAAACATCTGTATTTTCTTATTAATTTCAAAAATCTGCATGAAAAACATTTTTCTAAAATCATCCCAATCATATTATGCAGATTGAACCATAATAAAACCGTTGAACACAGTGACCCTATGGTTCCTCCAAATTTTGAATTCCCTGTATATGAAGCCGAAGATGAGGAGGATGATGATGAGATACCGTATGAGATCACTCGACATCTTGAGCAAGAAAGAAGAACCATTCAGCCCCACCAGGAAGAGATTGAGCTTGTCAACCTGGGTACTGAAGAGAACAAGCGAGAGATCAAAATTGGTGCTGCACTTGAGCCAGAGGTGAAAAAGAAGATTACTCAGCTTCTCCATGATTATCCAGATGTCATTGCATGGTCCTATGAAGATATGCCGGGTCTAGATCCCAAGATTGTGGAGCATCGGATACCGACAAGACCCGAATGCCCTCCCGTCAAACAGAAATTGAGAAGATCTCGTCCAGACATGGCTCTTAAGATTAAGGCTGAGGTGCAAAAGCAAATTGATGCGGGTTTCCTCATGACAACTGAATATCCTGAGTGGATTGCCAACATTGTACCAGTACCAAAGAAAGATGGGAAAGTTCGAATGTGTGTTGATTATAAAGATTTGAATAAAGCCAGTCTGAAAGATAACTTCCCATTGCCCCATATTGATGTACTCGTTGACAGTACTGCTCAATCCAAAGTGTTCTCCTTCATGGATGGTTTCTCTGGCTATAACCAGATACGAATGTCACCTGAAGATAGAGAAAAAACTTCTTTCATTACTCCGTGGGGAACATTCTGTTATAAAGTGATGTCGTTCGGCTTGATAAATGCGGGTGCAACGTATCAAAGAGGTATGACTACTCTGTTTTATGATATGATTCACAAAGAGATTGAAGTATATGTTGATGACATGATTGTCAAATCAAGTGATGAAGAGCAGCATGTTGTGTATTTGAAAAAGATGTTTGAAAGATTGAGAAAGTACAAGCTGCGGTTGAATCCTAACAAGTGCACATTTGGTGTAAGATTTTGAAAGTTGCATGGCTTCATTGTCAGTCAAAGAGGCATTGAAGTTGATCCTGACAAAGTCCGAGCCATCAGAGAGATGCCGGCCCCTCAAACTGAAAAGCAAGTCAGAGGTTTCCTCGGACGCCTGAATTATATTTCAAGAATTATATCTCACATGACTACTACCTGTGGACCAATTTTCAAATTGCTCAGAAAGAATCGGCCTGTTGTAGGGAATGATGAATGCCAGGAGGCTTTTGATAGCATTAAAGAATACTTGTTGGAACCACCTATCCTTGTCCCGCCAGTGGAAGGAAGGCCTTTGATTATGTACCTGTCAGTGTTAGATGAGTCTGTGGGTTGTGTTCTCGATCAACAAGACGAGACTGGAAAGAAAGAACATGTTATCTATTATCTAAGAAAGAAATTCACCGACTGTGAGACTCGGTATACAATGCTTGAAAAGACTTGTTGTGCTTTAGCTTGGGCTGCCAAACGCCTGCGTCATTATATGGTGAACCATACAACTTGGTTGATATCCCGAATGGATCCAATCAAGTACATCTTTGAAAAGCCTGCTGTTACTGGAAAGATTGCACGTTGGCAAATGTTGTTGTCTGAATATGACATTGTGTATAAAGCTCAAAAAGCAATCAAAGGAAGTATCATTGCTGAGCATCTTGCTTGTCAACCTCTCGATGATTACCAACCAATTAAGTTTGAGTTCCCTAATGAAGAGATTATGTATCTAAAAGCAAAAGACTGTGAAGAACCACTGATCAACGAAGGGCCGGATCCCAATAGCAAATGGGATTGGTATTTGATGGTGCTGTCAATGCTTATGGTAAAGGGATTGGGGCCATTATTGTAACTCCACAGGGGCACCACATTCCTTTCACTGCACGAATAACTTTCGAATGCACGAATAACATGGCTGAATATGAAGCATGCATCTTGGGCATTGAAGAAGCCATTGATATGAGGATTAAGCACCTTGACATCTATGAAGATTCTGCACTTGTTATTAATCAGATAAAAGGTGAATGGGAGACTCATCATGAGGAGCTGATCCCTTACCGTGACTATGCAAGACGTATGTTGACATATTTTACGAAGGTTGAGCTACACCATATCCCTCGGGATGAAAACCAGATGGCTGATGCTTTTGCTACTTTGTCTTCCATGTTTCGTGTGAACCACTGGAATGACGTGCCCATAATCAAGGTGCAGCGTCTTGATAGACCCGCTCATGTGTTTACTATTGAAAATATGCCAGATCAGGCTGATGAAGATGTGAATGATAGAAAACCTTGGTATTATAACATCAAACAGTTCTTGCAGAATCATGAATATCCACCTGGTGCTTCCAACAGGGATAAAAAGACCCTGAGGAGATGGGCTAGACGGGGAAATCCTATACAAGAGGAACTATGACATGGTCTTGTTGAGATGTGTTGATGAACAAGAAGCTGAGAAATTGATGTACGACGTACATGACGGCACTTTTGGGACCCATGCTACGGGTCACACTATGTCAAGGAAACTGTTAAGAGCCGGCTATTACTGGATGACTATGGAGCGTGACTGCTACAGACATGCCAAGAGATGCCACAAATGTCAAATCTATGCCGACAAGATTCATGTGCCTCCACATGCCCTCAATGTCATCTCTTCCCCATGCCCTTTCTCTATGTGGGGCATTGATATGATCGGAAGAATCGAGCCAAAGGCTTCTAATGGACATCGTTTCATTTTAGTGGCAATTGATTATTTCACCAAATGGGTTGAAGCTGCTTCCTATGCGAATGTGACCAACCAAGTGGTAGTGAAATTTATCAAGAATAACATCATCTGTCGATATGGTGTTCCCAACAAGATCATTATTGACAATGGTTCCAATCTGAACAATAACATGATGCAAGCTTTATGTGAAGAATTCAAGATTGAACATCACAACTCTTCTCCTAATAGACCTCATATGAATGGTGCAGTTGAGGCCGCTAACAAGAACATCAAGAAGATAGTTCAGAAGATGGTCACTACTTACAAAGAGTGGCATGAGATGCTACCTTTTGCCTTGCATGGTTACCGTACTACGGTGTGCAGTTCAACCGGGGCAACACCTTTTTCTCTGGTATATGGTATGGAAGCAGTTCTCCCTCTGGAAGTGGAGATTCCATCTCTTCGAGTGATCATGGAAGCAAAATTAACTGAGGCTGAATGGTGTCAAAGTCGGTATGATCAGTTGAATTTGATTGAAGAGAAACGCATGGATGCAATGGCTCATGGACAGTTGTATCAAGTGCGAATGAAGAATGCTATTGACAAGAAAGTCCGGCCTCGTGAATTCAAGGAAGGCGAACTTGAAGGTGAGAAAAACACAAGAAGGGGGGTTGAATTGTGTTTTAGAAAAATTCTTCGTTTCTCCTAAAAACTGAACACACTGATCAGAAGCTAAGCGAGACAGCTTCTGAAGTGATAATCAGAATCTAAATGCAGCGGAATAAAACAGAGAGAGAGAGAAGAAGAACGACACAAAGCAATTATACTGGTTCCTTCCACAATCCGGAAGTAGTCCAGTCCCCCTTGCACTTCCAAGGAGATTTCACTATGAGTAATATCTGATTACAAATGCTCAAGCACACAAGCAAGAGACTTCCAATGCTCAAGCACACAAGCAAGAGACTTCCAATGCTCAAGCACACAAGCAAGAGACTTCCTTTGCTCAAGAACACAATCAAGAGACTTCCTGCTCAAGCACAACTGCAAGAGACTTCCTAACTAAACAAAATTACACAGAAAATTGTTTAAGGTTGAACACTTGATATACAATCAGAGGTGCTCACAATACAAATCAGATACAGACTCAATGGACTTAAGAATTTCTAAGATATGACTTTGAGACACAGAAATTCTAAGTGAATGCAGAACAATTTCAGCAGAGGTTTGGTACTTGTGAAAATCTTTGTGAGTCTTTCGTTCAGAGTTCATGCATTACCAATTCTCTAGGTCTTCACTCCTTTATATAGTGGTGTGAAAGAGACGTTGTGAAATTGCCAGCACACCAAAGAGTCGTTGTTGAAGCTTGATCTTTCACCAATAATCTTTTGCCTGATTTGGCTGTTGTCCTATGAAGAACAAATTTGAAATCCATTCCTTATCCAAAGGAACATCTATGCAGGCGAAACCGTATTCTGGAGCTGTTTTCTTGTCCTGTAGCGCGGACACAAAACAGAGTAGTGGAGAACGTGGTTGTACAATTCGTACAAAGTACAATGTCAACGCTTTCGTCCAAATTGCAAACACACGCCTTCAAACACCTTTGAAATGACCGTTGCAAACTCCACTAATCCTTTGTTTGTGTTTTCGAATCCAATAGACAGCTTTTGCATTGATAATTCTTCAATTCTTGATTCTTTGCAAATCCAGTTGATATTCAGCTTCTGGTGAAATGGCTTCTGATGAGGCAGCTTCTGATGATGCAGCTTCTGATGATATGACTTCTGCAGCTTCTGATGACGCAGCTTCTGATGATGTGGCTTCTGGACCTCTTGTCTTCATAAGCACTATTCTTCAGGAGCAGCTTACTTCAGGAGCGCTATTTCTTCAGGAGCAGCTTGACTTCAGGAGCGCTTTTTCTTCAGTAGCAAGTTGCCTTCAGGAGCGTCCAAGCTTCAAATTTTTGTTGTTTCCATAGCTCTTTATTTGCTCATTCAGAACCAATGATGATGTAACTTTATAATTATGGTCCTGTACACTTGAACAAATATTAGCTAGTCCAATTTACAATTTTTAATACCTTGTTATCATCAAAACCCTTTAAGGTTCATTGTTAAACACATTTTGTTCCAACAATCTCCCCCTTTTTGATGATGACAAACAAAAGTATTTAAAATTGATCAATTATTGTTAATCTAATTAACAAGTTGACTATGGGGTTCTGAGGTTTGTAAGCTCAGAATCTGAGGTTTGTAAGCTCAAACTCCCCCTGAGTCTGATAGTCTTTAAGGTGAGGTTTGTAAGCTCCCCCTAAGTTCTATCCAGGTTAATTAAATTCATTTTTCGCGCAATAATATTATCAGAGCTTAAAAACAAAATTGAATCATTGAAAGAATTAACTTATAGATAAGAAGAATGGTTCAATTAATTTTACTTGAATTTTGATACTCCTTCGTTCGTTCATAGCTTATACCAATAAGGTAAAAAAAATGATAGAAGGTTTTCAAAAATTTCAAATGCCATTAATGGGGCTCAGAGCCTTTAAATACTTGTCACATATACTCCCCCTTTTGTCATTATCAAAAAAAAAATTAAAATAAATTTAAGCATAAAAGACAAAAAGATATGAGAAAAACTCAAACAGGAGAGAGTATAAAAGAAAGTGAACTAAATAAGTCAGAGCAAAATATATGAACATGCAGCTAAACAGTCAGAATCAGTAAGCATTCAGAAGCAAGAGAAATAAGACAAGATGGTTTCAGAAGCAAGGACTAAGAAATTTTAAAACAGACAACAAACAAAGAAAAACACAAGGGTGTGCAACTAAGGGTTGGTTTGTTGTTGTTTCTTCATCTCTTCCATTTCTTCAATCTTCTTCTTCAACAGTTCTTCAAGTTGTTGTTGCCTCTGAAGAAGAGCTTGTTCCCTTTCTCTAGCTTCTTGCTGCTGCTGTGCCATCTGTTTCTTCAGAAGCTTACACAGCCTTGCTTCTCTGGTCAAGTAATCCGTTTCAAAGAAGAAAGGTTGGTTTGCCAGGAGCAGTGTAGAACTTCTTACTCTAAGACTCTGATTCACTTGCTCCATTAGCCTTCTGACTGAAGCTTGCTTGACTCTGATGCATTTGGCCTTGATTTCTTCAATAACCCCAGCTGCCCGGTTTTGAAGAGATGCCCAGGAGTCTTCATATGCACCTGTGAGATCAATTGTCCTTCTTTGATCCACCAGATTATGCATCTGACTCAAGATTGTGAGAAGCTCAGAATTAATATATCCAGATTCCAGGATGTTTGTGGGTGGATGATCAAGGGTTTCAAGATCAGAATCACTGATTTCTAAATCTTGAATGGGGTTAGGAATTGGAAAGGTAAGGTGTGTTTGTGTGTTTGAAGACGAAGGCTGGTCAGAGGCAAAGTGTGTGGTGGAGGTTGAGGCTTGAACATTGACTAGAGAGATGTCAACATCCATGGGAGTTGGTTCTGGAGAGTGTTCAGGTAAAGGTTGAAACTCAGTTTCAGTTGGTGGTTGTTGTGGTGAAGATGATGTTTGAGTGTTGAGTTGGGGGTCAATAATAGCTATTGGTGATTGTGGGGGTGTTGTGGGTTTTTGTGGTTCAGGTGTTTGTTGATGGGGGTTTTCTGAAACAACATTTTCAGAAGCAGCTGCTTCTGGAGTTGTTTCAGAGGCCTTTTCTGAGGTAGATTTGTCTATGGGTAACTCACCTGAGTAGTGGAGAGCAAGATTGTCTAAGACAGAAGTGCCTTCTAATGATTCAGGTGCTGATGGTGAAGAGGGTGAAATGGGGATAGAGGTGACTGGAATCTGGATTGCCTGATCTGCAGGGCCAGCTTCAGAAGAGATCTTCTGTGGACCAGCAGATTGAGGAACTGCTTCTGAAGTTCCCTCTTCTGGAGCATTTTCAAAAATGAGCATCATATCGTCTTCCTCATTGTCTTCAGAAGGCTTACCAGCAATGGCTCTTACTTCAGCCAATTTCTCTTTGAAGTACCTATCACAATCTTCCATACCCAAGGCCTTGAGCTTTTCATCTCTTTGATGAGTGTATTGTGCTTTTAGATACTTGTTGTCTGAAATAAGTTCAGAAGCACGTTCATCTGCCATCCTTTTCCTTATTCGAGTCATCTCAACCATAGGACTCACAAGTTGAAGGGGAGCCT
The DNA here is from genome assembly GCF_051527215.1 of Medicago sativa. Classification (NCBI taxonomy): domain Eukaryota; kingdom Viridiplantae; phylum Streptophyta; class Magnoliopsida; order Fabales; family Fabaceae; genus Medicago; species Medicago sativa. The sequence continues at coordinate 59,810,129 of NC_140752.1, forward strand.
TCTTCTTCTTCAGCTTGGGATCAGCCTCCTCTTTCTCTATTTCTTCAAGAGCTTCATCCAGCTGCTCTTGAGTGATTACCAAGTCTGCCTTACCTTTTCTCCTCTTCTGTGGAATAGAAGCAGCACCAACCTTCTGCATCTTTCCTTTTTCCTTGATAAAAACAGGTTTAGCAGCTTCTGACTCAATACTAGTTCTGGCCTTCTTTCCTTTAGTAGGAGCAGCTTCTGATTCAGAACTAGTTCTGGCCCTTTTCCCTTCAGGTGCCTCAGAAACAGCAGCTTCTGACACAGCAACTGCCTTGGCCTTCTTGCCTTTCCCTTTAGCAAGAGCAGCTTCCTCCTGAGACCTTGCATCTTCCTCCAAGACGTACTTAGCTACTGATTGAACTAGGAAATCAGAGTCACTTTCCTTAAAGATGGGAGGAAAGTCCCTGATTATCTCAGTTTCAGCAGTTGTCATCTCTAACCACTTTTCATCTTTAGGGGCTTCTTTGATGAACTTCATAGAGCATAAGCTCCTGCTACTGATAGTCCTTTCAGCAGTAGAAACTTCGAAACATTTATCAGAAGCACTCCTTGTCCTTTTTAAGAACTCCAGCACCCTTCCTTGATGAAAGATTTCAGAAAGCAATCTTCCATAGGGTACTTGTTTTCTTCCTCTTGTAGTGCTTTCGTTTATGGCCCAGCAGAGATGATCCATTACATATCTGGGGAAGTTTATCTTTTCAAGATTGGTCATGAAATAAATTGCTAGCTTCTGTTGGTTGTTGGGTTGGTCAGACCCTCCTGCTCTTTGAAAGAAGCAATCATTACTGAATTTCACCAACATTCTGTTGTGAATCTCCATCTCTGAAGGCTTGGCATCTTTCTTCCCACCCAGAAGAGAGTTGTAGTAACCTTTTAGCAGGACATCTTCCTTCCTGACTATTTCTTGGAATCTTCCCTCTGCATGCATCCTACAAGCTTTAGCTATAACGTCCTCAGTGATGGTTATAGGAATGCCCATCACTTCAGACCTTATTTCTAAGCTATCAAATGATGTAGGATTCATATCCATGACCATTTTCCCTTTCTTTGACCCCGCTTGTTTGCTTACGACTTTTGCAGGCTTTTCATTGTACACTTCAGCTTTTAACCAAAAGTCCTTGACCAAGTTCACATATGTTGGCCCATTTAGCATCTTGAAATACTCAGACATCATCTGAGTTTCTATCAAACCTTCCATGTTTACTTCATACTTCTTGAGTGAAGCAAAATCCACCGGTGACTCTACTTGAACTATTAAGGATTCCCATGGAATATCCATAGTCTTCTCTTTGTAGATGGACCCAGATTCTGATACGCTTTGCTTGTTTGATGTAGATTCTGAAACTTTTGAGCTTGATGATGCCATTTGATGATTGACGAAGATTTGAAGAAGATGAAGATTTTAGGGTTCTAAGGTTGAGAGAATGCGCTTACTTCGCAAGAGGTTTGAGAGCAAATGTGTTTGTTGTGAGTGAGTAGTGTGTGAATTGACAAAGTGTTAAAAGTAAAACGATTGCAATTCAAAAGAGACAAACAAACATAACATTAATGACAAAATTGGGGGCGCGTGAAAAGTACTTTCAAAGCTATTAAATCATCATTGCCCTTTTTAGTTATACACCAACACATACAGGCCACGTAAGAAGTTCACAGAGTAACTACCAAGTTAGTGGGCCAGAAGTTACTTTTTAAAAGGTAACTTCCAACGTTTCCACTAATTCAACTATTCAGAAGCAACAAATCCAGCTTCTGGACTTCAGATGCTGACGTCATCATCAGAAGCGAGTTTTCCTCAGAACCTCAATAAAGAGCTTCTGATGGACTACTGCTTCTGAACTAACTTCAGAACCTAAAATCCTATTCAGGAGCAAGCAAGCATTTAATCAGATACAAAGTGCATGTTCAAATTTTTCTTTATAAAATCAAATCTTTCAACAGTTAAAGGCTTAGTAAATATATCAGCCCATTGATTTTCAGTATCAATGAATTGTATATCTAAAATTCCTTTTTGAACATAATCTCTGATAAAATGGTGTTTGATTTCAATGTGCTTAGCTCTTGAATGCAAAATTGGATTTTTAGACAAACAAATAGCAGCAGTATTATCACAATAAATGGGAATACTGTTAGCAGTTATCTGATAATCTTCCAACTGATGTTTCATCCAAAGTAGTTGTGTACAACAACTTGCAGCTGAAATGTATTCTGCTTCTGCTGTAGACATAGCAATAGTTGTTTGTCTTTTGCTAGCCCAGGATATAAGATTATCACCCAGAAATTGACAATTGCCACTGGTTGACTTTCTTTCAATCCTATCACCAGCATAATCAGCATCACAGAATCCAATTAGCTTATAATCTAAGGATTTCCTATAAAGGAGTCCAAGATTAGTTGTTCCTTTCAAATACCTGAAGATTCTCTTGACAGCAGTCATATGAGATTCTCTAGGATCTGATTGGAATCTTGCACACAAGCATACACTGAATAAAATATCTGGCCTAGATGCAGTGAGGTATAACAAAGAACCAATCATACCTCTATACAGCTTCTGATCTACTTTAGCTCCTTCATCTTCTTTGCTCAAGTTGCACGTAGGGTGCATTGTAGTGTTCATCACTTTACAATCTACAAGTTTGAACTTCTTCAGAAGCTCCTTTGTGTACTTTGATTGATGAACATAGACTCCATCTTTGCATTGATTGATTTGAATGCCCAGGAAGAACTTCAGCTCTCCCATCATGCTCATTTCAAATTCATCCTGCATTAACTCAGAAAATTCCTTGCAAAGAGATGCATTAGTAGAACCAAATATTATATCATCAACATATATTTGCACAACAAGAATATCTTTCTCAAGGGTCCTTCTGAAGAGTGTAGTATCGACCTGTCCTCTTTTAAAATCATTTTTGATTAAGAAATTACTTAGTCTATCATACCAAGCTCTGGGAGCTTGTTTCAAGCCATATAGTGATTTCTTCAGTTTAAAAACATGGTCAGGATATTTAATATCCTCAAATCCAGGAGGTTGCTTGACATACACTTCTTCTTCTATGACACCATTTAGAAATGCACTCTTGACATCCATTTGATATAATATTATGCCATGATTAACTGCATAGGAAAGAAGTAACCTGATTGCTTCCAATCTTGCAACTGGAGCAAACGTTTCAGTGTAATCAATGCCTTCTTGTTGACTATACCCTTGTGCAACAAGTCTGGCTTTGTTTCTTGTTACTTCACCTTGCTCATTCAGCTTGTTTCTGAATACCCATTTTGTTCCAATAATGTTCTTGTGCTGAGGTTTGGGTACCAGATCCCACACATCATTTCTTTGAAATTGATTCAACTCTTCTTGCATAGCTAGGATCCATCCATCATCTGAAAGTGCTTCATCAACTGTTGTAGGTTCAATCATTGAGATTAGTCCAATCATTGACTCTTCTTGTCTGAAATGTGATCTTGTTCTTCTTGGACTATCTTTGTTTCCAATGATTAGCTCCTCAGGATGTGAAGACTTGTGTTTGAATGTGTTTCTGGGAGGATCTTCTTGATGTGAGCCATCTTGTGCTTCATCAGAAGCAGTTTCATCTTGCGCTTTTGATGTGGGTTCAGCTTCTGGACTATCTTCAGACTCAGCTATCTGATCAGGTTCTGGAGTAGCCTCAGGAACCTGTATCTCTGCAAAACTTTCACCTTGCTTTGAAGTTTTATCTTCAAGCTCCTTGTCATCAAATTTAACGTGCATAGATTCTTCAACACAAAGTGTTTCTGAATTATACACTCTGTATGCCTTTGACCTTTCAGAGTAACCTAAGAAGATTCCTCTTTGGGCCTTGGCATCAAATTTCTTTAGGTAGAGCTTGTTGTTCAGAATGTAACATGTACATCCAAATTGATGAAAGTAAGAGATATTGGGTTTTCTTCCTTTAAAGAGTTCATATGCTGTTTTCTCCAAAATAGGTCTAATATAGATCCTGTTTTGAACATAGCAAGCTGTATTCACTGCTTCTGCCCAAAAATGTTTTGGTAAATTGTTTTCATGAATCATGGTTCTGGCCATTTCTTGTAAAGTTCTATTCTTTCTCTCTACAACCCCATTTTGTTGTGGTGTTCTAGGAGAAGAGAATTCATGGAAAATTCCATGTTTTTCACAAAAAGCTTCAAATGGCTCATTTTCAAATTCTCCACCATGATCACTTCTGATTTTCAAAATTTTTGATTCTTTTTCAGACTGAATTTGAGTGCAGAAGCTACTGAATACATCACACGCAACATCTTTACTCTTTATGAATTTCACCCAAGTCCATCTGCTGTAATCATCAACAATGACTAATCCATATCTACTTCCATATAAGGATGCAGTACTTACTGGTCCAAATAAATCAATATGGAGTAATTCTAAAGGTCTTGAGGTTGAAACAATATCTTTTGTTTTAAAAGATGATTTCACAATTTTTCCTCTCTGACATGCACCACAGAGTGCATCTGAATAATAGTCAATGTCTGGTAGCCCTTTCACAAGTTGTAACTTACTAAGCTTAGAGATTAACCTCCAGTTAGCATGTCCCAACCTTCTGTGCCACATCCATTTCTTATCATTCACTGATAGTAGGCAAACCACCTTCTGATCAGCCAGTTCAGAAAAATTGATTTTATAGACATTGTCAACTCTCTTTCCTTTGAACACAATGGATTTGTCTTCCTTGTTGATTACTGTACAGTTGGGTCTTTCAAAAAGCACATCATAACCATTATCACAAAATTGACTAATGCTCAAAAGGTTATGTTCAAGACCATCTACCAACCATACATTATTAATTGAGGTAGAGGAATTACCAATAGTTCCTGTACCTATGATCCTGCCTGACTGGTTGCCTCCAAATTTCACATTTCCTCCCTCTTTCATTGTTAGACTGAGGAACATGGACTTGTCTCCTGTCATGTGTCTTGAGCAACCGCTGTCTAGGTACCATGATCTTTGCTTTGGCACTGCTCTTAGACATACCTGCATCATTGACATTTTTAGTTTTAGGTACCCATTGTTCTATGGGTCCTGGAAGGTTAGTACTTAAGGCTTTACTCTTCACTTCTTGTACCTTGTGCTGTGAGTTGGGTTGCTTCTGATTAACCATCACCTTAGGTTTTGGTACTTCAGAAGCAGTAACTGTCTTCTTCTGAAACTTAGACTTCAGAACCCCAGATTTTGGTTTCACCAGACTCTGAGGAATAGGTTCTGATATTTTCAGGATCCTAACCTTTGAAGTCTTGGAATCAGATTTGATCATAGCCTTTGACTTAGAGTTCTTTGGCTTTGAAATAATCTTAGCCTTAGAACTAGAAGCTTCAGGTTCTGATTGAACAACAGTTTCCAACTCAGCCCCTTCTGGTACAAAGAATGTTTTCAGACCTTCCTTGATGCATTCACAACAAGACTTTAGATTGGTTTTCTCCAGTTTCACTTCTGGAAAACCAATTCCTCTGCCATTGTTCTTGTAAATGCTATAAATCATAGAAGCCACTCTGCTTCTGTCAATGCCAGATATAATAAAATCTTCAAGAGCAATTTCATGGTTACTTAAAGGTTTTTCATTACACTTTTCTTGTAGCTTCTGACATAAGAACCTGAGCTGATCTTCATATGTTTTACACATGAAGTCAAAGCCCCTAAGTCCTTGTTCAGAAGCTTTCAGATCCAATAAAGTTGATTTTTGCTGTTGTACCAAATCAGCATATTTTTCTTTTAAATCCTTCAACTCATTGGTTCTTACTTCAAAATGTGTAAGAAGTTCTTTAAGTGACTCAACAAGTTCATCTCTGGGAATTTTGGAATATACCTCGTTTTCATCTTCTGAGTTTGAATCTGACCCAGCTTCTGAAGTTGCTGTTGCTACCAACCCAACAGCTACCTTTGCATCTTCATCAGCTTCCTCTTTATCAGATCCAGATTCACTACCCAAATCATCCCAGGTTGCCATTAAACTCTGCTTAATCTGCTTCTTGAATTTGCTTGGTTTGAATGTAGACCTCTTTGACTTGTCCTTTGACTTTTCTCTTTGAAGATCAGGGCATTCAGCAATGAAGTGACCTGGCTTCTTATAGTTGAAGCATCCCTTCTGATCTTCTTTCCTTGAGCTTCTGGAGTTACCCCTTCTGGAGAGAAACTTTCTGTTCTTCTTGGCCAGATATTGAAGTCTGTTTGAGAGCATGGCCATTTCTGCAGCATCTGGTTCAGAGTCTGAACTTGACTGTTCTTCCTCTTCAGATTCAACCACTTTGAGAGCTTTTGATGACTTGCCTTTGGATGGAAGAGCTATTGATTTACTCTTCTTAGTAGACTCATGTTCATTAAGACTTAACTCATGAACTTTGAGAGAACTAACAAGATCTTCGACACTTAAAGTGTTTAAATCTTTAGCTTCCTCAATGGCAGTCACTTTTGGTCTCCATCTGGCAGGTAAGCTTCTGAGTATCTTGCTTACATGATCAGAAGCAACATAGCTCTTCTTTAGAATCTGTAGACCAGAAACTAAGGTTTGAAACCTTGAGTACATCTCCTCAATAGTTTCATCATCCTTCATTTTGAATAACTCATACTGATGTACAAGCAGGAGAGCCTTTGCTTCTTTGACCTTCTTGCTCCCTTCATAATTTGAACAGAGAGAAGCAAACATAGCTTTAGCAGTGGATTTGTCACTCATCTTCATGTATTCTGCTTTGGGTATGGCAGTGACAAGAGCTCCTCTGATAATATGATGCTTCTTGTAAAGTTTCCTCAGTTCTGGAGTATGTTTCTTTCTATCCACAGCAGCTCCTTCTTCATCAAGGACTAAATCACCAACACCATCTTCCAGAATATCCCATAATTCTTCGTCTAGGCTCATGATGTAACTGTAAAAGTTGGTCTTCCACCAAGAGAACTCTTCAGCATCTCCATTGAACTTTGGAACTTTTCCAATACTGGTTTTCTTACTATCACTATAATCATATGAGACATGTTTATAGCTAGTATCACCAGGACCAGTAGGAGTAGGAGTAGACATGTTTTTCTCAGATCTTTGACTGTTGCACGGTTAAGTGATACACAACAGACCAAGGCTCTAGATACCAATTGAAGGTGAGAAAAACACAAGAAGGGGGGTTGAATTGTGTTTTAGAAAAATTCTTCGTTTCTCCTAAAAACTGAACACACTGATCAGAAGCTAAGCGAGACAGCTTCTGAAGTGATAATCAGAATCTAAATGCAGCGGAATAAAACAGAGAGAGAGAGAAGAAGAACGACACAAAGCAATTATACTGGTTCCTTCCACAATCCGGAAGTAGTCCAGTCCCCCTTGCACTTCCAAGGAGATTTCACTATGAGTAATATCTGATTACAAATGCTCAAGCACACAAGCAAGAGACTTCCAATGCTCAAGCACACAAGCAAGAGACTTCCAATGCTCAAGCACACAAGCAAGAGACTTCCTTTGCTCAAGAACACAATCAAGAGACTTCCTGCTCAAGCACAACTGCAAGAGACTTCCTAACTAAACAAAATTACACAGAAAATTGTTTAAGGTTGAACACTTGATATACAATCAGAGGTGCTCACAATACAAATCAGATACAGACTCAATGGACTTAAGAATTTCTAAGATATGACTTTGAGACACGGAAATTCTAAGTGAATGCAGAACAATTTCAGCAGAGGTTTGGTACTTGTGAAAATCTTTGTGAGTCTTTCGTTCAGAGTTCATGCATTACCAATTCTCTAGGTCTTCACTCCTTTATATAGTGGTGTGAAAGAGACGTTGTGAAATTGCCAGCACACCAAAGAGTCGTTGTTGAAGCTTGATCTTTCACCAATAATCTTTTGCCTGATTTGGCTGTTGTCCTATGAAGAACAAATTTGAAATCCATTCCTTATCCAAAGGAACATCTATGCAGGCGAAACCGTATTCTGGAGCTGTTTTCTTGTCCTGTAGCGCGGACACAAAACAGAGTAGTGGAGAACGTGGTTGTACAATTCGTACAAAGTACAATGTCAACGCTTTCGTCCAAATTGCAAACACACGCCTTCAAACACCTTTGAAATGACCGTTGCAAACTCCACTAATCCTTTGTTTGTGTTTTCGAATCCAATAGACAGCTTTTGCATTGATAATTCTTCAATTCTTGATTCTTTGCAAATCCAGTTGATATTCAGCTTCTGGTGAAATGGCTTCTGATGAGGCAGCTTCTGATGATGCAGCTTCTGATGATATGACTTCTGCAGCTTCTGATGACGCAGCTTCTGATGATGTGGCTTCTGGACCTCTTGTCTTCAGAAGCACTATTCTTCAGGAGCAGCTTACTTCAGGAGCGCTATTTCTTCAGGAGCAGCTTGACTTCAGGAGCGCTTTTTCTTCAGTAGCAAGTTGCCTTCAGGAGCGTCCAAGCTTCAAATTTTTGTTGTTTCCATAGCTCTTTATTTGCTCATTCAGAACCAATGATGATGTAACTTTATAATTATGGTCCTGTACACTTGAACAAATATTAGCTAGTCTAATTTACAATTTTTAATACCTTGTTATCATCAAAACCCTTTAAGGTTCATTGTTAAACACATTTTGTTCCAACAGAACTTGTATTGAAAAGAAGGATAAGTCAGCAACCCGACCCAAGGGACAAGTGGACACCTAACTATGAAGGTCCTTATGTTGTCAAGAAGGCTTTCTCTGGTGGTGCTTTGATCCTTACACACATGGATGGTGTTGAACTTCCAAACCCTGTAAATGGCGATATAGTCAAGAAATATTTTGTCTAAAAATATGAAAAGAACAGCGTGGTAGGTCGAAAACCCGAAAGGGCGGCCTAGGCAAAAATGCGCTTCCAAGTGGATCGAAAACCCGAAAGGGCGATCCAGGCAAAAGTTAGGGACAAAAAAATGAATATGAAAAAGCTCGCTGAGATTGTACGCAACTCAGGCAAGAATGAGCGTCTTGATGAGCCGAAAACCCGAAAAGGCGGTTCATGCAAAAATGAGATTGATAATGAAAGACAAGTAACTATATCTGGCAAATCACCATCACCCCTTGGGGCATCTGCAGCTGTCAATGATCGTCTTCATCAGAAGCTTCTGTACTTGTGAATTCAAAATTTCTATGAAATGTAGCGGTCATCGTGTTCAATGTACCACCAACCAATAAAATTACCATTTTCCAAGATTTGTAAATACGTGGAGTTATGCCTTTGGCTGACTCTCACTCTTCTACATCAATTTGAGCCTGTGCTGTTGTTTGAAATTCTACTTCCTTTCTACTTTCAACGCTATATACAAAATAGTTTCTTTCTATTTGATAATGTCAATGTCTGAAACAAACATCTTTGAAAATTAAAAATTCCTTTTTCTATCTATTTTGAAAGCAAACCTGAGCAATAGGGTACATTCCAGTGAAACATGCATGAAGAAATGTGTATCAATGTCCATTTCAATACATGTTGCAAGCAGGTTGTTCCCCAGGATGATCTGTGGTCAATGGCAAGAATGAAAAAACAGAATGAAAGTGAAAAAATGAAAATGAAAATGAAAAGCTCGTTAAGTCGAAAACCCGAAAGGGCGGCTTAGGCAAAAATGAGCACCCAGCTGATTGACAACCTATGAAGGCAATTCAGGCAAAAATGGGGCAATGAAAAGAATTTATTCCCAGTGAATCGAAAACCCAAAAGGGCGATTCAGGAAAAAATGGGATTGAAAAATGAAAGAATGAAAATGAAAGAATGGAAAATAATATGAAAAGCATTGACCACAGATACGAACATCCAATGTTTACCCAGCACTGACACGCCTAGCAATGGCAACCTGTATCAAGGAATCTTCCAAAGTTCCCCCTTCTGCAAGTTTTGTATATGTAATGTGAGCTATTGCCCTTAGCCATGGTTTCGATACGTCTCTCAACGACGGTCTCTCCAACGAGGATTCCTGTGTGTATATGTTATAGTACGAGCCACCACGTGCCCAATCTTCCAATGTTGTGTCTGCCTCTGTAAAACTTTCTCTGCCAAATTGTAAACCAATCATGCATTTCCAAGCATTCATACATGCATAATCATGCATCCTATGTGCTCATGCATTTGATGATATTGTTATACCATACATACATGTTGCATTCCCAATTCCAACTTTCAATTCAACTCAATCTCAACTTTCAATTCAACTCAATCTCAACTTCCAATTCAATTCAATTTCAACTCTCAATTCAATGCCTATGTCTATGTCTCTGTTAAACTCTCAATTCAATTCCATGTCTATGTCTATGCTTGTGTCTCTGATTATGTCCAACTTTCAAATGTCTCTTTCAATGTCAACTTTCAATTTAATTCAACGTCTCCATCAATGCTAATCCACTCCCAATTTGCTTTTGGACCAACAATAATGGTCATGTCTATCTTCAAATTAAGTCAATGTCGATCTACCCTCAATTTGTATCTTGATTCAAACCTTCAATGTATCTTGCTATATGTCTTGTTATTGGTCAAGCGGCTAATTCGATCCAAAGAACAGATTGTACCCGGCTTATGTTTTGTTATCGGTCAAACGACAAGTTCGATCCAAAGAACAGTTTGTCCCTGCCTGCATGTTGTGATATTGATCAAGCAGCAAGTTCGATCCAAAGAACAACGTGTATCTGCCTTTTTGCCTATGTCTCTGATCAGGTAGCAAGTTTGATCCAAAGAATAGCTTGTATCTGCCTATATGTCTATGTCTCCGGTCAAGTGACAAGTTCGATCCAAAGAACAGCTTGTACCTGTCTTGTACTTCTATTCCCAGTCAAGTAGCAAGTTCGATCCGAAGAACAGCTTGTACTCACCTTTTGTTTGTATTACTTGGTCAAGTGGCTAGTTCGATCCAAAGAACAGCTTGTACCTACCTTTTGTCCCCTGGTTTGTCTACCCTGTTAATGTCTACCTAGATCCCCAGTGATATGACATGCTCTGTAGACTCCAGTTGTTTGTCTTGCATTCATAATCAAAATGTTGCATGACATTCATGTTTTTGAAGATATGAGAGCGTATTTTTATGTCCAAAAACAGTGCAAATGTTAATATTTCAGTATCTTCGTCCCGTCAAATCAAAGACTTCGTCTCTTGACCCTCCGGACAAAGAAACTTAAATAGGGGCAGCTGTCATACCCTAATTTTGGACCAAAAAATACTTGCTCAAAATGTTTTTTCATCTTTGATGTGTGTCTGTTACTCTTGAGAGATTGCCAATTTGACATTGTTTGCCCCGATATTTTACTATGCTTTAGCTGCATGTTTTACTATCTTTGCCTTGAAAATTTTCAATTGTGACTTTGTCTATGTTTTCTTGCATTTTAAACCATCTAAAGGGTCTTTCTTGCATTCCAAGTTATTTGAAGAGTGTCTCTGATCAATTGCATATTTCTCTGCATTTTATTTCAATGTTATTTGCAAAAATTCATGAAAAAGGGCATTTTAGTCATTTCCTGCATTCAAACTCATTTTAGTCCTTGAAAATTGTCTCTGGGTCTTTTCAATTTGCTTGAATAAATTCTTGCTTTAATTCCCTGTTAAAAACCATTTTAAAATTGCATTTGAGTCATTTTGAGTCATTTTAGTCCCTAGGGGCATTTTGGTCATTTCACATGAAATTTTGACAGAGAGAAGTTACTTTGAAGTACCTCATTTATGTAGTTGGTTTATTTTAGTCCATTTTGTGTTTTTATTGGTTTCACTTTACGTTATTTTCAAAATTACATTTTTTAACCAATTTTATTAATTTTTCATTTTAAGTCCTTTTTTCATTTTTAATTGCAGTTTTGTCCTTTAACCAGTTTTGCATTTTAGTCCTTTAAGTTTCAAATTTTTGGTTTTAGTCCTTTTTCAAAATTGCAGTCTGGTCCTTTAGGTTTGTCAAATTACAGAATGGTCAAAGTCCCAAATTTAGTTCAAATCTGAGCCAAACAAGTCCAGGAACAGGTGTCACAAGCTGATTGGGTCTCAAGTTCACATGGAAGCCTATATAAGGGCCATATCATCACTGCACAGTGCCAACAGTCCCATTCACAACACGCCAACTCATCAAATCACAGAAACAGAAAGAGATTTTCTCTCTCTCTTGGCAGTTAGATCAAAATTCAACAGAATCAAAGAACATTGTTGAAGTTCATCAAGAACTTCATCAATATTCATCATCACCAAACCCTAACCAACTCAATTCTTCACCAAATTCATCATCTATCGCACAAAATCAACACAAGTTTCCAGAAAATCAAAATCAAAATCGTTTCAATTCGACAAATCCTCATCAAATTCAGTTGGATTCGTACTAGTTCTCAGTGATTTTCTGCGAAAATCCTCATCACCGAACTATTTTTTCTCTTCTTGAAATTCAAGCGTAAAGCGATCACAAGAAGAAGTTTGAGGAAGAGAAGAAGAGGAATCAAAGAGGAATTGAACCGGTGAAGAAGACGAAGAGTGAGAAGACGAAGAATCTTCGATTTATTTTCGGAGATTGAACCAAAACACTTACCGGAAGCAAAAGCAAGGCATCAGAATTCTTTTCACCGTTTCTTTGCTCGAATCTCCGAATTACAATGAGGTAATCCGTTAATCCTTCTCTGTTTCACAAGTTTCCTACGTATGAGTGTGATTCCCTCACAAAATGATGTAGATCTACAGTGTTTAAAGCGTTTAGTTACGAGTTTCATTGAAATCTTTTGAAAAGAATTTAAACTGAAGAATTTAGGAGTAGATCTACGTCGTTTTTTGGTTTCTTTGTGTATTTTGGTTGTGGATTTGTGTTCAGTGTAAAGAGACGGGTAGAAAGATGTTTAGATCGGGTTTTTCTGAGCTAAAAAGGTGGCGGTTAGGTTTCCGACACCGGAATCTTCACCGGCGGTGGTCAATTCCGCCGGAGAAGATGACCGGCGTTTTAGAGAGAATGAAGAGCGTTTTAGGGATTAGAGAGAGAAAGAAGAGGAAGAAATGAACTAGACCGTTAGTCCATTCCTTTTATAAACCTTTGAACCAGTCTGGTTCACTTCCGGTTCACTCTTCCTTCGTTTTCCACCCTTAGATCTAGGTTTTGGAAGATCTAGATCAATGCAACGCCTCTGAGGCTCTTGGATAATCCAGATTCATCCATACGTTTGGGCATGGGCCTAAGTCTTTGCTTCCTGCGTTTTTTCTGATAGTTTTTGCTATTTTCATACTGCTTGTTTGATATTTGAACCACTGTTTGACTAAAAACCTTGATAAAAGTTCCTAAAGTTTTGTTCAATGTTCTCTTGCTATTTTTGATAAATTTTGATGTGTTTTACATGATAATCTTGATAACAAATACATGAACATATTTTGTTCTTGGGTAATTCAATACTTTGGTTTAATTTTGTTAAAAATGTTGTTAAAAAAACTTCTAAAATTTTGTGAAGCAACTCTTGTGATTGATGAGGATACTAAAGACTTGGTTCTATGATATTTTAGCATGTTAAAAATGGATAAAGATATGTGTGAGTTTGCTTGTGATTTTTGGTGCCTTTTGTCAATGTTTGTGAAGTTTTCTTTGCATATTTTGTTTCCAATATTTTGCCTCATGATGTTTGATACTTGATGAATAAATTTTAAGATATGTTTGTCTTTGATTTAGTGTATTTGGTGTTGTTTGTGATGTATGGCATTAGTTTCTTGTTTTACAAGTCATGCAAATAATTGTGTGTGAAAATAAAGTGTCAAATGTGTCTAAAAGTGTGTCATAACTCTTGGCTTGAATATGTTCCTATAATTCCCACATTGTGGCTGCATTAAAATCTTTTGAAAAGTGCTATGATGAGAGAATTATAGGTCATGTGCATATTGAGAAGCTATGGTAAATTTTTAGTGTATTTTGACACTTTATTCTTGTTGATTTTACCACTTTTGTTTAACACTTTCTTGCCTTATTTCTTTACCCTATTATATCTTGTGCTACTAACCCTTTCCTTTCATGTTTCATACATTCCATAAGCATATTTCATCCTTTAGCTTTAGTTTTATTTCTTGCACTTTAATTTTCATGCCAAGACTTAGCATGTAAAAACTTAGGGATTTTTGTATTTTCTTTATGCTTTTAATTCCTTGCAAGACCATAGCATGTAAACTAGGGCATATGTAAAGGACAATGGACTCTAATGATGTACACCGACACAAGCACCGACACATACACACACATCACATGGATACTTTAGATGTATGTTTAGGAAATGTATGCTTTAGATGTATGCTTAGGAATCATGATACTTAGAAAAATTCTCTTTTCCAAAAAACATGAACAACTTTGCTCAAATAATTTTCCAAAGAAACCTTGGGATCAAAATCCCATTGAATTTTCCCTTTATTTTCTTAAACAAAAACTTTAATGAATTTTAATCACACTTAGACTTCTTTTTGCAAAATAACTAATTCCACCTCACATTTTCCAAATCTTATGCCCTTGAGGCTTCTCTCTCTTATTCTTCAAAATTCCATTTTCAAAATTAAAATCAACCAACAAAAACAAAAACATTTTTGTGGAAGAGAACTACATGGAGTTTGATCCCTTAAAAGAGTATGTAGGCAAGAAGTCAAAACTTCTCCAAGTCCAATAAAACAAAAATTCAAACACATTCTTCTCCCTCCAATTCTTAACCTAGCAAACCCTTAGGTGTAAATAACACTTTCAAATAGCATTTAAAAATAAAGCGCGCACGTAGAAAGTAAAGACGGTTCCTATAGGATACTATAGTCGTTATGGGTGCCTAACACCTTCCCGTAGCGAAAACAACTCCTGGACCTCGATTCTCAAGGGTTTTTTCTTATTTTTCCCTTCCCAAGAAAAAATGAGACATCAACGGTTAAAAAGGTTCAAACTTAATCAATGTTTGACACCCGAAAAACCAAGATAAAACAAGCGTAAATTCATGAAACGTTTCTCTACCAAAGCAAATGAGGCAGGTTTGGCAGTCAGCATGGATGTGATTGACGAAGTCAGAGAACAAGCCCACATCAGAGAATTCGCCGCCAAACAGAGAGCAGCTCGCCGCTACAACTCTAAAGTAACGCTTAGAGAAATGAAGGAAGGTGATCTAGTCTTGAAACAAGTCGTCGCCCCCACAAGGATAGGAAAGCTCTTCCCAAACTGGGAAGGACCGTACAGAATTCGAGAAAAGTGTTCTCATGGGGCGTACAAGTTAGAAGAACTAAGTGGAGAAGTCGTGCCCCGCACCTGGAACGTGGCTAATCTGCGCCACTACTATAGCTGATTTCCTATTTTATTGTTATTTCCATTTTGATTTCTTGTCTTCAGAATAAGGATGGTACCAAAACACCACTATGATTAGTATTATCTCATTGATTTATTAATAACATAGGGTCAGGGTAGCACTCTTTTCCCCTGCAAGGGCAAGGGTTTTTAATGAGGCGCCCTCCCCTTTTTTTATATATGATGATCCTTATACTCCTGGTTATTTTTCTTCGTGCTCCCACTTTGAACAGTTAGAACTCAACTACGCAGATTTCTGGCGACGAAGAACCCGATCCAAAGGATCTGCGATCCCCCATGAAACGTCAACCTCACCAAGGGGCCCTGGCGGGGGTCGACTATAAAAATCGCCAAACTATTATAAATATGCGACCCCCCCCAAGCCATCAACCTCGACAAGGGGCTCTGACGGGGGTCGACTATAAAAATCGCCAAAATATTATGAAAATGAAATCGCCCTGAAACGTCAACCCTAGAAAAGGGCTCTGGCGGCGTTCGACAACAGAAAGTCGCCCAAAGGCAAAACTCTGATCCACAGGCTCTGGTGGGGTTCGACTATAAAAATCGTTGAATTATTACAAGTATGTGATCGCCCTACTAGCAGGATTCGACTAAGTTAAAACAAAAAACTATCATGAGTCCACAGGTGGCTCTAACGCGCCAGCCTTCACGGCGGCCAAAATCGTCGATTTATCCCAATTGTGCTAAGTAAATTATGCACCTCGCCAAGCAACGTACCAAACTGGATTCACAATAAAACTTCGAAAACACACTCCCTCGACGATAATAGCAAAGCAATAAGTTTTCTTAAACATAGCAACATCAGATAAAAGGCTATGGCCTCGCCAATCAAACGTATGGACTCACTCTAAAGTACGACGAATTGCAAGAAAGCAAGTGCAACAGGATTTCAGTCTACCAAGATAAAATAAATTAAGGTTCCACATAATAAACAGAATGTCGAAACAAACAAACGAAAGTAGAAATAATGTTCAAAAAGGCGCTTCGCAGAGCCGCCAAAGTTAAATTACAAGCCAGAATTAAAAAACTGCAAAACTCAAAATGAAAGTAGGTTCAAAACAAAGTCACTCATCATCCACCAACTTGCCATCGACAATAACCTTGAAAGAATTGAGCTCTTCCACCTTGATCTCAGGATTGAATAGAAAAACCTGCTCCGTAGCACGCTTGAAGCCATTCTCAAAATAGACAGCCAGAGCACGCCTCCCCTCATCCACAGCTAATTCAGACTTGTCCAAAGCTGCCTTACTGGAATCTCTTTCCTCCTCCACAGCTATTTTGGCCTGCTTCATTTCCTCAAGGGCCTTCTCCACAACTTCTTCCTCCTTCAGAGCATCTTTCAGACGCCCCTCAAAACTAATGGCTTTATGTTTCCACTTCTCCACGTCCTCAGTCGCATCCAAGTACTTCTTCTCCACCGCACCATGCTTCAACTCCATCGCGTGGCCCATCAGCAAGACACGAAGAGCAGCAGTACCAGCATCGGCGGCCAAGTCACTAAACTTGGCTTTCACGCCGACGTCAACGTCGACCATCGCAAAGGGCACCTGCTCCAGCATATACCTACAAATCGCCAGACAGCAACGTTACACCAAGACAACTCACATAAAACATCGTATACACATAAACATTTTTTATTTCAAAGTCGTAAGTATGTACAGCTACAAATGCAAACATTCAACGACAAAAACTATACGCAGGATAATAATTTGCCGTCGGAAGTCAAACTCAGAATGCCAAAAGGACCCCGTCGGCTCATCATTCAGAGAAGTTCTACCAACGTCAGTACTCGCCACAGGGCGACTCCCACTAGGCTTAGCCCCCTTACCAGTCCTCGCCTTCTTCGGTAAAGGAGAATCAGCTTGGACGAGAGCATTGCCATCGCCTGCACCCTCCAAGTCCTCCACCTCAATAAAACTAGCATCCCCCTTGGCAGCAGACTCTTTTCTCTTCAGCTTTCTCAGTGACACATAAACATCGGGATTCTTGCTCTTTTCCAGCTCCGCCAAGTACTTCCTCATCTCAGCTCCAGTCAGGGGCAACATCTCCTCTAAAAAAGAAAGACCAAATGAATTAAAAGAATGAAAAACAGCATATAGTATAACAAACAAAAACTGTTAAGGACACTCACGCAAGTAGGCCTCTAGGCGGTTAACATCACCTTCCCTATTCAACAGCTCGTGTATATTAGTTAATGGAACCTTCTCCAAGAAATTAGCCAGCTTCCGCTCATAGGGCGACATTGCATCCAGATCATACCCTCTCACTGCTAAAGGGTCGCTTGTCCAACGAAGAAGGAATTTGGGGTCCCCAGCCTCCAAAACAGAAGAAGTAGAACACTCCGGGTCCCCTTGTACCCTAACAAAGGTATCACGCCATTCCTTCTTAAAGTTGCAGGCATATTGAGGGAAAAGACTTTTCCCAGAATGAGCGGAAATGGCAAGCCACGTCCCTTTGTTCACGTCTTTGGTACCATAAAAATGAAAGAAGACGCCAACAGAGGGCTCGAGACCCAGGGATTTGCACAAAATTTCGAAACCACGGATGAACGCCCAACTGTTGGGGCGTATCTAGGTGGGCGCCACATTTAAGAGCTTCAGTAGGTCCATCTCAAAGGGCGTGAAAGGAATCTTCACGCTGAACTCCTCTAACACAGCGATGTACATAAAATAGGACTCGTCGCCCTCCCCCGCCATCTCTTGGTCGCACACTCGCTCGTCAGCATCGCAGGAAAAGAGCACCACATCCTCCTCACGACCGATAGCAGAAATGTTAAATTTGCTCCAAAAGAAATCAACAGCAGCAACGTTGATATACAACGACTCTTCCACGAGCACCTCTTCAGCAAAGGAAGCCATTCATGTCGTCGTATTCGATGATTCCCCTTCTATTGGTCTAGACGGAGTTATTTGAAATGGACAAATGTCCCAGAAATCGTCCTCTTTAAGATTCGTTCCTGAAGTAGCAGAC
Source organism: Medicago sativa (assembly GCF_051527215.1). Classification (NCBI taxonomy): domain Eukaryota; kingdom Viridiplantae; phylum Streptophyta; class Magnoliopsida; order Fabales; family Fabaceae; genus Medicago; species Medicago sativa. Next base: position 59,828,406 of record NC_140752.1, read on the forward strand.
ACAAATACACAGTCACTATCGCTACCCGAATTGACACTAGAGTCACTAGACAGATCACTAAACAACTCTTCTCCGTGTAACCCTAAGTAGTACGCATCCCAGTTTATAATCCCGTCTGGACAAGTGGCATGCCTCAAACACTATTTCCTCAACTGATCCCTTTCAGCAGGATCAGTGGGACAAACCAGTTTTCCTTCCTCATCGCACTCTCTAATTAAAACCATTCCCTAGGTTTACAATCGCGTAGACGCAAAGCAAAATGCAAGGAAAGAAATTTAAAAAGGGAGGGGTAGTGGAGGAATACCTGAAGGTATTAGGCAAAAATTCTTCAAAATGTGAACAAAAGGAACAACAGATAGGGAAGCGACGGGGACGAAGACGAAGAAAAATGAGAAAAAGTGAAAATGTTGGAAAACCAAACACGCTTTAAGAAGGAAAAAAGCCACCTCAGGAAACGTGTTTGGGAAGATGGTGAGTGGGGACACGTCACCAGGTTAAAACACGTGGTGGCTACTCGAAGGGTCGCGGATTACGAACCGTTCGGATGCGAACAGGGCGCCTTCCAACTGCAAAACGACGTGCACGCCACACCAATGAAGTATATCACACCGCCTCCAGGCGTTTAGCCCTTATCCAAGAATGCCCCACAACATAAATTGCTGACCAGTCACAACCCATCTTGCCTTATTCAAAGGCTCATGCTTGGGGGACGTAGTACGTGGACCAAGTACGGTCTACAGATGAACGATACACGCACCCTTACGGAATACTATAACACTTTAAGGTCACCCTACGGGAACGCTTTAAACACAGATCACATATATACCCTCGGGGGCTCTAGTCCATTCCAGGATCGCCCTAGGAAAACCCTCGAAAATAATACCAAGCACAAAACTAAGAATTTGAATCACTTCGCCTTATCCCAAGACTCGTGCTTGGAGGGCTGTGAACCACCAAAACCTTCCTAAAGACATGATGACCCCCAGAAGGTCCTGTCCCATGTTGTCATCACTTCTCCTTGTCCCAAGACTCGTGCTTGGGGGGCTATGAACCGTCATAATATTCCTAAGGGCATAGAAGACCCCCAGAAAGGCTCTAAGACATCCAGAAAGGATCTAAGACCTCCATAAGGGCTCAGGCGCCCTCCAGAAGGGCTCCTGAGGCCTAGGCGCACCCATCTTGAAGCAGCGCCCTTCTGGGCTTCTAGAAACCGCCTAAAACCAGCTAAAATACGCAAATACCCCATGTTGCTTGGGAACCAAGCAACCAAAAACCCAAGCCCATAGCAGGCTATAAATACCACCCTTGAGAGCATCCTCAAGGCATCCAATTATCAGTCTAAACCCTAGCATACGATTCTCAACCCTAGAATCCCTTACCGTACTTTTTGCAAGTACAAACATTAAGTCTTTGATGAGTCAATATTTAGTCTATTTTTATGTATTATTTAGTTTAGTTTTGTTTAGATTTGATTTTATTTTATTTAAATATTATTTCCTTTTTGAATCTTTTTACTTCAATTGCATATTTTATATTTCAGGAATGAATATTGGATGGAAGGAGTCTTGGAGCAAAAGAGAGGAGTCTGGAGCTGATTTGGAGTAAGAATAAGAAAGATTCAGGAACAAAAATACATTCCCCCAAGTCAGAAGCTTGGCAAGGCCCGTGCCAACATGTGGCACGGCCGTGGCACCCTCCAGAGTGCCTTTTGCTGCTTTTGCTTTGGCCCCAAGTTACTCTGTTTTAGTTTTACCGAAAAGCTCTTATAATTGCTTAGATTTTAAGTCGAATGTAAGCTATAAATAGAGTAGCTCTCCATCACAAATATTCATCTTTATTTCTTGGAATTCAATAGTGAGAATTGTTCATCTTTTTATTCCTTTACTTTCTTGCAATTTATTTTATGCTTTCTCTCTTCTCCCCCATGTCTACGATGAACATGAGTGAGTAGACTTCTCTTGTCTTGGGATTGTTGGATAAGTCTAATGACATAATCCTAATCGAACCAAGCTTTAACCTTAATTTCATGTAACTCTAATTTCTAATCTAAATTCACCTTTTTAACATGAATTAACCATTATCATACTGTGGAAACGAAAGTGGAGGGTTTGATAATTGTTAATCCATCATCTCAAATATCAATTCATAATGCGAAAGCGGAGCTTTGATATTGGAACAAGTGAATTTAGACAAGAATTGCAAAGGCAGTGAAATAGTCTTTCCAATCCTTGAGACAAGTGTAGTTTCAATCCTTATAAGCTTCTTCTAGTAATCAAGTCAGCGAAATAGGCTTGGTTACTAGGGGTAAACTCTCACCGGACTTGATCGAAAAGGTGAGGGGCTAAAGGGAAACCGGTCTTTAGAAATTAGGTGTAAAACATGGAATTAGAAGTTAAAGTCTTGGCTAGTGAAGGACTTGTTATTATGACGAACCAATGATCCCAAGACTTTTTTTATTATTATTATTTACTTTCAACCAGCTGAACCTCCAACTTTATAATCCCTTTTCTGCTCCTCTAATAATTCTTTAAAGGTTAGATAAATTGAACAAATCCCTAGCGGAACAATACTCTCTTTTACTACTATAACTTCGATAGACCGTGCACTTGTTGTTTGGCTCTATTAAGTTTTTGGCGCCATTGCCGGGGAGTTAACTAATTTAATTAACTTTTTCTTAGTGATTAGAATTCTCTTCTTTTTCTTTTTCTTCTTTTACTCTTTTCTTTTCTTTCTGTTATCGTTAACTTCTTGGGTTCTCAATTTTTTATGCGAAAAACCAGAAATCGAGTGGTATTCATTCCCGAGATTGAAAGGTTTTTACATAGAAGAAAGAGAGATGCGCTAAATAATACCGCCATGGCTAACCGCACTCTCAAAGAGTATGCAACGCCGTCTACGACAGAGCCACAAGCTATTATTGTGTACGCAACGGTTGAGGATGACAACTTCGAAATCAAGCCTGCCCTGCTTAACTTGGTGCAGCAAAATCAGTTTTCGGGATCCCCCGCCGAGGATCCCAATCTTCACATCTCTGTTTTCCTAAGAATTAGTGGAACCATAAAGGAGAACCAGGAGGCCGTAAGACTTCATCTCTTTCCCTTTTCCTTAAGGGGTAGAGCTAGCGCTTGGTTCCAAATGAGGCAAGCATTCCTTGCACGATTCTTTCCCCCTCTAAAACTGCTAAACTAAGGGACCAAATCACACGGTTCAATCAAAAAGATGGGGAGTCTCTCTATGATGCGTGGGAGCATTTCAAGGAAATGCTTAGACTTTGTCCCCACCATGGTTTAGAGAAGTGGCTCATAGTCCACACTTTTTATAATGGCTTGTCTTATACCACTAAGATGTCTTTTGATGCAGCTGCAGGTGGAGCTCTAATGAACAAGAACTATACGGAGGCATACGCCTTGATTGAAGACATGGCTCAAAATCATTACAAGTGGACCGCCGAGAGAGCCATCGCTAGTTCTTCATCCTCCAAAAAGAAGACAGGTATGTACAAAGTCTCCAACTATGATCACCTTGCTGCTAAGATTGATGCACTAACACAAAAATTTGAAACTCTAAACGTTAGTGCCATCAATTCTACCTCTACATCTCCTTCTTGTGAAATATGTGGTATATCTGGTCATGTTGGTATTGATTGCCAACTAGGTAGTGCTATTAATGGTGTTGAGCAAATGAACTATGCTCAATACAACCAAGGGATGAGGCAAAACCAAAACTTTTATAAAAATCAAAATCCCTATGGACAAGTAGCACCACCTGGCTATGCAATCAACCAGAGAGTCGCTCAGAAATCTAATTTGGAAATTTTGTTGGAAAATTCTATTGCCAACCAAAATAAACAACTTCAAGAACTTAAAAACCAAACCGGATTTCTAAACGATTCTCTTTCCAAACTCAATACCAAGGTTGATTCTATCTCTACTCATTCTAAAATGCTTGAAACACAAATCTCCCAAATAGCCCAACAAGTGGCCACCCTTTCTCAAACACCGGGAGTCTTTCCTGGTCACACCGAAGCCAACCCTAAAGCTCATGTTAATGTTATTTCTGTTGAGGGTAGTAAGTTAGGAGAAACTAGTGCTAAGGTTAAGAACATTGAGAGAAAAAATGTCAAGCTTTTAAGTGAGAAAACTGTGGTAGAAAGTAAGAAACCGCTTGAGAAGACCCAAGCTCCCTCCCTTTTAAAACTTGCTAAGCTCAACTTTGAGGGTCAATTCAATAAATTTGTCAACATCCTTAAAAGAATTTGCATTAAAATCCCTTTTGCAGAAGCTTTGTCTATGATGCCTCTATATGCTAAGTTTTTACAGGAAATTTTTTCAAAGAAAAGGGATATAGGGTACAGTGAGACAATAACTTTAGTTAAGGACACTAGTGCAATTATCCAAAAGACACCCCCTAAGCTTAGAGATCCAGGTAGTTTTGCCATACCTTGTATGATTGGGAGTGAGACCGTTGACAAAGCCTTATGTGATTTAGGAGCTAGTGTTAGTTTTCTACCTTTGTCCCTCTTTAAGAGGATGGGAATAGGAGAGTTGAAACCTACCGAGTTGGTCTTAAAGTTAGCTGATCATTCTACTATAAATTTAGTTGGTTTTGTTGAAGACATACCCGTTAAGATAGAAGGAATATACATCCCAGCTGATTTTGTGGTAGTTGACATTGAAGAGGACGATGACGTCCCTATAATCCTAGGTAGACCTTTCATCGCGACTGCGGGAGCTCTAGTTGATGTTCAAAATGGTAGGATTGTCTTTCAAGTGAGTAATAAAATGGTAGGATTTGAGTTGGAAAATGTTATGAAAGGTCCCGCTCTTTATTCTTGTGCATTACTTAAAGATCATGATGTGAAAGAACGCTTCATAGCGTCATCTACACAACATGATCCCTTTGATCCATTCTAAGGACTCTTTCTAACCGTCAAGCTAATGACAATAAAAGAGCGCTTCGTGGGAGGCAACCCACGCAATTATTTGCTTTATTTTGTTTGTTTTCCGTTGTTTTAAGTGTTTTGTAGGTAATTGTCCGCATATGACTCAAAGAAAGTGAAAAATTTTGAAGCCCCCTGGACCAGAAGGCTGGCACGGCCCGTGCCAAGGCTGGCACGGCCCGTGCCAAGGCTGGCACGGCCGTGCCAGATTTTCAAAGCCAAAACCCAACCAAACTCCAGAACCATGGCACGACCCGTGCCAATAGGTGGCACAGCTGTGCCCGACTTCTATACCACTATAACCACAAAATTTTCTTTCTTCTTCCTCATTCTCAACCACAAACCTCTTTCATCTTTTAAACTTCTCTCTAAAACCTCCATAACCATACACCTTCAAACCTTCATATCTCCATCAAATCTTCACAAATTTACACAATTCTTTCCCCAAATCAACTCTAAATTTCATTCTAAACAAAACCCTTCCATCAAAAACAACTTTCATCCACCCTAACCCATAATTCACTAAAACCCTATTCCCCTAAACCTAACCCAAAAACCACATATTCTTAACCAATCTCCACACTTAAACTCAAAAACCTTACTCAAATATAAACCCCAAACCTAAACCAACCTTTTTCACCAAAATTCCTTCCAAACCCTAACCTTTACCAAAACTCAAGTCAACCAAGGTCAAATGGCTTCAAGGAGAAGTGGTAAGGAACCAGCAAGCTCTTCAGGAGGACCTCCACAAAAGAAACGAGCACCAGCTAAGAATCATGTCTTCAAGGATAACAACCAAAGGAAAGGTGTAAAGTTCTTATCTCTAAACCTTTACATCCTTGTAGGTACCCTGACTCTCATACTATGAATGTGTTAGAGATTAGGGACAATGTTTCAGAACTGCTAAATAGGTTAGGATGGGGTGAGATGCTTAGACCTATGAGGGGGTATGAGAACTTCACTTACGAATTTTTAAGTTCTATCCAATTCAAGAAAGATAAGTTGAATTTCGATGACCCCGATCATAGAGTCTCCTTCCGGCTTTTGAATATTGATTATGAGATGTCCCTTGAAAATTTTTGCAATGAAATGGGCTTCGCAAATGCGGGGTTCATCCACGACTCTTGGAATCAAGCTCTAAAGCCGGAAGACTATGACCCTGCTAGCTTTTGGAAACGCATCACCGGATTAAGACAATATGTTTCATGTTCCAACAAGGCTAGTAACATTCATAACGCAGTGCTTAGGTGCCTTCAAAGAGTAATGGCTTGTACCATTTGGGGTAGGAAAGAAGTAGGAACATGTAGGACGGATGAACTCTTCATGCTTTGGGCTATGCTTAATAATAATCCCGTGAATACTTGTTTTTACATGCTTGATTACCTTGCCTCCATAGGAACTAAGCCTACTTATGTAGCTGATATAGTGGTGGGTGGTGTTATTACATTCATTGCTAGGAAGTTTGGAGTGAGTGAGGAGGAGGGGATAAATCAAATTGAGGCAACAATAGGCTTAACATAGAAACGCTAATCTCTATGAAATTCATTAAGCATCGTCCACCTTTGCAATATGCCCTTAAACTCAATGTACCTATTCTATTTTTGCTTCCTAACCCATCTCGGACTAACACCGAGGTGGAAGAAAATCTGTTGTATGTTGATAATGTCCAGGTACATGAGCCACAAAATCTTGATGAAGGAGAAGGTGCTAACTTGCACCATGAGGGAGAGCACCATGACCAAGAAGCCGGTGAGCTAAATGACAATGAAAGATGGGCTTGGATGCAAACCGAGGTTGAGAGAATAAGCACCGAACAACAAAGACAAGGTGTTGAATTATCGGGGCTCTGGAATGATGTCTAAAGGGGAAACCGCATGACGGAAGAAAACAATGAGATTCTCTGGAGGATAATGCACCAATTCCATCTTCAAGGTCCTCCTTATGGACCTCAATAAATTGTGAGATTTCCCCTTCCTCTCTTCCCTTCTCTATTCTCTCTTCCTCTAACTCTTTCTTCTTCTTCTTCTTCTCTTTTCTTTTAATTTTGCTTTTTCTTTTGAATCATTGAGGACAATGCTTCTCCTAAGTGTGGGGGGAGCCTAATAAAGTGTCTAGAGTTGTAGTGTTTCCAAAATCCCTTGAACTTTATTCTTTTGTTTTGTTTTTATAGCGAAAGGCATGATTAAGTAGCTTGTTTTTAATGGAAATTATGGCATAATTTTTTTTTTTGTCTCTTCTTAAAATGTTGTTTCTTGTACATAAAAGTGATTTCTTGTGTTTTTAGTGTTCTTGCTATACCCATATCTTGTTTTATTGTGAAAAATTCTCCAATGAGAAAAGCACTCAGTTGCAATCTTTGAGTAAATGTATGAGTAGGTATTTTAAGGAACATGTTCTAGCTTTAATGTTAACTTAGACCCTTAAAAGTCTTTAGAGTAAAAGTAGTATAAGTTTGTGTGGGAAATATTGTGCTTTATTGTTATATTTATAAATTGTTAGACTAAAATGAGGCGGGAGAATGGCACCAACATGTGGAGGAAAGGACACCCTCTCTCTGACTTCCTAAATGTGGTGGTGACTCCCTAATTGAACTTAAGTTCCAAATCCCTCAAAAGAGGAAATAAATTCATCAAAGCCAGGGGGAAAGGACACCCTCTCCAAAAAGACTTCCTACGCGGAGATGATTAAAAATTTTGCAGCACTACTTAGGGTGATTTTGAATCTAGGGGGGAAGGACACCCTCTCCAAAAAGACTTCCTATGAGGATAGATAGCCCCTATGCAATCTGCAGCCCCTTGTGCTTAAATTGTTAATTTAATTATAAATAATTTCCCATCTCTCTTATATGAAATGAAGAAAGGACTTTTCTCGGTTACTTTAGCATTAAGGATAGAACCTGTTTATATGTCTTATACAGGAGCAAGAAAAAGGTTGGACTGCACACACACTCACTTGAGACTTGATGTTGGGTTGAATAGGTTCACAAGGAATACTTGAGATTGTGATTAGTGTACTTTGAAATAAAACCTTAAGAGAGACATTGGTTTTCAATTGTGTTGCCATGTTAAATCTTTTTGTTGCTACTATGTCTCTTGCCTTTTGCTTGAGGACAAGCAAAGATTCAAGTGTGGGGTAGTTTGATGAGTCAATATTTAGTCTATTTTTATGTATTATTTAGTTTAGTTTTATTTAGATTTGATTTGATTTTATTTAAATATTATTTCCTTTTTGAATCTTTTTACTTCAATTGCATATTTTATATTTCAGGAATGAATATTGGATGGAAGGAGTCTTAGAGCAAAAGAAAGGAGTCTGGAGCTGATTTGGAGCAAGAATACGAAAGATTCGGGAACAAAAATACATTCCCCCAAGTCTGAAGCTTGGCACGGCCCGTGCCAACATGTGGCACGGCCGTGCCACCCTCTAGAGTGCCTTTTGCTGCTTTTCCTTTGGCCCCAAGTTACTCTGTTTTAGTTTTACCGAAAATCCCTTGTAAGTGCTTAGATATTAAGTTGAATGTAAGCTATAAGTAGAGTAGCTCTCCATCACAAATATTCATCTTTATTTCTTGGAATTCAATAGTGACAGTTGTTTTCTTAATAAAGTTCATCTTTTTATTCCTTTACTTTCTTGCAATTTATTTTATGCTTTCTCTCTTCTCCCCCATGTCTACGATGAACATGAGTGAGTAGACTTCTCTTGTCTTGGGATTGTTGGATAAGTCTAATGACATAATCCTAATTGAACCAAGCTTTAACCCTAATTTCATATAACTCTAATCTCTAATCTAAATTCACCGTTTTAACATGAATTAACCATTATCAAACTGTGGAAACGAAAGTGGATGGTTTGATAATTGTTAATCCATCATCTCAAATATCAATTCATAATGCGAAAGCGGAGCTTTGATATTGGAACAAGTGAATTTAGACAAGAATTGCAAAGGTAGTGAAATAGTCTTTGCAATCCTTGAGACATGTGTAGTTTCAATCCTTATAAGCTTCTTCTAGTAATCAAGTCAGCGAAATAGGCTTGGTTGCTAGGGGTAAACTCTCAAAGGACTTGATCGGAAAGGTGAGGGGCTAAAGGGAAACCTGTCTTTAGAAATTAGGTGTAAAACATGAAATTAGAAGTTAAAGTCTTGGCTGATGAAGGACTTGTTATTATGACGAACCAATGATCCCAAGGCTCTTTTTATTATTATTATTATTTACTTTCAACCAGCTGAACCTCCAACTTTATAATCTCTTTTCTTCTCCTCTAATCATTCTTTAAAGGTTAGTTAAATTGAACAACTCCCTAGCGGAACGATACTCTCTTTTACTACTATTACTTCGATAGACCGTGCACTTGCGGTTTGGCTCTATCAGTCTTCGAATGAATAATTATATACAACAATATGCGTTCGTACAATCAACAATACAATACTATTCGTCCAAAACATGTAGTATAATAAGACCGTTAACATGACAGTTGTTAGTGCAACCTCCAATATTATTTAAATTTACACCATATCAATTTATAATATTTTAAAGTAGCAAAATCTGAAATTCTTAAGAAACAACCATGAAGGGATTTCACATTAAAAGAAAAAAGTTTATGGTTTATAATTATTATAAGAATCAAATTATTACTAGAAATGATGATTTCTAGAAGGATCAAATGGATTTGTAAATTGGTGAACAAGAAAAGAAATACAATGAATGCTGAGTTAATGCTTACTCACTAAAAACCGTTGACCAATGTGAAAACATAAATATTGTTAATCTTTACCTTTTTAGACTTGTCGGTGACATTCAATTAGCATGTTCATGGGTTAAAATTTAGTATAAATAGAACCCCTACTCCCCCCAATTAGAGGCACGATTTTAAAGTTAGAACCAATTATTTGTGTTATTGCACTCAAATATAATTTTATAACCTTGTCTTTGTTTTTTTTCGCTTTTTTTTTTGTTTTTTAATTTTTAGTTTGAATTATTGTATTTTAGTTTGATTTGGCTTGAATATATTGAGATTTGCAATTTCTAATATATATTTTTTTTATGGAAAAAATATTAGAAATTGCAGATCTCAATTTATTTATTCTAAATAATGGGTTGTCCCGTAGTTACATAATTCGCCGACATGATTCAAGATTAGGGGGTATCATAACCCAAGATTAGGGATTTGGGTTGTCCCGTAGTTACATAATTCGCCGACATGATTCAAGATTAGGGGGTATCATAACCCAAGATTAGGGATTTTTTAGAATAATATTTGATTTTATTTAGTTTGAAAGTGAAATATGATTTGATTCTATACTTATTATTTGATTAAATAAAAGTATGATAATATGGATATTAGGTGGAGGGTTATGAGTAAAATAGGTTGACATGTCGGTATTCCATCAACATTGATCAAATGTTGACTAATGAAAATTTAACTTAAATACCTAATTAGATAAATATAAAATAGTTCAAAAAATGGTTTTTTAATTTTTAGTTTGAATTATTGTAATTTAGTTTGATTTGGATTGTTTTTGTTGTGCTTGATTGAGTTTTTAATTGGTGGTTTAGATTTTTTTTGAACAATTTAATTGGTGGTTTAGATTAAATGGATCAAATTAGTCATTTATTTTTATTCTTGGTGTTTGAATTGAGTTTTTATTTGTCTTCAATTTTTTGGTGCTAATTATGTTGATCGAAGTGATTTTTTTTTTAAATTATTTAATTTTGGGAGTATTCTTGTGATTTGGTTATACAATTTAGATGAGATTGATGAATGCTAAGCTTTGATGCCAAAGAGGTATGAGCTCTCTGATAAAAGAGCTTGACTCTGTAACCTCAACGGACATGGTACAAATCATCCCACCAGAGAGAGTTGTAAAAGCGCCTGACTTTGACGTATGATACATTTTTTTGTGCTTACTCGCCAAAATTTGTTGACTAGTGTTTCAGTGACGTATCTTATTCACCTAGTGGGATTGTTTGATGCTTATGTTCTTGAGTTAGAATTTGGTATAAATAAGACCCCTTACTCCCTGAATTAGATACATAGTTTTAAAGTTAGAACAAATTACTTGTGAATATGTTTAGTTTGTGTTGCTCCACTCATGTATAATTATGGCTTTGTCTTTGTTTCTTAGTTTTTTTTAATTGTTTTTTAATTTTGAATTTGAATTATTCTAATTTAGTTTAATTTAGTTTTTATTTTTTTCATTGATCTTGTAATTGATGATTTGGATTAAATAGAGGAAGGTAGTATTTTTTATTCTTGGTGTTTGAATTGAGTTTTTATTTTCATCAATTTTTCTGATTTTGATGTTAGAGGATTTTTTTTTTAAAAAAAAAAGTTTTAATTTTGGGGGAAATGTTGTGGTTTGGTAATAATTTTTTTTTGGATGAGATTGGTGAATGCTAGACCTTGTTTTAAAAGAGGAGTCAACTATAATAAAGAGGCTTGACTCTGTAAACCTCAATGGAAATGGTTCAAATCATCCCACCAGAGAGAACTGTCAAAAAGTTTGACTTGGTCGTATAATACATTTTCTTATTTTGTGTTTATACCTCCCATATACAATTTATCTTTTGAGCTTCTTCTTATGGGTTTAATCCTATATCATTTCTCTTCATTACCCTTTCTCAGTTTTATCAAACTTGATCTTCTTGGCTTTATTTGTTTCTTGGTTTTTATCCAAGTGCTTCTCTTTAATGAATGTGAAGTCCATTGTTCGTCTCTTTCAATGTCTCATATTTCACATTGTATTCGGACTACTGTGATTATATAGAAATATTTGTCTTTTGGCTTTAATTTCTGCAATTATACGTCTATAACCTGCATGTTTGTAAATTTTAATGCTTCAGTAAGCCATAGATATGATTAATCCCCATGGTATACTTATTCCATTTATTTTTTTCATATTAAACTCAGACGTTGAACTCACTTCGCAGGGATTTAATCTCTTTTCACATCACCGTTGATGGTTGTGAATTACCTATTGTTCATTAATAGTGTAACGCCCACAGTAAACGTATCTAGAAAGTTTAGCATGTCCATCATCTTTAGTACTGGATACATTAAAATTTACAACATTAAGTCTTCGAATGAATAATTATATACAACAATACGCGTTCGTACAATCAACAATACAATACTATTCGTCCAAAACATGTAGTATAATAAGACTGTTAACATGACAGTTGTTAGTGCAACCTCCAATATTATTTAAATTTACACCATATCAATTTATAATATTTTAAAGTAGCAAAATCTGAAATTCTTAAGAAACAACTGATCGTACCTGATCAGAAGGAGACTGCCGGTGCTTTGAATGCGGTGGTTGTGACGGTGGTGGAATGCGTCAGAATGCTTCTTGGAGCGAATGGGGGGTGTGTACCTGCAGGCACTCCGACGCACAAGTCAGTAGAGATCAGAGAGTGAGGGTTTTAGAAGGAGATAGAGTTCTACCTTGGGGATTGCGGTGAGTCCCCTATTTATAGAGGTGGAGGGCTGCAGAGCCGTTAAGGAGGCACACCTGGCTCTGGCGGTTACGAAATCGTGGGAAGTGTAACCGCCAGAGATTTTATTGCGGGAACGTGCACAACGTGCAAGAGAGACGTTGGGGTTCGTTTGAACCAGTCTCTTTGCTTCGTGCACCCCCCTTCAGGTGAGGGGGTCCGTTGTGAGCAATAATGCCAAACGTGGGGTTTGGGCTTTGAATGATATTAGGTCTAAGTAAATGGGCCAAGAATCTCTTTGGCCGGTCCAGAACAGTAGCCCCCCAAGTCGTTGCTCTTGATAAAGAGTGATAACTTAAGTGCGGGTGTTTTGCTCGTAAGGAGCCGATCACAAGGGAAATTCAGTTGGTATTTACCCCCGTGCTAGAGGTAGAGATGGATCTAGTTAGCGAACTTATGTGTGCCTTGACTTGAAGGATCGTTTGTGAGGCGTACCGAGAATGCTGAGGCTTTGGGCCAGATAGGCTCGCCTGTCTCGAAGCGCTTGTTCTCCCTCTAACGATGTAAGTTCGCCTGTCAATGTGGCGAAGTCCGGTATACGTATGTCCGACGGTGAGATCGGATGGAAAGATTCCCTCGTCAGGCAGTTTGGTCGGATGTCATTCCGTAATTAATGCCAGCATCTTGAGGAAGAAGTTGAGGGGACATGACCTTTGGTTTCCGAGTGACACGTGTGCAGGCTGTTAGTAGCACTTGAGTGCCTATAGTTTCCAGCGTGTTCTCGGGTTGTATTTCTGAGGTGCCATCATCACCGTTGATTGGATCCTGGCGTTTGGAGAAAAGTAGTGAAGGATCATAGCCCTTGGATGAAGGGGTATGATTGAATCTAGGCCGTTGAAGCGGTGCTTTAGAGGAGGAGTAGCCAGTGAAGGGATGCACCGGATAGACTTTGTGACTTTTGGGTGGTTCGTGCAACGAGTATAAATAGCTCCACTATTGTTTTGGAGAGTCACTGTATTTTCGAATTTCTCAGAGACTTAGAGATTTCTCACAGTTTCCACAGGCAAAGTTCTTTCGAGTTTTCGCATCCCAACCGCAACTTCAATCTCTTCTTCCTCACAGGTAGAGTTCTGAGACTCGTTTCTTTTACTTTTGTATTTTAGTTTCTGTTCTGCTTTTAGAAACCGTAGGAATGTATGCTTCTTAGGGCAGGAGTAGTTTGACTCGGTGGTTTCCGCCGTTGGTTCAGGCGTTTTCCACCGTGCATCAACGAGTTTGTAGGTATGCTGTCTGTTTTCTGTTTAGTGTTTAGAGAAACATTGGCGACAGGCTTGTGCTTCTTCCATAAGCTTTGGGTCTGTTCGCCGAGGGTAGATCCCCTCGATGCGTGAGTTGATTTTCTAGACCTCTTAGCTTTTTTATGGTAGCGATTTGATCCCTTCCTTGCCATGGCCGACCTGATAGGTGAAGGAAGGATGGATCTGACTGTTAGATTCACTTTTTCCTTTGCTTTTTCCAGATCTGTTATGGCTGACGAGGGAGTTGCTGCGTCCGTCATTATGAGGCCCGGAGAGGAGCCTCTAGAGACTGAATCGGTGTTTGCCGCTGATGGTGTGAACGAAGCACCTTTTGACCTCATCGGTGAGGGTAGAGATTGGGAGCTGGTTCTGCCGAGCACGTCCAACCGGGTGTGTTCGGAGTATGAAAATTATGTATTTCCCATGTATGAAGTGATTTTCAAGGACATGGGTTTTCGGCTCCCTTTCTCTAACTTCCAGCGGGAGGTGCTTCGCTGGACCAAGCTGTCACCTACCCAAATTCATCCAAATTCTTATGCCTTTATGAGGGCTTTTGAGCTGTTGTGCGATTATCTTCGCATCCCTGCCTCCAAGAATGTCTTTTTCTCCTTCTTCACCGTACAGCGGGGTACGGACTGGGTTTCTTTCCGCCAGACCCAGAAGAAGTTTGAGGCCTTTGCTGGGAAGATCCGGAGTTTCAAAGAGCGTTTCTTTCTGGTTCGGCCTAAGAGTGCGGCCGCCTTGGAAAATCTCTTGGAGGCTGCTAAGGAAGGCGGGCAGGAGCGTCGTTCTTACTTCCACCTGTGCTGGTCTCAGGACCATTTTGCTTATGAACCGAAGGACTTCGGTCGGACCGCTGCCACTTTGACTGATGAAGAGAAAAGCCTTCGTCAACAACTCTGGGCTTTCATTGAGTCCCTTACCTAAAGGGTTAAGACTGACCGACGGGGGGACCCTTTGATGAATGCGGATGGGACCCCAGTAACAGAACCCCGCTTCATCAATACTTATGAGTTGTTGACCTCTGATAATTCTGATGCCTGTCTTGGTAGCTTATTTTCTTGTTTTGTCTTCTTGCTGTCCTTTTGTTCTGTTTCTCCTAACTGACAAGTTTCTTTTGTCTTGTGTTTGCAGAGAAAATGAAGAAAGACTTAAGAGCCCTCGTGAATGCGGCCAGCAAGAAGCTCTCGGCCAAGAAAAAGCGTAAAAATGTCCAGTCTCTGGAGCATCTGATTTCTGAGTCTGGTCCTAGCTCAACCCCTGGTCCTGTGGTGGATTTGGACAGGGAGGAGCCATCTGAGGAGGTGGTGCAGGATCCTGCCAAGAGGCAGAGGGTGAGGGTGTCCTCTGAGGATCCAATCACGCCGATCAAGGCCGTTCCCGTCCGTTCTGATAAGGGAGACTTCCTCCAGTTGCCGAAGGTGTGGTCCGAGCCGGAGCTGTGTGGTCCCCAGTCGACCCTTTTCTTGGATGATTCTGAGCTGAGGATTATCCAGGATCTGGGTCCAGCTGGCCGGAATAAGGCAATAACTGATGGGGTTATTGCCACTGTGAAGGCTTTGGAGGTCGCTGCTGCTCTGAACAACGCTTCTCTGGAAAGTGTGGTTAGGGTCGACGCTCTGGTGCAGGAGAGGGATGTTTTGACCGCCAAGGTCGCTGCTCTTGAGAAGGATCAAAGGAGCAAGAGGTCCGTCGCTGAAGAGCATGACCGTGAGCTTGCTTCTTTGAAGGAGCAGTTGTCCGGAGCTCAGACTGCTCTCGAGCAGGCGACCGCATCTTCTAGGAAGCTGGCTGAGGAAAAGGCTTCCTTGGAGGAGACTTTGGAGAAGGCAGACCTCCCTGGGGATGACGAGGCAGAAGACCTTGCTGTCCTGTGGCGCGCTGGCCTTGTGGACAGGATTGGTGAGCTGGAAGGAAGCTTGGTGGAGGCCCTCCAGCTTGGCTTTGAACAGGCGGTGTCCCAGTTGAAGGTGATGAACCCTGGCATTGAGCTGAGTGTCGAAGGAATTCACCCTCTTAGCGAGGTGAAAGATGGGGTGATCGTTCCGCCTCCCGATCCTGAGGAAGAAGACGGGTGTGTTGATAAAGCCCAGGCCTGATGAGGCCTTGTAATTAATCTCTTGTTCAACAACCAACTTGTAATGACATTGTGCGCCCTTAGCACCTTATAATATAATTGTTTCATTCTCAATTATACTTGTTTCTGTATGTTTTACTTTCAAGTACAATGTTTTGAATTTTGCATGCTCGTTGCGTGAGGCTTTACTACTGTTTGAAGTATTTGTTGAGAGCGAATTATCTACCTATCTTGTATGTTTGACAGACTGTAATAATTCGTACGCTTTTAGCTACTGTCGAGAGCGGATTATCTATCTGCCTTGTGTTTTTGACAGACTGCAATAATTCGAGTGCTCTTAGTTGTTCAACTTTCGAACTTGTCTGCTTTTGGATCGCAAAGCTCTTTAAGTTGAGTGTCGCGGGACGGGCTACCCCCCCGCAGTCATTATTTCGACGAAGTGACTTAATGACTGGAGAGTCTTGTACGCCCGCCCGGCGTTTGGTAGCTTTGACTTGATGAAATCAAAGTTGTGCCTTTTGCTTTCCAGGTAATAATTGACTTCGCTTGGGAAGTTTTTACCTTTGCGTAGTTTTGCAAGGAAGAGCTCAGGCAAGAAGTTTTCTAACCGTTTACGCGGAGTATTAGTTAGAAGTGTTTGCACATCCAAGAGATTGTTTATCTGAATGTGTGTCCAACGTTATGGACGTGTGACAGCGGATGAACGAGAGAAATTTTTCTAAGTTCCCTCCACTGAGGCGTGAAACACCCATCGCGAGCTGGGGTTCTACCTAACATGCCGAGCAGTGATGTCGCAGCGGTAAGCGTACATACTGAGGAGTAAGAGAATTTGTTATGCAAAATCTTCTCATCCTTTTTCTTTTTGGATTCGGAGTGGCACGACTTTCCTCTTCCGTTTATTCGCTCGACGGGGAGCGATGAGTTCGTTGTATCGAACTAAGTACATACATTAGAGTGAGTTAGCGTTGTTTGCCATCTAAGTGTAGTACTTTTTGAGTTTTTCTGCATTCCAAGTCCTTGGAATTGCATTTTGATGGAGGTCTTCGAGTCCGTAAGCTCCTGTCTCGGTCTTCATCCGGATCCTGAAGGGGCCGTCCCAGTTGGCGGCGAGCTTCCCTTCTTCGGAGTCCTTCTGGTTTCGCCAAAGGACGAGGTCGCCTACTTCGAATTCTCTTTTGATGACTTTCTTGCTGTGGCGAGCAGCTATTTTCTGTTTTAGTGCTGCCTCTCGCAAGGTTGCCTCTATCCTGACTTCGTCGACGAATTCGAGTTCTTCACATAGATTTACCGTGTTGGCCGGGAAGTTAGTGCTGGCGTCCGTACGCCATGTGAGTTCGGTTAGCTCAATGGGTAAGACCGCTTCCGTCCCGTACGTGAGTCAAAAAGGTGACTCGCCAGTTGTGGAATGGGGAGTAGTTCTGTAGGCCCAGAGGACTGCGTGTAACTCCTCCGCCCACTGTGTTTTGGCCGCGTCTAGCCTCCTTCGTATTCCTCGCAGAACTACCCTGTTTGCAGCCTCAGCGAGGCCGTTGGCTTGAGGGTGTTCGACGGAGGTGAAGCTTTGCTTGATGCCGATATTCCTTAGGTAGTCCTGGAACCGCTGGTCCGTGAACTGTGTACCATTGTCGGATATCACTAATGCTGGCACTCCGAATCTTGCTAAGATGTTTCTCTTGAAGAAGCGGAGTACGTTTTTAGCTGTGATTTTGGACAATGGTTCTGCTTCGATCCATTTGGTTGAGTAGTCGATTGCGACGACCAGATATTTTAGCTGCCCAGCGGCTTTGGGGAATGGTCCCAGAAGGTCGATGCCCCACCATGCGAAAGGCCAAGGTGAGACCAAGGACGTTAGCTCAGCAGGGGGTGCTAGGTGTATGTCCCCGTGTCGCTGGAATTTATCGCAGAGGTTCACGTAGTCTTGGGCGTCTTTCAGCATGGTAGGCCAGTTGTATCCTGCTCGTATGGCCTTTTTTGCGAGAGCTTTTGCACCAAGATGTTGTCCGCAGATGCCGTCCTGGATGTCTGCGAGGACTTCTTGGGTCTTATTGGGTCCTAGGCACTTGATTAGTGGAATATTGAACCCTCTTTTGTACAAGGTTCCTTCCACTAAAGTGAATGAGCAGGCCCTCTCAACCTTGTCTGTTCTTGCTGATCGGTCGGGAGCTCGCCATCCTCTATGTATCGAGAGATGGGTCCCCTCCAATATTCTAGTCCGATGATCGAGTTGACCTCTTGATGCAGAGTCCCTCTATTCTGGATGCTTGGCTCGCCGAGGACCTCTTGTATTACTGTCTTGTTTCCGTTTACAGTTCGTGTACTTGCGAGTTTCGAAAGAACGTCTGCCCGAGTATTCTGTTCGCGGGGAACGTGAATTACTTCTACGGCATCAAATTCTTTCATTTTCTCTAGTACTAACTGGACGTACTACGGTGGTCTTCTTTTACCTGGAACTCTCCTGTGACTTGGGAAGCCACTAGTTGCGAGTCGGTAAAGATTTTCACCCTTGTGGCCCCCATGTCTTTGGCGGTTCGCAAGCCAGCTAGGAAGGCTTCGTACTCTGCAGTTTTATTGGTAACAGGAAAAGACAAAGCGAGGGAAATTTTGACAACGATACCTTTGTTGTCTTCAATGATTATTCCGGCTCCGCTTCCCTTGGCGTTAGATGATCCATCTACAAAGACGGTCCATTCTTCGGGGCTTTCCTCAGTTGGGAAAGTCATTTCGGCGAGAAAATCGGCGAACACCTGAGCCTTTAGTGCCTTTCTAGATTCGTAATGAATGTCGAACTCGGATAGCTCGAGTGACCATTTCATCATCCGACCGGCCACGTCTGGATGACCCAGGATCTGCCTGATGGGTTGGTCCGTCCGGACTACCACCGTGTGCGCTAGGAAGTACTGCCTTAGTCTTATGGCTGCGGTAAGGAGTGCGAGGGCCACCTTTTCGATCCTATGGTACCTTGTTTCAGGTCCCAACAATGCTTTGCTGGTGAAGTATACTGGTTTCTGCCCCTCCGTCGTTTCTTTGATGAGGACGGCGCTTACTGCGTCGGAGGAAACAGAGAGATATAGGTACAATACTTCACCTTGATCTGGTCGTGATAGCACTGGTGGCGCAGAAAGCGTTTCTTTGAGGTGCTGTAAGGCAGCTTCGCACTCGTCTCTCCATTCGAACTTCGTTTCTTTCCTCAAGAGTTTGAAGAAAGGAAGTGCGTGTTGAGCGGACTTGGCCACGAACCTGGAGAGAGCGGTCAACATTCCGTTGAGTGTTTGGATGCACTTTTTGGAGTGGGGTGTTGGAAGCTCAGTAAATGTGCGGCATTTGTCTGGATTTGCTTCAATTCCTCTTTCTGTAAGATAGAAACCAAGGAATTTACCCGCTTGGACTCCGAACGTGCATTTTTCTGGGTTAAGTCTCATGTTGTATTTCCGAGTTTGCTCGAACACTCTTTTGAGATGAGCGGCATGATCCACCTCTTGTTGGGATTTTACGATCATGTCGTCCATGTAAACCTCTAGAATGTCGCCCAGAAGTGCCTTGTCGTAAACTCTGTTCATCATCCGTTGATAAGTAGCCCCCGCGTTTCGTAGACCGAAGGGTATTACGTTGTAGTAATAGTTCCCTGATTCGGTCATGAAGGCTGTTTTCATTTTATCTTCTTCAGCCATGGGTATCTGGTTGTACCCAGAATAGGCGTCGATGAAGGATAAAAGTTTATAGCCAGAGGAATTATCAACGAGTTTGTCGATGTTAGGAAGAGGATATGCGTCTTTAGGGCTGGCCCTATTAAGATCGGTATAGTCAACACACATACGCCATTTTCCATTAGATTTTTTGACAAGTACAACATTGGAGAGCCAGGTAGTATATTTGGCCTCGGAAATAAACTTTGCCTCTAGGAGGTCTTTTACAGCTTTTTCTGCAGCCTCTGACTTCTCGGGAGACTGTTTCCTACGACGCTGGGCTACAGCGCTAACTCCGGGGTCCACCGTAAGTTGGTGACAGGCGACGCTAGGGTCGATTCCCGGCATGTCAGCTGCGCTCCAGGCGAACAGGTCAGCGTTTTCCCTGAGGCAAGCGACCAGCTGGTTCTTGACAAGTTCGGGGAGATCCTTGCCAATCTTGAAGTTCTTCGAGGGGTCGTTGCCGAACGGGACCAGCTCGAATTCACCATCAGGAACAGGTCGAAGAAGTTTCGCGTTGAGCGGATCCTTCTTCTCCCGTTTTTGTTCCTTCAGGTCCTCCTTGGTGAACCTGGGGTCAAGTTCGACCGAGTTGGCGTCCAGGGTACTCGCAGCAGCTTTCCCTTTGTCCTCAGCAGGTTTGCTTGGTTGGGAAACCGAGTTCTGGGTTTTGTTGGCTTGGAGGAAACATCTTCTTGCAGCTTCGATGTCGCCGCTGAGTGGGCGATGAGGCCGTCTTTCGCATGGTATTTCAACTTCAGATGAGCGGTTGAACATGCGACCCTTAGCTGGGCGAGCCCAGTTCTCCCTATAATGCAATTGTAGAGAGACTGGAAGTCGATCACCAGGAATGGGATCTTTATTGTCTTTTTGGCCTCCTATTCGCCGAAGGTGACCAGTAGCTCCACGTACCCCCATGGTTGAGTGGATGAGCCGTTGAAGCCATAGAGTTCATCCCCAACGTAGGGAGAAAGGTTTTTCTCCGTTAGTTGGAGAGTTCTGAATAGGCTGGTGTACATGATGTCGCATGAGGCCCCTGTGTCTATTAGGACTCGTCGGACATCTGCATTAGCCATCGATGCTCGCACGAGCAAAGGGATGGCAGAATTTGAAGCTCCACCAGGCAGTTCAGAGTCATAGAAAGCCAAGGGTGGCCTTCCTCCTCGGATGGATGGGGTCATGGTGTTGACGTCCATGAGCTCCTGGAACTTCCTCTTAATGCTGCCCATGGAAATGTTCAGCGTCCCTCCAGTGATGATGTTGGCGGTAGGAAACCGTTCCCAGGTGCATGAATAGGGGGTGATTTCCACGTTGTCGGGGAAATCACCTAGATGTTCCACGGACATGGCGATGGTCCGGCCAGGTTCAGAACTGTCACCGACGAGATCGACAGCTTTCCTTTCTGATTCTGGATTTTTCACATATTGTTTGAGGCGACCCATTTGGATGAGGAGTTCGATGGCGTCCTTCAGATGGATGCAGTCGTCGGTTGTGTGTCTGTGGCACTTGTGGAACCGAAGTATTTTGTTTTGCCGACTCCCTTCCTCTCCTGAGTTAGAGCCTTTGGCGGCTTAATGCCGACTTCTGTTAGATCGGCTACAGCGATCTCGGAGAGGATTTTCTCCCTTGACATAGCCAGTGGAGTGTACTCGGTGAAGTGACCGTTTGGTCTCTTGCTTTCGTAAGCAGCTTTGCCTTCCCTCTTTTTCTCATGGAAGGGCTTTTTGGAGGATTCAGCAGCAGGTTCCTCCTTCCTGACCTTGTTGAGGCTGTCCGCGTACAAAGCCTCTTCGTAGGCGATGTAGATCTTGGCGATCGCTAGGAACTCGTTGAGAGTCCTTGGGCGATCCAGGAGGATAGCTTTCTTGACGTCCGTCTCGTCGCGTAGGCCTTTGGCAATGAGGTATAGCTTCATTGTCTCATTTGCGCCCCGGACCTGGACGGCTTCTTTGTTGAACCTCTCGATGTAATCTTGAAGAGGTTCGCTTCTTCCTTGGACGATGGCTTTGAGGGAAGCCACCGTTTTTGGTTGCATCCTTGACGCGGTGAAGTGGGTGGTGAACTCGTTGCAGAGGTCGCTCCAAGAGTCGATGGAGTTTCTCCTCAAGTTCTTGAGCCACGTAATGGCTCCCCGCCTTAGAGTAGTGACGAAGAGCTTGCATTTAACGGCGCCCCGCACTGATCGGTAAGTGAGAACTGCTTTGATGTTCTCAATGTGCTCATCCGGATCGGTAGTTCAGTCGTACGAGTCCATTTGCGGCGACTATTCCAGTCCGCGAGGGATATGAGCTTCCCGGATACGCCGTGTGAATGGACCGTAAGCATTACGATCAGTTCGGGTATCACGGGTGTCCAGTGAACTGGAAGGTGACCGGGAGAATCTATTGCGCCTGGGTGGAGACCTCCTGGGTGGAGTGCAGCACATAGGGGATCTTCGCAACGGGGCCCTTCTGGGAGGGGATCTCCTTGGTGGAGACCGTCAGGGGGACCTTCTTGTCGACCTCCGGGAGTAGGATGGAGATCCGATGCTCGCCGAATGTCGAGGGGATCTGGAACGTGACCGGCTGGGGCTCCCTCCTCTTCTGTTACGCACTGGGGAGAGAGATCGCCGGGTTTGGACTGTCAGACGTGCTTGTTCCAGATCCATCAGTCGGCGGTTCTGTTCCTCGATTAACGACGTTTGTCGTTGAACCATGCGGATCAGGTTGCTGATGAGTACGCCGGTTGACGCTGCGTCTTCTGGCGTCTCTGTAGGGCGGAGGGGACCTAGCAGAGGCCTTTGTTGGATAGGAAGTACCTGAGTCAGGTCCTCCCTGGGTGTATCCACAGGTGAAGGTGAGGATGTTACGCCATCCTGTTGAGGAATACGCACCTCACTTCGTAGCTGGGATTTGCCACCGTTGGCAGCCATGGTAGTGTTTTGTGAAAGCTTTGGTTTTTAGGGATAAAAACGGGGAAGCTTGTGATTTCCCACAGACGGCGCCACTGATCGTACCTGATCAGAAGGATACTGCCGGTGTTTTGAATGCGGTGGTTCTGACGGTGGTGGAATGCGTCAGAATGCTTCTTGGAGCGAATGGGGGGTGTGTACCTGCAGGCACTCCGACGCTCAAGTCAGTAGAGATCAGAGAGTGAGGGTTTTAGAAGGAGATAGAGTTCTACCTTGGAGACTGCGGTGAGTCCCCTATTTATAGAGGTGGAGGGCTGCAGAGCCGTTAAGGAGGCACACCTGGCTCTGGCGGTTACGAAATCGTGGGAAGTGTAACCGCCAGAGATTTTATTGCGGGAACGTGCACAACGTGCAAGAGAGACGTTAGGGTTTGTTTGAACCGGTCTCTTTGCTTCGTGCACCCCCCTTCAGGCGAGGGGGTCCGTTGTGAGCAATAATGCCAAACGTGGGGTTTGGGCTTTGAATGATATTGGGCCTAAGTAAATGGCCCAAGAATCTCTTTGGCCGGTCCAGAACAACAACCATGAAGGGATTTCACGTTAAAAGAAAAAAGTTTATGGTTTATAAACATTTTAAGAATCAAATTATTACTAGAAATGATGATTTCTAGAAGGATCAAATGGATTTGTAAATTGGTGAACAAGAAAAGAAATACAATGAATGCTGAGTTAATGCTTACTCACCAAAAACCGTTGATCAATGTGAAAACATAAATATTGTTAATCTTTACCTTTTTAGACTTGTCGGTGACATTCAATTCGCATGTTCATGGGTTAAAATTTAGTATAAATAGAACCCCTACTCCTCCCAATTAGAGGCACAATTTTAAAGTTAGAACCAATTATTTGTGTTATTGCACTCAAATATAATTTTAGCTTTTTTTTTTGTTTTTTAATTTTTAGTTTAAATTATTGTATTTTAGTTTGATTTGGCTTGAATATATTGAGATTTTCAATTTCTAATATATTTTTTTTGAAGGAAAAAAATATTAGAAATTGCAGATCTCAATTTATTTATTCTAAATAATGGGTTGTCCCGTAGTTACATAATTCGCCGACATGATTCAAGATTTGGGGGTATCATAACCCAAGATTAGGGATTTGGGTTGTCCCGTAGTTACATAATTCGCCGACATGATTCAAGATTAGGGGGTATCATAACCCAAGATTAGGGATTTTTTAGAATAATATTTGATTTTATTTAGTTTGAAAGTGAAATATGATTAGATTCTATACATAATATATAATTATAAATAAAAGTATGATAATATGGATATTAGGTGGAGGGTTATGAGTAAAATAGGTTGACATGTCGGTATTCCATCAACATTGATCAAGTGTTGACTAATGAAAGTTTAACTTAAATACCTAATTTGATAAATATAAAATAGTTCAAAAAATGGTTTTTTAATTTTTAGTTTGAATTATTGTAATTTAGTTTGATTAGGCTTGTTTTTGTTGTGTTTGATTGAGTTTTTAATTGGTGGTTTAGATTAAATGGATCAAATTAGTCTTTTTTTTCATTCTTGGTGTTTGAATTGAGTTTTTATTTGTCTTCAATTTTTCGATGCTGATTTTGTTGATCTCAGTGATTTTTTTTTAAAAAAAATTTATTTAATTTTGGGAGTATTCTTGTGATTTGGTTATACAATTTAGATGAGATTGGTGAATGCTAAGCTTTGATGCCAAAGAGGTGTGAGTTCTCTTATAAAAGAGCTTGACTCTGTAACCTCAACGGACATGGTTCAAATCATCCCACCAGAGTGAGTTGTAAAAGCACCTGACTTTGACGTATGATAAATTTTTTTGTGCTTACTCACCAAAATTTGTTGACTAGTGTTTCAGTGACGTATCTTATTCACCTAGTGGGATTGTTTGATGTTTATGTTCTTGAGTTAGAATTTGGTATAAATAAGACCCCTTACTCCCTGAATTAGATACATAGTTTTAAGGTTAGAACAAATTACTTGTGAATATGTTTAGTTTGTGTTGCTCCACTCATGTATAATTATGGCTTTGTCTTTGTTTCTTAGTTTTTTGATTGTTTTTTAATTTTGAATTTGAATTATTCTAATTTAGTTATTTAGTTTTTATTTTTTTCATTCATCTTGTAATTGATGATTTGGATTAAATAGAGGAAGGTAGTTTTTTTTTTATTCTTGGTGTTTGAATTGTGTTTTTATTTTCATCAATTTTTCTGATTTTGATGTTAGAGGATATATTTTTTTTTAAAAAAAGTTTTAATTTTGGGGGAAATGTTGTGGTTTGGTAATAATTTTTTTTTTTTGGATGAGATTGGTGAATGCTAGACCTTGTTTTAAAAGAGGAGTCAACTATAATAAAGAAGCATGACTCTGTAAACCTCAATGGACATGGTTCAAATAATCCCACCAGAGAGAATTGTCAAAAAGTTTGACTTGGTCGTATGATACATTTTCTTATTTTGTGTTTTTACCTCCCATATACATTTTATCTTTTGAGCTTCTTCTTATGGGTTTAATCGTATATCATTTCTCTTTATTACCCTCTCTCAGTTTTATCAAACTTGATCTTCTTGGTTTTATTTGTTTCTTGGTTTTTATCCAAGTGCTTCTCTTTAATGAATTTGAAGTCCATTGTTCGTCTCTTTCAATGTCTCTTATTTCACATTGTATTCGGACTACTGTGATTATATAGAAATATATGCCTTTTGGCTTTAATTTCTGCAATTATACGTCTATAACCTGCATGTTTATAAATTTTAATGTTTCAGTAAGCCATAGATATGATTAATCTCCATGGTATACTTATTCCTTTTATTTTTTTCATATTAAACTCAGACGTTGAACTCACCTCGTAGGGATTTAATCTCTTTTCACTTCACCGTTGATGATTGTGAATTACCTATTGTTCATTAATAGTGTAACGCTCACACTAAACGTATCTAGAAAGTTTAGCATGTGCATCATCTTTAGTACTGGACACATTAAAATTTACAACATTAAGTCTTCGAATGAATAATTATATACATTAATACGCGTTCGTACAATCAACAATACAATACTATTCGTCCAAAACATGTAGTATAATAAGACCGTTAACATGCCAGTTGTTAGTGCAACCTCCAATATTATTTAAATTTACACCATATCAATTTATAATATTTTAAAGTAGCAAAATCTGAAATTCTTAAGAAACAACCATGAAGGGATTTCACATTAAAAGAAAAAAGTTTATGGTTTATAATTATTATAAGAATCAAATTATTACTAGAAATGATGATTTCTAGAAGGATCAAATGGATTTGTAAATTGATGAACAAGAAAAGAAATACAATGAATGCTGAGTTAATGCTTACTCACCAAAAACCGTTGACCAATGTCAAAACATAAATTGTTAATCTTTACTCCCTCCGGTCACTATTATAAGCAAATTTTGACTTTTTAGATTCATTCAATAAATGATGTATGTGGTCTACATTGTAGACCACATACATCATTTATTGAATGAATCTAAAAAGTAGAAATTTGCTTATAATAGTGACCGGAGGGAGTACCTTTTTAGACTTGTCGGTGACATTCAATTCGCATGTTCATGGGTTAAAATTTATTATAAATAGAACCCCTACTCCCCCCCAATTAGAGGCACGATTTTAAAGTTAGAACCAATTATTTGTGTTATTGCACTTAAATATAATTTTATAACTTTCTCTTTGTTTTTTCGCTTTTTTTTATTTTTTAATTTTTAGTTTGAATTATTGTATTTTAGTTTGATTTGGTTTGAATATATTGAGATTTGCAATTTCTAATATATTTTTTTTGAAGGAAAAAAAATTAGAAATTGCAGATCTCAATTTATTTATTCTAAATAATGGGTTGTCCCGTAGTTACATAATTCGCCGACATGATTCAAGATTAGGGGGTATCATAACCCAAGATTAGGGATTTTTTAGAATAATATTTGATTTTATTTAGTTTGAAAGTGAAATATGATTTGATTCTATACATAATATATGATTAAATAAAAGTATGATAATATGGATATTAGGTGGAGGGTTATGAGTAAAATAGGTAGACATGTCGGTATTCCTTCAACATTGATCAAGTGTTGACTAATGAAAGTTTAACTTAAATACCTAATTAGATAAATATAAAATAGTTCAAAAAATGGTTTTTTAATTTTTAGTTTGAATTATTGTAATTTAGTTTGATTTGGCTTGTTTTTGTTGTGTTTGATTGAGTTTTTAATTGGTGGTTTAGATTAAATGGATCAAATTAGTCATTTTTTTTATTCTAGGTGTTTGAATTGAGTTTTTATTTGTCTTCAATTTTTTGGTGCTAATTTTGTTGATCTAAGTGATTTTTTTTTTAAAAAAAAATATTTAATTTTGGGAGTATTCTTGTGATTGGTGAATGCTAAGCTTTGATGCCAAAGAGGTGTGAGCTCTCTGATTAAAGAGCTTCACAGCTTGACTCTGTAACCTCAACGGACATGGTTCAAATCATCCCACCGGAGAGAGTTGTAAAAGCACCTGACTTTGACGTATGATACATTTTTTTCTGCTTATTCACCAAAATTTGTTGACTAGTGTTTCAGTGACGTATCTTATTCACCTAGTGGGATTGTTTGATGTTTATGTTCTTGAGTTAGAATTTGGTATAAATAAGACCCCTTACTCCCTGAATTAGATACATAGTTTTAAAGTTAGAACAAATTACTTGTGAATATGTTTAGTTTGTGTTGCTCCACTCATGTATAATTATGGCTTTGTCTTTGTTTCTTAGTTTTTTTAATTGTTTTTTAATTTTGAATTTGAATTATTCTAATTTAGTTTAATTTAGTTTTTATTTCTTTCATTGATCTTGTAATTGATGATTTGGATTAAATAGAGGAAGGTAGTTTTTTTTTTATTCTTGGTGTTTGAATTAAGTTTTTATTTTCATCAATTTTTCTGATTTTGATGTTAGAGGATATTTATTTTTTTAAAAAAAAAAATTTAATTTAGGGGGAAATGTTGTGGTTTGGTAATAATTTTTTTTTTTTGGATGAGATTGGTGAATGCTAGACCTTGTTTTAAAAGAGGAGTCAACTATAATAAAGAAGCTTGACTCTGTAAACCTCAATGGACATGGTTCAAATCATCCCACCAGAGAGAATTCTCAAAAAGTTTGACTTGGTCGTATGATACATTTTCTTATTTTGTGTTTATACCTCCCATATACATTTTATCTTTTGAGCTTCTTCTTATGGGTTTAATCCTATATCATTTCTCTTTATTACCCTCTCTCAGTTTTATCAAACTTGATCTTCTTGGTTTTATTTGTTTCTGGGTTTTTATCCAAGTGCTTCTCTTTAATGAATGTGAAGTCCATTGTTCGTCTCTTTCAATGTCTCATATTTCACATTATATTCGGACTACTGTGATTATATAGAAATATATGCCTTTTGGCTTTAATTTCTGCAATTATACGTCTATAACCTGCATGTTTATAAATTTTAATGTTTCAGTAAGCCATAGATATGATTAATCTCCATGGTATACTTATTCCATTTATTTTTTTCATATTAAACTCAGACGTTGAACTCACTTCGCAGGGATTTAATTTCTTTTCACATCACCGTTGATGATTGTGAATTACATATTTTTCATTATTAGTGTAAAGCCCACACTAAACGTATCTAGAAAGTTTAGCATGTGCATCATCTTTAGTACTGGACACATTAAAATTTACAACATTAAGTCTTCGAATGAATAATTATATACAACAATACGTGTTTGTACAATCAACAATACAATACTATTCGTCCAAAACATGTAGTATAATAAGACCGTTAACATGACAGTTGTTAGTGCAACCTCCAATATTATTTAAATTTACACCATAACAATTTATAATATTTTAAAGTAGCAAAATCTGAAATTCTTAAGAAACAACCATGAAGGGATTTCACATTAAAAGAAAAAAGTTTATGGTTTATAAACATTTTAAGAATCAAATTATTACTAGAAATGATGATTTCTAGAAGGATCAAATGGATTTGTAAATTGGTGAACATGAAAAGAAATACAATGAATGCTGAGTTAATGCTTACTCACCAAAAACTGTTGACCAATGTGAAAACATAAATTGTTAATCTTTACCTTTTTAGACGTGTCGGTGACATTCAATTCGCATGTTCATGGGTTAAAATTTGGTATAAATAGAACCCCTACTCCCCCATTTAGAGGCACGATTTTAAAGTTAGAACAAATTATTTGTGTTATTGCACTCAAATATAATTTTATAACCTTGTCTTTGTTTTTTCATTTTTTTTTTAATTTTTAGTTTGAATTATTGTATTTTAGTTTGATTTGGCTTGAATATATATTGAGATTTGCAATTTCTAATATATTTTTTTTTGATGGAAAAAAATATTAGAAATTGCATATCTCAATTTATTTATTCTAAATAATGGGTTGTCCCGTAGTTACATAATTCGCCGACATGATTCAAGATTAGGGGCTATCATAACCCAAGATTAGGGATTTAGGTTGTCCCGTAGTTACATAATTCGCCAACATGATTCAAGATTTGGCTTGAATATATTGAGTTTTTATTTGTCTTTAATTTTTTGGTGCTAATTTTGTTGATCTAAGTGATTTTTTTTTAAAAAATTATTTAATTTTGGGAGTATTCTTGTGGTTTGGTTATACAATTCTTAGATGAGATTGGTGAATGCTAAGCTTTGATGCCAAAGAAGTGTGAGCTCTCTAATAAAAGAGCTTGACTCTGTAACCTCAACGGACATGGTTCAAATCATCCCACCAGAGAGAATTGTCAAAAAGTTTGACTTGGTCATATGATACATTTTCTTATGTTGTGTTTATACCTCCCATATACATTTTATCTTTTGAGATTCTTCTTATGGGTTTTAATCCTATATCATTTCTCTTTATTACCCTCTCTCAGTTTTATCAAACTTGATCTTCTTGGTTTTAGTTGTTTCTTGGTTTTTATCCAAGTGCTTCTCTTTAATGAATGTGAAGTCCATTGTTCGTCTCTTTCAATGTCTCATATTTCACATTGTATTCGGACTACTGTGATTATATAGAAATATTTGCCTTTTGGTGTTAATTTCTGCAATTATACGTCTATAACCTGCATGTTTATAAATTTTAATGTTTCAGTAAGCCATAGATATGATTAATATCCATGGTATACTTATTCCATTTATTTTTTTCATATTAAACTCAGACGTTGAACTCACTTCGCAGGGATTTAATTTCTTTTCACATCACCGTTGATGATTGTGAATTACCTATTTTTCATTAATAGTGTAAAGCCCACACTAAACGTATCTAGAAAGTTTAGCATGTGCATCATCTTTAGTACTGGATACATTAAAATTTACAACATTAAGTCTTCGAATGAATAATTATATACAACAATACGCATTCGTACAATCAACAATACAATACTATTCGTCCAAAACATGTAGTGTAATAAGACCGTTAACATGACAGTTGTTAGTGCAACCTCCAATATTATTTAAATTTACACCATATCTGTAACACCCATACTAAACGTATCTAGAAAGTTTAGCATGAACGTTATTCTTAGTACTGGATACATTAAAATTTGCAACATTAAAACTTCGAATGAATAATCTTATACAACAAATGCGTTTGTACAACAAAAATACAACTCAACTTTTCATGAATATACTATCAGCAACCCTGATTATCCATACATCCTGCAGCGGTACAAACGAACACTTGTCGCATCATCCATTCGGCTACTAGCTTGCTAATCCAACCTGTTTATCTGAAACAAATAAGGATTGGGATGAGACATAATGTCTCAGTGAGTTCTTCCTAGCCCTAGGCTAGTGATAACCTTGGGGGAAGCCTACGGTTATCACGTGTCTACTTTACAACCTGGCGGTTGATTATACGTGTGTGGACTTGTACCTTTGACGGTCGTGCATGCTATAACCCGTCTTAGGTCTCTCCTAGTTGTTATAGGCTTGCTAACAACATACGTGCCATGGAGGTCAAGGGTTCCTAGAACCGCTTTGCTAAGATACACTAAATGTATCTAAGCCTAAACATGAATCAAGCATGGCATAACCTATACCGGACGAATAGGGTATCCTAAGATCGTCCTTGGCAATCTTTTATAACTTGCTATGAGTCTATCATCATATCATAATCATGCATGAACACATTCATTTATATCATTATGTTAGGGTTGAACAATCAAACATTATCTTGATTCATTTTGCGGAGAGTCCCGGGTGGAGTAACCCCGAGTACACTCCCATACATGACCGATGTACGTACATCGGACTCCCTCGGTGTCGTGCGGGTCCCTTGCGGCTTGAACCGTTCCCCTTAGGTCGAGAACCTCTCGTATCCCCCTAACGTGGATAACGAGAGACACGAACACCTACAACTTGTATTAGTCATAATCTTATGCATACATGAAAAGTTACATACATGAGTTAATTACTTATAACTCGGATCCCTAATCGATCCCTTGGGGTACTAACATATAAGTTCATAAGCGTAAGAAAATATTCTTCGCACATTTACATAATATAATCTAGATTAGCACTCTAGTTCTTGACGACTACGTCAAGGTTCTAGTTCCAATTCCCTTATTAATTACTGCATGCTATCCATTCACCTCATGCTATGACTTTCATCTGCCATGCTTAATTATACTATGTGAATACTTGCTTAACAATCAAGAAAACATTTTAAAAGTCTTTGCCTTGAAATCCTGATTTGAGGGGTTAAAGTATAAAAGATTACATAAGGAAAACCGCTCGGGAAACACCAGAATCACCCGGAACGAACAAACAATGGGCCTCCCCACTTTCTGCTCGCCATGGCGAGTGATTATGTGTGGGAGGCGAGCTCCTGCTCGCCTTGGCGAGTAGGAGGCGAGTGGTCACCCCCATTCGGCCTTCTGGCTCGCCTTGCGAGCTATTTACTCGCCGTGGCGAGTTATGACAGCCCAGAACTGTCAAAAATGGTATTTTTCACTCAAAAACCTCAAATCCAAGCATCCCAAGGCTTATGATGGTACTAAAGATCATATAGAACCTGTAAAACAGACATTAAGCAAGTAATCACAAGTATAATGATGCTTGGCAGAAAAGGGGTAACTTTCTCTATGTACAAACCCTAGAAAAATATAAAGTTTTTCCTTGCAAGTAAAACACATCCCATGGTTGGATTACTAACTAAGAACTCACCTAATATAAGTTGAACTTGATTCCTAAGCTTCCAAGCATCATCCTCTCTTCACAACAATCAAACCCTAACTCTTGATCCACTTTCTTTCCTAGCTCAAACCATTCCAAACTTGTTGTTTCCTTGCAATCCAAAACACCATGATTCATGCTTGTTCTACAATCTTGAAAGACTTGATAATATGGAGAGGAAGAGATAAGTTGAGTTCCAAGAGAAAGAATGGAAAGATTCAAGCAAAATCCAAGCTTCCACATGTTCATAATATCATGAGGAATCATAAGATAAAAATCTTGTCATGGGAGAAGAGGAAAATTTAGAAGGATTGGTGGAGAAGAGATGAGAGGGGCGTGTAGTTTTAGAGAGAAGGGAGAGCAATTCCCAAAACCAAAAACCTAGAGAGAGAAAGAAGATGGAAAATGAAATAATTTTGGAACCAATCCACTTAAATACCCCTTCCTCGTGCAATTACCAGAATGCCCTTGCCTTCTACGTGTTTATACGACACTGGTACTTAGCTCGTGTTGACTGTCATTTCATGATAAACATTTCCATCATACTTATTTCCCTTAGATACATGTCATCTGACTCGTTCGGCGGGTAATATTCCGATACTGACAGGCGGGATATTACATTCTACCCCCTTAAAGAAATTTCGTCCTCGAAATTTAGAAATCACCAACCAAACATCGCAACTAAAACTTGCCCTCTTCGGTTTCGTTATATAATGTCTGATCAATTCCCATCACAAAGAGTTTCGTAGGATACTTCCCTTAACAAACATACTACCTTTGGTTTAATCATACATTCTTGAAAGAGTTCAATGTAAACTTTCTTCATTAACACGTGTAATTTTATTCGGTTCTCTCTATCCGCATAAATCCGAACATAACCTCCTTAATCTTAGTATCCTTGAGTCTTCTTAAAACATCGTGATTAAAATTTACCCTTGCTTCACGTGGACTGATTGCTTCGATTCGTAACCTATCCCCTTAACATTAACCATTCATAGAAGTAGCTTACCATCAACTGGAACACTCAGGAGTTGTCTTTCGACTGGGGTCCTTCTGGAATCCAGGTTCGCCCTGCCGTGCACAATTACATCACAAGCATCCCATTGCTCGTACACGTAGTCCATACTTAGTCTTCCTTACTGTACCTTGTGACTCATACTTCCTACTTACTTTGGTTATCCAACCATTCTAGCAATTCTCTTATCTCATTGCATCCATATCCATGGTAATTCTTATAATTTGACATATAAAAGCGAAATCAAATACGCCGACACACCTGACACCCATTAACTAGTCTTTTGATTCGCAAAAACTCAAATCTTCTATCTTAAACCTCTTGTACCTGAATACTCTTCATAAAACTTATACGCCTCATATATCCCTTCGAAAAACAGTGTTGTTCGCTTTCCCAAAGTTACTTTACATAGCGTCTCACATACATTCCAATTGCCACCTCTTGTTAGATAATAACGATGCTTGTTCCAAGATATTGCTTCATAAAATTTTTCTAAACATCAGCATATGGGTCTTTGGAACGAATAAATGCATGTCTTTTAAAAATAACTTCGTTCGCAAGTCCCTCAATATCCCTCTTTGCTATAGGAGTTTTAAAATCATGGTTCGAAATTATCTTAGCAAGTATCGTGATTACTTAATAAGTATGGCGTATGGGGGTATGAATCTCATCGTGCATAACCCAAGAATCATGCCTCCTTTCCTGACGAAATTCTTAAATTTTTCAAAAGTGTATTCCCTTCTATTCCTCCTCAACTTACATGCATATCCTAGACATATGTTACTGTTTAACATAAATCATGTAGGATCCTCAATCTACTTGACAATATCTCATTCTCTTGTTCCAAGAACTTTAAACTTGAATCTTAGGAACACCATATTCGGATAATAATCGCATGTTGGTGATCTTTTCCCGATTAACATCTCTTCTTCATAAACCGATTATCACACTTGATAACTTTAACCATTACTTTAAGTCACAAGAAGAAACCTTCTAAACCTTACATGTATTCCTATTGCCATATCACCTACTCTTCCTAGCCGACTGACAGTTCTTGCACGGGTTCAACATCACCGATTAGA
Organism: Medicago sativa; assembly: GCF_051527215.1. NCBI lineage: Eukaryota > Viridiplantae > Streptophyta > Magnoliopsida > Fabales > Fabaceae > Medicago > Medicago sativa. The sequence goes on from NC_140752.1 coordinate 59,862,116, forward strand.
CAACCCGATTACTTCATTTGTAGTAAATCTAGTCTTCCTCGTCTTACTTGGTGGAGACACATCCATAATACCGTTACTTAATGTTTTCGGAAACTTCTTATTCATCTCATAACACTCTTACCAAAACCATGTCACTACACTTGACATTTCTTACCATTCCTCTCAAAGGTTCTTATTATCATACTCATGGCTCCGTGCATGCCATCAAAGACCTTACTGACCATTTTCCGTTGCGCTACTCTGATTCTCACCCGTTGTCTTTAACCAATACCTTAATCCGTTGTGACAGGTAAAATTTCTCATTTTTTTCTGCCCATGTTTACCATCTTACCAAAATCTTCCATGTGGTAACCAACGCTACGACCTTGCACTTTCGCCACCTTGCGAGATTAAGTCTCACGATAAGTTTATCGTATGTTCACATTACTTTCCTTGCGGATAGATTTTTACACACTTATTGGTTGAACTTATCTTCTGTCATAACGATGCCATACTTAAACTCATTCCTGAGCAATCTTGACTCATGGTGCACATTCTCATCGCCACATAATTACCATTTCCTTGAATCATCCTTACAAATTCCCATAGTAGACTCATAACGTACTCATACATACCTTTCTTGAACATCCACCATTGCATCTTCGTATTCTCACATGCTATGCTTTGCTTAATCATACTAATGCTTGCTCGTTGATTTTCCTTTTAACAAAAACTTTATAAATACGAGTCATTGGCGTTGAGGTTTCGTTATCTTATTATAAAAAAAACATTGTGAATCTGGGTACTAGTCGTTACTATAAAATTTTCACGGAACGAGTTGATAACACAACAGTGCCATCAACTTGCTCTACGTGAGTTTAATTTACTCTACTCGAGTCATAACCGACTGGTACATACATAATTCCAGTTTATTTTCAAGAACGCCAACTCCAATCACTCATATGCATATATCTTTTCTAAAACCGCGTAACTTTCATGATTCATCATCAAGCTGAGCCTTAGCAAGTCAATTAAGCAAACATAGACTCGAGGAAAACCCATAACTCCATATAAATTGGAAATCCTGTAGCTACACACCTCTTTTCACCTTGCTACTCTCCGTCTTATGACTTCGCATCCACAACGTCTAACCCATAATCCCAAAACCTCAAACTTCTGATTCAAGCCCATCTTTAAATCTTAACATGTTAACCTCTAATGTTACCTTGAACTGAAATTGATTTCGTCAATGGTTGTCCATGCCTTTCCATTAAAACTTTAGAATGTATTGTGCACTCGATACTTGGTGTTTCAAGGAGTTTTTTTTTTTTGTATAACATATCACGAAGACAGCCCCCAATATCTAATGCAGTCCCTAGAGACGAACTGACGGTTTTCGGGAAAACTGAAGTTTCGTCCCCAGGTTGGATATTAGCGAGTTTCTTCGATTCCATGTTTGAAGAGAAAACTAACTTTTACATAAAATTCTTATTTCACAAGTAACAATGCACATTATCTACCTTTAACATTATAAAACTTTCCATAATCTTTGCATGACAAGCATTAACATCAATCTACACAATTCTCGGTACATCAGAAATTGTCGTATTAATCGTAGTAACACTTAACATAAAACTGTAACTTCTTCCACCACACATAACTCATCTCATAACTTTGTCTCCTTAGACAACCTTGCAGCTATTATAACCTTATCCCCTCTGGGCATTCACATCCTTGAACTTCTTTCACATAATAACTCCTAAAAGCTCACCGATTCCTTCAACCTGTGTTGACTTCTCCTTATCTTGTGGCCTCGCAATTACGTTCCAAATTACAATCCCGTTCCAACAACAACTCATACCAATCTCCAAGTCAAACTTAGATACTTCCAAATCCTTCACCTTCGGATATACAAAATATCCTTAACAACTTACCCAACGATGTCGGAATTTACCTTCTTAACATTGTCTTACATTCCCGGAGGATTCATACTTCTTCTTGATTAGTTCATCGGCCACCTTTTTGGCACGATCTAACTTCTTCATCACATACTTCGTTCCTCCTGGGTCCTATTCAGCTCTCAGGCATCCATTCTAATCGTCGAATGTTAAATTGAGTTGATCAGGCTCAACTAACAACGACAATTAAAACATTTACCCGGAATCCAATGGTCCCACTACCTTAGTTGTAACTTAATGACCCAAGGCACGGTCTGAATCGACCTGCTCTGATACCAATTGTAACACCCATACTAAACGTATCTAGAAAGTTTAGCATGAACGTTATTCTTAGTACTGGATACATTAAAATTTACAACATTAAAACTTCGAATGAATAATCTTATACAACAAATGCGTTTGTACAACAAAAATACAACTCAGCTTTTCAAGAATATACTATCAGTAACCCTGATTATCCATACATCCTGCAGCGGTACAAATGAACACTTGTCGCATCATCCATTCGGCTACTAGCTTGCTAATCCAACCTGTTTATCTGAAACAAATAAGGATTGGGATGAGACATAATGTCTCAGTGAGTTCTTCCTAGCCCTAGGCTAGTGATAACCTTGGGGGAAGCCTACGGTTATCACGTGTCTACTTTACAACCTGGCGGTTGATTATACGTGTGTGGACTTGTACCTTTGACGGTCGTGCATGCTATAACCCGTCTTATGCATACATGAAAATTTACATACATGAGTTAATTACTTATAACTCGGATCCCTAATCGATCCCTTGGGGTACTAACATATAAGTTCATAAGCGTAAGAAAATATTCTTCGCACATTTACATAATATAATCTAGATTAGCACTCTAGTTCTTGACGACTACGTCAAGGTTCTAGTTCCAATTCCCTTATTAATTACTGCATGCTATCCATTCACCTCATGCTATGACTTTCATCCGCCATGCTTAATTATACTATGTGAATACTTGCTTAACAATCAAGAAAACATTTTAAAAGTCTTTGCCTTGAAATCCTGATTTGAGGGGTTAAAGTATAAAAGATTACATAAGGAAAACCGCACGCGAAACACCAGAATCACCCGGAACGAACAAACAATGGGCCTCCCCACTGTCTGCTCGCCATGGCGAGTGATTATGTGTGGGAGGCGAGCTCCTGCTCGCCTTGGCGAGTAGGAGGCGAGTGGTCACCCCCATTCGGCCTTCTGGCTCGCCTTGCGAGCTATTTACTCGCTGTGGCGAGTTATGACAGCCCAGAACTGTCAAAAATGGTATTTTTCACTCAAAAACCTCAAATTCAAGCATCCCAAGGCTTATGATGGTACTAAAGATCATATAGAACCTGTAAAACAGACATTAAGCAAGTAATCACAAGTATAATGATGCTTGGCAGAAAAGGGGTAACTTTCTCTATGTACAAACCCTAGAAAAATATAAAGTTTTTCCTTGCAAGTAAAACACATCCCATGGTTGGATTACTAACTAAGAACTCACCTAATATAAGTTGAACTTGATTCCTAAGCTTCCAAGCATCATCCTCTCCTCACAACAATCAAACCCTAACTCTTGATCCACTTTCTTTCCTAGCTCAAACCATTCCAAACTTGTTGTTTCCTTGCAATCCAAAACACCATGATTCATGCTTGTTCTACAATCTTGAAAGACTTGATAATATGGAGAGGAAGAGATAAGTAAAGTTCCAAGAGAAAGAATGGAAAGATTCAAGCAAAATCCAAGCTTCCACATGTTCATAATATCATGAGGAATCATAAGATAAAAATCTTGTCATGGGAGAAGAGGAAAATTTAGAAGGATTGGTGGAGAATAGATGAGAGGGGCGTGTAGTTTTAGAGAGAAGGGAGAGCAATTCCCGAAACCAAAAACCTAGAGAGAGAAAGAAGATGGAAAATGAAATAATTTTGGAACCAATCCACTTAAATACCCCTTCCTCGTGCAATTACCATAATGCCCTTGCCTTGTACGTGTTTATACGACACTGGTACTTAGCTCATGTTGACTGTCATTTCATGATAAACATTTCCATCATACTTATTTCCCTTAGATACATGTCATCTGACTCGTTCGGCGGGTAATATTCCGATACTGACAGGCGGGATATTACAATATCAATTTATAATATTTTAAAGTAGCAAAATCTGAAATTCTTAAGAAACAACCATGAAGGGATTTCACATTAAAAGAAAAAAGTTTATGGTTTATAAACATTTTAAAAATCAAATTATTACTAGAAATGATGATTTCTAGAAGGATCAAATGGATTTGTAAATTGGTGAACATGAAAAGAAATACAATGAATGCTGAGTTAATGCTTACTCACCAAAAACCGTTGACCAATGTGAAAACATAAATTGTTAATATTTACCTTTTTAGACGTGTCGGTGACATTCAATTCGCATGTTCATGGGTTAAAATTTATTATAAATAGAACCCCTACTCCCCCCAATTAGAGGCACGATTTTAAAGTTAGAACCAACTATTTGTGTTATTGCACTTAAATATAATTTTATAACTTTCCCTTTGTTTTTTCGCTTTTTTTTATTTTTTAATTTTTAGTTTGAATTATTGTATTTTAGTTTGATTTGGTTTGAATACATTGAGATTTGCAATTTCTAATATATTTTTTTTGAAGGAAAAAAAATTAGAAATTGCAGATCTCAATTTATTTATTCTAAATAATGGGTTGTCCCGTAGTTACATAATTCGCCGCCATGATTCAAGATTAGGGGGTATCATAACCCAAGATTAGGGATTTGGGTTGTCCCGTAGTTACATAATTCGCCGACATGATTCAAGATTAGGGGGTATCATAACCCAAGATTAGGGATTTTTCTGATTTTTATGGTTTTTTTTAATTTTGGGGGAAATGTTGTGGTTTGGTAATAATTTTTTTTTTTGGATGAGATTGGTGAATGCTAGACCTTGTTTTAAAAGAGGAGTCAACTATAATAAAGAAGCATGACTCTGTAAACCTCAATGGACATGGTTCAAATAATCCCACCAGAGAGAATTGTCAAAAAGTTTGACTTGGTCGTATGATACATTTTCTTATTTTGTGTTTTTACCTCCCATATACATTTTATCTTTTGAGCTTCTTCTTATGGGTTTAATCGTATATCATTTCTCTTTATTACCCTCTCTCAGTTTTATCAAACTTGATCTTCTTGGTTTTATTTGTTTCTTGGTTTTTATCCAAGTGCTTCTCTTTAATGAATTTGAAGTCCATTGTTCGTCTCTTTCAATGTCTCTTATTTCACATTGTATTCGGACTACTGTGATTATATAGAAATATATGCCTTTTGGCTTTAATTTCTGCAATTATACGTCTATAACCTGCATGTTTATAAATTTTAATGTTTCAGTAAGCCATAGATATGATTAATCTCCATGGTATACTTATTCCATTTATTTTTTTCATATTAAACTCAGACGTTGAACTCACCTCGTAGGGATTTAATCTCTTTTCACATCACCGTTGATGATTGTGAATTACCTATTGTTCATTAATAGTGTAACGCTCACACTAAACGTATCTAGAAAGTTTAGCATGTGCATCATCTTTAGTACTGGACACATTAAAATTTACAACATTAAGTCTTCGAATGAATAATTATATACATTAATACGCGTTCGTACAATCAACAATACAATACTATTCGTCCAAAACATGTAGTATAATAAGACCGTTAACATGCCAGTTGTTAGTGCAACCTCCAATATTATTTAAATTTACACCATATCAATTTATAATATTTTAAAGTAGCAAAATCTGAAATTCTTAAGAAACAACCATGAAGGGATTTCACATTAAAAGAAAAAAGTTTATGGTTTATAATTATTATAAGAATCAAATTATTACTAGAAATGATGATTTCTAGAAGGATCAAATGGATTTGTAAACTGATGAACAAGAAAAGAAATACAATGAATGCTGAGTTAATGCTTACTCACCAAAAACCGTTGACCAATGTCAAAACATAAATTGTTAATCTTTACCTTTTTAGACTTGTCGGTGACATTCAATTCGCATGTTCATGGGTTAAAATTTATTATAAATAGAACCCCTACTCCCCCCAATTAGAGGCACGATTTTAAAGTTAGAACCAATTATTTGTGTTATTGCACTTAAATATAATTTTATAACTTTCTCTTTGTTTTTTCGCTTTTTTTTATTTTTTAATTTTTAGTTTGAATTATTGTATTTTAGTTTGATTTGGTTTGAATATATTGAGATTTGCAATTTCTAATATTTTTTTTTGAAGGAAAAAAAATTAGAAATTGCAGATCTCAATTTATTTATTCTAAATAATGGGTTGTCCCGTAGTTACATAATTCGCCGACATGATTCAAGATTAGGGGGTATCATAACCCAAGATTAGGGATTTTTTAGAATAATATTTGATTTTATTTAGTTTGAAAGTGAAATATGATTTGATTCTATACATAATATATGATTAAATAAAAGTATGATAATATGGATATTAGGTGGAGGGTTATGAGTAAAATAGGTTGACATGTCGGTATTCCTTCAACATTGATCAAGTGTTGACTAATGAAAGTTTAACTTAAATACCTAATTAGATAAATATAAAATAGTTCAAAAAATGGTTTTTTAATTTTTAGTTTGAATTATTGTAATTTAGTTTGATTTGGCTTGTTTTTGTTGTGTTTGATTGAGTTTTTAATTGGTGGTTTAGATTAAATGGATCAAATTAGTCATTTTTTTTATTCTAGGTGTTTGAATTGAGTTTTTATTTGTCTTCAATTTTTTGGTGCTAATTTTGTTGATATAAGTGATTTTTTTTTAAAAAAAAATTATTTAATTTTGGGAGTATTCTTGTGATTTGGTTATACAATTTTGATGAGATTGGTGAATGCTAAGCTTTGATGCCAAAGAGGTGTGAGCTCTCTGATAAAAGAGCTTCACAGCTTGACTCTGTAACCTCAACGGACATGGTTCAAATCATCCCACCTGAGAGAGTTGTAAAAGCACCTGACTTTGACGTATGATACATTTTTTTTCTGCTTATTCACCAAAATTTGTTGACTAGTGTTTCAGTGACGTATCTTATTCACCTAGTGGGATTGTTTGATGTTTATGTTCTTGAGTTAGAATTTGGTATAAATAAGACCCCTTACTCCCTGAATTAGATACATAGTTTTAAAGTTAGAACAAATTACTTGTGAATATGTTTAGTTTGTGTTGCTCCACTCATGTATAATTATGGCTTTGTCTTTGTTTCTTAGTTTTTTTAATTGTTTTTTAATTTTGAATTTGAATTATTCTAATTTAGTTTAATTTAGTTTTTATTTTTTTCATTGATCTTGTAATTGATGATTTGGATTAAATAGAGGAAGGTAGTTTTTTTTTTTTATTCTTGGTGTTTGAATTAAGTTTTTATTTTCATCAATTTTTCTGATTTTGATGTTAAAGGATATTTTTTTTTAAAAAAAAAGTTTTAATTTAGGGGGAAATGTTGTGGTTTGTAATAATTTTTTTTTTGGATGAGATTGGTGAATGCTAGACCTTGTTTTAAAAGAGGAGTCAACTATAATAAAGAAGCTTGACTCTGTAAACCTCAATGGACATGGTTCAAATCATCCCACCAGAGAGAATTCTCAAAAAGTTTGACTTGGTCGTATGATACAATTTCTTATTTTGTGTTTATACCTCCCATATACATTTTATCTTTTGAGCTTCTTCTTATGGGTTTAATCCTATATCATTTCTCTTTATTACCCTCTCTCAGTTTTATCAAACTTGATCTTCTTGGTTTTACTTATTTCTTGGTTTTTATCCAAGTACTTCTCTTTAATGAATGTGAAGTCCATTGTTCGTCTCTTTCAATGTCTCATATTTCACATTGTATTCGGACTACTGTGATTATATAGAAATATATGCCTTTTGGTTTTAATTTCTGCAATTATACGTCTATAACCTGCATGTTTATAAATTTTAATGTTTCAGTAAGCCATAGATATGATTAATCTCCATGGTATACTTATTCCATTTATTTTTTTCATATTAAACTCAGACGTTGAACTCACTTCGCAGGGATTTAATTTCTTTTCACATCACCGTTGATGATTGTGAATTACCTATTTTTCATTAATAGTGTAAAGCCCACACTAAATGTATCTAGAAAGTTTAGCATGTGCATCATCTTTAGTACTGGATACATTAAAATTTACAACATTAAGTCTTCGAATGAATAATTATATACAACAATACGCGTTCGTACAATCAACAATACAATACTAAAACATGTAGTATAATAAGACCGTTAACATGACAGTTGTTAGTGCAACCTCCAATATTATTTAAATTTACACCATATCAATTTATAATATTTTAAAGTAGCAAAATCTGAAATTCTTAAGAAACAACTATGAAGGGATTTCACATTAAAAGAAAAAAGTTTATGGTTTATAAACATTTTAAGAATCAAATTATTACTAGAAATGATGATTTCTTGAAGGATCAAATGGATTTGTAAATTGGTGAACATGAAAAGAAATACAATGAATGCTGAGTTAATGCTTACTCACTAAAAACCGTTGACCAATGTGAAAACATAAATTGTTAATCTTTACCTTTTTAGACGTGTCGGTGACATTCAATTCGCATGTTCATGGGTTAAAATTTAGTATAAATAGAACCCCTACTCCCCCATTTAGAGGCACGATTTTAAAGTTAGAACCAATTATTTGTGTTATTGCACTCAAATATAATTTTATAACCTTGTCTTTGTTTTTTCATTTTTTTTTTTAATTTTTAGTTTGAATTATTGTATTTGATTGATTTGGCTTGAATATATACTGAGATTTGCAATTTCTAATATATATTTTTTCTTATGGAAAAAAATATTATAAATTGCGTATCTCAATTTATTTATTCTAAATAATGGGTTGTCCCGTAGTTACATAATTCGCCGACATGATTCAAGATTAGGTGTAACACCCATACTAGACGTATCTAGAAAGTCTAGCATGTGCGTTAGTTTAGTATTGGATACATTAAAAATTTACAACATTAAAACTTCGAATGAATAATTTTATACAACAAATGTGTTTGTACAACATAAATACTACTCAACTCTTAATAAATATACTATATGCAACCTTGAATATCCATACATCCTGCAGCGGTACAAACGAACACTTGTCGCATCATCCATTCGGCTACTAGCTTGCTAAACCAACAAGATATCTGAAACAAAATAAGGATTGGGATGAGACATAATGTCTCAGTGAGTTCCACCTAATCCTAGGCTATAGGCAACCACGGGGGAAAACATACGGTCACCACGTGTCTAATTTACAACCTGACGGTTGATTATACGTGTGTGGGGACTTGCATGCTTAGACGGTTGTGCATACTAGGACCGTCTTAACTTCATCTTACTTGTTATAGGCTTACTATAATCTGGGGTGTGATGGCGGTCAAGGGAACCTAGGACCACTATGCCAAGATACGGTGAATGCATTGAGGTCTTCATGTAACATGTTCATGACACAATCCTAAGCCGGACGATTAGGGAAACCTAAGAACGTCATCGGCTTCACATTCTTTACTTGTCCTAATCATAACTTGTACTTAACATAAACATACATGATCATAAACATATCATACATACTCGCGTCTAAGTTCATTATTCATTATGTTAGCGTTGAACAAACATTATTATCTTGGTTCATTTTACGGATAGTCCCAGGTGGAGTAACCCCGAGAACAATCCCATACATGACCGATGTACGTACATCGGACTCCCTCGGTGTCGTGCGGGTCCCTTGCGGCTTAAACCGTTCCCCTTAGGTCGAGAACCTCTTGTATCCCCTTGACGTGGATATCAAGAGACACGAACACCGCCATGCGGTTATAATCTTAGTCTTATCATCGTGAAAGATTAAACCTAATCATACATGTGAGTTACCTCGGAACCTTGATCGATCCGATTATTGGTAAACTCATACTTGTTCATTCTTGTACATAACAAATCATAATGGAGAGACTAACTAATCGATCCATGGCTTAACACATTTGCTATATCATTCTAGGTCATATGAGAAGAGAATTACTTCGCCTCTCATCCTACATATAATTCTTGCTTAACTTTCTAGTTCTCGACAACTAGTCGAGGCTCTAGCATATCCCCTTACTTGAAATATAACTTGCTACCCGATCGTGAATTGAATATTTCTCTCATATGTCATGCTATCCAAGACGAATAAATACTTGATTTGATTTGGATAAAACCATTAGAAACCCATGCCTTGGATGTCTTGTTTTTGAGGGGTTTACTTGTGTAAAAGACTGTATGCAAGAAAACCGAACCATCAGACAACACTTGAGGTGAGACGAGCCAACCATGCACTAGGCACAATTCACTCGCCTCGCGAGTGAGCTTACTCGCAGTGGCGAGCTTGCAACTCGCAATGGCGAGCCAGGGGCGAGCAACACCCCCCTCCCGGACCTTGTGCTCGCCTCGCGAGCATACCTACTCGTAGTGGCGAGTTGACGCAGGCAGCACCTACACAAAACATGTTTCAGACCCAAAATCCTCAAAACAAAGCATCCAAAGGCATATCATGACTCTACAGATCATTTAGAACCTGCAACATAATCTTAAAACAAGTATTTACATGTGTTGTGAGCATGACATAAAATGGGGTAACTATTTCATATATTAAACCCTAAATGTTTATGTTGTTCTCAGAAGATTAAACACATAATTCCATGGTAGAGAACTAACTAGGAACTCACCTAACATAAGCTGAACTTGATTCCTAAGCTTCCAAGCATCATCTTCTCTTCACAACAAACAAACCCTAACTCTTGATCCACTTTCTTTGCTAGCTCATACCATACTAAGCTTGTTGTTATTCTTGAAACCCAAAGCACCATGATTCATGCTTGTTTTTCAATCTTGAAAGACTTGATAATAGGTAGAGGAAGGGATAAGTTTAGTCCCAAGAGAAGGGATGGAAAGAGTCAAACAAAAGCCAAGTTTCCAAACACCATAATACTTGAGGTGACCTTGTACAACATATTTATTAATTTGAAAGAAGTTTTGAGAAAGATTGAGGAAAAGAAGAAGAAGGAGATGGCGTGGGATCTAGAGAGAAGGAGGAGAAAATTCTCATAGAAAACCTAGAGAGAGAAAGAGCAATTGATAATGAAGATATTTGGGTCAAAATCACTTAAATACCCCTCTTGCGTGAAATTACTTAAATACCCTTCGTCTTACACGTGTTTGCACGTCTCTGGCACTTAACCCGTGACTGCCTGACATTCATATTAAACATTTCCAACATACTTATTTTCCATGAACATTAATTCTCTGACACGGTCGACTGGTAATATTCCGATACTGATAGGCGGGATATTACATTCTACCCCCCTTAAAAAAAATTCGTCCTCGAAATTTAGAAATCACCAACCACACACCGTAACTAAAACTTGCCTTCTTCGGTTTATGTTAAATAATGTCTGATCATTTCTCACTTCAAAAAGTTCTATCGGATACTTCCCTTAACAAACATGCTACCTTTGGTTTAGCCATACATTCTTGAAAGAGTTCAATGTAATCTTTCTGCAATAACACATGTAATTTATTCTGTTCTCTCAATCCGCATAATCAGAACATAACCTTCCTAATCTTAATATCCTTGAGTCTTTTTAAAACATCATGATTAAAACTTATCCTTGTTTCATATGGACTGATTGCTTCAATTTTATAACCTATCCACTTAACATTAACCACTCGTAGAAGTGGCTTATCATTAACTGGAATGCTCAGGAATTTCCTTCAACTGGAGTTCTTCTGGTTTCGAGATTTACCCTGCAGTGCTCGATGCATCATAAACATCTTATCATACATACACATAGTCCATATTTGGTCTTTCTTACCGTACTTTGCGACCTATACTTCCTACTTACTTTCCATAGCGTCTTACATACATTCCAAGTGTCATCTCTTGTTAGATAATAACGATACTTGCTCCAAGATATTGCTTCGTAAATTTTTTTTTCTTCTAAATATTGGTATATGGGTCCTTGGAACGAATAGATGCATGACTTAAAAAAAAAACTTCGTTCCCAAGTCCCTCAATATCCATCTCTACTTTAGGAGTTTTAAAATCATAGTTTGAAATTATCTTAGCAAGTATTGTCATCATTTAACAAGTTTAGCATTTGTGGGTATGAACCTCATCATGCCTAATCCATGAGTGTATTTTCTTCCGTGATAACATTCTCAATTTCCAAAAGTAGATTCCTTCCTATTCCTTTTTATCTTGCATGCATTTCCTAAACATACTTTACTGTTGAACATAAATCAGGTTGGATCATTGATTCATTTGACAATATCTCGTTCTCCTATTTCAAGAACACTAGATTTGAATCTTAGGAACACCGTATTCGGATACTAATCACATATTGTTATCTTCTCCCGATCGACACCTTTTCTTCATAACCGGTTAACACACTTGATAGCTTATTCATTACCTTAAGTCACAAGAAGAAACCTTCTGAACCTTACATGTATTCCTATTGCCATAACGCATACTCTTCTTAGCCAACTGACAGCTCTTGCACTGGTTCGACATCACCGATTAGGCAACCCGATTACTTCATATGTAGTGATTCTAGTCTTCCCTATCTTACTTGGTGGAGACTTATCCATAATACCTTTACTTAGTGTTTTCGGAAACTTCCCATTCGTCTCATAACATTCTTACCAAAACCGTGTTACTACACTGGACTTTTCTTACCATTCCTCTCATAGGTTCTTACTATCATACTCACGGCTTCGTAATTACCATCAAAACCATTGCTGACCACTTCCGTTGCGCCACTCTGATTTCCACTTGTTGTCTTTAACCAATACCTTAACTCTCACATTTCCTTCTGCCCATATTTACTATCTTATCAAATCTTCTATGTTGTAACTAACGCTACAACCTTGCACTTTTACCACCTTGCGAGATTAAGTCTCACGATAGGTTTATCATATGCTCGCATTACTTTCCTTACGGATATATTTTACATACTTATCAGTTGAACTTATCTCCTAACGTAACGATACCATACTTAAATTCGTTCTCGAACAATCTTGACTCACGGTGCACATTCACGTTGCCACTTAATTACCATGGTAGACTCATCATGTACTCATACATACCCTTCTTGAACATCCAACATTACATCTTCGTATTCTCACAAGCTATGCTTTGCTTAATCTTACTAATACTTGCTCATTAATTCTCTTCTTGGAGAAAACTTCATAAATTGGCACACGGATCATTGGTGTTGATGTTCCTTTATTATATATAAATATTGAATCTGAGTCCCAGTCGTTACCATAAAAATTCATGGAACGAGTTGATAACACAATAGTGTCATCAAATCTTGCTCCAAGTGTTCAAATTATTTTACGTAATTTGTAACCGACCGGTACCTACCAATTTCCATTTAAAATTTATGAACACCAATTCCAATCACCCGCATGCGTATATCTTTTCTAAAATCTTATAAACTTCACAAATAATTAAATTCGTCATGGTAACGAGCCTTAGTAAAATTAATTAAGCAAATCATAGATTCGAGGGATAATTAATACTCCACAACATCTGAGAATCTTGTGATCTAACATAACTCCTTACCACCTTAACTTCTTACTTCATGTCTTCATGTCCGTTTCATATACAGAAATCCCTAAACACTTGGTCTAAACTCCTTTAAACTCTTGTCACGTTAACCTCCAATGTTACCTTAAACTGTATCGATTCTGTTAATGGTTGTTCATAATCTTTTTCCTTTGAAAACCTTAAGTTGTAATGTGCATTCGTTACTTAATGTTATAAAAAGTGTTTATCGCAAAAAGGTTGTGAAGACAACTCTCCAATAGTCACTACGGACCGTTGGGACGAACTAACAGTTTTTGAAAAAAAATGTCGCCCCACGTTCGCTATCGACAAGTTTCTTCAACTCAATTTTTTTTTCTGGAAAACGTGTTTTTCATAAAAATCTTATTTCTCAAGCTATCCAATGCACATTATCCATCTTTAACATCATTAAGATATTCTATAACTTATGCATGACAAACATTAACTTCATTCGGTACAATTGTCGGCTCATCAGAAATTAATGCCTTAATCCTGATATCATTAACATAAAGCGTTCACATAAAACCTTGACTTCGTTTGCTGTGAACGGTTTGACTTGTTCTCTGTCGACTCGATCGTCATTCCAACATTAGAACCTTGTCCTCTCTGGGCATTCCAATCTTTGGCTTCTTTAACAAATCTCCATCTCTGAGAACTTACAAATTCTATCAACATATGCCGTTTTCTCCTTATCTTGTAACCTCGTACTTACATTCAAGAAATATTTATTTCCTTTCCATAACATAGTCTTGCTCCAACAACGACTCTTATCGAAGCTCCCGGTCACTCTTAGACATTTCCAAATTATTCACTTACATGTATACAAAATATCTTTAACAACTTCTCAAACGCTGTCGGATCAATCCATCTTGACAAGACCTTGCATTTCCGGAGAAATCTATCTTAAGCTGATTAGCTCACCGACCACCATCTGGCACGGTTAAACTCTTACTATTCCTACTCCAAGTTTCTACCTTCTCAAACCATCTTCATCACATACTTCATTCCTCTTGGTCCTATTCAGCTCTCAGGCATCCGTTCTGACCGTCGAATGTTAAATTGAGTTGATCAGGCTCAACTAACATCAACAATTAAAACATTTACCTGGAACCCAATGGTCCCACTTCCTTAGTTGTAACTTAATGACCCAAGGCACGGTCTGAATCGACCTGCTCTGATACCAAATGTAACACCCATACTAGACGTATCTAGAAAGTCTAGCATGTGCGTTAGTTTAGTATTGGATACATTAAAAATTTACAACATTAAAACTTCGAATGAATAATTTTATACAACAAATGTGTTTGTACAACATAAATACTACTCAACTCTTAATAAATATACTATATGCAACCTTGAATATCCATACATCCTGCAGCGGTACAAACGAACACTTGTCGCATCATCCATTCGGCTACTAGCTTGCTAAACCAACCTGATATCTGAAACAAAATAAGGATTGGGATGAGACATAATGTCTCAGTGAGTTCCACCTAATCCTAGGCTATAGGCAACCACGGGGGAAAACCTACGGTCACCACGTGTCTAATTTACAACTTGACGGTTGATTATACGTGTGTGGGGACTTGCATGCTTAAACGGTTGTGCATACTAGGACCGTCTTAACTTCATCTTACTTGTTATAGGCTTACTATAATCTGGGGTGTCATGGCGGTCAAGGGAACCTAGGACCACTATGCCAAGATACGGTGAACGCATCGAGGTCTTCATGTAACATGATCATGACACAATCCTAAGCCGGACGATTAGGGAAACCTAAGAACGTCATCGGCTTCACATTCTTTACTTGTCCTAATCATAACTTGTACTTAACATAAACATACATGATCATAAACATATCATACATACTCGCGTCTAAGTTCATTATTCATTATGTTAGCGTTGAACAAACATTATTATCTTGGTTCATTTTACGGATAGTCCCAGGTGGAGTAACCCCGAGAACAATCCCATACATGACCGATGTACGTACATCGGACTCCCTCGGTGTCGTGCGGGTCCCTTGCGGCTTAAACCGTTCCCCTTAGGTCGAGAACCTCTTGTATCCCCTTGACGTGGATATCAAGAGACACGAACACCGCCATGCGGTTATAATCTTAGTCTTATCATCGTGAAAGATTAAACCTAATCATACATGCGAGTTACCTCGGAACCTTGATCGATCCGATTATTGGTAAACTCATACTTGTTCATTCTTGTACATAACAAATCATAATGGAGAGACTAACTAATCGATCCATGGCTTAACACATTTGCTATATCATTCTAGGTCATATGCGAAGAGAATTACTTCGCGTCTCATCCTACATATAATTCTTGCTTAACTTTCTAGTTCTCGACAACTAGTCGAGGCTCTAGCATATCCCCTTACTTGAAATATAACTTGCTACCCGATCGTGAATTGAATATTTCTCTCATATGTCATGCTATCCAAGACGAATAAATACTTGATTTGATTTGGATAAAACCAGTAGAAACCCATGCCTTGGATGTCTTGTTTTTGAGGGGTTTACTTGTGTAAAAGACTGTATGCAAGAAAACCGAACCATCAGACAACACTTGAGGTGAGACGAGCAAACCATGCACTAGGCACAATTCACTCGCCTCGCAAGTGAGCTTACTCGCAGTGGCGAGCAACACCCCCCTCCCGGACCTTGTGCTCGCCTCGCGAGCATACCTACTCGCAGTGGAGAGTTGAGGCAGGCAGCACCTACACAAAACATGTTTCAGACCCAAAATCCTCAAAACAAAGCATCCAAAGGCATATCATGGCTCTACAGATCATTTAGAACCTGCAACATAATCTTAAAACAAGTATTTACATGTGTTGTGAGCATGACATAAAATGGGGTAACTATTTCATATATTAAACCCTAAATGTTTATGTTGTTCTCACAAGATTAAACACATAATTCCATGGTAGAGAACTAACTAGGAACTCACCTAACATAAGCTGAACTTGATTCCTAAGCTTCCAAGCATCATCTTCTCTTCACAAGAAACAAACCCTAACTCTTGATCCACTTTCTTTGCTAGCTCATACCATACTAAGCTTGTTGTTATTCTTGAAACCCAAAGCACCATGATTCATGCTTGTTTTTCAATCTTGAAAGACTTGATAATAGGTAGAGGAAGGGATAAGTTTAGTCCCAAGAGAAGGGATGGAAAGAGTCAAACAAAAGCCAAGTTTCCAAACACCATAATACTTGAGGTGACCTTGTACAACATATTTATTAATTTGAAAGAAGTTTTGAGAAAGATTGAGGAAAAGAAGAAGAAGGAGATGGCGTGGGATCTAGAGAGAAGGAGGAGAAAATTCTCAAAGAAAACCTAGAGAGAGAAAGAGCAATTGATAATGAAGATATTTGGGTCAAAATCACTTAAATACCCCTCTTGCGTGAAATTACTTAAATACCCTTCGTCTTACACGTGTTTGCACGTCTCTGGCACTTAACCCGTGACTGCCTGACATTCATATTAAACATTTCCAACATACTTATTTTCCATAAACATTAATTCTCTGACACGGTCGACTGGTAATATTCCGATACTGACAGGCGGGATATTACATTAGGGGCTATCATAACCCAAGATTAGGGATTTGGGTTGTCCCTTAGTTACATAATTCGCCGACATGATTCAAGATTTGGCTTGAATATATTGAGTTTTTATTTTTCTTCAATTTTTTGGTGCTAATTTTGTTGATCTAAGTGATTTTTTTTTAAAAAAATTATTTAATTTTGGGAGTATTCTTGTGGTTTGGTTATACAATTCTTAGATGAGATTGGTGAATGCTAAGCTTTGATGCCAAAGAGGTGTGAGCTCTCTGATAAAAGAGCTTGACTCTGTAACCTCAACGGACATGGTTCAAATCATCCCACCAGAGAGAATTGTCAAAAAGTTTGACTTGGTCATATGATACATTTTCTTATGTTGTGTTTATACCTCCCATATACATTTTATCTTTTGAGATTCTTCTTATGGGTTTTAATCCTATATCATTTCTCTTTATTACCCTCTCTCAGTTTTATCAAACTTGATCTTCTTGGTTTTAGTTGTTTCTTGGTTTTTATCCATGTGCTTCTCTTTAATGAATGTGAAGTCCACTGTTCGTCTCTTTCAATGTCTCATATTTCACATTGTATTCGGACTACTGTGATTATATAGAAATATTTGCCTTTTGGTGTTAATTTCTGCAATTATACGTCTATAACCTGCATGTTTATAAATTTTAATGTTTCAGTAAGCCATGGATATGATTAATATCCATGGTATACTTATTCCATTTATTTTTTTCATATTAAACTCAGACGTTGAACTCACTTCGCAGGGATTTAATTTCTTTTCACATCACCGTTGATGATTGTGAATTACCTATTTTTCATTAATAGTGTAAAGCCCACACTAAACGTATCTAGAAAGTTTAGCATGTGCATCATCTTTAGTACTGGATACATTAAAATTTACAACATTAAGTCTTCGAATGAATAATTATATACAACAATACGCGTTCGTACAATCAACAATACAATACTATTCGTCCAAAACATGTAATATAATAAGACCGTTAACATGACAGTTGTTAGTGCAACCTCCAATATTATTTAAATTTACACCATATCAATTTATAATATTTTAAAGTAGCAAAATCTAAAATTCTTAAGAAACAACCATGAAGGGATTTCACATTAAAAGAAAAAAGTTTATGGTTTATAAACATTTTAAGAATCAAATTATTACTAGAAATGATGATTTCTAGAAGGATCAAATGGATTTGTAAATTGGTGAACATGAAAAGAAATACAATGAATGCTGAGTTAATGCTTACTCACCAAAAACCGTTGACCAATGTGAAAACATAAATTGTTAATCTTTACCTTTTTAGACGTGTCGGTGACATTCAATTCGCATGTTCATGGGTTAAAATTTAGTATAAATAGAACCCCTACTCCCCCCATTTAGAGGCACGATTTTAAAGTTAGAACCAATTATTTGTGTTATTGCACTCAAATATAATTTTATAACCTTTACTTTGTTTTTTCATTTTTTTTTTAATTTGAATTATTGTATTTTAGTTTGATTTGGCTTGAATATATTGAGATTTGCAATTTCAAATATATATTTTTTTTGATGGAAAAATATATTAGAAATTGCAGATCTCAATTTATTTATTCTAAATAATGGGTTGTCCCGTAGTTACATAATTCGCCGACATGATTCAAGATTAGGGGTATCATAACCCAAGATTAGGGATTTGGGTTGTCCCGTAGTTACATAATTCGCCGACATGATTCAAGATTTGGCTTGAATATATTGAGTTTTAATTTGTCTTCAATTTTTTGGTGCTAATTTTGTTGATCTAAGTGATTTTTTTTAAAAAAATTATTTAATTTTGGGAGTATTCTTGTGGTTTGGATATACAATTCTTAGATGAGATTGGTGAATGCTAAGCTTTGATGCCAAAGAGGTGTGAGCTCTCTGATAAAAGAGCTTGACTCTGTAACCTCAACGGACATGGTTCAAATCATCCCACCAGAGAGAATTGTCAAAAAGTTTGACTTGGTCATATGATACATTTTCTTATGTTGTGTTTATACCTCCCATATACATTTTATCTTTTGAGATTCTTCTTATGGGTTTTAATCCTATATCATTTCTCTTTATTACCCTCTCTCAGTTTTATCAAACTTGATCTTCTTGGTTTTAGTTGTTTCTTGGTTTTTATCCACGTGCTTCTCTTTAATGAATGTGAAGTCCATTGTTCGTCTCTTTCAATGTCTCATATTTCACATTGTATTCGGACTACTGTGATTATATAGAAATATTTTCCTTTTGGTGTTAATTTCTGCAATTATACGTCTATAACCTGCATGTTTATAAATTTTAATGTTTCAGTAAGCCATAGATATGATTAATCTCCATGGTATACTTATTCCATTTATTTTTTTCATATTAAACTCAGACGTTGAACTCACTTCGCAGGGATTTAATTTCTTTTCACATCACCGTTGATGATTGTGAATTACCTATTTTTCATTAATAGTGTAAAGCCCACACTAAACGTATCTAGAAAGTTTAGCATGTGCATCATCTTTAGTACTGGATACATTAAAATTTACAACATTAAGTCTTCGAATGAATAATTATATACAACAATACGCGTTCGTACAATCAACAATACAATACTATTCGTCCAAAACATGTAGTATAATAAGACCGTTAACATGACAGTTGTTAGTGCAACCTCCAATATTATTTAAATTTACACCATATCAATTTATAATATTTTAAAGTAGCAAAATCTGAAATTCTTAAGAAACAACCATGAAGGGATTTCACATTAAAAGAAAAAAGTTTATGGTTTATAAACATTTTAAGAATCAAATTATTACTAGAAATGATGATTTCTAGAAGGATCAAATGGATTTGTAAATTGGTGAACATGAAAAGAAATACAATGAATGCTGAGTTAATGCTTACTCACCAAAAACCGTTGACCAATGTGAAAACATAAATTGTTAATCTTTACCTTTTTAGACGTGTCGGTGACATTCAATTCGCATGTTCATGGGTTAAAATTTAGTATAAATAGAACCCCTACTCCCCCATTTAGAGGCACAATTTTAAAGTTAGAACCAATTATTTGTGTTATTGCACTCAAATATAATTTTATAACCTTGTCTTTGTTTTTTCATTTATTTTTAATTTTAAGTTTGAATTATTGTATTTGATTGATTTGGCTTGAATATATATTGAGATTTGCAATTTCTAATATATATTTTTTTTTATGGAAAAAAATATTAGAAATTGCATATCTCAATTTATTTATTCTAAATAATGGGTTGTCCCGTAGTTACATAATTCGCCGACATGATTCAAGATTAGGGGCTATCATAACCCAAGATTAGGGATTTGGGTTGTCCCGTAGTTACATAATTCGCCGACATGATTCAAGATTTGGCTTGAATATATTGAGTTTTTATTTGTCTTCAATTTTTTGGTGCTAATTTTGTTGATCTAAGTGATTTTTTTTAAAAAAATTATTTAATTTTGGGAGTATTCTTGTGGTTTGGATATACAATTCTTAGATGAGATTGGTGAATGCTAAGCTTTGATGCCAAAGAGGTGTGAGCTCTCTGATAAAAGAGCTTGACTCTGTAACCTCAACGGACATGGTTCAAATCATCCCACCAGAGAGAATTGTCAAAAAGTTTGACTTGGTCATATGATACATTTTCTTATGTTGTGTTTATACCTCCCATATACATTTTATCTTTTGAGATTCTTCTTATGGGTTTTAATCCTATATCATTTCTCTTTATTACCCTCTCTCAGTTTTATCAAACTTGATCTTCTTGGTTTTAGTTGTTTCTTGGTTTTTATCCACGTGCTTCTCTTTAATGAATGTGAAGTCCATTGTTCGTCTCTTTCAATGTCTCATATTTCACATTGTATTTGGACTACTGTGATTATATAGAAATATTTTCCTTTTGGTGTTAATTTCTGCAATTATACGTCTATAACCTGCATGTTTATAAATTTTAATGTTTCAGTAAGCCATAGATATGATTAATCTCCATGGTATACTTATTCCATTTATTTTTTTCATATTAAACTCAGACGTTGAACTCACTTCGCAGGGATTTAATTTCTTTTCACATCACCGTTGATGATTGTGAATTACCTATTTTTCATTAATAGTGTAAAGCCCACACTAAACGTATCTAGAAAGTTTAGCATGTGCATCATCTTTAGTACTGGATACATTAAAATTTACAACATTAAGTCTTCGAATGAATAATTATATACAACAATACGCGTTCGTACAATCAACAATACAATACTATTCGTCCAAAAC
Organism: Medicago sativa; assembly: GCF_051527215.1. NCBI lineage: Eukaryota > Viridiplantae > Streptophyta > Magnoliopsida > Fabales > Fabaceae > Medicago > Medicago sativa. The sequence continues at coordinate 59,883,627 of NC_140752.1, forward strand.
ATGTAGTATAATAAGACCGTTAACATGACAGTTGTTAGTGCAACCTCCAATATTATTTAAATTTACACCATATCAATTTATAATATTTTAAAGTAGCAAAATCTGAAATTCTTAAGAAACAACCATGAAGGGATTTCACATTAAAAGAAAAAAGTTTATGGTTTATAAACATTTTAAGAATCAAATTATTACTAGAAATGATGATTTCTAGAAGGATCAAATGGATTTGTAAATTGGTGAACATGGAAAGAAATACAATGAATGCTGAGTTAATGCTTACTCACCAAAAACCGTTGACCAATGTGAAAACATAAATTGTTAATTTTTACCTTTTTAGACGTGTCGGTGACATTCAATTCGCATGTTCATGGGTTAAAATTTAGTATAAATAGAACCCCTACTCCCCCCATTTAGAGGCACGATTTTAAAGTTAGAACCAATTATTTGTGTTATTGCACTCAAATATAATTTTATAACCTTTACTTTGTTTTTTCATTTTTTTTTAATTTTTAGTTTGAATTATTGTATTTTAGTTTGATTTGGCTTGAATATATTGAGATTTGCAATTTCTAATATATATTTTTTTTGATGAAAAAAATATTAGAAATTGCAGATCTCAATTTATTTATTCTAAATAATGGGTTGCCCCGTAGTTACATAATTCGCCGACATGATTCAAGATTAGGGGGTATCATAACCCAAGATTAGGGATTTGGGTTGTCCCGTAGTTACATAATTCGCCGACATGATTCAAGATTTGGCTTGAATATATTGAGTTTTTATTTGTCTTCAATTTTTTGGTGCTAATTTTGTTGATCTAAGTGATTTTTTTTAAAAAAAATTATTTAATTTTGGGAGTATTCTTGTGGTTTGGATATACAATTCTTAGATGAGATTGGTGAATGCTAAGCTTTGATGCCAAAGAGGTGTGAGCTCTCTGATAAAAGAGCTTGACTCTGTAACCTCAACGGACATGGTTCAAATCATCCCACCAGAGAGAATTGTCAAAAAGTTTGACTTGGTCATATGATACATTTTCTTATGTTGTGTTTATACCTCCCATATACATTTTATCTTTTGAGATTCTTCTTATGGGTTTTAATCCTATATCATTTCTCTTTATTACCCTCTCTCAGTTTTATCAAACTTGATCTTCTTGGTTTTAGTTGTTTCTTGGTTTTTATCCACGTGCTTCTCTTTAATGAATGTGAAGTCCATTGTTCGTCTCTTTCAATGTCTCATATTTCACATTGTATTCGGACTACTGTAATTATATAGAAATATTTGCCTTTTGGTCTTAATTTCTGCAATTATACGTCTATAACCTGCATGTTTATAAATTTTAATGTTTCAGTAAGCCATAGATATGATTAATCTCCATGGTATACTTATTCCATTTATTTTTTTCATATTAAACTCAGACGTTGAACTCACTTCGCAGGGATTTAATTTCTTTTCACATCACCGTTGATGATTGTGAATTACCTATTTTTCATTAATAGTGTAAAGCCCACACTAAACGTATCTAGAAAGTTTAGCATGTGCATCATCTTTAGTACTGGATACATTAAAATTTACAACATTAAGTCTTCGAATGAATAATTATATACAACAATACGCGTTCGTACAATCAACAATACAATACTATTCGTCCAAAACATGTAGTATAATAAGACCGTTAACATGACAGTTGTTAGTGCAACCTCCAATATTATTTAAATTTACACCATATCAATTTATAATATTTTAAAGTAGCAAAATCTGAAATTCTTAAGAAACAACCATGAAGGGATTTCACATTAAAAGAAAAAAGTTTATGGTTTATAAACATTTTAAGAATCAAATTATTACTAGAAATGATGATTTCTAGAAGGATAAAATGGATTTGTAAATTGGTGAACATGGAAAGAAATACAATGAATGCTGAGTTAATGCTTACTCACCAAAAACCGTTGACCAATGTGAAAACATAAATTGTTAATGTTTACCTTTTTAGACGTGTCGGTGACATTCAATTCGCATGTTCATGGGTTAAAATTTAGTATAAATAGAACCCCTACTCCCCCCATTTAGAGGCACGATTTTAAAGTTAGAACCAATTATTTGTGTTATTGCACTCAAATATAATTTTATAACCTTTACTTTGTTTTTTCATTTTTTTTTAATTTTTAGTTTGAATTATTGTATTTTAGTTTGATTTGGCTTGAATATATTGAGATTTGCAATTTCTAATATATATTTTTTTTGATGGAAAAAAATATTAGAAATTGCAGATCTCAATTTATTTATTCTAAATAATGGGTTGTCCCGTAGTTACATAATTCGCCGACATGATTCAAGATTAGGGGGTATCATAACCCAAGATTAGGGATTTGGGTTGTCCCGTAGTTACATAATTCGCCGACATGATTCAAGATTTTGCTTGAATATATTGAGTTTTTATTTGTCTTCAATTTTTTGGTGCTAATTTTGTTGATCTAAGTGATTTTTTTTAAAAAATTATTTAATTTTGGGAGTATTCTTGTGGTTTGGTTATACAATTCTTAGATGAGATTGGTGAATGCTAAGCTTTGATGCCAAAGAGGTGTGAGCTCTCTGATAAAAGAGCTTGACTCTGTAACCTCAACGGACATGGTTCAAATCATCCCACCAGAGAGAATTGTCAAAAAGTTTGACTTGGTCATATGATACATTTTCTTATGTTGTGTTTATACCTCCCATACACATTTTATCTTTTGAGATTCTTCTTATGGGTTTTAATCCTATATCATTTCTCTTTATTACCCTCTCTCAGTTTTATCAAACTTGATCTTCTTGGTTTTAGTTGTTTCTTGGTTTTTATCCACGTGCTTCTCTTTAATGAATGTGAAGTCCACTGTTCGTCTCTTTCAATGTCTCATATTTCACATTGTATTCGGACTACTGTGATTATATAGAAATATTTGCCTTTTGGTGTTAATTTCTGCAATTATACGTCTATAACCTGCATGTTTATAAATTTTAATGTTTCAGTAAGCCATAGATATGATTAATATCCATGGTATACTTATTCCATTTATTTTTTTCATATTAAACTCAGACGTTGAACTCACTTCGCAGGGATTTAATTTCTTTTCACATCACCGTTGATGATTGTGAATTACCTATTTTTCATTAATAGTGTAAAGCCCACACTAAACGTATCTAGAGAGTTTAGCATGTGCATCATCTTTAGTACTGGATACATTAAAATTTACAACATTAAGTCTTCGAATGAATAATTATATACAACAATACGCGTTCGTACAATCAACAATACAATACTAAAACATGTAGTATAATAAGACCGTTAACATGACAGTTGTTAGTGCAACCGCCAATATTATTTAAATTTACACCATATCAATTTATAATATTTTAAAGTAGCAAAATCTGAAATTCTTAAGAAACAACCATGAAGGGATTTCACATTAAAAGAAAAAAGTTTATGGTTTATAAACATTTTAAGAATCAAATTATTACTAGAAATGATGATATCTAGAAGGATCAAATGGATTTGTAAATTGGTGAACATGAAAAGAAATACAATGAATGCTGAGTTAATGCTTACTCACCAAAAACCGTTGACCAATGTGAAAACATAAATTGTTAATCTTTACCTTTTTAGACGTGTCGGTGACATTCAATTCGCATGTTCATGGGTTAAAATTTAGTATAAATAGAACCCATACTCCCCCATTTAGAGGCACGATTTTAAAGTTAGAACCAATTATTTGTGTTATTGCACTCAAATATAATTTTATAACCTTGTCTTTGTTTTTTCATTTTTTTTTTTAATTTTTAGTTTGAATTATTGTATTTGATTGATTTGGCTTGAATATATATTGAGATTTGCAATTTCTAATATATATTTTTTTTGATGGAAAAAAATATTAGAAATTGCATATCTCAATTTATTTATTCTAAATAATGGGTTGTCCCGTAGTTACATAATTCGCCGACATGATTCAAGATTAGGGGCTATCATAACCCAAGATTAGGGATTTGGGTTGTCCCGTAGTTACATAATTCGCCGACATGATTCAAGATTTGGCTTGAATATATTGAGTTTTTATTTGTCTTCAATTTTTTGGTGCTAATTTTGTTGATCTAAGTGATTTTTTTTAAAAAAATTATTTAATTTTGGGAGTATTCTTGTGGTTTGGTTATACAATTCTTAGATGAGATTGGTGAATGCTAAGCTTTGATGCCAAAGAGGTGTGAGCTCTCTGATAAAAGAGCTTGACTCTGTAACCTCAACGGACATGGTTCAAATCATCCCACTAGAGAGAATTGTCAAAAAGTTTGACTTGGTCATATGATACATTTTCTTATGTTGTGTTTATACCTCCCATATACATTTTATCTTTTGAGATTCTTCTTATGGGTTTTAATCCTATATCATTTCTCTTTATTACCCTCTCTCAGTTTTATCAAACTTGATCTTCTTGGTTTTAGTTGTTTCTTGGTTTTTATCCACGTGCTTCCCTTTAATGAATGTGAAGTCCACTGTTCGTCTCTTTCAATGTCTCATATTTCACATTGTATTCAGACTACTGTGATTATATAGAAATATTTGCCTTTTGGTGTTAATTTCTGCAATTATACGTCTATAACCTGCATGTTTATAAATTTTAATGTTTCAGTAAGCCATAGATATGATTAATATCCATGGTATACTTATTCCATTTATTTTTTTCATATTAAACTCAGACGTTGAACTCACTTCGCAGGGATTTAATTTCTTTTCACATCACCGTTGATGATTGTGAATTACCTATTTTTCATTAATAGTGTAAAGCCCACACTAAACGTATCTAGAGAGTTTAGCATGTGCATCATCTTTAGTACTGGATACATTAAAATTTACAACATTAAGTCTTCGAATGAATAATTATATACAACAATACGCGTTCGTACAATCAACAATACAATACTAAAACATGTAGTATAATAAGACCGTTAACATGACAGTTGTTAGTGCAACCGCCAATATTATTTAAATTTACACCATATCAATTTATAATATTTTAAAGTAGCAAAATCTGAAATTCTTAAGAAACAACCATGAAGGGATTTCACATTAAAAGAAAAAAGTTTATGGTTTATAAACATTTTAAGAATCAAATTATTACTAGAAATGATGATTTCTAGAAGGATCAAATGGATTTGTAAATTGGTGAACATGAAAAGAAATACAATGAATGCTGAGTTAATGCTTACTCACCAAAAACCGTTGACCAATGTGAAAATATAAATTGTTAATCTTTACCTTTTTAGACGTGTCGGTGACATTCAATTCGCATGTTCATGGGTTAAAATTTAGTATAAATAGAACCCCTACTCCCCCATTTAGAGGCACGATTTTAAAGTTAGAACCAATTATTTGTGTTATTGCACTCAAATATAATTTTATAACCTTGTCTTTGTTTTTTCATTTTTTTTTTAATTTTTAGTTTGAATTATTGTATTTGATTGATTTGGCTTGAATATATATTGAGATTTGCAATTTCTAATATATATTTTTTTTGATGGAAAAAAATATTAGAAATTGCATATCTCAATTTATTTATTCTAAATAATGGGTTGTCCCGTAGTTACATAATTCGCCGACATGATTCAAGATTAGGGGCTATCATAACCCAAGATTAGGGATTTGGGTTGTTCCGTAGTTACATAATTCGCCGACATGATTCAAGATTTGGCTTGAATATATTGAGTTTTTATTTGTCTTCAATTTTTTGGTGCTAATTTTGTTGATCTAAGTGATTTTTTTAAAAAAATTATTTAATTTTGGGAGTATTCTTGTGGTTTGGTTATACAATTCTTAGATGAGATTGGTGAATGCTAAGCTTTGATGCCAAAGAGGTGTGAGCTCTCTGATAAAAGAGCTTGACTCTGTAACCTCAACGGACATGGTTCAAATCATCCCACCAGAGATAATTGTCAAAAAGTTTGACTTGGTCATATGATACATTTTCTTATGTTGTGTTTATACCTCCCATATACATTTTATCTTTTGAGATTCTTCTTATGGGTTTTAATCCTATATCATTTCTCTTTATTACCCTCTCTCAGTTTTATCAAACTTGATCTTCTTGGTTTTAGTTGTTTCTTGGTTTTTATCCACGTGCTTCCCTTTAATGAATGTGAAGTCCACTGTTCGTCTCTTTCAATGTCTCATATTTCACATTGTATTCGGACTACTGTGATTATATAGAAATATTTGCCTTTTGGTGTTAATTTCTGCAATTATACGTCTATAACCTGCATGTTTATAAATTTTAATGTTTCAGTAAGCCATAGATATGATTAATATCCATGGTATACTTATTCCATTTATTTTTTTCATATTAAACTCAGACGTTGAACTCACTTCGCAGGGATTTAATTTCTTTTCACATCACCGTTGATGATTGTGAATTACCTATTTTTCATTAATAGTGTAAAGCCCACACTAAACGTATCTAGAGAGTTTAGCATGTGCATCATCTTTAGTACTGGATACATTAAAATTTACAACATTAAGTCTTCGAATGAATAATTATATACAACAATACGCGTTCGTACAATCAACAATACAATACTAAAACATGTAGTATAATAAGACCGTTAACATGACAGTTGTTAGTGCAACCGCCAATATTATTTAAATTTACACCATATCAATTTATAATATTTTAAAGTAGCAAAATCTGAAATTCTTAAGAAACAACCATGAAGGGATTTCACATTAAAAGAAAAAAGTTTATGGTTTATAAACATTTTAAGAATCAAATTATTACTAGAAATGATGATTTCTAGAAGGATCAAATGGATTTGTAAATTGGTGAACATGAAAAGAAATACAATGAATGCTGAGTTAATGCTTACTCACCAAAAACCGTTGACCAATGTGAAAACATAAATTGTTAATCTTTACCTTTTTAGACGTGTCGGTGACATTCAATTCGCATGTTCATGGGTTAAAATTTAGTATAAATAGAACCCCTACTCCCCCATTTAGAGGCACGATTTTAAAGTTAGAACCAATTATTTGTGTTATTGCACTCAAATATAATTTTATAACCTTGTCTTTGTTTTTTCATTTTTTTTTTAATTTTTAGTTTGAATTATTGTATTTGATTGATTTGGCTTGAATATATATTGAGATTTGCAATTTCTAATATATATTTTTTTTGATGGAAAAAAATATTAGAAATTGCATATCTCAATTTATTTATTCTAAATAATGGGTTGTCCCGTAGTTACATAATTCGCCGACATGATTCAAGATTAGGGGCTATCATAACCCAAGATTAGGGATTTGGGTTGTCCCGTAGTTACATAATTCGCCGACATGATTCAAGATTTGGCTTGAATATATTGAGTTTTTATTTGTCTTCAATTTTTTGGTGCTAATTTTGTTGATCTAAGTGATTTTTTTAAAAAAATTATTTAATTTTGGGAGTATTCTTGTGGTTTGGTTATACAATTCTTAGATGAGATTGGTGAATGCTAAGCTTTGATGCCAAAGAGGTGTGAGCTCTCTGATAAAAGAGCTTGACTCTGTAACCTCAACGGACATGGTTCAAATCATCCCACCAGAGATAATTGTCAAAAAGTTTGACTTGGTCATATGATACATTTTCTTATGTTGTGTTTATACCTCCCATATACATTTTATCTTTTGAGATTCTTCTTATGGGTTTTAATCCTATATCATTTCTCTTTATTACCCTCTCTCAGTTTTATCAAACTTGATCTTCTTGGTTTTAGTTGTTTCTTGGTTTTTATCCACGTGCTTCCCTTTAATGAATGTGAAGTCCACTGTTCGTCTCTTTCAATGTCTCATATTTCACATTGTATTCGGACTACTGTGATTATATAGAAATATTTGCCTTTTGGTGTTAATTTCTGCAATTATACGTCTATAACCTGCATGTTTATAAATTTTAATGTTTCAGTAAGCCATAGATATGATTAATATCCATGGTATACTTATTCCATTTATTTTTTTCATATTAAACTCAGACGTTGAACTCACTTCGCAGGGATTTAATTTCTTTTCACATCACCGTTGATGATTGTGAATTACCTATTTTTCATTAATAGTGTAAAGCCCACACTAAACGTATCTAGAGAGTTTAGCATGTGCATCATCTTTAGTACTGGATACATTAAAATTTACAACATTAAGTCTTCGAATGAATAATTATATACAACAATACGCGTTCGTACAATCAACAATACAATACTAAAACATGTAGTATAATAAGACCGTTAACATGACAGTTGTTAGTGCAACCGCCAATATTATTTAAATTTACACCATATCAATTTATAATATTTTAAAGTAGCAAAATCTGAAATTCTTAAGAAACAACCATGAAGGGATTTCACATTAAAAGAAAAAAGTTTATGGTTTATAAACATTTTAAGAATCAAATTATTACTAGAAATGATGATTTCTAGAAGGATCAAATGGATTTGTAAATTGGTGAACATGAAAAGAAATACAATGAATGCTGAGTTAATGCTTACTCACCAAAAACCGTTGACCAATGTGAAAACATAAATTGTTAATCTTTACCTTTTTAGACGTGTCGGTGACATTCAATTCGCATGTTCATGGGTTAAAATTTAGTATAAATAGAACCCCTACTCCCCCATTTAGAGGCACGATTTTAAAGTTAGAACCAATTATTTGTGTTATTGCACTCAAATATAATTTTATAACCTTGTCTTTGTTTTTTCATTTTTTTTTTAATTTTTAGTTTGAATTATTGTATTTGATTGATTTGGCTTGAATATATATTGAGATTTGCAATTTCTAATATATATTTTTTTTGATGGAAAAAAATATTAGAAATTGCATATCTCAATTTATTTATTCTAAATAATGGGTTGTCCCGTAGTTACATAATTCGCCGACATGATTCAAGATTAGGGGCTATCATAACCCAAGATTAGGGATTTGGGTTGTCCCGTAGTTACATAATTCGCCGACATGATTCAAGATTTGGCTTGAATATATTGAGTTTTTATTTGTCTTCAATTTTTTGGTGCTAATTTTGTTGATCTAAGTGATTTTTTTAAAAAAATTATTTAATTTTGGGAGTATTCTTGTGGTTTGGTTATACAATTCTTAGATGAGATTGGTGAATGCTAAGCTTTGATGCCAAAGAGGTGTGAGCTCTCTGATAAAAGAGCTTGACTCTGTAACCTCAACGGACATGGTTCAAATCATCCCACCAGAGATAATTGTCAAAAAGTTTGACTTGGTCATATGATACATTTTCTTATGTTGTGTTTATACCTCCCATATACATTTTATCTTTTGAGATTCTTCTTATGGGTTTTAATCCTATATCATTTCTCTTTATTACCCTCTCTCAGTTTTATCAAACTTGATCTTCTTGGTTTTAGTTGTTTCTTGGTTTTTATCCACGTGCTTCTCTTTAATGAATGTGAAGTCCACTGTTCGTCTCTTTCAATGTCTCATATTTCACATTGTATTCGGACTACTGTGATTATATAGAAATATTTGCCTTTTGGTGTTAATTTCTGCAATTATACGTCTATAACCTGCATGTTTATAAATTTTAATGTTTCAGTAAGCCATAGATATGATTAATATCCATGGTATACTTATTCCATTTATTTTTTTCATATTAAACTCAGACGTTGAACTCACTTCGCAGGGATTTAATTTCTTTTCACATCACCGTTGATGATTGTGAATTACCTATTTTTCATTAATAGTGTAAAGCCCACACTAAACGTATCTAGAGAGTTTAGCATGTGCATCATCTTTAGTACTGGATACATTAAAATTTACAACATTAAGTCTTCGAATGAATAATTATATACAACAATACGCGTTCGTAGAATCAACAATACAATACTAAAACATGTAGTATAATAAGACCGTTAACATGACAGTTGTTAGTGCAACCGCCAATATTATTTAAATTTACACCATATCAATTTATAATATTTTAAAGTAGCAAAATCTGAAATTCTTAAGAAACAACCATGAAGGGATTTCACATTAAAAGAAAAAAGTTTATGGTTTATAAACATTTTAAGAATCAAATTATTACTAGAAATGATGATTTCTAGAAGGATCAAATGGATTTGTAAATTGGTGAACATGAAAAGAAATACAATGAATGCTGAGTTAATGCTTACTCACCAAAAACCGTTGACCAATGTGAAAACATAAATTGTTAATCTTTACCTTTTTAGACGTGTCGGTGACATTCAATTCGCATGTTCATGGGTTAAAATTTAGTATAAATAGAACCCCTACTCCCCCATTTAGAGGCACGATTTTAAAGTTAGAACCAATTATTTGTGTTATTGCACTCAAATATAATTTTATAACCTTGTCTTTGTTTTTTCATTTTTTTTTTAATTTTTAGTTTGAATTATTGTATTTGATTGATTTGGCTTGAATATATATTGAGATTTGCAATTTCTAATATATATTTTTTTTGATGGAAAAAAAAATTAGAAATTGCATATCTCAATTTATTTATTCTAAATAATGGGTTGTCCCGTAGTTACATAATTCGCCGACATGATTCAAGATTAGGGGCTATCATAACCCAAGATTAGGGATTTGGGTTGTCCCGTAGTTACATAATTCGCCGACATGATTCAAGATTTGGCTTGAATATATTGAGTTTTTATTTGTCTTCAATTTTTTGGTGCTAATTTTGTTGATCTAAGTGATTTTTTTAAAAAAATTATTTAATTTTGGGAGTATTCTTGTGGTTTGGTTATACAATTCTTAGATGAGATTGGTGAATGCTAAGCTTTGATGCCAAAGAGGTGTGAGCTCTCTGATAAAAGAGCTTGACTCTGTAACCTCAACGGACATGGTTCAAATCATCCCACCAGAGAGAATTGTCAAAAAGTTTGACTTGGTCATATGATACATTTTCTTATGTTGTGTTTATACCTCCCATATACATTTTATCTTTTGAGATTCTTCTTATGGGATTTAATCCTATATCATTTCTCTTTATTACCCTCTCTCAGTTTTATCAAACTTGATCTTCTTGGTTTTAGTTGTTTCTTGGTTTTTATCCACGTGCTTCTCTTTAATGAATGTGAAGTCCACTGTTCGTCTCTTTCAATGTCTCATATTTCACATTGTATTCGGACTACTGTGATTATATAGAAATATTTTCCTTTTGGTGTTAATTTCTGCAATTATACGTCTATAACCTGCATGTTTATAAATTTTAATGTTTCAGTAAGCCATAGATATGATTAATATCCATGGTATACTTATTCCATTTATTTTTTTCATATTAAACTCAGACGTTGAACTCACTTCGCAGGGATTTAATTTCTTTTCACATCACCGTTGATGATTGTGAATTACCTATTTTTCATTAATAGTGTAAAGCCCACACTAAACGTATCTAGAGAGTTTAGCATGTGCATCATCTTTAGTACTGGATACATTAAAATTTACAACATTAAGTCTTCGAATGAATAATTATATACAACAATACGCGTTCGTACAATCAACAATACAATACTAAAACATGTAGTATAATAAGACCGTTAACATGACAGTTGTTAGTGCAACCGCCAATATTATTTAAATTTACACCATATCAATTTATAATATTTTAAAGTAGCAAAATCTGAAATTCTTAAGAAACAACCATGAAGGGATTTCACATTAAAAGAAAAAAGTTTATGGTTTATAAACATTTTAAGAATCAAATTATTACTAGAAATGATGATTTCTAGAAGGATCAAATGGATTTGTAAATTGGTGAACATGAAAAGAAATACAATGAATGCTGAGTTAATGCTTACTCACCAAAAACCGTTGACCAATGTGAAAACATAAATTGTTAATCTTTACCTTTTTAGACGTGTCGGTGACATTCAATTCGCATGTTCATGGGTTAAAATTTAGTATAAATAGAACCCCTACTCCCCCATTTAGAGGCACGATTTTAAAGTTAGAACCAATTATTTGTGTTATTGCACTCAAATATAATTTTATAACCTTGTCTTTGTTTTTTCATTTTTTTTTTAATTTTTAGTTTGAATTATTGTATTTGATTGATTTGGCTTGAATATATATTGAGATTTGCAATTTCTAATATATATTTTTTTTGATGGAAAAAAATATTAGAAATTGCATATCTCAATTTATTTATTCTAAATAATGGGTTGTCCCTTAGTTACATAATTCGCCGACATGATTCAAGATTAGGGGCTATCATAACCCAAGATTAGGGATTTGGGTTGTCCCGTAGTTACATAATTCGCCGACATGATTCAAGATTTGGCTTGAATATATTGAGTTTTTATTTGTCTTCAATTTTTTGGTGCTAATTTTGTTGATCTAAGTGATTTTTTTTTAAAAAATTATTTAATTTTGGGAGTATTCTTGTGGTTTGGTTATACAATTCTTAGATGAGATTGGTGAATGCTAAGCTTTGATGCCAAAGAGGTGTGAGCTCTCTGATAAAAGAGCTTGACTCTGTAACCTCAACGGACATGGTTCAAATCATCCCACCAGAGAGAATTGTCAAAAAGTTTGACTTGGTCATATGATACATTTTCTTATGTTGTGTTTATACCTCCCATATACATTTTATCTTTTGAGATTCTTCTTATGGGTTTTAATCCTATATCATTTCTATTTATTACCCTCTCTCAGTTTTATCAAACTTGATCTTCTTGGTTTTAGTTGTTTCTTGGTTTTTATCCACGTGCTTCTCTTTAATGAATGTGAAGTCCACTGTTCGTCTCTTTCAATGTCTCATATTTCACATTGTATTCGGACTACTGTGATTATATAGAAATATTTTCCTTTTGGTGTTAATTTCTGCAATTATACGTCTATAACCTGCATGTTTATAAATTTTAATGTTTCAGTAAGCCATAGATATGATTAATATCCATGGTATACTTATTCCATTTATTTTTTTCATATTAAACTCAGACGTTGAACTCACTTCGCAGGGATTTAATTTCTTTTCACATCACCGTTGATGATTGTGAATTACCTATTTTTCATTAATAGTGTAAAGCCCACACTAAACGTACTAGAGAGTTTAGCATGTGCATTGTAACATCCCAGACTGCTTACAGGATTGCCGACTAACCCCACAAACCAACACGAGTCTTTTCAGCATGCTTTGTCCTCACTCACATGCTTACCGGGAAACTTCCCGGTAGGTCACCCATCCTAGTACTACTCCAAGCCAAGCACGCTTAACTATGGAGTTCCTATGGATTGAGCTCCCGAAAAGAAGATGCATCTTGTTGATATGGGTAGTACCTAACAATTCTTATAAGCCTTCCTTCAACCATGTAGTCCCATACCTACACGGCCTCCGGATCCCTCTCATTCCGATGTGTTTCGGTTCCTACTATTGTCGTGGGGGTCCCTTGCGGCTTAAACCGTTCCCCTTAGGTCGGGAACCTTTCGTATCCACCTAGCGGGATATCGAAAGCCAAGACGTGGGTGTTACATGCCCACCAGCTTCCGTCTGGTTCGTCCCCGAACCACACCGTACTGGGAGAGGTCTGCTCTGATACCAAGTGTAACATCCCAGACTGCTTACAGGATTGCCGACTAACCCCACAAACCAACACGAGTCTTTTCAGCATGCTTTGTCCTCACTCACATGCTTACCGGGAAACTTCCCGGTAGGTCACCCATCCTAGTACTACTCCAAGCCAAGCACGCTTAACTATGGAGTTCCTATGGATTGAGCTCCCGAAAAGAAGATGCATCTTGTTGATATGGGTAGTACCTAACAATTCTTATAAGCCTTCCTTCAACCATGTAGTCCCATACCTACACGGCCTCCGGATCCCTCTCATTCCGATGTGTTTCGGTTCCTACTATTGTCGTGGGGGTCCCTTGCGGCTTAAACCGTTCCCCTTAGGTCGGGAACCTTTCGTATCCACCTAGCGGGATATCGAAAGCCACGACGTGGGTGTTACATGCATCATCTTTAGTACTGGATACATTAAAATTTACAACATTAAGTCTTCGAATGAATAATTATATACAACAATACGCGTTCGTACAATCAACAATACAATACTAAAACATGTAGTATAATAAGACCGTTAACATGACAGTTGTTAGTGCAACCGCCAATATTATTTAAATTTACACCATATCAATTTATAATATTTTAAAGTAGCAAAATCTGAAATTCTTAAGAAACAACCATGAAGGGATTTCACATTAAAAGAAAAAAGTTTATGGTTTATAAACATTTTAAGAATCAAATTATTACTAGAAATGATGATTTCTAGAAGGATCAAATGGATTTGTAAATTGGTGAACATGAAAAGAAATACAATGAATGCTGAGTTAATGCTTACTCACCAAAAACCGTTGACCAATGTGAAAACATAAATTGTTAATCTTTACCTTTTTAGACGTGTCGGTGACATTCAATTCGCATGTTCATGGGTTAAAATTTAGTATAAATAGAACCCCTACTCCCCCATTTAGAGGCACGATTTTAAAGTTAGAACCAATTATTTGTGTTATTGCACTCAAATATAATTTTATAACCTTGTCTTTGTTTTTTCATTTTTTTTTTAATTTTTAGTTTGAATTATTGTATTTGATTGATTTGGCTTGAATATATATTGAGATTTGCAATTTCTAATATATATTTTTTTTGATGGAAAAAAATATTAGAAATTGCATATCTCAATTTATTTATTCTAAATAATGGGTTGTCCCGTAGTTACATAATTCGCCGACATGATTCAAGATTAGGGGCTATCATAACCCAAGATTAGGGATTTGGGTTGTCCCGTAGTTACATAATTCGCCGACATGATTCAAGATTTGGCTTGAATATATTGAGTTTTTATTTGTCTTCAATTTTTTGGTGCTAATTTTGTTGATCTAAGTGATTTTTTTAAAAAAATTATTTAATTTTGGGAGTATTCTTGTGGTTTGGTTATACAATTCTTAGATGAGATTGGTGAATGCTAAGCTTTGATGCCAAAGAGGTGTGAGCTCTCTGATAAAAGAGCTTGACTCTGTAACCTCAACGGACATGGTTCAAATCATCCCACCAGAGAGAATTGTCAAAAAGTTTGACTTGGTCATATGATACATTTTCTTATGTTGTGTTTATACCTCCCATATACATTTTATCTTTTGAGATTCTTCTTATGGGTTTTAATCCTATATCATTTCTCTTTATTACCCTCTCTCAGTTTTATCAAACTTGATCTTCTTGGTTTTAGTTGTTTCTTGGTTTTTATCCACGTGCTTCTCTTTAATGAATGTGAAGTCCACTGTTCGTCTCTTTCAATGTCTCATATTTCACATTGTATTCGGACTACTGTGATTATATAGAAATATTTTCCTTTTGGTGTTAATTTCTGCAATTATACGTCTATAACCTGCATGTTTATAAATTTTAATGTTTCAGTAAGCCATAGATATGATTAATATCCATGGTATACTTATTCCATTTATTTTTTTCATAT
Organism: Medicago sativa; assembly: GCF_051527215.1. Classification (NCBI taxonomy): domain Eukaryota; kingdom Viridiplantae; phylum Streptophyta; class Magnoliopsida; order Fabales; family Fabaceae; genus Medicago; species Medicago sativa. The sequence goes on from NC_140752.1 coordinate 59,899,140, forward strand.
TAAACTCAGACGTTGAACTCACTTCGCAGGGATTTAATTTCTTTTCACATCACCGTTGATGATTGTGAATTACCTATTTTTCATTAATAGCGTAAAGCCCACACTAAACGTATCTAGAGAGTTTAGCATGTGCATCATCTTTAGTACTGGATACATTAAAATTTACAACATTAAGTCTTCGAATGAATAATTATATACAACAATACGCGTTCGTACAATCAACAATACAATACTAAAACATGTAGTATAATAAGACCGTTAACATGACAGTTGTTAGTGCAACCGCCAATATTATTTAAATTTACACCATATCAATTTATAATATTTTAAAGTAGCAAAATCTGAAATTCTTAAGAAACAACCATGAAGGGATTTCACATTAAAAGAAAAAAGTTTATGGTTTATAAACATTTTAAGAATCAAATTATTACTAGAAATGATGATTTCTAGAAGGATCAAATGGATTTGTAAATTGGTGAACATGAAAAGAAATACAATGAATGCTGAGTTAATGCTTACTCACCAAAAACCGTTGACCAATGTGAAAACATAAATTGTTAATCTTTACCTTTTTAGACGTGTCGGTGACATTCAATTCGCATGTTCATGGGTTAAAATTTAGTATAAATAGAACCCCTACTCCCCCATTTAGAGGCACGATTTTAAAGTTAGAACCAATTATTTGTGTTATTGCACTCAAATATAATTTTATAACCTTGTCTTTGTTTTTTCATTTTTTTTTAATTTTTAGTTTTAATTATTGTATTTGATTGATTTGGCTTGAATATATATTGAGATTTGCAATTTCTAATATATATTTTTTTTGATGGAAAAAAATATTAGAAATTGCATATCTCAATTTATTTATTCTAAATAATGGGTTGTCCCGTAGTTACATAATTCGCCGACATGATTCAAGATTAGGGGCTATCATAACCCAAGATTAGGGATTTGGGTTGTCCCGTAGTTACATAATTCGCCGACATGATTCAAGATTTGGCTTGAATATATTGAGTTTTTATTTGTCTTCAATTTTTTGGTGCTAATTTTGTTGATCTAAGTGATTTTTTTAAAAAAATTATTTAATTTTGGGAGTATTCTTGTGGTTTGGTTATACAATTCTTAGATGAGATTGGTGAATGCTAAGCTTTGATGCCAAAGAGGTGTGAGCTCTCTGATAAAAGAGCTTGACTCTGTAACCTCAACGGACATGGTTCAAATCATCCCACCAGAGAGAATTGTCAAAAAGTTTGACTTGGTCATATGATACATTTTCTTATGTTGTGTTTATACCTCCCATATACATTTTATCTTTTGAGATTCTTCTTATGGGTTTTAATCCTATATCATTTCTCTTTATTACCCTCTCTCAGTTTTATCAAACTTGATCTTCTTGGTTTTAGTTGTTTCTTGGTTTTTATCCACGTGCTTCTCTTTAATGAATGTGAAGTCCACTGTTCGTCTCTTTCAATGTCTCATATTTCACATTGTATTCGGACTACTGTGATTATATAGAAATATTTTCCTTTTGGTGTTAATTTCTGCAATTATACGTCTATAACCTGCATGTTTATAAATTTTAATGTTTCAGTAAGCCATAGATATGATTAATATCCATGGTATACTTATTCCATTTATTTTTTTCATATTAAACTCAGACGTTGAACTCACTTCGCAGGGATTTAATTTCTTTTCACATCACCGTTGATGATTGTGAATTACCTATTTTTCATTAATAGCGTAAAGCCCACACTAAACGTATCTAGAGAGTTTAGCATGTGCATCATCTTTAGTACTGGATACATTAAAATTTACAACATTAAGTCTTCGAATGAATAATTATATACAACAATACGCGTTCGTACAATCAACAATACAATACTAAAACATGTAGTATAATAAGACCGTTAACATGACAGTTGTTAGTGCAACCGCCAATATTATTTAAATTTACACCATATCAATTTATAATATTTTAAAGTAGCAAAATCTGAAATTCTTAAGAAACAACCATGAAGGGATTTCACATTAAAAGAAAAAAGTTTATGGTTTATAAACATTTTAAGAATCAAATTATTACTAGAAATGATGATTTCTAGAAGGATCAAATGGATTTGTAAATTGGTGAACATGAAAAGAAATACAATGAATGCTGAGTTAATGCTTACTCACCAAAAACCGTTGACCAATGTGAAAACATAAATTGTTAATCTTTACCTTTTTAGACGTGTCGGTGACATTCAATTCGCATGTTCATGGGTTAAAATTTAGTATAAATAGAACCCCTACTCCCCCATTTAGAGGCACGATTTTAAAGTTAGAACCAATTATTTGTGTTATTGCACTCAAATATAATTTTATAACCTTGTCTTTGTTTTTTCATTTTTTTTTAATTTTTAGTTTTAATTATTGTATTTGATTGATTTGGCTTGAATATATATTGAGATTTGCAATTTCTAATATATATTTTTTTTGATGGAAAAAAATATTAGAAATTGCATATCTCAATTTATTTATTCTAAATAATGGGTTGTCCCGTAGTTACATAATTCGCCGACATGATTCAAGATTAGGGGCTATCATAACCCAAGATTAGGGATTTGGGTTGTCCCGTAGTTACATAATTCGCCGACATGATTCAAGATTTGGCTTGAATATATTGAGTTTTTATTTGTCTTCAATTTTTTGGTGCTAATTTTGTTGATCTAAGTGATTTTTTTAAAAAAATTATTTAATTTTGGGAGTATTCTTGTGGTTTGGTTATACAATTCTTAGATGAGATTGGTGAATGCTAAGCTTTGATGCCAAAGAGGTGTGAGCTCTCTGATAAAAGAGCTTGACTCTGTAACCTCAACGGACATGGTTCAAATCATCCCACCAGAGAGAATTGTCAAAAAGTTTGACTTGGTCATATGATACATTTTCTTATGTTGTGTTTATACCTCCCATATACATTTTATCTTTTGAGATTCTTCTTATGGGTTTTAATCCTATATCATTTCTCTTTATTACCCTCTCTCAGTTTTATCAAACTTGATCTTCTTGGTTTTAGTTGTTTCTTGGTTTTTATCCACGTGCTTCTCTTTAATGAATGTGAAGTCCACTGTTCGTCTCTTTCAATGTCTCATATTTCACATTGTATTCGGACTACTGTGATTATATAGAAATATTTTCCTTTTGGTGTTAATTTCTGCAATTATACGTCTATAACCTGCATGTTTATAAATTTTAATGTTTCAGTAAGCCATAGATATGATTAATATCCATGGTATACTTATTCCATTTATTTTTTTCATATTAAACTCAGACGTTGAACTCACTTCGCAGGGATTTAATTTCTTTTCACATCACCGTTGATGATTGTGAATTACCTATTTTTCATTAATAGCGTAAAGCCCACACTAAACGTATCTAGAGAGTTTAGCATGTGCATCATCTTTAGTACTGGATACATTAAAATTTACAACATTAAGTCTTCGAATGAATAATTATATACAACAATACGCGTTCGTACAATCAACAATACAATACTAAAACATGTAGTATAATAAGACCGTTAACATGACAGTTGTTAGTGCAACCGCCAATATTATTTAAATTTACACCATATCAATTTATAATATTTTAAAGTAGCAAAATCTGAAATTCTTAAGAAACAACCATGAAGGGATTTCACATTAAAAGAAAAAAGTTTATGGTTTATAAACATTTTAAGAATCAAATTATTACTAGAAATGATGATTTCTAGAAGGATCAAATGGATTTGTAAATTGGTGAACATGAAAAGAAATACAATGAATGCGGAGTTAATGCTTGCTCACCAAAAACCGTTGACCAATGTGAAAACATAAATTGTTAATCTTTACCTTTTTAGACGTGTCGGTGACATTCAATTCGCATGTTCATGGGTTAAAATTTAGTATAAATAGAACCCCTACTCCCCCATTTAGAGGCACGATTTTAAAGTTAGAACCAATTATTTGTGTTATTGCACTCAAATATAATTTTATAACCTTGTCTTTGTTTTTTCATTTTTTTTTAATTTTTAGTTTGAATTATTGTATTTGATTGATTTGGCTTGAATATATATTGAGATTTGCAATTTCTAATATATATTTTTTTTGATGGAAAAAAATATTAGAAATTGCATATCTCAATTTATTTATTCTAAATAATGGGTTGTCCCGTAGTTACATAATTCGCCGACATGATTCAAGATTAGGGGCTATCATAACCCAAGATTAGGGATTTGGGTTGTCCCGTAGTTACATAATTCGCCGACATGATTCAAGATTTGGCTTGAATATATTGAGTTTTTATTTGTCTTCAATTTTTTGGTGCTAATTTTGTTGATCTAAGTGATTTTTTTAAAAAAATTATTTAATTTTGGGAGTATTCTTGTGGTTTGGTTATACAATTCTTAGATGAGATTGGTGAATGCTAAGCTTTGATGCCAAAGAGGTGTGAGCTCTCTGATAAAAGAGCTTGACTCTGTAACCTCAACGGACATGGTTCAAATCATCCCACCAGAGAGAATTGTCAAAAAGTTTGACTTGGTCATATGATACATTTTCTTATGTTGTGTTTATACCTCCCATATACATTTTATCTTTTGAGATTCTTCTTATGGGTTTTAATCCTATATCATTTCTCTTTATTACCCTCTCTCAGTTTTATCAAACTTGATCTTCTTGGTTTTAGTTGTTTCTTGGTTTTTATCCACGTGCTTCTCTTTAATGAATGTGAAGTCCACTGTTCGTCTCTTTCAATGTCTCATATTTCACATTGTATTCGGACTACTGTGATTATATAGAAATATTTTCCTTTTGGTGTTAATTTCTGCAATTATACGTCTATAACCTGCATGTTTATAAATTTTAATGTTTCAGTAAGCCGTAGATATGATTAATATCCATGGTATACTTATTCCATTTATTTTTTTCATATTAAACTCAGACGTTGAACTCACTTCGCAGGGATTTAATTTCTTTTCACATTACCGTTGATGATTGTGAATTACCTATTTTTCATTAATAGTGTAAAGCCCACACTAAACGTATCTAGAGAGTTTAGCATGTGCATCATCTTTAGTACTGGATACATTAAAATTTACAACATTAAGTCTTCGAATGAATAATTATATACAACAATACGCGTTCGTACAATCAACAATACAATACTAAAACATGTAGTATAATAAGACCGTTAACATGACAGTTGTTAGTGCAACCGCCAATATTATTTAAATTTACACCATATCAATTTATAATATTTTAAAGTAGCAAAATCTGAAATTCTTAAGAAACAACCATGAAGGGATTTCACATTAAAAGAAAAAAGTTTATGGTTTATAAACATTTTAAGAATCAAATTATTACTAGAAATGATGATTTCTAGAAGGATCAAATGGATTTGTAAATTGGTGAACATGAAAAGAAATACAATGAATGCTGAGTTAATGCTTACTCACCAAAAACCGTTGACCAATGTGAAAACATAAATTGTTAATCTTTACCTTTTTAGACGTGTCGGTGACATTCAATTCGCATGTTCATGGGTTAAAATTTAGTATAAATAGAACCCCTACTCCCCCATTTAGAGGCACGATTTTAAAGTTAGAACCAATTATTTGTGTTATTGCACTCAAATATAATTTTATAACCTTGTCTTTGTTTTTTCATTTTTTATTTAATTTTTAGTTTGAATTATTGTATTTGATTGATTTGGCTTGAATATATATTGAGATTTGCAATTTCTAATATATATTTTTTTTGATGGAAAAAAATATTAGAAATTGCATATCTCAATTTATTTATTCTAAATAATGGGTTGTCCCGTAGTTACATAATTCGCCGACATGATTCAAGATTAGGGGCTATCATAACCCAAGATTAGGGATTTGGGTTGTCCCGTAGTTACATAATTCGCCGACATGATTCAAGATTTGGCTTGAATATATTGAGTTTTTATTTGTCTTCAATTTTTTGGTGCTAATTTTGTTGATCTAAGTGATTTTTTTAAAAAAATTATTTAATTTTGGGAGTATTCTTGTGGTTTGGTTATACAATTCTTAGATGAGATTGGTGAATGCTAAGCTTTGATGCCAAAGAGGTGTGAGCTCTCTGATAAAAGAGCTTGACTCTGTAACCTCAACGGACATGGTTCAAATCATCCCACCAGAGAGAATTGTCAAAAAGTTTGACTTGGTCATATGATACATTTTCTTATGTTGTGTTTATACCTCCCATATACATTTTATCTTTTGAGATTCTTCTTATGGGTTTTAATCCTATATCATTTCTCTTTATTACCCTCTCTCAGTTTTATCAAACTTGATCTTCTTGGTTTTAGTTGTTTCTTGGTTTTTATCCACGTGCTTCTCTTTAATGAATGTGAAGTCCACTGTTCGTCTCTTTCAATGTCTCATATTTCACATTGTATTCGGACTACTGTGATTATATAGAAATATTTTCCTTTTGGTGTTAATTTCTGCAATTATACGTCTATAACCTGCATGTTTATAAATTTTAATGTTTCAGTAAGCCATAGATATGATTAATATCCATGGTATACTTATTCCATTTATTTTTTTCATATTAAACTCAGACGTTGAACTCACTTCGCAGGGATTTAATTTCTTTTCACATCACCGTTGATGATTGTGAATTACCTATTTTTCATTAATAGTGTAAAGCCCACACTAAACGTATCTAGAGAGTTTAGCATGTGCATCATCTTTAGTACTGGATACATTAAAATTTACAACATTAAGTCTTCGAATGAATAATTATATACAACAATACGCGTTCGTACAATCAACAATACAATACTAAAACATGTAGTATAATAAGACCGTTAACATGACAGTTGTTAGTGCAACCGCCAATATTATTTAAATTTACACCATATCAATTTATAATATTTTAAAGTAGCAAAATCTGAAATTCTTAAGAAACAACCATGAAGGGATTTCACATTAAAAGAAAAAAGTTTATGGTTTATAAACATTTTAAGAATCAAATTATTACTAGAAATGATGATTTCTAGAAGGATCAAATGGATTTGTAAATTGGTGAACATGAAAAGAAATACAATGAATGCTGAGTTAATGCTTACTCACCAAAAACCGTTGACCAATGTGAAAACATAAATTGTTAATCTTTACCTTTTTAGACGTGTCGGTGACATTCAATTCGCATGTTCATGGGTTAAAATTTAGTATAAATAGAACCCCTACTCCCCCATTTAGAGGCACGATTTTAAAGTTAGAACCAATTATTTGTGTTATTGCACTCAAATATAATTTTATAACCTTGTCTTTGTTTTTTCATTTTTTTTTAATTTTTAGTTTGAATTATTGTATTTGATTGATTTGGCTTGAATATATATTGAGATTTGCAATTTCTAATATATATTTTTTTTGATGGAAAAAAATATTAGAAATTGCATATCTCAATTTATTTATTCTAAATAATGGGTTGTCCCGTAGTTACATAATTCGCCGACATGATTCAAGATTAGGGGCTATCATAACCCAAGATTAGGGATTTGGGTTGTCCCGTAGTTACATAATTCGCCGACATGATTCAAGATTTGGCTTGAATATATTGAGTTTTTATTTGTCTTCAATTTTTTGGTGCTAATTTTGTTGATCTAAGTGATTTTTTTAAAAAAATTATTTAATTTTGGGAGTATTCTTGTGGTTTGGTTATACAATTCTTAGATGAGATTGGTGAATGCTAAGCTTTGATGCCAAAGAGGTGTGAGCTCTCTGATAAAAGAGCTTGACTCTGTAACCTCAACGGACATGGTTCAAATCATCCCACCAGAGAGAATTGTCAAAAAGTTTGACTTGGTCATATGATACATTTTCTTATGTTGTGTTTATACCTCCCATATACATTTTATCTTTTGAGATTCTTCTTATGGGTTTTAATCCTATATCATTTCTCTTTATTACCCTCTCTCAGTTTTATCAAACTTGATCTTCTTGGTTTTAGTTGTTTCTTGGTTTTTATCCATGTGCTTCTCTTTAATGAATGTGAAGTCCACTGTTCGTCTCTTTCAATGTCTCATATTTCACATTGTATTCGGACTACTGTGATTATATAGAAATATTTTCCTTTTGGTGTTAATTTCTGCAATTATACGTCTATAACCTGCATGTTTATAAATTTTAATGTTTCAGTAAGCCATAGATATGATTAATATCCATGGTATACTTATTCCATTTATTTTTTTCATATTAAACTCAGACGTTGAACTCACTTCGCAGGGATTTAATTTCTTTTCACATCACCGTTGATGATTGTGAATTACCTATTTTTCATTAATAGTGTAAAGCCCACACTAAACGTATGTAGAGAGTTTAGCATGTGCATCATCTTTAGTACTGGATACATTAAAATTTACAACATTAAGCCTTCGAATGAATAATTATATACAACAATACGCGTTCGTACAATCAACAATACAATACTAAAACATGTAGTATAATAAGACCGTTAACATGACAGTTGTTAGTGCAACCGCCAATATTATTTAAATTTACACCATATCAATTTATAATATTTTAAAGTAGCAAAATCTGAAATTCTTAAGAAACAACCATGAAGGGATTTCACATTAAAAGAAAAAAGTTTATGGTTTATAAACATTTTAAGAATCAAATTATTACTAGAAATGATGATTTCTAGAAGGATCAAATGGATTTGTAAATTGGTGAACATGAAAAGAAATACAATGAATGCTGAGTTAATGCTTACTCACCAAAAACCGTTGACCAATGTGAAAACATAAATTGTTAATCTTTACCTTTTTAGACGTGTCGGTGACATTCAATTCGCATGTTCATGGGTTAAAATTTAGTATAAATAGAACCCCTACTCCCCCATTTAGAGGCACGATTTTAAAGTTAGAACCAATTATTTGTGTTATTGCACTCAAATATAATTTTATAACCTTGTCTTTGTTTTTTCATTTTTTTTTAATTTTTAGTTTGAATTATTGTATTTGATTGATTTGGCTTGAATATATATTGAGATTTGCAATTTCTAATATATATTTTTTTTGATGGAAAAAAATATTAGAAATTGCATATCTCAATTTATTTATTCTAAATAATGGGTTGTCCCGTAGTTACATAATTCGCCGACATGATTCAAGATTAGGGGCTATCATAACCCAAGATTAGGGATTTGGGTTGTCCCGTAGTTACATAATTCGCCGACATGATTCAAGATTTGGCTTGAATATATTGAGTTTTTATTTGTCTTCAATTTTTTGGTGCTAATTTTGTTGATCTAAGTGATTTTTTTAAAAAAATTATTTAATTTTGGGAGTATTCTTGTGGTTTGGTTATACAATTCTTAGATGAGATTGGTGAATGCTAAGCTTTGATGCCAAAGAGGTGTGAGCTCTCTGATAAAAGAGCTTGACTCTGTAACCTCAACGGACATGGTTCAAATCATCCCACCAGAGAGAATTGTCAAAAAGTTTGACTTGGTCATATGATACATTTTCTTATGTTGTGTTTATACCTCCCATATACATTTTATCTTTTGAGATTCTTCTTATGGGTTTTAATCCTATATCATTTCTCTTTATTACCCTCTCTCAGTTTTATCAAACTTGATCTTCTTGGTTTTAGTTGTTTCTTGGTTTTTATCCACGTGCTTCTCTTTAATGAATGTGAAGTCCACTGTTCGTCTCTTTCAATGTCTCATATTTCACATTGTATTCGGACTACTGTGATTATATAGAAATATTTTCCTTTTGGTGTTAATTTCTGCAATTATACGTCTATAACCTGCATGTTTATAAATTTTAATGTTTCAGTAAGCCATAGATATGATTAATATCCATGGTATACTTATTCCATTTATTTTTTTCATATTAAACTCAGACATTGAACTCACTTCGCAGGGATTTAATTTCTTTTCACATCACCGTTGATGATTGTGAATTACCTATTTTTCATTAATAGTGTAAAGCCCACACTAAACGTATCTAGAGAGTTTAGCATGTGCATCATCTTTAGTACTGGATACATTAAAATTTACAACATTAAGTCTTCGAATGAATAATTATATACAACAATACGCGTTCGTACAATCAACAATACAATACTAAAACATGTAGTATAATAAGACCGTTAACATGACAGTTGTTAGTGCAACCGCCAATATTATTTAAATTTACACCATATCAATTTATAATATTTTAAAGTAGCAAAATCTGAAATTCTTAAGAAACAACCATGAAGGGATTTCACATTAAAAGAAAAAAGTTTATGGTTTATAAACATTTTAAGAATCAAATTATTACTAGAAATGATGATTTCTAGAAGGATCAAATGGATTTGTAAATTGGTGAACATGAAAAGAAATACAATGAATGCTGAGTTAATGCTTACTCACCAAAAACCGTTGACCAATGTGAAAACATAAATTGTTAATCTTTACCTTTTTAGACGTGTCGGTGACATTCAATTCGCATGTTCATGGGTTAAAATTTAGTATAAATAGAACCCCTACTCCCCCATTTAGAGGCACGATTTTAAAGTTAGAACCAATTATTTGTGTTATTGCACTCAAATATAATTTTATAACCTTGTCTTTGTTTTTTCATTTTTTTTTAATTTTTAGTTTGAATTATTGTATTTGATTGATTTGGCTTGAATATATATTGAGATTTGCAATTTCTAATATATATTTTTTTTGATGGAAAAAAATATTAGAAATTGCATATCTCAATTTATTTATTCTAAATAATGGGTTGTCCCGTAGTTACATAATTCGCCGACATGATTCAAGATTATGGGCTATCATAACCCAAGATTAGGGATTTGGGTTGTCCCGTAGTTACATAATTCGCCGACATGATTCAAGATTTGGCTTGAATATATTGAGTTTTTATTTGTCTTCAATTTTTTGGTGCTAATTTTGTTGATCTAAGTGATTTTTTTTTAAAAATTATTTAATTTTGGGAGTATTCTTGTGGTTTGGTTATACAATTCTTAGATGAGATTGGTGAATGCTAAGCTTTGATGCCAAAGAGGTGTGAGCTCTCTGATAAAAGAGCTTGACTCTGTAACCTCAACGGACATGGTTCAAATCATCCCACCAGAGAGAATTGTCAAAAAGTTTGACTTGGTCATATGATACATTTTCTTATGTTGTGTTTATACCTCCCATATACATTTTATCTTTTGAGATTCTTCTTATGGGTTTTAATCCTATATCATTTCTCTTTATTACCCTCTCTCAGTTTTATCAAACTTGATCTTCTTGGTTTTAGTTGTTTCTTGGTTTTTATCCACGTGCTTCTCTTTAATGAATGTGAAGTCCACTGTTCGTCTCTTTCAATGTCTCATATTTCACATTGTATTCGGACTACTGTGATTATATAGAAATATTTTCCTTTTGGTGTTAATTTCTGCAATTATACGTCTATAACCTGCATGTTTATAAATTTTAATGTTTCAGTAAGCCATAGATATGATTAATATCCATGGTATACTTATTCCATTTATTTTTTTCATATTAAACTCAGACGTTGAACTCACTTCGCAGGGATTTAATTTCTTTTCACATCACCGTTGATGATTGTGAATTACCTATTTTTCATTAATAGTGTAAAGCCCACACTAAACGTATCTAGAGAGTTTAGCATGTGCATCATCTTTAGTACTGGATACATTAAAATTTACAACATTAAGTCTTCGAATGAATAATTATATACAACAATACGCGTTCGTACAATCAACAATACAATACTAAAACATGTAGTATAATAAGACCGTTAACATGACAGTTGTTAGTGCAACCGCCAATATTATTTAAATTTACACCATATCAATTTATAATATTTTAAAGTAGCAAAATCTGAAATTCTTAAGAAACAACCATGAAGGGATTTCACATTAAAAGAAAAAAGTTTATGGTTTATAAACATTTTAAGAATCAAATTATTACTAGAAATGATGATTTCTAGAAGGATCAAATGGATTTGTAAATTGGTGAACATGAAAAGAAATACAATGAATGCTGAGTTAATGCTTACTCACCAAAAACCGTTGACCAATGTGAAAACATAAATTGTTAATCTTTACCTTTTTAGACGTGTCGGTGACATTCAATTCGCATGTTCATGGGTTAAAATTTAGTATAAATAGAACCCCTACTCCCCCATTTAGAGGCACGATTTTAAAGTTAGAACCAATTATTTGTGTTATTGCACTCAAATATAATTTTATAACCTTGTCTTTGTTTTTTCATTTTTTTTTTTAATTTTTAGTTTGAATTATTGTATTTGATTGATTTGGCTTGAATATATATTGAGATTTGCAATTTCTAATATATATTTTTTTGATGGAAAAAAATATTAGAAATTGCATATCTCAATTTATTTATTCTAAATAATGGGTTGTCCCGTAGTTACATAATTCGCCGACATGATTCAAGATTAGGGGCTATCATAACCCAAGATTAGGGATTTAGGTTGTCCCGTAGTTACATAATTCGCCGACATGATTCAAGATTTGGCTTGAATATATTGAGTTTTTATTTGTCTTCAATTTTTTGGTGCTAATTTTGTTGATCTAAGTGATTTTTTTTAAAAATTATTTAATTTTGGGAGTATTCTTGTGGTTTGGTTATACAATTCTTAGATGAGATTGGTGAATGCTAAGCTTTGATGCCAAAGAGGTGTGAGCTCTCTGATAAAACAGCTTGACTCTGTAACCTCAACGGACATGGTTCAAATCATCCCACCAGAGAGAATTGTCAAAAAGTTTGACTTGGTCATATGATACATTTTCTTATGTTGTGTTTATACCTCCCATATACATTTTATCTTTTGAGATTCTTCTTATGGGTTTTAATCCTATATCATTTCTCTTTATTACCCTCTCTCAGTTTTATCAAACTTGATCTTCTTGGTTTTAGTTGTTTCTTGGTTTTTATCCACGTGCTTCTCTTTAATGAATGTGAAGTCCACTGTTCGTCTCTTTCAATGTCTCATATTTCACATTGTATTCGGACTACTGTGATTATATAGAAATATTTTCCTTTTGGTGTTAATTTCTGCAATTATACGTCTATAACCTGCATGTTTATAAATTTTAATGTTTCAGTAAGCCATAGATATGATTAATATCCATGGTATACTTATTCCATTTATTTTTTTCATATTAAACTCAGACGTTGAACTCACTTCGCAGGGATTTAATTTCTTTTCACATCACCGTTGATGATTGTGAATTACCTATTTTTCATTAATAGTGTAAAGCCCACACTAAACGTATCTAGAGAGTTTAGCATGTGCATCATCTTTAGTACTGGATACATTAAAATTTACAACATTAAGTCTTCGAATGAATAATTATATACAACAATACGCGTTCGTACAATCAACAATACAATACTAAAACATGTAGTATAATAAGACCGTTAACATGACAGTTGTTAGTGTAACCGCCAATATTATTTAAATTTACACCATATCAATTTATAATATTTTAAAGTAGCAAAATCTGAAATTCTTAAGAAACTACCATGAAGGGATTTCACATTAAAAGAAAAAAGTTTATGGTTTATAAACATTTTAAGAATCAAATTATTACTAGAAATGATGATTTCTAGAAGGATCAAATGGATTTGTAAATTGGTGAACATGAAAAGAAATACAATGAATGCTGAGTTAATGCTTACTCACCAAAAACTGTTGACCAATGTGAAAACATAAATTGTTAATCTTTACCTTTTTAGACGTGTCGGTGACATTCAATTCGCATGTTCATGGGTTAAAATTTAGTATAAATAGAACCCCTACTCCCCCATTTAGAGGCACGATTTTAAAGTTAGAACCAATTATTTGTGTTATTGCACTCAAATATAATTTTATAACCTTGTCTTTGTTTTTTCATTTTTTTTTTAATTTTTAGTTTGAATTATTGTATTTGATTGATTTGGCTTGAATATATATTGAGATTTGCAATTTCTAATATATATTTTTTTTGATGGAAAAAAATATTAGAAATTGCATATCTCAATTTATTTATTCTAAATAATGGGTTGTCCCGTAGTTACATAATTCGCCGACATGATTCAAGATTATGGGCTATCATAACCCAAGATTAGGGATTTGGGTTGTCCCGTAGTTACATAATTCGCCGACATGATTCAAGATTTGGCTTGAATATATTGAGTTTTTATTTGTCTTCAATTTTTTGGTGCTAATTTTGTTGATCTAAGTGATTTTTTTTTAAAAATTATTTAATTTTGGGAGTATTCTTGTGGTTTGGTTATACAATTCTTAGATGAGATTGGTGAATGCTAAGCTTTGATGCCAAAGAGGTGTGAGCTCTCTGATAAAAGAGCTTGACTCTGTAACCTCAACGGACATGGTTCAAATCATCCCACCAGAGAGAATTGTCAAAAAGTTTGACTTGGTCATATGATACATTTTCTTATGTTGTGTTTATACCTCCCATATACATTTTATCTTTTGAGATTCTTCTTATGGGTTTTAATCCTATATCATTTCTCTTTATTACCCTCTCTCAGTTTTATCAAACTTGATCTTCTTGGTTTTAGTTGTTTCTTGGTTTTTATCCACGTGCTTCTCTTTAATGAATGTGAAGTCCACTGTTCGTCTCTTTCAATGTCTCATATTTCACATTGTATTCGGACTACTGTGATTATATAGAAATATTTGCCTTTTGGTGTTAATTTCTGCAATTATATGTCTATAACCTGCATGTTTATAAATTTTAATGTTTCAGTAAGCCATAGATATGATTAATATCCATGGTATACTTATTCCATTTATTTTTTTCATATTAAACTCAGACGTTGAACTCACTTCGCAGGGATTTAATTTCTTTTCACATCACCGTTGATGATTGTGAATTACCTATTTTTCATTAATAGTGTAAAGCCCACACTAAACGTATCTAGATAGTTTATGTAACATCCCGCCCGTCAGTATCAGAATAATACTAGTCGATTGAGCCAGAGGAAATTAATTCAAGGAAAATAAGTATGGAGAATATTTATTATGTAATGTCAGCATAATACGGATGAAGTATCAGTGTCGTATTAAATACGCTTAAGGCAAGGGCCAAATGGTAAAGTCACATGGAAGGGATATTTATTTGTGTTGGGCACCAAAATATCCCATTCTCTATTCTCTTTCTCTCTCTAAGATGTTGGAAAACAATTTTCCTCTTCCTTCTCTCTACTCCCACGCCTCTATCTCTCTTCTTCTCTTCATCAAACTTCCAAAACTTATTCCTCTCAAAGATTAAGCTTATGTTATGGTATTTCCAAGTTTTGTGAACAAGTAGAAGCTTATATTGAGCTTATTCTTTCAACTCTATTATCACAAGGAAAGAATCATGAAACTAGGGTTTTGGTGAAGGAAGTTTTGGGGTTGGAATAGAGATGAGCAAGCAAGGATCATGGTGCTTAGATTGCAAGAAAGATCAACAGGATTGATGGGTTGAGCAAAGGGAGTATGTTGATCAAAAGCTAGGGTTTTGGCTTGTTGAGCTTGGAACTTGGAGCTGTCACAAGAATTTGTTTAGGTGAGTTCCATAGATAGATATCCTACCCTTGGGATTATGTTTATGTCATGTAAGATTAACATGAAATTCTAGGTTCCAAGTATTATGTTTAGTACCCCTTTTGTACCATTTATGATCAAATATTGTTAATTGATGCCATGCACAAGTTATAAGCTGTTTTTATGATGTTTTGGATGATTAGAATGAATTAGAACATTTGAATTGAGGTTTTTATGCAAAATCACGTTTTCTGCAGAATTCTGGGCTGCTACAGTTCGCCAGGCGGAATTTAGCTCGCCATGGCGAGCTGGGGATCAGGGCTCTCTGGAGTAGCTCGCCATTGAGCTCGCCATGGCGAAAAATTTCGCCATGGCGGAGAGAATTTGGCCAGGCGAAATTGACTGCACAGCACGTGTTGTCAATTCGTTTTGCGACCAACAAGGGCTATCCGAGGCTCGGTCTTGCAGTATCTTTTTAAACTATGAAACCCCTCAATTCCAAGTGCCTAAAATACAATTCCAAACAAGATTTTAATCAAGGGAAAGGCATGGCAAATTGTTAACAATACTTGTTGATAAATGATACGCACGAGTGATATGTTATGCAATATGTTCGGGTAGTGATGAATTAAGCAAGGGCATGAATGTAGAGCCTCGACATAGTTGTTGAGAACTAGCAAGATAGCATGAATTCCTAAGTATGTCAAGTATAGGAATATGAAAGCATATGTAAGTAAGACGCGAAGTATAATCTCTTCGCACATGAGCAAGAATAAGTTAGCAAGTAAGTTAAGCCATGGATTGATTAGTTGATCTCTCCACCTTGAATAAGTATGTACAAGTATGAACATTTACCGCTAATCGGATCGATTAAGGTTCCGAGGTAACCATGTATGCATGATTATGTTTAACTTATGTGCACGACAAGACTATGACTAATATGTGTAGGTGACATGTCTCTTGATATCCACATCAGGGGGATACAAGGGGTTCTCGTAATGAGAACGATTCAAGCCGTAAGGGACCCGCATGTCACTGAGTAAATAAGACGTAGGTGCTCGTGTCTCTTGTTATCCACGCCAAGGGGATACGGGAGGTTCTCGACCTAAGGGGAACGGTTCAAGCCGCAAGGGACCCGCATGACACCGAGGGAGTCCGATGTACGTACATCGGTCATGTATGGGATTGATCTCGGGGTTACTCCACCCGGGACTATCCGTAAAATGAATCAAGATAATAATTGTTTGTTCAACGCTAACCAATGAATGAACTTAGATACGTTTATGTTTATCATGATTATGATTATGTTATGTTCAAGATTATGCAAGAGTGAATCCATGCAAGTTTATGTTTAAGAGTAAGAGCATTAGATGCTACATGACATGTACAAGGCATGGATTAGAGCAAGTAAATATTATGATACCGATGACGATCTTAGGTTCCCCTAATCGTCCGGTTTAGAATCGTGCCATGATTATGATATACTTAGGCCTTGATACGTAGAGCGTATTCTTGGCAATGCGGTTTTAGATTCCCCCTCGACCGCCATGACACGTATAGGAAGTGAAGCCTATAACAAGTTAAGATAAGACTATGACGGCTTTAGTATACACTACCGTCTAAGTATGCCAGTCCCCACACACGTATAGTCAACCGTCAGGTTGTAATGTAGACACGTGGTGACCGTAGGTTTCCCCTTGAGGTTGCCTATAGCCTAGGATTTAGGGGAACTCACTGAGACATTATGTCTCATCCCAATCCTTATTTGTTTCAGATAAGCAGGATGTTTATGCATGTTCGGAGCCGGATGGATATTACTTCAAGGGTTCGTTCGTAAAGCTGCAGGACGTTATGGACATCAAGGATGTATTTTTATGTATGGATGAGTTGTGTTGTATTATTATTTATACGAACGTGACTTGATGTAAATATTATTCATTCGGAAAAATTTTATGTTGTATATTTTAATGTATCCAGTACTAAGAATAACGTTCATGCTAAACTTTCTAGATACGTTTAGTGTGGGTGTTACAATTGGTATCAGAGCAGGTCGATTCAGACCGTGCCTTGGGTCATTAAATTACAACTAAGGTAGTGGGACCATTGGGTTCCAGGTAAATGTTCTAGTTGTTGTTGTTAGTTGAGCCTGATCAACTCAATTTAACATTCAACGATTTGAACAGATGCCTGAGAGCTGAATAGGACCCAGGAGGAACGAAGTATGTGATGAAGTGGTTTGATCGTGCCAAAAGGTGGCCGATGAACTAATCAAGTAGAAGTGTGAATCCTCCGGGAATGTAAGGCATGTTAAGAAGGAACGTTCCGACAAGGTCGGGTAAGATGATAGTGATACTTAATGTACCCGTAAGCGAAGAAGTTGGATATATATTTAGGCATGGCTAAAAGTTTCAGTAAGAGATATTGGAACGGATTTATGATATTCTGGAATGTCAGAAGAAGGTTATAAAATAGTGAGAAGTCGACATATGATGACATAGTCAGCAGGTTCTCAGGAATAGCAATATGTGAATGAAGTTAAGGACATGTATGCTCGGAAAGTTGCGTAAGTGGCAATGTAACGAGGTAAGTTATTCATAGTAGAGAAAGTTTTATGTTATTAGGAGTAAGGCATTGATTTCCGACGTGCCAAGAATTGTATTGAAAAGGGTTGAGGATGGCCATGCATATGTGATAGAGTATTTTACGATGATAGGAATGAATGATGTGCATTGTATACTTGAGAATAAGAATTTTATGCAATAAATGTTTTCTGAAAAAAAATAAATATAGAGTTGAAGAAGCTCACCAATAGCAAGCCTGGGACGAAACTTTCTATTTTTTATAAAATCTTCCCTTTCGTTCCTATGGTTTGCAATGACTATTGGGGAGATGTCTTCACCATAATCTTTTATGTGACAAAAAAATCTTTTATGATATCAAGTAACGAATGCATATCATAACCTAAGATTTCCAAGGGGAAAGACATGGGCAACCATCAACGAAATCGATACGGTTTAAGGTAGCTTTGGAAGTTAATGTGTTAAGAATGAATAACATGCCAAGATCAAGAGTATAGAAGTTCCAGTATCTAGAAGGAAAGTCACATATGTTTATGCAAGAGGTATGAAGTAAGAGGTTAAAGTGGTGCAAAGTTATGAGGAATCACAAGGTTCACGGATTATGTGGAATTATGACGTATCTCTCGAACCTATGTCTTGCTTAATTGACTTGCTAAGGCTCATTATGAAGTTGAACTATAAAGTTTAAAGGATTTTAAAAAAAAAAGATTTACACGTATGGGTGATTGAGGTTGATATTTTGAAAACTCACGAGATCTTCTAGGAACCGGTTTGCTTCGACACTCGTAGAGCGGGCTAGACTTATAAGAGTCTAAGTTTGATGGCACGTATGTGTTATCAACTCGTTCTATGATTTTAGAGCAACGGCTGGTGCCTAAACTTAATTTATATAGTAGAAAATTTTCAACGTCAATGACCCATGCGTTAGTTTACGAAGTTTTTCTTTAAAGGAAAAATTAACGAGCAAGCATTGATATGATTAAGCAAAATATAGTATGCGAGAATGGAAAGGCTAAATGTTTAAGACATATATGTTCAAGTACAAGACGAGTTGTAAAAAGGAATTTGAGTTTACTCGGAAACAAGATCAAGTATGATATGTATACCTCAGCAGGTGAATGCAACCAGCAAATGTAAGGTTTACCCCCAAGTCAAGTATTATGAGTATAAGATAAGTTATCACGAGTTTTGAAATTTCAAGATAAGTGTAAGGTTATGGCGTTAGTTGCAACATGGAAGATTTTGAAAACATTACAAGAAGTTAGTATTCAAGTGGTAAGTAGGAATATGAAGTCTCAATTGCTCTATCGGATTAGAGTAGTGGTTTAAGCCAACCGGTGGGAATCAGAGTAGCGCCATGGAAGCTAATCGTTAAACACAAAACATGGGATTTTAGTATGAAAGAATCTTTGAGAAGAATATTCGGTTGGTAACACAAGTGTAACAAGAATGCATCCTAAGACAAGCGAGGAGATCTCGATGTGATAAGTAAGTATGGATGTTTATATAGTCGGTGTTGGCTAAGGTAAAAGTTTTAAGTATGTGCTTTTACGTAAGTAAGATGAGAAAGACAAGAGTTGCCATATATTAATTGGCCAAGATGTATGAATGATGATAATGGAAAGTGTGTAAGGTTCAGAAGGTTTCCTCTTGTGATTCATATAATGATCATAGCATCAAGGAAGAAGACCGGTTTCAGGAAAAGGTATTAATGCTCAAGCGATAACCGAATGAGATGATATGGTGAATCAAGTTATGTGTTCCTGAAGAAGAGGAACAAGTTACCGTAAAGTGGGCTAAGAATCGTCTATGGTTTATGTTATGCAGTAGTATGTGTCCAAATTATGTATAACAGTTAAGGAGGTAAGAATCCACCTTCGGAGTTAAGTATGTTATCATGAAAGGAGTGCAACCCTCGAGTTTGTGCAATGAGAGTCATACTTTCGTATGCGATACTTGTTGAGTGAAAACGATTCTTGTTAAAATATATTAAGTCATGATTTTAAAGCTTTTAAAAGTTAAGACTGGTATTATGGAACTTGGGAACGATATTTATTTAAACTCATGGAATTAAACATTTTCGAAACTGATGACATACGTCGTAAGTGAACTCACTTAAGATGTACAAAACTTCAGGACCAACTTGTCGTGGACAAGTTTAGGGGCGAGTTGTTAAATCTTTTTCCAAAAATATCGAAACTTGTCCGGTGGTTCCTTTATACAATCAGTTTTGGAAATGATAAAATCCTTTTAGTCATGTATAAATTCGTTCCAACAACCCGAATACCAAAGTTTAAGAAAATTTCTTTAAGCAAGATGCTAGAACACGTATCGTTATCATTTAACAAGTAGTGGCAATTCAAAGTATGCACACGTTATGGAAACGACAATGTTCGTATGAAGCCAATACCATGTAGAATACACGGAATTGTATTAAGAGTCTACGATGTATGTGCAAGTGGATGTGCTAGTAAGTTTCAAAAGTATGTGAATCATGATGTTAATTAATAGATTATCAGATGAAGTGGTGAGTTGATTTCACTTTTTCATGTCAAGCTATATAAGTTACCCCTCAGTACGGGTGATAAGATGCAATAAGATTGCAATGAGATCGAAGGTTTCCTAAGACTCAGAAAGGGATAGGTGATTCGTGGAGTCGTCTTTTGAGTAATGTACGTAAGAGGCATAAGTCGCAAAGTGCGGTAAGAAAGATTGTGTATGCATGAAAAGAATGTTTTAATGTTGCAAGTAAGCACTGCAGGGCAAACCTGGTTTCCGGAAGGATTCCAGTTAAAAGGCAAATCCTGAGTGTTCATGTTTATGATAAGATACCTTTATGAATGGTTTATGTTAAGCGGTTAAGATACGAGTCCGAGACAATACGTCTATGTGTAGCAAGGTAAGTTCCAAATCATGATGTACTAAGATAACTTCGGAGTTTAAGTGATATTAAGATCAAGAAAGTTATATGCTCATGTATGTGAATCAAGAAACAAGACGAAACACAAGTAATGATGAACTTCTTGAGAATCCGTGTTTTTTTTTATACATGTAAGGCCTAGACCACAGTTGGTAAGTTCTTGTCATGAGGATTGGTAGTTGATCTTTAAATTTCGAGGACGAAATTTTTTTTAAGGGGGGTAGAATGTAACATCCCGCCCGTCAGTATCAGAATAATACTAGTCGATTGAGCCAGAGGAAATTAATTCAAGGAAAATAAGTATGGAGAATATTTATTATGTAATGTCAGCATAATACGGATGAAGTATCAGTGTCGTATTAAATACGCTTAAGGCAAGGGCCAAATGGTAAAGTCACATGGAAGGGATATTTATTTGTGTTGGGCACCAAAATATCCCATTCTCTATTCTCTTTCTCTCTCTAAGATGTTGGAAAACAATTTTCCTCTTCCTTCTCTCTACTCCCACGCCTCTATCTCTCTTCTTCTCTTCATCAAACTTCCAAAACTTATTCCTCTCAAAGATTAAGCTTATGTTATGGTATTTCCAAGTTTTGTGAACAAGTAGAAGCTTATATTGAGCTTATTCTTTCAACTCTATTATCACAAGGAAAGAATCATGAAACTAGGGTTTTGGTGAAGGAAGTTTTGGGGTTGGAATAGAGATGAGCAAGCAAGGATCATGGTGCTTAGATTGCAAGAAAGATCAACAGGATTGATGGGTTGAGCAAAGGGAGTATGTTGATCAAAAGCTAGGGTTTTGGCTTGTTGAGCTTGGAACTTGGAGCTGTCACAAGAATTTGTTTAGGTGAGTTCCATAGATAGATATCCTACCCTTGGGATTATGTTTATGTCATGTAAGATTAACATGAAATTCTAGGTTCCAAGTATTATGTTTAGTACCCCTTTTGTACCATTTATGATCAAATATTGTTAATTGATGCCATGCACAAGTTATAAGCTGTTTTTATGATGTTTTGGATGATTAGAATGAATTAGAACATTTGAATTGAGGTTTTTATGCAAAATCACGTTTTCTGCAGAATTCTGGGCTGCTACAGTTCGCCAGGCGGAATTTAGCTCGCCATGGCGAGCTGGGGATCAGGGCTCTCTGGAGTAGCTCGCCATTGAGCTCGCCATGGCGAAAAATTTCGCCATGGCGGAGAGAATTTGGCCAGGCGAAATTGACTGCACAGCACGTGTTGTCAATTCGTTTTGCGACCAACAAGGGCTATCCGAGGCTCGGTCTTGCAGTATCTTTTTAAACTATGAAACCCCTCAATTCCAAGTGCCTAAAATACAATTCCAAACAAGATTTTAATCAAGGGAAAGGCATGGCAAATTGTTAACAATACTTGTTGATAAATGATACGCACGAGTGATATGTTATGCAATATGTTCGGGTAGTGATGAATTAAGCAAGGGCATGAATGTAGAGCCTCGACATAGTTGTTGAGAACTAGCAAGATAGCATGAATTCCTAAGTATGTCAAGTATAGGAATATGAAAGCATATGTAAGTAAGACGCGAAGTATAATCTCTTCGCACATGAGCAAGAATAAGTTAGCAAGTAAGTTAAGCCATGGATTGATTAGTTGATCTCTCCACCTTGAATAAGTATGTACAAGTATGAACATTTACCGCTAATCGGATCGATTAAGGTTCCGAGGTAACCATGTATGCATGATTATGTTTAACTTATGTGCACGACAAGACTATGACTAATATGTGTAGGTGACATGTCTCTTGATATCCACATCAGGGGGATACAAGGGGTTCTCGTAATGAGAACGATTCAAGCCGTAAGGGACCCGCATGTCACTGAGTAAATAAGACGTAGGTGCTCGTGTCTCTTGTTATCCACGCCAAGGGGATACGGGAGGTTCTCGACCTAAGGGGAACGGTTCAAGCCGCAAGGGACCCGCATGACACCGAGGGAGTCCGATGTACGTACATCGGTCATGTATGGGATTGATCTCGGGGTTACTCCACCCGGGACTATCCGTAAAATGAATCAAGATAATAATTGTTTGTTCAACGCTAACCAATGAATGAACTTAGATACGTTTATGTTTATCATGATTATGATTATGTTATGTTCAAGATTATGCAAGAGTGAATCCATGCAAGTTTATGTTTAAGAGTAAGAGCATTAGATGCTACATGACATGTACAAGGCATGGATTAGAGCAAGTAAATATTATGATACCGATGACGATCTTAGGTTCCCCTAATCGTCCGGTTTAGAATCGTGCCATGATTATGATATACTTAGGCCTTGATACGTAGAGCGTATTCTTGGCAATGCGGTTTTAGATTCCCCCTCGACCGCCATGACACGTATAGGAAGTGAAGCCTATAACAAGTTAAGATAAGACTATGACGGCTTTAGTATACACTACCGTCTAAGTATGCCAGTCCCCACACACGTATAGTCAACCGTCAGGTTGTAATGTAGACACGTGGTGACCGTAGGTTTCCCCTTGAGGTTGCCTATAGCCTAGGATTTAGGGGAACTCACTGAGACATTATGTCTCATCCCAATCCTTATTTGTTTCAGATAAGCAGGATGTTTATGCATGTTCGGAGCCGGATGGATATTACTTCAAGGGTTCGTTCGTAAAGCTGCAGGACGTTATGGACATCAAGGATGTATTTTTATGTATGGATGAGTTGTGTTGTATTATTATTTATACGAACGTGACTTGATGTAAATATTATTCATTCGGAAAAATTTTATGTTGTATATTTTAATGTATCCAGTACTAAGAATAACGTTCATGCTAAACTTTCTAGATACGTTTAGTGTGGGTGTTACAGTTTAGCATGTGCATCATCTTTAGTACTGGATACATTAAAATTTACAACATTAAGTCTTCGAATGAATAATTATATACAACAATACGCGTTCGTACAATCAACAATACAATACTAAAACATGTAGTATAATAAGACCGTTAACATGACAGTTGTTAGTGCAACCGCCAATATTATTTAAATTTACACCATATCAATTTATAATATTTTAAAGTAGCAAAATCTGAAATTCTTAAGAAACAACCATGAAGGGATTTCACATTAAAAGAAAAAAGTTTATGGTTTATAAACATTTTAAGAATCAAATTATTACTAGAAATGATGATTTCTAGAAGGATCAAATGGATTTGTAAATTGGTGAACATGAAAAGAAATACAATGAATGCTGAGTTAATGCTTACTCACCAAAAACCGTTGACCAATGTGAAAACATAAATTGTTAATCTTTACCTTTTTAGACGTGTCGGTGACATTCAATTCGCATGTTCATGGGTTAAAATTTAGTATAAATAGAACCCCTACTCCCCCATTTAGAGGCACGATTTTAAAGTTAGAACCAATTATTTGTGTTATTGCACTCAAATATAATTTTATAACCTTGTCTTTGTTTTTTCATTTTTTTTTTAATTTTTAGTTTGAATTATTGTATTTGATTGATTTGGCTTGAATATAGATTGAGATTTGCAATTTCTAATATATATTTTTTTTGATGGAAAAAAATATTAGAAATTGCATATCTCAATTTATTTATTCTAAATAATGGGTTGTCCCGTAGTTACATAATTCGCCGACATGATTCAAGATTATGGGCTATCATAACCCAAGATTAGGGATTTGGGTTGTCCCGTAGTTACATAATTCGCGGACATGATTCAAGATTTGGCTTGAATATTTTGAGTTTTTATTTGTCTTCAATTTTTTGGTGCTAATTTTGTTGATCTAAGTGATTTTTTTTTTAAAAATTATTTAATTTTGGGAGTATTCTTGTGGTTTGGTTATACAATTCTTAGATGAGATTGGTGAATGCTAAGCTTTGATGCCAAAGAGGTGTGAGCTCTCTGATAAAAGAGCTTGACTCTGTAACCTCAACGGACATGGTTCAAATCATCCCACCAGAGAGAATTGTCAAAAAGTTTGACTTGGTCATATGATACATTTTCTTATGTTGTGTTTATACCTCCCATATACATTTTATCTTTTGAGATTCTTCTTATGGGTTTTAATCCTATATCATTTCTCTTTATTACCCTCTCTCAGTTTTATCAAACTTGATCTTCTTGGTTTTAGTTGTTTCTTGGTTTTTATCCACGTGCTTCTCTTTAATGAATGTGAAGTCCACTGTTCGTCTCTTTCAATGTCTCATATTTCACATTGTATTCGGACTACTGTGATTATATAGAAATATTTTCCTTTTGGTGTTAATTTCTGCAATTATACGTCTATAACCTGCATGTTTATAAATTTTAATGTTTCAGTAAGCCATAGATATGATTAATATCCATGGTATACTTATTCCATTTATTTTTTTCATATTAAACTCAGACGTTGAACTCACTTCGCAGGGATTTAATTTCTTTTCACATCACCGTTGATGATTGTGAATTACCTATTTTTCATTAATAGTGTAAAGCCCACACTAAACGTATCTAGAGAGTTTAGCATGTGCATCATCTTTAGTACTGGATACATTAAAATTTACAACATTAAGTCTTCGAATGAATAATTATATACAACAATACGCGTTCGTACAATCAACAATACAATACTAAAACATGTAGTATAATAAGACCGTTAACATGACAGTTGTTAGTGCAACCGCCAATATTATTTAAATTTACACCATATCAATTTATAATATTTTAAAGTAGCAAAATCTGAAATTCTTAAGAAACAACCATGAAGGGATTTCACATTAAAAGAAAAAAGTTTATGGTTTATAAACATTTTAAGAATCAAATTATTACTAGAAATGATGATTTCTAGAAGGATCAAATGGATTTGTAAATTGGTGAACATGAAAAGAAATACAATGAATGCTGAGTTAATGCTTACTCACCAAAAACCGTTGACCAATGTGAAAACATAAATTGTTAATCTTTACCTTTTTAGACGTGTCGGTGACATTCAATTCGCATGTTCATGGGTTAAAATTTAGTATAAATAGAACCCCTACTCCCCCATTTAGAGGCACGATTTTAAAGTTAGAACCAATTATTTGTGTTATTGCACTCAAATATAATTTTATAACCTTGTCTTTGTTTTTTCATTTTTTTTTTAATTTTTAGTTTGAATTATTGTATTTGATTGATTTGGCTTGAATATATATTGAGATTTGCAATTTCTAATATATATTTTTTTTGATGGAAAAAAATATTAGAAATTGCATATCTCAATTTATTTATTCTAAATAATGGGTTGTCCCGTAGTTACATAATTCGCCGACATGATTCAAGATTATGGGCTATCATAACCCAAGATTAGGGATTTGGGTTGTCCCGTAGTTACATAATTCGCCGACATGATTCAAGATTTGGCTTGAATATATTGAGTTTTTATTTGTCTTCAATTTTTTGGTGCTAATTTTGTTGATCTAAGTGATTTTTTTTTAAAAATTATTTAATTTTGGGAGTATTCTTGTGGTTTGGTTATACAATTCTTAGATGAGATTGGTGAATGCTAAGCTTTGATGCCAAAGAGGTGTGAGCTCTCTGATAAAAGAGCTTGACTCTGTAACCTCAACAGACATGGTTCAAATCATCCCACCAGAGAGAATTGTCAAAAAGTTTGACTTGGTCATATGATACATTTTCTTATGTTGTGTTTATACCTCCCATATACATTTTATCTTTTGAGATTCTTCTTATGGGTTTTAATCCTATATCATTTCTCTTTATTACCCTCTCTCAGTTTTATCAAACTTGATCTTCTTGGTTTTAGTTGTTTCTTGGTTTTTATCCACGTGCTTCTCTTTAATGAATGTGAAGTCCACTGTTCGTCTCTTTCAATGTCTCATATTTCACATTGTATTCGGACTACTGTGATTATATAGAAATATTTGCCTTTTGGTGTTAATTTCTGCAATTATATGTCTATAACCTGCATGTTTATAAATTTTAATGTTTTAGTAAGCCATAGATATGATTAATATCCATGGTATACTTATTCCATTTATTTTTTTCATATTAAACTCATACGTTGAACTCACTTCGCAGGGATTTAATTTCTTTTCACATCACCGTTGATGATTGTGAATTACCTATTTTTCATTAATAGTGTAAAGCCCACACTAAACGTATCTAGAGAGTTTAGCATGTGCATCATCTTTAGTACTGGATACATTAAAATTTACAACATTAAGTCTTCGAATGAATAATTATATACAACAATACGCGTTCGTACAATCAACAATACAATACTAAAACATGTAGTATAATAAGACCGTTAACATGACAGTTGTTAGTGCAACCGCCAATATTATTTAAATTTACACCATATCAATTTATAATATTTTAAAGTAGCAAAATCTGAAATTCTTAAGAAACAACCATGAAGGGATTTCACATTAAAAGAAAAAAGTTTATGGTTTATAAACATTTTAAGAATCAAATTATTACTAGAAATGATGATTTCTAGAAGGATCAAATGGATTTGTAAATTGGTGAACATGAAAAGAAATACAATGAATGCTGAGTTAATGCTTACTCACCAAAAACCGTTGACCAATGTGAAAACATAAATTGTTAATCTTTACCTTTTTAGACGTGTCGGTGACATTCAATTCGCATGTTCATGGGTTAAAATTTAGTATAAATAGAACCCCTACTCCCCCATTTAGAGGCACGATTTTAAAGTTAGAACCAATTATTTGTGTTATTGCACTCAAATATAATTTTATAACCTTGTCTTTGTTTTTTCATTTTTTTTTTAATTTTTAGTTTGAATTATTGTATTTGATTGATTTGGCTTGAATATATATTGAGATTTGCAATTTCTAATATATATTTTTTTTGATGGAAAAAAATATTAGAAATTGCATATCTCAATTTATTTATTCTAAATAATGGGTTGTCCCGTAGTTACATAATTCGCCGACATGATTCAAGATTATGGGCTATCATAACCCAAGATTAGGGATTTGGGTTGTCCCGTAGTTACATAATTCGCCGACATGATTCAAGATTTGGCTTGAATATATTGAGTTTTTATTTGTCTTCAATTTTTTGGTGCTAATTTTGTTGATCTAAGTGATTTTTTTTTAAAAATTATTTAATTTTGGGAGTATTCTTGTGGTTTGGTTATACAATTCTTAGATGAGATTGGTGAATGCTAAGCTTTGATGCCAAAGAGGTGTGAGCTCTCTGATAAAAGAGCTTGACTCTGTAACCTCAACAGACATGGTTCAAATCATCCCACCAGAGAGAATTGTCAAAAAGTTTGACTTGGTCATATGATACATTTTCTTATGTTGTGTTTATACCTCCCATATACATTTTATCTTTTGAGATTCTTCTTATGGGTTTTAATCCTATATCATTTCTCTTTATTACCCTCTCTCAGTTTTATCAAACTTGATCTTCTTGGTTTTAGTTGTTTCTTGGTTTTTATCCACGTGCTTCTCTTTAATGAATGTGAAGTCCACTGTTCGTCTCTTTCAATGTCTCATATTTCACATTGTATTCGGACTACTGTGATTATATAGAAATATTTGCCTTTTGGTGTTAATTTCTGCAATTATATGTCTATAACCTGCATGTTTATAAATTTTAATGTTTTAGTAAGCCATAGATATGATTAATATCCATGGTATACTTATTCCATTTATTTTTTTCATATTAAACTCAGACGTTGAACTCACTTCGCAGGGATTTAATTTCTTTTCACATCACCGTTGATGATTGTGAATTACCTATTTTTCATTAATAGTGTAAAGCCCACACTAAACGTATCTAGAGAGTTTAGCATGTGCATCATCTTTAGTACTGGATACATTAAAATTTACAACATTAAGTCTTCGAATGAATAATTATATACAACAATACGCGTTCGTACAATCAACAATACAATACTAAAACATGTAGTATAATAAGACCGTTAACATGACAGTTGTTAGTGCAACCGCCAATATTATTTAAATTTACACCATATCAATTTATAATATTTTAAAGTAGCAAAATCTGAAATTCTTAAGAAACAACCATGAAGGGATTTCACATTAAAAGAAAAAAGTTTATGGTTTATAAACATTTTAAGAATCAAATTATTACTAGAAATGATGATTTCTAGAAGGATCAAATGGATTTGTAAATTGGTGAACATGAAAAGAAATACAATGAATGCTGAGTTAATGCTTACTCACCAAAAACCGTTGACCAATGTGAAAACATAAATTGTTAATCTTTACCTTTTTAGACGTGTCGGTGACATTCAATTCGCATGTTCATGGGTTAAAATTTAGTATAAATAGAACCCCTACTCCCCCATTTAGAGGCACGATTTTAAAGTTAGAACCAATTATTTGTGTTATTGCACTCAAATATAATTTTATAACCTTGTCTTTGTTTTTTCATTTTTTTTTTAATTTTTAGTTTGAATTATTGTATTTGATTGATTTGGCTTGAATATATATTGAGATTTGCAATTTCTAATATATATTTTTTTTGATGGAAAAAAATATTAGAAATTGCATATCTCAATTTATTTATTCTAAATAATGGGTTGTCCCGTAGTTACATAATTCGCCGACATGATTCAAGATTATGGGCTATCATAACCCAAGATTAGGGATTTGGGTTGTCCCGTAGTTACATAATTCGCCGACATGATTCAAGATTTGGCTTGAATATATTGAGTTTTTATTTGTCTTCAATTTTTTGGTGCTAATTTTGTTGATCTAAGTGATTTTTTTTTAAAAATTATTTAATTTTGGGAGTATTCTTGTGGTTTGGTTATACAATTCTTAGATGAGATTGGTGAATGCTAAGCTTTGATGCCAAAGAGGTGTGAGCTCTCTGATAAAAGAGCTTGACTCTGTAACCTCAACGGACATGGTTCAAATCATCCCACCAGAGAGAATTGTCAAAAAGTTTGACTTGGTCATATGATACATTTTCTTATGTTGTGTTTATACCTCCCATATACATTTTATCTTTTGAGATTCTTCTTATGGGTTTTAATCCTATATCATTTCTCTTTATTACCCTCTCTCAGTTTTATCAAACTTGATCTTCTTGGTTTTAGTTGTTTCTTGGTTTTTATCCACGTGCTTCTCTTTAATGAATGTGAAGTCCACTGTTCGTCTCTTTCAATGTCTCATATTTCACATTGTATTCGGACTACTGTGATTATATAGAAATATTTTCCTTTTGGTGTTAATTTCTGCAATTATACGTCTATAACCTGCATGTTTATAAATTTTAATGTTTCAGTAAGCCATAGATATGATTAATATCCATGGTATACTTATTCCATTTATTTTTTTCATATTAAACTCAGACGTTGAACTCACTTCGCAGGGATTTAATTTCTTTTCACATCACCGTTGATGATTGTGAATTACCTATTTTTCATTAATAGTGTAAAGCCCACACTAAACGTATCTAGAGAGTTTAGCATGTGCATCATCTTTAGTACTGGATACATTAAAATTTACAACATTAAGTCTTCGAATGAATAATTATATACAACAATACGCGTTCGTACAATCAACAATACAATACTAAAACATGTAGTATAATAAGACCGTTAACATGACAGTTGTTAGTGCAACCGCCAATATTATTTAAATTTACACCATATCAATTTATAATATTTTAAAGTAGCAAAATCTGAAATTCTTAAGAAACAACCATGAAGGGATTTCACATTAAAAGAAAAAAGTTTATGGTTTATAAACATTTTAAGAATCAAATTATTACTAGAAATGATGATTTCTAGAAGGATCAAATGGATTTGTAAATTGGTGAACATGAAAAGAAATACAATGAATGCTGAGTTAATGCTTACTCACCAAAAACCGTTGACCAATGTGAAAACATAAATTGTTAATCTTTACCTTTTTAGACGTGTCGGTGACATTCAATTCGCATGTTCATGGGTTAAAATTTAGTATAAATAGAACCCCTACTCCCCCATTTAGAGGCACGATTTTAAAGTTAGAACCAATTATTTGTGTTATTGCACTCAAATATAATTTTATAACCTTGTCTTTGTTTTTTCATTTTTTTTTTAATTTTTAGTTTGAATTATTGTATTTGATTGATTTGGCTTGAATATATATTGAGATTTGCAATTTCTAATATATATTTTTTTGATGGAAAAAAATATTAGAAATTGCATATCTCAATTTATTTATTCTAAATAATGGGTTGTCCCGTAGTTACATAATTCGCCGACATGATTCAAGATTAGGGGCTATCATAACCCAAGATTAGGGATTTAGGTTGTCCCGTAGTTACATAATTCGCCGACATGATTCAAGATTTGGCTTGAATATATTGAGTTTTTATTTGTCTTCAATTTTTTGGTGCTAATTTTGTTGATCTAAGTGATTTTTTTTTAAAAATTATTTAATTTTGGGAGTATTCTTGTGGTTTGGTTATACAATTCTTAGATGAGATTGGTGAATGCTAAGCTTTGATGCCAAAGAGGTGTGAGCTCTCTGATAAAACAGCTTGACTCTGTAACCTCAACGGACATGGTTCAAATCATCCCACCAGAGAGAATTGTCAAAAAGTTTGACTTGGTCATATGATACATTTTCTTATGTTGTGTTTATACCTCCCATATACATTTTATCTTTTGAGATTCTTCTTATGGGTTTTAATCCTATATCATTTCTCTTTATTACCCTCTCTCAGTTTTATCAAACTTGATCTTCTTGGTTTTAGTTGTTTCTTGGTTTTTATCCACGTGCTTCTCTTTAATGAATGTGAAGTCCACTGTTCGTCTCTTTCAATGTCTCATATTTCACATTGTATTCGGACTACTGTGATTATATAGAAATATTTTCCTTTTGGTGTTAATTTCTGCAATTATACGTCTATAACCTGCATGTTTATAAATTTTAATGTTTCAGTAAGCCATAGATATGATTAATATCCATGGTATACTTATTCCATTTATTTTTTTCATATTAAACTCAGACGTTGAACTCACTTCGCAGGGATTTAATTTCTTTTCACATCACCGTTGATGATTGTGAATTACCTATTTTTCATTAATAGTGTAAAGCCCACACTAAACGTATCTAGAGAGTTTAGCATGTGCATCATCTTTAGTACTGGATACATTAAAATTTACAACATTAAGTCTTCGAATGAATAATTATATACAACAATACGCGTTCGTACAATCAACAATACAATACTAAAACATGTAGTATAATAAGACCGTTAACATGACAGTTGTTAGTGTAACCGCCAATATTATTTAAATTTACACCATATCAATTTATAATATTTTAAAGTAGCAAAATCTGAAATTCTTAAGAAACTACCATGAAGGGATTTCACATTAAAAGAAAAAAGTTTATGGTTTATAAACATTTTAAGAATCAAATTATTACTAGAAATGATGATTTCTAGAAGGATCAAATGGATTTGTAAATTGGTGAACATGAAAAGAAATACAATGAATGCTGAGTTAATGCTTACTCACCAAAAACTGTTGACCAATGTGAAAACATAAATTGTTAATCTTTACCTTTTTAGACGTGTCGGTGACATTCAATTCGCATGTTCATGGGTTAAAATTTAGTATAAATAGAACCCCTACTCCCCCATTTAGAGGCACGATTTTAAAGTTAGAACCAATTATTTGTGTTATTGCACTCAAATATAATTTTATAACCTTGTCTTTGTTTTTTCATTTTTTTTTAATTTTTAGTTTGAATTATTGTATTTGATTGATTTGGCTTGAATATATATTGAGATTTGCAATTTCTAATATATATTTTTTTTGATGGAAAAAAATATTAGAAATTGCATATCTCAATTTATTTATTCTAAATAATGGGTTGTCCCGTAGTTACATAATTCGCCGACATGATTCAAGATTATGGGCTATCATAACCCAAGATTAGGGATTTGGGTTGTCCCGTAGTTACATAATTCGCCGACATGATTCAAGATTTGGCTTGAATATATTGAGTTTTTATTTGTCTTCAATTTTTTGGTGCTAATTTTGTTGATCTAAGTGATTTTTTTTTAAAAATTATTTAATTTTGGGAGTATTCTTGTGGTTTGGTTATACAATTCTTAGATGAGATTGGTGAATGCTAAGCTTTGATGCCAAAGAGGTGTGAGCTCTCTGATAAAAGAGCTTGACTCTGTAACCTCAACGGACATGGTTCAAATCATCCCACCAGAGAGAATTGTCAAAAAGTTTGACTTGGTCATATGATACATTTTCTTATGTTGTGTTTATACCTCCCATATACATTTTATCTTTTGAGATTCTTCTTATGGGTTTTAATCCTATATCATTTCTCTTTATTACCCTCTCTCAGTTTTATCAAACTTGATCTTCTTGGTTTTAGTTGTTTCTTGGTTTTTATCCACGTGCTTCTCTTTAATGAATGTGAAGTCCACTGTTCGTCTCTTTCAATGTCTCATATTTCACATTGTATTCGGACTACTGTGATTATATAGAAATATTTGCCTTTTGGTGTTAATTTCTGCAATTATATGTCTATAACCTGCATGTTTATAAATTTTAATGTTTCAGTAAGCCATAGATATGATTAATATCCATGGTATACTTATTCCATTTATTTTTTTCATATTAAACTCAGACGTTGAACTCACTTCGCAGGGATTTAATTTCTTTTCACATCACCGTTGATGATTGTGAATTACCTATTTTTCATTAATAGTGTAAAGCCCACACTAAACGTATCTAGAGAGTTTAGCATGTGCATCATCTTTAGTACTGGATACATTAAAATTTACAACATTAAGTCTTCGAATGAATAATTATATACAACAATACGCGTTCGTACAATCAACAATACAATACTAAAACATGTAGTATAATAAGACCGTTAACATGACAGTTGTTAGTGCAACCGCCAATATTATTTAAATTTACACCATATCAATTTATAATATTTTAAAGTAGCAAAATCTGAAATTCTTAAGAAACAACCATGAAGGGATTTCACATTAAAAGAAAAAAGTTTATGGTTTATAAACATTTTAAGAATCAAATTATTACTAGAAATGATGATTTCTAGAAGGATCAAATGAATTTGTAAATTGGTGAACATGAAAAGAAATACAATGAATGCTGAGTTAATGCTTACTCACCAAAAACCGTTGACCAATGTGAAAACATAAATTGTTAATCTTTACCTTTTTAGACGTGTCGGTGACATTCAATTCGCATGTTCATGGGTTAAAATTTAGTATAAATAGAACCCCTACTCCCCCATTTAGAGGCACGATTTTAAAGTTAGAACCAATTATTTGTGTTATTGCACTCAAATATAATTTTATAACCTTGTCTTTGTTTTTTCATTTTTTTTTTAATTTTTAGTTTGAATTATTGTATTTGATTGATTTGGCTTGAATATAGATTGAGATTTGCAATTTCTAATATATATTTTTTTTGAAGGAAAAAAATATTAGAAATTGCATATCTCAATTTATTTATTCTAAATAATGGGTTGTCCCGTAGTTACATAATTCGCCGACATGATTCAAGATTATGGGCTATCATAACCCAAGATTAGGGATTTGGGTTGTCCCGTAGTTACATAATTCGCTGACATGATTCAAGATTTGGCTTGAATATTTTGAGTTTTTATTTGTCTTCAATTTTTTGGTGCTAATTTTGTTGATCTAAGTGATTTTTTTTTTAAAAATTATTTAATTTTGGGAGTATTCTTGTGGTTTGGTTATACAATTCTTAGATGAGATTGGTGAATGCTAAGCTTTGATGCCAAAGAGGTGTGAGCTCTCTGATAAAAGAGCTTGACTCTGTAACCTCAACGGACATGGTTCAAATCATCCCACCAGAGAGAATTGTCAAAAAGTTTGACTTGGTCATATGATACATTTTCTTATGTTGTGTTTATACCTCCCATATACATTTTATCTTTTGAGATTCTTCTTATGGGTTTTAATCCTATATCATTTCTCTTTATTACCCTCTCTCAGTTTTATCAAACTTGATCTTCTTGGTTTTAGTTGTTTCTTGGTTTTTATCCACGTGCTTCTCTTTAATGAATGTGAAGTCCACTGTTCGTCTCTTTCAATGTCTCATATTTCACATTGTATTCGGACTACTGTGATTATATAGAAATATTTTCCTTTTGGTGTTAATTTCTGCAATTATACGTCTATAACCTGCATGTTTATAAATTTTAATGTTTCAGTAAGCCATAGATATGATTAATATCCATGGTATACTTATTCCATTTATTTTTTTCATATTAAACTCAGACGTTGAACTCACTTCGCAGGGATTTAATTTCTTTTCACATCACCGTTGATGATTGTGAATTACCTATTTTTCATTAATAGTGTAAAGCCCACACTAAACGTATCTAGAGAGTTTAGCATGTGCATCATCTTTAGTACTGGATACATTAAAATTTACAACATTAAGTCTTCGAATGAATAATTATATACAACAATACGCGTTCGTACAATCAACAATACAATACTAAAACATGTAGTATAATAAGACCGTTAACATGACAGTTGTTAGTGCAACCGCCAATATTATTTAAATTTACACCATATCAATTTATAATATTTTAAAGTAGCAAAATCTGAAATTCTTAAGAAACAACCATGAAGGGATTTCACATTAAAAGAAAAAAGTTTATGGTTTATAAACATTTTAAGAATCAAATTATTACTAGAAATGATGATTTCTAGAAGGATCAAATGGATTTGTAAATTGGTGAACATGAAAAGAAATACAATGAATGCTGAGTTAATGCTTACTCACCAAAAACCGTTGACCAATGTGAAAACATAAATTGTTAATCTTTACCTTTTTAGACGTGTCGGTGACATTCAATTCGCATGTTCATGGGTTAAAATTTAGTATAAATAGAACCCCTACTCCCCCATTTAGAGGCACGATTTTAAAGTTAGAACCAATTATTTGTGTTATTGCACTCAAATATAATTTTATAACCTTGTCTTTGTTTTTTCATTTTTTTTTTAATTTTTAGTTTGAATTATTGTATTTGATTGATTTGGCTTGAATATATATTGAGATTTGCAATTTCTAATATATTTTTTTTTTGATGGAAAAAAATATTAGAAATTGCATATCTCAATTTATTTATTCTAAATAATGGGTTGTCCCGTAGTTACATAATTCGCCGACATGATTCAAGATTATGGGCTATCATAACCCAAGATTAGGGATTTGGGTTGTCCCGTAGTTACATAATTCGCCGACATGATTCAAGATTTGGCTTGAATATATTGAGTTTTTATTTGTCTTCAATTTTTTGGTGCTAATTTTGTTGATCTAAGTGATTTTTTTTTAAAAATTATTTAATTTTGGGAGTATTCTTGTGGTTTGGTTATACAATTCTTAGATGAGATTGGTGAATGCTAAGCTTTGATGCCAAAGAGGTGTGAGCTCTCTGATAAAAGAGCTTGACTCTGTAACCTCAACAGACATGGTTCAAATCATCCCACCAGAGAGAATTGTCAAAAAGTTTGACTTGGTCATATGATACATTTTCTTATGTTGTGTTTATACCTCCCATATACATTTTATCTTTTGAGATTCTTCTTATGGGTTTTAATCCTATATCATTTCTCTTTATTACCCTCTCTCAGTTTTATCAAACTTGATCTTCTTGGTTTTAGTTGTTTCTTGGTTTTTATCCACGTGCTTCTCTTTAATGAATGTGAAGTCCACTGTTCGTCTCTTTCAATGTCTCATATTTCACATTGTATTCGGACTACTGTGATTATATAGAAATATTTGCCTTTTGGTGTTAATTTCTGCAATTATATGTCTATAACCTGCATGTTTATAAATTTTAATGTTTTAGTAAGCCATAGATATGATTAATATCCATGGTATACTTATTCCATTTATTTTTTTCATATTAAACTCAGACGTTGAACTCACTTCGCAGGGATTTAATTTCTTTTCACATCACCGTTGATGATTGTGAATTACCTATTTTTCATTAATAGTGTAAAGCCCACACTAAACGTATCTAGAGAGTTTAGCATGTGCATCATCTTTAGTACTGGATACATTAAAATTTACAACATTAAGTCTTCGAATGAATAATTATATACAACAATACGCGTTCGTACAATCAACAATACAATACTAAAACATGTAGTATAATAAGACCGTTAACATGACAGTTGTTAGTGCAACCGCCAATATTATTTAAATTTACACCATATCAATTTATAATATTTTAAAGTAGCAAAATCTGAAATTCTTAAGAAACAACCATGAAGGGATTTCACATTAAAAGAAAAAAGTTTATGGTTTATAAACATTTTAAGAATCAAATTATTACTAGAAATGATGATTTCTAGAAGGATCAAATGGATTTGTAAATTGGTGAACATGAAAAGAAATACAATGAATGCTGAGTTAATGCTTACTCACCAAAAACCGTTGACCAATGTGAAAACATAAATTGTTAATCTTTACCTTTTTAGACGTGTCGGTGACATTCAATTCGCATGTTCATGGGTTAAAATTTAGTATAAATAGAACCCCTACTCCCCCATTTAGAGGCACGATTTTAAAGTTAGAACCAATTATTTGTGTTATTGCACTCAAATATAATTTTATAACCTTGTCTTTGTTTTTTCATTTTTTTTTTAATTTTTAGTTTGAATTATTGTATTTGATTGATTTGGCTTGAATATATATTGAGATTTGCAATTTCTAATATATATTTTTTTTGATGGAAAAAAATATTAGAAATTGCATATCTCAATTTATTTATTCTAAATAATGGGTTGTCCCGTAGTTACATAATTCGCCGACATGATTCAAGATTATGGGCTATCATAACCCAAGATTAGGGATTTGGGTTGTCCCGTAGTTACATAATTCGCCGACATGATTCAAGATTTGGCTTGAATATATTGAGTTTTTATTTGTCTTCAATTTTTTGGTGCTAATTTTGTTGATCTAAGTGATTTTTTTTTAAAAATTATTTAATTTTGGGAGTATTCTTGTGGTTTGGTTATACAATTCTTAGATGAGATTGGTGAATGCTAAGCTTTGATGCCAAAGAGGTGTGAGCTCTCTGATAAAAGAGCTTGACTCTGTAACCTCAACGGACATGGTTCAAATCATCCCACCAGAGAGAATTGTCAAAAAGTTTGACTTGGTCATATGATACATTTTCTTATGTTGTGTTTATACCTCCCATATACATTTTATCTTTTGAGATTCTTCTTATGGGTTTTAATCCTATATCATTTCTCTTTATTACCCTCTCTCAGTTTTATCAAACTTGATCTTCTTGGTTTTAGTTGTTTCTTGGTTTTTATCCACGTGCTTCTCTTTAATGAATGTGAAGTCCACTGTTCGTCTCTTTCAATGTCTCATATTTCACATTGTATTCGGACTACTGTGATTATATAGAAATATTTGCCTTTTGGTGTTAATTTCTGCAATTATACGTCTATAACCTGCATGTTTATAAATTTTAATGTTTCAGTAAGCCATAGATATGATACTTATTCCATTTATTTTTTTTCATATTAAACTCAGACGTTGAACTCACTTCGCAGGGATTTAATTTCTTTTCACATCACCGTTGATGATTGTGAATTACCTATTTTTCATTAATAGTGTAAAGCCCACACTAAACGTATCTAGAGAGTTTAGCATGTGCATCATCTTTAGTACTGGATACATTAAAATTTACAACATTAAGTCTTCGAATGAATAATTATATACAACAATACGCGTTCGTACAATCAACAATACAATACTAAAACATGTAGTATAATAAGACCGTTAACATGACAGTTGTTAGTGCAACCGCCAATATTATTTAAATTTACACCATATCAATTTATAATATTTTAAAGTAGCAAAATCTGAAATTCTTAAGAAACAACCATGAAGGGATTTCACATTAAAAGAAAAAAGTTTATGGTTTATAAACATTTTAAGAATCAAATTATTACTAGAAATGATGATTTCTAGAAGGATCAAATGGATTTGTAAATTGGTGAACATGAAAAGAAATACAATGAATGCTGAGTTAATGCTTACTCACCAAAAACCGTTGACCAATGTGAAAACATAAATTGTTAATCTTTACCTTTTTAGACGTGTCGGTGACATTCAATTCGCATGTTCATGGGTTAAAATTTAGTATAAATAGAACCCCTACTCCCCCATTTAGAGGCACGATTTTAAAGTTAGAACCAATTATTTGTGTTATTGCACTCAAATATAATTTTATAACCTTGTCTTTGTTTTTTCATTTTTTTTTTTAATTTTTAGTTTGAATTATTGTATTTGATTGATTTGGCTTGAATATATATTGAGATTTGCAATTTCTAATATATATTTTTTTGATGGAAAAAAATATTAGAAATTGCATATCTCAATTTATTTATTCTAAATAATGGGTTGTCCCGTAGTTACATAATTCGCCGACATGATTCAAGATTAGGGGCTATCATAACCCAAGATTAGGGATTTGGGTTGTCCCGTAGTTACATAATTCGCCGACATGATTCAAGATTTGGCTTGAATATATTGAGTTTTTATTTGTCTTCAATTTTTTGGTGCTAATTTTGTTGATCTAAGTGATTTTTTTTAAAAAATTATTTAATTTTGGGAGTATTCTTGTGGTTTGGTTATACAATTCTTAGATGAGATTGGTGAATGCTAAGCTTTGATGCCAAAGAGGTGTGAGCTCTCTGATAAAAGAGCTTGACTCTGTAACCTCAACGGACATGGTTCAAATCATCCCACCAGAGAGAATTGTCAAAAAGTTTGACTTGGTCATATGATACATTTTCTTATGTTGTGTTTATACCTCCCATACACATTTTATCTTTTGAGATTCTTCTTATGGGTTTTAATCCTATATCATTTCTCTTTATTACCCTCTCTCAGTTTTATCAAACTTGATCTTCTTGGTTTTAGTTGTTTCTTGGTTTTTATCCACGTGCTTCTCTTTAATGAATGTGAAGTCCACTGTTCGTCTCTTTCAATGTCTCATATTTCACATTGTATTCGGACTACTGTGATTATATAGAAATATTTGCCTTTTGGTGTTAATTTCTGCAATTATACGTCTATAACCTGCATGTTTATAAATTTTAATGTTTCAGTAAGCCATAGATATGATTAATATCCATGGTATACTTATTCCATTTATTTTTTTTCATATTAAACTCAGACGTTGAACTCACTTCGCAGGGATTTAATTTCTTTTCACATCACCGTTGATGATTGTGAATTACCTATTTTTCATTAATAGTGTAAAGCCCACACTAAACGTATCTAGAAAGTTTAGCATGTGCATCATCTTTAGTACTGGATACATTAAAATTTACAACATTAAGTCTTCGAATGAATAATTATATACAACAATACGCGTTCGTACAATCAACAATACAATACTATTCGTCCAAAACATGTAATATAATAAGACCGTTAACATGACAGTTGTTAGTGCAACCTCCAATATTATTTAAATTTACACCATATCAATTTATAATATTTTAAAGTAGCAAAATCTGAAATTCTTAAGAAACAACCATGAAGGGATTTCACATTAAAAGAAAAAAGTTTATGGTTTATAAACATTTTAAGAATCAAATTATTACTAGAAATGATGATTTCTAGAAGGATCAAATGGATTTGTAAATTGGTGAACATGAAAAGAAATACAATGAATGCTGAGTTAATGCTTACTCACCAAAAACCGTTGACCAATGTGAAAACATAAATTGTTAATCTTTACCTTTTTAGACGTGTCGGTGACATTCAATTCGCATGTTCATGGGTTAAAATTTAGTATAAATAGAACCCCTACTCCCCCATTTAGAGGCACGATTTTAAAGTTAGAACCAATTATTTGTGTTATTGCACTCAAATATAATTTTATAACCTTGTCTTTGTTTTTTCATTTTTTTTTTTAATTTTTAGTTTGAATTATTGTATTTGATTGATTTGGCTTGAATATATATTGAGATTTGCAATTTCTAATATATATTTTTTTGATGGAAAAAAATATTAGAAATTGCATATCTCAATTTATTTATTCTAAATAATGGGTTGTCCCGTAGTTACATAATTCGCCGACATGATTCAAGATTAGGGGCTATCATAACCCAAGATTAGGGATTTGGGTTGTCCCGTAGTTACATAATTCGCCGACATGATTCAAGATTTGGCTTGAATATATTGAGTTTTTATTTGTCTTCAATTTTTTGGTGCTAATTTTGTTGATCTAAGTGATTTTTTTTAAAAAATTATTTAATTTTGGGAGTATTCTTGTGGTTTGGTTATACAATTCTTAGATGAGATTGGTGAATGCTAAGCTTTGATGTCAAAGAGGTGTGAGCTCTCTGATAAAAGAGCTTGACTCTGTAACCTCAACGGACATGGTTCAAATCATCCCACCAGAGAGAATTGTCAAAAAGTTTGACTTGGTCATATGATACATTTTCTTATGTTGTGTTTATACCTCCCATACACATTTTATCTTTTGAGATTCTTCTTATGGGTTTTAATCCTATATCATTTCTCTTTATTACCCTCTCTCAGTTTTATCAAACTTGATCTTCTAGGTTTTAGTTGTTTCTTGGTTTTTATCCACGTGCTTCTCTTTAATGAATGTGAAGTCCACTGTTCGTCTCTTTCAATGTCTCATATTTCACATTGTATTCGGACTACTGTGATTATATAGAAATATTTGCCTTTTGGTGTTAATTTCTGCAATTATACGTCTATAACCTGCATGTTTATAAATTTTAATGTTTTAGTAAGCCATAGATATGATTAATATCCATGGTATACTTATTCCATTTATTTTTTTTCATATTAAACTCAGACGTTGAACTCACTTCGCAGGGATTTAATTTCTTTTCACATCACCGTTGATGATTGTGAATTACCTATTTTTCATTAATAGTGTAAAGCCCACACTAAACGTATCTAGAAAGTTTAGCATGTGCATCATCTTTAGTACTGGATACATTAAAATTTACAACATTAAGTCTTCGAATGAATAATTATATACAACAATACGCGTTCGTACAATCAACAATACAATACTATTCGTCCAAAACATGTAATATAATAAGACCGTTAACATGACAGTTGTTAGTGCAACCTCCAATATTATTTAAATTTACACCATATCAATTTATAATATTTTAAAGTAGCAAAATCTGAAATTCTTAAGAAACAACCATGAATGGATTTCACATTAAAAGAAAAAAGTTTATGGTTTATAAACATTTTAAGAATCAAATTATTACTAGAAATGATGATTTCTAGAAGGATCAAATGGATTTGTAAATTGGTGAACATGAAAAGAAATACAATGAATGCTGAGTTAATGCTTACTCACCAAAAACCATTGACCAATGTGAAAACATAAATTGTTAATCTTTACCTTTTTAGACGTGTCGGTGACATTCAATTCGCATGTTCATGGGTTAAAATTTAGTATAAATAGAACCCCTACTCCCCCATTTAGAGGCACGATTTTAAAGTTAGAACCAATTATTTGTGTTATTGCACTCAAATATAATTTTATAACCTTGTCTTTGTTTTTTCATTTTTTTTTTAATTTTTAGTTTGAATTATTGTATTTGATTGATTTGGCTTGAATATATATTGAGATTTGCAATTTCTAATATATATTTTTTTTGATGGAAAAAAATATTAGAAATTGCATATCTCAATTTATTTATTCTAAATAATGGGTTGTCCCTTAGTTACATAATTCGCCGACATGATTCAAGATTAGGGGCTATCATAACCCAAGATTAGGGATTTGGGTTGTCCCGTAGTTACATAATTCGCCGACATGATTCAAGATTTGGCTTGAATATATTGAGTTTTTATTTGTCTTCAATTTTTTGGTGCTAATTTTGTTGATCTAAGTGATTTTTTTTTAAAAAATTATTTAATTTTGGGAGTATTCTTGTGGTTTGGTTATACAATTCTTAGATGAGATTGGTGAATGCTAAGCTTTGATGCCAAAGAGGTGTGAGCTCTCTGATAAAAGAGCTTGACTCTGTAACCTCAACGGACATGGTTCAAATCATCCCACCAGAGAGAATTGTCAAAAAGTTTGACTTGGTCATATGATACATTTTCTTATGTTGTGTTTATACCTCCCATATACATTTTATCTTTTGAGATTCTTCTTATGGGTTTTAATCCTATATCATTTCTCTTTATTACCCTATCTCAGTTTTATCAAACTTGATCTTCTTGATTTTAGTTGTTTCTTGGTTTTTATCCACGTGCTTCTCTTTAATGAATGTGAAGTCCACTGTTCGTCTCTTTCAATGTCTCATATTTCACATTGTATTCGGACTACTGTGATTATATAGAAATATTTGCCTTTTGGTGTTAATTTCTGCAATTATATGTCTATAACCTGCATATTTATAAATTTTAATGTTTCAGTAAGCCATAGATATGATTAATATCCATGGTATACTTATTCCATTTATTTTTTTCATATTAAACTCAGACGTTGAACTCACTTCGCAGGGATTTAATTTCTTTTCACAACACGGTTGATGATTGTGAATTACCTATTTTTCATTAATAGTGTAAAGCCCACACTAAACGTATCTAGAAAGTTTAGCATGTGCATCATCTTTAGTACTGGATACATTAAAATTTACAACATTAAGTCTTCGAATGAATAATTATATACAACAATACGCGTTCGTACAATCAACAATACAATACTATTCGTCCAAAACATGTAATATAATAAGACCGTTAACATGACAGTTGTTAGTGCAACCTCCAATATTATTTAAATTTACACCATATCAATTTATAATATTTTAAAGTAGCAAAATCTGAAATTCTTAAGAAACAACCATGAAGGGATTTCACATTAAAAGAAAAAAGTTTATGGTTTATAAACATTTTAAGAATCAAATTATTACTAGAAATGATGATTTCTAGAAGGATCAAATGGATTTGTAAATTGGTGAACATGAAAAGAAATACAATGAATGCTGAGTTAATGCTTACTCACCAAAAACCGTTGACCAATGTGAAAACATAAATTGTTAATCTTTACCTTTTTAGACGTGTCGGTGACATTCAATTCGCATGTTCATGGGTTAAAATTTAGTATAAATAGAACCCCTACTCCCCCATTTAGAGGCACAATTTTAAAGTTAGAACCAATTATTTGTGTTATTGCACTCAAATATAATTTTATAACCTTGTCTTTGTTTTTTCATTTTTTTTTTAATTTTTAGTTTGAATTATTGTATTTGATTGATTTGGCTTGAATATATATTGAGATTTGCAATTTCTAATATATATTTTTTTGATGGAAAAAAATATTAGAAATTGCATATCTCAATTTATTTATTCTAAATAATGGGTTGTCCCATAGTTACATAATTCGCCGACATGATTCAAGATTAGGGGCTATCATAACCCAAGATTAGGGATTTGGGTTGTCCCGTAGTTACATAATTCGCCGACATGATTCAAGATTTGGCTTGAATATATTGAGTTTTTATTTGTCTTCAATTTTTTGGTGCTAATTTTGTTGATCTAAGTGATTTTTTTTAAAAAATTATTTAATTTTGGGAGTATTCTTGTGGTTTGGTTATACAATTCTTAGATGAGATTGGTGAATGCTAAGCTTTGATGCCAAAGAGGTGTGAGCTCTCTGATAAAAGAGCTTGACTCTGTAACCTCAACGGACATGGTTCAAATCATCCCACCAGAGAGAATTGTCAAAAAGTTTGACTTGGTCATATGATACATTTTCTTATGTTGTGTTTATACCTCCCATACACATTTTATCTTTTGAGATTCTTCTTATGG
The DNA here is from genome assembly GCF_051527215.1 of Medicago sativa. Lineage (NCBI taxonomy): Eukaryota > Viridiplantae > Streptophyta > Magnoliopsida > Fabales > Fabaceae > Medicago > Medicago sativa. Next base: position 59,944,089 of record NC_140752.1, read on the forward strand.
GTTTTAATCCTATATCATTTCTCTTTATGACCCTCTCTCAGTTTTATCAAACTTGATCTTCTTGGTTTTAGTTGTTTCTTGGTTTTTATCCACGTGCTTCTCTTTAATGAATGTGAAGTCCACTGTTCGTCTCTTTCAATGTCTCATATTTCACATTCTATTCGGACTACTGTGATTATATAGAAATATTTGCCTTTTGGTGTTAATTTCTGCAATTATACGTCTATAACCTGCATGTTTATAAATTTTAATGTTTTAGTAAGCCATAGATATGATTAATATCCATGGTATACTTATTCCATTTATTTTTTTTCATATTAAACTCAGACGTTGAACTCACTTCGCAGGGATTTAATTTCTTTTCACATCACCGTTGATGATTGTGAATTACCTATTTTTCATTAATAGTGTAAAGCCCACACTAAACGTATCTAGAAAGTTTAGCATGTGCATCATCTTTAGTACTGGATACATTAAAATTTACAACATTAAGTCTTCGAATGAATAATTATATACAATAATACGCGTTCGTACAATCAACAATACAATACTATTCGTCCAAAACATGTAATATAATAAGACCGTTAACATGACAGTTGTTAGTGCAACCTCCAATATTATTTAAATTTACACCATATCAATTTATAATATTTTAAAGTAGCAAAATCTGAAATTCTTAAGAAACAACCATGAATGGATTTCACATTAAAAGAAAAAAGTTTATGGTTTATAAACATTTTAAGAATCAAATTATTACTAGAAATGACGATTTCTAGAAGGATCAAATGGATTTGTAAATTGGTGAACATGAAAAGAAATACAATGAATGCTGAGTTAATGCTTACTCACCAAAAACCATTGACCAATGTGAAAACATAAATTGTTAATCTTTACCTTTTTAGACGTGTCGGTGACATTCAATTCGCATGTTCATGGGTTAAAATTTAGTATAAATAGAACCCCTACTCCCCCATTTAGAGGCACGATTTTAAAGTTAGAACCAATTATTTGTGTTATTGCACTCAAATATAATTTTATAACCTTGTCTTTGTTTTTTCATTTTTTTTTTTAATTTTTAGTTTGAATTATTGTATTTGATTGATTTGGCTTGAATATATATTGAGATTTGCAATTTCTAATATATATTTTTTTTGATGGAAAAAAATATTAGAAATTGCATATCTCAATTTATTTATTCTAAATAATGGGTTGTCCCTTAGTTACATAATTCGCCGACATGATTCAAGATTAGGGGCTATCATAACCCAAGATTAGGGATTTGGGTTGTCCCGTAGTTACATAATTCGCCGACATGATTCAAGATTTGGCTTGAATATATTGAGTTTTTATTTGTCTTCAATTTTTTGGTGCTAATTTTGTTGATCTAAGTGATTTTTTTTAAAAAAATTATTTAATTTTGGGAGTATTCTTGTGGTTTGGTTATACAATTCTTAGATGAGATTGGTGAATGCTAAGCTTTGATGCCAAAGAGGTGTGAGCTCTCTGATAAAAGAGCTTGACTCTGTAACCTCAACGGACATGGTTCAAATCATCCCACCAGAGAGAATTGTCAAAAAGTTTGACTTGGTCATATGATACATTTTCTTATGTTGTGTTTATACCTCCCATATACATTTTATCTTTTGAGATTCTTCTTATGGGTTTTAATCCTATATCATTTCTCTTTATGACCCTCTCTCAGTTTTATCAAACTTGATCTTCTTGGTTTTAGTTGTTTCTTGGTTTTCATCCACGTGCTTCTCTTTAATGAATGTGAAGTCCACTGTTCGTCTCTTTCAATGTCTCATATTTCACATTCTATTCGGACTACTGTGATTATATAGAAATATTTGCCTTTTGGTGTTAATTTCTGCAATTATACGTCTATAACCTGCATGTTTATAAATTTTAATGTTTTAGTAAGCCATAGATATGATTTATATCCATGGTATACTTATTCCATTTATTTTTTTTCATATTAAACTCAGACGTTGAACTCACTTCGCAGTGATTTAATTTCTTTTCACATCACCGTTGATGATTGTGAATTACCTATTTTTCATTAATAGTGTAAAGCCCACACTAAACGTATCTAGAAAGTTTAGCATGTGCATCATCTTTAGTACTGGATACATTAAAATTTACAACATTAAGTCTTCGAATGAATAATTATATACAACAATACGCGTTCGTACAATCAACAATACAATACTATTCGTCCAAAACATGTAATATAATAAGACCGTTAACATGACAGTTGTTAGTGCAACCTCCAATATTATTTAAATTTACACCATATCAATTTATAATATTTTAAAGTAGCAAAATCTGAAATTCTTAAGAAACAACCATGAATGGATTTCACATTAAAAGAAAAAAGTTTATGGTTTATAAACATTTTAAGAATCAAATTATTACTAGAAATGATGATTTCTAGAAGGATCAAATGGATTTGTAAATTGGTGAACATGAAAAGAAATACAATGAATGCTGAGTTAATGCTTACTCACCAAAAACCGTTGACCAATGTGAAAACATAAATTGTTAATCTTTACCTTTTTAGACGTGTCGGTGACATTCAATTCGCATGTTCATGGGTTAAAATTTAGTATAAATAGAACCCCTACTCCCCCATTTAGAGGCACAATTTTAAAGTTAGAACCAATTATTTGTGTTATTGCACTCAAATATAATTTTATAACCTTGTCTTTGTTTTTTCATTTTTTTTTTAATTTTTAGTTTGAATTATTGTATTTGATTGATTTGGCTTGAATATATATTGAGATTTGCAATTTCTAATATATATTTTTTTGATGGAAAAAAATATTAGAAATTGCATATCTCAATTTATTTATTCTAAATAATGGGTTGTCCCATAGTTACATAATTCGCCGACATGATTCAAGATTAGGGGCTATCATAACCCAAGATTAGGGATTTGGGTTGTCCCGTAGTTACATAATTCGCCGACATGATTCAAGATTTGGCTTGAATATATTGAGTTTTTATTTGTCTTCAATTTTTTGGTGCTAATTTTGTTGATCTAAGTGATTTTTTTTAAAAAATTATTTAATTTTGGGAGTATTCTTGTGGTTTGGTTATACAATTCTTAGATGAGATTGGTGAATGCTAAGCTTTGATGCCAAAGAGGTGTGAGCTCTCTGATAAAAGAGCTTGACTCTGTAACCTCAACGGACATGGTTCAAATCATCCCACCAGAGAGAATTGTCAAAAAGTTTGACTTGGTCATATGATACATTTTCTTATGTTGTGTTTATACCTCCCATACACATTTTATCTTTTGAGATTCTTCTTATGGGTTTTAATCCTATATCATTTCTCTTTATGACCCTCTCTCAGTTTTATCAAACTTGATCTTCTTGGTTTTAGTTGTTTCTTGGTTTTTATCCACGTGCTTCTCTTTAATGAATGTGAAGTCCACTGTTCGTCTCTTTCAATGTCTCATATTTCACATTCTATTCGGACTACTGTGATTATATAGAAATATTTGCCTTTTGGTGTTAATTTCTGCAATTATACGTCTATAACCTGCATGTTTATAAATTTTAATGTTTTAGTAAGCCATAGATATGATTAATATCCATGGTATACTTATTCCATTTATTTTTTTTCATATTAAACTCAGACGTTGAACTCACTTCGCAGGGATTTAATTTCTTTTCACATCACCGTTGATGATTGTGAATTACCTATTTTTCATTAATAGTGTAAAGCCCACACTAAACGTATCTAGAAAGTTTAGCATGTGCATCATCTTTAGTACTGGATACATTAAAATTTACAACATTAAGTCTTCGAATGAATAATTATATACAATAATACGCGTTCGTACAATCAACAATACAATACTATTCGTCCAAAACATGTAATATAATAAGACCGTTAACATGACAGTTGTTAGTGCAACCTCCAATATTATTTAAATTTACACCATATCAATTTATAATATTTTAAAGTAGCAAAATCTGAAATTCTTAAGAAACAACCATGAATGGATTTCACATTAAAAGAAAAAAGTTTATGGTTTATAAACATTTTAAGAATCAAATTATTACTAGAAATGATGATTTCTAGAAGGATCAAATGGATTTGTAAATTGGTGAACATGAAAAGAAATACAATGAATGCTGAGTTAATGCTTACTCACCAAAAACCATTGACCAATGTGAAAACATAAATTGTTAATCTTTACCTTTTTAGACGTGTCGGTGACATTCAATTCGCATGTTCATGGGTTAAAATTTAGTATAAATAGAACCCCTACTCCCCCATTTAGAGGCACGATTTTAAAGTTAGAACCAATTATTTGTGTTATTGCACTCAAATATAATTTTATAACCTTGTCTTTGTTTTTTCATTTTTTTTTTTAATTTTTAGTTTGAATTATTGTATTTGATTGATTTGGCTTGAATATATATTGAGATTTGCAATTTCTAATATATATTTTTTTTGATGGAAAAAAATATTAGAAATTGCATATCTCAATTTATTTATTCTAAATAATGGGTTGTCCCTTAGTTACATAATTCGCCGACATGATTCAAGATTAGGGGCTATCATAACCCAAGATTAGGGATTTGGGTTGTCCCGTAGTTACATAATTCGCCGACATGATTCAAGATTTGGCTTGAATATATTGAGTTTTTATTTGTCTTCAATTTTTTGGTGCTAATTTTGTTGATCTAAGTGATTTTTTTTAAAAAAATTATTTAATTTTGGGAGTATTCTTGTGGTTTGGTTATACAATTCTTAGATGAGATTGGTGAATGCTAAGCTTTGATGCCAAAGAGGTGTGAGCTCTCTGATAAAAGAGCTTGACTCTGTAACCTCAACGGACATGGTTCAAATCATCCCACCAGAGAGAATTGTCAAAAAGTTTGACTTGGTCATATGATACATTTTCTTATGTTGTGTTTATACCTCCCATATACATTTTATCTTTTGAGATTCTTCTTATGGGTTTTAATCCTATATCATTTCTCTTTATGACCCTCTCTCAGTTTTATCAAACTTGATCTTCTTGGTTTTAGTTGTTTCTTGGTTTTCATCCACGTGCTTCTCTTTAATGAATGTGAAGTCCACTGTTCGTCTCTTTCAATGTCTCATATTTCACATTCTATTCGGACTACTGTGATTATATAGAAATATTTGCCTTTTGGTGTTAATTTCTGCAATTATACGTCTATAACCTGCATGTTTATAAATTTTAATGTTTTAGTAAGCCATAGATATGATTTATATCCATGGTATACTTATTCCATTTATTTTTTTTCATATTAAACTCAGACGTTGAACTCACTTCGCAGTGATTTAATTTCTTTTCACATCACCGTTGATGATTGTGAATTACCTATTTTTCATTAATAGTGTAAAGCCCACACTAAACGTATCTAGAAAGTTTAGCATGTGCATCATCTTTAGTACTGGATACATTAAAATTTACAACATTAAGTCTTCGAATGAATAATTATATACAACAATACGCGTTCGTACAATCAACAATACAATACTATTCGTCCAAAACATGTAATATAATAAGACCGTTAACATGACAGTTGTTAGTGCAACCTCCAATATTATTTAAATTTACACCATATCAATTTATAATATTTTAAAGTAGCAAAATCTGAAATTCTTAAGAAACAACCATGAATGGATTTCACATTAAAAGAAAAAAGTTTATGGTTTATAAACATTTTAAGAATCAAATTATTACTAGAAATGATGATTTCTAGAAGGATCAAATGGATTTGTAAATTGGTGAACATGAAAAGAAATACAATGAATGCTGAGTTAATGCTTACTCACCAAAAACCATTGACCAATGTGAAAACATAAATTGTTAATCTTTACCTTTTTAGACGTGTCGGTGACATTCAATTCGCATGTTCATGGGTTAAAATTTAGTATAAATAGAACCCCTACTCCCCCATTTAGAGGCACGATTTTAAAGTTAGAACCAATTATTTGTGTTATTGCACTCAAATATAATTTTATAACCTTGTCTTTGTTTTTTCATTTTTTTTTTAATTTTTAGTTTGAATTATTGTATTTGATTGATTTGGCTTGAATATATATTGAGATTTGCAATTTCTAATATATATTTTTTTTGATGGAAAAAAATATTAGAAATTGCATATCTCAATTTATTTATTCTAAATAATGGGTTGTCCCTTAGTTACATAATTCGCCGACATGATTCAAGATTAGGGGCTATCATAACCCAAGATTAGGGATTTGGGTTGTCCCGTAGTTACATAATTCGCCGACATGATTCAAGATTTGGCTTGAATATATTGAGTTTTTATTTGTCTTCAATTTTTTGGTGCTAATTTTGTTGATCTAAGTGATTTTTTTTAAAAAAATTATTTAATTTTGGGAGTATTCTTGTGGTTTGGTTATACAATTCTTAGATGAGATTGGTGAATGCTAAGCTTTGATGCCAAAGAGGTGTGAGCTCTCTGATAAAAGAGCTTGACTCTGTAACCTCAACGGACATGGTTCAAATCATCCCACCAGAGAGAATTGTCAAAAAGTTTGACTTGGTCATATGATACATTTTCTTATGTTGTGTTTATACCTCCCATATACATTTTATCTTTTGAGATTCTTCTTATGGGTTTTAATCCTATATCATTTCTCTTTATTACCCTATCTCAGTTTTATCAAACTTGATCTTCTTGATTTTAGTTGTTTCTTGGTTTTTATCCACGTGCTTCTCTTTAATGAATGTGAAGTCCACTGTTCGTCTCTTTCAATGTCTCATATTTCACATTGTATTCGGACTACTGTGATTATATAGAAATATTTGCCTTTTGGTGTTAATTTCTGCAATTATATGTCTATAACCTGCATATTTATAAATTTTAATGTTTCAGTAAGCCATAGATATGATTAATATCCATGGTATACTTATTCCATTTATTTTTTTCATATTAAACTCAGACGTTGAACTCACTTCGCAGGGATTTAATTTCTTTTCACATCACGGTTGATGATTGTGAATTACCTATTTTTCATTAATAGTGTAAAGCCCACACTAAACGTATCTAGACAGTTTAGCATGTGCATCATCTTTAGTACTGGATACATTAAAATTTACAACATTAAGTCTTCGAATGAATAATTATATACAACAATACGCGTTCGTACAATCAACAATACAATACTATTCGTCCAAAACATGTAATATAATAAGACCGTTAACATGACAGTTGTTAGTGCAACCTCCAATATTATTTAAATTTACACCATATCAATTTATAATATTTTAAAGTAGCAAAATCTGAAATTCTTAAGAAACAACCATGAAGGGATTTCACATTAAAAGAAAAAAGTTTATGGTTTATAAACATTTTAAGAATCAAATTATTACTAGAAATGATGATTTCTAGAAGGATCAAATGGATTTGTAAATTGGTGAACATGAAAAGAAATACAATGAATGCTGAGTTAATGCTTACTCACCAAAAACCGTTGACCAATGTGAAAACATAAATTGTTAATCTTTACCTTTTTAGACGTGTCGGTGACATTCAATTCGCATGTTCATGGGTTAAAATTTAGTATAAATAGAACCCCTACTCCCCCATTTAGAGGCACGATTTTAAAGTTAGAACCAATTATTTGTGTTATTGCACTCAAATATAATTTTATAACCTTGTCTTTGTTTTTTCATTTTTTTTTTAATTTTTAGTTTGAATTATTGTATTTGATTGATTTGGCTTGAATATATATTGAGATTTGCAATTTTTAATATATATTTTTTTGATGGAAAAAAATATTAGAAATTGCATATCTCAATTTATTTATTCTAAATAATGGGTTGTCCCGTAGTTACATAATTCGCCGACATGATTCAAGATTAGGGGCTATCATAACCCAAGATTAGGGATTTGGGTTGTCCCGTAGTTACATAATTCGCCGACATGATTCAAGATTTGGCTTGAATATATTGAGTTTTTATTTCTCTTCAATTTTTTGGTGCTAATTTTGTTGATCTAAGTGATTTTTTTTAAAAAATTATTTAATTTTGGGAGTATTCTTGTGGTTTGGTTATACAATTCTTAGATGAGATTGGTGAATGCTAAGCTTTGATGCCAAAGAGGTGTGAGCTCTCTGATAAAAGAGCTTGACTCTGTAACCTCAACGGACATGGTTCAAATCATCCCACCAGAGAGAATTGTCAAAAAGTTTGACTTGGTCATATGATACATTTTCTTATGTTGTGTTTATACCTCCCATACACATTTTATCTTTTGAGATTCTTCTTATGGGTTTTAATCCTATATCATTTCTCTTTATTACCCTCTCTCAGTTTTATCAAACTTGATCTTCTTGGTTTTAGTTGTTTCTTGGTTTTTATCCACGTGCTTCTCTTTAATGAATGTGAAGTCCACTGTTCGTCTCTTTCAATGTCTCATATTTCACATTGTATTCGGACTACTGTGATTATATAGAAATATTTGCCTTTTGGTGTTAATTTCTGCAATTATACGTCTATAACCTGCATGTTTATAAATTTTAATGTTTCAGTAAGCCATAGATATGATTAATATCCATGGTATACTTATTCCATTTATTTTTTTCATATTAAACTCAGACGTTGAACTCACTTCGCAGGGATTTAATTTCTTTTCACATCACCGTTGATGATTGTGAATTACCTATTTTTCATTAATAGTGTAAAGCCCACACTAAACGTATCTAGAAAGTTTAGCATGTGCATCATCTTTAGTACTGGATACATTAAAATTTACAACATTAAGTCTTCGAATGAATAATTATATACAACAATACGCGTTCGTACAATCAACAATACAATACTATTCGTCCAAAACATGTAATATAATAAGACCGTTAACATGACAGTTGTTAGTGCAACCTCCAATATTATTTAAATTTACACCATATCAATTTATAATATTTTAAAGTAGCAAAATCTGAAATTCTTAAGAAACAACCATGAAGGGATTTCACATTAAAAGAAAAAAGTTTATGGTTTATAAACATTTTAAGAATCAAATTATTACTAGAAATGATGATTTCTAGAAGGATCAAATGGATTTGTAAATTGGTGAACATGAAAAGAAATACAATGAATGCTGAGTTAATGCTTACTCACCAAAAACCATTGACCAATGTGAAAACATAAATTGTTAATCTTTACCTTTTTAGACGTGTCGGTGACATTCACTTCGCATGTTCATGGGTTAAAATTTAGTATAAATAGAACCCCTACTCCCCCATTTAGAGGCACGATTTTAAAGTTAGAACCAATTATTTGTGTTATTGCACTCAAATATAATTTTATAACCTTGTCTTTGTTTTTTCATTTTTTTTTTAATTTTTAGTTTGAATTATTGTATTTGATTGATTTGGCTTGAATATATTTTGAGATTTGCAATTTCTAATATATATTTTTTTTGATGGAAAAAAATATTAGAAATTGCATATCTCAATTTATTTATTCTAAATAATGGGTTGTCCCTTAGTTACATAATTCGCCGACATGATTCAAGATTAGGGGCTATCATAACCCAAGATTAGGGATTTGGGTTGTCCTGTAGTTACATAATTCGCCGACATGATTCAAGATTTGGCTTGAATATATTGAGTTTTTATTTGTCTTCAATTTTTTGGTGCTAATTTTGTGGATCTAAGTGATTTTTTTTAAAAAAATTATTTAATTTTGGGAGTATTCTTGTGGTTTGGTTATACAATTCTTAGATGAGATTGGTGAATGCTAAGCTTTGATGCCAAAGAGGTGTGAGCTCTCTGATAAAAGAGCTTGACTCTGTAACCTCAACGGACATGGTTCAAATCATCCCACCAGAGAGAATTGTCAAAAAGTTTGACTTGGTCATATGATACATTTTCTTATGTTGTGTTTATACCTCCCATATACATTTTATCTTTTGAGATTCTTCTTATGGGTTTTAATCCTATATCATTTCTCTTTATTACCCTCTCTCAGTTTTATCAAACTTGATCTTCTTGGTTTTAGTTGTTTCTTGGTTTTTATCCACGTGCTTCTCTTTAATGAATGTGAAGTCCACTGTTCGTCTCTTTCAATGTCTCATATTTCACATTGTATTCGGACTACTGTGATTATATAGAAATATTTGCCTTTTGGTGTTAATTTCTGCAATTATACGTCTATAACCTGCATGTTTATAAATTTTAATGTTTCAGTAAGCCATAGATATGATTAATATCCATGGTATACTTATTCCATTTATTTTTTTTCATATTAAACTCAGACGTTGAACTCACTTCGCAGGGATTTAATTTCTTTTCACATCACCGTTGATGATTGTGAATTACCTATTTTTCATTAATAGTGTAAAGCCCACACTAAACGTATCTAGAAAGTTTAGCATGTGCATCATCTTTAGTACTGGATACATTAAAATTTACAACATTAAGTCTTCGAATGAATAATTATATACAACAATACGCGTTCGTACAATCAACAATACAATACTATTCGTCCAAAACATGTAATATAATAAGACCGTTAACATGACAGTTGTTAGTGCAACCTCCAATATTATTTAAATTTACACCATATCAATTTATAATATTTTAAAGTAGCAAAATCTGAAATTCTTAAGAAACAACCATGAATGGATTTCACATTAAAAGAAAAAAGTTTATGGTTTATAAACATTTTAAGAATCAAATTATTACTAGAAATGATGATTTCTAGAAGGATCAAATGGATTTGTAAATTGGTGAACATGAAAAGAAATACAATGAATGCTGAGTTAATGCTTACTCACCAAAAACCATTGACCAATGTGAAAACATAAATTGTTAATCTTTACCTTTTTAGACGTGTCGGTGACATTCAATTCGCATGTTCATGGGTTAAAATTTAGTATAAATAGAACCCCTACTCCCCCATTTAGAGGCACGATTTTAAAGTTAGAACCAATTATTTGTGTTATTGCACTCAAATATAATTTTATAACCTTGTCTTTGTTTTTTCATTTTTTTTTTAATTTTTAGTTTGAATTATTGTATTTGATTGATTTGGCTTGAATATATATTGAGATTTGCAATTTCTAATATATATTTTTTTTGATGGAAAAAAATATTAGAAATTGCATATCTCAATTTATTTATTCTAAATAATGGGTTGTCCCTTAGTTACATAATTCGCCGACATGATTCAAGATTAGGGGCTATCATAACCCAAGATTAGGGATTTGGGTTGTCCCGTAGTTACATAATTCGCCGACATGATTCAAGATTTGGCTTGAATATATTGAGTTTTTATTTGTCTTCAATTTTTTGGTGCTAATTTTGTTGATCTAAGTGATTTTTTTTTAAAAAATTATTTAATTTTGGGAGTATTCTTGTGGTTTGGTTATACAATTCTTAGATGAGATTGGTGAATGCTAAGCTTTGATGCCAAAGAGGTGTGAGCTCTCTGATAAAAGAGCTTGACTCTGTAACCTCAACGGACATGGTTCAAATCATCCCACCAGAGAGAATTGTCAAAAAGTTTGACTTGGTCATATGATACATTTTCTTATGTTGTGTTTATACCTCCCATATACATTTTATCTTTTGAGATTCTTCTTATGGGTTTTAATCCTATATCATTTCTCTTTATTACCCTATCTCAGTTTTATCAAACTTGATCTTCTTGATTTTAGTTGTTTCTTGGTTTTTATCCACGTGCTTCTCTTTAATGAATGTGAAGTCCACTGTTCGTCTCTTTCAATGTCTCATATTTCACATTGTATTCGGACTACTGTGATTATATAGAAATATTTGCTTTTTGGTGTTAATTTCTGCAATTATATGTCTATAACCTGCATGTTTATAAATTTTAATGTTTCAGTAAGCCATAGATATGATTAATATCCATGGTATACTTATTCCATTTATTTTTTTCATATTAAACTCAGACGTTGAACTCACTTCGCAGGGATTTAATTTCTTTTCACATCACGGTTGATGATTGTGAATTACCTATTTTTCATTAATAGTGTAAAGCCCACACTAAACGTATCTAGAAAGTTTAGCATGTGCATCATCTTTAGTACTGGATACATTAAAATTTACAACATTAAGTCTTCGAATGAATAATTATATACAACAATACGCGTTCGTACAATCAACAATACAATACTATTCGTCCAAAACATGTAATATAATAAGACCGTTAACATGACAGTTGTTAGTGCAACCTCCAATATTATTTAAATTTACACCATATCAATTTATAATATTTTAAAGTAGCAAAATCTGAAATTCTTAAGAAACAACCATGAAGGGATTTCACATTAAAAGAAAAAAGTTTATGGTTTATAAACATTTTAAGAATCAAATTATTACTAGAAATGATGATTTCTAGAAGGATCAAATGGATTTGTAAATTGGTGAACATGAAAAGAAATACAATGAATGCTGAGTTAATGCTTACTCACCAAAAACCATTGACCAATGTGAAAACATAAATTGTTAATCTTTACCTTTTTAGACGTGTCGGTGACATTCACTTCGCATGTTCATGGGTTAAAATTTAGTATAAATAGAACCCCTACTCCCCCATTTAGAGGCACGATTTTAAAGTTAGAACCAATTATTTGTGTTATTGCACTCAAATATAATTTTATAACCTTGTCTTTGTTTTTTCATTTTTTTTTTAATTTTTAGTTTGAATTATTGTATTTGATTGATTTGGCTTGAATATATTTTGAGATTTGCAATTTCTAATATATATTTTTTTTGATGGAAAAAAATATTAGAAATTGCATATCTCAATTTATTTATTCTAAATAATGGGTTGTCCCTTAGTTACATAATTCGCCGACATGATTCAAGATTAGGGGCTATCATAACCCAAGATTAGGGATTTGGGTTGTCCCGTAGTTACATAATTCGCCGACATGATTCAAGATTTGGCTTGAATATATTGAGTTTTTATTTGTCTTCAATTTTTTGGTGCTAATTTTGTGGATCTAAGTGATTTTTTTTAAAAAATTATTTAATTTTGGGAGTATTCTTGTGGTTTGGTTATACAATTCTTAGATGAGATTGGTGAATGCTAAGCTTTGATGCCAAAGAGGTGTGAGCTCTCTGATAAAAGAGCTTGACTCTGTAACCTCAACGGACATGGTTCAAATCATCCCACCAGAGAGAATTGTCAAAAAGTTTGACTTGGTCATATGATACATTTTCTTATGTTGTGTTTATACCTCCCATATACATTTTATCTTTTGAGATTCTTCTTATGGGTTTTAATCCTATATCATTTCTCTTTATTACCCTCTCTCAGTTTTATCAAACTTGATCTTCTTGGTTTTAGTTGTTTCTTGGTTTTTATCCACGTGCTTCTCTTTAATGAATGTGAAGTCCACTGTTCGTCTCTTTCAATGTCTCATATTTCACATTGTATTCGGACTACTGTGATTATATAGAAATATTTGCCTTTTGGTGTTAATTTCTGCAATTATACGTCTATAACCTGCATGTTTATAAATTTTAATGTTTCAGTAAGCCATAGATATGATTAATATCCATGGTATACTTATTCCATTTATTTTTTTTCATATTAAACTCAGACGTTGAACTCACTTCGCAGGGATTTAATTTCTTTTCACATCACCGTTGATGATTGTGAATTACCTATTTTTCATTAATAGTGTAAAGCCCACACTAAACGTATCTAGAAAGTTTAGCATGTGCATCATCTTTAGTACTGGATACATTAAAATTTACAACATTAAGTCTTCGAATGAATAATTATATACAACAATACGCGTTCGTACAATCAACAATACAATACTATTCGTCCAAAACATGTAATATAATAAGACCGTTAACATGACAGTTGTTAGTGCAACCTCCAATATTATTTAAATTTACACCATATCAATTTATAATATTTTAAAGTAGCAAAATCTGAAATTCTTAAGAAACAACCATGAATGGATTTCACATTAAAAGAAAAAAGTTTATGGTTTATAAACATTTTAAGAATCAAATTATTACTAGAAATGATGATTTCTAGAAGGATCAAATGGATTTGTAAATTGGTGAACATGAAAAGAAATACAATGAATGCTGAGTTAATGCTTACTCACCAAAAACCATTGACCAATGTGAAAACATAAATTGTTAATCTTTACCTTTTTAGACGTGTCGGTGACATTCAATTCGCATGTTCATGGGTTAAAATTTAGTATAAATAGAACCCCTACTCCCCCATTTAGAGGCACGATTTTAAAGTTAGAACCAATTATTTGTGTTATTGCACTCAAATATAATTTTATAACCTTGTCTTTGTTTTTTCATTTTTTTTTTAATTTTTAGTTTGAATTATTGTATTTGATTGATTTGGCTTGAATATATATTGAGATTTGCAATTTCTAATATATATTTTTTTTGATGGAAAAAAATATTAGAAATTGCATATCTCAATTTATTTATTCTAAATAATGGGTTGTCCCTTAGTTACATAATTCGCCGACATGATTCAAGATTAGGGGCTATCATAACCCAAGATTAGGGATTTGGGTTGTCCCGTAGTTACATAATTCGCCGACATGATTCAAGATTTGGCTTGAATATATTGAGTTTTTATTTGTCTTCAATTTTTTGGTGCTAATTTTGTTGATCTAAGTGATTTTTTTTTAAAAAATTATTTAATTTTGGGAGTATTCTTGTGGTTTGGTTATACAATTCTTAGATGAGATTGGTGAATGCTAAGCTTTGATGCCAAAGAGGTGTGAGCTCTCTGATAAAAGAGCTTGACTCTGTAACCTCAACGGACATGGTTCAAATCATCCCACCAGAGAGAATTGTCAAAAAGTTTGACTTGGTCATATGATACATTTTCTTATGTTGTGTTTATACCTCCCATATACATTTTATCTTTTGAGATTCTTCTTATGGGTTTTAATCCTATATCATTTCTCTTTATTACCCTATCTCAGTTTTATCAAACTTGATCTTCTTGATTTTAGTTGTTTCTTGGTTTTTATCCACGTGCTTCTCTTTAATGAATGTGAAGTCCACTGTTCGTGTAACACCCATACCAGACGTATCTAGAAAGTCTGGCACGTGTGTTAATATTAGTACTGGATACATTAAAATATACAACAATTAAAAAACTTCGAATGAATAATATTTACAACAAGTTACGTTCGTAGAAATAATAATACATCGCAACTTATCCATACATAAAAATACTTCCTTGATGTCCATAACGTCCTGCAACTTTACGAACGAACTCTTGAAGTAATATCCATCCGGCTCCGAACATGCATAACACCCTGCTTATCTGAAACAAATAAGGATTGGGATGAGACATAATGTCTCAGTGAGTTCCCCTAAATCCTAGGCTATAGGTAAC
Organism: Medicago sativa; assembly: GCF_051527215.1. Lineage (NCBI taxonomy): Eukaryota > Viridiplantae > Streptophyta > Magnoliopsida > Fabales > Fabaceae > Medicago > Medicago sativa. The sequence continues at coordinate 59,959,483 of NC_140752.1, forward strand.
CTCAGGGGAAACCTACGGTCACCACGTGTCTACATTACAACCTGACGGTTGATTATACGTGTGTGGGGACTTGCATACTTAGACGGTAGTGCATACTAAAGCCGTCTTAGTCTTATCTCACTTGTTATAGGCTTCACTTCCTATACGTGTCATGGCGGTCAGAAGGGAACCTAGAACCGCATTGCCAAGAATACGATCTACGTATCAAGGCCTAAACATAACATAATCATGGCACGATTCTAAACCGGACGATTAGGGGAAACCTAAGATCGTCATCGGTATCATGTTCTTTACTTGTTCTATTCCATGCCTTATACTTATCATGTAGCATCTAGTGCTCTTGTTCTTAACATAAACGTGCATGGATTCTTACGTGATCATAATCATAGTCGTACATAGAATCATAATCATAACATACATAAACGTACTTAAGTTCATTCATAGGTTAGCGTTGAACAAACAGTTATCTGGATTCATTTTACGGATAGTCCCGGGTGGAGTAACCCCGAGATCAATCCCATACATGACCGATGTACGTACATCGGACTCCCTCGGTGTCGTGCGGGTCCCTTGCGGCTTGAACCGTTCCCCTTAAGTCGAGAACCTCCCGTATCCCCCTGGCGTGGATAACAAGAGACACGAGCACCTACGTCTTGTTAATTTCGGTGACATGCGGGTCCCTTACGGCTTGAATCGTTCCCCTTAGATCGAGAACCTCTTGTATCCCCCTGATGTGGATAACAAGAGACATGCCACCTACTTATTAATCATAGTCTTGTCGTACGTATACATAAACATATCCATACTTGTTTGCTTATTACCTCGGACCCTTGAGTCGATCCGATTAGCGGTAAACTTATACATTCTTAATCTTAGTGGAGAGATGAACTAATCAATCCATGATCATATGCGAAGAGATTACACTTCGCGTCTTACTTACTTAGGTTCATTCCTATACTTAACATACTTAGGGATTTCATGCTAAACTTGCTAGTTCTCGACTACTATGTCGAGGCTCTAGTTCTTCCCTTTCTTAGTGCTTACTACCCGAATAAATCGGCTTAAACTCTCTTGTGCCTCTCTTGATGTACATGTTAAGATTACCATGATTCTTGATTCAATGATTGCTTGATGTTATGTGCATTGATTCGATGTTGTTTTGGGGTTACAAAGTCATAAAACGTTAAAAGAAAAGCTTCGGAACGCACCACGGACCCTGAACTGGCCAACAGGCCAAAGCAAGTTGGCCAAGTCCAGAGAGCCACGCTATTGGCGCAGCTGGGGCGTAGCCCTTGCTGAAGAATTTCGCTATTAGCGTAATTTTCGCTAATAGCGTGGTTCCTCGGGTCTGTGGTACAAATTTTGCTATTTTTGACCCAAAACTCATCCTAATCGTTCCTGCAAGGCACCAAAACATCCAGCAACATACATATACATTATAAAACATATTTCATAGCCATGTTAACATGTACAAAGCAAGATCAAGGCAAGGGGATAAAATTCTCATAATTCCTAATCTTAACATAATTCATGTTTTGCTTGCAATTAAACACATAATCCCAATGGTGGGTTCTATCTAAGAACTCACCTAGCTTATTTCTTGTGATTCCTCAAGTTCCAAGCTTTCCCCAAGTTGAAACCCTAGCCCAAAATCCAAGTTCAATCCTTTCCTTTTGTTGTTTCTTGCCCTTGAAGCTTCTATGATCCTTACTTGATCACCAATTGCATGATTTTGGGAAGATTTGATGTCCTAGGAAGGGAGAGATGGGGCGGCCTTGTAGAGAGAGGGAGGAGAAAATTCTCTTCTCTTAACCTAGAGAGAGAAAGAGAAGTGGAAAATGAATAATTTTAGTCCCAAAACACTTATATACTCCCTTGCGAGCAATTACCCAAAATACCCTTCGCCTTAGTCGCATTTACCTGGCTCTGATACATAAGTCCATACTTGACTGATATCACTTAATATTAACTTCCCTCATACTTAACATTTTCGTCATACTTGTTTTCCATGAATCTTAGTCCTCTGATACGTTTGACAGATAAAATTCCATTAGGTCAAGAGCGGGATGTTACATTCTACCCCCCTTAAAAAAAATTTCGTCCTCGAAATTTAAAGATTGACTACCAATCCTCATGACAAAACTTATCATCCATGGTCTGAGACATACATATTTATACCCACACTCATTCATAGAATTCGTCGTATCATGTCATCATCTTATTCCTTAACCCACATGCAATTGAACATAGTCTTCTTGATCTTCATATTACTCAAACTTAGAGTTATCCTAGCATACCATAACTTAGAACTTACCTTGCTACACATAAACTGGTTATCTCGGATCTTACTCGTTTAACATAAACCATTTCATAACATTACCTTATCATAAACATGAACACTCAGGATTTGCTTTTTAACTGGAATCCCATCAGATACCAGGTTTGCCCTGCAGTGCTTACTTGCAACATAAAACATATTTTATACGTACATCTTATCATGATTACATAATCTTACTGTACCTTGAGATACATGCTTCTTACTTGTATTACTCAAAAAGACGATTCCACGAATCCCTTATCCCTTTCTGAGTCCTAGGAAATCTTCTGATTTCTTTACAATTTCATTGCATCTTATCGCCCGTACTGAGGGGTAACTTACATGACATGAAAAAGTAAAATCAACTCCCACTACATCTGATAATCTATTAATTAACATCATGATTCACATACTCTTGAAACTTTCTAGCATTTTACTTGCAATTTCATCAAACATTCTTAAAACATTTTCGTGTATCCTACCTGATATTGACTTTATACGAACATTGTCGTTTCCATAACATGTACATACTTTCAAATGCCACTTCTTGTTAAATGATAACGATACGTGTTCTAAAATCTTCCTTAAAGAAATTTTTCGTAAACTTTGGTATTCGGGTTCTTGGAACGAAGTTATACATGACTAAAAAGATTTTATCATTTCCAAAACTGATTGTATAATGGGGCCACAGAACCACCGGACGAGTTTCGATATTTTTGAAAAAGATTTAACAACTCACCCAAAATTTGTCCACAACAAGTTGGTCCTGAAGTTTGTACGTCTTAAGTGAGTTTACTTACGACGTATTTCATCAGTTTCGAAAATGTATAATTCCATGAGTTTAAATAAAATATCGTTCCCAAGTTCCATAATACCAATCTTAGCTTAAAAGTTATAAAATCATGACTTAACATGTCTTAACAAGTATCGTTTTCACTCAACAAGTATTGCATACGTGAGTATGATTCTCATTGCACAAACTCGAGAGTTGCATCTCCTTTCATGATAACATACTTAACTTCGAATATAAATTCTTCCCTTATTCAACCGATATACATACTTATTATACCGCTTACATATCCATAGGAAATCCTTGGACCTCTTAACATAAACTTATTCCTCTTCTTCGGAATACTAAACTTGATTCTCCACATTATCTCACTCGGTTTCGCTTGAGCGTTAATACCTTTTCTGAAACCCATTCATCATTCTTGATGCTTTGATTCTTTACCTGAGTCACGAAATGTAACCTTCTGAACCTTACATACTTCCCATTATCATCTTACTTAGGTGATGGCACATACTTGAAACTTTTACCTTAGCCAATGCTATCTATATAAACATCCATACTTACTTATCACATTGAGAACTCCTCGTTTGTCTTATGATGCATCTGCTAAACTTGCCTTACTAACCGAATATTCTTCAAGAAGCTTCATACATACTAAAATTCCCATGTTTCGTGTTTAATGATTAACTTCCATGGCGCTACTCTGATTCCTACCAGTTGGCTTAAACTAATTCTCTATCCCGTTAGAGCGACTGAGACTTCAATTCATGCTTACCACTTGAATACTTACTTCTTGAACTATTCTCAAGATCTTCCATGTTGCAACCAACATCACAACCTTACACTTGTCTTGTAAATTCAAAACTCATGTTATTTTATCTTATGCTCATAATACTTGACTTGGGGTAAACTTATGTTCTTGCTGGTTACATATATCATACATATCATACTTGTACTTAATTCTAAGTAAACTCGAATTCCCATGACAATCTCATCTTGTATTTTAACATATCCTTCTTAAACATTTAACCTTTGCATTCTCGCTTACTATATTTTGCTTAATCATACCAATGCTTGGTCATTAATTTTTCTTTTAAAGAAAACTTCGTTAACTAGCGCACGGGTCATTGACGTTGATGATTTTTATACTTTATAAATATATTGAGTTTAGGCCCCGGCCGTTGCTCTAAAATCATAGAACGAATTGATAACACATACATGTCATCAATTCTATATTCTAATGAGTCTAGCTCGCTCTACTAGTGTCGTAGCAAACCGGTTCCTAGGAAAATCTCGTGAATTTTCAAAATGTCAACTTCAATCACCCATACGCGTAAATCTTTCTAAAATTATTTAAACTTTATGATCCAACATCATATCAAGCCCTAGCATGTCCGTTAAGCAAAACATAGGTTCGAGAGATACGCCATAATTCCACATAATCCGAGAACATTGTGATTTCTTATAATTTTGCACCACTTTAATTTCTTACTTCATACCTCATGCATAAACATCAGTGACTTTCCTTCTAAATGTTGGAACTTCTACACTCTTGATCTTGGCTTGTTCTTGACACACTAACTTCCAAATTCCGTTAATACTTGTCCATGCATTCTCTTCCTTAGAAATCATAGGATGTGATGTGCGTTCGATACTTGATGTTATAGAGAGTATTCGTTACATAAAAGATTGTGAAAACAACCCCCAATAGCTACTAATAACCCTAGAGACGAAATGACAGTTTTTGGAAAAACTGAAAAATTCGCTCCAGGCACGCTATTAGCGAAATCCTCTGGAGTAATTTCGCTATTAGTGAAATTTTCGCTATTGGCGTATTTTCTTCAACTCAGTTTTCCAAAAAGAAAATCGTATTTTACATAAAAATCTTGTTTCCTCAAGTATCCCAATGCATATCATTCCTTCCAAACATCTTAAAACAATTCTATAACCTTTTCATGGCAAGCATTAACATCATTCGGTTCAATTCAAGGCACATTAGAAACTAATGTCTTGTTCATCACGTCTCTTAACATAAAACTTCCACATAAACCTTAACTTCTTCCGCTAAAAACAGCTTAACTTATTACGTTGCCACTTACGCAACTTTCCAAACGTACATGTCCTTAACTTCATTCACATATTACTATTCCTGAGAGCCTTCTGACTCCGTCAATATATGTCGACTTCTCGCTATCTTGTAACCTTGTACTGACATTCCAGAATACCATAAATCCGTTCCAACAACAACTCTTACCGAAACTTTCGGTCATGGTTAGATACATATATCCAACTTCTTCACTTACGAGTACACGAAGTATCTCTAACATCTTACCTGACATTGTTGGAACGTCCCTTCTTAACATACCTCACATTCCCGGAGGATTCACACTTCTACTTGACTAGTTCACCGGCCACCTTTTGGCACGATCAAACTTCTTCATCACATACTTCGTTCCTCCTGGGTCCTATTCAGCTCTCAGGCATCCATTCTAATCGTCGAATGTTAAATTGAGTTGATCAGGCTCAACTAACAACAGCAAATAGAACATCTACCCGGAACCCAATGGTCCCACTACGTTAGTTGTAATTTAATGACCCAAGGCACGGTCTGAATCGACCTGCTCTGATACCAATTGTAACACCCATACCAGACGTATCTAGAAAGTCTGGCACGTGTGTTAATATTAGTACTGGATACATTAAAATATACAACAATTAAAAAACTTCGAATGAATAATATTTACAACAAGTTACGTTCGTAGAAATAATAATACATCGCAACTTATCCATACATAAAAATACTTCCTTGATGTCCATAACGTCCTGCAACTTTACGAACGAACTCTTGAAGTAATATCCATCCGGCTCCGAACATGCATAACACCCTGCTTATCTGAAACAAATAAGGATTGGGATGAGACATAATGTCTCAGTGAGTTCCCCTAAATCCTAGGCTATAGGTAACCTCAGGGGAAACCTACGGTCACCACGTGTCTACATTACAACCTGACGGTTGATTATACGTGTGTGGGGACTTGCATACTTAGACGGTAGTGCATACTAAAGCCGTCTTAGTCTTATCTCACTTGTTATAGGCTTCACTTCCTATACGTGTCATGGCGGTCAGAAGGGAACCTAGAACCGCATTGCCAAGAATACGATCTACGTATCAAGGCCTAAACATAACATAATCATGGCACGATTCTAAACCGGACGATTAGGGGAAACCTAAGATCGTCATCGGTATCATGTTCTTTACTTGTTCTATTCCATGCCTTATACTTATCATGTAGCATCTAGTGCTCTTGTTCTTAACATAAACGTGCATGGATTCTTACGTGATCATAATCATAGTCGTACATAGAATCATAATCATAACATACATAAACGTACTTAAGTTCATTCATAGGTTAGCGTTGAACAAACAGTTATCTGGATTCATTTTACGGATAGTCCCGGGTGGAGTAACCCCGAGATCAATCCCATACATGACCGATGTACGTACATCGGACTCCCTCGGTGTCGTGCGGGTCCCTTGCGGCTTGAACCGTTCCCCTTAAGTCGAGAACCTCCCGTATCCCCCTGGCGTGGATAACAAGAGACACGAGCACCTACGTCTTGTTAATTTCGGTGACATGCGGGTCCCTTACGGCTTGAATCGTTCCCCTTAGATCGAGAACCTCTTGTATCCCCCTGATGTGGATAACAAGAGACATGCCACCTACTTATTAATCATAGTCTTGTCGTACGTATACATAAACATATCCATACTTGTTTGCTTATTACCTCGGACCCTTGAGTCGATCCGATTAGCGGTAAACTTATACATTCTTAATCTTAGTGGAGAGATGAACTAATCAATCCATGATCATATGCGAAGAGATTACACTTCGCGTCTTACTTACTTAGGTTCATTCCTATACTTAACATACTTAGGGATTTCATGCTAAACTTGCTAGTTCTCGACTACTATGTCGAGGCTCTAGTTCTTCCCTTTCTTAGTGCTTACTACCCGAATAAATCGGCTTAAACTCTCTTGTGCCTCTCTTGATGTACATGTTAAGATTACCATGATTCTTGATTCAATGATTGCTTGATGTTATGTGCATTGATTCGATGTTGTTTTGGGGTTACAAAGTCATAAAACGTTAAAAGAAAAGCTTCGGAACGCACCACGGACCCTGAACTGGCCAACAGGCCAAAGCAAGTTGGCCAAGTCCAGAGAGCCACGCTATTGGCGCAGCTGGGGCGTAGCCCTTGCTGAAGAATTTCGCTATTAGCGTAATTTTCGCTAATAGCGTGGTTCCTCGGGTCTGTGGTACAAATTTTGCTATTTTTGACCCAAAACTCATCCTAATCGTTCCTGCAAGGCACCAAAACATCCAGCAACATACATATACATTATAAAACATATTTCATAGCCATGTTAACATGTACAAAGCAAGATCAAGGCAAAGGGATAAAATTCTCATAATTCCTAATCTTAACATAATTCATGTTTTGCTTGCAATTAAACACATAATCCCAATGGTGGGTTCTATCTAAGAACTCACCTAGCTTATTTCTTGTGATTCCTCAAGTTCCAAGCTTTCCCCAAGTTGAAACCCTAGCCCAAAATCCAAGTTCAATCCTTTCCTTTTGTTGTTTCTTGCCCTTGAAGCTTCTATGATCCTTACTTGATCACCAATTGCATGATTTTGGGAAGATTTGATGGCCTAGGAAGGGAGAGATGGGGCGGCCTTGTAGAGAGAGGGAGGAGAAAATTCTCTTCTCTTAACCTAGAGAGAGAAAGAGAAGTGGAAAATGAATAATTTTAGTCCCAAAACACTTATATACTCCCTTGCGAGCAATTACCCAAAATACCCTTCGCCTTAGTCGCATTTACCTGGCTCTGATACATAAGTCCATACTTGACTGATATCACTTAATATTAACTTCCCTCATACTTAACATTTTCGTCATACTTGTTTTCCATGAATCTTAGTCCTCTGATACGTTTGACAGATAAAATTCCATTAGGTCAAGAGCGGGATGTTACAGTTCGTCTCTTTCAATGTCTCATATTTCACATTGTATTCGGACTACTGTGATTATATAGAAATATTTGCCTTTTGGTGTTAATTTCTGCAATTATATGTCTATAACCTGCATGTTTATAAATTTTAATGTTTCAGTAAGCCATAGATATGATTAATATCCATGGTATACTTATTCCATTTATTTTTTTCATATTAAACTCAGACGTTGAACTCACTTCGCAGGGATTTAATTTCTTTTCACATCACGGTTGATGATTGTGAATTACCTATTTTTCATTAATAGTGTAAAGCCCACACTAAACGTATCTAGAAAGTTTAGCATGTGCATCATCTTTAGTACTGGATACATTAAAATTTACAACATTAAGTCTTCGAATGAATAATTATATACAACAATACGCGTTCGTACAATCAACAATACAATACTATTCGTCCAAAAGATGTAATATAATAAGACCGTTAACATGACAGTTGTTAGTGCAACCTCCAATATTATTTAAATTTACACCATATCAATTTATAATATTTTAAAGTAGCAAAATCTGAAATTCTTAAGAAACAACCATGAAGGGATTTCACATTAAAAGAAAAAAGTTTATGGTTTATAAACATTTTAAGAATCAAATTATTACTAGAAATGATGATTTCTAGAAGGATCAAATGGATTTGTAAATTGGTGAACATGAAAAGAAATACAATGAATGCTGAGTTAATGCTTACTCACCAAAAACCGTTGACCAATGTGAAAACATAAATTGTTAATCTTTACCTTTTTAGACGTGTCGGTGACATTCACTTCGCATGTTCATGGGTTAAAATTTAGTATAAATAGAACCCCTACTCCCCCATTTAGAGGCACAATTTTAAAGTTAGAACCAATTATTTGTGTTATTGCACTCAAATATAATTTTATAACCTTGTCTTTGTTTTTTCATTTTTTTTTTAATTTTTAGTTTGAATTATTGTATTTGATTGATTTGGCTTGAATATATTTTGAGATTTGCAATTTCTAATATATATTTTTTTTGATGGAAAAAAATATTAGAAATTGCATATCTCAATTTATTTATTCTAAATAATGGGTTGTCCCTTAGTTACATAATTCGCCGACATGATTCAAGATTAGGGGCTATCATAACCCAAGATTAGGGATTTGGGTTGTCCTGTAGTTACATAATTCGCCGACATGATTCAAGATTTGGCTTGAATATATTGAGTTTTTATTTGTCTTCAATTTTTTGGTGCTAATTTTGTGGATCTAAGTAATTTTTTTTAAAAAATTATTTAATTTTGGGAGTATTCTTGTGGTTTGGTTATACAATTCTTAGATGAGATTGGTGAATGTTAAGCTTTGATGCCAAAGAGGTGTGAGCTCTCTGATAAAAGAGCTTGACTCTGTAACCTCAACGGACATGGTTCAAATAATCCCACCAGAGAGAATTGTCAAAAAGTTTGACTTGGTCATATGATACATTTTCTTATGTTGTGTTTATACCTCCCATATACATTTTATCTTTTGAGATTCTTCTTATGGGTTTTAATCCTATATCATTTCTCTTTATTACCCTCTCTCAGTTTTATCAAACTTGATCTTCTTGGTTTTAGTTGTTTCTTGGTTTTTATCCACGTGCTTCTCTTTAATGAATGTGAAGTCCACTGTTTGTCTCTTTCAATGTCTCATATTTCACATTGTATTCGGACTACTGTGATTATATAGAAATATTTGCCTTTTGGTGTTAATTTCTGCAATTATACGTCTATAACCTGCATGTTTATAAATTTTAATGTTTCAGTAAGCCATAGATATGATTAATATCCATGGTATACTTATTCCATTTATTTTTTTCATATTAAACTCAGACGTTGAACTCACTTCGCAGGGATTTAATTTCTTTTCACATCACCGTTGATGATTGTGAATTACCTATTTTTCATTAATAGTGTAAAGCCCACACTAAACGTATCTAGAAAGTTTAGCATGTGCATCATCTTTAGTACTGGATACATTAAAATTTACAACATTAAGTCTTCGAATGAATAATTATATACAACAATACGCGTTCGTACAATCAACAATACAATACTATTCGTCCAAAAGATGTAATATAATAAGACCGTTAACATGACAGTTGTTAGTGCAACCTCCAATATTATTTAAATTTACACCATATCAATTTATAATATTTTAAAGTAGCAAAATCTGAAATTCTTAAGAAACAACCATGAAGGGATTTCACATTAAAAGAAAAAAGTTTATGGTTTATAAACATTTTAAGAATCAAATTATTACTAGAAATGATGATTTCTAGAAGGATCAAATGGATTTGTAAATTGGTGAACATGAAAAGAAATACAATGAATGCTGAGTTAATGCTTACTCACCAAAAACCGTTGACCAATGTGAAAACATAAATTGTTAATCTTTACCTTTTTAGACGTGTCGGTGACATTCAATTCGCATGTTCATGGGTTAAAATTTAGTATAAATAGAACCCCTACTCCCCCATTTAGAGGCACGATTTTAAAGTTAGAACCAATTATTTGTGTTATTGCACTCAAATATAATTTTATAACCTTGTCTTTGTTTTTTCATTTTTTTTTTAATTTTTAGTTTGAATTATTGTATTTGATTGATTTGGCTTGAATATATATTGAGATTTGCAATTTCTAATATATATTTTTTTGATGGAAAAAAATATTAGAAATTGCATATCTCAATTTATTTATTCTAAATAATGGGTTGTCCCGTAGTTACATAATTCGCCGACATGATTCAAGATTAGGGGCTATCATAACCCAAGATTAGGGATTTGGGTTGTCCCGTAGTTACATAATTCGCCGACATGATTCAAGATTTGGCTTGAATATATTGAGTTTTTATTTGTCTTCAATTTTTTGGTGCTAATTTTGTTGATCTAAGTGATTTTTTTTAAAAAATTATTTAATTTTGGGAGTATTCTTGTGGTTTGGTTATACAATTCTTAGATGAGATTGGTGAATGCTAAGCTTTGATGCCAAAGAGGTGTGAGCTCTCTGATAAAAGAGCTTGACTCTGTAACCTCAACGGACATGGTTCAAATCATCCCACCAGAGAGAATTGTCAAAAAGTTTGACTTGGTCATATGATACATTTTCTTATGTTGTGTTTATATCTCCCATACACATTTTATCTTTTGAGATTCTTCTTATGGGTTTTAATCCTATATCATTTCTCTTTATTACCCTCTCTCAGTTTTATCAAACTTGATCTTCTTGGTTTTAGTTGTTTCTTGGTTTTTATCCACGTGCTTCTCTTTAATGAATGTGAAGTCCACTGTTCGTCTCTTTCAATGTCTCATATTTCACATTGTATTCGGACTACTGTGATTATATAGAAATATTTGCCTTTTGGTGTTTTTTTTTTTTTTGATAAGCAAGGAGCGAGGACAGGCATCAGGAGACATCGTCGACATCCCAACTAGGTTGGCACCCCGAGACACCACCATCCTCTGCCGCCTAACTCAAAAAAATTTTATTAAAAAAATGAAAAAATAATTACAAAGAAGGGGGGACTAGGCCAAAACCCTCCGAAAGGAACAGCTGATAAAAAAAAACGGAATAAAAATAAACAAACCACAAACAGACTAAGGAAATCTGTAGTTAGGTAAACCGCATCTGTCCCGAAAGAAATCCATAGATATAGCACGAGGGAGAGAGTCTATCCAAACCGCCCCGACCACCGAGTGACCCATATTCGCAAAAAAATCAGCACAGGTATTACCTTCTCGAAAAATATGAGAAGCAATCACCTGAATTCCAAGATTGCGAGCATTTTGCCATCTGTTACGAAGCCAAACAGGTACCAAATGAGGACGGGAAAAAATCATGATAGCGCTTGTTGAATCACTCTCAAACCATATATTCCTCCAACCGTTACGGGCAGCACACTCAATAGCAATAATAATGGCCAATACTTCTGCAATTATATGTCTATAACCTGCAATAATAATGGCCTTTTGGTGTTAATTTCTGCAATTATATGTCTATAACCTGCATGTTTATAAATTTTAATGTTTCAGTAAGCCATAGATATGATTAATATCCATGGTATACTTATTCCATTTATTTTTTTCATATTAAACTCAGACGTTGAACTCACTTCGCAGGGATTTAATTTCTTTTCACATCACGGTTGATGATTGTGAATTACCTATTTTTCATTAATAGTGTAAAGCCCACACTAAACGTATCTAGAAAGTTTAGCATGTGCATCATCTTTAGTACTGGATACATTAAAATTTACAACATTAAGTCTTCGAATGAATAATTATATACAACAATACGCGTTCGTACAATCAACAATACAATACTATTCGTCCAAAAGATGTAATATAATAAGACCGTTAACATGACAGTTGTTAGTGCAACCTCCAATATTATTTAAATTTACACCATATCAATTTATAATATTTTAAAGTAGCAAAATCTGAAATTCTTAAGAAACAACCATGAAGGGATTTCACATTAAAAGAAAAAAGTTTATGGTTTATAAACATTTTAAGAATCAAATTATTACTAGAAATGATGATTTCTAGAAGGATCAAATGGATTTGTAAATTGGTGAACATGAAAAGAAATACAATGAATGCTGAGTTAATGCTTACTCACCAAAAACCGTTGACCAATGTGAAAACATAAATTGTTAATCTTTACCTTTTTAGACGTGTCGGTGACATTCAATTCGCATGTTCATGGGTTAAAATTTAGTATAAATAGAACCCCTACTCCCCCATTTAGAGGCACGATTTTAAAGTTAGAACCAATTATTTGTGTTATTGCACTCAAATATAATTTTATAACCTTGTCTTTGTTTTTTCATTTTTTTTTAATTTTTAGTTTGAATTATTGTATTTGATTGATTTGGCTTGAATATATATTGAGATTTGCAATTTCTAATATATATTTTTTTTGATGGAAAAAAATATTAGAAATTGCATATCTCAATTTATTTATTCTAAATAATGGGTTGTCCCTTAGTTACATAATTCGCCGACATGATTCAAGATTAGGGGCTATCATAACCCAAGATTAGGGATTTGGGTTGTCCCGTAGTTACATAATTCGCCGACATGATTCAAGATTTGGCTTGAATATATTGAGTTTTTATTTGTCTTCAATTTTTTGGTGCTAATTTTGTTGATCTAAGTGATTTTTTTTTAAAAAATTATTTAATTTTGGGAGTATTCTTGTGGTTTGGTTATACAATTCTTAGATGAGATTGGTGAATGCTAAGCTTTGATGCCAAAGAGGTGTGAGCTCTCTGATAAAAGAGCTTGACTCTGTAACCTCAACGGACATGGTTCAAATCATCTCACCAGAGAGAATTGTCAAAAAGTTTGACTTGGTCATATGATACATTTTCTTATGTTGTGTTTATACCTCCCATATACATTTTATCTTTTGAGATTCTTCTTATGGGTTTTAATCCTATATCATTTCTCTTTATTACCCTATCTCAGTTTTATCAAACTTGATCTTCTTGATTTTAGTTGTTTCTTGGTTTTTATCCACGTGCTTCTCTTTAATGAATGTGAAGTCCACTGTTCGTCTCTTTCAATGTCTCATATTTCACATTGTATTCGGACTACTGTGATTATATAGAAATATTTGCCTTTTGGTGTTAATTTCTGCAATTATATGTCTATAACCTGCATGTTTATAAATTTTAATGTTTCAGTAAGCCATAGATATGATTAATATCCATGGTATACTTATTCCATTTATTTTTTTCATATTAAACTCAGACGTTGAACTCACTTCGCAGGGATTTAATTTCTTTTCACATCACTGTTGATGATTGTGAATTACCTATTTTTCATTAATAGTGTAAAGCCCACACTAAACGTATCTAGAAAGTTTAGCATGTGCATCATCTTTAGTACTGGATACATTAAAATTTACAACATTAAGTCTTCGAATGAATAATTATATACAACAATACGCGTTCGTACAATCAACAATACAATACTATTCGTCCAAAAGATGTAATATAATAAGACCGTTAACATGACAGTTGTTAGTGCAACCTCCAATATTATTTAAATTTACACCATATCAATTTATAATATTTTAAAGTAGCAAAATCTGAAATTCTTAAGAAACAACCATGAAGGGATTTCACATTAAAAGAAAAAAGTTTATGGTTTATAAACATTTTAAGAATCAAATTATTACTAGAAATGATGATTTCTAGAAGGATCAAATGGATTTGTAAATTGGTGAACATGAAAAGAAATACAATGAATGCTGAGTTAATGCTTACTCACCAAAAACCGTTGACCAATGTGAAAACATAAATTGTTAATCTTTACCTTTTTAGACGTGTCGGTGACATTCACTTCGCATGTTCATGGGTTAAAATTTAGTATAAATAGAACCCCTACTCCCCCATTTAGAGGCACGATTTTAAAGTTAGAACCAATTATTTGTGTTATTGCACTCAAATATAATTTTATAACCTTGTCTTTGTTTTTTCATTTTTTTTTTAATTTTTAGTTTGAATTATTGTATTTGATTGATTTGGCTTGAATATATTTTGAGATTTGCAATTTCTACTATATATTTTTTTTGATGGAAAAAAATATTAGAAATTGCATATCTCAATTTATTTATTCTAAATAATGGGTTGTCCCTTAGTTACATAATTCGCCGACATGATTCAAGATTAGGGGCTATCATAACCCAAGATTAGGATTTGGGTTGTCCTGTAGTTACATAATTCGCCGACATGATTCAAGATTTGGCTTGAATATATTGAGTTTTTATTTGTCTTCAATTTTTTGGTGCTAATTTTGTGGATCTAAGTGATTTTTTTTAAAAAAATTATTTAATTTTGGGAGTATTCTTGTGGTTTGGTTATACAATTCTTAGATGAGATTGGTGAATGCTAAGCTTTGATGCCAAAGAGGTGTGAGCTCTCTGATAAAAGAGCTTGACTCTGTAACCTCAACGGACATGGTTCAAATCATCCCACCAGAGAGAATTGTCAAAAAGTTTGACTTGGTCATATGATACATTTTCTTATGTTGTGTTTATACCTCCCATATACATTTTATCTTTTGAGATTCTTCTTATGGGTTTTAATCCTATATCATTTCTCTTTATTACCCTCTCTCAGTTTTATCAAACTTGATCTTCTTGGTTTTAGTTGTTTCTTGGTTTTTATCCACGTGCTTCTCTTTAATGAATGTGAAGTCCACTGTTCGTCTCTTTCAATGTCTCATATTTCACATTGTATTCGGACTACTGTGATTATATAGAAATATTTGCCTTTTGGTGTTAATTTCTGCAATTATACGTCTATAACCTGCATGTTTATAAATTTTAATGTTTCAGTAAGCCATAGATATGATTAATATCCATGGTATACTTATTCCATTTATTTTTTTCATATTAAACTCAGACGTTGAACTCACTTCGCAGGGATTTAATTTCTTTTCACATCACGGTTGATGATTGTGAATTACCTATTTTTCATTAATAGTGTAAAGCCCACACTAAACGTATCTAGAAAGTTTAGCATGTGCATCATCTTTAGTACTGGATACATTAAAATTTACAACATTAAGTCTTCGAATGAATAATTATATACAACAATACGCGTTCGTACAATCAACAATACAATACTATTCGTCCAAAAGATGTAATATAATAAGACCGTTAACATGACAGTTGTTAGTGCAACCTCCAATATTATTTTAATTTACACCATATCAATTTATAATATTTTAAAGTAGCAAAATCTGAAATTCTTAAGAAACAACCATGAAGGGATTTCACATTAAAAGAAAAAAGTTTATGGTTTATAAACATTTTAAGAATCAAATTATTACTAGAAATGATGATTTCTAGAAGGATCAAATGGATTTGTAAATTGGTGAACATGAAAAGAAATACAATGAATGCTGAGTTAATGCTTACTCACCAAAAACCGTTGACCAATGTGAAAACATAAATTGTTAATCTTTACCTTTTTAGACGTGTCGGTGACATTCACTTCGCATGTTCATGGGTTAAAATTTAGTATAAATAGAACCCCTACTCCCCCATTTAGAGGCACGATTTTAAAGTTAGAACCAATTATTTGTGTTATTGCACTCAAATATAATTTTATAACCTTGTCTTTGTTTTTTCATTTTTTTTTTAATTTTTAGTTTGAATTATTGTATTTGATTGATTTGGCTTGAATATATTTTGAGATTTGCAATTTCTAATATATATTTTTTTTGATGGAAAAAAATATTAGAAATTGCATATCTCAATTTATTTATTCTAAATAATGGGTTGTCCCTTAGTTACATAATTCGCCGACATGATTCAAGATTAAGGGCTATCATAACCCAAGATTAGGGATTTGGGTTGTCCTGTAGTTACATAATTCGCTGACATGATTCAAGATTTGGCTTGAATATATTGAGTTTTTATTTGTCTTCAATTTTTTGGTGCTAATTTTGTGGATCTAAGTGATTTTTTTTTAAAAAATTATTTAATTTTGGGAGTATTCTTGTGGTTTGGTTATACAATTCTTAGATGAGATTGGTGAATGCTAAGCTTTGATGCCAAAGAGGTGTGAGCTCTCTGATAAAAGAGCTTGACTCTGTAACCTCAACGGACATGGTTCAAATCATCCCACCAGAGAGAATTGTCAAAAAGTTTGACTTGGTCATATGATACATTTTCTTATGTTGTGTTTATACCTCCCATATACATTTTATCTTTTGAGATTCTTCTTATGGGTTTTAATCCTATATCATTTCTCTTTATTACCCTCTCTCAGTTTTATCAAACTTGATCTTCTTGGTTTTAGTTGTTTCTTGGTTTTTATCCACGTGCTTCTCTTTAATGAATGTGAAGTCCACTGTTCGTCTCTTTCAATGTCTCATATTTCACATTGTATTCGGACTACTGTGATTATATAGAAATATTTGCCTTTTGGTGTTAATTTCTGCAATTATACGTCTATAACCTGCATGTTTATAAATTTTAATGTTTCAGTAAGCCATAGATATGATTAATATCCATGGTATACTTATTCCATTTATTTTTTTCATATTAAACTCAGACGTTGAACTCACTTCGCAGGGATTTAATTTCTTTTCACATCACCGTTGATGATTGTGAATTACCTATTTTTCATTAATAGTGTAAAGCCCACACTAAACGTATCTAGAGAGTTTAGCATGTGCATCATCTTTAGTACTGGATACATTAAAATTTACAACATTAAGTCTTCGAATGAATAATTATATACAACAATACGCGTTCGTACAATCAACAATACAATACTAAAACATGTAGTATAATAAGACCGTTAACATGACAGTTGTTAGTGCAACCGCCAATATTATTTAAATTTACACCATATCAATTTATAATATTTTAAAGTAGCAAAATCTGAAATTCTTAAGAAACAACCATGAAGGGATTTCACATTAAAAGAAAAAAGTTTATGGTTTATAAACATTTTAAGAATCAAATTATTACTAGAAATGATGATTTCTAGAAGGATCAAATGGATTTGTAAATTGGTGAACATGAAAAGAAATACAATGAATGCTGAGTTAATGCTTACTCACCAAAAACCGTTGACCAATGTGAAAACATAAATTGTTAATCTTTACCTTTTTAGACGTGTCGGTGACATTCAATTCACATGTTCATGGGTTAAAATTTAGTATAAATAGAACCCCTACTCCCCCATTTAGAGGCACGATTTTAAAGTTAGAACCAATTATTTGTGTTATTGCACTCAAATATAATTTTATAACCTTGTCTTTGTTTTTTCATTTTTTTTTAATTTTTAGTTTGAATTATTGTATTTGATTGATTTGGCTTGAATATATATTGAGATTTGCAATTTCTAATATATATTTTTTTGATGGAAAAAAATATTAGAAATTGCATATCTCAATTTATTTATTCTAAATAATGGGTTGTCCCGTAGTTACATAATTCGCCGACATGATTCAAGATTAGGGGCTATCATAACCCAAGATTAGGGATTTGGGTTGTCCCGTAGTTACATAATTCGCCGACATGATTCAAGATTTGGCTTGAATATATTGAGTTTTTATTTGTCTTCAATTTTTTGGTGCTAATTTTGTTGATCTAAGTGATTTTTTTTAAAAAATTATTTAATTTTGGGAGTATTCTTGTGGTTTGGTTATACAATTCTTAGATGAGATTGGTGAATGCTAAGCTTTGATGCCAAAGAGGTGTGAGCTCTCTGATAAAAGAGCTTGACTCTGTAACCTCAACGGACATGGTTCAAATCATCCCACCAGAGAGAATTGTCAAAAAGTTTGACTTGGTCATATGATACATTTTCTTATGTTGTGTTTATACCTCCCATATACATTTTATCTTTTGAGATTCTTCTTATGGGTTTTAATCCTATATCATTTCTCTTTATTACCCTCTCTCAGTTTTATCAAACTTGATCTTCTTGGTTTTAGTTGTTTCTTGGTTTTTATCCACGTGCTTCTCTTTAATGAATGTGAAGTCCACTGTTCGTCTCTTTCAATGTCTCATATTTCACATTGTATTCGGACTACTGTGATTATATAGAAATATTTGCCTTTTGGTGTTAATTTCTGCAATTATACGTCTATAACCTGCATGTTTATAAATTTTAATGTTTCAGTAAGCCATAGATATGATTAATATCCATGGTATACTTATTCCATTTATTTTTTTCATATTAAACTCAGACGTTGAACTCACTTCGCAGGGATTTAATTTCTTTTCACATCACCGTTGATGATTGTGAATTACCTATTTTTCATTAATAGTGTAAAGCCCACACTAAACGTATCTAGAGAGTTTAGCATGTGCATCATCTTTAGTACTGGATACATTAAAATTTACAACATTAAGTCTTCGAATGAATAATTATATACAACAATACGCGTTCGTACAATCAACAATACAATACTAAAACATGTAGTATAATAAGACCGTTAACATGACAGTTGTTAGTGCAACCGCCAATATTATTTAAATTTACACCATATCAATTTATAATATTTTAAAGTAGCAAAATCTGAAATTCTTAAGAAACAACCATGAAGGGATTTCACATTAAAAGAAAAAAGTTTATGGTTTATAAACATTTTAAGAATCAAATTATTACTAGAAATGATGATTTCTAGAAGGATCAAATGGATTTGTAAATTGGTGAACATGAAAAGAAATACAATGAATGCTGAGTTAATGCTTACTCACCAAAAACCGTTGACCAATGTGAAAACATAAATTGTTAATCTTTACCTTTTTAGACGTGTCGGTGACATTCAATTCACATGTTCATGGGTTAAAATTTAGTATAAATAGAACCCCTACTCCCCCATTTAGAGGCACGATTTTAAAGTTAGAACCAATTATTTGTGTTATTGCACTCAAATATAATTTTATAACCTTGTCTTTGTTTTTTCATTTTTTTTTAATTTTTAGTTTGAATTATTGTATTTGATTGATTTGGCTTGAATATATATTGAGATTTGCAATTTCTAATATATATTTTTTTGATGGAAAAAAATATTAGAAATTGCATATCTCAATTTATTTATTCTAAATAATGGGTTGTCCCGTAGTTACATAATTCGCCGACATGATTCAAGATTAGGGGCTATCATAACCCAAGATTAGGGATTTGGGTTGTCCCGTAGTTACATAATTCGCCGACATGATTCAAGATTTGGCTTGAATATATTGAGTTTTTATTTGTCTTCAATTTTTTGGTGCTAATTTTGTTGATCTAAGTGATTTTTTTTAAAAAATTATTTAATTTTGGGAGTATTCTTGTGGTTTGGTTATACAATTCTTAGATGAGATTGGTGAATGCTAAGCTTTGATGCCAAAGAGGTGTGAGCTCTCTGATAAAAGAGCTTGACTCTGTAACCTCAACGGACATGGTTCAAATCATCCCACCAGAGAGAATTGTCAAAAAGTTTGACTTGGTCATATGATACATTTTCTTATGTTGTGTTTATACCTCCCATATACATTTTATCTTTTGAGATTCTTCTTATGGGTTTTAATCCTATATCATTTCTCTTTATTACCCTCTCTCAGTTTTATCAAACTTGATCTTCTTGGTTTTAGTTGTTTCTTGGTTTTTATCCACGTGCTTCTCTTTAATGAATGTGAAGTCCACTGTTCGTCTCTTTCAATGTCTCATATTTCACATTGTATTCGGACTACTGTGATTATATAGAAATATTTGCCTTTTGGTGTTAATTTCTGCAATTATACGTCTATAACCTGCATGTTTATAAATTTTAATGTTTCAGTAAGCCATAGATATGATTAATATCCATGGTATACTTATTCCATTTATTTTTTTCATATTAAACTCAGACGTTGAACTCACTTCGCAGGGATTTAATTTCTTTTCACATCACCGTTGATGATTGTGAATTACCTATTTTTCATTAATAGTGTAAAGCCCACACTAAACGTATCTAGAGAGTTTAGCATGTGCATCATCTTTAGTACTGGATACATTAAAATTTACAACATTAAGTCTTCGAATGAATAATTATATACAACAATACGCGTTCGTACAATCAACAATACAATACTAAAACATGTAGTATAATAAGACCGTTAACATGACAGTTGTTAGTGCAACCGCCAATATTATTTAAATTTACACCATATCAATTTATAATATTTTAAAGTAGCAAAATCTGAAATTCTTAAGAAACAACCATGAAGGGATTTCACATTAAAAGAAAAAAGTTTATGGTTTATAAACATTTTAAGAATCAAATTATTACTAGAAATGATGATTTCTAGAAGGATCAAATGGATTTGTAAATTGGTGAACATGAAAAGAAATACAATGAATGCTGAGTTAATGCTTACTCACCAAAAACCGTTGACCAATGTGAAAACATAAATTGTTAATCTTTACCTTTTTAGACGTGTCGGTGACATTCAATTCGCATGTTCATGGGTTAAAATTTAGTATAAATAGAACCCCTACTCCCCCATTTAGAGGCACGATTTTAAAGTTAGAACCAATTATTTGTGTTATTGCACTCAAATATAATTTTATAACCTTGTCTTTGTTTTTTCATTTTTTTTTAATTTTTAGTTTGAATTATTGTATTTGATTGATTTGGCTTGAATATATATTGAGATTTGCAATTTCTAATATATATTTTTTTGATGGAAAAAAATATTAGAAATTGCATATCTCAATTTATTTATTCTAAATAATGGGTTGTCCCGTAGTTACATAATTCGCCGACATGATTCAAGATTAGGGGCTATCATAACCCAAGATTAGGGATTTGGGTTGTCCCGTAGTTACATAATTCGCCGACATGATTCAAGATTTGGCTTGAATATATTGAGTTTTTATTTGTCTTCAATTTTTTGGTGCTAATTTTGTTGATCTAAGTGATTTTTTTTAAAAAATTATTTAATTTTGGGAGTATTCTTGTGGTTTGGTTATACAATTCTTAGATGAGATTGGTGAATGCTAAGCTTTGATGCCAAAGAGGTGTGAGCTCTCTGATAAAAGAGCTTGACTCTGTAACCTCAACGGACATGGTTCAAATCATCCCACCAGAGAGAATTGTCAAAAAGTTTGACTTGGTCATATGATACATTTTCTTATGTTGTGTTTATACCTCCCATATACATTTTATCTTTTGAGATTCTTCTTATGGGTTTTAATCCTATATCATTTCTCTTTATTACCCTCTCTCAGTTTTATCAAACTTGATCTTCTTGGTTTTAGTTGTTTCTTGATTTTTATCCACGTGCTTCTCTTTAATGAATGTGAAGTCCACTGTTCGTCTCTTTCAATGTCTCATATTTCACATTGTATTCGGACTACTGTGATTATATAGAAATATTTGCCTTTTGGTGTTAATTTCTGCAATTATACGTCTATAACCTGCATGTTCATAAATTTTAATGTTTCAGTAAGCCATAGATATGATTAATATCCATGGTATACTTATTCCATTTCTTTTTTTCATATTAAACTCAGACGTTGAACTCACTTCGCAGGGATTTAATTTCTTTTCACATCACCGTTGATGATTGTGAATTACCTATTTTTCATTAATAGTGTAAAGCCCACACTAAACGTATCTAGAGAGTTTAGCATGTGCATCATCTTTAGTACTGGATACATTAAAATTTACAACATTAAGTCTTCGAATGAATAATTATATACAACAATACGCGTTCGTACAATCAACAATACAATACTAAAACATGTAGTATAATAAGACCGTTAACATGACAGTTGTTAGTGCAACCGCCAATATTATTTAAATTTACACCATATCAATTTATAATATTTTAAAGTAGCAAAATCTGAAATTCTTAAGAAACAACCATGAAGGGATTTCACATTAAAAGAAAAAAGTTTATGGTTTATAAACATTTTAAGAATCAAATTATTACTAGAAATGATGATTTCTAGAAGGATCAAATGGATTTGTAAATTGGTGAACATGAAAAGAAATACAATGAATGCTGAGTTAATGCTTACTCACCAAAAACCGTTGACCAATGTGAAAACATAAATTGTTAATCTTTACCTTTTTAGACGTGTCGGTGACATTCAATTCACATGTTCATGGGTTAAAATTTAGTATAAATAGAACCCCTACTCCCCCATTTAGAGGCACGATTTTAAAGTTAGAACCAATTATTTGTGTTATTGCACTCAAATATAATTTTATAACCTTGTCTTTGTTTTTTCATTTTTTTTTAATTTTTAGTTTGAATTATTGTATTTGATTGATTTGGCTTGAATATATATTGAGATTTGCAATTTCTAATATATATTTTTTTGATGGAAAAAAATATTAGAAATTGCATATCTCAATTTATTTATTCTAAATAATGGGTTGTCCCGTAGTTACATAATTCGCCGACATGATTCAAGATTAGGGGCTATCATAACCCAAGATTAGGGATTTGGGTTGTCCCGTAGTTACATAATTCGCCGACATGATTCAAGATTTGGCTTGAATATATTGAGTTTTTATTTGTCTTCAATTTTTTGGTGCTAATTTTGTTGATCTAAGTGATTTTTTTTAAAAAATTATTTAATTTTGGGAGTATTCTTGTGGTTTGGTTATACAATTCTTAGATGAGATTGGTGAATGCTAAGCTTTGATGCCAAAGAGGTGTGAGCTCTCTGATAAAAGAGCTTGACTCTGTAACCTCAACGGACATGGTTCAAATCATCCCACCAGAGAGAATTATCAAAAAGTTTGACTTGGTCATATGATACATTTTCTTATGTTGTGTTTATACCTCCCATATACATTTTATCTTTTGAGATTCTTCTTATGGGTTTTAATCCTATATCATTTCTCTTTATTACCCTCTCTCAGTTTTATCAAACTTGATCTTCTTGGTTTTAGTTGTTTCTTGGTTTTTATCCACGTGCTTCTCTTTAATGAATGTGAAGTCCACTGTTCGTCTCTTTCAATGTCTCATATTTCACATTGTATTCGGACTACTGTGATTATATAGAAATATTTGCCTTTTGGTGTTAATTTCTGCAATTATACGTCTATAACCTGCATGTTTATAAATTTTAATGTTTCAGTAAGCCATAGATATGATTAATATCCATGGTATACTTATTCCATTTATTTTTTTCATATTAAACTCAGACGTTGAACTCACTTCGCAGGGATTTAATTTCTTTTCACATCACCGTTGATGATTGTGAATTACCTATTTTTCATTAATAGTGTAAAGCCCACACTAAACGTATCTAGAGAGTTTAGCATGTGCATCATCTTTAGTACTGGATACATTAAAATTTACAACATTAAGTCTTCGAATGAATAATTATATACAACAATACGCGTTCGTACAATCAACAATACAATACTAAAACATGTAGTATAATAAGACCGTTAACATGACAGTTGTTAGTGCAACCGCCAATATTATTTAAATTTACACCATATCAATTTATAATATTTTAAAGTAGCAAAATCTGAAATTCTTAAGAAACAACCATGAAGGGATTTCACATTAAAAGAAAAAAGTTTATGGTTTATAAACATTTTAAGAATCAAATTATTACTAGAAATGATGATTTCTAGAAGGATCAAATGGATTTGTAAATTGGTGAACATGAAAAGAAATACAATGAATGCTGAGTTAATGCTTACTCACCAAAAACCGTTGACCAATGTGAAAACATAAATTGTTAATCTTTACCTTTTTAGACGTGTCGGTGACATTCAATTCACATGTTCATGGGTTAAAATTTAGTATAAATAGAACCCCTACTCCCCCATTTAGAGGCACGATTTTAAAGTTAGAACCAATTATTTGTGTTATTGCACTCAAATATAATTTTATAACCTTGTCTTTGTTTTTTCATTTTTTTTTAATTTTTAGTTTGAATTATTGTATTTGATTGATTTGGCTTGAATATATATTGAGATTTGCAATTTCTAATATATATTTTTTTGATGGAAAAAAATATTAGAAATTGCATATCTCAATTTATTTATTCTAAATAATGGGTTGTCCCGTAGTTACATAATTCGCCGACATGATTCAAGATTAGGGGCTATCATAACCCAAGATTAGGGATTTGGGTTGTCCCGTAGTTACATAATTCGCCGACATGATTCAAGATTTGGCTTGAATATATTGAGTTTTTATTTGTCTTCAATTTTTTGGTGCTAATTTTGTTGATCTAAGTGATTTTTTTTAAAAAATTATTTAATTTTGGGAGTATTCTTGTGGTTTGGTTATACAATTCTTAGATGAGATTGGTGAATGCTAAGCTTTGATGCCAAAGAGGTGTGAGCTCTCTGATAAAAGAGCTTGACTCTGTAACCTCAACGGACATGGTTCAAATCATCCCACCAGAGAGAATTGTCAAAAAGTTTGACTTGGTCATATGATACATTTTCTTATGTTGTGTTTATACCTCCCATATACATTTTATCTTTTGAGATTCTTCTTATGGGTTTTAATCCTATATCATTTCTCTTTATTACCCTCTCTCAGTTTTATCAAACTTGATCTTCTTGGTTTTAGTTGTTTCTTGGTTTTTATCCACGTGCTTCTCTTTAATGAATGTGAAGTCCACTGTTCGTCTCTTTCAATGTCTCATATTTCACATTGTATTCGGACTACTGTGATTATATAGAAATATTTGCCTTTTGGTGTTAATTTCTGCAATTATACGTCTATAACCTGCATGTTCATAAATTTTAATGTTTCAGTAAGCCATAGATATGATTAATATCCATGGTATACTTATTCCATTTCTTTTTTTCATATTAAACTCAGACGTTGAACTCACTTCGCAGGGATTTAATTTCTTTTCACATCACCGTTGATGATTGTGAATTACCTATTTTTCATTAATAGTGTAAAGCCCACACTAAACGTATCTAGAGAGTTTAGCATGTGCATCATCTTTAGTACTGGATACATTAAAATTTACAACATTAAGTCTTCGAATGAATAATTATATACAACAATACGCGTTCGTACAATCAACAATACAATACTAAAACATGTAGTATAATAAGACCGTTAACATGACAGTTGTTAGTGCAACCGCCAATATTATTTAAATTTACACCATATCAATTTATAATATTTTAAAGTAGCAAAATCTGAAATTCTTAAGAAACAACCATGAAGGGATTTCACATTAAAAGAAAAAAGTTTATGGTTTATAAACATTTTAAGAATCAAATTATTACTAGAAATGATGATTTCTAGAAGGATCAAATGGATTTGTAAATTGGTGAACATGAAAAGAAATACAATGAATGCTGAGTTAATGCTTACTCACCAAAAACCGTTGACCAATGTGAAAACATAAATTGTTAATCTTTACCTTTTTAGACGTGTCGGTGACATTCAATTCGCATGTTCATGGGTTAAAATTTAGTATAAATAGAACCCCTACTCCCCCATTTAGAGGCACGATTTTAAAGTTAGAACCAATTATTTGTGTTATTGCACTCAAATATAATTTTATAACCTTGTCTTTGTTTTTTCATTTTTTTTTTAATTTTTAGTTTGAATTATTGTATTTGATTGATTTGGCTTGAATATATATTGAGATTTGCAATTTCTAATATATATTTTTTTTGATGGAAAAAAATATTAGAAATTGCATATCTCAATTTATTTATTCTAAATAATGGGTTGTCCCGTAGTTACATAATTCGCCGACATGATTCAAGATTAGGGGCTATCATAACCCAAGATTAGGGATTTGGGTTGTCCCGTAGTTACATAATTCGCCGACATGATTCAAGATTTGGCTTGAATATATTGAGTTTTTATTTGTCTTCAATTTTTTGGTGCTAATTTTGTTGATCTAAGTGATTTTTTTTAAAAAATTATTTAATTTTGGGAGTATTCTTGTGGTTTGGTTATACAATTCTTAGATGAGATTGGTGAATGCTAAGCTTTGATGCCAAAGAGGTGTGAGCTCTCTGATAAAAGAGCTTGACTCTGTAACCTCAACGGACATGGTTCAAATCATCCCACCAGAGAGAATTGTCAAAAAGTTTGACTTGGTCATATGATACATTTTCTTATGTTGTGTTTATACCTCCCATACACATTTTATCTTTTGAGATTCTTCTTATGGGTTTTAATCCTATATCATTTCTCTTTATTACCCTCTCTCAGTTTTATCAAACTTGATCTTCTTGGTTTTAGTTGTTTCTTGGTTTTTATCCACGTGCTTCTCTTTAATGAATGTGAAGTCCACTGTTCGTCTCTTTCAATGTCTCATATTTCACATTGTATTCGGACTACTGTGATTATATAGAAATATTTGCCTTTTGGTGTTAATTTCTGCAATTATACGTCTATAACCTGCGTGTTTATAAATTTTAATGTTTCAGTAAGCCATAGATATGATTAATATCCATGGTATACTTATTCCATTTATTTTTTTCATATTAAACTCAGACGTTGAACTCACTTCGCAGGGATTTAATTTCTTTTCACATCACCGTTGATGATTGTGAATTACCTATTTTTCATTAATAGTGTAAAGCCCACACTAAACGTATCTAGAAAGTTTAGCATGTGCATCATCTTTAGTACTGGATACATTAAAATTTACAACATTAAGTCTTCGAATGAATAATTATATACAACAATACGCGTTCGTACAATCAACAATACAATACTATTCGTCCAAAACATGTAATATAATAAGACCGTTAACATGACAGTTGTTAGTGCAACCTCCAATATTATTTAAATTTACAGCATATCAATTTATAATATTTTAAAGTAGCAAAATCTGAAATTCTTAAGAAACAACCATGAAGGGATTTCACATTAAAAGAAAAAAGTTTATGGTTTATAAACATTTTAAGAATCAAATTATTACTAGAAATGATGATTTCTAGAAGGATCAAATGGATTTGTAAATTGGTGAACATGAAAAGAAATACAATGAATGCTGAGTTAATGCTTACTCACCAAAAACCGTTGACCAATGTGAAAACATAAATTGTTAATCTTTACCTTTTTAGACGTGTCGGTGACATTGAATTCGCATGTTCATGGGTTAAAATTTAGTATAAATAGAACCCCTACTCCCCCATTTAGAGGCACGATTTTAAAGTTAGAACCAATTATTTGTGTTATTGCACTCAAATATAATTTTATAACCTTGTCTTTGTTTTTTCATTTTTTTTTTATTTTTAGTTTGAATTATTGTATTTGATTTATTTGGCTTGAATATATATTGAGATTTGCAATTTCTAATATATATTTTTTTTGATGGAAAAAAATATTAGAAATTGCATATCTCAATTTATTTATTCTAAATAATGGGTTGTCCCTTAGTTACATAATTCGCCGACATGATTCAAGATTAGGGGCTATCATAACCCAAGATTAGGGATTTGGGTTGTCCCGTAGTTACATAATTCGCCGACATGATTCAAGATTTGGCTTGAATATATTGAGTTTTTATTTGTCTTCAATTTTTTGGTGCTAATTTTGTTGATCTAAGTGATTTTTTTTAAAAAAATTATTTAATTTTGGGAGTATTCTTGTGGTTTGGTTATACAATTCTTAGATGAGATTGGTGAATGCTAAGCTTTGATGCCAAAGAGGTGTGAGCTCTCTGATAAAAGAGCTTGACTCTGTAACCTCAACGGACATGGTTCAAATCATCCCACCAGAGAGAATTGTCAAAAAGTTTGACTTGGTCATATGATACATTTTCTTATGTTGTGTTTATACCTCCCATATACATTTTATCTTTTGAGATTCTTCTTATGGGTTTTAATCCTATATCATTTCTCTATATTACCCTATCTCAGTTTTATCAAACTTGATCTTCTTGATTTTAGTTGTTTCTTGGTTTTTATCCACGTGCTTCTCTTTAATGAATGTGAAGTCCACTGTTCGTCTCTTTCAATGTCTCATATTTCACATTGTATTCGGACTACTGTGATTATATAGAAATATTTGCCTTTTGGTGTTAATTTCTGCAATTATACGTCTATAACCTGCATGTTTATAAATTTTAATTTTTCAGTAAGCCATAGATATGATTAATATCCATGGTATACTTATTCCATTTATTTTTTTCATATTAAACTCAGACGTTGAACTCACTTCGCAGGGATTGAATTTCTTTTCACATCACGGTTGATGATTGTGAATTACCTATTTTTCATTAATAGTGTAAAGCCCACACTAAACGTATCTAGAAAGTTTAGCATGTGCATCATCTTTAGTACTGGATACATTAAAATTTACAACATTAAGTCTTCGAATGAATAATTATATACAACAATACGCGTTCGTACAATCAACAATACAATACTATTCGTCCAAAACATGTAATATAATAAGACCGTTAACATGACAGTTGTTAGTGCAACCTCCAATATTATTTAAATTTACACCATATCAATTTATAATATTTTAAAGTAGCAAAATCTGAAATTCTTAAGAAACAACCATGAAGGGATTTCACATTAAAAGAAAAAAGTTTATGGTTTATAAACATTTTAAGAATCAAATTATTACTAGAAATGATGATTTCTAGAAGGATCAAATGGATTTGTAAATTGGTGAACATGAAAAGAAATACAATGAATGCTGAGTTAATGCTTACTCACCAAAAACCGTTGACCAATGTGAAAACATAAATTGTTAATCTTTACCTTTTTAGACGTGTCGGTGACATTCAATTCGCATGTTCATGGGTTAAAATTTAGTATAAATAGAACCCCTACTCCCCCATTTAGAGGCACGATTTTAAAGTTAGAACCAATTATTTGTGTTATTGCACTCAAATATAATTTTATAACCTTGTCTTTGTTTTTTCATTTTTTTTTTAATTTTTAGTTTGAATTATTGTATTTGATTGATTTGGCTTGAATATATATTGAGATTTGCAATTTCTAATATATATTTTTTTTGATGGAAAAAAATATTAGAAATTGCATATCTCAATTTATTTATTCTAAATAATGGGTTGTCCCTTAGTTACATAATTCGCCGACATGATTCAAGATTAGGGGCTATCATAACCCAAGATTAGGGATTTGGGTTGTCCCGTAGTTACATAATTCGCCGACATGATTCAAGATTTGGCTTGAATATATTGAGTTTTTATTTGTCTTCAATTTTTTGGTGCTAATTTTGTGGATCTAAGTGATTTTTTTTTTAAAAATTATTTAATTTTGGGAGTATTCTTGTGGTTTGGTTATACAATTCTTAGATGAGATTGGTGAATGCTAAGCTTTGATGCCAAAGAGGTGTGAGCTCTCTGATAAAAGAGCTTGACTCTGTAACCTCAACGGACATGGTTCAAATCATCCCACCAGAGAGAATTGTCAAAAAGTTTGACTTGGTCATATGATACATTTTCTTATGTTGTGTTTATACCTCCCATATACATTTTATCTTTTGAGATTCTTCTTATGGGTTTTAATCCTATATCATTTCTCTTTATTACCCTATCTCAGTTTTATCAAATTTGATCTTCTTGGTTTTAGTTGTTTCTTGATTTTTATCCACGTGCTTCTCTTTAATGAATGTGAAGTCCACTGTTCGTCTCTTTCAATGTCTCATATTTCACATTGTATTCGGACTACTGTGATTATATAGAAATATTTGCCTTTTGGTGTTAATTTCTGCAATTATACGTCTATAACCTGCATGTTTATAAATTTTAATGTTTCAGTAAGCCATAGATATGATTAATATCCATGGTATACTTATTCCATTTATTTTTTTCATATTAAACTCAGACGTTGAACTCACTTCGCAGGGATTGAATTTCTTTTCACATCACGGTTGATGATTGTGAATTACCTATTTTTCATTAATAGTGTAAAGCCCACACTAAACGTATCTAGAAAGTTTAGCATGTGCATCATCTTTAGTACTGGATACATTAAAATTTACAACATTAAGTCTTCGAATGAATAATTATATACAACAATACGCGTTCGTACAATCAACAATACAATACTATTCGTCCAAAACATGTAATATAATAAGACCGTTAACATGACAGTTGTTAGTGCAACCTCCAATATTATTTAAATTTACACCATATCAATTTATAATATTTTAAAGTAGCAAAATCTGAAATTCTTAAGAAACAACCATGAAGGGATTTCACATTAAAAGAAAAAAGTTTATGGTTTATAAACATTTTAAGAATCAAATTATTACTAGAAATGATGATTTCTAGAAGGATCAAATGGATTTGTAAATTGGTGAACATGAAAAGAAATACAATGAATGCTGAGTTAATGCTTACTCACCAAAAACCGTTGACCAATGTGAAAACATAAATTGTTAATCTTTACCTTTTTAGACGTGTCGGTGACATTCAATTCGCATGTTCATGGGTTAAAATTTAGTATAAATAGAACCCCTACTCCCCCATTTAGAGGCACGATTTTAAAGTTAGAACCAATTATTTGTGTTATTGCACTCAAATATAATTTTATAACCTTGTCTTTGTTTTTTCATTTTTTTTTTAATTTTTAGTTTGAATTATTGTATTTGATTGATTTGGCTTGAATATATATTGAGATTTGCAATTTCTAATATATATTTTTTTTGATGGAAAAAAATATTAGAAATTGCATATCTCAATTTATTTATTCTAAATAATGGGTTGTCCCTTAGTTACATAATTCGCCGACATGATTCAAGATTAGGGGCTATCATAACCCAAGATTAGGGATTTGGGTTGTCCCGTAGTTACATAATTCGCCGACATGATTCAAGATTTGGCTTGAATATATTGAGTTTTTATTTGTCTTCAATTTTTTGGTGCTAATTTTGTGGATCTAAGTGATTTTTTTTTTAAAAATTATTTAATTTTGGGAGTATTCTTGTGGTTTGGTTATACAATTCTTAGATGAGATTGGTGAATGCTAAGCTTTGATGCCAAAGAGGTGTGAGCTCTCTGATAAAAGAGCTTGACTCTGTAACCTCAACGGACATGGTTCAAATCATCCCACCAGAGAGAATTGTCAAAAAGTTTGACTTGGTCATATGATACATTTTCTTATGTTGTGTTTATACCTCCCATATACATTTTATCTTTTGAGATTCTTCTTATGGGTTTTAATCCTATATCATTTCTCTTTATTACCCTATCTCAGTTTTATCAAACTTGATCTTCTTGGTTTTAGTTGTTTCTTGATTTTTATCCACGTGCTTCTCTTTAATGAATGTGAAGTCCACTGTTCGTCTCTTTCAATGTCTCATATTTCACATTGTATTCGGACTACTGTGATTATATAGAAATATTTGCCTTTTGGTGTTAATTTCTGCAATTATACGTCTATAACCTGCATGTTTATAAATTTTAATGTTTCAGTAAGCCATAGATATGATTAATATCCATGGTATACTTATTCCATTTATTTTTTTCATATTAAACTCAGACGTTGAACTCACTTCGCAGGGATTTAATTTCTTTTCACATCACGGTTGATGATTGTGAATTACCTATTTTTCATTAATAGTGTAAAGCCCATACTAAACGTATCTAGAAAGTTTAGCATGTGCATCATCTTTAGTACTGGATACATTAAAATTTACAACATTAAGTCTTCGAATGAATAATTATATACAACAATACGCGTTCGTACAATCAACAATACAATACTATTCGTCCAAAACATGTAATATAATAAGACCGTTAACATGACAGTTGTTAGTGCAACCTCCAATATTATTTAAATTTACACCATATCAATTTATAATATTTTAAAGTAGCAAAATCTGAAATTCTTAAGAAACAACCATGAAGGGATTTCACATTAAAAGAAAAAAGTTTATGGTTTATAAACATTTTAAGAATCAAATTATTACTAGAAATGATGATTTCTAGAAGGATCAAATGGATTTGTAAATTGGTGAACATGAAAAGAAATACAATGAATGCTGAGTTAATGCTTACTCACCAAAAACCGTTGACCAATGTGAAAACATAAATTGTTAATCTTTACCTTTTTAGACGTGTCGGTGACATTCAATTCGCATGTTCATGGGTTAAAATTTAGTATAAATAGAACCCCTACTCCCCCATTTAGAGGCACGATTTTAAAGTTAGAACCAATTATTTGTGTTATTGCACTCAAATATAATTTTATAACCTTGTCTTTGTTTTTTCATTTTTTTTTAATTTTTAGTTTGAATTATTGTATTTGATTGATTTGGCTTGAATATATTTTGAGATTTGCAATTTCTAATATATATTTTTTTTGATGGAAAAAAATATTAGAAATTGCATATCTCAATTTATTTATTCTAAATAATGGGTTGTCCCTTAGTTACATAATTCGCCGACATGATTCAAGATTAGGGGCTATCATAACCCAAGATTAGGGATTTGGGTTGTCCTGTAGTTACATAATTCGCCGACATGATTCAAGATTTGGCTTGAATATATTGAGTTTTTATTTGTCTTCAATTTTTTGGTGCTAATTTTGTGGATCTAAGTGATTTTTTTTTAAAAAATTATTTAATTTTGGGAGTATTCTTGTGGTTTGGTTATACAATTCTTAGATGAGATTGGTGAATGCTAAGCTTTGATGCCAAAGAGGTGTGAGCTCTCTGATAAAAGAGCTTGACTCTGTAACCTCAACGGACATGGTTCAAATCATCCCACCAGAGAGAATTGTCAAAAAGTTTGACTTGGTCATATGATACATTTTCTTATGTTGTGTTTATACCTCCCATATACATTTTATCTTTTGAGATTCTTCTTATGGGTTTTAATCCTATATCATTTCTCTTTATTACCCTATCTCAGTTTTATCAAACTTGATCTTCTTGGTTTTAGTTGTTTCTTGATTTTTATCCACGTGCTTCTCTTTAATGAATGTGAAGTCCACTGTTCGTCTCTTTCAATGTCTCATATTTCACATTGTATTCGGACTACTGTGATTATATAGAAATATTTGCCTTTTGGTGTTAATTTCTGCAATTATACGTCTATAACCTGCATGTTTATAAATTTTAATGTTTCAGTAAGCCATAGATATGATTAATATCCATGGTATACTTATTCCATTTATTTTTTTCATATTAAACTCAGACGTTGAACTCACTTCGCAGGGATTTAATTTCTTTTCACATCACGGTTGATGATTGTGAATTACCTATTTTTCATTAATAGTGTAAAGCCCACACTAAACGTATCTAGAAAGTTTAGCATGTGCATCATCTTTAGTACTGGATACATTAAAATTTACAACATTAAGTCTTCGAATGAATAATTATATACAACAATACGCGTTCGTACAATCAACAATACAATACTATTCGTCCAAAACATGTAATATAATAAGACCGTTAACATGACAGTTGTTAGTGCAACCTCCAATATTATTTAAATTTACACCATATCAATTTATAATATTTTAAAGTAGCAAAATCTGAAATTCTTAAGAAACAACCATGAAGGGATTTCACATTAAAAGAAAAAAGTTTATGGTTTATAAACATTTTAAGAATCAAATTATTACTAGAAATGATGATTTCTAGAAGGATCAAATGGATTTGTAAATTGGTGAACATGAAAAGAAATACAATGAATGCTGAGTTAATGCTTACTCACCAAAAACCGTTGACCAATGTGAAAACATAAATTGTTAATCTTTACCTTTTTAGACGTGTCGGTGACATTCAATTCGCATGTTCATGGGTTAAAATTTAGTATAAATAGAACCCCTACTCCCCCATTTAGAGGCACGATTTTAAAGTTAGAACCAATTATTTGTGTTATTGCACTCAAATATAATTTTATAACCTTGTCTTTGTTTTTTCATTTTTTTTTTAATTTTTAGTTTGAATTATTGTATTTGATTGATTTGGCTTGAATATATATTGAGATTTGCAATTTCTAATATATATTTTTTTTGATGGAAAAAAATATTAGAAATTGCATATCTCAATTTATTTATTCTAAATAATGGGTTGTCCCTTAGTTACATAATTCGCCGACATGATTCAAGATTAGGGGCTATCATAACCCAAGATTAGGGATTTGGGTTGTCCCGTAGTTACATAATTCGCCGACATGATTCAAGATTTGGCTTGAATATATTGAGTTTTTATTTGTCTTCAATTTTTTGGTGCTAATTTTGTTGATCTTAGTGATTTTTTTTTAAAAAATTATTTAATTTTGGGAGTATTCTTGTGGTTTGGTTATACAATTCTTAGATGAGATTGGTGAATGCTAAGCTTTGATGCCAAAGAGGTGTGAGCTCTCTGATAAAAGAGCTTGACTCTGTAACCTCAACGGACATGGTTCAAATCATCTCACCAGAGAGAATTGTCAAAAAGTTTGACTTGGTCATATGATACATTTTCTTATGTTGTGTTTATACCTCCCATATACATTTTATCTTTTGAGATTCTTCTTATGGGTTTTAATCCTATATCATTTCTCTTTATTACCCTATCTCAGTTTTATCAAACTTGATCTTCTTGGTTTTAGTTGTTTCTTGATTTTTATCCACGTGCTTCTCTTTAATGAATGTGAAGTCCACTGTTCGTCTCTTTCAATGTCTCATATTTCACATTGTATTCGGACTACTGTGATTATATAGAAATATTTGCCTTTTGGTGTTAATTTCTGCAATTATACGTCTATAACCTGCATGTTTATAAATTTTAATGTTTCAGTAAGCCATAGATATGATTAATATCCATGGTATACTTATTCCATTTATTTTTTTCATATTAAACTCAGACGTTGAACTCACTTCGCAGGGATTTAATTTCTTTTCACATCACCGTTGATGATTGTGAATTACCTATTTTTCATTAATAGTGTAAAGCCCACACTAAACGTATCTAGAAAGTTTAGCATGTGCATCATCTTTAGTACTGGATACATTAAAATTTACAACATTAAGTCTTCGAATGAATAATTATATACAACAATACGCGTTCGTACAATCAACAATACAATACTATTCGTCCAAAACATGTAATATAATAAGACCGTTAACATGACAGTTGTTAGTGCAACCTCCAATATTATTTAAATTTACACCATATCAATTTATAATATTTTAAAGTAGCAAAATCTGAAATTCTTAAGAAACAACCATGAAGGGATTTCACATTAAAAGAAAAAAGTTTATGGTTTATAAACATTTTAAGAATCAAATTATTACTAGAAATGATGATTTCTAGAAGGATCAAATGGATTTGTAAATTGGTGAACATGAAAAGAAATACAATGAATGCTGAGTTAATGCTTACTCACCAAAAACCGTTGACCAATGTGAAAACATAAATTGTTAATCTTTACCTTTTTAGACGTGTCGGTGACATTCAATTCGCATGTTCATGGGTTAAAATTTAGTATAAATAGAACCCCTACTCCCCCATTTAGAGGCACGATTTTAAAGTTAGAACCAATTATTTGTGTTATTGCACTCAAATATAATTTTATAACCTTGTCTTTGTTTTTTCATTTTTTTTTAATTTTTAGTTTGAATTATTGTATTTGATTGATTTGGCTTGAATATATATTGAGATTTGCAATTTCTAATATATATTTTTTTTGATGGAAAAAAATATTAGAAATTGCATATCTCAATTTATTTATTCTAAATAATGGGTTGTCCCTTAGTTACATAATTCGCCGACATGATTCAAGATTAGGGGCTATCATAACCCAAGATTAGGGATTTGGGTTGTCCCGTAGTTACATAATTCGCCGACATGATTCAAGATTTGGCTTGAATATATTGAGTTTTTATTTGTCTTCAATTTTTTGGTGCTAATTTTGTTGATCTTAGTGATTTTTTTTTAAAAATTATTTAATTTTGGGAGTATTCTTGTGGTTTGGTTATACAATTCTTAGATGAGATTGGTGAATGCTAAGCTTTGATGCCAAAGAGGTGTGAGCTCTCTGATAAAAGAGCTTGACTCTGTAACCTCAACGGACATGGTTCAAATCATCTCACCAGAGAGAATTGTCAAAAAGTTTGACTTGGTCATATGATACATTTTCTTATGTTGTGTTTATACCTCCCATATACATTTTATCTTTTGAGATTCTTCTTATGGGTTTTAATCCTATATCATTTCTCTTTATTACCCTATCTCAGTTTTATCAAACTTGATCTTCTTGGTTTTAGTTGTTTCTTGATTTTTATCCACGTGCTTCTCTTTAATGAATGTGAAGTCCACTGTTCGTCTCTTTCAATGTCTCATATTTCACATTGTATTCGGACTACTGTGATTATATAGAAATATTTGCCTTTTGGTGTTAATTTCTGCAATTATACGTCTATAACCTGCATGTTTATAAATTTTAATGTTTCAGTAAGCCATAGATATGATTAATATCCATGGTATACTTATTCCATTTATTTTTTTCATATTAAACTCAGACGTTGAACTCACTTCGCAGGGATTTAATTTCTTTTCACATCACGGTTGATGATTGTGAATTACCTATTTTTCATTAATAGTGTAAAGCCCACACTAAACGTATCTAGAAAGTTTAGCATGTGCATCATCTTTAGTACTGGATACATTAAAATTTACAACATTAAGTCTTCGAATGAATAATTATATACAACAATACGCGTTCGTACAATCAACAATACAATACTATTCGTCCAAAACATGTAATATAATAAGACCGTTAACATGACAGTTGTTAGTGCAACCTCCAATATTATTTAAATTTACACCATATCAATTTATAATATTTTAAAGTAGCAAAATCTGAAATTCTTAAGAAACAACCATGAAGGGATTTCACATTAAAAGAAAAAAGTTTATGGTTTATAAACATTTTAAGAATCAAATTATTACTAGAAATGATGATTTCTAGAAGGATCAAATGGATTTGTAAATTGGTGAACATGAAAAGAAATACAATGAATGCTGAGTTAATGCTTACTCACCAAAAACCGTTGACCAATGTGAAAACATAAATTGTTAATCTTTACCTTTTTAGACGTGTCGGTGACATTCAATTCGCATGTTCATGGGTTAAAATTTAGTATAAATAGAACCCCTACTCCCCCATTTAGAGGCACGATTTTAAAGTTAGAACCAATTATTTGTGTTATTGCACTCAAATATAATTTTATAACCTTGTCTTTTTTTTTTCATTTTTTTTTTAATTTTTAGTTTGAATTATTGTATTTGATTGATTTGGCTTGAATATATATTGAGATTTGCAATTTCTAATATATATTTTTTTTGATGGAAAAAAATATTAGAAATTGCATATCTCAATTTATTTATTCTAAATAATGGGTTGTCCCTTAGTTACATAATTCGCCGACATGATTCAAGATTAGGGGCTATCATAACCCAAGATTAGGGATTTGGGTTGTCCCGTAGTTACATAATTCGCCGACATGATTCAAGATTTGGCTTGAATATATTGAGTTTTTATTTGTCTTCAATTTTTTGGTGCTAATTTTGTTGATCTTAGTGATTTTTTTTTAAAAATTATTTAATTTTGGGAGTATTCTTGTGGTTTGGTTATACAATTCTTAGATGAGATTGGTGAATGCTAAGCTTTGATGCCAAAGAGGTGTGAGCTCTCTGATAAAAGAGCTTGACTCTGTAACCTCAACGGACATGGTTCAAATCATCTCACCAGAGAGAATTGTCAAAAAGTTTGACTTGGTCATATGATACATTTTCTTATGTTGTGTTTATACCTCCCATATACATTTTATCTTTTGAGATTCTTCTTATGGGTTTTAATCCTATATCATTTCTCTTTATTACCCTATCTCAGTTTTATCAAACTTGATCTTCTTGGTTTTAGTTGTTTCTTGATTTTTATCCACGTGCTTCTCTTTAATGAATGTGAAGTCCACTGTTCGTCTCTTTCAATGTCTCATATTTCACATTGTATTCGGACTACTGTGATTATATAGAAATATTTGCCTTTTGGTGTTAATTTCTGCAATTATACGTCTATAACCTGCATGTTTATAAATTTTAATGTTTCAGTAAGCCATAGATATGATTAATATCCATGGTATACTTATTCCATTTATTTTTTTCATATTAAACTCAGACGTTGAACTCACTTCGCAGGGATTTAATTTCTTTTCACATCACCGTTGATGATTGTGAATTACCTATTTTTCATTAATAGTGTAAAGCCCACACTAAACGTATCTAGAAAGTTTAGCATGTGCATCATCTTTAGTACTGGATACATTAAAATTTACAACATTAAGTCTTCGAATGAATAATTATATACAACAATACGCGTTCGTACAATCAACAATACAATACTATTCGTCCAAAACATGTAATATAATAAGACCGTTAACATGACAGTTGTTAGTGCAACCTCCAATATTATTTAAATTTACACCATATCAATTTATAATATTTTAAAGTAGCAAAATCTGAAATTCTTAAGAAACAACCATGAAGGGATTTCACATTAAAAGAAAAAAGTTTATGGTTTATAAACATTTTAAGAATCAAATTATTACTAGAAATGATGATTTCTAGAAGGATCAAATGGATTTGTAAATTGGTGAACATGAAAAGAAATACAATGAATGCTGAGTTAATGCTTACTCACCAAAAACCGTTGACCAATGTGAAAACATAAATTGTTAATCTTTACCTTTTTAGACGTGTCGGTGACATTCAATTCGCATGTTCATGGGTTAAAATTTAGTATAAATAGAACCCCTACTCCCCCATTTAGAGGCACGATTTTAAAGTTAGAACCAATTATTTGTGTTATCGCACTCAAATATAATTTTATAACCTTGTCTTTGTTTTTTCATTTTTTTTTTATTTTTAGTTTGAATTATTGTATTTGATTGATTTGGCTTGAATATATATTGAGATTTGCAATTTCTAATATATATTTTTTTTGATGGAAAAAAATATTAGAAATTGCATATCTCAATTTATTTATTCTAAATAATGGGTTGTCCCTTAGTTACATAATTCGCCGACATGATTCAAGATTAGGGGCTATCATAACCCAAGATTAGGGATTTGGGTTGTCCCGTAGTTACATAATTCGCCGACATGATTCAAGATTTGGCTTGAATATATTGAGTTTTTATTTGTCTTCAATTTTTTGGTGCTAATTTTGTTGATCTAAGTGATTTTTTTTAAAAAAATTATTTAATTTTGGGAGTATTCTTGTGGTTTGGTTATACAATTCTTAGATGAGATTGGTGAATGCTAAGCTTTGATGCCAAAGAGGTGTGAGCTCTCTGATAAAAGAGCTTGACTCTGTAACCTCAACGGACATGGTTCAAATCATCTCACCAGAGAGAATTGTCAAAAAGTTTGACTTGGTCATATGATACATTTTCTTATGTTGTGTTTATACCTCCCATATACATTTTATCTTTTGAGATTCTTCTTATGGGTTTTAATCCTATATCATTTCTCTTTATTACCCTATCTCAGTTTTATCAAACTTGATCTTCTTGGTTTTAGTTGTTTCTTGATTTTTATCCACGTGCTTCTCTTTAATGAATGTGAAGTCCACTGTTCGTCTCTTTCAATGTCTCATATTTCACATTGTATTCGGACTACTGTGATTATATAGAAATATTTGCCTTTTGGTGTTAATTTCTGCAATTATACGTCTATAACCTGCATGTTTATAAATTTTAATGTTTCAGTAAGCCATAGATATGATTAATATCCATGGTATACTTATTCCATTTATTTTTTTCATATTAAACTCAGACGTTGAACTCACTTCGCAGGGATTTAATTTCTTTTCACATCACCGTTGATGATTGTGAATTACCTATTTTTCATTAATAGTGTAAAGCCCACACTAAACGTATCTAGAAAGTTTAGCATGTGCATCATCTTTAGTACTGGATACATTAAAATTTACAACATTAAGTCTTCGAATGAATAATTATATACAACAATACGCGTTCGTACAATCAACAATACAATACTATTCGTCCAAAACATGTAATATAATAAGACCGTTAACATGACAGTTGTTAGTGCAACCTCCAATATTATTTAAATTTACACCATATCAATTTATAATATTTTAAAGTAGCAAAATCTGAAATTCTTAAGAAACAACCATGAAGGGATTTCACATTAAAAGAAAAAAGTTTATGGTTTATAAACATTTTAAGAATCAAATTATTACTAGAAATGATGATTTCTAGAAGGATCAAATGGATTTGTAAATTGGTGAACATGAAAAGAAATACAATGAATGCTGAGTTAATGCTTACTCACCAAAAACCGTTGACCAATGTGAAAACATAAATTGTTAATCTTTACCTTTTTAGACGTGTCGGTGACATTCAATTCGCATGTTCATGGGTTAAAATTTAGTATAAATAGAACCCCTACTCCCCCATTTAGAGGCACGATTTTAAAGTTAGAACCAATTATTTGTGTTATCGCACTCAAATATAATTTTATAACCTTGTCTTTGTTTTTTCATTTTTTTTTTATTTTTAGTTTGAATTATTGTATTTGATTGATTTGGCTTGAATATATATTGAGATTTGCAATTTCTAATATATATTTTTTTTGATGGAAAAAAATATTAGAAATTGCATATCTCAATTTATTTATTCTAAATAATGGGTTGTCCCTTAGTTACATAATTCGCCGACATGATTCAAGATTAGGGGCTATCATAACCCAAGATTAGGGATTTGGGTTGTCCCGTAGTTACATAATTCGCCGACATGATTCAAGATTTGGCTTGAATATATTGAGTTTTTATTTGTCTTCAATTTTTTGGTGCTAATTTTGTTGATCTAAGTGATTTTTTTTAAAAAAATTATTTAATTTTGGGAGTATTCTTGTGGTTTGGTTATACAATTCTTAGATGAGATTGGTGAATGCTAAGCTTTGATGCCAAAGAGGTGTGAGCTCTCTGATAAAAGAGCTTGACTCTGTAACCTCAACGGACATGGTTCAAATCATCTCACCAGAGAGAATTGTCAAAAAGTTTGACTTGGTCATATGATACATTTTCTTATGTTGTGTTTATACCTCCCATATACATTTTATCTTTTGAGATTCTTCTTATGGGTTTTAATCCTATATCATTTCTCTTTATTACCCTATCTCAGTTTTATCAAACTTGATCTTCTTGATTTTAGTTGTTTCTTGGTTTTTATCCACGTGCTTCTCTTTAATGAATGTGAAGTCCACTGTTCGTCTCTTTCAATGTCTCATATTTCACATTGTATTCGGACTACTGTGATTATATAGAAA
Source organism: Medicago sativa (assembly GCF_051527215.1). Classification (NCBI taxonomy): domain Eukaryota; kingdom Viridiplantae; phylum Streptophyta; class Magnoliopsida; order Fabales; family Fabaceae; genus Medicago; species Medicago sativa. The sequence goes on from NC_140752.1 coordinate 60,001,403, forward strand.
TATTTGCCTTTTGGTGTTAATTTCTGCAATTATACGTCTATAACCTGCATGTTTATAAATTTTAATGTTTCAGTAAGCCATAGATATGATTAATATCCATGGTATACTTATTCCATTTATTTTTTTCATATTAAACTCAGACGTTGAACTCACTTCGCAGGGATTTAATTTCTTTTCACATCACGGTTGATGATTGTGAATTACCTATTTTTCATTAATAGTGTAAAGCCCACACTAAACGTATCTAGAAAGTTTAGCATGTGCATCATCTTTAGTACTGGATACATTAAAATTTACAACATTAAGTCTTCGAATGAATAATTATATACAACAATACGCGTTCGTACAATCAACAATACAATACTATTCGTCCAAAACATGTAATATAATAAGACCGTTAACATGACAGTTGTTAGTGCAACCTCCAATATTATTTAAATTTACACCATATCAATTTATAATATTTTAAAGTAGCAAAATCTGAAATTCTTAAGAAACAACCATGAAGGGATTTCACATTAAAAGAAAAAAGTTTATGGTTTATAAACATTTTAAGAATCAAATTATTACTAGAAATGATGATTTCTAGAAGGATCAAATGGATTTGTAAATTGGTGAACATGAAAAGAAATACAATGAATGCTGAGTTAATGCTTACTCACCAAAAACCGTTGACCAATGTGAAAACATAAATTGTTAATCTTTACCTTTTTAGACGTGTCGGTGACATTCAATTCGCATGTTCATGGGTTAAAATTTAGTATAAATAGAACCCCTACTCCCCCATTTAGAGGCACGATTTTAAAGTTAGAACCAATTATTTGTGTTATTGCACTCAAATATAATTTTATAACCTTGTCTTTGTTTTTTCATTTTTTTTTTAATTTTTAGTTTGAATTATTGTATTTGATTGATTTGGCTTGAATATATATTGAGATTTGCAATTTCTAATATATATTTTTTTTGATGGAAAAAAATATTAGAAATTGCATATCTCAATTTATTTATTCTAAATAATGGGTTGTCCCTTAGTTACATAATTCGCCGACATGATTCAAGATTAGGGGCTATCATAACCCAAGATTAGGGATTTGGGTTGTCCCGTAGTTACATAATTCGCCGACATGATTCAAGATTTGGCTTGAATATATTGAGTTTTTATTTGTCTTCAATTTTTTGGTGCTAATTTTGTTGATCTTAGTGATTTTTTTTTAAAAATTATTTAATTTTGGGAGTATTCTTGTGGTTTGGTTATACAATTCTTAGATGAGATTGGTGAATGCTAAGCTTTGATGCCAAAGAGGTGTGAGCTCTCTGATAAAAGAGCTTGACTCTGTAACCTCAACGGACATGGTTCAAATCATCTCACCAGAGAGAATTGTCAAAAAGTTTGACTTGGTCATATGATACATTTTCTTATGTTGTGTTTATACCTCCCATATACATTTTATCTTTTGAGATTCTTCTTATGGGTTTTAATCCTATATCATTTCTCTTTATTACCCTATCTCAGTTTTATCAAACTTGATCTTCTTGGTTTTAGTTGTTTCTTGATTTTTATCCACGTGCTTCTCTTTAATGAATGTGAAGTCCACTGTTCGTCTCTTTCAATGTCTCATATTTCACATTGTATTCGGACTACTGTGATTATATAGAAATATTTGCCTTTTGGTGTTAATTTCTGCAATTATACGTCTATAACCTGCATGTTTATAAATTTTAATGTTTCAGTAAGCCATAGATATGATTAATATCCATGGTATACTTATTCCATTTATTTTTTTCATATTAAACTCAGACGTTGAACTCACTTCGCAGGGATTTAATTTCTTTTCACATCACCGTTGATGATTGTGAATTACCTATTTTTCATTAATAGTGTAAAGCCCACACTAAACGTATCTAGAAAGTTTAGCATGTGCATCATCTTTAGTACTGGATACATTAAAATTTACAACATTAAGTCTTCGAATGAATAATTATATACAACAATACGCGTTCGTACAATCAACAATACAATACTATTCGTCCAAAACATGTAATATAATAAGACCGTTAACATGACAGTTGTTAGTGCAACCTCCAATATTATTTAAATTTACACCATATCAATTTATAATATTTTAAAGTAGCAAAATCTGAAATTCTTAAGAAACAACCATGAAGGGATTTCACATTAAAAGAAAAAAGTTTATGGTTTATAAACATTTTAAGAATCAAATTATTACTAGAAATGATGATTTCTAGAAGGATCAAATGGATTTGTAAATTGGTGAACATGAAAAGAAATACAATGAATGCTGAGTTAATGCTTACTCACCAAAAACCGTTGACCAATGTGAAAACATAAATTGTTAATCTTTACCTTTTTAGACGTGTCGGTGACATTCAATTCGCATGTTCATGGGTTAAAATTTAGTATAAATAGAACCCCTACTCCCCCATTTAGAGGCACGATTTTAAAGTTAGAACCAATTATTTGTGTTATTGCACTCAAATATAATTTTATAACCTTGTCTTTGTTTTTTCATTTTTTTTTTAATTTTTAGTTTGAATTATTGTATTTGATTGATTTGGCTTGAATATATATTGAGATTTGCAATTTCTAATATATATTTTTTTTGATGGAAAAAAATATTAGAAATTGCATATCTCAATTTATTTATTCTAAATAATGGGTTGTCCCTTAGTTACATAATTCGCCGACATGATTCAAGATTAGGGGCTATCATAACCCAAGATTAGGGATTTGGGTTGTCCCGTAGTTACATAATTCGCCGACATGATTCAAGATTTGGCTTGAATATATTGAGTTTTTATTTGTCTTCAATTTTTTGGTGCTAATTTTGTTGATCTTAGTGATTTTTTTTTAAAAATTATTTAATTTTGGGAGTATTCTTGTGGTTTGGTTATACAATTCTTAGATGAGATTGGTGAATGCTAAGCTTTGATGCCAAAGAGGTGTGAGCTCTCTGATAAAAGAGCTTGACTCTGTAACCTCAACGGACATGGTTCAAATCATCTCACCAGAGAGAATTGTCAAAAAGTTTGACTTGGTCATATGATACATTTTCTTATGTTGTGTTTATACCTCCCATATACATTTTATCTTTTGAGATTCTTCTTATGGGTTTTAATCCTATATCATTTCTCTTTATTACCCTATCTCAGTTTTATCAAACTTGATCTTCTTGGTTTTAGTTGTTTCTTGATTTTTATCCACGTGCTTCTCTTTAATGAATGTGAAGTCCACTGTTCGTCTCTTTCAATGTCTCATATTTCACATTGTATTCGGACTACTGTGATTATATAGAAATATTTGCCTTTTGGTGTTAATTTCTGCAATTATACGTCTATAACCTGCATGTTTATAAATTTTAATGTTTCAGTAAGCCATAGATATGATTAATATCCATGGTATACTTATTCCATTTATTTTTTTCATATTAAACTCAGACGTTGAACTCACTTCGCAGGGATTTAATTTCTTTTCACATCACCGTTGATGATTGTGAATTACCTATTTTTCATTAATAGTGTAAAGCCCACACTAAACGTATCTAGAAAGTTTAGCATGTGCATCATCTTTAGTACTGGATACATTAAAATTTACAACATTAAGTCTTCGAATGAATAATTATATACAACAATACGCGTTCGTACAATCAACAATACAATACTATTCGTCCAAAACATGTAATATAATAAGACCGTTAACATGACAGTTGTTAGTGCAACCTCCAATATTATTTAAATTTACACCATATCAATTTATAATATTTTAAAGTAGCAAAATCTGAAATTCTTAAGAAACAACCATGAAGGGATTTCACATTAAAAGAAAAAAGTTTATGGTTTATAAACATTTTAAGAATCAAATTATTACTAGAAATGATGATTTCTAGAAGGATCAAATGGATTTGTAAATTGGTGAACATGAAAAGAAATACAATGAATGCTGAGTTAATGCTTACTCACCAAAAACCGTTGACCAATGTGAAAACATAAATTGTTAATCTTTACCTTTTTAGACGTGTCGGTGACATTCAATTCGCATGTTCATGGGTTAAAATTTAGTATAAATAGAACCCCTACTCCCCCATTTAGAGGCACGATTTTAAAGTTAGAACCAATTATTTGTGTTATCGCACTCAAATATAATTTTATAACCTTGTCTTTGTTTTTTCATTTTTTTTTTATTTTTAGTTTGAATTATTGTATTTGATTGATTTGGCTTGAATATATATTGAGATTTGCAATTTCTAATATATATTTTTTTTGATGGAAAAAAATATTAGAAATTGCATATCTCAATTTATTTATTCTAAATAATGGGTTGTCCCTTAGTTACATAATTCGCCGACATGATTCAAGATTAGGGGCTATCATAACCCAAGATTAGGGATTTGGGTTGTCCCGTAGTTACATAATTCGCCGACATGATTCAAGATTTGGCTTGAATATATTGAGTTTTTATTTGTCTTCAATTTTTTGGTGCTAATTTTGTTGATCTAAGTGATTTTTTTTAAAAAAATTATTTAATTTTGGGAGTATTCTTGTGGTTTGGTTATACAATTCTTAGATGAGATTGGTGAATGCTAAGCTTTGATGCCAAAGAGGTGTGAGCTCTCTGATAAAAGAGCTTGACTCTGTAACCTCAACGGACATGGTTCAAATCATCTCACCAGAGAGAATTGTCAAAAAGTTTGACTTGGTCATATGATACATTTTCTTATGTTGTGTTTATACCTCCCATATACATTTTATCTTTTGAGATTCTTCTTATGGGTTTTAATCCTATATCATTTCTCTTTATTACCCTATCTCAGTTTTATCAAACTTGATCTTCTTGATTTTAGTTGTTTCTTGGTTTTTATCCACGTGCTTCTCTTTAATGAATGTGAAGTCCACTGTTCGTCTCTTTCAATGTCTCATATTTCACATTGTATTCGGACTACTGTGATTATATAGAAATATTTGCCTTTTGGTGTTAATTTCTGCAATTATACGTCTATAACCTGCATGTTTATAAATTTTAATGTTTCAGTAAGCCATAGATATGATTAATATCCATGGTATACTTATTCCATTTATTTTTTTCATATTAAACTCAGACGTTGAACTCACTTCGCAGGGATTTAATTTCTTTTCACATCACGGTTGATGATTGTGAATTACCTATTTTTCATTAATAGTGTAAAGCCCACACTAAACGTATCTAGAAAGTTTAGCATGTGCATCATCTTTAGTACTGGATACATTAAAATTTACAACATTAAGTCTTCGAATGAATAATTATATACAACAATACGCGTTCGTACAATCAACAATACAATACTATTCGTCCAAAACATGTAATATAATAAGACCGTTAACATGACAGTTGTTAGTGCAACCTCCAATATTATTTAAATTTACACCATATCAATTTATAATATTTTAAAGTAGCAAAATCTGAAATTCTTAAGAAACAACCATGAAGGGATTTCACATTAAAAGAAAAAAGTTTATGGTTTATAAACATTTTAAGAATCAAATTATTACTAGAAATGATGATTTCTAGAAGGATCAAATGGATTTGTAAATTGGTGAACATGAAAAGAAATACAATGAATGCTGAGTTAATGCTTACTCACCAAAAACCGTTGACCAATGTGAAAACATAAATTGTTAATCTTTACCTTTTTAGACGTGTCGGTGACATTCAATTCGCATGTTCATGGGTTAAAATTTAGTATAAATAGAACCCCTACTCCCCCATTTAGAGGCACAATTTTAAAGTTAGAACCAATTATTTGTGTTATCGCACTCAAATATAATTTTATAACCTTGTCTTTGTTTTTTCATTTTTTTTTTATTTTTAGTTTGAATTATTGTATTTGATTGATTTGGCTTGAATATATATTGAGATTTGCAATTTCTAATATATATTTTTTTTGATGGAAAAAAATATTAGAAATTGCATATCTCAATTTATTTATTCTAAATAATGGGTTGTCCCTTAGTTACATAATTCGCCGACATGATTCAAGATTAGGGGCTATCATAACCCAAGATTAGGGATTTGGGTTGTCCCGTAGTTACATAATTCGCCGACATGATTCAAGATTTGGCTTGAATATATTGAGTTTTTATTTGTCTTCAATTTTTTGGTGCTAATTTTGTTGATCTAAGTGATTTTTTTTAAAAAAATTATTTAATTTTGGGAGTATTCTTGTGGTTTGGTTATACAATTCTTAGATGAGATTGGTGAATGCTAAGCTTTGATGCCAAAGAGGTGTGAGCTCTCTGATAAAAGAGCTTGACTCTGTAACCTCAACGGACATGGTTCAAATCATCTCACCAGAGAGAATTGTCAAAAAGTTTGACTTGGTCATATGATACATTTTCTTATGTTGTGTTTATACCTCCCATATACATTTTATCTTTTGAGATTCTTCTTATGGGTTTTAATCCTATATCATTTCTCTTTATTACCCTATCTCAGTTTTATCAAACTTGATCTTCTTGATTTTAGTTGTTTCTTGGTTTTTATCCACGTGCTTCTCTTTAATGAATGTGAAGTCCACTGTTCGTCTCTTTCAATGTCTCATATTTCACATTGTATTCGGACTACTGTGATTATATAGAAATATTTGCCTTTTGGTGTTAATTTCTGCAATTATACGTCTATAACCTGCATGTTTATAAATTTTAATGTTTCAGTAAGCCATAGATATGATTAATATCCATGGTATACTTATTCCATTTATTTTTTTCATATTAAACTCAGACGTTGAACTCACTTCGCAGGGATTTAATTTCTTTTCACATCACCGTTGATGATTGTGAATTACCTATTTTTCATTAATAGTGTAAAGCCCACACTAAACGTATCTAGAAAGTTTAGCATGTGCATCATCTTTAGTACTGGATACATTAAAATTTACAACATTAAGTCTTCGAATGAATAATTATATACAACAATACGCGTTCGTACAATCAACAATACAATACTATTCGTCCAAAACATGTAATATAATAAGACCGTTAACATGACAGTTGTTAGTGCAACCTCCAATATTATTTAAATTTACACCATATCAATTTATAATATTTTAAAGTAGCAAAATCTGAAATTCTTAAGAAACAACCATGAAGGGATTTCACATTAAAAGAAAAAAGTTTATGGTTTATAAACATTTTAAGAATCAAATTATTACTAGAAATGATGATTTCTAGAAGGATCAAATGGATTTGTAAATTGGTGAACATGAAAAGAAATACAATGAATGCTGAGTTAATGCTTACTCACCAAAAACCGTTGACCAATGTGAAAACATAAATTGTTAATCTTTACCTTTTTAGACGTGTCGGTGACATTCAATTCGCATGTTCATGGGTTAAAATTTAGTATAAATAGAACCCCTACTCCCCCATTTAGAGGCACGATTTTAAAGTTAGAACCAATTATTTGTGTTATCGCACTCAAATATAATTTTATAACCTTGTCTTTGTTTTTTCATTTTTTTTTTATTTTTAGTTTGAATTATTGTATTTGATTGATTTGGCTTGAATATATATTGAGATTTGCAATTTCTAATATATATTTTTTTTGATGGAAAAAAATATTAGAAATTGCATATCTCAATTTATTTATTCTAAATAATGGGTTGTCCCTTAGTTACATAATTCGCCGACATGATTCAAGATTAGGGGCTATCATAACCCAAGATTAGGGATTTGGGTTGTCCCGTAGTTACATAATTCGCCGACATGATTCAAGATTTGGCTTGAATATATTGAGTTTTTATTTGTCTTCAATTTTTTGGTGCTAATTTTGTTGATCTAAGTGATTTTTTTTAAAAAAATTATTTAATTTTGGGAGTATTCTTGTGGTTTGGTTATACAATTCTTAGATGAGATTGGTGAATGCTAAGCTTTGATGCCAAAGAGGTGTGAGCTCTCTGATAAAAGAGCTTGACTCTGTAACCTCAACGGACATGGTTCAAATCATCTCACCAGAGAGAATTGTCAAAAAGTTTGACTTGGTCATATGATACATTTTCTTATGTTGTGTTTATACCTCCCATATACATTTTATCTTTTGAGATTCTTCTTATGGGTTTTAATCCTATATCATTTCTCTTTATTACCCTATCTCAGTTTTATCAAACTTGATCTTCTTGATTTTAGTTGTTTCTTGGTTTTTATCCACGTGCTTCTCTTTAATGAATGTGAAGTCCACTGTTCGTCTCTTTCAATGTCTCATATTTCACATTGTATTCGGACTACTGTGATTATATAGAAATATTTGCCTTTTGGTGTTAATTTCTGCAATTATACGTCTATAACCTGCATGTTTATAAATTTTAATGTTTCAGTAAGCCATAGATATGATTAATATCCATGGTATACTTATTCCATTTATTTTTTTCATATTAAACTCAGACGTTGAACTCACTTCGCAGGGATTTAATTTCTTTTCACATCACGGTTGATGATTGTGAATTACCTATTTTTCATTAATAGTGTAAAGCCCACACTAAACGTATCTAGAAAGTTTAGCATGTGCATCATCTTTAGTACTGGATACATTAAAATTTACAACATTAAGTCTTCGAATGAATAATTATATACAACAATACGCGTTCGTACAATCAACAATACAATACTATTCGTCCAAAACATGTAATATAATAAGACCGTTAACATGACAGTTGTTAGTGCAACCTCCAATATTATTTAAATTTACACCATATCAATTTATAATATTTTAAAGTAGCAAAATCTGAAATTCTTAAGAAACAACCATGAAGGGATTTCACATTAAAAGAAAAAAGTTTATGGTTTATAAACATTTTAAGAATCAAATTATTACTAGAAATGATGATTTCTAGAAGGATCAAATGGATTTGTAAATTGGTGAACATGAAAAGAAATACAATGAATGCTGAGTTAATGCTTACTCACCAAAAACCGTTGACCAATGTGAAAACATAAATTGTTAATCTTTACCTTTTTAGACGTGTCGGTGACATTCAATTCGCATGTTCATGGGTTAAAATTTAGTATAAATAGAACCCCTACTCCCCCATTTAGAGGCACGATTTTAAAGTTAGAACCAATTATTTGTGTTATCGCACTCAAATATAATTTTATAACCTTGTCTTTGTTTTTTCATTTTTTTTTTATTTTTAGTTTGAATTATTGTATTTGATTGATTTGGCTTGAATATATATTGAGATTTGCAATTTCTAATATATATTTTTTTTGATGGAAAAAAATATTAGAAATTGCATATCTCAATTTATTTATTCTAAATAATGGGTTGTCCCTTAGTTACATAATTCGCCGACATGATTCAAGATTAGGGGCTATCATAACCCAAGATTAGGGATTTGGGTTGTCCCGTAGTTACATAATTCGCCGACATGATTCAAGATTTGGCTTGAATATATTGAGTTTTTATTTGTCTTCAATTTTTTGGTGCTAATTTTGTTGATCTAAGTGATTTTTTTTAAAAAAATTATTTAATTTTGGGAGTATTCTTGTGGTTTGGTTATACAATTCTTAGATGAGATTGGTGAATGCTAAGCTTTGATGCCAAAGAGGTGTGAGCTCTCTGATAAAAGAGCTTGACTCTGTAACCTCAACGGACATGGTTCAAATCATCTCACCAGAGAGAATTGTCAAAAAGTTTGACTTGGTCATATGATACATTTTCTTATGTTGTGTTTATACCTCCCATATACATTTTATCTTTTGAGATTCTTCTTATGGGTTTTAATCCTATATCATTTCTCTTTATTACCCTATCTCAGTTTTATCAAACTTGATCTTCTTGGTTTTAGTTGTTTCTTGATTTTTATCCACGTGCTTCTCTTTAATGAATGTGAAGTCCACTGTTCGTCTCTTTCAATGTCTCATATTTCACATTGTATTCGGACTACTGTGATTATATAGAAATATTTGCCTTTTGGTGTTAATTTCTGCAATTATACGTCTATAACCTGCATGTTTATAAATTTTAATGTTTCAGTAAGCCATAGATATGATTAATATCCATGGTATACTTATTCCATTTATTTTTTTCATATTAAACTCAGACGTTGAACTCACTTCGCAGGGATTTAATTTCTTTTCACATCACGGTTGATGATTGTGAATTACCTATTTTTCATTAATAGTGTAAAGCCCACACTAAACGTATCTAGAAAGTTTAGCATGTGCATCATCTTTAGTACTGGATACATTAAAATTTACAACATTAAGTCTTCGAATGAATAATTATATACAACAATACGCGTTCGTACAATCAACAATACAATACTATTCGTCCAAAACATGTAATATAATAAGACCGTTAACATGACAGTTGTTAGTGCAACCTCCAATATTATTTAAATTTACACCATATCAATTTATAATATTTTAAAGTAGCAAAATCTGAAATTCTTAAGAAACAACCATGAAGGGATTTCACATTAAAAGAAAAAAGTTTATGGTTTATAAACATTTTAAGAATCAAATTATTACTAGAAATGATGATTTCTAGAAGGATCAAATGGATTTGTAAATTGGTGAACATGAAAAGAAATACAATGAATGCTGAGTTAATGCTTACTCACCAAAAACCGTTGACCAATGTGAAAACATAAATTGTTAATCTTTACCTTTTTAGACGTGTCGGTGACATTCAATTCGCATGTTCATGGGTTAAAATTTAGTATAAATAGAACCCCTACTCCCCCATTTAGAGGCACGATTTTAAAGTTAGAACCAATTATTTGTGTTATTGCACTCAAATATAATTTTATAACCTTGTCTTTGTTTTTTCATTTTTTTTTTAATTTTTAGTTTGAATTATTGTATTTGATTGATTTGGCTTGAATATATATTGAGATTTGCAATTTCTAATATATATTTTTTTTGATGGAAAAAAATATTAGAAATTGCATATCTCAATTTATTTATTCTAAATAATGGGTTGTCCCTTAGTTACATAATTCGCCGACATGATTCAAGATTAGGGGCTATCATAACCCAAGATTAGGGATTTGGGTTGTCCCGTAGTTACATAATTCGCCGACATGATTCAAGATTTGGCTTGAATATATTGAGTTTTTATTTGTCTTCAATTTTTTGGTGCTAATTTTGTTGATCTTAGTGATTTTTTTTAAAAAATTATTTAATTTTGGGAGTATTCTTGTGGTTTGGTTATACAATTCTTAGATGAGATTGGTGAATGCTAAGCTTTGATGCCAAAGAGGTGTGAGCTCTCTGATAAAAGAGCTTGACTCTGTAACCTCAACGGACATGGTTCAAATCATCTCACCAGAGAGAATTGTCAAAAAGTTTGACTTGGTCATATGATACATTTTCTTATGTTGTGTTTATACCTCCCATATACATTTTATCTTTTGAGATTCTTCTTATGGGTTTTAATCCTATATCATTTCTCTTTATTACCCTATCTCAGTTTTATCAAACTTGATCTTCTTGGTTTTAGTTGTTTCTTGGTTTTTATCCACGTGCTTCTCTTTAATGAATGTGAAGTCCACTGTTCGTCTCTTTCAATGTCTCATATTTCACATTGTATTCGGACTACTGTGATTATATAGAAATATTTGCCTTTTGGTGTTAATTTCTGCAATTATACGTCTATAACCTGCATGTTTATAAATTTTAATGTTTCAGTAAGCCATAGATATGATTAATATCCATGGTATACTTATTCCATTTATTTTTTTCATATTAAACTCAGACGTTGAACTCACTTCGCAGGGATTTAATTTCTTTTCACATCACCGTTGATGATTGTGAATTACCTATTTTTCATTAATAGTGTAAAGCCCACACTAAACGTATCTAGAAAGTTTAGCATGTGCATCATCTTTAGTACTGGATACATTAAAATTTACAACATTAAGTCTTCGAATGAATAATTATATACAACAATACGCGTTCGTACAATCAACAATACAATACTATTCGTCCAAAACATGTAATATAATAAGACCGTTAACATGACAGTTGTTAGTGCAACCTCCAATATTATTTAAATTTACACCATATCAATTTATAATATTTTAAAGTAGCAAAATCTGAAATTCTTAAGAAACAACCATGAAGGGATTTCACATTAAAAGAAAAAAGTTTATGGTTTATAAACATTTTAAGAATCAAATTATTACTAGAAATGATGATTTCTAGAAGGATCAAATGGATTTGTAAATTGGTGAACATGAAAAGAAATACAATGAATGCTGAGTTAATGCTTACTCACCAAAAACCGTTGACCAATGTGAAAACATAAATTGTTAATCTTTACCTTTTTAGACGTGTCGGTGACATTCAATTCGCATGTTCATGGGTTAAAATTTAGTATAAATAGAACCCCTACTCCCCCATTTAGAGGCACGATTTTAAAGTTAGAACCAATTATTTGTGTTATCGCACTCAAATATAATTTTATAACCTTGTCTTTGTTTTTTCATTTTTTTTTTATTTTTAGTTTGAATTATTGTATTTGATTGATTTGGCTTGAATATATATTGAGATTTGCAATTTCTAATATATATTTTTTTTGATGGAAAAAAATATTAGAAATTGCATATCTCAATTTATTTATTCTAAATAATGGGTTGTCCCTTAGTTACATAATTCGCCGACATGATTCAAGATTAGGGGCTATCATAACCCAAGATTAGGGATTTGGGTTGTCCCGTAGTTACATAATTCGCCGACATGATTCAAGATTTGGCTTGAATATATTGAGTTTTTATTTGTCTTCAATTTTTTGGTGCTAATTTTGTTGATCTAAGTGATTTTTTTTAAAAAAATTATTTAATTTTGGGAGTATTCTTGTGGTTTGGTTATACAATTCTTAGATGAGATTGGTGAATGCTAAGCTTTGATGCCAAAGAGGTGTGAGCTCTCTGATAAAAGAGCTTGACTCTGTAACCTCAACGGACATGGTTCAAATCATCTCACCAGAGAGAATTGTCAAAAAGTTTGACTTGGTCATATGATACATTTTCTTATGTTGTGTTTATACCTCCCATATACATTTTATCTTTTGAGATTCTTCTTATGGGTTTTAATCCTATATCATTTCTCTTTATTACCCTATCTCAGTTTTATCAAACTTGATCTTCTTGATTTTAGTTGTTTCTTGGTTTTTATCCACGTGCTTCTCTTTAATGAATGTGAAGTCCACTGTTCGTCTCTTTCAATGTCTCATATTTCACATTGTATTCGGACTACTGTGATTATATAGAAATATTTGCCTTTTGGTGTTAATTTCTGCAATTATACGTCTATAACCTGCATGTTTATAAATTTTAATGTTTCAGTAAGCCATAGATATGATTAATATCCATGGTATACTTATTCCATTTATTTTTTTCATATTAAACTCAGACGTTGAACTCACTTCGCAGGGATTTAATTTCTTTTCACATCACGGTTGATGATTGTGAATTACCTATTTTTCATTAATAGTGTAAAGCCCACACTAAACGTATCTAGAAAGTTTAGCATGTGCATCATCTTTAGTACTGGATACATTAAAATTTACAACATTAAGTCTTCGAATGAATAATTATATACAACAATACGCGTTCGTACAATCAACAATACAATACTATTCGTCCAAAACATGTAATATAATAAGACCGTTAACATGACAGTTGTTAGTGCAACCTCCAATATTATTTAAATTTACACCATATCAATTTATAATATTTTAAAGTAGCAAAATCTGAAATTCTTAAGAAACAACCATGAAGGGATTTCACATTAAAAGAAAAAAGTTTATGGTTTATAAACATTTTAAGAATCAAATTATTACTAGAAATGATGATTTCTAGAAGGATCAAATGGATTTGTAAATTGGTGAACATGAAAAGAAATACAATGAATGCTGAGTTAATGCTTACTCACCAAAAACCGTTGACCAATGTGAAAACATAAATTGTTAATCTTTACCTTTTTAGACGTGTCGGTGACATTCAATTCGCATGTTCATGGGTTAAAATTTAGTATAAATAGAACCCCTACTCCCCCATTTAGAGGCACGATTTTAAAGTTAGAACCAATTATTTGTGTTATCGCACTCAAATATAATTTTATAACCTTGTCTTTGTTTTTTCATTTTTTTTTTATTTTTAGTTTGAATTATTGTATTTGATTGATTTGGCTTGAATATATATTGAGATTTGCAATTTCTAATATATATTTTTTTTGATGGAAAAAAATATTAGAAATTGCATATCTCAATTTATTTATTCTAAATAATGGGTTGTCCCTTAGTTACATAATTCGCCGACATGATTCAAGATTAGGGGCTATCATAACCCAAGATTAGGGATTTGGGTTGTCCCGTAGTTACATAATTCGCCGACATGATTCAAGATTTGGCTTGAATATATTGAGTTTTTATTTGTCTTCAATTTTTTGGTGCTAATTTTGTTGATCTAAGTGATTTTTTTTAAAAAAATTATTTAATTTTGGGAGTATTCTTGTGGTTTGGTTATACAATTCTTAGATGAGATTGGTGAATGCTAAGCTTTGATGCCAAAGAGGTGTGAGCTCTCTGATAAAAGAGCTTGACTCTGTAACCTCAACGGACATGGTTCAAATCATCTCACCAGAGAGAATTGTCAAAAAGTTTGACTTGGTCATATGATACATTTTCTTATGTTGTGTTTATACCTCCCATATACATTTTATCTTTTGAGATTCTTCTTATGGGTTTTAATCCTATATCATTTCTCTTTATTACCCTATCTCAGTTTTATCAAACTTGATCTTCTTGATTTTAGTTGTTTCTTGGTTTTTATCCACGTGCTTCTCTTTAATGAATGTGAAGTCCACTGTTCGTCTCTTTCAATGTCTCATATTTCACATTGTATTCGGACTACTGTGATTATATAGAAATATTTGCCTTTTGGTGTTAATTTCTGCAATTATACGTCTATAACCTGCATGTTTATAAATTTTAATGTTTCAGTAAGCCATAGATATGATTAATATCCATGGTATACTTATTCCATTTATTTTTTTCATATTAAACTCAGACGTTGAACTCACTTCGCAGGGATTTAATTTCTTTTCACATCACCGTTGATGATTGTGAATTACCTATTTTTCATTAATAGTGTAAAGCCCACACTAAACGTATCTAGAAAGTTTAGCATGTGCATCATCTTTAGTACTGGATACATTAAAATTTACAACATTAAGTCTTCGAATGAATAATTATATACAACAATACGCGTTCGTACAATCAACAATACAATACTATTCGTCCAAAACATGTAATATAATAAGACCGTTAACATGACAGTTGTTAGTGCAACCTCCAATATTATTTAAATTTACACCATATCAATTTATAATATTTTAAAGTAGCAAAATCTGAAATTCTTAAGAAACAACCATGAAGGGATTTCACATTAAAAGAAAAAAGTTTATGGTTTATAAACATTTTAAGAATCAAATTATTACTAGAAATGATGATTTCTAGAAGGATCAAATGGATTTGTAAATTGGTGAACATGAAAAGAAATACAATGAATGCTGAGTTAATGCTTACTCACCAAAAACCGTTGACCAATGTGAAAACATAAATTGTTAATCTTTACCTTTTTAGACGTGTCGGTGACATTCAATTCGCATGTTCATGGGTTAAAATTTAGTATAAATAGAACCCCTACTCCCCCATTTAGAGGCACGATTTTAAAGTTAGAACCAATTATTTGTGTTATCGCACTCAAATATAATTTTATAACCTTGTCTTTGTTTTTTCATTTTTTTTTTAATTTTTAGTTTGAATTATTGTATTTGATTGATTTGGCTTGAATATATTTTGAGATTTGCAATTTCTAATATATATTTTTTTTGATGGAAAAAAATATTAGAAATTGCATATCTCAATTTATTTATTCTAAATAATGGGTTGTCCCTTAGTTACATAATTCGCCGACATGATTCAAGATTAGGGGCTATCATAACCCAAGATTAGGGATTTGGGTTGTCCTGTAGTTACATAATTCGCCGACATGATTCAAGATTTGGCTTGAATATATTGAGTTTTTATTTGTCTTCAATTTTTTGGTGCTAATTTTGTGGATCTAAGTGATTTTTTTTTTAAAAATTATTTAATTTTGGGAGTATTCTTGTGGTTTGGTTATACAATTCTTAGATGAGATTGGTGAATGCTAAGCTTTGATGCCAAAGAGGTGTGAGCTCTCTGATAAAAGAGCTTGACTCTGTAACCTCAACGGACATGGTTCAAATCATCCCACCAGAGAGAATTGTCAAAAAGTTTGACTTGGTCATATGATACATTTTCTTATGTTGTGTTTATACCTCCCATATACATTTTATCTTTTGAGATTCTTCTTATGGGTTTTAATCCTATATCATTTCTCTTTATTACCCTATCTCAGTTTTATCAAACTTGATCTTCTTGGTTTTAGTTGTTTCTTGATTTTTATCCACGTGCTTCTCTTTAATGAATGTGAAGTCCACTGTTCGTCTCTTTCAATGTCTCATATTTCACATTGTATTCGGACTACTGTGATTATATAGAAATATTTGCCTTTTGGTGTTAATTTCGGCAATTATACGTCTATAACCTGCATGTTTATAAATTTTAATGTTTCAGTAAGCCATAGATATGATTAATATCCATGGTATACTTATTCCATTTATTTTTTTCATATTAAACTCGGACGTTGAACTCACTTCGCAGGGATTTAATTTCTTTTCACAACACGGTTGATGATTGTGAATTACCTATTTTTCATTAATAGTGTAAAGCCCACACTAAACGTATCTAGAAAGTTTAGCATGTGCATCATCTTTAGTACTGGATACATTAAAATTTACAACATTAAGTCTTCGAATGAATAATTATATACAACAATACGCGTTCGTACAATCAACAATACAATACTATTCGTCCAAAACATGTAATATAATAAGACCGTTAACATGACAGTTGTTAGTGCAACCTCCAATATTATTTAAATTTACACCATATCAATTTATAATATTTTAAAGTAGCAAAATCTGAAATTCTTAAGAAACAACCATGAAGGGATTTCACATTAAAAGAAAAAAGTTTATGGTTTATAAACATTTTAAGAATCAAATTATTACTAGAAATGATGATTTCTAGAAGGATCAAATGGATTTGTAAATTGGTGAACATGAAAAGAAATACAATGAATGCTGAGTTAATGCTTACTCACCAAAAACCGTTGACCAATGTGAAAACATAAATTGTTAATCTTTACCTTTTTAGACGTGTCGGTGACATTCAATTCGCATGTTCATGGGTTAAAATTTAGTATAAATAGAACCCCTACTCCCCCATTTAGAGGCACGATTTTAAAGTTAGAACCAATTATTTGTGTTATTGCACTCAAATATAATTTTATAACCTTGTCTTTGTTTTTTCATTTTTTTTTTAATTTTTAGTTTGAATTATTGTATTTGATTGATTTGGCTTGAATATATTTTGAGATTTGCAATTTCTAATATATATTTTTTTTGATGGAAAAAAATATTAGAAATTGCATATCTCAATTTATTTATTCTAAATAATGGGTTGTCCCTTAGTTACATAATTCGCCGACATGATTCAAGATTAGGGGCTATCATAACCCAAGATTAGGGATTTGGGTTGTCCTGTAGTTACATAATTCGCCGACATGATTCAAGATTTGGCTTGAATATATTGAGTTTTTATTTGTCTTCAATTTTTTGGTGCTAATTTTGTGGATCTAAGTGATTTTTTTTTTAAAAATTATTTAATTTTGGGAGTATTCTTGTGGTTTGGTTATACAATTCTTAGATGAGATTGGTGAATGCTAAGCTTTGATGCCAAAGAGGTGTGAGCTCTCTGATAAAAGAGCTTGACTCTGTAACCTCAACGGACATGGTTCAAATCATCCCACCAGAGAGAATTGTCAAAAAGTTTGACTTGGTCATATGATACATTTTCTTATGTTGTGTTTATACCTCCCATATACATTTTATCTTTTGAGATTCTTCTTATGGGTTTTAATCCTATATCATTTCTCTTTATTACCCTATCTCAGTTTTATCAAACTTGATCTTCTTGGTTTTAGTTGTTTCTTGATTTTTATCCACGTGCTTCTCTTTAATGAATGTGAAGTCCACTGTTCGTCTCTTTCAATGTCTCATATTTCACATTGTATTCGGACTACTGTGATTATATAGAAATATTTGCCTTTTGGTGTTAATTTCTGCAATTATACGTCTATAACCTGCATGTTTATAAATTTTAATGTTTCAGTAAGCCATAGATATGATTAATATCCATGGTATACTTATTCCATTTATTTTTTTCATATTAAACTCAGACGTTGAACTCACTTCGCAGGGATTTAATTTCTTTTCACATCACGGTTGATGATTGTGAATTACCTATTTTTCATTAATAGTGTAAAGCCCACACTAAACGTATCTAGAAAGTTTAGCATGTGCATCATCTTTAGTACTGGATACATTAAAATTTACAACATTAAGTCTTCGAATGAATAATTATATACAACAATACGCGTTCGTACAATCAACAATACAATACTATTCGTCCAAAACATGTAATATAATAAGACCGTTAACATGACAGTTGTTAGTGCAACCTCCAATATTATTTAAATTTACACCATATCAATTTATAATATTTTAAAGTAGCAAAATCTGAAATTCTTAAGAAACAACCATGAAGGGATTTCACATTAAAAGAAAAAAGTTTATGGTTTATAAACATTTTAAGAATCAAATTATTACTAGAAATGATGATTTCTAGAAGGATCAAATGGATTTGTAAATTGGTGAACATGAAAAGAAATACAATGAATGCTGAGTTAATGCTTACTCACCAAAAACCGTTGACCAATGTGAAAACATAAATTGTTAATCTTTACCTTTTTAGACGTGTCGGTGACATTCAATTCGCATGTTCATGGGTTAAAATTTAGTATAAATAGAACCCCTACTCCCCCATTTAGAGGCACGATTTTAAAGTTAGAACCAATTATTTGTGTTATTGCACTCAAATATAATTTTATAACCTTGTCTTTGTTTTTTCATTTTTTTTTTAATTTTTAGTTTGAATTATTGTATTTGATTGATTTGGCTTGAATATATTTTGAGATTTGCAATTTCTAATATATATTTTTTTTGATGGAAAAAAATATTAGAAATTGCATATCTCAATTTATTTATTCTAAATAATGGGTTGTCCCTTAGTTACATAATTCGCCGACATGATTCAAGATTAGGGGCTATCATAACCCAAGATTAGGGATTTGGGTTGTCCCGTAGTTACATAATTCGCCGACATGATTCAAGATTAGGGGCTATCATAACCCAAGATTAGGGATTTGGGTTGTCCCTTAGTTACATAATTCGCCGACATGATTCAAGATTAGGGGCTATCATAACCCAAGATTAGGGATTTGGGTTGTCCTGTAGTTACATAATTCGCCGACATGATTCAAGATTTGGCTTGAATATATTGAGTTTTTATTTGTCTTCAATTTTTTGGTGCTAATTTTGTGGATCTAAGTGATTTTTTTTTTAAAAATTATTAATTTTGGGAGTATTCTTGTGGTTTGGTTATACAATTCTTAGATGAGATTGGTGAATGCTAAGCTTTGATGCCAAAGAGGTGTGAGCTCTCTGATAAAAGAGCTTGACTCTGTAACCTCAACGGACATGGTTCAAATCATCCCACCAGAGAGAATTGTCAAAAAGTTTGACTTGGTCATATGATACATTTTCTTATGTTGTGTTTATACCTCCCATATACATTTTATCTTTTGAGATTCTTCTTATGGGTTTTAATCCTATATCATTTCTCTTTATTACCCTATCTCAGTTTTATCAAACTTGATCTTCTTGGTTTTAGTTGTTTCTTGATTTTTATCCACGTGCTTCTCTTTAATGAATGTGAAGTCCACTGTTCGTCTCTTTCAATGTCTCATATTTCACATTGTATTCGGACTACTGTGATTATATAGAAATATTTGCCTTTTGGTGTTAATTTCTGCAATTATACGTCTATAACCTGCATGTTTATAAATTTTAATGTTTCAGTAAGCCATAGATATGATTAATATCCATGGTATACTTATTCCATTTATTTTTTTCATATTAAACTCGGACGTTGAACTCACTTCGCAGGGATTTAATTTCTTTTCACATCACGGTTGATGATTGTGAATTACCTATTTTTCATTAATAGTGTAAAGCCCACACTAAACGTATCTAGAAAGTTTAGCATGTGCATCATCTTTAGTACTGGATACATTAAAATTTACAACATTAAGTCTTCGAATGAATAATTATATACAACAATACGCGTTCGTACAATCAACAATACAATACTATTCGTCCAAAACATGTAATATAATAAGACCGTTAACATGACAGTTGTTAGTGCAACCTCCAATATTATTTAAATTTACACCATATCAATTTATAATATTTTAAAGTAGCAAAATCTGAAATTCTTAAGAAACAACCATGAAGGGATTTCACATTAAAAGAAAAAAGTTTATGGTTTATAAACATTTTAAGAATCAAATTATTACTAGAAATGATGATTTCTAGAAGGATCAAATGGATTTGTAAATTGGTGAACATGAAAATAAATACAATGAATGTTGAGTTAATGCTTACTCACCAAAAACCGTTGACCAATGTGAAAACATAAATTGTTAATCTTTACCTTTTTAGACGTGTCGGTGACATTCAATTCGCATGTTCATGGGTTAAAATTTAGTATAAATAGAACCCCTACTCCCCCATTTAGAGGCATGATTTTAAAGTTAGAACCAATTATTTGTGTTATTGCACTCAAATATAATTTTATAACCTTGTCTTTGTTTTTTCATTTTTTTTTTAATTTTTAGTTTGAATTATTGTATTTGATTGATTTGGCTTGAATATATTTTGAGATTTGCAATTTCTAATATATATTTTTTTTGATGGAAAAAAATATTAGAAATTGCATATCTCAATTTATTTATTCTAAATAATGGGTTGTCCCTTAGTTACATAATTCGCCGACATGATTCAAGATTAGGGGCTATCATAACCCAAGATTAGGGATTTGGGTTGTCCTGTAGTTACATAATTCGCCGACATGATTCAAGATTTGGCTTGAATATATTGAGTTTTTATTTGTCTTCAATTTTTTGGTGCTAATTTTGTGGATCTAAGTGATTTTTTTTTTAAAAATTATTTAATTTTGGGAGTATTCTTGTGGTTTGGTTATACAATTCTTAGATGAGATTGGTGAATGCTAAGCTTTGATGCCAAAGAGGTGTGAGCTCTCTGATAAAAGAGCTTGACTCTGTAACCTCAACGGACATGGTTCAAATCATCCCACCAGAGAGAATTGTCAAAAAGTTTGACTTGGTCATATGATACATTTTCTTATGTTGTGTTTATACCTCCCATATACATTTTATCTTTTGAGATTCTTCTTATGGGTTTTAATCCTATATCATTTCTCTTTATTACCCTATCTCAGTTTTATCAAACTTGATCTTCTTGGTTTTAGTTGTTTCTTGATTTTTATCCACGTGCTTCTCTTTAATGAATGTGAAGTCCACTGTTCGTCTCTTTCAATGTCTCATATTTCACATTGTATTCGGACTACTGTGATTATATAGAAATATTTGCCTTTTGGTGTTAATTTCTGCAATTATACGTCTATAACCTGCATGTTTATAAATTTTAATGTTTCAGTAAGCCATAGATATGATTAATATCCATGGTATACTTATTCCATTTATTTTTTTCATATTAAACTCAGACGTTGAACTCACTTCGCAGGGATTTAATTTCTTTTCACATCACGGTTGATGATTGTGAATTACCTATTTTTCATTAATAGTGTAAAGCCCACACTAAACGTATCTAGAAAGTTTAGCATGTGCATCATCTTTAGTACTGGATACATTAAAATTTACAACATTAAGTCTTCGAATGAATAATTATATACAACAATACGCGTTCGTACAATCAACAATACAATACTATTCGTCCAAAACATGTAATATAATAAGACCGTTAACATGACAGTTGTTAGTGCAACCTCCAATATTATTTAAATTTACACCATATCAATTTATAATATTTTAAAGTAGCAAAATCTGAAATTCTTAAGAAACAACCATGAAGGGATTTCACATTAAAAGAAAAAAGTTTATGGTTTATAAACATTTTAAGAATCAAATTATTACTAGAAATGATGATTTCTAGAAGGATCAAATGGATTTGTAAATTGGTGAACATGAAAAGAAATACAATGAATGCTGAGTTAATGCTTACTCACCAAAAACCGTTGACCAATGTGAAAACATAAATTGTTAATCTTTACCTTTTTAGACGTGTCGGTGACATTCAATTCGCATGTTCATGGGTTAAAATTTAGTATAAATAGAACCCCTACTCCCCCATTTAGAGGCACGATTTTAAAGTTAGAACCAATTATTTGTGTTATTGCACTCAAATATAATTTTATAACCTTGTCTTTGTTTTTTCATTTTTTTTTTAATTTTTAGTTTGAATTATTGTATTTGATTGATTTGGCTTGAATATATTTTGAGATTTGCAATTTCTAATATATATTTTTTTTGATGGAAAAAAATATTAGAAATTGCATATCTCAATTTATTTATTCTAAATAATGGGTTGTCCCTTAGTTACATAATTCGCCGACATGATTCAAGATTAGGGGCTATCATAACCCAAGATTAGGGATTTGGGTTGTCCCGTAGTTACATAATTCGCCGACATGATTCAAGATTTGGCTTGAATATATTGAGTTTTTATTTGTCTTCAATTTTTTGGTGCTAATTTTGTGGATCTAAGTGATTTTTTTTTTAAAAATTATTTAATTTTGGGAGTATTCTTGTGGTTTGGTTATACAATTCTTAGATGAGATTGGTGAATGCTAAGCTTTGATGCCAAAGAGGTGTGAGCTCTCTGATAAAAGAGCTTGACTCTGTAACCTCAACGGACATGGTTCAAATCATCCCACCAGAGAGAATTGTCAAAAAGTCTGACTTGGTCATATGATACATTTTCTTATGTTGTGTTTATACCTCCCATATACATTTTATCTTTTGAGATTCTTCTTATGGGTTTTAATCCTATATCATTTCTCTTTATTACCCTATCTCAGTTTTATCAAACTTGATCTTCTTGGTTTTAGTTGTTTCTTGATTTTTATCCACGTGCTTCTCTTTAATGAATGTGAAGTCCACTATTCGTCTCTTTCAATGTCTCATATTTCACATTGTATTCGGACTACTGTGATTATATAGAAATATTTGCCTTTTGGTGTTAATTTCTGCAATTATACGTCTATAACCTGCATGTTTATAAATTTTAATGTTTCAGTAAGCCATAGATATGATTAATATCCATGGTATACTTATTCCATTTATTTTTTTCATATTAAACTCAGACGTTGAACTCACTTCGCAGGGATTTAATTTCTTTTCACATCACGGTTGATGATTGTGAATTACCTATTTTTCATTAATAGTGTAAAGCCCACACTAAACGTATCTAGAAAGTTTAGCATGTGCATCATCTTTAGTACTGGATACATTAAAATTTACAACATTAAGTCTTCGAATGAATAATTATATACAACAATACGCGTTCGTACAATCAACAATACAATACTATTCGTCCAAAACATGTAATATAATAAGACCGTTAACATGACAGTTGTTAGTGCAACCTCCAATATTATTTAAATTTACACCATATCAATTTATAATATTTTAAAGTAGCAAAATCTGAAATTCTTAAGAAACAACCATGAAGGGATTTCACATTAAAAGAAAAAAGTTTATGGTTTATAAACATTTTAAGAATCAAATTATTACTAGAAATGATGATTTCTAGAAGGATCAAATGGATTTGTAAATTGGTGAACATGAAAAGAAATACAATGAATGCTGAGTTAATGCTTACTCACCAAAAACCGTTGACCAATGTGAAAACATAAATTGTTAATCTTTACCTTTTTAGACGTGTCGGTGACATTCAATTCGCATGTTCATGGGTTAAAATTTAGTATAAATAGAACCCCTACTCCCCCATTTAGAGGCACGATTTTAAAGTTAGAACCAATTATTTGTGTTATTGCACTCAAATATAATTTTATAACCTTGTCTTTGTTTTTTCATTTTTTTTTTAATTTTTAGTTTGAATTATTGTATTTGATTGATTTGGCTTGAATATATTTTGAGATTTGCAATTTCTAATATATATTTTTTTTGATGGAAAAAAATATTAGAAATTGCATATCTCAATTTATTTATTCTAAATAATGGGTTGTCCCTTAGTTACATAATTCGCCGACATGATTCAAGATTAGGGGCTATCATAACCCAAGATTAGGGATTTGGGTTGTCCCGTAGTTACATAATTCGCCGACATGATTCAAGATTTGGCTTGAATATATTGAGTTTTTATTTGTCTTCAATTTTTTGGTGCTAATTTTGTGGATCTAAGTGATTTTTTTTTTAAAAATTATTTAATTTTGGGAGTATTCTTGTGGTTTGGTTATACAATTCTTAGATGAGATTGGTGAATGCTAAGCTTTGATGCCAAAGAGGTGTGAGCTCTCTGATAAAAGAGCTTGACTCTGTAACCTCAACGGACATGGTTCAAATCATCCCACCAGAGAGAATTGTCAAAAAGTCTGACTTGGTCATATGATACATTTTCTTATGTTGTGTTTATACCTCCCATATACATTTTATCTTTTGAGATTCTTCTTATGGGTTTTAATCCTATATCATTTCTCTTTATTACCCTATCTCAGTTTTATCAAACTTGATCTTCTTGGTTTTAGTTGTTTCTTGATTTTTATCCACGTGCTTCTCTTTAATGAATGTGAAGTCCACTATTCGTCTCTTTTAATGTCTCATATTTCACATTGTATTCGGACTACTGTGATTATATAGAAATATTTGCCTTTTGGTGTTAATTTCTGCAATTATACGTCTATAACCTGCATGTTTATAAATTTTAATGTTTCAGTAAGCCATAGATATGATTAATATCCATGGTATACTTATTCCATTTATTTTTTTCATATTAAACTCAGACGTTGAACTCACTTCGCAGGGATTTAATTTCTTTTCACATCACGGTTGATGATTGTGAATTACCTATTTTTCATTAATAGTGTAAAGCCCACACTAAACGTATCTAGAAAGTTTAGCATGTGCATCATCTTTAGTACTGGATACATTAAAATTTACAACATTAAGTCTTCGAATGAATAATTATATACAACAATACGCGTTCGTACAATCAACAATACAATACTATTCGTCCAAAACATGTAATATAATAAGACCGTTAACATGACAGTTGTTAGTGCAACCTCCAATATTATTTAAATTTACACCATATCAATTTATAATATTTTAAAGTAGCAAAATCTGAAATTCTTAAGAAACAACCATGAAGGGATTTCACATTAAAAGAAAAAAGTTTATGGTTTATAAACATTTTAAGAATCAAATTATTACTAGAAATGATGATTTCTAGAAGGATCAAATGGATTTGTAAATTGGTGAACATGAAAAGAAATACAATGAATGCTGAGTTAATGCTTACTCACCAAAAACCGTTGACCAATGTGAAAACATAAATTGTTAATCTTTACCTTTTTAGACGTGTCGGTGACATTCAATTCGCATGTTCATGGGTTAAAATTTAGTATAAATAGAACCCCTACTCCCCCATTTAGAGGCACGATTTTAAAGTTAGAACCAATTATTTGTGTTATTGCACTCAAATATAATTTTATAACCTTGTCTTTGTTTTTTCATTTTTTTTTTAATTTTTAGTTTGAATTATTGTATTTGATTGATTTGGCTTGAATATATTTTGAGATTTGCAATTTCTAATATATATTTTTTTTGATGGAAAAAAATATTAGAAATTGCATATCTCAATTTATTTATTCTAAATAATGGGTTGTCCCTTAGTTACATAATTCGCCGACATGATTCAAGATTAGGGGCTATCATAACCCAAGATTAGGGATTTGGGTTGTCCCGTAGTTACATAATTCGCCGACATGATTCAAGATTTGGCTTGAATATATTGAGTTTTTATTTGTCTTAAATTTTTTGGTGCTAATTTTGTTGATCTAAGTGATTTTTTTTAAAAAATTATTTAATTTTGGGAGTATTCTTGTGGTTTGGTTATACAATTCTTAGATGAGATTGGTGAATGCTAAGCTTTGATGCCAAAGAGGTGTGAGCTCTCTGATAAAAGAGCTTGACTCTGTAACCTCAACGGACATGGTTCAAATCATCCCACCAGAGAGAATTGTCAAAAAGTTTGACTTGGTCATATGATACATTTTCTTATGTTGTGTTTATACCTCCCATATACATTTTATCTTTTGAGATTCTTCTTATGGGTTTTAATCCTATATCATTTCTCTTTATTACCCTATCTCAGTTTTATCAAACTTGATCTTCTTGATTTTAGTTGTTTCTTGGTTTTTATCCACGTGCTTCTCTTTAATGAATGTGAAGTCCACTGTTCGTCTCTTTCAATGTCTCATATTTCACATTGTATTCGGACTACTGTGATTATATAGAAATATTTGCCTTTTGGTGTTAATTTCTGCAATTATACGTCTATAACCTGCATGTTTATAAATTTTAATGTTTCAGTAAGCCATAGATATGATTAATATCCATGGTATACTTATTCCATTTATTTTTTTCATATTAAACTCAGACGTTGAACTCACTTCGCAGGGATTTAATTTCTTTTCACATCACGGTTGATGATTGTGAATTACCTATTTTTCATTAATAGTGTAAAGCCCACACTAAACGTATCTAGAAAGTTTAGCATGTGCATCATCTTTAGTACTGGATACATTAAAATTTACAACATTAAGTCTTCGAATGAATAATTATATACAACAATACGCGTTCGTACAATCAACAATACAATACTAAAACATGTAGTATAATAAGACCGTTAACATGACAGTTGTTAGTGCAACCGCCAATATTATTTAAATTTACACCATATCAATTTATAATATTTTAAAGTAGCAAAATCTGAAATTCTTAAGAAACAACCATGAAGGGATTTCACATTAAAAGAAAAAAGTTTATGGTTTATAAACATTTTAAGAATCAAATTATTACTAGAAATGATGATTTCTAGAAGGATCAAATGGATTTGTAAATTGGTGAACATGAAAAGAAATACAATGAATGCTGAGTTAATGCTTACTCACCAAAAACCGTTGACCAATGTGAAAACATAAATTGTTAATCTTTACCTTTTTAGACGTGTCGGTGACATTCAATTCGCATGTTCATGGGTTAAAATTTAGTATAAATAGAACCCCTACTCCCCCATTTAGAGGTACGATTTTAAAGTTAGAACCAATTATTTGTGTTATTGCACTCAAATATAATTTTATAACCTTGTCTTTGTTTTTTCATTTTTTTTTTTTAATTTTTAGTTTGAATTATTGTATTTGATTGATTTGGCTTGAATATATTTTGAGATTTGCAATTTCTAATATATATTTTTTTTGATGGAAAAAAATATTAGAAATTGCATATCTCAATTTATTTATTCTAAATAATGGGTTGTCCCTTAGTTACATAATTCGCCGACATGATTCAAGATTAGGGGCTATCATAACCCAAGATTAGGGATTTGGGTTGTCCCGTAGTTACATAATTCGCCGACATGATTCAAGATTTGGCTTGAATATATTGAGTTTTTATTTGTCTTCAATTTTTTGGTGCTAATTTTGTTGATCTAAGTGATTTTTTTTTAAAAAATTATTTAATTTTGGGAGTATTCTTGTGGTTTGGTTATACAATTCTTAGATGAGATTGGTGAATGCTAAGCTTTGATGCCAAAGAGGTGTGAGCTCTCTGATAAAAGAGCTTGACTCTGTAACCTCAACGGACATGGTTCAAATCATCCCACCAGAGAGAATTGTCAAAAAGTTTGACTTGGTCATATGATACATTTTCTTATGTTGTGTTTATACCTCCCATATACATTTTATCTTTTGAGATTCTTCTTATGGGTTTTAATCCTATATCATTTCTCTTTATTACCCTATCTCAGTTTTATCAAACTTGATCTTCTTGATTTTAGTTGTTTCTTGGTTTTTATCCACGTGCTTCTCTTTAATGAATGTGAAGTCCACTGTTCGTCTCTTTCAATGTCTCATATTTCACATTGTATTCAGACTACTGTGATTATATAGAAATATTTGCCTTTTGGTGTTAATTTCTGCAATTATACGTCTATAACCTGCATGTTTATAAATTTTAATGTTTCAGTAAGCCATAGATATGATTAATATCCATGGTATACTTATTCCATTTATTTTTTTCATATTAAACTCAGACGTTGAACTCACTTCGCAGGGATTTAATTTCTTTTCACATCACGGTTGATGATTGTGAATTACCTATTTTTCATTAATAGTGTAAAGCCCACACTAAACGTATCTAGAAAGTTTAGCATGTGCATCATCTTTAGTACTGGATACATTAAAATTTACAACATTAAGTCTTCGAATGAATAATTATATACAACAATACGCGTTCGTACAATCAACAATACAATACTATTCGTCCAAAACATGTAATATAATAAGACCGTTAACATGACAGTTTTTAGTGCAACCTCCAATATTATTTAAATTTACACCATATCAATTTATAATATTTTAAAGTAGCAAAAACTGAAATTCTTAAGAAACAACCATGAAGGGATTTCACATTAAAAGAAAAAAGTTTATGGTTTATAAACATTTTAAGAATCAAATTATTACTAGAAATGATGATTTCTAGAAGGATCAAATGGATTTGTAAATTGGTGAACATGAAAAGAAATACAATGAATGCTGTGTTAATGCTTACTCACCAAAAACCGTTGACCAATGTGAAAACATAAATTGTTAATCTTTACCTTTTTAGACGTGTCGGTGACATTCAATTCGCATGTTCATGGGTTAAAATTTAGTATAAATAGAACCCCTACTCCCCCATTTAGAGGCACGATTTTAAAGTTAGAACCAATTATTTGTGTTATTGCACTCAAATATAATTTTATAACCTTGTCTTTGTTTTTTCATTTTTTTTTTAATTTTTAGTTTGAATTATTGTATTTGATTGATTTGGCTTGAATATATATTGAGATTTGCAATTTCTAATATATATTTTTTTTTGATGGAAAAAAATATTAGAAATTGCATATCTCAATTTATTTATTCTAAATAATGGGTTGTCCCTTAGTTACATAATTCGCCGACATGATTCAAGATTAGGGGCTATCATAACCCAAGATTAGGGATTTGGGTTGTCCCGTAGTTACATAATTCGCCGACATGATTCAAGATTTGGCTTGAATATATTGAGTTTTTATTTGTCTTCAATTTTTTGGTGCTAATTTTGTTGATCTAAGTGATTTTTTTTTAAAAAATTATTTAATTTTGGGAGTATTCTTGTGGTTTGGTTATACAATTCTTAGATGAGATTGGTGAATGCTAAGCTTTGATGCCAAAGAGGTGTGAGCTCTCTGATAAAAGAGCTTGACTCTGTAACCTCAACGGACATGGTTCAAATCATCCCACCAGAGAGAATTGTCAAAAAGTTTGACTTGGTCATATGATACATTTTCTTATGTTGTGTTTATACCTCCCATATACATTTTATCTTTTGAGATTCTTCTTATGGGTTTTAATCCTATATCATTTCTCTTTATTACCCTATCTCAGTTTTATCAAACTTGATCTTCTTGATTTTAGTTGTTTCTTGGTTTTTATCCACGTGCTTCTCTTTAATGAATGTGAAGTCCACTGTTCGTCTCTTTCAATGTCTCATATTTCACATTGTATTCGGACTACTGTGATTATATAGAAATATTTGCCTTTTGGTGTTAATTTCTGCAATTATACGTCTATAACCTGCATGTTTATAAATTTTAATGTTTCAGTAAGCCATAGATATGATTAATATCCATGGTATACTTATTCCATTTATTTTTTTCATATTAAACTCAGACGTTGAACTCACTTCGCAGGGATTTAATTTCTTTTCACATCACGGTTGATGATTGTGAATTACCTATTTTTCATTAATAGTGTAAAGCCCACACTAAACGTATCTAGAAAGTTTAGCATGTGCATCATCTTTAGTACTGGATACATTAAAATTTACAACATTAAGTCTTCGAATGAATAATTATATACAACAATACGCGTTCGTACAATCAACAATACAATACTATTCGTCCAAAACATGTAATATAATAAGACCGTTAACATGACAGTTGTTAGTGCAACCTCCAATATTATTTAAATTTACACCATATCAATTTATAATATTTTAAAGTAGCAAAATCTGAAATTCTTAAGAAACAACCATGAAGGGATTTCACATTAAAAGAAAAAAGTTTATGGTTTATAAACATTTTAAGAATCAAATTATTACTAGAAATGATGATTTCTAGAAGGATCAAATGGATTTGTAAATTGGTGAACATGAAAAGAAATACAATGAATGCTGAGTTAATGCTTACTCACCAAAAACCGTTGACCAATGTGAAAACATAAATTGTTAATCTTTACCTTTTTAGACGTGTCGGTGACATTCAATTCGCATGTTCATGGGTTAAAATTTAGTATAAATAGAACCCCTACTCCCCCATTTAGAGGCACGATTTTAAAGTTAGAACCAATTATTTGTGTTATTGCACTCAAATATAATTTTATAACCTTGTCTTTGTTTTTTCATTTTTTTTTAATTTTTAGTTTGAATTATTGTATTTGATTGATTTGGCTTGAATATATATTGAGATTTGCAATTTCTAATATATATTTTTTTTGATGGAAAAAAATATTAGAAATTGCATATCTCAATTTATTTATTCTAAATAATGGGTTGTCCCTTAGTTACATAATTCGCCGACATGATTCAAGATTAGGGGCTATCATAACCCAAGATTAGGGATTTGGGTTGTCCTGTAGTTACATAATTCGCCGACATGATTCAAGATTTTGCTTGAATATATTGAGTTTTTATTTGTCTTCAATTTTTTGGTGCTAATTTTGTTGATCTAAGTGATTTTTTTTAAAAAAATTATTTAATTTTGGGAGTATTCTTGTGGTTTGGTTATACAATTCTTAGATGAGATTGGTGAATGCTAAGCTTTGATGCCAAAGAGGTGTGAGCTCTCTGATAAAAGAGCTTGACTCTGTAACCTCAACGGACATGGTTCAAATCATCCCACCAGAGAGAATTGTCAAAAAGTTTGACTTGGTCATATGATACATTTTCTTATGTTGTGTTTATACCTCCCATATACATTTTATCTTTTGAGATTCTTCTTATGGGTTTTAATCCTATATCATTTCTCTTTATTACCCTATCTCAGTTTTATCAAACTTGATCTTCTTGATTTTAGTTGTTTCTTGGTTTTTATCCACGTGCTTCTCTTTAATGAATGTGAAGTCCACTGTTCGTCTCTTTCAATGTCTCATATTTCACATTGTATTCGGACTACTGTGATTATATAGAAATATTTGCCTTTTGGTGTTAATTTCTGCAATTATACGTCTATAACCTGCATGTTTATAAATTTTAATGTTTCAGTAAGCCATAGATATGATTAATATCCATGGTATACTTATTCCATTTATTTTTTTCATATTAAACTCAGACGTTGAACTCACTTCGCAGGGATTTAATTTCTTTTCACATCACGGTTGATGATTGTGAATTACCTATTTTTCATTAATAGTGTAAAGCCCACACTAAACGTATCTAGAAAGTTTAGCATGTGCATCATCTTTAGTACTGGATACATTAAAATTTACAACATTAAGTCTTCGAATGAATAATTATATACAACAATACGCGTTCGTACAATCAACAATACAATACTATTCGTCCAAAACATGTAATATAATAAGACCGTTAACATGACAGTTTTTAGTGCAACCTCCAATATTATTTAAATTTACACCATATCAATTTATAATATTTTAAAGTAGCAAAATCTGAAATTCTTAAGAAACAACCATGAAGGGATTTCACATTAAAAGAAAAAAGTTTATGGTTTATAAACATTTTAAGAATCAAATTATTACTAGAAATGATGATTTCTAGAAGGATCAAATGGATTTGTAAATTGGTGAACATGAAAAGAAATACAATGAATGCTGTGTTAATGCTTACTCACCAAAAACCGTTGACCAATGTGAAAACATAAATTGTTAATCTTTACCTTTTTAGACGTGTCGGTGACATTCAATTCGCATGTTCATGGGTTAAAATTTAGTATAAATAGAACCCCTACTCCCCCATTTAGAGGCACGATTTTAAAGTTAGAACCAATTATTTGTGTTATTGCACTCAAATATAATTTTATAACCTTGTCTTTGTTTTTTCATTTTTTTTTAATTTTTAGTTTGAATTATTGTATTTGATTGATTTGGCTTGAATATATTTTGAGATTTGCAATTTCTAATATATATTTTTTTTGATGGAAAAAAATATTAGAAATTGCATATCTCAATTTATTTATTCTAAATAATGGGTTGTCCCTTAGTTACATAATTCGCCGACATGATTCAAGATTAGGGGCTATCATAACCCAAGATTAGGGATTTGGGTTGTCCCGTAGTTACATAATTCGCCGACATGATTCAAGATTTGGCTTGAATATATTGAGTTTTTATTTGTCTTCAATTTTTTGGTGCTAATTTTGTGGATCTAAGTGATTTTTTTTTAAAAAATTATTTAATTTTGGGAGTATTCTTGTGGTTTGGTTATACAATTCTTAGATGAGATTGGTGAATGCTAAGCTTTGATGCCAAAGAGGTGTGAGCTCTCTGATAAAAGAGCTTGACTCTGTAACCTCAACGGACATGGTTCAAATCATCCCACCAGAGAGAATTGTCAAAAAGTTTGACTTGGTCATATGATACATTTTCTTATGTTGTGTTTATACCTCCCATATACATTTTATCTTTTGAGATTCTTCTTATGGGTTTTAATCCTATATCATTTCTCTTTATTACCCTATCTCAGTTTTATCAAACTTGATCTTCTTGGTTTTAGTTGTTTCTTGATTTTTATCCACGTGCTTCTCTTTAATGAATGTGAAGTCCACTGTTCGTCTCTTTCAATGTCTCATATTTCACATTGTATTCGGACTACTGTGATTATATAGAAATATTTGCCTTTTGGTGTTAATTTCTGCAATTATACGTCTATAACCTTCATGTTTATAAATTTTAATGTTTCAGTAAGCCATAGATATGATTAATATCCATGGTATACTTATTCCATTTATTTTTTTCATATTAAACTCAGACGTTGAACTCACTTCGCAGGGATTTAATTTCTTTTCACATCACGGTTGATGATTGTGAATTACCTATTTTTCATTAATAGTGTAAAGCCCACACTAAACGTATCTAGAAAGTTTAGCATGTGCATCATCTTTAGTACTGGATACATTAAAATTTACAACATTAAGTCTTCGAATGAATAATTATATACAACAATACGCGTTCGTACAATCAACAATACAATACTATTCGTCCAAAACATGTAATATAATAAGACCGTTAACATGACAGTTGTTAGTGCAACCTCCAATATTATTTAAATTTACACCATATCAATTTATAATATTTTAAAGTAGCAAAATCTGAAATTCTTAAGAAACAACCATGAAGGGATTTCACATTAAAAGAAAAAAGTTTATGGTTTATAAACATTTTAAGAATCAAATTATTACTAGAAATGATGATTTCTAGAAGGATCAAATGGATTTGTAAATTGGTGAACATGAAAAGAAATACAATGAATGCTGAGTTAATGCTTACTCACCAAAAACCGTTGACCAATGTGAAAACATAAATTGTTAATCTTTACCTTTTTAGACGTGTCGGTGACATTCAATTCGCATGTTCATGGGTTAAAATTTAGTATAAATAGAACCCCTACTCCCCCATTTAGAGGCACGATTTTAAAGTTAGAACCAATTATTTGTGTTATTGCACTCAAATATAATTTTATAACCTTGTCTTTGTTTTTTCATTTTTTTTTTAATTTTTAGTTTGAATTATTGTATTTGATTGATTTGGCTTGAATATATATTGAGATTTGCAATTTCTAATATATATTTTTTTTGATGGAAAAAAATATTAGAAATTGCATATCTCAATTTATTTATTCTAAATAATGGGTTGTCCCTTAGTTACATAATTCGCCGACATGATTCAAGATTAGGGGCTATCATAACCCAAGATTAGGGATTTGGGTTGTCCCGTAGTTACATAATTCGCCGACATGATTCAAGATTTGGCTTGAATATATTGAGTTTTTATTTGTCTTCAATTTTTTGGTGCTAATTTTGTTGATCTAAGTGATTTTTTTTTAAAAAATTATTTAATTTTGGGAGTATTCTTGTGGTTTGGTTATACAATTCTTAGATGAGATTGGTGAATGCTAAGCTTTGATGCCAAAGAGGTGTGAGCTCTCTGATAAAAGAGCTTGACTCTGTAACCTCAACGGACATGGTTCAAATCATCCCACCAGAGAGAATTGTCAAAAAGTTTGACTTGGTCATATGATACATTTTCTTATGTTGTGTTTATACCTCCCATATACATTTTATCTTTTGAGATTCTTCTTATGGGTTTTAATCCTATATCATTTCTCTTTATTACCCTATCTCAGTTTTATCAAACTTGATCTTCTTGATTTTAGTTGTTTCTTGGTTTTTATCCACGTGCTTCTCTTTAATGAATGTGAAGTCCACTGTTCGTCTCTTTCAATGTCTCATATTTCACATTGTATTCGGACTACTGTGATTATATAGAAATATTTGCCTTTTGGTGTTAATTTCTGCAATTATACGTCTATAACCTGCATGTTTATAAATTTTAATGTTTCAGTAAGCCATAGATATGATTAATATCCATGGTATACTTATTCCATTTATTTTTTTCATATTAAACTCAGACGTTGAACTCACTTCGCAGGGATTTAATTTCTTTTCACATCACGGTTGATGATTGTGAATTACCTATTTTTCATTAATAGTGTAAAGCCCACACTAAACGTATCTAGAAAGTTTAGCATGTGCATCATCTTTAGTACTGGATACATTAAAATTTACAACATTAAGTCTTCGAATGAATAATTATATACAACAATACGCGTTCGTACAATCAACAATACAATACTATTCGTCCAAAACATGTAATATAATAAGACCGTTAACATGACAGTTGTTAGTGCAACCTCCAATATTATTTAAATTTACACCATATCAATTTATAATATTTTAAAGTAGCAAAATCTGAAATTCTTAAGAAACAACCATGAAGGGATTTCACATTAAAAGAAAAAAGTTTATGGTTTATAAACATTTTAAGAATCAAATTATTACTAGAAATGATGATTTCTAGAAGGATCAAATGGATTTGTAAATTGGTGAACATGAAAAGAAATACAATGAATGCTGAGTTAATGCTTACTCACCAAAAACCGTTGACCAATGTGAAAACATAAATTGTTAATCTTTACCTTTTTAGACGTGTCGGTGACATTCAATTCGCATGTTCATGGGTTAAAATTTAGTATAAATAGAACCCCTACTCCCCCATTTAGAGGCACGATTTTAAAGTTAGAACCAATTATTTGTGTTATTGCACTCAAATATAATTTTATAACCTTGTCTTTGTTTTTTCATTTTTTTTTTAATTTTTAGTTTGAATTATTGTATTTGATTGATTTGGCTTGAATATATATTGAGATTTGCAATTTCTAATATATATTTTTTTTGATGGAAAAAAATATTAGAAATTGCATATCTCAATTTATTTATTCTAAATAATGGGTTGTCCCTTAGTTACATAATTCGCCGACATGATTCAAGATTAGGGGCTATCATAACCCAAGATTAGGGATTTGGGTTGTCCCGTAGTTACATAATTCGCCGACATGATTCAAGATTTGGCTTGAATATATTGAGTTTTTATTTGTCTTCAATTTTTTGGTGCTAATTTTGTTGATCTAAGTGATTTTTTTTTAAAAAATTATTTAATTCTGGGAGTATTCTTGTGGTTTGGTTATACAATTCTTAGATGAGATTGGTGAATGCTAAGCTTTGATGCCAAAGAGGTGTGAGCTCTCTGATAAAAGAGCTTGACTCTGTAACCTCAACGGACATGGTTCAAATCATCCCACCAGAGAGAATTGTCAAAAAGTTTGACTTGGTCATATGATACATTTTCTTATGTTGTGTTTATACCTCCCATATACATTTTATCTTTTGAGATTCTTCTTATGGGTTTTAATCCTATATCATTTCTCTTTATTACCCTATCTCAGTTTTATCAAACTTGATCTTCTTGATTTTAGTTGTTTCTTGGTTTTTATCCACGTGCTTCTCTTTAATGAATGTGAAGTCCACTGTTCGTCTCTTTCAATGTCTCATATTTCACATTGTATTCGGACTACTGTGATTATATAGAAATATTTGCCTTTTGGTGTTAATTTCTGCAATTATACGTCTATAACCTGCATGTTTATAAATTTTAATGTTTCAGTAAGCCATAGATATGATTAATATCCATGGTATACTTATTCCATTTAGTTTTTTCATATTAAACTCAGACGTTGAACTCACTTCGCAGGGATTTAATTTCTTTTCACATCACGGTTGATGATTGTGAATTACCTATTTTTCATT
Source organism: Medicago sativa (assembly GCF_051527215.1). Taxonomy (NCBI): domain Eukaryota; kingdom Viridiplantae; phylum Streptophyta; class Magnoliopsida; order Fabales; family Fabaceae; genus Medicago; species Medicago sativa. The sequence continues at coordinate 60,038,249 of NC_140752.1, forward strand.
AATAGTGTAAAGCCCACACTAAACGTATCTAGAAAGTTTAGCATGTGCATCATCTTTAGTACTGGATACATTAAAATTTACAACATTAAGTCTTCGAATGAATAATTATATACAACAATACGCGTTCGTACAATCAACAATACAATACTATTCGTCCAAAACATGTAATATAATAAGACCGTTAACATGACAGTTGTTAGTGCAACCTCCAATATTATTTAAATTTACACCATATCAATTTATAATATTTTAAAGTAGCAAAATCTGAAATTCTTAAGAAACAACCATGAAGGGATTTCACATTAAAAGAAAAAAGTTTATGGTTTATAAACATTTTAAGAATCAAATTATTACTAGAAATGATGATTTCTAGAAGGATCAAATGGATTTGTAAATTGGTGAACATGAAAAGAAATACAATGAATGCTGAGTTAATGCTTACTCACCAAAAACCGTTGACCAATGTGAAAACATAAATTGTTAATCTTTACCTTTTTAGACGTGTCGGTGACATTCAATTCGCATGTTCATGGGTTAAAATTTAGTATAAATAGAACCCCTACTCCCCCATTTAGAGGCACGATTTTAAAGTTAGAACCAATTATTTGTGTTATTGCACTCAAATATAATTTTATAACCTTGTCTTTGTTTTTTCATTTTTTTTTTAATTTTTAGTTTGAATTATTGTATTTGATTGATTTGGCTTGAATATATATTGAGATTTGCAATTTCTAATATATATTTTTTTTGATGGAAAAAAATATTAGAAATTGCATATCTCAATTTATTTATTCTAAATAATGGGTTGTCCCTTAGTTACATAATTCGCCGACATGATTCAAGATTAGGGGCTATCATAACCCAAGATTAGGGATTTGGGTTGTCCCGTAGTTACATAATTCGCCGACATGATTCAAGATTTGGCTTGAATATATTGAGTTTTTATTTGTCTTCAATTTTTTGGTGCTAATTTTGTTGATCTAAGTGATTTTTTTTTAAAAAATTATTTAATTTTGGGAGTATTCTTGTGGTTTGGTTATACAATTCTTAGATGAGATTGGTGAATGCTAAGCTTTGATGCCAAAGAGGTGTGAGCTCTCTGATAAAAGAGCTTGACTCTGTAACCTCAACGGACATGGTTCAAATCATCCCACCAGAGAGAATTGTCAAAAAGTTTGACTTGGTCATATGATACATTTTCTTATGTTGTGTTTATACCTCCCATATACATTTTATCTTTTGAGATTCTTCTTATGGGTTTTAATCCTATATCATTTCTCTTTATTACCCTATCTCAGTTTTATCAAACTTGATCTTCTTGATTTTAGTTGTTTCTTGGTTTTTATCCACGTGCTTCTCTTTAATGAATGTGAAGTCCACTGTTCGTCTCTTTCAATGTCTCATATTTCACATTGTATTCGGACTACTGTGATTATATAGAAATATTTGCCTTTTGGTGTTAATTTCTGCAATTATACGTCTATAACCTGCATGTTTATAAATTTTAATGTTTCAGTAAGCCATAGATATGATTAATATCCATGGTATACTTATTCCATTTATTTTTTTTCATATTAAACTCAGACGTTGAACTCACTTCGCAGGGATTTAATTTCTTTTCACATCACGGTTGATGATTGTGAATTACCTATTTTTCATTAATAGTGTAAAGCCCACACTAAACGTATCTAGAAAGTTTAGCATGTGCATCATCTTTAGTACTGGATACATTAAAATTTACAACATTAAGTCTTCGAATGAATAATTATATACAACAATACGCGTTCGTACAATCAACAATACAATACTATTCGTCAAAAACATGTAATATAATAAGACCGTTAACATGACAGTTGTTAGTGCAACCTCCAATATTATTTAAATTTACAGCATATCAATTTATAATATTTTAAAGTAGCAAAATCTGAAATTCTTAAGAAACAACCATGAAGGGATTTCACATTAAAAGAAAAAAGTTTATGGTTTATAAACATTTTAAGAATCAAATTATTACTAGAAATGATGATTTCTAGAAGGATCAAATGGATTTGTAAATTGGTGAACATGAAAAGAAATACAATGAATGCTGAGTTAATGCTTACTCACCAAAAACCGTTGACCAATGTTATACCCTAATTTTGGACCTAAAAATACTAATCAATTCTTCTTTTCTTGCATTACAAGCTATTTGAACTATCTCTGACCAATTGCATCCTTCTCTGCACTTCATTTCAATTTCATTTGCAAAATTCACATGTAAGGGTATTTTAGTCATTTCCTATGTCAAGTGTCTCTCAGTCTTTCAAAATTTTGTTTGAAGTCCTTTCAAGTAGTGTGAATAAGTCTCTGTATCATTCTATGTCAAAATCCATTTTTAAAATTGCATTTGAAGCCATTTTGAGTCAGTTTTGCCCATAGGGGCATTTTGGTCATTTCAAGTGTCAGGTCACTGTTTAAACCCTGAAATTTGTCTCTGAGTCTTTTAATCTTGCTTGTATAAGCCTTTGTGTCATTTCCCTGTTGAAAATCCATTTTAAGTTTGCATCTGAGTCGTTTTCAGTCATTTTAGCCCCAGGGGCATTTTGGTCATTTCACACGAAATTTCGGCAGAGAGGTACTTTAAAGTACCTCATTTAGGCCATTGGTTCGTTTTAGTCCGTTTTGTCAAATTTTAGACGTTTCACTTTACGTTTAGTCAAGTTACCATTTTTTTATTACAATTTTATTTTTTAGTTTTTTTCTCTAAGTCTAAAATGTCCAAAATTTCATTCAAGTCCCTCGTAATTTTCTTTTTAGGACTTTAATTCCACATTTTCTGCATAATGGTCCTTCTTATTTCAATTTTCTTTTTAAGTCCTTTTTTATTGCAATTAAGTCCTTTTTCCATTTTTCAGTTTTGTCCTCTAGTTTTCTCAATTGCAGATTAGTCCCTCAGGCCCAAAAGTCCAGGTTTCAGTCCAAACAAGTCAAGAAACACGTGGCAGCTTGCCACTGGCTCCCAAGTACACATGTCAGCTATAAATACAACACATCATCATCACAGAGCCAGGGATTCATTGCCAACTCACCAAAAAAACTGACACCATTCATTTCCACGCGCCCACGCGCCGCCCTAACAAAAACTCTAACAAACTTTTTCAGCCTTTGAACCACCGTAACAGAATCAAAACCACCGCACAAATTCTCAATCTCATACCAGTTCCACCACATTCATCATCAAATATACAGAATCAACATGAACTTCTGGAAAATCAAAACGGAGGCGAAAAATTCAACGAAGTTCTTTTGAGTTTGGTTCGTTCTCAGAGATTTTCTACGAAAATCATCATCACTGAACGGTTTTCCTTCGCTTTCTCGCAATTCAAGTCCAAAGGACGATCACAAGAAAATTGGAGGAAGAAAAGAAGAGAGATTGAAGAAGAATCAAACCGGTTCGAAGAAGAAGAAGTTTAAATACCGATTTATTTTCGGTTTCAAAGCTTACCAGAGGGATCAAAAGCTCGCAAGGATCCAATTGTTCAAATCTCCAAGTAATTCAGGTAAAAACACAGAAACTTTCTCATAATCATCATCGAAACTTCGTGTTGAAAAATGAACGGTGAATTCATTTGAAAACTTGAAAAATTCGAACAAATTGAACATTGAAACCCTAAAAACACAAAATCAGGAAGATTCACCGTTCACTTTTCAATTCAGAAAGTAATTTCATCATTTACGAATCAAATTAGGGTTTCAGTTCCAAGAGAGCCTCAAAATCCAAAACGCTTCGAACTTGCGAAGAATTAGGATAGAATCCGTTCGAATCAGTATGGTGTGAAACGTTTCAATTCAATTTTCCACAAAAACATCAAGTTTAAAGAGATTCAAACAAATTTCTTTCGAAAAGTCTGGATCGAAACGTTTTAAACGGTGTTCTTCAAGAAGACACCAAGTTTAAAACGTTTCGAGTGGTTTTCCTCAAAAGTTTCCAAATCAAAGCATTTCAAAACGAAAAGTATCCAGATCGAACCATTTCAAGTGATTTTCGTCAAAAAAGAGCAAGAATCGAAACGTTTCATACTGATTCCTTGGAAAGATGCTTAGATCGAAACGTTTCAAACGATTTCCTTCAGAAAGCAACAACATCGAAGCATTTCGAATGGATCCTCTTCGAAAAAGTACCAAGATTCGTAAGCGTTTTGGCCAGGCTATGTAAGTGTGTGGTTTTGTTCATTATACGTGTGAGGATCCATGAGTGATAGGAAGAAGATGAACGGCGCCGTTAGGGTTAGGATGAGAGAATGAGAGAACGAAGAGAAGAAGGGAAGAGATAGGGTTTAGAAATGAACTAAACCGGTTGTGCTTGCTTTTATACGAAGGTGAACCGGTCTGGTTCATAGAAACCGGTTTGGTTCATTTCTAGACCCCATGTCAACCGTTGATCTTGTATCCAGATTAGATGTATGGTCCTGATCCGTTTTTGCTGCGTGTCTATCTGAGCTTGTCATGCACTGCTTGTCCTGGACCCTCAGATCTAGGGTTTTGATGGATCTGGATCAATCCAACGCTCCTGATGCGTTTGGATAGTCCATATCCATCAAGACTTTGGGCCTGGGCTTGTGTTTCTGCAGATTTCGTTTTTTCTTCTTATTTTTGCTATTTTCTAACACTGTTTTGTTTCTTTTACACCTCTGTTCATGATAAAAATTACTTGAAAAATTCTGCAATTTTTTACACATGTTTTTGTTAATTTTTGTGATGTTTTTATGCATTTTGTTTACTGAAAATCTTGATGAAAAATATTATTGCATTTTTCTTGCTTTATTTCCTTGATTGTTTGAAGATTCATGAAAATTTTGTCCAATTCCATTTCAAATTCTTGATAGTTGTGTGTGATACATGTCCTATGATTTTGAGGGAGTTTTAGCTACTGTTTGTGTTGGTATTAATGCATGAATATGAGTCTTGATAGGTTACTTAGCTTACAAGTTAATTGTGTAGTTAAATGATGTAAATATGCTTCAAATTTGTTTTAAAATGTCAAACAAATCATGTAGCCTTAATTTCCATTCCAAGACTTTATCATAAACCTTTTAAAATGTAATTGGAATGTGAGGATTATAGGTCACTTGGTTCTTGCATTTTATGAATAAATTTTAGCTATATTTGCATTCTTTTGCCTTTATTTTCTATCCTTTATGTCCTAGTACTTCTCTTGCTTTATTTCCTTTGATATTGCTCTATGCTACTAACCTTTCCATTTCATGTTTCAAATTCATCATAAGCATTCCCACTTCATCTTCTTCTTCATCTAATTTCTTGCATTTTAAGTTTCAATTTCATGCCAAGTCTAAAATGCAAATACTTAGAGGTTTTGTAATATTTTACCTTCATGCAATTTTAATTTCTTGGCAAAGAGGCCATAGAATGTATCTAGGCCAATGATGTAATAAGGACAATGGACTCTAATGATGTACACCGACACAAGCACCGACACATGCACACACATCGCTATATAGCTAGAATATGCATGTTTAGATGTATGTTTAGGATTGTATGTTTAGATGAATGCCTAGGATTCATACTTAGAAAAAACCAATTTTCCAAACAAATGTGAACAACTTCACTCAAACCTTTTCCAAATAAACCTTGGGATCCAATATCCCATTGTATTTTCTTTTCCATTTTCTTAATCAAATTTCAATGAAAATAATCAAACTTTGACCTCTTTTGCAATTCACTAATTCAACCTCACTATTTCCTAATCTCATGCCCTTGAGGCCTCTTTCTATTCTTCCAAAATCCATTTTCAAACTTAAAATCAACCAACAAAAACAAAAACATTTTTTGAGAGAGAACTACGGTGGATTTGATCCCTTAATCGGGTACGTAGGCAAGGAACAAAATTCCTTCAATTCAACTAAAATAAAAATCCAAAAACATTCTTCTCCCTCCAATTCTTCACTTAGAACATCCTTAGGTTTAATAAGCATTTCAAAATAGCATTTAAAAATAAAGCGCGCGCATAGAAATTAAAGACGGTTCCTATAGGTTACTATAGTCGTTATGGGTGCCTAACACCTTCCCGTAGCGAAAACAACTCCCGGACCTCGATTCTCAAGGGTTTTGCTTACTTTTTCCCTTCCCAAGAAAAAATAAGATATCACCGGTTTAAAAGGTTCAAACGTAATCAATGTTTGACACCCGAAAACCAAGATAAAACAGCTGGCGACTTCACTGGGGACATTCGAGAGTTACGCCTAGTCTTTATTTCCACGCTTGCGCTTGTATTTTTACTTGTTCTTTTACTTGCTTTCCTATGTGAATAAATGTTTAATTTCTTGCAAACGTGTGGGGTGAGAATATCAAAAGTCCTGCACCCGGGCTGAGTGAACTTAGGATTTAGGGGGGATATAATCGACAATTCATTCCGGGGGTTGCCTCGTGTTTTGGATTATGCGATCAATCCCACATAGCTGAGGCATTTTGGAGGTGATGTTGTCGGCGCGAGTTGTCGCGTTTAGGCACTTTACTTCTAATTGTTCTATGACGCTATGAACCGTAGATAACCAAACCCATCCATGGCCATTTTCTAGGACGTAGTGCGGAGGCTAAACCGAGTGTCGTCTCGAGTTTTAGTCGTCACGCGATACTACACTCAAGCTAGACCTTCCATGTATAATCATGGCGCGGGTGTTGTCTCGTGGCACCATGAGATACGTCGGAGAGGTTGCAACTTGGGAACCTTCTTAGAACCCGGTTACTATTATCCTAAAGCCCTAGTTTCACCGGACACCGTGTCCACCCATGACTCCTCGACTTTGAACTTCAAACCCACCATGTTTTCTCCGAACTTGGACATAATCATGCATTCATGCATACATGCATACATGCATAAACTTTTTTGTCATGCATTGTTATCGAAGGGCTTAGACAAGTTGAATTTGTAAACATTGTAGGGATGAAGATGACTAAGTCCTACAAGTTCAAGGAAGTGGATTTGGCTAGTTTGAGGGATTTGGCACTCAAGATTGAGGATCCGACTGGTTTCCGACGTCGTTACGGGGCTTTACTTCCTATTCTCCATACTAATGTGGATGAGAAGCTTGTGCACACTCTAGTGCAATTCTATGATCCGGGGTATCGGTGCTTCACTTTTCCAGACTTTCAGTTGGTGCCTACTCTAGAGGCTTATTCTTCCTTGACAGGTCTATCTATTGCTAAGGGGATACCTTTCTCAGGACCTGAAGATCCTCTTCCTCCATTGGTTATTGCTAAAGATCTCTATCTCAAGACCACCGATGTCTCCAAGAATCTTGTTACTAAGGCACATATCCGAGGGTTCACTTCAGAGTATCTTCTTGGGAAAGCCAACCTCAATACCACTTGTCGGGACACTCTCGAGGCTATTCTTGCACTCCTCATCTATGGGCTTATTCTCTTTCCGAATCTTGATGGCTTCGTGGACATGAATGCTATTATGATCTTCCACTCCAAGAATCCGGTTCCTACTTTGCTAGCTGACACATACCATGCTATTCACGATCGTTCCAGCAAAGGTCGTGGATACATTCTTTGTTGTGTGTCTCTCCTCTATAGGTGGTTTATTTCGCACCTCCCGCAGTCTTTCCACGACAATCCGAGGAATTGGTCTATTTCACAAAGGATTATGGCTCTCACTCCTAATGAAGTGGTTTGGCTCACTCCCGCTTCTAGGGTCAAGGAAATCATCTTTGGTGGTGGAAAGTTTCTTAATGTACCTCTTCTTGGTACCCGGGGTGGAATCAACTACAACCCGGAGCTTGCTTTGCGACAATTCGGTTTCCCGATGAAAGATAAACCCATCAATCTTGCTACAGCTCCTTACTTCTTTCACTACTCCAATGCTCCCACCGGAATTAGAGAAGACTTCATGCAAGCTTGGACCAAGCTTCGGAAGAAAGAGGTAAAGCATATGGGTGTGAGGTCCGGTATCGCTCATGAGGCCTATACACAGTGGGTGATAAGCCGAGCTGAAGAGGCTGGTACGCCTTACCCCTCTATGAGATATGTGTCTGCATCTATTCCTACCAGGCCCTTGCCTCTACTCCCACCTACCCAGGAGATGTATCAGGAGCATCTAGCTATGGAGAGTCGGGAGAAGCATCAGTGGAGAGCTAGATACTATGAGGCTGAGAACTTGATCATGACTTTGGATGGAAAGGGTGAGCAGCAGACTCATGAGGTCTTGACACTGAAGAAAGAGTTAGCTAAAGCTAAGAGAGAGATTGAGGAGAAAGATAGACTGCTCATGAGGGACTCCAAGAGAGCTAGGGGTGCCCGTGACTTCTATGCACGATACTGCGACTATGAGTCCGACTCTGAGGACGACGCTTCCACTTCCTATGCTTGGGGATTTCCATTGCCTGTTGTTATTTCCATTTGCTTATGTTGAAATTGTCTTGTAAAACTATATGTTGGTTGTTTGTTTCCCGTTTATGTTAATTGATATTTAGTAATGTTTACGAGTTTATAATTTGTCTAAAACCCTTCGATAACACAAAAAGAGTCTTTTTTTTGCATATGCATTAACACATTTCATGCATCATATGCATTCATTGGCTACAAAAAACTTCTCTCGTGCTCATTGCCTCCTGGTTTTGTCCGCCGCAGTCTGAAAAGTGGCTCGTGTTCGCAAAGTCTACCAACCAGACAGAATTCATCAAACAAGATTTCACAAGAGAAGGATGATGGCTAGTTTTGAAGAAGAGAATGCTCAGCTCCGTGCCGAACTGGCTGCTATGAAAGAAGACTTGGCTAAGGCTCATGACGCTATGTCCGCTATGATGGCTTCACAGGAACAGCCAGCCACTTCTATTCCAGTTACTGCTGAGGTGATTCCCTCTATCCCACTATCTACTGTGGCTACTGATGCTCGTTTTGTTATGCCCAACGGCCGTCCTTATGGCCTCTCAGCTTACTACTCTCCTAATACTGCTGCTGGTGTCTCTGGTTTTGCTGGTCAAGGACAGATTCCTGTGTCTACTGCTATGCCTCAAGTAACCACTGTTGTTACCGACCCTATTGTACACACTGTGCAACAGGTGATTGATGTTGATACTCCGCGTGGACAAGATCCCGCAATGGAAGCTATGAAGAGACAGTTAAGGGAGTTGGCTGGAGAACTCCGTGAGGTCAAGGCTAGCCGAGGAAACAATGGTGCTCCTGCTAAAGCTCGTGATCTGTGCTTGGTATCCCGATTTGAGGTTCCTAAGAAATTCAAAGAGCCAGAATTTGACAAGTACAATGGGACTTCTTGCCCACATAACCATGTTATCCGGTATGTCCGAAAGATGGCTAACTACGCCGACAATGATGCACTGATGATCCACTGCTTTCAGAGTAGCTTGACAGATGATGCAGCAGATTGGTACACTAGTCTGAGCAAAGATAACATTCATACCTTTGAGGAACTCGCTGCTGCTTTTGAAGGTCAATATGAGTTCAACACCCGTCTGAGGCCAAACAGGGACTCTCTCAAAGCCCTATCTCAGAAATCAGATGAAACATTCCGTGAATATGCTCAAAGGTGGAGAGGGGCAGCTGCCCGTGTCTCTCCTCGACTTGATGAGGAAGAGTTAACACAGACATTCCTGAAGACTCTGAAGAAGGAATATAAGGAGAGAATGATAGTCTCTGCCCCAAACAACTTCTCTGATATGGTTACAATGGGAACGCGTCTAGAGGAGGCCGTCCGAGACGGTATTATTGTCCTAGAAAAAGGTGAATCTTCAAACAGTGCACCAAAGAAGTACGGTAACGGACATCACAAGAGGAAAGAATCTGACGTAGGGATGGTGTCTGGTAACCCGTCTGCAGCAGCCATGCAACTACCTCTGCCTTATCACTACATGCAATACTCTCAGCATCCGTTCTTCCCACCATTCTACCAGCAATACCCTCTGCCACCGGGTCAACCACCAATGCCCGTCAATGCTATTCCTCAGCCAGCACAACAACAACCTCCTATTCAACAGCAACGACAGCAACAACAGAGTCCCCGACCCAAGCCTTCTTTTCCACCAATACCAATGTCGTATGGTGAACTGCTCCCAACTCTACTGGCCAAGGGACACTGTGTCACTAGACCAGGCAAGCCTCCGCCTAATCCATTGCCTCCCAGGTTCCGTCAGGACCTAACATGTGAATTCCATCAGGGCGCTCAAGGCCATGATGTTGAAGGTTGTTTTGCTCTGAAATATATTGTGAAGGATCTGATAGAAAAGGGACGGTTGACTTTTGAGAATAGTGTTCCTCATGTCCTTGACAATCCGCTTCCAAACCATGCTGCTGTTAACATGATCGAGGCCTTTGAAAGGGCTCCTGTCCATCAAGAGGATCCCAGGTTGGATGTCCGCAATATCGTTACTCCCTTGGTGCCATTACATATCAAACTTTGCCAGGCCTCTCTGTTCAAACATAATCATGCTGCTTGTTCAGAATGTCTGCAGAATCCTATGGGCTGTTGTGTGGTGCAAAATGATATCCAGAGTCTGATGGATGACAAACACTTGATTGCCAGTGATGTATGTGTGATTGTACCAGTGTTCCATGATTCTCCTGTTGAAAGTGCAAAGAATGTTGAGCCTCTGGTGATCAGGCTACCTGGTCCTGTATCTTATACCTCTACCAAAGCAATTCCCTACAAATACAATGCAACCATGGTTGAAAATGGGGTGGAAGTACCTCTGGTATCCCCAGCTACAGTTGATAATGTTGCTAGTGAAGTTACAGCTCTGAGAAGTGGAAAAGTCCGTCCGCCCTTGTTTCAAAGACAGGTGGTAACACCTATTGCCACGGTAACTCCACCAGTTGCTCCTCCTGTTGACAAGAACACCAGCCCAGCAGGCCAATCTATTGAAGAGTCCAATCTGGACGAAATCCTGAGGCTTATCAAGAAAAGTGATTATAAGATTGTTGACCAGCTGCTACAAACCCCATCAAAGATATCCATCTTGTCTCTGCTCATGAGCTCAGAGGCTCACAGGAAGGTGTTAATGAAGATACTGGAGCAAGCTTATGTTGACCACGAAGTCTCTGTGGATCAATTTGATGGAATAGTGAGTAATATTACTGCCTGCAACAACCTAGGGTTTGGAGATGATGAGCTCCCCGAAGCAGGGAAACGCCACAACTTGGCTCTACATATCTCAGTACATTGTGGATCTGACCTGATATCCAACGTATTGGTAGACACTGGATCGTCTCTGAATGTAATGCCTGAATCCACACTAAGGCAATTGAGCCATCATGGAATTTCTCTGAGGGGTAGCAGTTACCTGGTTAAAGCTTTTGATGGATCCCGCAAGGATGTTCTCGGGGAAGTGGACTTGCCAATTACCGTTGGTCCCGAAACATTCCAAATAACTTTCCAAGTCATGGATATCAATGCCTCTTACAGCTGTCTCCTCGGAAGACCATGGATCCACGACGCTGGAGCAGTCACATCCACTTTGCATCAGAAGCTCAAGTTCATGAGAAACGGTAAGGTTATCACCGTATATGGTGAGGAGGCATTTCTGGTTAGCCAAATATCATCGTTCTCTTGTGTTGAAGCAGGGTCCGCAGAAGGGACGTCGTTTCAAGGCTTGACTGTCGAGGGTGCAGAACCCCGGAGAGCTGGTGCTAGCATAGCTTCGCTGAAAGACGCCCAGAAGGCTGTTCAAGCAGGACAAGCTGCTGGCTGGGGCAAAGTGATTCAGATTTTGGAAAACAAGCGTAAAGAAGGCCTTGGATTCTCCCCAACATCTGCTGTTTCAAAGGGAACCTTTTACAGTGCTGGGTTCATCAATGCTATTACTGAAGATGCTGCTGAAGGTGGTCACGTGCCTGCATTTGTTATACCAGGAGGCACTGTGAGAAATTGGGAAGCCATTGATGTTCCTTTAGTCATGCATGCTTCCATGTAATGTGTTTTGTTGCTCATGTTTTCTGTTTTCAAAATAACAATCCTTTCGCTCTGCCCAAGGCGAAAGTGATATCTTTGTAAGGGCGTGTTTGTTTCGGCATTGCCGTTAATCAATAAAAAGTTGTCGTCTTTCTCACGACTCTTTGTTTTTTACTTTTTAGTGCCTTTTTCTTGGAAATAATGGTAATGCCAGAAAAAACCAAAACATCTGTATTTTTCTTATTAATTTCAAAAATCTGCATAGAAAACATTTTTCTAAAAATCATCCCAATCATATTATGCAGATTGAACCATAATAAACCCGTTGAACACAGTGACCCTATGGTTCTTCCAAATTTTGAATTCCCTGTATATGAAGCTGAAGATGAGGATGATGATTATGAAGAGATACCGTACGAGATCACTCGACTGCTTGAGCAAGAAAGAAGAGCCATTCAGCCTCACCAGGAAGAAATTGAGCTTATCAACCTGGGTACTGAGGAAAACAAGCGAGAGATCAAGATTGGTGCAGCACTTGAGCCAGAAGTGAAAAAGAAGATTATTCAGCTTCTCCATGATTATCCAGATGTCTTTGCATGGTCCTATGAAGATATGCCGGGTCTAGATCCCAAGATTGTGGAACATCGGATACCGACAAGACCTGAATGTCCTCCTGTCAAACAGAAATTGAGAAGGTCTCGTCCAGACATGGCTCTTAAGATCAAGGCTGAGGTACAGAAGCAAATTGATGCGGGTTTCCTCATGACAGCTGAATACCCTGAGTGGATTGCCAACATCGTACCAGTACCAAAGAAAGATGGGAAAGTTCGAATGTGTGTTGATTACAGAGATCTGAATAAAGCCAGTCCAAAAGATAACTTCACATTGCCTCATATTGATGTTCTTGTTGACAGTACTGCTCAATCCAAAGTATTCTCTTTTATGGATGGTTTCTCCGGCTATAATCAGATACGAATGTCTCCTGAAGATAGAGAAAAGACGTCCTTCATCACTCCGTGGGGAACGTTCTGTTATAAAGTTATGCCATTTGGCCTGATAAATGCTGGTGCTACCTATCAAAGGGGTATGACAACTCTGTTTCATGATATGATTCACAAAGAAATTGAAGTATATGTTGATGATATGATTGTGAAGTCAAGTGATGAAAAGCAGCATGTTGTGTATTTGAAAAAGATGTTTGAAAGATTGAGAAAGTACAAGCTGCGGTTGAATCCTAACAAGTGCACATTTGGTGTAAGATCTGGAAAGTTACTAGGCTTCATTGTCAGTCAAAGAGGCATTGAAGTTGATCCTGACAAAGTCCGAGCCATCAGAGAGATGCCGGCCCCTCAAACTGAAAAGCAAGTCAGAGGTTTCCTCGGACGTCTGAATTACATTTCAAGATTCATATCTCATATGACTACTACTTGTGGTCCAATCTTCAAACTGCTCAGAAAGAACCAGCCTGTTGTATGGAATGATGAATGTCAAGAAGCTTTTGATAGCATCAAAGAATACCTGTTGGAACCACCTATCCTTGTCCCGCCAGTGGAAGGAAGGCCTTTGATTATGTATCTGTCAGTGTTGGATGATTCAGTGGGTTGTGTTCTCGGTCAACAAGATGAGACTGGTAAGAAAGAGCATGCTATCTACTATCTGAGCAAGAAGTTCACCGACTGCGAGACTCGGTATACAATGCTTGAAAAGACTTGTTGTGCTTTAGCCTGGGCTGCCAAACGCCTGCGTCATTATATGGTGAATCATACAACTTGGTTGATATCCCGAATGGATCCAATCAAGTACATCTTTGAAAAGCCTGCTGTTACTGGAAAGATCGCACGTTGGCAAATGTTGTTGTCTGAATATGATATTGTGTACAAAGCTCAGAAAGCAATCAAAGGAAGTGTCCTTGCTGAGCATCTTGCTTGTCAGCCGCTTGATGATTACCAGCCAATTAAATTTGATTTCCCTGATGAAGAGATTATGTATCTGAAAGCAAAAGACTGTGAAGAACCACTGATCAATGAAGGGCCAGATCCCAATAGCAAATGGGGATTGGTGTTTGATGGTGCTGTTAATGCTTACGGTAAAGGAATTGGAGCCATCATTGTAACTCCGCAGGGGCACCACATTCCTTTCACCGCTCGAATAACTTTTGAATGCACAAACAACATAGCTGAATATGAAGCATGCATCTTGGGCATTGAAGAAGCCCTTGACTTGAGAATCAAACACCTTGACATCTATGGAGATTCTGCACTTGTCATCAATCAGATAAAGGGTGAATGGGAGACGCATCATGAGAAGCTGATCCCATACCGTGACTATGCAAGACATCTGTTGACATACTTTACCAAAGTTGAGCTGCACCATATCCCTCGGGATGAAAATCAGATGGCTGACGCGGTTGCTACTTTGTCTTCTATGTTTCGTGTCAATCACTGGAATGACGTGCCTGTGATAAAAGTGCAACGGCTTGATAGACCCGCTCATGTGTTTACCATTGAAAATATGCCAAATCAAGCTGATAAAGATGTGAATGATAAAAAGCCTTGGTATCACAACATCAAACAATTCTTGCAGAATCGTGAATATCCACCTGGTGCTTCCAACAGGGATAAAAAGACCTTGAGACGATGGGCTAGCAGATTCCTTCTGGACGGAGAAATCCTATACAAGAGGAATTACGACATGGTCTTGTTGAGATGTGTTGACAAACAAGAAGCTGAGAAACTGATGCATGATGTACATGATGGTACTTTTGGGACCCATGCTTCGGGTCATACCATGTCAAGGAAATTGTTAAGAGCCGGCTATTACTGGATAACCATGGAGCGTGACTGCCACAAACATGCTAAAAGATGCCACAAATGTCAAATTTATGCTGACAAGATTCATGTGCCTCCACATGCCCTCAATGTTATATCTTCCCCATGGCCTTTCTCCATGTGGGGCATTGACATGATCGGAAGAATTGAACCGAAGGCTTCCAATGGACATCGTTTCATTCTAGTGGCAATTGACTATTTCACCAAGTGGGTTGAAGCTGCCTCCTATGCAAATGTGACCAAGCAAGTGGTTGTCAAGTTTATCAAGAATAACATCATCTGTCGATATGGTGTTCCCAACAAAATCATCACTGACAATGGTTCCAATCTGAACAACAGCATGATGCAAGCTTTATGTGAAGAATTCAAAATTGAACATCACAACTCTTCTCCTTACAGACCTCAGATGAATGGTGCAGTTGAGGCCGCTAACAAGAACATCAAGAAGATTGTTCAGAAGATGGTCACTACTTACAAAGACTGGCATGAAATGCTACCGTTTGCCTTGCATGGTTACCGTACTACAGTGCGCAGTTCAACCGGGGCAACTCCTTTCTCTCTGGTATATGGCATGGAAGCAGTTCTCCCTCTGGAAGTGGAGATTCCATCTCTTCGAGTGATCATGGAAGCAAAGTTAACTGAGGCTGAATGGTGTCAAAGTCGGTATGATCAATTGAATCTGATTGAAGAGAAACGTATGGATGCCATGACTCATGGACAGTTGTATCAAGTGCGAATGAAGAATGCTTTTGACAAGAAAGTCCGACCTCGAGAATTCAAGGAAGGCGAACTTGTATTGAAAAGAAGGATAAACCAGCAACCCGACCCAAGGGGCAAGTGGGCACCAAACTACGAAGGTCCTTATGTTGTCAAGAAGGCTTTCTCTGGTGGTGCTTTGATTCTTACACACATGGATGGTGTTGAACTCCCAAATCCTGTCAATGCCGATATAGTCAAGAAATACTTTGTCTAAAAAGAAAAGAACAGCGTGGTAGGTCGAAAACCCGAAAGGGCGGCCTAGGCAAAAATGCGCTTCCCGGTGGATCGAAAACCCGAAAGGGCGATCCAGGCAAAAGTGAGGGACAAAAAAAATGAATATGAAAGAGCTCGCTGAGATTGTACGCAACTCAGGCAAGAATGAGCGCCTCGATGAGCCGAAAACCCGAAAGGGCGGTTCATGCAAAAATGAGGTTGATAAAAGACAAGTAACTATATCTGGCAAATCACCATCACCCCTTGGGACATCTGCAACTGTCAATGATCGTCTTCATCGGAGGCTTCTGTACTTGTGAATTCAAAATTTCTATGAAATGTAGCGGTCATCGTGTTCAATGTATCACCAACCAATAAAATTACCATTTTCCAGGCTTTGTAAATCCGTGAAGTCATGCCTTTGGCTGACTCTCACTCTCCTACATCAATTTGAGCCTGTGCTATTGTTTGAAATTCTATTTTTCTTTCTACTTTCAATGCTATATACAAAACACTTCCTTTCTATTTGATAATGACAATGTCTGAAACAAACATCTTTTGAAAACTAAACAATCGTTTTTATGTCTATTTTGAAAGCAAACCTGAGCAATAGGGTACATTTCAATGAAACATGCATGAATGAATGAATGTCAATGTCTATTTCAATACATATTACAAGCAGGTTACTCCCAGGATGATCTGTGGTCAATGGCAAGAATGAAAAAACAGAATGAAAATGAAAAAATGGAAAAATGAAAATAAAAAGCTCGCTAAGTTGAAAACCCGAAAGGGCGGCTTAGGCAAAAATGAGCACCCCGCTGATTGACAACCTATGAAGGCAATTCAGGCAAAAATGGGGCAATGAAAAGAATTTTATTCCCCGGTGAATCGAAAACCCGAAAGGGCGGTTCAGGCAAAAATGGGGTTTGAAAATGAAAAATGAAAGAATGAAAAATTGAAAAGCATCGACCACAGATGCGAACATCCAATGTTTACCCAGCACTGACACGCCTAGCAACGGCGACCTGTATTCAAGGACTTTCCAAGGGTCCCTCCTTTACAAGTTTTATTGCCCTCAGCCATGGTTTTGATACGTCTCCCAACGACGGTCTCTCCAAAAGAGGTTTTCCCCTGTGAATATGTTGCAGCACGAGCCACTATGTGCCCAATCTTCCGATGTCTCGTCTGCCTTTGAGAAACTTCTCTGTCAAACTGCCAACCAATCATGCATTCCAAGCATTCATACATGCATAATCATGCATTTTATGTGCTCATACATCCAATAATCTTGCTATACCATACATACATATTGCATATCCAACTTTCAACTGCCAAATTCAATGCAAGTTTCAACTCTCCAACTTCAATTCCAATCATGTCAACTGTCGAATTCGAAGCAATTTCCAATCTCCAATTTCAATTCCAATTCCAAATTCAATTCAATGTCAAACTGTCAAATTCGAAGAAATTTCCAATTTCAAATGTCAAACTGTCAAATTCGAAGCAATTTCCAATCTCAACTTCAATTTCAACTGTCAAATTCGAAGCAATCTCATTTCCAATTCCAATGTCAATATCCAATGACAATGCCAAATTTCCAATCCCCAATTCCAATTCCAATTTCAATGACAATCTCCAATGTCACTGTCAATGTCAATCTCCAATTCCAATTCCAATTTCAATGTCAATCTCCAATGTTAATTTCCAATGTCAAATTCCAATTTCAATCCAATTCCAATGTCAAATTCCAATTTCAATCCAATTCCAATGTCAAATTCCAATATCAATGTCAAATGTCAATGTCAAATGTCAATGTCAAATGTCAATATCCAATGCCAATGTCAATGTCAATGTCAATTTCAATTTCCAAGCCAATGTCAATGTCAATGTCAATGTCAATGTCAATTTCAATTTCCAAGCCAATGTCAAATGTCAAATTCAACTTTCAATTCAATCCAAATCAATGTCAATTTACCCTTGGGCCAACAAAAATGGTCATGTCTATTCTCAGATCAAGTCAATGACAATTTACCCTCAATTGGTATCTTGTTAAGCCAGACTTTCAATTTGTATCTTTTTACTGGTCAAGTGCCAGGTTCGATCCAAAAAAGAACCACTTGTACCTACTTGTATACCTATGCTTCCGGACAAACGGCAAGTTCGATAGAACAGTTTGTACCCAGCATATGCTTTGGTACCGGTCAAACGGCAAGTTCGATAGAACAGTTTGTACCCAGCTTATGCTTTGTTACCAGTCAGACGGCAAGTTCAATCTGAAGAACAGTTTGTACCCAGCTTATGCTTTGTTATCAGTCAAACGACAAGTTCGTTCTAAAAGAACAGTCTGCACTCCCCCACATGATGTGGTGATAACCCAACGAGCAAGTTCGATCCAAAGAAACAGCTTGTATCAACCCTCTTGTCTATGTCTCCGGCCAAACAGCCAGTTCAAACCAAAAAGAACAGTTTGTGTCTGTCTATCTGTTTGTATTTTCAACCAAGTGTCAAGTTCGATCCAAAGAACAACTCGTATCTGCCTATGTGTTTATGTTTCCGGTCAAGTGCCAAGTTCAACCCCAAGAACAGCTTGCACCTATCTCTTGTTTTGTATTCCTTGGTCAAGTGACTAGTTCGACCCAAAGAGCAGCTTGTACCTTATTTTCTATCCCTGGTTTGTCTACCCTGTCAGTGGCCACCTGAATCCCCAGTGACATGATAGGTTCCATGGACTCCAGTTGTTTGTCTTGCATTCATAATCAAATATTGCATAGCATTCAAAATTTTGAAAATCTGAAAGCGTATTTTTACGTCCAAAACAGTGCAAATGTTAATATTTAAGTATCTTCGTCCCGTCAACTCTAAGACTTCGTCTCTTGATTCTCCGGACAAAGAAACTTAAATAGGGGCAGCTGTTATACCCTAATTTTGGACCTAAAAATACTAATCAATTCTTCTTTTCTTGCATTACAAGCTATTTGAACTATCTCTGACCAATTGCATCCTTCTCTGCACTTCATTTCAATTTCATTTGCAAAATTCACATGTAAGGGTATTTTAGTCATTTCCTATGTCAAGTGTCTCTCAGTCTTTCAAAATTTTGTTTGAAGTCCTTTCAAGTAGTGTGAATAAGTCTCTGTATCATTCTATGTCAAAATCCATTTTTAAAATTGCATTTGAAGCCATTTTGAGTCAGTTTTGCCCATAGGGGGCATTTTGGTCATTTCAAGTGTCAGGTCACTGTTTAAACCCTGAAATTTGTCTCTGAGTCTTTTAATCTTGCTTGTATAAGCCTTTGTGTCATTTCCCTGTTGAAAATCCATTTTAAGTTTGCATCTGAGTCGTTTTCAGTCATTTTAGCCCCAGGGGCATTTTGGTCATTTCACACGAAATTTCGGCAGAGAGGTACTTTAAAGTACCTCATTTAGGCCATTGGTTCGTTTTAGTCCGTTTTGTCAAATTTTAGACGTTTCACTTTACGTTTAGTCAAGTTACCATTTTTTTATTACAATTTTATTTTTTAGTTTTTTTCTCTAAGTCCAAAATGTCCAAAATTTCATTCAAGTCCCTCGTAATTTTCTTTTTAGGACTTTAATTCCACATTTTCTGCATAATGGTCCTTCTTATTTCAATTTTCTTTTTAAGTCCTTTTTTATTGCAATTAAGTCCTTTTTCCATTTTTCAGTTTTGTCCTCTAGTTTTCTCAATTGCAGATTAGTCCCTCAGGCCCAAAAGTCCAGGTTTCAGTCCAAACAAGTCAAGAAACACGTGGCAGCTTGCCACTGGCTCCCAAGTACACATGTCAGCTATAAATACAACACATCATCATCACAGAGCCAGGGATTCATTGCCAACTCACCAAAAAAACTGACACCATTCATTTCCACGCGCCCACGCGCCGCCCTAACAAAAACTCTAACAAACTTTTTCAGCCTTTGAACCACCGTAACAGAATCAAAACCACCGCACAAATTCTCAATCTCATACCAGTTCCACCACATTCATCATCAAATATACAGAATCAACATGAACTTCTGGAAAATCAAAACGGAGGCGAAAAATTCAACGAAGTTCTTTTGAGTTTGGTTCGTTCTCAGAGATTTTCTACGAAAATCATCATCACTGAACGGTTTTCCTTCGCTTTCTCGCAATTCAAGTCCAAAGGACGATCACAAGAAAATTGGAGGAAGAAAAGAAGAGAGATTGAAGAAGAATCAAACCGGTTCGAAGAAGAAGAAGTTTAAATACCGATTTATTTTCGGTTTCAAAGCTTACCAGAGGGATCAAAAGCTCGCAAGGATCCAATTGTTCAAATCTCCAAGTAATTCAGGTAAAAACACAAAGAAACTTTCTCATAATCATCATCGAAACTTCGTGTTGAAAAATGAACGGTGAATTCATTTGAAAACTTGAAAAATTCGAACAAATTGAACATTGAAACCCTAAAAACACAAAATCAGGAAGATTCACCGTTCACTTTTCAATTCAGAAAGTAATTTCATCATTTACGAATCAAATTAGGGTTTCAGTTCCAAGAGAGCCTCAAAATCCAAAACGCTTCGAACTTGCGAAGAATTAGGATAGAATCTGTTCGAATCAGTATGGTGTGAAACGTTTCAATTCAATTTTCCACAAAAACATCAAGTTTAAAGAGATTCAAACAAATTTCTTTCGAAAAGTCTGGATCGAAACGTTTTAAACGGTGTTCTTCAAGAAGACACCAAGTTTAAAACGTTTCGAGTGGTTTTCCTCAAAAGTTTCCAAATCAAAGCATTTCAAAACGAAAAGTATCCAGATCGAACCATTTCAAGTGATTTTCGTCAAAAAAGAGCAAGAATCGAAACGTTTCATACTGATTCCTTGGAAAGATGCTTAGATCGAAACGTTTCAAACGATTTCCTTCAGAAAGCAACAACATCGAAGCATTTCGAATGGATCCTCTTCGAAAAAGTACCAAGATTCGTAAGCGTTTTGGCCAGGCTATGTAAGTGTGTGGTTTTGTTCATTATACGTGTGAGGATCCATGAGTGATAGGAAGAAGATGAACGGCGCCGTTAGGGTTAGGATGAGAGAATGAGAGAACGAAGAGAAGAAGGGAAGAGATAGGGTTTAGAAATGAACTAAACCGGTTGTGCTTGCTTTTATAAGAAGGTGAACCGGTCTGGTTCATAGAAACCGGTTTGGTTCATTTCTAGACCCCATGTCAACCGTTGATCTTGTATCCGGATTAGATGTATGGTCCTGATCCGTTTTTGCTGCGTGTCTATCTGAGCTTGTCATGCACTGCTTGTCCTGGACCCTCAGATCTAGGGTTTTGATGGATCTGGATCAATCCAACGCTCCTGATGCGTTTGGATAGTCCATATCCATCAAGACTTTGGGCCTGGGCTTGTGTTTCTGCAGATTTCGTTTTTTCTTCTTATTTTTGCTATTTTCTAACACTGTTTTGTTTCTTTTACACCTCTGTTCATGATAAAAATTACTTGAAAAATTCTGCAATTTTTTACACATGTTTTTGTTAATTTTTGTGATGTTTTTATGCATTTTGTTTACTGAAAATCTTGATGAAAAATATTATTGCATTTTTCTTGCTTTATTTCCTTGATTGTTTGAAGATTCATGAAAATTTTGTCCAATTCCATTTCAAATTCTTGATAGTTGTGTGTGATACATGTCCTATGATTTTGAGGGAGTTTTAGCTACTGTTTGTGTTGGTATTAATGCATGAATATGAGTCTTGATAGGTTACTTAGCTTACAAGTTAATTGTGTAGTTAAATGATGTAAATATGCTTCAAATTTGTTTTAAAATGTCAAACAAATCATGTAGCCTTAATTTCCATTCCAAGACTTTATCATAAACCTTTTAAAATGTAATTGGAATGTGAGGATTATAGGTCACTTGGTTCTTGCATTTTATGAATAAATTTTAGCTATATTTGCATTCTTTTGCCTTTATTTTCTATCCTTTATGTCCTAGTACTTCTCTTGCTTTATTTCCTTTGATATTGCTCTATGCTACTAACCTTTCCATTTCATGTTTCAAATTCATCATAAGCATTCCCACTTCATCTTCTTCTTCATCTAATTTCTTGCATTTTAAGTTTCAATTTCATGCCAAGTCTAAAATGCAAATACTTAGAGGTTTTGTAATATTTTACCTTCATGCAATTTTAATTTCTTGGCAAAGAGGCCATAGAATGTATCTAGGCCAATGATGTAATAAGGACAATGGACTCTAATGATGTACACCGACACAAGCACCGACACATGCACACACATCGCTATATAGCTAGAATATGCATGTTTAGATGTATGTTTAGGATTGTATGTTTAGATGAATGCCTAGGATTCATACTTAGAAAAAACCAATTTTCCAAACAAATGTGAACAACTTCACTCAAACCTTTTCCAAATAAACCTTGGGATCCAATATCCCATTGTATTTTCTTTTCCATTTTCTTAATCAAATTTCAATGAAAATAATCAAACTTTGACCTCTTTTGCAATTCACTAATTCAACCTCACTATTTCCTAATCTCATGCCCTTGAGGCCTCTTTCTATTCTTCCAAAATCCATTTTCAAACTTAAAATCAACCAACAAAAACAAAAACATTTTTTGAGAGAGAACTACGGTGGATTTGATCCCTTAATCGGGTACGTAGGCAAGGAACAAAATTCCTTCAATTCAACTAAAATAAAAATCCAAAAACATTCTTCTCCCTCCAATTCTTCACTTAGAACATCCTTAGGTTTAATAAGCATTTCAAAATAGCATTTAAAAATAAAGCGCGCGCATAGAAATTAAAGACGGTTCCTATAGGTTACTATAGTCGTTATGGGTGCCTAACACCTTCCCGTAGCGAAAACAACTCCCGGACCTCGATTCTCAAGGGTTTTGCTTACTTTTTCCCTTCCCAAGAAAAAATAAGATATCACCGGTTTAAAAGGTTCAAACGTAATCAATGTTTGACACCCGAAAACCAAGATAAAACAACCAATGTGAAAACATAAATTGTTAATCTTTACCTTTTTAGACGTGTCGGTGACATTCAATTCGCATGTTCATGGGTTAAAATTTAGTATAAATAGAACCCCTACTCCCCCATTTAGAGGCACGATTTTAAAGTTAGAACCAATTATTTGTGTTATTGCACTCAAATATAATTTTATAACCTTGTCTTTGTTTTTTCATTTTTTTTTAATTTTTAGTTTGAATTATTGTATTTGATTGATTTGGCTTGAATATATATTGAGATTTGCAATTTCTAATATATATTTTTTTTGATGGAAAAAAATATTAGAAATTGCATATCTCAATTTATTTATTCTAAATAATGGGTTGTCCCTTAGTTACATAATTCGCCGACATGATTCAAGATTAGGGGCTATCATAACCCAAGATTAGGGATTTGGGTTGTCCCGTAGTTACATAATTCGCCGACATGATTCAAGATTTGGCTTGAATATATTGAGTTTTTATTTGTCTTCAATTTTTTGGTGCTAATTTTGTTGATCTAAGTGATTTTTTTTTAAAAAATTATTTTATTTTGGGAGTATTCTTGTGGTTTGGTTATACAATTCTTAGATGAGATTGGTGAATGCTAAGCTTTGATGCCAAAGAGGTGTGAGCTCTCTGATAAAAGAGCTTGACTCTGTAACCTCAACGGACATGGTTCAAATCATCCCACCAGAGAGAATTGTCAAAAATTTTGACTTGGTCATATGATACATTTTCTTATGTTGTGTTTATACCTCCCATATACATTTTATCTTTTGAGATTCTTCTTATGGGTTTTAATCCTATATCATTTCTCTTTATTACCCTATCTCAGTTTTATCAAACTTGATCTTCTTGATTTTAGTTGTTTCTTGGTTTTTATCCACGTGCTTCTCTTTAATGAATGTGAAGTCCACTGTTCGTCTCTTTCAATGTCTCATATTTCACATTGTATTCGGACTACTGTGATTATATAGAAATATTTGCCTTTTGGTGTTAATTTCTGCAATTATACGTCTATAACCTGCATGTTTATAAATTTTAATGTTTCAGTAAGCCATAGATATGATTAATATCCATGGTATACTTATTCCATTTATTTTTTTCATATTAAACTCAGACGTTGAACTCACTTCGCAGGGATTTAATTTCTTTTCACATCACGGTTGATGATTGTGAATTACCTATTTTTCATTAATAGTGTAAAGCCCACACTAAACGTATCTAGAAAGTTTAGCATGTGCATCATCTTTAGTACTGGATACATTAAAATTTACAACATTAAGTCTTCGAATGAATAATTATATACAACAATACGCGTTCGTACAATCAACAATACAATACTATTCGTCCAAAACATGTAATATAATAAGACCGTTAACATGACAGTTGTTAGTGCAACCTCCAATATTATTTAAATTTACAGCATATCAATTTATAATATTTTAAAGTAGCAAAATCTGAAATTCTTAAGAAACAACCATGAAGGGATTTCACATTAAAAGAAAAAAGTTTATGGTTTATAAACATTTTAAGAATCAAATTATTACTAGAAATGATGATTTCTAGAAGGATCAAATGGATTTGTAAATTGGTGAACATGAAAAGAAATACAATGAATGCTGAGTTAATGCTTACTCACCAAAAACCGTTGACCAATGTGAAAACATAAATTGTTAATCTTTACCTTTTTAGACGTGTCGGTGACATTCAATTCGCATGTTCATGGGTTAAAATTTAGTATAAATAGAACCCCTACTCCCCCATTTAGAGGCACGATTTTAAAGTTAGAACCAATTATTTGTGTTATTGCACTCAAATATAATTTTATAACCTTGTCTTTGTTTTTTCATTTTTTTTAATTTTTAGTTTGAATTATTGTATTTGATTGATTTGGCTTGAATATATATTGAGATTTGCAATTTCTAATATATATTTTTTTTGATGGAAAAAAATATTAGAAATTGCATATCTCAATTTATTTATTCTAAATAATGGGTTGTCCCTTAGTTACATAATTCGCCGACATGATTCAAGATTAGGGGCTATCATAACCCAAGATTAGGGATTTGGGTTGTCCCGTAGTTACATAATTCGCCGACATGATTCAAGATTTGGCTTGAATATATTGAGTTTTTATTTGTCTTCAATTTTTTGGTGCTAATTTTGTTGATCTAAGTGATTTTTTTTTAAAAAATTATTTAATTTTGGGAGTATTCTTGTGGTTTGGTTATACAATTCTTAGATGAGATTGGTGAATGCTAAGCTTTGATGCCAAAGAGGTGTGAGCTCTCTGATAAAAGAGCTTGACTCTGTAACCTCAACGGACATGGTTCAAATCATCCCACCAGAGAGAATTGTCAAAAAGTTTGACTTGGTCATATGATACATTTTCTTATGTTGTGTTTATACCTCCCATATACATTTTATCTTTTGAGATTCTTCTTATGGGTTTTAATCCTATATCATTTCTCTTTATTACCCTATCTCAGTTTTATCAAACTTGATCTTCTTGATTTTAGTTGTTTCTTGGTTTTTATCCACGTGCTTCTCTTTAATGAATGTGAAGTCCACTGTTCGTCTCTTTCAATGTCTCATATTTCACATTGTATTCGGACTACTGTGATTATATAGAAATATTTGCCTTTTGGTGTTAATTTCTGCAATTATACGTCTATAACCTGCATGTTTATAAATTTTAATGTTTCAGTAAGCCATAGATATGATTAATATCCATGGTATACTTATTCCATTTATTTTTTTCATATTAAACTCAGACGTTGAACTCACTTCGCAGGGATTTAATTTCTTTTCACATCACGGTTGATGATTGTGAATTACCTATTTTTCATTAATAGTGTAAAGCCCACACTAAACGTATCTAGAAAGTTTAGCATGTGCATCATCTTTAGTACTGGATACATTAAAATTTACAACATTAAGTCTTCGAATGAATAATTATATACAACAATACGCGTTCGTACAATCAACAATACAATACTATTCGTCCAAAACATGTAATATAATAAGACCGTTAACATGACAGTTTTTAGTGCAACCTCCAATATTATTTAAATTTACACCATATCAATTTATAATATTTTAAAGTAGCAAAATCTGAAATTCTTAAGAAACAACCATGAAGGGATTTCACATTAAAAGAAAAAAGTTTATGGTTTATAAACATTTTAAGAATCAAATTATTACTAGAAATGATGATTTCTAGAAGGATCAAATGGATTTGTAAATTGGTGAACATGAAAAGAAATACAATGAATGCTGTGTTAATGCTTACTCACCAAAAACCGTTGACCAATGTGAAAACATAAATTGTTAATCTTTACCTTTTTAGACGTGTCGGTGACATTCAATTCGCATGTTCATGGGTTAAAATTTAGTATAAATAGAACCCCTACTCCCCCATTTAGAGGCACGATTTTAAAGTTAGAACCAATTATTTGTGT
The DNA here is from genome assembly GCF_051527215.1 of Medicago sativa. Lineage (NCBI taxonomy): Eukaryota > Viridiplantae > Streptophyta > Magnoliopsida > Fabales > Fabaceae > Medicago > Medicago sativa. The sequence goes on from NC_140752.1 coordinate 60,064,415, forward strand.
TATTGCACTCAAATATAATTTTATAACCTTGTCTTTGTTTTTTCATTTTTTTTTTAATTTTTAGTTTGAATTATTGTATTTGATTGATTTGGCTTGAATATATATTGAGATTTGCAATTTCTAATATATATTTTTTTTGATGGAAAAAAATATTAGAAATTGCATATCTCAATTTATTTATTCTAAATAATGGGTTGTCCCTTAGTTACATAATTCGCCGACATGATTCAAGATTAGGGGCTATCATAACCCAAGATTAGGGATTTGGGTTGTCCCGTAGTTACATAATTCGCCGACATGATTCAAGATTTGGCTTGAATATATTGAGTTTTTATTTGTCTTCAATTTTTTGGTGCTAATTTTGTTGATCTAAGTGATTTTTTTTAAAAAATTATTTAATTTTGGGAGTATTCTTGTGGTTTGGTTATACAATTCTTAGATGAGATTGGTGAATGCTAAGCTTTGATGCCAAAGAGGTGTGAGCTCTCTGATAAAAGAGCTTGACTCTGTAACCTCAACGGACATGGTTCAAATCATCCCACCAGAGAGAATTGTCAAAAAGTTTGACTTGGTCATATGATACATTTTCTTATGTTGTGTTTATACCTCCCATATACATTTTATCTTTTGAGATTCTTCTTATGGGTTTTAATCCTATATCATTTCTCTTTATTACCCTATCTCAGTTTTATCAAACTTGATCTTCTTGGTTTTAGTTGTTTCTTGGTTTTTATCCACGTGCTTCTCTTTAATGAATGTGAAGTCCACTGTTCGTCTCTTTTAATGTCTCATATTTCACATTGTATTCGGACTACTGTGATTATATAGAAATATTTGCCTTTTGGTGTTAATTTCTGCAATTATACGTCTATAACCTGCATGTTTATAAATTTTAATGTTTCAGTAAGCCATAGATATGATTAATATCCATGGTATACTTATTCCATTTATTTTTTTCATATTAAACTCAGACGTTGAACTCACTTCGCAGGGATTTAATTTCTTTTCACATCACCGTTGATGATTGTGAATTACCTATTTTTCATTAATAGTGTAAAGCCCACACTAAACGTATCTAGAAAGTTTAGCATGTGCATCATCTTTAGTACTGGATACATTAAAATTTACAACATTAAGTCTTCGAATGAATAATTATATACAACAATACGCGTTCGTACAATCAACAATACAATACTATTCGTCCAAAACATGTAGTATAATAAGACCGTTAACATGACAGTTGTTAGTGCAACCTCCAATATTATTTAAATTTACACCATATCAATTTATAATATTTTAAAGTAGCAAAATCTGAAATTCTTAAGAAACAACATGAAGGGATTTCACATTAAAAGAAAAAAGTTTATGGTTTATAAACATTTTAAGAATCAAATTATTACTAGAAATGATGATTTCTAGAAGGATCAAATGGATTTGTAAATTGGTGAACATGAAAAGAAATACAATGAATGCTGAGTTAATGCTTACTCACCAAAAACCGTTGACCAATGTGAAAACATAAATTGTTAATCTTTACCTTTTTAGACGTGTCGGTGACATTCAATTCGCATGTTCATGGGTTAAAATTTAGTATAAATAGAACCCCTACTCCCCCCATTTAGAGGCACGATTTTAAAGTTAGAACCAATTATTTGTGTTATTGCACTCAAATATAATTTTATAACCTTTACTTTGTTTTTTCATTTTTTTTTTTAATTTTTAGTTTGAATTATTGTATTTTAGTTTGATTTGGCTTGAATATATTGAGATTTGCAATTTCTAATATATGATGGAGGATCACTTCAAGACCCATATGAACACTTGAGTATATTTTATGAATCTTGTTTGTTCTGCTGCCCAGATGGAGTGACTGAAGATCAAAAGAAGTTGCAATTGTTCGCTTTAACATTAACTGGAAGAGCAAAAGATTGGTTGCATGCTCTGCCTAATGGTACAATTCAAAAATGGGATGAGTTAGAAGAGAAGTTTTTGAAGCGGTTCTTCCCATTATCAAAGTTGTTGAAGAAGAGAGCAGAAATTAGTGGGTTCAAACAAGGTGATAGAGAATCTCTCTATGATGCTTGGGAGAGGTTTAGACTGTTATTAAAGAGGTGTCCACCACATGGTTTTGATATACTGGATCAGATGCAAATATTTACACACGGGATGAATGTTCAAACTAGGATGCTCCTTGATGCCTCAGCTGGGGATAGTATAAGAGAGAAAACAGACCTTGAGGTTCAAACCCTAATTGAGATCATGGCTCAGAATGAGTGTTGTGTTGAGATTGAGCAAAGTGAGATAGGAGTGCTTGGAGTGAATGAGAATTGTATTATCTTAGCTAATCAGGCCTTGATGAGTAAACAAATAGAAGCACTTCCCAAACAGGTACAAGACATAAGTATAAGACAAGTTCAACAGACTCAACAAGCGCAAGTTTTGAGGTGCGAATTTTGTGGTGAAGGACATGCTAATGGTGAGTGTGTACCCGAGGGAGTGAGTGAGGAAGCCATCGATATGAGAATTTATCAAGAAGAGAACCCTTACTCAAACACATATAATATGGGGTGGACACAAAATCCTGACCTCAAATATTCAAACAACAACACCTTAAACCCAATTACCTACCCATCCCAACAACAACCACAAACAAAACCAACCGCACTTGAAGAAGCCTTGACTAGTTTCATCAAATTAACCCAAACCAACTTCCAAGAGATAAAGTCATATCAAGAAAGTGTGCAAAGGGACAATTAAGCTTACTTTAAGAACCTTGAAACTCAAATTCGGCAGTTGTCAAAGCTAATGGCAACACAATCAAGGGGAGGTTTTGGTGGCAATACTTCCAACAATCAAAAGAATGATGCATGCAATATGATTGGAATGAGCGATGGGAGAGTAGCAGCTATCCTTATGGGAGTGGATAAGAGTAAGAAAAAGAAAGTTGAGTGTGAATCCAAGAAGGAGGGAGATAAAATAGAGAAACTCATAGATGCAAGCTCCATTTTGAGAAAGTCTAAAAGTCAGCTCCTCAAGGATGATGATAAGCCTCAAGTGATTCCATACTATGTGAAGTTGCCTTATCCCCATTTCAGTAAAAATAAGGAGAATGTTGAATATTCAAAGAATAAAAATGGCAAAGGCATTGAATTGAGAACCAGAAAAGTGCTCAAGCCGGTGAATCTTGAGAATACCAACAGAAAGGTTGACGAAGTGGATAGTGAAGATGAAGTTGGAAATGAACAACAAGAAAAAAATAAAAGTCGAAAGAGAATGCTTGTTGAATCAAAGTGGAAATATCCACCTTGACTTGGGTGTTGAAGCGTTAAGCTCAATGACGTAAAAGAAAGCGCTTGGTGGGAGGCAACCCATCCTTTTTATTATATTTTTGTTTTCAGTATTTTATTTTTATTGTTGAGTAAAACAATTTGTCTTTAATTTTCATTTTGGTTTAACTCAGTTGTATCCCCATGTGATGTAATTGTTCTTGCACTTGTTTATTATTGATGAATTTCCTTGTTTATTGACTTTTTACAGTTTAGTAACAAATATTTGCTCAAGTGGTATTCCAAAAGTTCAAAAGGAGGAGTGACTTGTGATTCAAAGGCGAAGTGTACGACAGTTAAAGATAGGTAGTGTAATATCCCGCCTGTCAGTATCAGAATATTACCAGTCGATCGTGCCAGAGGAATTAAGTTCATGGAAAATAAGTGTGATGGAAATATTTTATGGGATGTCAGCTTAATACGAGTTAAGTATCAGTGTCGTATTAAACACGCTTGGAGCAAGGGCAATTTAGTAATTGCACGTTTAAGAGATATTTATTTGATTTTGGCTCAAAATATCTCACTTTCCACTCTTCATTCTCTCTCTAGGTTTTGGCAAGAAATTGTTCTCCTCCTTCTCTCCTCTTTCACGCCCTCCTCTCTTCTCCTTGCCATCCAAGAATTTGATTCCATCTTTATACATACTTGAGCAAGGATTCTTCAAGATCATAGTGAAGAATGGAAGCTTGGTTTGGATTGTTACCACTACTCTTTATTTTGTCCAAGAGAACCTCAAGAGGTTAGGGTATTGGTTATGATGGAAGTAGAAGCATGATTTTGTGCATGATGTGGTTCTTTATGATCAAGAAACAAAGAGAAAGATGGAGGAAGTGGGATTGATGAGCTAAAGCCATGGATTTGTGTTGAACCAAGAGCAAGGGTTTTGGCATTCTTGAAGCTTAGGACTTGGAGGCTTTGGAAATCAAGTGCAATCCTATCTAAGTGAGTTCCATAGATAGATTACCCACCTTTGGGGATTGTTTAATCTTGTGAAGGATAATGATTTATGTTAAGTTTAGTTTTTTATGAAACTTTAGTACCCCAAGCCAATTCTAGTTGATTATATGTTAAAAATTGCCATGAGTTATGTTTAAATGATGCTATACATGTTGTTGTATGAGTTTGATGCATTACAGGGTCGAATTGGACGAGTTTTGGGTCGAAAATGGCGAAAACCCGTAGCCGAAAACACCGAAAACGCAACAATCGCAGCGCTGCGCCTGTACAAGGGCGCTAGGCGCCCACACACAGGGAGCCAGCGCTAGGCGCCCCACTCCTGGCGCCAGGCGCCCCAGACAGGACAACCTCCGCGTTGTTCTGCGTTCGGGTGCTTGGGGGCAGTCGTGTGGGGGTCCGTAGCGATCGTTTCGAAGTGTTCTTTCACTGTTTTCACTTATTTTTATACTGGAACAAGTTTGGCTTTATCAAATCATAGAATTTATAAACGGCTTGAAACTTGGGTTTATGGCATTTTCGGTCTCTAGTAATTAATGAAACTTTGCACGCATCGTCAATTGATCCTTGCATCATTAATCATGGCAATCTTAGCATGTATTACAAGGATGGCTCAAGAGAGTTTTAGCCGAATTATTCGGGTAGCAAAGAACTAGGCATGGGATGAAAGTAGAGCCTTGACATAGCTTGTCAAGAACTAGAATAGTTAGAAGAGAATAGAATGCTAGACATGAGTAGTATGTTTGAAAAGACGCGAAGTGATATAGAATATTATCTTCGCATAAGAGCTAAGTGTCATACGAGTATGGCAAGACGTGAATTGATTAGATATCACTTCACATAGAAGGTTAAGCAAGCACATAGTTTACCTCTAGTCGGATCGTATAGACATCCGGGGTAAAAGAGATAGCTAGTATAGATTTAATACTCATGCATATATTTAGACCAAGACTTTTAAGTTAAGGTGCCATGTCTCTTGTGACCACACTAGGTTGGTTCAAGAGGTTTCCATTAGGTGAAACGGGGTTAGCCGTAAGGAACCCGCATGTCACTTAGTAAGTAAGAGGTAGTGGTCGTGTCTCTTGTGTCCACACTAGGTTGGTTCAAGAGGTTTCCATTAGGAGAAACGGGGTTAGCCGTAAGGATCCCGCACGTCACTGCAGGAGTGCCATTGGTTATACCTTAGATAGGTTTCCATCGGATAGATAGGGAATGCGCTCGGGGTTACTCCACTCGGGGCTTTCCGTAAAATGAACTCAGATAATGTTTGATTGTTAAACGCTAACTTTATGAATGAATCTGACTGTGCATATTTATTAGATATATTATGTCATGTCATAGAGCCTTGACGTAGATCGTCAAGAATTAGTAGAGCCTTGACGTAGATCGTCAAGAATAGTAGAACATAGACGTAGATCGTAGAAACTAGTATGATAGCAAGATAAGATACGTTGTTAGAAACATCGTATTATGCATTAGAGAAAATAGAGAAAGATATGCCGATGACGGTCTTAGGTTTCCCCTAACCGTCCGGTTTAGAATTGTGTCATGATTATAGTATGTTTAGGCCTTGATACGTAGAGCGTATTCTTGGCATTGCGGCTTTAGATTCCCCTTGACCGCCATGACACGTATAGGAAGTGAAGCCTATAACACGTGAGATAAGACTATGACGGCCCTAGTATGCACGACCGTCTAAGTATGCAAGTTCCCTCACACGTATAATCAACCGTCAGGTTGTAACGTGTAACAGCCCGATTTTCGCTAGTTTTATTTTATTATTTAATTATGTGTGTTATGTGTGCTCTTATGTGATTATTTGCCTCTGTGTGTATTTTTGGTTGGGAATCGTAGAATTCGGTGTTAGAAGGGTATTTTAGTCATTTTGGACTTAGGGGCATTTTGGTCATTTTGAGGGCAGTGGCAATTTTGTAATTTTGCAGAAAGTTATTTTTAGTGTTTAGTGAGAGTTATTATTTTACCAAGTTACTAGAGAGAGGGTAGTAATTATTTTAATTACCATTAAGTGACCGTTAGTGTTATAATTACCATTAAGTGAGTAGTGACATTTTGAGTGTTAGAATAGAGATGGGTTAGGCCCATTAAGGTTTAAGAAATAAGCCCAATTGAGTAGAGCTAGTATATAAACTCTAGTTGTTGGTAAAACTAGGTTTTACAAACATTATTCATTTCATTTGGGAAGAGAAGAGATAGAGACTAGAGGCAACAACAAGATCAAGGGTTAGAGCTTGAAGAAGGGATTCATCATCTAGGAGCTCAATTGAGGCTTGGGTTAAAGAATCTTGGTGTTAGAGGTAAGAGGGTTAGGTTTCAACCATAATTCATATCTTTTCTCTTTACCCATTTTTGTAAAATTGATGAATTGAATATAATTGTTGTAAAATTCGTGCATAATTGTTGTTGTTATGTTTGAGAACATGATTTCTATGATAATTGCATGTTAGTATGTGAATTAACATGGTTAAATGCATAGTTGTTAGTGCTTTGTGTTCTTGAGCAAGTTTGATGAGAATTGATGTTGTAGTGTTGAATTATGCATGAATTTGTGTTCATTAGTTGTTGTTCTTGATTTGGAACATGTTGTTGTTGGATTGGTGCTTTGGGTATGAAGATTGATGAATTGATGAGGAGATTTTGTATTATTGTTGAAAGTTGAGAAAGTGGTGATAATTTGGTGAATTTTGTTATGTTGGTGATTTAATTCCAAAACTTGTATGTGTTTAAGTGTATTGAACCTATTTTGACCTATAAACACTTTCTGGAACTTGTTTTGGTGATTTGGGGGATTGAAAATTGGATTTTGGGATGAAAATGGGTTAGAACCCGTAACTGAGTTCTGGGAATCTGATGTAGGACGCTTTCGCGTGCTTAGGACGCTTAAGCATCCCACCAGCGTCCCAGAAGCGTGCCAAAAGCGTGCTGTTCCAGGAGCTACTGGAACAGGGACGCTTAAGCGTGCAGAGGACGCTTTCGCGTCCTAGCCTCAGTTCAGCAATTTTTGATTTTTGTTTTCGAGCACTTGGGGACCAATCCGATACTTCTAAAATGTTTCTTTGGACATAATTAACCTCTGTTTACACCTTTAATCCTACTGGAACATGATTTGATTTGGTTTGGACTTGAATTCGTGAAAATCGTCTAACTTTTGTAAAAACGGTCCAAACGTTGATTTTTCCAAAAACCCGTTTTCTCCGGAAATTGAAGTGGGATTAGAGTTGTATAATGTTTATATGATTTCTAAAAATGGTTGTGATTGGTTCCATCAAGTTTGAACTTGTTTTGCTTTGAAAATGGAAAACTTGGTGAAAAAGTGATAAAATGAGACGAACTTTGAGTTTTTCGTGAATTCGTCGCATTTGGCCGATGAAATGCTTATGTAACCTCTACTGCACACATATGTGAATTGTAAGAATACAAGGCATAGGCAATTGAGCTTGTTTACTTGGTTTTGACTCAAATGTTCAATTAATTTAATGTTGTGATTTTGAGAGACGAACTTGACTAAAGATGACTTTTGAGAATCAATTGATTGTGAATCCTTTATGGAGAGTTATTATATGTTATGTGAAGATGATTGGTGGTGCAATTATGTGACAACTTTGTGTTGTGTGATTTTTGATGTTGTTGGTGATTGTATATGTGTTAATTGGTGATGAATTGTTGATGATTGCATATATACAAGTATTGGTGATGGTGAGGTGATTATTGTTTGTGTGAACATATGCATTGTAGTTGAGTCATATGTTCATGCATTCATGACTGATGGTGGTGGATTTTATATCCAAGACTGATGGTGGCGGATTTTATATCCAATTGAGGTGATTACGATGTTTTTGTTGCATCGAAGGTGACGACCTTGAGGTGTTTTGGTACCACATGCATCTAGAGAAGAGTCTAGAACATTGCATGCATTTGAATAGTTGATGAGTTGGGTCATAATTGAATATATGACTTGGTGAATTGTGTGTTGGTGAAATTTGGTGAATGTTGTGATTGTGTGGATTGATGTATAAGTACATTAGTGGATTTTGTGGATGGTTGTGAATAATTGATTTATGCTCTAATTGCATGTCTTATTTGTTTGTACTTATACACTTGGTGAATCTATTTGATGATAATTGATTAGATGATAATGATGAGGTGAGAATTGTATATGTATATACATAAGATGTGGTGATTTCCTTGATGATGATGATTGATTGCTTGTAACTTGAAATGATGAATTGTACTTGTTGAATTAAGCATGCTGAATTGAGTAATGAGGTAAGTGATGAGATCATTGATTGATGTTGATAAATGATGAGCTTTTGTTGATGACTTGATTAGAGGTTGAATATGCATGCTATGCTATGATAATAATGTGATAGCTTGAAATGTAAGTGATGGTGGATAATAATAATCAGGTGATGCTAGTATTCTAGGAGGGAGGGTTATGTATATGTGATACGTGTATGATACACTTGTGGAGATGAACTTGGAATGATAATATGCATGTGTTGTGATTACTTATGAATATATGTATGGTTTGTTATTCTTGAATATATTCTTCCATTTTCAATGTTCATGATAAATGTTTTTCGTGGATTATGATGATGTAATGCTAACCCTCAGTGGTCTGTGGTGGACCGCCTACCTTTCTGTATGGACGGGTAGACGGCGTGCAGGATGCTTAGTTGTTGCTTGTTGATGCCGAGGAGTGGAGTTTCTCCTTTTCATGCAAGTGTCTAGATTAGGGCTCTGATCTAGGATAGTCTTTGCATGATGTTTATTTGACTTGGTATTTCGGAGTTGTTGAGATATTCTGTTATTTGAGATTTGGAGATACATTTGTATTTAGTTTGGAGATCAGAGATGTTTATGAATTATATGTTGTTCCGCTGCTATGTTGTGTAACATGATCTTTATGCATGTAAGATTTGTGGTTTATTCGGAGACGTAGCATCTATTTCTAGAATATTTCTGATATATTCGCGCGTTTTACCGCTTAATAGAAATAGGGTGTTACATAACGTAGACACGTGGTGACCGTAGGTTTCCCCTGAGGTTGCCTATAGCCTAGGATTTAGGGGAACTCACTGAGACATTATGTCTCATCCTAATCCTTTTTTGTTTCAGATAAACAGGTTGGATTAGCAAGCTAGTAGTCGAATGGATGTTGCGACAAGTGTTCGTTCGTACCGCTGCAGGACAATGTGGATATTCAAGGATGCATCTATTATACTTTAGAAAAGTTGAGTTGTATTATTGTGTACGAACGCATTTGGTTGTATATATATATTCATTCGTGGTTGTATTGTTGTAAATTTTTAATGTATCCAGTACTAAATAAAAACACATGCTAGACTTTCTAGATACGTCTAGTATGGGTGTTACAGGTAGTCACAACTCCCAGAAATCTAAACACTGTAAGATTCATGGCCAAATTTTATTTTTTCCAATTTACTTATATAGAGTGTTCCATGCTTTTACATTTCTAGAACTTGCATTGTTTCTCTACTGTCGATTGATCTTTGTCATTAGCACACTGAGGCAAAAGTGCTTGGTCCTGTGAGCCTTTTTGAAGCCTACCCTGATTTTAATTGTTAATTTTTATCCTTTTCTTAGCCAATTTGAGCCGGTAGGATTAGAACTTTTTGTTCGGTGACAAACTACATTACAAGCTTAGAGACTTTTAGGACTTTCCCCATATTGTTTTTCTGAGCTAGGCATTGTAGAATGTTGCTAAAGAATAAGTTTGGGGTTGCTATTGGAATTTGCAACCAACTAAGTTTGGGGCTGGGGGTACTAGAGAACAATGAACATTATCATGAAAAAAATACACACAAAAATGGTGTATAAAAAAAAAGAAAAAAAAAGAAGTAGAAGAAGAATATAGAATGAAAAAGGGACAAAACATTGAAAATCCGAGTAACTTTAAACTCGATTGTCCCAATTGTTACAAGTGTTCTCTAGTACCTTTGCAAGAATTGTTGTTCCATAAGGTGAATGAATGATGGATCGAATTTTGTGCTTAACTTCCGTAGGAATGCCTAACTCAAATTTTGTGTAGCCTACTTATCTAAATATTATCCCACCTTCACCTAAGCCCCGTTATAACCCTTAAAGACCTCAAAGCGTGTATTGACATTGATTTTGATTGACGTTTAGAAACTTTTCAAGCGTATGGTAATATGTAGATTGCATGTCAACTGTGTGTGAACCCTTTTCATATTGTTGCGTGGAGTTGTGAATTGGTGGTTGCATTTAAGTCAAACTAGCTCACTTTTAGCTAGTAAGGAGATGAACTTTTGGGTACTACTGCTTGATCAGGTAATTGTTATTTTACTGTCGATTGTCAATATTGCAAGTAGATTCCTTGAGGACAAGGAATGGTTCAAGTTTGGGGCTGTGATGACAGTCAATTATTCGGTATTTTTAGTGTCATTTTCATCACATTTTGGAGTTCACAAGCAAGCTTAAGCAGCAAGAAGAGGAAGAAAAGCATGAAAAGTTGAAGATTTCGAAGAAAGTAATTTTCTGAAGAATATTGGAGTTCACAGTTATTTTGAGCATGATAAAGTGCGAAAAATAGGAAAAGTTGAAGATGCTGGAAAAACGCTAAAAACGTGTCACGATTTGCCAAAACGTGACACGATTTTACCAGACCAGAAAAACATGCTTTCGACATTGGAGCAAAACGTGTCACGATTGCAAAAACGTGACACGATTTCTTCAGCTGTTTGCAAAAACGTGTCACGATTTACTTAAAATGTGACACGATTTGGGCGAAATTCTGAGCCTATTTAAGCTGAAGTCTATTCCAAAAACAAGGGTTATGAATTGGAGAGAGCAAAGTGCGATTTTGAGACCTAAAGACGGCTAGGAGGGCGATTTCTTCAACCTTCTACTAGTTCATGTATGTTTTAATTCCATTATTGATTATGCTATTTGTAAACTCAATTATGAGTAGCTAAATCTCTTAGAGATTAGGTCTGAGATGATTCTTTGTAACCCTAATTGAACCATGTTGCTGTGAAACTCTATTTATTGTGAATGACAATCTAGTTTTTATTCAATTCAATTGTTCTTAATGCTTTTTATATATTGACACCATATAAACATGATTTCGTGAGAACGAATGACTACTGACCATAGCTTTCAACTTAGACCTAATTGAATTGTTCTAATAAACATGGTTAGTCTAGGAATGGATAATCGTTTGTTAGTGATATTAGGTTAACGTGCTTAAACCTTCAAAGATTATTAGACCACCTAAGGGATTAGGGGCTGTAGTTTGAGAAGAGGGTCCTAACTTAAGGGATTGATTAGGACTATTTTGTTAACTATCGTGGAACTAGAAAATCATTCATAAGAATAGGTACAGTATACCAATTACGGGAACATAGATGATTCGAAAGATCTGATCTCATCTCTCTCTCCTTATCTTTTCCAAAACTATCTTTATTTTCTGTTTATTTAATTTTATGCAATCAAAACTACTGCCTCAGGCACTAAAATAATTTACACATCCTAGATATTAACCTTATTACTAAATTGAGATTAACACAGTCCCTGTGGATACGAACTTATAAATTTTATTACTTCAATAATTTTAGTACACTTGCTAAAATATCTATCATCCACGAGGGGGTATCCTTTCCTCCTAGATTCCATGATCACTCTAAGTAGTGCTACAAATTAATCATCTCCACGTAGGAAGTCAGCGAGGGGGTATCCTTTCCTCCATGTTTTGATGAATTATTTCCTTTTTTGAGGGATTTATAGAACTTAAGTTTAATTAGAAAGGCATCACCACACTTAGGAAGTCAGCGAGGGGGTGTCCTTTCCTCCATGTGTTGGTGATATTCTCCCGCCCCATTTTGGTTTAACACATTATAACAATAAAGCACATTATTTCCCACACAAACTTATACTACTTTTACTCTGAAGACTTTTAAGGGTCTAAGTTACCATTAAGGTTAGAACGTGTTCCTTAAAATACCTACTCATACACTTGCTCAAAGATTGCAACTAAGTGTTTTTCTCATTGGAAAATTTTCACAATAAATCATGATGTGGGTATAGCAAGAACACTTAAAACACAAGAGATCACTTTCATGTACAAGAAACAACAATTTAAGAGAAGACAACAAAAAAATTATGCCATAATTTTCATTAAAAACAAGCCACTTAATCATGCCTTTCGCAATAAAAACAAAACAAAAGAATAAAGTTCAAGATAGTTTGGAAACACTACGACTCAAGACACTTTATTAGGCTCCCCCCACACTTAGGAGAAGCATTGTCCTCAATGATTCAAAAACAAGGAAAATGAAAAGAAAAGAGAAGAAGAATGGGTAGAAGGAGAAGAAAGAGTAAGAGATAAGGGAAAAAAGGAAGAGGAAAGCTCACAAGTTATCTGTCGCGTCATTTTTCGGAGATCATAGCTATTTGATTAGCTTTTGACTCACTATTTTATTCACGATTGAACTTTTTATTCTTTAAAGAAAAGGGGAAAAAGCTCAAATACCATTTTTAAAAGATTAAGGGTTCGGGGGTTGATTACATAAAGGGAAGGTATTAGCACCCTTTATGTTCGTAGTACTCTACGAGAACCTCTTGATTTTATTCAACTTTTGTGCTTAAACTTGCTTGCTTTTAAAGCAATGAAAAATAGAATTGAATGATGAGTTAAAAAGAAAAACAAAATTGATTTTAGTTGATTTGGAAGGACAAGTCCTTTGCCTATGTACCCGTGAGGGATCAAAACCACGTAGTTCATGGTAGAAATTGACGTTTGAATGGTTTTGTGTTTTTTATTAGTTTTGAAAAAAAGTTTTAAAATAAAAAGCCAAGTGGCAAATAAGAATTGGTATGTATTTTTTTATATTGAAAGAAAATAGACTCAAAGTATAATTAGAATTGATTTGAAATTTGATTAAGAAAGAAAATAAAAAGAACAATCACTTGATCGAAAATCAAGGTTTATTAGAAAAATATTTTTTGTGGATTTTGATTATTTGAATGTTTTTGTTGTTTTTGATATTAATTAAAACATAAAATAAAACTAACGTAACAAGAGAAATAAAAGCGCGAGGAATTTCCGTATTGACGTTGGATCACCACGAAAACCCTTTTCTGACCTAATATTTTTTGCATTTTTTTAATATATAAAAGCGGAATAAATAAAAGAAAGGGACAACCGAAGGGACAAAATTACCGAAGGGACAAAATTCCAAAGGGACAAAATTCCAAAGGGACTTTTTCCGAAGGGACATAAAATAGAGGGAGAAGAAAAGAATAGCTCGTCAACACAAGCTAAATGAGGGAGAAAAAGAGAAAAGTTCTTTGACAACTCAAGAGAACTTTTGGTGTGTTTTGAAGTGTGGAATGAGAGCTCTATTTATAGGTGAGGAGGTTGATGAGAATGGAAAAGTGGTTTAATGGTTTTTTATGGGGAATTGAATGAAATTGATGGTTTTGGAATGTGAAAGTTGACATGAGGAATCTTCGCCATGAATGGTGGCGCGGCTGAGAAAGAAAATTCTTTTGGACCCCGGACAAATTATTTTTAGACTTATTGGACGCTTGATAATTAAAATAAAAAAGAAAATAGCCTAAAAAGAAAATTGGACATAAAATAAAATAAAAAAATGGTAAAATAAAAGATGGAAATAACAAAAAAACTAAAGATAAAAATAAAATAAAATAAAAACTAATAATAATAAAAATAAAATAAAAGAGAGAAGAGGGTCCGATATCGGAACAAAAATGAGGTATTTTAAAATACCCTTCTGCCGAAATTTCCTTTGAAAAGTCAGAGACTATTCAGGATCAAACGGCGTATGAATGTGGGGTCTTAGGTCAAAAATTGGGGTATGACATATGCCCCTATTTAAGTTTCTTCGTTCGGAGACTTGAAGATGAAATCTTTGATTTGACGGGCCGAAGAGACTTAAATACAAAGTACACCAATTTTGGACCTAAGATGATATGAAATGCTTGTGAAATGCTCGGGATGCAATTATGAATGTAGAACGGCAAAAATGACTTGACTAGGAATAGAAATAACAACGGGATACCCAAATTCGTTGAAGAACGGGATCCGACTCCGCTGAGGGGTAATGCAGTTTCACTGGGGAAAGATTGTCTACCACCGTATTGGGTTGGAACGACAGCTTAATGAAGACAAAACTTTTTAGCAACGCCTCTTGACCAGACACACTGGGGATGACACATTTTGATAAGACAAGAATTTTGCAAGCTATCTACTTGGCTTATGAAGGTTTGCTGGAATTCACAGGGCTTCATAAGAGTTCGCCAGAATCCACTGGGCTTATAATGAGCTTGCCAGAATCCACCGGACTTATAATGAGTGACATTTCTGGAACAGATAAACTAGGGACGACACTTTTGAAATTGGTTTGATTAGCGACATCACTTAAACATCTACGCTGGGAATGACACCATTGAAATTGAATTTGATTAGTGACATCACTGGAACAGCTAAGTTGGGGATGACACTTTTGAAATTGAAATTGATTAGTGACATCACAGGAATAGCTAACGCTTGGGATGACACTTTTGACATTGATTTGATTAGTGACATCGCTGGAACAGCTAACGTTGGGGATCACACTTTTTTATAAGACAAGAATTTTGCAAGCTATTCGCTTGACACACAGGTAACAAAAGATGTTTGCAAGTTATTTGCTTGACACATAGGTAACAAAAGATGTTTGCAAGCTATTTGCTTGACACATAGGTAACAAAAGATGTTTGCAAGCTATCTGCTTGACACCAAGGATAACAAAAGACGTTTGCAAGCTATTCGCTTGACATCAAGATAACTGTAGAGGTTTGCAAGCTATTCGCTTGACACCAAGATAACAGTAGAGGTTTGCAAGCTATTCGCTTGACGCATAGGTAACAAAAGATGTTTGCAAGCTATTCGCTTGGCACACTTGCAACAAAAGATGGTTTGCAAGCTATTCGCTTGTCTCAGAGGTAACAAAAGATCTTTGCAAGCTATTCGCTTGACACACATGTAATAAAAGATGGTTTGTAAGCTATTTGCTTGACACCAAGGTAACAAAGTGGTTTGCAAGCTATTCGCTTGACATCAATGTAACAAAAGATTGTTTGCAAGCTATTCGCTTGACACAGAGGTAACAAAAGATCTTTGCAAGCTATTTGCTTGACACAACAATGAGTGAAGATCGAACTGAAAGGGTACATCCATACAAGATTATGGGTGATCAATGCGGTTATGTATGAATGATGTTGTGTGTATGAGTGAATGTAATAATGCATGAATGTATGGATGTGCGAAAGTATTAGTGTATGAATGTATGATTGTATGAATGTATGAGTGTATGAGTTGTAACTTGTATGACTGTATAAACTGTATGTGACAGGTGAACTTGATGAGACAAGACACAACAGGTAAGATGGGAGTCGGACTGACATCGCAGTACAAACACTTGGCAAACTTCCTTGGAGATGATGTTATTGTGAACAAATTGAACCGTTGATTGGAGTAAAAACCCAGCACAAGGTAGCAGTTGATGCTCCTGGGGATAAAGCCAAGTCGCCATTTGTAAACCGGCGCAGAGTACCCTTCCACTGGTATGCCTTACCAGTCATGTTTTTTGTTTTTTTTTTCTTTAGAAAATCCTTAACTTTTGCCTAAGCCACCTTTTTAGGTTTTCAACTTAGCGAGCTTTGATTTTTTTTTTATTTTTTTATTTTTTTTGTATTTCATGGACTGTGACAGCATCTTGTTCGAAGCAGAGGTCTTCTCCATAGTGCTTAGCCATGTTTCTCTTTCGAAATGTAACCGTTCTCGACGCAGATGCTGATGTACGATTCACCTACTCATAAGTTCAAAAAGAGTGTGTTTGTTGTTCACACTTTACAAAAGATGTAAAAAAGGTTTTGTATTTTGAAAAAATAATTTGCTTCAAGTATTGCCATTAAAAATGGAAGAAATTTTGCAAGTAGAATAAATGAGAGTTCCAAATAAATGGGCACAGACTCAAATTTGATTAATTGAGTGGTGACCTGCCAAAGGCGTGGCTCCACGGATCTTTGAAAAAATTTGGCAAATGGTAAATATAATGGGAAGGGTACGTTGAACACATATAACCGTTATTCTCCCTAACAACTTTGAATGCCCCTGTTTCGAGTCTTTGAATTCCCCTGTTTCGAGTCTTTAATTTGTGGATGCTTCATATGCTTCAAATCAGAGGTTCTTTAATAGCAGATATGCCCCAAGTGGATTGTGTCTGACCGGATGCAGTTACTTTGTCTTTTGATCCTTGACTTTTGTATAGATCTCCTTTTTGGTTTTCAATCTATCAGGATAATCATTTTTGTTCATGTCTCTAATTTTTGCCTGGACCGCCCTTTCGGGTTTTTAGTCCACCGAGACGCTCATTTTTGCCTAAGCCTCTTTTTAAGGTTTGCGACTTCTCGAGCTCCTTTCTCTGTTTTTTTTTTACATAGTATTTCTTGACTGCACCGGCGTTCATAGGACGTGTGAGTTTTGTCACCATCCATAGTTGTAAAGTCATTGCACACGAGCCTTCATAGTTAGGCGTCCACTTGCCCCTGGAGTCTGGTTGGAAAGGTAGTACTTCTTTGGGCACAAAGTCTCCTTCTTGAATTTCACGGGGACGAACATTTTTGTTGGAAGTTTGTTTCAACCTCCATTGATATAGTTATACAAGGTCGTCATGCATTTAAGTTCAATCAAGCTTGGCTTTCATCATAACTCCTATTGGCATGACTTCGACCTCCATGGGAAGCATGGCCTCTATGTTGTATACTAAAGAAAAAGGGGGTTGACCCTGTTGAAGTGTGTACTAAAGTACAATACTCATGAAGTGCAGATGGTAGCATCTTGTGCCACTCTTTGTAAGTGACTGCCATCTTATGGACAATCTTCTTGATTTTTGTTTGTAGCTTCGACGGCTAAGATGCCCAAGTAGACGAGAGATCTTGATGACAGTACGTCATTACTAGTTTTTTAGTCATATTTGTGTCCTTTTTGTAATGTTTAGAGAGTCAACTGCTTGTAATTCATGGTGAAATCAGATTAAAACAGGAATAAGAGCCCAAGAGGAGAAATTGATGAAAAGATTGAAAAATACCTAAAAGTAAAGCATCGTGCCACGATGGGAGCACCTCGTGGCACGTTTGTTGAACGTGGGACAAAGAATTTGTCACTGGAAATTTCGTGCCACGATGAAGTATGGAACGTGCCA
The DNA here is from genome assembly GCF_051527215.1 of Medicago sativa. Lineage (NCBI taxonomy): Eukaryota > Viridiplantae > Streptophyta > Magnoliopsida > Fabales > Fabaceae > Medicago > Medicago sativa. The sequence goes on from NC_140752.1 coordinate 60,081,963, forward strand.
CGATATGAAAGTTTGTCTGCTGTCACGTAGGATTAATGAAGTAATCGTGCCACGATTGGATCGTAACGTGGCACGATGGTGGGCTTTCTGAAACCCTAATTTTGTGTCTATAAAAGCCAGAAGCGACCAGAAGCTTGGGTGCGATTTTGGAGACCTAAATAGAGCATAAACGGCACCAGGAAACCGCAGAACACGCAGTGGATCTCACCCAACTCATAGTTGGTTCTGGTTTATGTATGTTCACTATTTTCTATGTATTTGATTGTTTAGTTATGAGTAGCTAAACTCTTAGATTGATTAAGCCATGAGATAAATCTTTGTGATCTGTGAACCATGAAATTTGTTACGAACTCTCTTTGACATCAATGAAAACTTAGTCTTTATTCAGAATTATTTGTGTTCATTGCTTTTTGTATGATTGTTTGCAAGACTATTAACCCTAGCTTCTTTCAATCACATAAATTGATCTTAGGAATTGAATGACTACTAGCCCTAGCTTTTAATCCTGAAATAATAATTTTGTTTAACTCAACACTAGGAACCTAGAGATAGGAAATTGAGAGTTATGACTTAAGGAATAACGTTCTGACTTTGCTTCCACGGTTATTCAATCTGGTTAAGAGATTAATAGGGTTATAACTTAGGAAAGGGTTTTGAGTCAAGAGATTGATCAAAATCACTTAGTTAATCCGTCGTAAAGCTAGGTTAATTTCTTTGAGAGAGAAGAGAGGCAAATTACTCACAGTGAGCAATAGAGGATTCGAAAGGCTTAATCATCTGTTTTTAATCCAATTATATACCCATTTTATTTACTTTGTTTAAGTTTTATAAAACCAAATCCAACTGCCTAGGGCAACCCATAAATTTACTACATCCTTAATTTTAACGTCTTTGCCGAGTAGAAATTGAAACAATCCCTGTGGATACGAACTTATAAATTTTATTACTTCGATATATTTTTGGTACACTTGCCAAATATCTATCAAGTTTTTGGCGCCGTTGCCGGGGACTGTTGAATCATTTCAACTTGGCAATTTTGTTTTATTTAGGATTTCTGTCATTTAAATTTTTGTTTATATATTCAAAAAAAAAAAATCTTGTTGCTTTTATTTTATGTTGTGCGGTGCTATGATGGTATCTTTTTCTTTTTGTTGTTTTTGCGAGGTCAAGCACAATACTCTTTGATTTAGGATGGGAGATACTCCATCTAGACGCACCTTGGGGGACTATTGGTATGGGAACACACCTAGGTGTTATCACTCATGGGTTTCAACCGGCAACCCCAGTTGCCTTCAACATAAAAAATTCAATTCTTGTGGGTCTTAGAGAAAATCAATATGATGGAGGATCACTTCAAGACCCATACGAACACTTGAGTACATTTCATGAATCTTGCTTATTCTGCTGCCCAGATGGAGTGACTGAAGATCAGAAGAAGTTGCAATTGTTCGCTTTAACATTAACTGGAAGAGCAAAAGATTGGTTGCATGCTTTGCTTAATGGTACAATTCAAAAATGGGACGAGTTCGAAGAGAAGTTTTTGAAGCGGTTCTTTCCCTTATCGAAGTTGTTGGAGAAGAGAGCAGAAATTAGTAGTTTCGAACAAGGTGATACAGAATCTCTCTATGATGTTTGGGAGAGGTTCAGACTGTTATTGAAGAGATGTCCACCACACGGTTTTGATAAACTGGAGCAGATGCAAATATTTACACTTGGGTTGAATGTTCAAACTAGAATGCTCCTTGATGCCTCAGCTGGTGGTAGTCTGAAAGTTAAAACTGACCATGAAGTCCAAGCCTTAATAGAAAACATGGCCCAAAATGAATATCGTACTAATTCCGAAAAGAAAAAAAGGGGCGTGTTTGGGGTGATTGACTACTCTGTAATCTTAGCTAACCAAGCAGCCATGAACAAGCAATTGGAAACTCTAACTAAAGAGTTTCATGGGTACGCTATGACCAACAAACCACAACAAGTAGCTGCAAACAGATATTATTTATGTGGTGAGGGACATGCAAAATATGAGTGTGTACCAGAAGAAGGGAGTGAGGAAGCCAATTACATGGGAAACTATCAAGAACCAAACCCTTATTATGATCCTGGCTACAACAAGCACCATCACCTAAGCTACCCTCAACAACAACAACAAAGAAAGCCTTCAGCTCTTGAGGAAACTATGATTAATTTCATGAAGATGACTCAGGGAAGCTTTGAAGAAATGAAGAAGAGTCAAGAAGCTGAAAGAAAGATCAATGAAGCTTCTAGGAAAATGCTTGAGACTCAAATTGGGCAAATGGCAAAGCAGTTGGCTGAACAGAACAAAGGGGGATTCTCAAGTAACACTAAAGAAAATCCTACGTATGAATCTTGTAATGCTATTGAGTTGAGGAGCAAAAACATCCTAACACCTTTAGTTCCAAAAGCTCCTAAGAAAGTTGATGAAGTAGTGGTGCAGAAAGTTAATGATGGTGTAGTTGAAAATGAAAGGAAGAGAAAAAATGATGAGGTAGAAAATGGTGAGCCTTTGATAGATGTGGATTCGATTTTGAGAAAATCTAAAAGTCAGCTACTAATGAATGGTGATAAGCCTCAAGTGATTCCATACTATGTTCAGTTGCCTTATCCCCATTTGAGTAAAAATAAGGCAATTGTTCAATATCCAAAGAATAAGAATTGCAAGGTCATTAAAGTGAAAACCAAAAATATGCTCAAGCCGGTGAGTCCTCAGAGTACCAAAAGAAAGGTTGATGAAGTGGGTAGTATGGATGATAGCAAGTATGACGTTGGAAATAAGCAAGAAGAAAAAAATAAAAATAAAAATAAAAAGAGAATGCTTGTTGAATCAAAGTGGAAATATCCACCCTGACTGACTTGGGTGTTGAAGCGTCAAGCTCAATGACGTAAAAGAAAGCGCTTGGTGGGAGGCAACCCATCCTTTTTATAATGTTTTTATTTTCAGTATTTTATTTCTATTGTTGAGTCAAACAATTTGTCTTTAATTTTCATTTTGGTTTAACTCGGTTATACCCCCCGTTGATGTAATTGTTCTTGCACTTGTATATTATTGATGAATTTGTTTGTTTTATTGACTTTTTACAGTTTAGTAACAAATGTTTGTTCAAGTGGTATTCCAAAAGTTCAAAAGGAGGAGTGACTTGATTTCAAAGGCGAAGTGTACGGCAGTTAAAGATAGGTAGTCACAACTCCCAGATATCATAAATGTAAGGTTCATGGCCAAATTTTATTTTTTTTCAATTTACTTATATAGAGTGTTCCATGCTTTTACATTTCTAGAACTTGCATTGTTTCTCTACTGTCGATTGATCTTTGTCATTAGCACACTGAGGCAAAAGTGCTTGGTCCTGTGAGCCTTTTTGAAGCCTACCCTGTTTATATTTGAATAATTATCCTTTCTTTAGCCAAATTGAGCCGGTAGGTTTAGATCCTTTTGTTCGGTGACAAACTGCATTACAAGCTTAGAGACTTTTAGGACTTGTCCCATATTGTTTTTCTGAGTTAGGCATTGTAGAATGTTGCTAAATATTAAGTTTGGGGTTGCTATTGGAATTTGCAACCAACTAAGTTGGGGGTGGAGGTACTAGAGAACAAAGAAAGAACATCATCATGAAAAATACACTAAAAATTGGTGGTGTATATACACTCAAAAAAAAATTGGTGGTGTATATACACTCAAAAATGGTGTATCAAAAAAAAAGAGAAAGAAAAAAAATAGAATGAAAAAGGGACAACACATTGAAAATCAGAGTAACTTTAAACTCTATTGTCCCAATAGTTACAAGTATTCTCTAGTACCTTTGCAATAATTGTTGTTTCATAAGGTGAATGAATGATGGATTGAATTTTGTGCTTAACTTCCGTAGGAATGCCTAAATCTAAATTTTGTGTAGCCTACTTATCCAAATATTATCCCACCTTCACCTAAGCCCCGTTATAAGCCTAAAAGACCTCAAAGTGTGCATTGAATTTGATTTTGATTGACGTTAAGAAACTTTTCAAGCTTATGGTAATATGTAGATTGCATGTCGACTGTGTATGAACCCTTTTCATATTGTTGCGTGGAGTTGTGAATTGGTGGTTGCTAACAAGTCAGACTAGCTCATCTTTAGCTAGTAAGGTGTTGAACTTTTGGGTACTATCGCTTGATCAGGTAATTGTTATTTTACTATCGATTGTCAATATTGCAAGTAGATTCCTTGAGGACAAGGAATGGTTCAAGTTGGGGGTTGTGATGACAGTACGTCATTACTAGTTTTTTAGTCATATTTGTGTCCTTTTTGTAATGTTTAGAGAGTCAACTGCTTGTAATTCATGGTGAAATCAGATTAAAACAGGAACAAGATCCCAAGAGGAGAAATTGATGAAAAGATTGAAAAATACCTAAAAGTAAAGCATCGTGCCACGATGGGAGCACCTCGTGGCACGTTTGTTGAACGTGGGACAAAGAATTTGTCACTGGAAATTTCGTGCCACGATGAAGTATGGAACGTGCCACGATATGAAAGTTTGTCTGCTGCCATGTAGGATTAATGAAGTAATCGTGCCACGATTGGATCGTAACGTGGCACGATGGTGGGCTTTCTGAAACCCTAATTTTATGTCTATAAAAGCTAGAAGCGACCAGAAGCTTGGGTGCGATTTTGGAGACCTAAACAGAGCATAAACGGCACTAGGAAACCGCAGAACATGCAGTGGATCTCACCCAACTCATAGTTGGTTCTGGTTTATGTATGTTCACTATTTTCTATGTATTTGATTGTTTAGTTATGAGTAGCTAAACTCTTAGATTGATTAAGCCATGAGATGAATCTTTGTGATCTGTGAACCATGAAATTTGTTACGAACTCTCTTTGACATCAATGAAAACTTAGTCTTTATTCAGAATTATTTGTGTTCATTGCTTTTTGTATGATTTTTTGCATGACTATTAACCCTAGCCTCTTTCAATCACATAAATTGATCTTAGGAATTGAATGACTACTAGCCCTAGCTTTTAATCCTGAAATAGTAATTTTGTTTAACTCAACACTAGGAACCTAGAGATAGGAAATTGAGAGTTATGACTTAAGGAATAACGTTCTGACTTTGCTTCCACGGTTATTCAATCTGGTTAAGAGATTAATAGGGTTATAACTTAGGATAGGGTTTTGAGTCAAGAGATTGATCAAAATCACTTAGTTAATCCGTCGTAAAGCTAGGTTAATTTCTTTGAGAGAGAAGAGAGGCAAATTACTCACAGTGAGCAATAGAGGATTCGAAACGCTTGATCATCTGTTTTTAATCCAATTATCAACCCATTTTATTTACTTTGTTTAAGTTTTATAAAACCAAATCCAACTGCCTAGGGCAACCCATAAATTTACTACATCCTTAATTTTAACGTCTTTGCCGAGTAGAAATTGAAACAGTCCCTGTGGATACGAACTTATAAATTTTATTACTTCGATATATTTTTGGTACACTTGCCAAATATCTATCAGATCTCATCAGGAATCTTTTCATCCTTCCCTTCTTCAGCTTCGGATACAGGGAACTCAAAGTTGGAAGAGAGTACACGGTTACAGTGTTCAATGGGCTGATCAATGTTTAATCTACATTTATGTTTGATTTTAGAAAGTGAATGATTGTATGCAAATATTTGGGAAATGATTCAAGAAAAATGGATTTTTTTATTTTTTATTTATTTATTTTTGGTTTTTTGTATTACCATTTTTCCAGAAAAATCACAAAATAAAAACAAAGTCAGGATAAAAACGACTTTTTATTAATGATGGAAAATACGTGAAGCAAAAAGCCCTACACAAGTTCACTTTCGTCTCGGGCGGGACGAAAGGATTTTTTTTTTGAAAAGCAGCAAACAACAAACTAACGCATTATTTGAACAGATAAGTAGTAGAAGGAACATCAAAAGCGACCGAATTGCAACTATCCACTCCATGTGTCACAATATAGTCCTGCAGTGGATTAACTTGCACGTCCAAATTCAATCTTCGAAAAGCAAGATATTGACTTTAATCAGGTTCTGGACTTCGGCTTTCAAAGCGTAACAGTGCTCGATGTCATGGTCGGGTGCTCCTTGATAGAAGGCACAAGAGAGATCATATCGATACCAAACCGGCAACTTGTTAGGCACCCGAGGAGGCGGTCTGGTTTGGACAAGGTTCTCCTTAAGCAAGATGGGAAGCAATTCCGCATATGTCGTTGGGATTGGGTCAAACTGCATCCTTGGAACCTGTTGTTGAGGATGCTATTGATGTTGGCGTTCGGGTCCTTGCTAGAACTGCGGCTGATTCTGCGTAGCTACCAGTGAAATCACCAGGGTACTCAGTCTCTCAAACTCGGCCTGGAGTGTTGTTACCTCTTCACGAATACTCTTGGATTTCTTTGTTCAAACTGATACGTTCTCTCTTTTTGTTTGCACGAGTGTTTTAGGTGCGAGTTGGCTTTGGACGAGGACATTCGGACCATTTTTGAAACGGGTTGACCTTTTATGGAAAAGAAAATATGGGTGAGACTCGGATTTGAAACTATGAAATGCAAGATGATGCATGATATGTTTATGCAAAAAATGGACACATTTTTTATTTATCGAAGAACTTGTCAAAGTAATTGTAAACATCATAAGGAACATTGTTTCATTTGATAATTTGAAATATTACAAATAGTTCCCTTAAGGGAAAAAGCAAAGTCAAGGAAAAAAGACCCTAACAAAGGCTAAGGTTTAGTTAAGACTTTTTGAAGATGTATTTCTTGGTGTTCCTCTTTACAAGGTCCACACCTCTGATGTTTGCAAAAATTTATTTAAGTCCTTCAATATTTAAAGAGAAAAAAGTTTGTTTATGAATGAATGCATGTATGCATGATTATGCAAAAGGAACGGTGAAAACATGGTGAGGTTTAAGACCATAACGTTGGAGCCAAGGGTAACAACGCCATTTGGTAAGGCCTATGGTTTCATTTGCATTTGTAACAAGGGTTCTACAAGTTCCCAAAGTCTACAACCCCCTCCGAATTTCATTAGGTGACGGGACAACACCCGGTCCAACAACGTTCGTAGGAGAGTCTCATTTGAGTGTAGCATCGCGTGTCGACTAATTCCAAGACAACACTTGGTTAGCCACCGCACTACGTCCTAAGAGGCTAAGATGGGTTAAAGGTAACTAAAGGTCCTTAGCTTCAACAGATGCTTAAAAAGTAACAACGTCTAAACGTGACAACACACGCCGACATATATCACTCCAAGATCCTCCACTAAGCGTGGCCATATCACATGTTCCAAAACACGAGAATACTCTCGGAATGTCACTATGATTCTACCACCATCCTATCTTATGTTTCCCTCGAGTACGGGTTAGAACTTATCTCACCACTCACCTAAAAAGAAAAAAACAAATATGCACGTATTTCCATCTTTTATTTTTTAAGCAAGTTATAGCACAAAATTTAAATAAAGCCAAGTTAGGCTCAACCCTCTTTAGGGTGATCCCCAGTGAAGTCGCCATTTTTGTCGCGTCATTTTTCGGAGATCATAACTATTTGATTAGCTTTTGACTCACTATTTTATTCACGACTGAACTTTTAATTCTTTAAAGGAAGGGGAAAAAGTTCAAATACCATTTTTAAAAGATTAAGGGTTTGGGGGTTGGTTACATAAAGGGAAGGTATTAGCACCCTTTATGTTCGTAGTACTCTACGAGAACCTCTTGATTTTATTCAACTTTTGTGCTTAAACTTGCTTACTTTTAAAGGAATGAAAAATAGAATTGAATGATGAGTTAAAAAGAAAAAGAAAATCGATTTTAGTTGATTTGGAAGGACAAGTCCTTTGCCTACGTACCCGTGAGGGATCAAAACCACGTAGTTCATGGTAGAAATTGACGTTTGATGGGTTTTGTGTGTTTTACTAGTTTTGAAAAAAAGTTTTAAAATAAAAAGCCAAGTGGCAAATAAGAATTGGTTTGTATTTTTTTATATTGAAAGAAAATAGACTCAAAGTATAATTAGAATTGATTTGAAATTTGATTAAGAAAGAAAATAAAAAGAACGATCACTTGATCGAAAATCAAGGTTTATTAGGAAAATATTTTTGTGATTTTTGATTATTTGAATGTTTTTGTTGTTTTTGATATTAATTAAAACATAAAATAAAACTAACGTAACAAGAAAAATAAAAGGGCGAGGAATTTCCGTATTGACGTTGGATCACCACGAAAACCCTTTTCTGACCTAATATTTTTTGCATTTTTTTTTAAATATAAAAGCGGAATAAATAAAAGATAGGGACAACCGAAGGGACAAAATTACCGAAGGGACAAAATTCCAAAGGGACAAAATTCCAAAGGGACTTTTTCTTAAGGGACAGAAAATAGAGGGAGAAGAAAAGAATAGCTCGTCAACACAAGCTAAATGAGGGAGAAAGAGAGAAAAGTTCTTTGACAACTCAAGAGAACTTTTGGTGTGTTTTGAAGTGTAGAATGAGAGCTCTATTTATAGGTGAGGAGGTTGATGAGAATGGAAAAGTGGTTTAATGGTTTTTGACGGGGAATTGAATGAAATTGATGGTTTTGAAATGTGAAAGTTGACATGAGGAATCTTGGCCATGAATGGTGGCGCGGCTGAGAAAGAAAATTCTTTTGGACCCCGGACAAATTATTTTTAGACTTATTGGAGGCTTGATAATTAAAATAAAAAAGAAAATAACCTAAAAAGAAAATTGGACATAAAATAAAATAAAAAAATGGTAAAATAAAAGATGGAAATAACAAAAAAACTAAAGATAAAAATAAAATAAAATAAAAACTAATAATAATAAAAATAAAATAAAAGAGAGAAGAGGGTCCGATATCGGAACAAAAATGAGGTATTTTAAAATACCCTTCTGCTGAAATTTCCTTTGAAAAGTCAGAGACTATTTAGGATTAGACGATGTATGAATGTGGGGTCTTAGGTCAAAAATTGGGGTATGACATTATCATTGAGGTCCATAAGGAGGTCCTTGGAGATGAAAGTGTTGCATCATCCTCCGGAGCATTTCATTGTTCTCTTCGGTTATGCGGTTTCCCCTTTGGACATCATTTCTTAGCCCGGATAATTCAACACCTTGTCTTTGTTGCTCGGTGCTTATCCTCTCAACCTCAGTTTGCATCCATGCCCATCTTTCATTGTCATTGAGCTCATCGGCTTCTTGGTCATGGTGCCCTTCATTATGGTGCAAGTGAGCACCGTCTCCCTCATCAAGATCTTGCTCCTCATGTACCTGGCCGTTATCAACATACAACAAATTCTCCTCCACCTCGGTGTTAGTCCGAGATGGGTTAGGAAGTAAAAATAAAATAGGTACATTGAGTTTGAGGACATATTTCATAGGTGGGCGATGCTTAATGAAGTTCATAGAGATTAGTGTCTCTATGTTAAGCCTATTGTTGCCCTCAATTGGATTTATTCCCTCATCCTCACTCACTCCAAACTTCCTAGCAATGAATGTAATGACACCACCTACCACTATTTCAGCTATATGATCAGACTTAGCTCCTACGGAGGCAATGTAATCAACCAAGTAAAAACAAGTATTCACGGGGTTGATACTAAGCATAGCCCAAAGCATGAAGAGTTCATCCGTCCGACATGTTCCTACTTCTTTCCTACCCCAAATGGTACAGGCCATAACTCTTTGAAGGTACCTAAGGACGGGGTTGTGAATGTTACTAGCCTTGTTGGAACGTGAAACGTATTGTCTTAAACCGGTGATGCGTTTCCAAAAGCTAGAAGGGTCATAATCTTCCAGCTTTAGAGCTTGATTCCAAGAGTCATGGATGAACCCCGTGTAACACCCCGTTTTCCCAACATAAAAATTTCACATATAAATCATAGTCATTCAACATAAATGGAATGTCACACTTCTTGAAAATCATAAATGGAATAAATAACAATTCATCCTTCATAAATTGGTCAACATAAATATTCAAAAACTTCGCAGCGGATTTTAATTCAACAACATAATTAGTCTTGGCACGAAGGCCTCATCAAAACATCTCGTAATAATCCAAAAATTAAATCATAGTCATGTAAAATCATAAGCAGTGCGTAAGGAATAGAAAATAGCCACAAAAGTTTCTATCCCGTTACGTATCAGAGCACCTAAAGACACAGTGAGAGATAGCCACTCACGACAGCAATCAACAACTACTTATTCTCTATCACCTGTAAGTTACTCATACGAAGAGCAACATTTCCAAGCAGAAGGGGTGAGATTCACAAACAATAATGTTAAGCATATAATTCAACAATTATATTTAACAACATAAACATCATCAACATATTGTAACAATGGTAATGTAGCATCATTATCATCATCATAATCAACTTCATAATCAACATCAATATGAACTTCATAAATCAACTTAACAACTTGACTCGACAATGCAACTTAACTCGACTATGCAACTCCATCATTTTACTCATGCATGTAGTACCATTCTAGGGCATAAGCCCTCGTCGCTTTTGAGCATAAATATACTCCTAGGGCATGAGCCCTCGTCTTTATTGAGCAAAAGCTCCTAGGGCATGAGCCTTCGTCTTTAGGGGTGAATGACAAAGCATTCCATGGCATGAGCCCTCTTCTTTAATGATGATGCATGGACTCAACAACAATACTTTGACGACCAACAACTTCAACGACATCGACAAACAACTTACAACTTAAACGACGTTGACAAATTACTTACAACTTTGAAGACATTAACGACAACTGTGGTAACGACAACGACAATGACTTCACATCAAAATTTCATATTCATCAATCATAAACAACGTCATATAACATCGTGTTTAAACATCAACAATTCATCATATAACATCGTATTCAAACATCAACAATTCATCATGCATCTTTGTAAAAACATAATAAATTATCCACAACATATTTTCATGCCAAACCAAAGCTACTGGAAAGATATCACAATTATCAACAACTTTCATGTTTATACCAAAGACTAATTCAGAACAGAAACATGTGAAGCAGACGCAAAAACATTAAACAGAGAATGTTGTCACCGTACAATTTTGTTAAGACCTCCTTGGAGTATTTTCATCATAACTCAAAAACTAAAAGTCATTTTCACATCAAACCAAAGACACTGGAAAGCTAACAAAATTATCTAAAACTCACTGTGACCTACGTGCAGTAATTTGACCATAACTCAATTTCTATAAATCATTTTGATGTCAGACCAACGACATTAGAAAACTAACATCTATACCTACAACTTTTGTGTTTACACCTAAGACCAATTATGTACCGATCAATACCAGTTTCCGTTTCAAATTGGAAAAGTTGTGCAGAAAGTCGATAAAAGTTCACTGTGACCTACGTGAAGTAATTTGACCATAACTGAAGTTCTATAAATCATTTTGACGTCAGACCAATGGCATTAGAAAACTAACATCCATACATACAACTTTCGTGTTTACACCTAAGACCAATTCTGTACCGATCAATACCAGTTTCTATTTCAAAATTCGGGACAGAGATAAGAAAAAATCTGGAAAAGCAACTTATATTATTCAAACTTCACATTCATTCAAAATCATCACAATCAACAACAACAACTCAACATAATTCATACCCAATTCAGGTGGCATTTAGCCTACACAATGCACAAAATTGTGTACAAGTACAAAGTTATTTTTGTCAATGGAATTAATGACAAATCAGATTTTATAAGATTGCACATTTATTTGTAAATAGTCAAATAATCATTCTATCAATTAGCATAATTAGTTGTAAATGTATATATGTCAGTTTAGCTAATTTAGTGGGTTGAAAGTCAACTTGAAAGCTTGTAATTGCATTGTATTTATATGAGAAATCAGAATGAAGAGGGACACAGTTTTGACCCTCATTTCTCTTAGTCTCTCTGAGTTTAACATCCCTCATTTCTCTTAGTTTCTCTGAGTTTAACATGGTATCAGCCTAGGTTACAATCCAAGAACCTAGTCTGTTTTTCTTTTCTTTCACTTCTGTGTCTCGGTTATTTGTTTCCCAGTCCAGATTAACCTCTCGTTCTTGTTCAATACCTATTTCCATAGTCACATGTCTACCGAAAAGCATGAAATCTTGGTGGTTCGCCTTAATGGCAAAAACTACTCAACTTGGGCATTCCATTTCGAGATATTTGTCACAGGAAAAGATTTGTGGGGTCATGTTGATGGCAGCACTCCAGTTCCTGACAAAGAGAAAGATAAGGTTGCACATGGCAAATGGGTAGTCAAAGATGCTCAAGTCATGTCCTGGGTCCTAGGTTCTGTTGATCCAAACATTGTCCTGAATCTCCGACCTTACAAAACAGCAGCCACAATGTGGAATTACTTGAAGAAAGTCTACAATCAGAACAACGCCGCTCGAAGGTTCCAGCTTGAACACGACATAGCCTTATTTAAACAGGATAGTCTCTCCATCTCTGAATTTTACTCTCAATTCATGAATCTTTGGGCTGAATACACTGAGATAGTTTATGCAGACTTGACTTCTGAAGGTTTAAGTTCCGTACAATCTGTTCATGAAACTACCAAGCGAGATCAATTTCTTATGAAATTGAGATCTGAATTTGAAGGTATTCGGTCCAATCTCATGCATAGAAACCCTGTACCATCATTGGATGCATGTTTCAATGATCTGTTACGTGAAGAACAACGTCTACTGACACAGTCCATCATTGAAGATCAAAAATTGTCTACTGTTCCAGTGGCTTATGTGGCACGAGGAAAGACAAGAAGTCATGACATGAGTGCTGTTCAATGTTTCTGTTGCAAGAAATTGGGACATTATGCTTCAAACTGTCCAGACAAAGTCTGCAACTACTGCAAAAAAGACGGACATATTCTTAAGGAATGCCCAATAAGGCCACCAAGGAGAAATGTCACAGCCTTTACAACCTCGGTTGATTCATCTATTCCTAGCAACTCGGTCAATCCAGCACCGGTTCAGCAAAATGCTCCTACCGCTTCATCAGTGACCCCTGAAATGGTTCAACAAATGATCATTTCTGCCTTCTCTGCTCTAGGAATATCAGGTAAATCCTCTTCCTCATGGTACTTTGATTCGGGGGCTTCCAACCACATGACTAGCAATGCCCAATTTCTTACTAATATACAAAAATATTTTGGAAATCTAAAGATACATATTGCTGATGGAAATCAATTACCTATCACAGCCACCGGTGATATTTCTTCATCTCTAACAAATGTTTTTGTCTCTCCTGGTCTCACTAGTAATCTCATTTCGGTTGGTCAATTAGTTGAGAATGATTGTCAAGTACAATTCTCACAATCTGGTTGTCTTGTGCAGGATCAACAATCAGGGAAGATAATCGCGAAGGGGCCTAAAGTTGGACGTCTTTTCCCAATCCAGTTTTCATTACCTCAAAGTCTTTCTTTACCTTTACTTTCTTGTAATTCTGCTATTGTTGATTACCAAGTGTGGCATAAGCGTCTTGGACATCCAAACGCAAATGTACTTCATGAGTTGCTAAAATCAAATTTTCTTGGAAATAAACACACCCCATCACTTAATTCTGTTCATTTTGATTGCATTCCTTGTAAGCTTGGTAAAAGTAAAATTTTGCCATTTCCAACACATCAGTCTAATGTAACACAACCTTTTGATATAATCCATAGTGATGTGGGCGTGGCACCTGTTATATCTCATGCTCATTACAAATATTTTGTAACTTTCATTGATGATTATAGTCGTTTCACATGGGTCTATTTTCTGCGATCAAAAGACGAAGTCTTTTCTACTTTCAAATTTTTTCATGCTTATGTTCAGACCCAATTTTCATCAAAAATCAAAATATTTCGCTCTGACAATGGGGGGGAATACATGTCCCACTCATTTCAAGAATTTTTGCAATCTAATGGCATTATATCTCAAAGGTCATGCCCCTCAACTCCACAACAAAATGGGGTAGCGGAAAGAAAAAACCGTCATTTGCTTGATGTTGTTCGCACCCTTTTGTTAGAGTCTCATGTGCCTTCACGATTTTGGTGTGAAGCTCTTTCCACTGCTGTCCATCTTATAAACAGAATGCCATCTCCATCAATAGGTAATGAATCCCCTTTCACTCGGTTATATGGTCACCCACCAAATTACTCCACTCTACGTGTCTTTGGTTGTGTGTGTTATGTCCATCTTCCTCCACAAGAACGCACCAAGCTTACTGCACAATCTGTTGAATGTGCTTTTCTTGGATATTCTCCTCATCAAAAGGGTTTTCTATGTTATGATCCTAACCTTCGTAGGATTCGGGTGTCTAGAAATGTCATATTCCAAGAAAATAAATATTTTTTTGCATCACATCATGACCTTGTCTCTTCTCCAGTTTCTGTTTTACCAATGTTTTCTAACTCTCATTCAGATCAACAATCATCTAAACCTCTCTTGACCTACAAAAGACGTAGTACTGCCACTCATGGGCCCCCTCAAGATAATTCCTTGGTTGCTGGTCCAGTAGAAGAACCAGAACCAGCTCCTCTACGACGCAGCTCACGCCAAAGCAATCCCCCAGAAAGGTATATCAATTGCATGACAGCAACATTATCTTCTATTCCTATTCCTTCCTCTTATAAACAGGCCATGGAGAATGATTGTTGGCAGAAAGCTATAGAATCTGAACTTCTTGCCTTAGAAGAAAATCAAACATGGGATATAGTGCCATGTCCCCCATCTGTTAAACCTTTAGGCAGCAAGTTTGTGTTCTCTATAAAGCTGCGCTCGGATGGATCTATAGATCGTTACAAGGCTCGTTTAGTTGTGCTTGGAAATAAGCAAGAATATGGACTAGACTATGATGAGACGTTTGCTCCGGTTGCCAAGATGACAACCGTGCGCACCATTCTTGCTATTGCTGCGTCACAAGCTTGGCCGTTACATCAAATGGATGTCAAAAACGCATTCCTTCACGGTGACCTGCAGGAGGAAGTTTACATCAAACTTCCTAATGGTATGCCTACACCTTCACCTAATACTGTTTGTAAACTAAAACGATCTTTGTATGGATTGAAACAGGCACCAAGAGTATGGTTTGAAAAGTTTCGATCGACACTAATTGGTTTTGAATTTTGTCAAAGTCAGTATGATCCATCTCTTTTCCTACAAAGAACTCCTAAAGGCATGGTGGTGCTTCTTGTTTACGTGGATGACATCGTTGTGACTGGTTCTGATCAAGATGCTATTTCTAGGATCAAAAACCTGTTGCATTCAACTTTTCATATGAAAGAGTTGGGCCGTCTCACTTATTTCTTGGGTTTAGAGGTGCATTATCATCATGAAGGTGTTTTTCTAAATCAACAAAAGTATATTCAAGACTTGGTCCAGCTAGCTGGACTCACAAATGCAACCCCTGTTGACACTCCCATGGAAGTTAATGTTAAATATAGAAGAGATGAAGGTGACCACCTTGATGATCCCACTCAATATCGCAAACTGGTGGGAAGTCTCATCTATGTAACTATCACTCGCCCAGATATTTCTTTTGCTGTACACACAGTTAGTAAGTTCATGCAAGCTCCACGACATTTTCATCTTTCAGCAGTACAACGAATCATTAGATACCTCCTTGGCACCCTAAAGCGTGGTTTATTTTTTCCTGTTGGTTCATCAATCAAACTCCAAGCATATAGTGATGCCGATTGGGCAGGCTGTCCAGACACAAGAAAATCTACTACTGGCTGGTGCATGTTCCTAGGAAATGCTCCTATTTCATGGAAATGTAAGAAACAAGATTCAGTCTCAAAATCATCCACTGAAGCAGAATACCGCGCAATGTCTGCTGCTTGTTCTGAAATAATATGGTTGCGTGGACTTCTAACAGAACTTGGATTCTCTCAAGAACAACCGACTCCGCTGCATGCTGACAACACTAGTGCCATTCAGATTGCAGCAAATCCAGTTTACCATGAACGGACGAAACACATCGAGGTTGATTGTCACTCTATTCGAGAAGCCTATGATCGAAGAATCATCAATCTACCACATGTCTCAACATCTGTTCAAACAGCAGACATTTTCACTAAAAGTTTGACACGTCAGCGGCACAATTTTCTACTTGGCAAATTGATGCTTGTAGATTTACCAGCATCAATTTGAGGGGGGATGTCAATGGAATTAATGACAAATCAGATTTTATAAGATTGCACATTTATTTGTAAATAGTCAAATAATCATTCTATCAATTAGCATAATTAGTTGTAAATGTATATATGTCAGTTTAGCTAATTTAGTGGGTTGAAAGTCAACTTGAAAGCTTGTAATTGCATTGTATTTATATGAGAAATCAGAATGAAGAGGGACACAGTTTTGACCCTCATTTCTCTTAGTCTCTTTGAGTTTAACATCCCTCATTTCTCTTAGTTTCTCTGAGTTTAACAATTTTTTCAATGCACAAGTTTTCTGTACACCATTAGATTAATGAGGAGTACCAATTTTATTATGGTCTAACTGTATTGTATTTTTTTCATTCTTTATCATGTTGTTTTCAACCTCCATGAGTACCCCTTTTCTTCATCTTCTTCATCTATTTATTTCTTCATCTTCATCATCTTCATACACACTCAAATCCAGAAAATAAATTATTTTATGATTTGATGAAAATAAATTATTAAAAGATACTTTTTTAGGGGATATTAAAAGATACTTATAAAAAAATATTTTTGTGCGTAAAATACCAACATAAAGATTTTCAGCTGAGTTGGAGTTCTAGTCAAAATGATTTTCGGCTCTCATCATTCATTCTGAAAATCCTAAATTGAAGAATAAAGATTTTTTTAAAAGAAACGTGAAGAAAGCATTCATAATGTGGAATGGCATATATAGGAAAAAAGGTAGAGAAATTATTGAGATGCATTATACTTGTGCTGGTGAAGAATACCCATCGTCTGTAGGTGTTAATATTGTATGATTCTTATTTTTATTTGATATTTATTTATTAAAAAAAACATTCATCTTCAACTTTGGTGTTATTTCTACAAATCCAGATCTGAGAAATAAAAAAAATCCAGAAATCACAAAACGAACCCAGAAACTAGTTGGCTTGAAATCGTTAGTTTAGAGTTTAGACACGGCGTAAAACTCTACGATCTTCATGGCAAATCCCAGATCCATTAGAATCCAATACTTGGTGTTCTTCATCAATCATTTGGGGTTCTTCCTAAAATTCCAAATTTAATAAACCATTTATTTATCTTCATCCAGATCAACGTGATCTTCTCCCTTCCCTTTTTACAATGTTTTATAAGTGAAGAAAAGATGAAGATTAAAAAAAGAATTTGAGTTTTTAATTTTTATTTTATTTTTCTGGATTATGATAGGAGGGTGGTGGAAGAATAGGGTGGGTGATACTGAGGTTTGAAAACAAATTATGTGAAAAAAATACAGTGTAAGAAGACTATAATAAAGATCAATGTTCATCCTTCATCCAATGGTTGAAAATAATTTCCTTAAACTTGTGTGTTGTGCACAAATTTGTGCAGTTTGTATACTAAATGCCACCCCCAATTCATAATATGACATTAACAACAACAATCATCGACAACCACAAATCAACAACAACATAACATAAATCATCAATTATCACTTTTAACCCTAATTCTCCAATTCTCAAAAACTAAACCTACAACATGTTAAATGAAATTTCCAGAATTATAGACTCCAGATTATTGAATGATAGTCTCAGCCTTACCTTAGATTGATTGATTACAAGGATTCTACAGACTTCTCTTCTCTGGTTCTTCTCTTCTCTAGGTTTCTCCTCTTTCCCCCAAAAACAGTTTGCACGTAATCCTTATTTTCTAACTCTGACTCTCCTCTTTATATAAACCAACCTTAACCTATTTATTTTCTCTTAATTCCAATTCTGCCCCAAAGCCTCATTATTCTAAATAATTATATTTCTCCACTAAATATATACTTCCACTAAATATATTCTTCCACTAAATATATTTCTCCACTAAATAATAAAATAGGGGCTACTAATAAATATCAACACATAATAATAAAAATATCACTTATCAAACATATTAATTAAATTATAACGGAAAAGACTCTAAACTCAAATAAATAAATAAATAAGTAAATAAAAATCGTTGCACCCCGCATTTACGAAGCCCATTTTGTTGCAAAAATGTTCAAGGGACATCTCGTAATCAATATTCAAAAGCCGGAAGGAGACTCTATGATCGGGGTCATCGAAGTTCAACCTATCTTTCGTGAATTTGATAGAACTCAAGAACTCATAAGTGAAGTTCTCATACCCCCCTCATAGGTCTAAGCATCTCATCCCATCCTAATATATTCAACAGCCCAAATACATTGTCCCTAATTTCTAAGACATTCAGAGTATGAGAGTCAGGGTACCTACAAGGATGTAAAGGTTTAGAGATAAGAGCTTTATATCTATCTTTTTGGTTGTTATCTTTGAAGAGGATGCCATGATTCTTAGTCGGTGCTCGTTTCTTTTGTGGAGGTCCTCCTGAAGAGCTGGCTGGTTCTTTTCCACTTCTCCTTGAAGCCATTGATCTTTGACCTTGTCTTGGTTTTGTGTTGTTTTGGTGAAGGTTAGGGTTTGGAAAGATTTATGGTGGAAAAGGTTTGTTTGGATATGGGTTTAAGGTTTTAAGTAAGATTTGTGAGTTTAGTTGTTGAGATTGTTGAAGAATTTGTGGTTTTTTGGGTTAGGTTAAGGAGGGTTTAGAATTTGGGGGATTTGGGTTTGAGTGGATGAAAGTTGTTTTTGATGGAAGGTTTATGATTGGAGTGATGCTTGGAATTGATTTGTTGAAGAAATTGTGTGAATTGGTGAAGATTTGAGGGAGATATGAAGGTTTGAAGGTTGTTGGTTATGGAGGTTTTAGAGAGAAGTTTAAATGTAGAGAGATGTTTGTGTTTGAGAATGAAGGAAGGAGAAGAAAAATTTTATGTATATCGGGTGCTAGGGCACGGGCCGTGCCAACCTTCTGGTGTTTTACCTTGTTTTGGCTTGGCAAGTCTGGCACGGCCGTGCCATCTGGGAGCACGGCCCGTGCCAAGGTTATGGACATAGAGAGCTTCAAAATTTTCATTTTTCTTGAATCATACTTGGACAATTACCTACAAAACAACTTAAAACAATGAAAAACAAACAAACGAAAGCAAATAAATGCGTGGGTTGCCTCCCACGAAGTGCTCTTTTAGAGTCATTAGCTTGACGGTTAGAAAGTGTCCTTAGAATGGATCAAAGAGACAATATTGTGTAGATGACGCTATAAAGCGTTCTTTCATATCATGATCTTTAAGCATGCAACAAGAATAAAGAGCGGGACCTTTCATAACATTTTCCAACTCAAATCCTTCCATTTTATCAATCACTTGGAAAACAATCCTACCATTTTTAACATCAACAAGAGCTCCCGCAGTGGCGAGGAAAGGTCTTCATAGGATTATAGGGACGTCATCGTCCTCTTCAATGTCAACTACCACAAAATCAGCCAGGATGTATATTGATGATAATACGTCATTACTAGTTTTTTAGTCATATTTGTGTCCTTTTTGTAATGTTTAGAGAGTCAACTGCTTGTAATTCATGGTGAAATCAGATTAAAACAGGAACAAGAGCCCAAAGGAAGAAATTGAGAAAAAGAGGAAAAAATGTGAAGAATCGTGCCACGTTTGCTCTAATCGTGGCACGTTGCAAGGATGTGGAATTTATTGATATGTTCTGGAAATTTCGTGGCACGATGAACTACAAAACGTGCCACGATGATTAAATAAAGTTGCTGCCACATATGAATTAATTGGATGACACATGAACAAGTGTTTTGTTTTTGGGTGGTGTGAATAGAAGGTATGAGACAAAAAGACATTGGGCTGAACAAAGAAGAACAAAACGTAGAAGTAACATGCTTGTTGCAAAAGAAAGGAAATTTTACCCTATACCCCTACAACTTTACCTTCACCCCAACAAACCTTTAAAAATGTCAAGTTTTCCCTTTTATTAGTTAACTTTTTACACTTCTATCATTTGGCATGAGTTCACCCCACATTCACCAGAACAAACAAAATTTCACTCCCACATTACAATTCATATATATAAATTTTTCTAAATATCTTCATTAAAAATTCCAGGTTTGAGCAATTTTAGAAGACGATGGATATTCGCCACCAATTGATTTCTATGTTGATCCACAATGGGTCCTCTTAAAAAGTAGTGAAATTTAAACCCAATTGAACATGTGAATCCCTTAATTCATGTTCACCACCTTCAATTTCAAGTTTATCATTTGAATTTTAAATTCTGTCATCAAGAATGAAACTTTTTGCATCCTTTTAGCGGTATTGGAGAAATTGGGATTCGAAGTAGTTACGGATTGTTTTTGCATTGAAGAAAAATAAACAATGCAATGCAATTTTATTACGGAATTTGCGATATAAGTAATAATTTCAAATGAAATGTTTTTTATGGTTATGGAAAGAGAAAAGGAAATGAGAGAATTGGTAGCATGATTGTTAAGAAAGAAAAACGATGATGATGATGGTGGGGGTATTCGTGGGTAACTGAATGGAGGGTGAATGAATGACTTATAGAGGGTTAAATTTGGTATTTTTTATGATTTGTAGGGGTAGAGGTATAATTGTAGGGGTATAAGGTAAAATGTTCCAAAAGAAAACAACAATATATATATTTACAAGAAGCTAGCAAGGAAAAGCAATTGACGTTTTGCGGTTTTGGAACAGCAGCCGCACCTCACTTTGGTTTGCAAAAAAACACGCATCACGAGACAAGGAGTTAGGCACATGGATATGAAAAGAAACATCAACACTAGCGATTGAGAAGGAATTGAGGAGCAAAGTCTGCAACGACGAAACTCTATCGGTTTATTTTCTTTACTATGTATTTATTTATTTGATCATGTGTAGCTAATTTCCTTTGATTGAGCCATGATGAACCTATTGTAATATATGAATCAGTAGTTGAAACTCTCTTTATTATCAATGTTATTCAGTCTTTATTCAGAATTATTTGTGTTCATTGCTTTTCATATGATTGTTTGTATGACTATTAACCTTAGCTTAGCTTCTTGCAATCACATAAATTGATCTTAGGAATTGAATGACTACTAGCCCTAGCTTTTAATCCTGAAATAGTAATTCTGTTTAACCCAACACTAGGAACCTAGAGATAGGAAATTGAGGGTTATGACATATAAATTAACGTTCCGACATCACTTCCGTGGTTATTCAATCTGTTTAAGAGATTAAAAGTGTTATAACTTAGGAAACGGTTTTGAGTCAAGAGATTGATCAAAACCACTTAGTTAATTTGTCGTAAAGATTGAACAGCAATTGAGAGTAAAAAGAGATAAACTAACCATATAGAGCAATAGCAGATTCACTGGCTTAATCATTTGTTTTCTATATAACTTCCAACTATTTTTATTTACTTGCAATTTATTATTTTTAGCACTTAATTCAACTGCCTAGGGCAATCCTATAAATTTAATACATCCTAAATTTTAACGTCTTTGCCGAGTAGAAATTGAAACAGTCCCTGTGGATACGAACTTATAAATTTTATTACTTCGATATATTTTTGGTACACTTGCCAATTATCTATCAAGTTTTTGGCGCCGTTGCCGGGGACTGTTGAATCATTTCAACTTGGTAATTTCGTTATTATTTAGGATTTCTGTCATTTATTTTTTTGTTTATTTATTGAAAAAAAAAAGAAAAAAAATTATTATTTATGCTCTTCACTTCTATTTCATTGCACTGTGCTACTAAAAATTTTATCCAAGATTTGTAGCTATGACAGACAGGTTAGCAGACATGTTATTCCTCTATCACACTGAAAAGATTGCTAAGTTGCAGTATGAAAAATATATGCTATCTTTGAAGATCAAATGTTTGGACAGTAAAATCTCGTTATTAAATGAGCGGTGTGGTCGTTATGAGACAAATCAACCAGGTAGCAATTGTGAAGGGAAGAAAGAGGTGATCAACATCGATTACAATACTCAACTTCAAAATATTTTAGATGATTTCTTAGTGTCAAATCAAGTTTCATTTGAGAAGTTTGATGTTCAGTGTGGTGATCTTGTTGAGAAAGCACAGGAGTCTCAGAGGAAGTTGGTTCAGATGGAGAGTGAGTGTCACAAGGTTGTGGTGGAAGAAAATCCAAAAGTGAGGAGTGCTGACATTTTCCCGAAGTCTGAGCAAACAGGGGTTAAGGAAATCAATCGTGTGTAAATGGATGCATATCCTTCTCTAAGGTGGGAGAGCTTAAATTCCAAAGGTTTAACTGTGAGCGCATGGGAGCATCTACTTCTTTGCTACAAATTCATGGAATTCCTACCTAACAAGAGGAAGAAGAAGGATGATGTGTTCTTTCTGACATATTTGCCACCCTAACAGTGGCTGAAGCGTCAAGCTCAATGACGTAAAAGAAAGCGCTTGGTGGGAGGCAACCCATCCTTTTTATTATGTCTTTATTTTCAGTATTTTATTTCTATTGTTGAGTCAGACAATTGTTGATGTGTTTGAATAACTCAGTTGTACCCCATGTTATGTATTGAATTTGCACTTGTTTATTATTGATGAATTTGTTTGTTTTATTGATTTTTTCCAATTTAGTAACAAATGCTTGTTCAAGTGGTATTCCAAAAGTTCATAAGGAGGAGCGACTTGATTTCAAAGGCGAAGTGTACGGCAGTTAAAGATAGGTAGTCACAACTCCCAGAAATCTAACACTGTAAGGTTCATGGCCAAATTTCCTTTTTCAATTTACTTATATATAGTGTTCCATGCTTTTACATTTCTAGAACTTGCATTGTTTCTCTATTGTCGATTGATCTTTGTCATTAGCATACTGAGGCAAAAGTGCTTGGTCCTTTTCTTAGCCAAATTGAGCCGGTAGGTTTAGAACTTTTTGTTCGGTTACAAACTACATTACAAGTTTAGAGACTTTTAGGACTTGTCCCATATTGCTTTTCTGAGTTAGGCATTGTAGAATGTTGCTAAATAATAAGTTTGGGGTTGCTATTGGAATTTGCAACCAACTAAGTTTGGGGTGGGGGTACTAGAGAATAAAGAGAACAAAGAACATTATCATGAAAAATACACTCAAAAATGGTGTAAATACACACAAAAATTGTGTAACAAAAAAAAAAGAGGAAAAATAGAATGAAAAAGGGACAACACATTGAAAATCAGAGTAACTTTAAACTCGATTGTCCCAATAGTTACAAGTATTCTCTAGTACCTTTGCAATAATTGTTGTTCCATAAGGTGAATGAATGATGGATTAAATTTTGTGCTTAATGTAACACCCTACTTCTATTAAGCGGTAAAACGCGCGAATATACAAATATATTCTAGAAATAGATGCTACGTCTTCCAAATTAAAACATACATGCAAAAAGATCATGTTACATCACATAGCAGCGGAACACATATATAATCCATAACAACTACAAATCTCAGAATAAAGATACAAAAAATAACATCCTCCAATCTCAGATACAATGATATCTCAAATCTCAACATAATAATGTCTAAACACCAAAACTACATGATCAAATAGAAATCCAACGTGCAAGAACTACCCTAGATCAGAGCCCTAATCTAGACACTTGCACATAAAAAGAGGAACTCCGCTCCTCGGCAACATCAACACAAGTCTAAGCATCCTGCACTCCATCTACCCGTCCATACAGAAAGGTAGGTGGTAAACCACTGAGGGTTAGCATTACATCATCATAATCCAGTTAAAATTAACAAGAAACTTTGAGAATGAAAGATACATTTAAGAACAATGGATAACAAACTATACACGTACTCACAAGTATTCTTAACATTCACATCATTCAATATCATCATCTCAAGTTCATATCCACAAGTGTATCATACACACATCACAAAATCAACCATCTTAATCAACAATTAACAAATTCAATCATCATTCACAACTCAAATGCATTTCAATTCACCAACAAGTATGCAATGGCTCTAGACTCATCTAGATGCATGTGGTACCAAAACACCTCAAGGTCGTCACCCATGATGCAACAAAAACATCATTATCAACGGCTATAGTCAATGACAATATGGATATAACATCCGACACGACATATGATGCATGAACATATGACTCAATTCACTATGCATAAGTTCACAACAATTCAATGTCTATAATCAACGGCTATAAGTCAACGGCTATAATCATCATTCAACTATATCATATAGTTTCATATCTCCACATAGTTCCTTACATTCCAAATAAAAGAACAATTACAACATATGATCACAAACATCATATTCGTCACCTAACAACCATTCATATATCATCTCATAATCATATCAATCTAATCATAAAGGGTTCATAAGCAATTGGCCCTCAATAATCATTTTCAATCAAGTTCGTCTCAAAAATCACAATATTGAAAATAATTGAGTCATTTAACCAAAACCAAGTAAACGAGTTCCAATGCCTCAACTAGGCATACCACTAGGCCACATATGAATGCAGTAGAGGATACCTTGGCGTTTCACCGGCCAAACGCGACGAATTCATGAAAATCACAAAGTTCATCTCAATTATCATTTTTTAAAGAATTCCCCAATTTCTAAGTAAAACAAGTAGGTTCACTACATCCACTACACCATTTGTTGTCTTTGGCAACACTTTTTTATGCAACACGTGAAAAGCGATGCCTAAAGGATAGCTAAGGGGACGTTTTGTGCTTGTTCCCAGTTATTTTTTTGCAACGCCGTAAAGCGTTCCCTAAAATGTAACAGGCGACGATTTTCAATTGTAGCTACGAATTTTACTTTGCAACAGCTAGTAAATGTCCCCTTAGCTATCTTTGGGGACGATTGTGAAATGTTACATTATCTTGAACCAAAAGGCTACATTTACCACCTGTAGCTTTGAAATTAATTCTACTAAAGTTTTTGACCGTAGAAATTATTTTTCCCTTAAGAAAAGAGTAGAAGTTATTTTGATTCTCCTCCAAATATAATTAAAAAATAATTATGGTAATAATAATCTATTTTTTCCTTTAAAATAATAATATATTTTTTTTAAAGAATATATGCTTTTGTAACAAACACAATATAAATATACGTCTAGTTTTTATTTTCTTTTACGCTTTAAAATTTATAACAAACTAGATCGAGTGTATATATTATTTTCTTTATATATATACTATATATAAAGAAAATAACCTTTTTTGGGTTGATTTTTTCTTTCCAAAAATGCTATCAATTTTGATTACAAATAACAGATGTAACAAATATATAAGAATAATATTAAATATTAAAAAAAATGAAACAAACACAATATGAATATATATATATATATATATATATATATATATATATATATATATATATGTTTGATTTTTTCCTTTATCATTTAAAAAGTGTAACAAACTAGATGAGTATATTTATACTTAGTTTTTTAGTCCTTGTGAGCTTAGCTCACTCGGTATGGACAATGCATAAATAAATAAAATATGTAATGTCCAGGGTTCAAACCCCGGCCACCACAAAAGAAAAATACTTACTTTTTCATTATCCCAATTATACTTACTTTTTTTGTTCTTTAAAAAAAATTATAACTTTAAACAATTTTTTTTTAATAATGGTATATTGTTTTGTTATTAGAAAAGATAAATTTTTTTATTATATTTGTTATATTATTGTTGTCGTCGAAAAAGATAAATATGGTTTGTTGAGTTTGTTATATATATATATATATATATATATATATATATATATATATATATATATATATATATATATATATATATATATATATAATAGACTTAATTGCATGTATAGTTCTTTATGTTTATTTTAGGATTCAAGTTGGTCCCTTATAATTTAAATGTTTCAAATTGATCCCTTATGTTTTAACATTTTCAAGTTGGTTCAATACGTTAATGACATTGGAATAAGTTAGTCATTTATGTCACTTGACCGTTCGAAAATTTGGGTTGACAATATGGTTGACCGTTCAATAGTTTTAATCCAAATCAAAATTTCATAGAAAAAATAATGTTAATAAGTTAATAATTTTTAAACGTTAGCGCAATAATTGAAATAAATAAACATGGTTAATTTAGTTTGTTATATTTTGAAACCAACAATCATTTATATTTATACTTTTAATCAAAATCAAAATTTCAAAGAAAAACACTGTTCATCATTTTTAAACGTTAGCGCAATAAAAAGAGCGGAAAGACGGACACCTGAGTGCTCATCTTTTCGCTAGTTGTAATAAAAACTATATATATTTTTTAAATAATTTTATTTATTTGGAAACAACTATCTAAAAACGATTTTTTGTTACAAAAGTACCTAAATCTTTTAGCAATTACATTATCTCTCATCTAAAAGTTTTTTTTTTTTTTTGGTTACAAAAGACACAGAAGGATTGGGTCGACTTAGAACTAGTTATGCGGGATTTTTCGACAAAACTTTTCAAGAGTATTTTCCCCATAACTTGAAAACCAAGAATCATATTCAAGTCAAACCAACGCCCTTAGAAAGCTAAAAATATTATCTACAATTTTCATGTTTGTACCAAAAACCAGTTCACGACAGAAACGAGGGAAAAAGATGCAAGAATGCGAAACAGGGGGTTCTGCCTTGTGCAACTCGC
Source organism: Medicago sativa (assembly GCF_051527215.1). Lineage (NCBI taxonomy): Eukaryota > Viridiplantae > Streptophyta > Magnoliopsida > Fabales > Fabaceae > Medicago > Medicago sativa. Next base: position 60,108,674 of record NC_140752.1, read on the forward strand.
AACTGCGAGTAAATTCACTCGCCATTGCGAGTTGGCTCCAAGGAGCCCCTGTTGCTCGCATCCAACTCGCAACTGCGAGTACGGTTGCGAGTTATGACAGTAGTTTCGGGAAAAAGAGCCATTTTCACCCCAAAACCCCAATTTTGACTCCCCAATGCCCAAATTTGATCCCAAAGTTTGTTTAAAGATTTCTAAATATGAAAAGACACTCAAATCCATATAAAATTTGCCCCAAAACATTCTCTTAACAAAAATCATCATTTGACCCATTTCTCATCAAAACTTCAAAAACAACACAAAGTCATAGCAAACTCCACAATTATGATTGCCCAAGGTTTTAATCATCAACAACAACATCCCTCAACAACAACAACAATTAACCATCATGAATTCATCAATAATTCATCACAACAACACCTCATTTCATCATTTTTGGACAAAAATGAAAAGCATGCACTTAACCACAATTTAAGCATGTAATTTCATCATCAACAACTCAAATAACATTCAATTTACATACCCAAACATTGCATCAAAACATGAACACGAATTTACAATTAATTAGGTTCAAATCATCAATTTCACAAAATGGGTAGAAATAAAAAGTTAGTAATTATGGTTGAAACCTAACCCTCTTACCTCTAGCACCAAGAATCTCTAACCCAAGCTTCAATTTAGCTCCTAGATGATGAATCCCCTCTTGCCTCTAACCCTTGCTCTTCTTCTTCCCTCTAACCTCTAACTCTTCTCTTCTCAAATGAAAAATGTTGGTGAAAAACCCTATTTCTCTACTAACATTAGTTTATATAGGCTCCCCTAATTGGGCTTATCTCACAAACCTTAATGGGCCTAAGTCATTTCTATTTAAACCTAAAAAATGTTACTACTCACTTAACGGTAAAATATGACACTAACGGTCACTTAACGGTAAATAAAATAATTACTACACCTTCTAGTAACTTGGTAAAATAATACTCTTACTAAGCACTCAAAATAACTTCCAGCAAAAATTACAAAATTACCCCTGCTCTCAAAATGACCAAAATGCCCCTAAGTCCAAAATGACTAAAATGCCCTTCTAATACCGAATTCTACGATTCCCAACCAAAAATACACACAGAGGCAATAATCACATAAGAGTACGTATAACACACATAAATAAATAAATAAAATAAATCTAGCGAAAAATCAGGCTGTTACAACTCTCCCCCACTAAAAAGAATTTTCGCCCTCGAAAATTACCTGTAGGAAACAACTCCGGGTACGCAACCCTCATCCTACTCTCCGATTCCCAAGTGGTACTCTCACCAGTCGGTCCAACCCAAATCACTTTAACCAAAACGATCTCCTTGTCACGCAAACGCTTCACTTCACGATCCTCAATCCTAACTGGCCAAGTCTCAACGGTCAAATTATCCCTTACTTCCAAATCATCCACTTGAACACATGAGACGCATCATACACATACTTCAGCAACTGAGACACATGAAACACATCATGAAGATTCGACAAAGATGGTGGTAACGTAATCCGATACGCTACAACCCCAACCTTCTCAATAATCTCAAACGGTCCAACAAAACGAGGAGTCAACTTCCGACACTTCAAAGCACGACCGACACCGGTTACAGGATTCATGTAACGCCCGTCTTAATCATTTACTTAATTTAATAAGGATTTATATATTTATTTATATATATATTTATATGATTTAAGAATTTAAATAGTTTGCATGATTTATAGATAAATTATGTGATTTTCTAGAATGACGTGAAGTATATTTGATGTTGTGAAGTTGTTATGTTGGTGTGACTTATTTTATTATTAAATAAAATAAGATATGAGAAATAAAATAAAAATATTAAAGATTGGGCTGCGTGGTGAGATGAGAAATTAGTAGTGAGAAGAGTAAAAAGGAGAGATAAATAGACAGACATAAGTTAGGAAAAATAGTACGTACGTTTTTGGAGAAAAAGGGAGAAAAGTCAGAAAGAGAGAAGAACAAAGGAGGGCTGCGATTCTGCTATTATCAGGTAAGGGTGAGACTAATTTTCAATATTATTAAGAGTATGATTCTATAGGATGAATTTAGCATGATCAGGTTAAGTTTTGGTGAGAATTGAGAATTAGGTTTAAGAACAATTTTGATGATTGAACCACGAACAGATGTTAGATTGATGCTAAATTAGTGTACAGAACTCAGATATACCATAAGATGATAATTAGATGTTGAATTGAGGTTAGAATTAGGAGATTAAGTGAAAAGTTGGAATTTTTAGGTTTCTGGCCGTACTGACATTCATCGCTCGCACCTGCGAGCAAGAACACTCGCAACTGCGAGCTAGAACCCAGAACTCGCAACTGCGAGCAATGCAACTCGCAACTGCGAGTGACCTGTAAGCTCGCAACTGCGAGCAGAATAACTCGCCACTGCAAGTAAAGACTTAGGAACCCAGAACGCATGCTTTGCTCGCCATTGCGAGCAAAGTTACTCGCAACTGCGAGTTAGGCTGTTAGTTGCCCAAAATTGTCCCGATGCGATCCTTTCGCACGTATAGTCTTGAGCTGACCTTAGAAGTAAGAATGAGGGTGATTTAGAATGTTTCCAGATGTTACAGAAGTCTGTTTATATGACTGAAATGATTAGTAATGTTGCATGAATAATGTTATGATGTTTTATGATATTTATGTTGATGTAATCCATTCCTTAAATGATGTTGAGATATTCCAACACTGTTATATGTTGTAAATCTGTTGCTGTTCATTGCTGCTGACCTTTAATGTCTTGAGATTGCATGAGTCGGTCTATGTTGCAAGAAATTAAGAAGTTGTCCATGATTATGAGTCGTATGAGTCGTTCATGTTGTCGTCTAAGTTGCTAGAAGTTTGAGTTCATTGCATACTCATTAAAGTTGGGGGCTTTAGGCCCGGCAGCCTTTGTGCTCATTAAAGTTGGGGGCTTTAGGCCCGGCAGCCTTTGTGCTCATTAAAGTTGGGGGCTTTAGGCCCGGCAGCCTTTGTGCTCATTAAAGTTGGGGGCTTTAGGCCTGGCAGCCTTTGTGCTCACATGTTGAAGAGCCTATTATGCTCATTTGTTGTTGATTGGTACCACATGCATTTGCATATCAAGAAGTTTCATGATGTTTAAGTTGTCAAGTTGTTGAGTGGATAGAGTTGCATGGTCTAAGATGAGTTGTGTTGTCAAGTTGTTGTTGAGTTGATAGTGTTTCATGGTCAAAGATGAGTTGTGTCGTCAAGTTGAGTGTTAAGTTGATTATGATTTGTGATGAAAATTAGTAATGATATTTGATGATTGTATTTGTTATGAAATGAAAAATATACTGATTGTTAATTGTTGACATGTTATTAATGTTTAAGTTGTTAAATGCATTTTATTGGATTATATGCTTAATGTATTGATTGTGAAATCTCACCCCTTCTGCGTATATGTTGCCTCGACCGTGGGTAATGTGCAGGTAATAAAGATTAGAGGCGTTCGTGAGTGGACTCCTCACTTGGTGTCTAGGTGCTCTGATACGTAACGGGATGGGGGCTTGCTTTTACTTCTATTCCTTACGTGTCTCTTTTATGAACTAATTTTGAGATTTTCCAATAAGGCCTGCGTGCCAAAACTTTTAAATGCTGAACTATTTTCCGCTGCATGATTTTAGATATTGATGTTGAATTTGAGAGATAATTATTATTATCCATTTTATGTTTTAAAAGAAGTATGTGACATTCCGTTTGTGATCAAAATACTCTGATTTTAAATGAAATTTTTATGTTGGGAAAACGGGGTGTTACAATTCACTCTCAAAAACACATGATCACCAACCTGAAACTCAATGTCCTTCCTCCTCTTATCATGATAACTCTTCTGCCTACTCTGAGACGCTCTCATCTTCTCTTGAATCATCTTAACCTTTTCCGTAGTCTCTTGAACAACATCCGGTCCTAACAAAGCACTTTCACCTGACTCATACCAACACAACGACGTCCTACACCTTCGACCATACAAAGCTTCAAATGGTGCCATATCGGTACTAGAATGAAAACTGTTGTTGTAAGTAAACTCAATCAACGGTAAACATTCAACCCAACTAACACCTTGTTCTAACACACAAGCCCTCAACAAATCTTCCAAACTCTGAATAGTCCTCTCCGTCTGACCATCAGTCTGGGGATGATAAGCAGAACTCAACCTCAACTTAGTTCCCAAAGCAGCTTGCAAACTCTCCCAGAACTTAGAAGTGATCCTCGGATCCCGATCCGACACAATATTAGAAGGAACACCATGCAATCTAACAATCTGCTCAATGTAGATCTCAGCCAACTTCGCCACAGACATACCGGTCTTAATAGGAACAAAATGTGCCAACTTCGTCAACCGATCAACAATTACCCAAATCGAATCAAAACCCTTAACAGTGTTCAGCAAAGCTCCAACAAAATCCATAGAGATACTATCCCACTTCCACTCTGGCACAAACAACGGCTGCGTCAAACCTGACGGTCTCTGATGTTCAATCTTAGACTTCTGACAAACCAAACAAGCATACACAAACTCTGCAATCTCTTTCTTCATTCCAGGCCACCAAAACAACCTCTTCAAATCCTGATACATCTTAGTCGCTCCTGGATGAATACTCAAACTACTTTTGTGACCTTCTTCCAAAATCTGTCTCTTAAGCTCAAGAAATCTTGGTACACAAACACGATCACGAAACATCAAAACACAGTTCTCATCCAATCTGAAGTCTCCACCCTTGCCTTGGTTAACCAACACCACATGATCGACAAGTTCCAAATCTTCCTTCTGACCAGTCTTGATCTCTTCCAAAATATTACTCGTCAGCTTCAACATTCCTTACCTCACACCATCCGGCGTCAACTCACTAACCAAACTCAAGTCTCGAAACTGCTCGATCAACTCCAATTCTTTAACCATCAAAGCAGACATATGCAACAACTTCCTACTCAAAGTATCAACAACAACATTCGCCTTTCCAGGATGATAACTCAGCTGAAAATCAAAATCCTTAAGATACTCCAACCATCTTCTCTGCCTCATATTCAACTCCTTCTGGTCGAACAAGTACTTCAAACTCTTGTGATCACTGAACACTTCAAACTTAGAACCATACAGATAATGCCTCCAAATCTTCAACACATATACCACGGCTGCTAATTCCAAATCGTGAGTCGGATAATTCTTCTCATGCACTTTCAACTGCCTCGAAGCATAAGCCACGACCTGACGATTTTGCATAAGCACACCACCAAGACCCATCTTAGAAGCATCACAATACACAACAAACGATTCCTTCGGATTCGGCAAAATCAACACTGGAGCTGAAGTCAATCTCTTCTTCATCTCTTGGAAACTCTTCTCACACTTAGCATCCCAAACATAAGCTTTCCCTTTTCGAGTCAACTGCGTCAATGGCAACGCCAACTTAGAGAATCCCTCAATGAACCTCCGATAATAACCTGCCAAACCAAGAAAGCTTCTAACCTCAAAAACAGACTTAGTTGATTCCCACTGCAACACTGCATCAACTTTCGACGGATCCACGGCAATACCACCTTTAGAAATCACATGACCAAGGAAGCTCACTTCGCGCAACCAGAACTCACACTTCGACAACTTAGCAAACAACTTCTTCTCCTTCCAGACACCTAACACAATCCTCAAATGCTCGGCATGCTCTTCTTCTGACTTAGAATACACCAAAATATCATCGATAAACACTACCACAAAACGGTCCAGAAAAGGATGAAATATCATATTCATATACTCCATGAAGACATCTGGCGCATTAGACACTCCAAATGGCATCACGGAATACTCATAGTGTCCATACCTCATTTTAAACGCAGTTTTGGATATATCTTCCGCCTTTACTCTAATCTGATGATATCCTGATCTCAAATCAATCTTGCTGAACACCTCCGTGCCAACCAACTGATCCATCAAATCATCAATCCTCGGAAGCGGATACCGATTCTTAATCGTCACTTTATTCAACTGCCGATAGTCCACACACAACCTCATGCTTCCATCTTTCTTCTTAACCAACAACAATGGAGCACCCCACGGAGAAACACTCGGTCTGATAAACTGCTTCTTGAGCAACTCTTCCAATTGCTTCTTCAACTCACCCAACTCTAATGCAGACATCCGATAAGACGCAATCGAAATAGGACTCGTTCCTAGTACCAAATCAATTGCGAACTCAACTTCCCTCTCCGGAGGTAATTCGGTAATGTCGTCCGGAAAAACTTCTGGAAACTCTTGCACTATCGGCAAATCACCAACTCCTTTCTCACTATTTTCCTTCAAGGAAGCAAACATCATGAACACACTAGCTTCACCATCCAAGGACTTCTTCACTTGCTCCGCGGTCAAGAACTTCCCACCTTCCTCAGCTACCGGCTTAGAAAACGTTACACTCTTGGTCAAATAATTAATGTTAGCACCAAAAGTCAACATCCAATCCATACCGAAAATCATGTCCATATGCGTCAACGGAAGACACACAAGATCCAACTCAAAATCCACATTACCAAAACTAACAGGGCACTTAGCACACACTAAGGAAGTAGTCACTGAACCACTAGTCGGGGTGTCGATAACCATCCCTCGCGACAACGGAGTCACAACCAAACCCAAACGCTCAACACAACTAACCGTGATAAAAGAATGAGTAGCACCAGTATCAATAATTGCAATCAAAGAAGTACTATTGATAAAACACATACCTCGGATGAGATTATCCGGATGCTCCACCTCTTCCGCATTCAATGCAAACACCTTCCCTGCCGCCTTCTTCGGCTTGGTACCCTTAGTACTAAGATGACCCTCTTCACCACAGTTGAAACAAGTAATATCCTTCTTGCACTCAAACGCCTTGTGACCCTTCCGTCCACACTTGTAGCAATTATCACCCTTCATGCATTCACTAGAGTAATGACCCAAGATTCCACACTTGTAGCATCTCACATCAGCAACATTCGGCTTAGAGCCTCCACTAGATTCCCTCTTCTTTCCTTTGTCCTTGTTGTACGGCTTCCCAAATCCATGACTCTTTCCTTTCTTCTCATTCATCGCATTATAATGATTCACCTTGACCTTTCCAGCTTCATCAAACATGCGACACTTATGCACCAAAGTATCAAAGTCTCGGATCTCCTGAATACACATGTACTGATAGATATCGGGCCTCAAACCGCTCTCGAACTTCACACACTTAGAGACCATAGCATCCTCCGCATTGATGTACGGACAAAACCTCGAAAGCTCTTCAAACTTTGCAGCATACTCAGCCATTGAACGGTTCTCTTGTTTCAAGTTCAAGAATTCCACTTCCTTCTTAGTCCTCAAATCCTCAGGAAAGTACTTCCTCAAAAACTCAGTCTTGAACCTAGCCCAAGTCACAGCTCCACCAGCCTCAAACCTTCCCTTAGCATCGGTCCACCAATACTCAGCCTCTTCAACAAGCATGTGAGTAGCCAATCTGACCTTATGATCCTCACTAGTCACCATAGCACGAAAGATCCTCTCCATGGCTTGCACCCATGCCTGAGCTCCATCCGAATCATATATACCCTTGAACGTCGGTGGACTGTTTCTCAAGAAACGATCAAGTCTCCGCTCTTCAGCCTCACCAGGATCACGATGACCAACCGCCGCCTGCTCGTTAGCCTGAGCCAACACCCGAGCCATCGAAGTCAAAGCCTGTGCAATCGCCGCATCATCTCTACCACCAGCCATCTCACTTCTACACCAAAACCAAACCAACAGATAAGGACAACAGCACAACAAACAAGTATTAAAGGTAACTCATTACCGTTCGTATACCAACAGGAAAAATCAACGGATACTAGTCTACTAGTCCATTAGTCCGGACAAGACTAACCACGGCTCTGATACCAACTTGTAACACCCTACTTCTATTAAGCGGTAAAACGCGTGAATATACAAATATATTCTAGAAATAGATGACGTCTTCCAAATTAAAACATACATGCAAAAAGATCATGTTACATCACATAGCAGCGGAACACATATATAATCCGTAACAACTACAAATCTCAAAATAAAGATACAAAAAATAACATCCTCCAATCTCAGATACAATGATATCTCAAATCTCAACATAATAATGTCTCAACACCAAAACTACATGATCAAATAGAAATCCAACGTGCAAGAACTACCCTAGATCAGAGCCCTAATCTAGACACTTGCACATAAAAAGAGGAACTCCGCTCCTCGGCAACATCAACACAAGTCTAAGCATCCTGCACTCCATCTACCCGTCCATACAGAAAGGTAGGTGGTAAACCACTGAGGGTTAGCATTACATCATCATAATCCAGTTAAAATTAACAAGAAACTTTGAGAATGAAAGATACATTTAAGAACAATGGATAACAAACTATACACGTACTCACAAGTATTCTTAACATTCACATCATTCAATATCATCATCTCAAGTTCATATCCACAAGTGTATCATACACACATCACAAAATCAACCATCTTAATCAACAATTAACAAATTCAATCATCATTCACAACTCAAATGCATTTCAATTCACCAACAAGTATGCAATGGCTCTAGACTCATCTAGATGCATGTGGTACCAAAACACCTCAAGGTCGTCACCCATGATGCAACAAAAACATCATTATCAACGGATATAGTCGATGACAATATGGATATAACATCCGACACGACATATGATGCATGAACATATGACTCAATTCACTATGCATATGTTCACAACAATTCAATGGCTATAATCAACGGCTATAAGTCAACGGCTATAATCATCATTCAACTATATCATATAGTTTCATATCTCCACATAGTTCCTTACATTCCAAATAAAAGAACAATTACAACATATGATCACAAACATCATATTCATCACCTAATAACCATTCATATATCATCTCATAATCATATCAATCTAATCATAAAGGGTTCATAAGCAATTGGCCCTCAATAATCATTTTCAATCAAGTTCGTCTCAAAAATCACAATATTGAAAATAATTGAGTCATTTAACCAAAACCAAGTAAACGAGTTCCAATGCCTCAACTAGGCATACCACTAGGCCACATATGAATGCAGTAGAGGATACATTGGCGTTTCATCGGCCAAACGCGACGAATTCATGAAAATCACAAAGTTCGTCTCAATTATCATTTTTTAAAGAATTCCCCAATTTCTAAGTAAAACAAGTAGGTTCACTACATCACAGTTTAACCACCTTAGTTGAACTCATAAAAATCAAGTTTCAAAGATTAAAAACATTCCACGAGGATTGGGTCGACTTAGAACTAGTTATGCGGGATTTTTCGACAAAACTTTTCAAGAGTATTTTCCCCATAACTTGAAAACCAAGAATCATATTCAAGTCAAACCAACGCCCTTAGAAAGCTAAAAATATTATCTACAATTTTCATGTTTTTACCAAAAACCAGTTCACGACAGAAACGAGGGAAAAAGATGCAAGAATGCGAAACAGGGGGTTCTGCCCTGTGCAACTCGCAACTGCGAGTAAATTCACTCGCCATTGCGAGTTGGCTCCAGGGAGCCCCTGTTGCTCGCATCCAACTCGCAACTGCGAGTACGGTTGCGAGTTATGACAGTAGTTTCGGGAAAAAGAGCCATTTTCACCCCAAAACCCCAATTTTGACTCCCCAATGCCCAAATTTGATCCCAAAGTTTGTTTAAACATTTCTAAACATGAAAAGACACTCAAATCCATATAAAATTTGCCCCAAAACATTCTCTTAACAAAAATCATTATTTGACCCATTTCTCATCAAAACTTCAAAAACAACACAAAGTCATAGCAAACTCCACAATTATGATTGCCCAAAGTTTTAATCATCAACAACAACATCCCTCAACAAAAACAGCAATTAACCATCATGAATTCATCAATATTCATCACAACAACACCTCATTTCATCATTTTTGGACAAAAATGCAAAGCATGCACTTAACCACAATTTAAGCATGTAATTTCATCATCAACAACTCAAATAACATTCAATTTACATACCCAAACATTGCATCAAAACATGAACATGAATTTACAATTAATTAGGTTCAATTCATCAATTTCACAAAATGGGTAGAAATAAAAAGTTAGGAATTATGGTTGAAACCTAACCCTCTTACCTCTAGCACCAAGAATCTCTAACCCAAGCTTCAATTTAGCTCCTAGATGATGAATCCCCTCTTGCCTCTAACCCTTGCTCTTGTTCTTCCCTCTAGCCTCTAACTCTTCTCTTCTCAAATGAAAAATGTTGGTGAAAAACCCTATTTCTCTACTAACATTAGTTTATATAGGCTCCCCTAATTGGGCTTATCTCACAGACCTTAATGGGCCTAACCCATTTCTATTTAAACCTCAAAAATGTTACTACTCACTTAACGGTAAAATATGACACTAACGGTCACTTAACGGTAAATAAAATAATTACTACACCTTCTAGTAACTTGGTAAAATAATACTCTTACTAAGCACTCAAAATAACTTTCAGCAAAAATTACAAAATTACCCCTGCTCTCAAAATGACCAAAATGTCCCTAAGTCAAAAATGACTAAAATGCCCTTCTAATACCGAATTCTACGATTCCCAACCAAAAATACACGCAGAGGCAATAATCATATAAGAGTACGTATAACACACATAAATAAATAAATAAAATAAATCTAGCGAAAAATCGGGTTGTTACACTTAACTTCCGTAGGAATGCCTAACTCAAATTTTGTGTAGCCTACTTATCCAAATATTATCCCACCTTCACCTAAGCCCAGTTATAACCCTTAAAGACCTCAAAGTGTGCATTGACATTGATTTTGATTGATGTTTGTTTTATCTTGGTTTTTCGGGTGTCAAACATTGATTAAGTTTGAACCTTTTTAACCTTTGATATCTCATTTTTTCTTGGGAAGGGAAAAATAAGAAAAACCCTTGAGAATCGAGGTCCGGGAGTTGTTTTCATTATGGGAAGGTGTTAGGCACCCATAACGACTATAGTATCCTATAGGAACCGTCTTTACTTTCTACGCGCGCGCTTTATTTTTAAATGCTATTTGAAAGTGTTATTTACACCTAAGGGTTTGCTAGGTTAAGAATTGGAGGGAGAAGAATGTGTTTGAATTTTGTTTTATTGGAATTGGAGAAGTTTTGACTTCTTGCCTACATACCCTTTTAAGGGATCAAAATCCATGTAGTTCTCTTCCAAAAAATGTTTTTGTTTTTGTTGGTTGATTTTAATTTTGAAAATGGAATTTTGAAGAATAAGAGAGAGAGGCCTCAAGGGCATAAGATTTGGAAAATGTGAGGTGGAATTAGTTATTTTGCAAAAAAAAGTCTAAGTATGATTAAAATTCATCAAGGCTTTTGTTTAAGAAAATAAAGGGAAAATTCAATGGGATTTTGATGCCAAGGTTTCTTTGAAAAATTATTTGAGTGAAGTTGTTCACATTTTTTGAAAAGAGAGTTTTTCTAAGTATCGTGATCCCTAAGCATACATCTAAAGTATCCATGTGATGTGTGTGCATGTGTCGGTGCTTGTGTCGGTGTACATCATTAGAGTCCATTGTCCATTACATAGGCCCTAGTTTACATGCTATGGTCTTGCAAGAATTTAAATTGCATAAAATAAATTACAAAAAAAACCTAGGTTATACATGCTAAGTCTTGGCAAAATTTAAAGTGTAAGAAATAAAAGCAAAGAATATAAGATGGAGGATGAGATGCTCATGGATGAATGAAACATAAAATGAAAGGGTTAGTAGCATAAGGCATAATAGAATAGAAATTATAAGCAAAAGGAACACTAAACAAAGTAGCAAAAACTTGACAAAAAAATAACAAAACTCTTAACATAAAGGTAGCAAAATATACCTAAAATTTATCATAATATCAAAACAAATATATGACCTATAATTCTCCTATCATGACAATTTTTCAAAGGTTTTATTACAGCAATAATGTGAGGATTATAAGAACATATTCAAGTCAAGAGTTATGATACATTTTTAGATACACTTGGCACTTTATTTTCACAAACAATTATTTACATGACTTGTAAAACAAGAAACTAATACCATACATCACAAACAGTACCAAATACACTAAACTAAAGACAAACATATCACAAAATTTATTCATCAAGTATCAATCATCATGAGACAAAATATTGGAATCAAATCATACAAAAAACTTCACAAACATTGACAAAAGGCACAAAAAATCACAAACAAATTCACCTATATTTTTATCCATTTTTTAACATGTCAAAAATATTATGAGAAACAAGTCTTAAGTATCAACAATAATTGCAAGAAAGTTCACAAGATTTTTTTAGAAATTTTTAACAAGATTTTTAACAAAAAAAGGAAAAGAATTGAATTAACAAAGAACAAAATATTTCCTCGTATCTTTGATCAATGCTTAACATGTAAACACATCAAGATTCATCAAAAAATATCAAGAAAATGATTGAACATTTTTTAGAATTTTTTTTAAAAGGTTTTTGGTATCACAGGGGTGTAATTATCAACATACAGTGTTGAAATAGCAAAAAACAAGCACAAAACGAAATTGATAGTAAGATCAGGCCCAAGCCCAACGTTGCAGTTGGATCTGGACTATCCAAAAGCCTCAGAGGCGTTGGATCAATCCGGATCCAACGAAACCCTAAATCTAATGGTTCATAGCAAGCATCATATCATAAGGCAGATCAAGCACACCGTAACACACAATCAAAGCCATACACGTAATCATGACCTAGATCAAACGGTGGAAGCTCAAGGTTCAGAGGTGAACCAGACTGGTTCGAACGAACCGGTCCGGTTCACGCTCCTTTATAAGCACAAGAGACCGGTTCAAAATCATTTTACACTTCTCTTTCTCTTACTAAACCTCTCCCTCTCACTCTAGCTTTCACCGGTTCTGCAAACACAACACGCCGGAGATGATGAAGCCTGGCCGGAAACTGGAAAGTTCCGCCGGAAACTTCATCGTCTCCGACGAACACAAACGCTCCTAAAGCTCTAACCCTACGGATCTAAGCCAAACGAACACCAAAACACTCGGATCTTGAAATTAAACACCAATCCGAGCCTCACAAACACCAGGAATGAGTAGATCGGCGTAGATCGACGGAAACCTTTACGATTTTGAGGTTATTTGAGTTTTTAAAACAAATTTTGAAAAGAAACGTTCACAAAACCTTTGATCTACGCCGATCTATGAACGGCGAACAAGTATGAGACCTAGATGTTTGGATTTGCGAAGAAAAATGACAGAATAAGAAGAACTGAGAACTTACCTCGTTGAAATCGGAGAAAAAAGTAGGAGAAGACGATGGAAAACTTCGATCTTCTCTTCGTACTTCTGGTAAGAGGTTTCTAGCTTGAAAACTGAAAACAAATTGGTACTCTTCCCTCTTCTTCCTCTTCTCACCTTCGCGAAAGTTCTTGGATTCTTCTGGTGATTTCTGAGATTCTGGTTGTTCTGTGATGAATCAGTGTGAAAATTGTTGTGAATTGATGAGTTTTTGTGATGAATTCGTTCGACATTGATGAAATTGGAAACGGTTAGGGTTTCTGGTTCATGTGTTCTTGATGAAGTTCATATGAATTTGGGACTTTGATCCGTTTTTCTGGAAAAGGGAAATGAGACTGTGTTTGTGTGAGTTGGCAGAAAATGAATGGTGTTGTCACTGTTGCATTGATTGGGTGGCCTTTTATAGGCTGACATGTGTACTTGTGACCCAATGATATGTTGACACCTGGATTGGGACTGAAATGGCTCGGCCTTGGCTTAAAATTGACTTAGGGACCTCTCTGCAAATTAAGGAACTTTGGGACTTTTCTGCAAAAAGGACAAATACAAGAACTGGACTGCAATTTGAAAAAAAGGACTAAAAAATAAACTTGATACAAATAGGGACTGTTCTGCAATTAAGAAAAAGGACTAAAAAAGCAATTTTAAAACCAAAAGGACTTAAATGCAATTTTTAAAACTTTGAAGGACTAAAATGCAAATTAAAAATAAAATTGGGTAAAAAATGTAAAATGGAAAATAACGTAAAGTGGAAGAAATAAAAAACACAAAAAGGACTAAAATGAACCAACTACAAAATGAGGTACTTTAAAGTAACCTCTCTTTGTCAAAATTTTATGTGAAATGACCAAAATGCCCCTAGGGACTAAACTGACTCAAAATGACTCAAATGCAATTTTTGAAATGGATTTTAACATGGAATTAAAACAAGGGTTTATACGAACAAATTGAAAAGACTCAGAGACAATTTTCAGGGACTAAAATGAGTTTGAATGCAGGAAATGACTAAAATGCCCTTTTCCATGATTTTTGCAAATAAAGTTGAAATAAAATGCAGAGAAATATACAATTGATCAGAGGGACTTTCCAATGACTTGTAATGCAAGAAAAACTTTTTTTGATGACTTTAAATGCAAGAAAACATAGACAAAGTCACAACTGAAAGTATCTTCAAAACAAAGACAGTAAAATATGCAGATAAAGCATGGTGAAATATCAGGGTAAAACAATATCAAATTGGCAATCTCTCAAGAGTAATAGACATATATCAAAGATGGAAAAACATTTTGAGCAAGTATTTTTAGGTCCAAAATTAGGGTATGACAATGTTTAGAAACTTTTCAAGCGTATGGTAATATGTAGATTGCATGTCGACTGTGTGTGAACCCTTTCATATTGTTGCGTGGAGTTGTGAATTGGTGGTTGCTAACAAGTCAAACTAGCTCATCTTTAGCTAGTAAGGTGTTGAACTTTTGGGTACTATCGCTTGATTAGGTAATTGTTATTTTACTGTCGATTGTCAATAATGCAAGTAAATTCCTTGAGGACAAGGAATGGTTCAAGTTTGGGGTGGTGATGACAGTACGTCATTACTAGTTTTTTAGTCATATTTGTGTCCTTTTTGTAATGTTTCGAGAGTCAACTGCTTGTAATTCATGGTGAAATCAGACTAAAATAGGAACAAGAGCCCAAAGGAAGAAATTGAGAAAAAGAGGAAAAAATGTGAAGAATCGTGCCACGTTTGCTCTAATCGTGGCACGTTGCAAGGATGTGGAATTCATTGATATGTTCTGGAAATTTCGTGGCACGATGAACTACGAAACGTGCCACGATGATTAAATAAAGTTGCTGCACGTATGAATTAATTGGATGACACATGAACAAGTGTTTTGTTTTTGGGTGGTGTGAATAGAAGGTATGAGACAAAAAGACATTGGGCTGAACTAAGAAGAACAAAACGTAAAAGTAACATGCTTGTTGCAAAAGAAAACAACTAGGTCACAAGATATATATATTTACAAGAAGCTAGCAAGGAAAAGCAATTGACGTTTTGCGGTTTTGGAACAGCAGCCGCACCTCACTTTGGTTTGGAAAAAGACACGCATCACGAGACAAGGAGTTAGGCACATGGATATGAAAAGAAACATCAACACTAGCGATTGAGAAGGAATTGAGGAGCAAAGTCAGCAACGACGGAACTCTATCGGTTTATTTTCTTAACTATGTGTTTATTTATTTGATCATGTGTAGCTAATTTCCTTTGATTGAGCCATGATGAACCTATTGTAATATATGAATCAGTAGTTGAAACTCTCTTTATTATCAATGTTATTCGGTCTTTATTCAGAATTATTTGTGTTCATTGCTTTTCATATGATTGTTTGTATGACTATTAACCCTAGCTTCTTGCAATCACATAAATTGATCTTAGGGATTGAATGACTACTAGCCCTAGCTTTTAATCCTGAAATAGTAATTCTGTTTAACCCAACACTAGGAACCTAGAGATAGGAAATTGAGGGTTATGACATATAAATTAACGTTCCGACATCGCTTCCACGGTTATTCAATCTGTTTAAGAGATTAAAAGGGTTATAACTTAGGAAAGGGTTTTGAGTCAAGAGATTGATCAAAACCACTTAGTTAATTTGTCGTAAAGATTGAACAGCAATTGAGAGTAAAAAGAGATAAACTAACCATATAGAGCAATAGCGGATTCACCGGTTTAATCATTTGTTTTCTATATAACTTCCAACCATTTTTATTTACTTGCAATTTATTATTTTTAGCACTTAATCCAACTGCCTAGGGAAATCCTATAAATTTAATACATCCTAAATTTTAACGTCTTTGCCGAGTAGAAATTGAAACAGTCCCTGTGGATACGAACTTATAAATTTTATTACTTCGATATATTTTTGGTACACTTGCCAATTATCTATCATATATCCCTTCTATCTTAACGGGTATGTCTTCAACAAAACCGACTAGATTGATAGTAGAACGATCAGCTAACTTCAAGACCAACTCGGTAGGTTTCAACTCTCTTATCCTCATCCTCTTAAAAAAGGACAAAGGTAACAAACTAACACTAGCTCCTAGGTCGCACAAGGCTTTGTCAACGGTCTCACTACAATCATACAAGGTATGGCAAAACTACCTGGATCCCTAAGCTTAGGAGGTGTCTTTTGGATAATTGCGCTACTTTCCCTAGCCAAAGCTATTGTCTCACTATGCTCTATAGCCCTTTTCTTTGAAAAAATTTCCTTTAAAAACTTAGCATATAGAGGCATCCGAGACAAAGCTTCCACGAAGGGGATTTTAATGCAAATTTTCTTAAGTATGTTGACGAATTTATCAAATTGAGCCTCCAAGTTGAGCTCAGCAAGTTTTAAAGAGGAAGGAGCTTTGGTCTCATCAAGCGGGTTCTTAGTTTCTATCACAGTTTTCTCACCTAAAAGCTTAACACTCTCTCCTTCAATATTTTTAACCTTAGCAATAGTTTCTCCTTACTACCCCCAAAAGAAATAACATTAACGTGAGCTTTAGGGTTGGCTTCGGTTTGACCAGGGCCGGTGTTTGAGAAAGGGTGACCACTTGTTAGGCCACTTGGGAGATTTGGGTTTCAAGCATTTTAGAGTGAGTAGCAATAGAATCAACTTTGGTATTGAGTTTGGAAAGAGAATCAGTCAGAAATCCGGTTTGGTTTTTGAGTTCTTGAAGCTGTTTAGATTGGTTTGCAATAGAATTTTCCAATAAAATTTCCAAAATTAATTTTTGAGCGACTCTCTAGTTGATTGCATAGCCAGTGGTGCTACTTGTCCATAGGGATTTTGAGGGTTTTTATAAAAATTTTGGTTTTGCCTTATCCCTTGGTTGTATTGAGCATAGTTCATTTGCTCAATACCATTAATAGCACTACCTAGTTGGCAATCAACTCCAATATGACCACATATACCACAGATTTCACAAGAAGGAGATGCAGAAGCAGAAGTGATGGCACTAACATTTAGTTTTTCAAATTTTTGGGTTAGTGCATCAATCTTAGCAGCAAGATGATCATAGTTAGAGACTTCGTACATACCTGCCTCCTTTTTGGAGGGTGAAGAGTTGGTGATGGCTCTCTCGTCGGTCCACTTGTAGTGATTTTGCGCCATGTCTTCAATCAAGGCATACGCTTCTGTGTAATTCTTGTTCATTAAAGCTCCACCTGCAGCTGCATCAATAGACATCTTAGCGGTATAAGATAGGCCATTATAAAAAGTGTGGACTATGAGCCACTTCTCTACACCATGGTGGGGACAAAGTCTAAGCATTTCCTTGAAACACTCCCACGCATCATAAAGAGATTCCCCATCTTTTTGATTGAATCGTGTGATTTGGTTTCTTAGTTTAGCAGTTTTAGAGGGGGGAAAGAACCGGGCAAGGAATGCTTGCCTCATTTGATCCCATGAAGTGATGGAACCAACTTCAAGGGAATGGAACCAAGCGCTAGCTCTATCCCTTAAGGAAAAGGGAAAGAGATGAAGTCTTACGGCTTCTTGGTTCTCTTTTATGGTTCCGCTGATTCTTAGAAAAATAGAGATGTGTAAATTGGGATCCTCAGCGGGAGATCCAGAGAACTGATTTTGCTGCACCAAGTTAAGTAGTGCAGGTTGGATTTCAAAGTTGTCACCCTCAACCGTTGGGTACATAATAATAGCTTGCGGCTCATCCGTAGATGGTGTTGCATACTCTTTGAGAGTGCGGTCAGCCATGGCAGTATTATTTTGTGCGTCTCTCTTTCTTTTATGTAAAAACCTTTATATCTCGGGAATGAATTCAACAAGATTTCTAGTTTTTCGCATAAAAGGTTGAGAACCCAAGAAGTTAACGGTAACAGAAGGTAAGAAGTAGAAGAAAAAAATGAAAAAGAAAAAAGAAAGAATTCTAATCAAAAAGAAAAAGTTAATCAAATTAGTTAACTCCCCGGCAACAGCGCCAAAAACTTGATGGGATAAACCGCAAGTGCACGGTCTATCGAAGTAGTAATAAAAGAGAGTATCGTTCCGACAGGGAGTTTTTCAATTCAATTAACTTTAATTTGATGATTAGAAGAGAAGAAAGTTGTAAAGTAGAGGATTTCAGTTGGTTGAAGGTAAATATAATAATAAAAGGAGCCTTGGGATTATTGGTTCATCATAGTAACGAATCCTTCACAAACAAACCCTAAACTTCTAATTTCATATTTGGTTTACTTTCTAAAGACAAGTTTCTCTTTAGCGTATCAAAGCTTTTCTCGAAGTCAGTGAGTGTGTTCCTCTAACAATCAAGCCTATTCTCATGGTTGATTGTTATTAGAATCCTTGAAGAACGAAACTTTATATGTCTCAAGGTTTGCTAGACTATTCTCATGTTTCGCAACCCTTGTCTAATTTCACTTGTTCCAATATCAAAGCTCCGCGTTCACTTTATGAATTGATATTTGAGATGATGAATTAACAATTACAAAACCCTCCGTGTTCGCTTCCTAGTTCGGTAATTGTTAATTCATTATAAAAACGGTCAAATTAGATTATAAGGTAAACTTATATAAAATTAGGGTTTTTGGTTTGGTTTGATTTAGATTACGTCATTAGACTTATCCAACAATCCCAAGACAAGAGAAGTCTATTCACTCATGTTCATCGTAGACATAGAGAAGAAGAAGGAAAGCATAAAGTAAATAACAAGAAAGTAAAGAAATAAAAGAAGAACTTTAGTGAGAAAGACAATTGTCACTTATTGAATTTCAAGAAATAAAGATGATTTGTTTGTGATGGCTAGCTAATCTATTTATAGGATACATTCGACTTAAAATCTAAGCAATTACATCACTAGAATGTTCCACAAGCAACTATGGACTTTTTGGTCAAAACTAAATAGAGTAGCTTAAATCCTAAGCAAAAGCATCAAAAGGCACTCCTGGAGGGTGGCACAGCCATGTCAATCTTAGCACGAGCCGTGCCAAGCTTCTGACTTTGGGGAGATATATTTTTGTCTCCAAATCTTCGTATTTTTGCTCCGAATCAGCTCCAGACTCCTTTCTTTTACTCCAAGACTCAATCCATCAAATATTTATTCCTTAAATATAATAATATGCAATTGAAGTAAAATAGTTCAAAAAAGAAATAATATTAAAATAAAATAAACTTAAATCTAATTAAAACGAAACTGAATATTATACTAAAACTAACTAATTATTGACTCATCAGCTAGCAACTTCGATTCTGAAACAGAAATTAGATTTGTCAATTCAGATTCTAACCATCATCATCTTTTACTGCCTCGACAAATTCAGACTGTGACAATCAATTTTTCTTGTTTAACATAATTGTGACCAAGTCTGTTTCATCCGAATAAACCGCTTCTCAAAACTAGTTTGAACTAGTGATAAGTTTGACAGATCGTTTCCAAAACTATTTGGTTTATTTGCCTTTGTTACTGCTGGCTTTCTGCAATCTATTTACCAAAACTTTCTTCGTTACCTAAAATGTTGGTTCAGAATGGTGAAAAAGCCATCTTACTATAAAATTTGAAGCTTGTTGCGTGGCATATGACTTGTCGTTTAAGGCCTTGTATATGATCTCCATCAGTAGTGTTCCTAAGACGGCTTTATGAAAAATTCTTAGAGATAACTTATCGCAAAAGCACGATCCAAAATATAAGTTGTTACAATATTTTGATTGATCTTTATGATAGAATGAAATTTCAAGGTGTATTGTGTATGTTCAAAATTACAACTGAGTGTAATTTAGGCCAAACTCCAACATAAGGGATTTATACTTGAGAAGGTTATTATTAAGCGTTAAATAATAAGTTTTTTTCCTAAAAAATATAGAAAATTTTGATTTTATTCCCTACAAAATAAATTGGAATGTTTTTGCCCTCACAACATTTTATGTTTCATTTTTTTTATCTCTATTGAGCATAATATAAAAGGGTCATAATATTGACATTTATATAAACATAATTTGGCGATTAAGGACCAGCAACAAGAGGAAATTTTTTGGGAAAACAAAAACATCTTGTTGATTTATGGGCTAAAAATTTAAATTCGATGTATTTTTAAGAACGAAAAACTTATTTAACCTTATTATTTATCCATCTAGTCCCTCGATTCCCTTTCAAACAATAAGAGAGTAACAACTCATTGACTATTTTGATGGATTAAAAATAACTTAGAGACTGCTTCTTTTACCTTTATAGGTTAATAACTAAATTACAGTAAAAGTGATGGCTTGAATAAATGTTAGAGAAATGCTAGCAACACACATTCTAACACACACTCCTTAACTCACTCTCTTTGATTGGTTAAAATTCACATGGGACCCACCAAATTTGTTTGGGACCCACATGATTTGGTGGGACCTATGAGAATTTTAACCAATCAAAGAGAGTGTGTTGAAAAGTGTGTGTTAGAAATGTGTGTTGTTAGAATTCCTCAAAATATCGAATATGCATAAAGCACTGGGGAGATTGGTGGGGGCCAAAGTTTTTTTTGTATATTTTGAAAAATAAATGATAGATAACCATCTAATCCAACATTCGACGAGCGAAAGGGGGTGAATCTTTTCCTAATCCTTTCATTTCATTTTCATTTTTTTTTCTTGATATCCTTACGATCATAGTTCTTCTTGTCCATGAAATTGAAAATGAACTATTAGAGTTCGTCGAATTTTATGAAGCCTGTAGAAATTTAAATTAGAATATTTGCAATTTGTTAACACCAAAATTATAGAAGCAGGGTGACAGTAAGAAATTATGTACGAAATTATTTCTTCATCTATAGTTCATTTAACATTTTAAATCGTGGATTGTGTGTTTTTTCATTGGTTTATTAACTTTAGCTTGTTATCGAATTCTAGCGCGTGACCAAAAAAAGAATTCTAGCGCATGAAAGTTATGAAATACTTTAAGAGGGGGAAAATTAATCTTTGGGGTCCGACATCTCGTTGCATCATACAATTACACAATTTGTAATTTCTTAGCACTGATACCTTAAGAGTGCGACGATGGTAAGAAATTAGGTATGAGATAATTTCTTCATCTATATTTCAAGTTTGTATTTTAAATCATCGATTGCATTTATTTTTTCTATTGTTTTATGAACTTGAGATTGTTGTCAAGTGCTAGATCTTGAAAGAAAAGAATCATTTCAGAGAAGGAAAATCAACCTTTGGGTTCCAAGATCTCGTTGCATCATACAATTTTCAATTTATTAACACCAAAACCTTACGAGCACGACAAAGGTAAGAAATTAGGTATGAGATAACTCATTCATCCATATTTTAAGTCGGGGTTTTAAATCGCCAATCGCATGTCTTTTCTATTGGTTTATGAACTTGAGATTGTTGTCGAGTTCTAAAGCGTGAATGCAAAAAAAATAAAAAATATTACAAGAGAAGGAAAATCAATCTTTGGGGTTCGAGATCTCGTTGCATTGCACAATTACACAATTTGCAATTTCTAAACACCAAAACCCTAGAAGCGCGGGATGGTAAGAAATTAGGTATGACATCATTTCTTTATCAATATTTTAAGTTTGTATTCCAAACCATTGATTTCATGTTTTTCTATAGGTTTATGAACTTGAGCTTGTTATTGAGTATAAGAGTGTGAAACAACTGAAATATTTATACTAGCATCTAATTTGGATTTTGAATTCACACAATAATCATTCCACACCCTAGTGGTAACTTTGGGTTCAAAATTGATTTTATCCAAAATATAGAAGGTTTATCTCATTTACAATCTAGATTATCTTTTCAACACTTCATGTATGTTTGTTATCACATGAGTTTGTTAAAATCATGATAGCTTTTACAAAATTAAGGCAGTTTACCATAATTTTGCTAGACCTATTGTGATGTCAAACATACACTTTGAGGGTGCATGACGACCATTGTTTATTCTACTTTCCACATTATTAACCAGCAAATTAGGATAATGTATTTAATATCTAAAACACATATTTTAGTATGAACTACACATGATATTTTAGTTTATGTGAGATTGTCTCCATTATACAAATCAGACTGACTTATACATGGCTTACAAATGAAGACAATGTTATAAAAGAGTTGATATACGAATTTTATTTCATTTTTTTAATAATACAATATCAATTGAGTCTAACTAACAAAACCAGGCAATACAATTAGACATATTAATGATCTTATTTAGCTCATTCTAAAATTGAATATATTAAATATATGTTAATGTGTGACTTATCTTATTAGTGTGTTTTTAAATATTAATTTTAAATGGATAACGTATAATTAAATGGAATAGGACAAAAGATGGATTGATACTGAATATGTCTAGTGCGATTGTACACTGTTCACCTTCCACCTTCATCTTTGCTTTCTTCAACCTACGATAACCTTTCTTCTAGCCATCGCCTCTCTTTTTCCTTTTGCCGATCATCATGAAATCATCAATAAACCCTTGGAAATGTCTGATAGATGCTCCAATCACTTCAGATCATGCAAAAACCATCTTTGATAACCCTAATCCCCAAAACAGCTCCACCACTAAAGCCACCGCCTCTCCCAACATCTTACCTTTGAAACCCACCAATAACACAGGTAATTTGGAAAACACTACAACAGAACCAACCAACATGAATCACAAGCAAACCAAAACGTTTGCTCAAGCTGTTTCAAGTCTCTGTGATATCCCATCATCTCAGTTACCTCAAGCGGTCCTCAAAGGTGATAATTATGCTATTTCAATTCCGGAGGAGGAGTATCTTGTGGGATTAGAGACCTGCAAATACAATTTACAGGCACGGATCATATGGCCAAAAGGGTCCACCCCTCTCACTGTTGTTGCCTTGCGCGCCAAACTCTCTAGCTTATGGAAGGATCTCAACAGATGGGGAATCTCTTCTCTAGGTAAGGGTTTTTATGAGCTTACTTTTACTTGCCTTGAAGATGTAAAACGTGTTAGATCACTTCCATCATGGAATCTCAACCCTGGAATTATGAAGCTTTTCACCTGGTCAAAAGATTTTAGTCCTAACTTAATCAATAGCACTTCTGCACAAGTTTGGGTTAGAATCTATGGCTTGCCTCAGGAATATTGGAGGCCAAGAATTATGTTTGCTATTGCCAGTAGTGTAGGTACTCCCATATGTACTGACTCAGCCTCTGCTAAACCTATGATAGAGAGAACCTTTGGACAGTTTGCTAGGGTTCTTGTTGATATGGATGTCACTCAGATTTTAAGGTATAAGGTCCTTGTTGAAAGGAAAGACTTTGCTTTTTTTGTTGATCTTGATTTTGAAAACATTCCAGATTTTTGCAATCATTGTATGAAGATAGGCCATCATGTTAATGATTGTAAAAATCTAAAAGCCTTTACTGCTAAAGAAATAGAAGAAATTCCTAAAAGAAATACTGCTGTGCATAGAAATGATGTTTGGCAAAGAAAAGTTAATAATTCAAAACAGGGCAAGGTATCTTCTGATCCTATCATTGTTGAATCCCCTAAGAGGGATGAGGAAACTGTGAAAATTAGCAAGAATATGGCAGGTGACAAAGTCGGTCATAGTGGAACAAAAGACAGAATGGATTTGGTGCAACACAACTCTTTTGATGCCCTGTTGAGCAATGAGGCTGAAGTAGACCCCCACAAGCAAGCTAGGAGGGAGGCAGATACAATGTTAGAAAAAGAAGTCAACAATGAATTATCTGGCCAATCACACAGCAATGAAGATGACATTAGTTCTCATGATTCTGAGTTTGTTGATGCTACACAACAAATACATAGAAGTGATGATAATAGCAGCATGAACAATGATGAAAGTGAAGATAATGAGGAAGCTGATGACCATAACACCACACAGTTAACAGCTGCTGAAATAGAGATGCAAAATAGAAGGTTCCTCAATCAATCCTGGGCAAACATGCAAGAAAATGAGGAAGCTGAGCGCATTCTCATCAAACACTTAGAAACGGACCATCCTCAAATCAATGAAACACTTAGTGAAGTACCAACATGCAGTGATGGTTTCCAACTAGTGGTTGGTTCAAAGAACAAAAATCTAAAGAAGAAGAAATCAACTGTCAGTAGCGATTACGGTACAAGAGCTAAGGCTGTAAATCATAAAACTTTTAAATGAAGATCTTATACTGGAATATAAGGGGTTTAGCTAACTCCCCATCAAGGTTAGCTCTACAAAGACTTATTTTATTACATAGACCTGACTTTATATTCATCTCTGAACCTTGGATTGAATATGTTAATTTCCCTCAAACTTGGTTTCAAAGATTAGGGTTTAAGCTTTTTTCCTTCAATGAAAGAGGAAATCTTAAGCCTAATCTTTGGTGCTTTTGCTCAACTGACCTCAACCCTCATGTTATTGATATAGATGCCCAACAAGTCTCTTTCAATCTCCTTGTAAATAGCAACCTTCTTTTCTTCACAGCTGTTTATGCTTCAACTAGTAATTTGACAAGAAAAGACCTCTGGACCAAACTCAACTACCTTCAAACCAAATTCAATGCTCCCTGGACCTTCATAGGAGACTTTAATTCAATTTTAGGTGCCCATGAACATTCTGGATCTCTAACCCCAGCCAGACCCCCCATCAATGACTTCATCAATTGGACTGACACTTTTGACCTAACACATCTTCCAACCAAAGGAGCCTCCTTCACATGGGCCAATAATAGATCAGGCAGAAGACACATCAAAAGAAGATTAGACAGAACAATAGTGAACACCAATATGCTTGATCTCTGCACCTCTATTTCTTGCTCAACTCTAATCAAAACCTCATCTGACCATTATCCAATCCTTTTAGACTTCAAAACAGATTCCATCAGATTTGCTTCCTCTTTCAAATTTCTCAAGATGTGGACTCTTCACAATGACTGTAAACAACTTGTTTCTGATTCTTGGAAGATCAATGTTGTTGGTTGTCCAATGTATGTGCTCAGTGCTAAACTCAAAATTCTCAAAGGAAAGTTAAAGCAATGGAATAAAGATGTATTTGGAAACATTCATGAGTATGTAGAGGCTGCTGAAATCAAATTATCTGACATCCAAACCAAAATTAACCTTCTTGGCCACTCTGACATCCTTATGAATGAGGAGAAGCAAGCTCAAATCGATCTTGATCAGGCCCTAAACAAGCAAGAAATCTTCTGGAAAGAGAAAGCCAGATTGAACTGGCATGTGAATGGTGACAGGAACACTAGATATTTTCATAGAATAACAAAAATCAAGAACAAAACAAAAGTGATTTCCTCAATTAGAAACTTAGAAGAAATTATTACTGATCCACAAAGAATTTCTAACCATGTTGTTAATTATTATCAAAACCTTTTTTCTACTAATTTTGTTTTGCAGGATTCTTTGCTTGTAGAAGAAGTCATTCCTCCACTCATTGATGATCAAACTAATCACTTGTTAACTATGCTTCCTTCTGAAGAAGAGATTAAAGCAGCTGTGTTTTGTCTAAACAGTGAGAGTGCTCCTGGCCCGGATGGATTTGGTGCAAACTTCTATCATACTTACTGGGAGATTATTAAAATGGATGTGATAGCTGCAGTTCTTGAATTCTTTCATACAGGTTGGCTACTACCTAATTATAATGCAAATTCTCTGGTTCTTATCCCTAAAAATCCCAATGCGGATACTGTTGATCAATATAGACCCATAGCTTTAGCAAACTTCAAATTTAAAATCATATCTAAGGTCATTGCTGATAGACTTGCAAATATTCTCCCTAACATTATATCTGTGGAACAAAGAGGATTTATTAAGGGTAGGAATATAAAAGATTGCATAGCTTTAGCCTCTGAAGCCATCAATGTTTTAGATAAAAAGAGCTTTGGGGGTAATCTGGCTTTAAAGATTGATGTGTCAAAAGCTTTTGATACCATAAATTGGGAATTTTTGCTTAAAGTTCTAAATTGCTTTGGTTTGAATGCTACATTCTGCAATTGGATAAGTTCCATTCTCCATTCAGCCTGCATTTCAGTTTGTATCAATGGATCTCAAGAGGGTTTCTTCAAATGTAAGAGAGGGGTCAGACAAGGAGACCCTCTCTCACCCCTTCTCTTTTGCATAGCTGAGGAAGTTCTAAGTAGGGGAATATCCAAGTTGGTTTCTGAAAACAAGCTTGACCTCATCCGTGCATCAAGAAATGTCAAGCTACCCTCTCATTGTTTTTATGCCGATGATTTGATGGTTTACTGCAAGGGTAACATCTCTGGACTAGCAGCTCTAAAGGACCTCTTCACTAGGTATGCAAATTGTTCTGGCCAAATAATGAATCTCAGAAAGTCATCAATACATGCTGGAGGAATTTCTCATCAAAGACTGAACATCATTGTTAATCTGCTAGGGTTTTCTTTGGGATCCCTTCCTTTCACTTATCTTGGTGCACCCATATTCAAAGGTAGGCCTAAGAGAATCCATTTCCAATCAATTGCAGATAAAGTAAAAATTAAACTTGCATCTTGGAAGGCCTCTCTCCTCTCTATTGCAGGCAGGGTCCAACTTGTTAAAGCAGTGGTGCAATCTATGCTACTTCACACTATGTCAATCTACTCTTGGCCAATCAGCTTGCTCAGAGAAATAGAAAAATGGATAAAAAATTTCATATGGAGTGGAGATATAACAAAGAGGAAAATTGTTACAGTTGCTTGGAAAAAGATTTGTGCACCTTATGAAGAAGGAGGATTAAATATAAGATCTCTGGTTTGTTTAAATGAAGCTACCAACCTAAAGCTTTGTTGGGACCTCTTGCAATCTGAAGAACAATGGGCAAAAATTCTTAAGAGTAGAGTTCTTAGAGATACACAGTGTATCAATTATCATATCTACTCTTCCATTTGGAGTGGTATCAAAATGGAGTTCCAGGTTATTAGAGAAAATTCGTCTTGGCTAGTGGGGGATGGAAAGAAAATCAACTTTTGGTTTGATAATTGGTGTGGAGATTCCTTATTCCAAACACTTAATGCTACTACTGATTTGATTGCTCCTTTCCCCTCTTCATTGAGTAATTACATATTTAACAAACAGTGGAGCATTCCTCATTCTTTAAACCATGTTTTTCCTCATTTGAGAAACATTGTGAATCAAGTCATCCTCCCTTTTAATGAACAAGCTGATGGTCTGGTGTGGAAACACAATTCAACAGGAAACTTATCTCTTAAGGATGCCTTTGAATTCAAAAGAAAGCATCTTCCAAAGCTCAACTGGACCAAAATAATTTGGTCAATTGACATCCCTCCTTCAAAATCCCTTCTTGCATGGAGACTCATGCATGACAAGCTTCCCACAGATGAGAATTTGTCCCTCAGAGGCTGCTCTCTTCCCTCCATGTGCTCTCTTTGCAGGACAAATTTGGAAACATCTTTTCATCTTTTTTTACAATGTCCTTATGCAGTTAATATCTGGAGATGGTTTGCTTCGATATTGAACATCAATTTGCAATTCCAAACTTTTGAAGATATCTGGAAAATTTGTTCCAGAAACTGGAACCCTCAATGTAAACTTACTATTACTGCAGCCACTATCAACATCCTCAATGCTATCTGGTTTGCTAGGAATCAACAAAGGTTTCAAGACAAGAAGATTCATTGGAAATCATCCATCACCTCCATTATCTCAAATGTTTCCCTGTCTAGTAATCTCTCTCAAACAGTAGCTTCATCATCTATTACTGATTTTATCATCTTGAAGAAGTTTAATGTGTCTATCCATCCTCCAAAGGCTCCAAAGATAATAGAAGTTGTCTGGCATCCGCCCATCTTTGATTGGATTAAATGTAACACAGACGGAGCAGCTACAAATACAACCTCCTCTTGTGGGGGAATTTTCAGGAATAAAGACTCTAAGTTTCTTCTTTGCTTTGCAGAAAACACTGGTATTGGAAGTGCTTATCATGCTGAACTTTCTGGAGCAATGAGAGCAATTGAAATTGCCGCAAGTCATCACTGGAAATCTCTATGGCTAGAATCAGACTCAGCCCTGGTGGTAAGTGCTTTTAAAAATCATTCCCACATTCCTTGGAGACTGAGAACACGTTGGAAGAACTGCTTGCATACTATTAGTACCATGAATTTTTTGGTTACACATGTGTATAGAGAGGGTAATTGTTGTGCTGATGCTTTAGCCAATATTGGTCTCACGATAAATCATCTAACTGTTTGGCTCGAGATACCTGATAGTATTAGAAGTTTTTATGTTCAAAACAGGCTAGGGTTACCTAGTTTTAGGTTTGTAAACTTTTGAAGAGGTTTGGTTTGGTCCCCCTCTTTTTTGCGTTGTATTTGGTCTTTCTCTTCTGTTTTTTTAATATATTTTGGGTAGTCTTAGCTCACTGCTAAGCTACCTTTGTTTAAAAAAAAAAATATTAATTTTAAATATATAATGTAAATCATTGTTTTGAAAAAAATCATGTGAATCATTTTAATATTCAATAGCATAACAATCAATTGTTTCCCGCAAAAAGCATCAATTGTATAAGTTTTCTTCACCTCAATTTTCATGTCTCTTTTCTCCTTATAGAATACATTTTTTTTTTCTATTTTTAATTTGATTTTTTGAATTGTTTGCTAATTCATTAATTATTTTATTTTAATGTGAAATCCATACATGATTGGTTGTTGTGATTTTCAATTTTTTTACCTTAAAAATATTAATTGTCATGGTAAAAAAAAAATTAAAATTATTTGAAAACAAGCTAAATTTTAAATAGTTTTAAAGGTGGCATTATATTTCAATGGACGTTAACGGAAAGCTAATTTACCTTGTGAAAGAAACTTGTGCACATATACACAGTCAAAACATGTAGTATAATAAGACCGTTAACTTGACAGTTGTTAGTGCAACCTCCAATATTATTTAAATTTACATGATATCAATTTATAATATTTTAAAGTAGCCAAATCTGAAATTTTTAAGAAACAACCATGAAGGGATTTCACATTAAAAGAAAAAAGTTTATGGTTTATAAACATTTTAAGAATCAAATTATTACTAGAAATGATGATTTCTAGAAGGATCAAATGGATTTGTAAATTAGTGAACAAGAAAAGAAATACAATGAATGCTTAGTTTAGTGCTTACTCACAAAAAACTGTTGACCAATGTGAAAACATAAATTGTTAATCTTTACCTTTTTAGACGTGTCGGCGCCATTCAATTCACATGTGCATGGGTTAAAATTTAGTATAAATAGAACCCTTACTCCCCCCCAAATTAGAGGCACGATTTTAAAGTTAGAACCAATTACTTGTGTTATTGCACTCAAATATAATTTCATAACCTTGTCTTTGTTTTTTTTGCTTTTGTTTTGTTTTTTAATTTTTAGTTTGAATTATTGTATTTTAGTTTGATTTGCCTTGAATATATTGAGATTTGCAATTTCTAATATATTTTTTTTTGAAGGAAAAAAATATTAGAAATTGCAGATCTCAATTTATTTATTCTAAATAACGGGTTGTCCCGTAGTTACATAATTCACCGACATGATTTAAGATTAGGGGGTATCATAACCCAAGATTAGGGATTTTTTAGAATAATATTTGATTTTATTTATTTTGAAAGTGAAATATTTTTTTTTTGATCAAGCAGAAAATGCATATAACTACAGGATAGGCCTGCACCAGAAAACAACAAATGTCTTTACATGTTTAATCTGAAAAAATTAAGACCTAAACTGTCCCTGTGAAGTAATGCGAGAACAAAAAGGGGGGGTACATCCCAGTATTGAGAAGAGAAAGGTGCTAGCCCTTTACCATTTATAGCAGAAGCGTCCGCAACCATGTTTCCTTCTCTCAACACATGGGTACAGACACAATTTATAGATCGGGCCAAAACAAACAGTTATTCCAACGAGATTTCAACTTCCAGGGGACATTGGCTTCTAGCTTGATTTGATTCTATACATAATAAATAAAAGTATGATAATATGGATATTAGGTGGAGGGTTATGAGTAAAATTGGTTAACATGTCGGTATTCCATCAACATTGATCAAGTGATGACTAATGAAAGTTTAACTTAAATACCTAATTAGATAAATATAAAATAGTTCAAAAATTGGTTTTTTAATTTTTAGTTTGAATTATTGTAATTTAGTTTGATTTGGCTTGTTTTTGTTGTGTTTGATTGAGTTTTTAATTGGTGGTTTAGATTAAATGGATCAAATTAGTTATTTTTTTTATTCTTGGTGTTTGAATTGAGTTTTTATTTGTCTTCAATTTTTTGGTGCTAATTTTGTTGTTCTAAGTGATTTTTTTTTTAAAAAAATTATTTAATTTTGGGAGTAATCTTGTGGTTTGGTTATACAATTCTTAGATGAGATTGGTGAATGCTAAGCTTTGATGCCAAAGAGGTGTGAGCTCTCTAATAAAAGAGCTTGACTCTGTAAACCTCAACGGACATGGTTCAAATCATCCCACCAGAGAGAGTTGTAAAAGCACCTGACTTTGACGTATGATACATTTTTTTGTGCTTACTCACCAAAAGTTGTTGACTAGTGTTATCCAATTCACCTAGTGGGATTGTTTGATGTTTATGTTCTTGAGTTAGAATTTGGTATAAATAAGACCCCTTACTCCCTGAATTAGATACATAGTTTTAAAGTTAGAACAAATTACTTGTGAATATGTTTAGTTTGTGTTGCTCCACTCATGTATAATTATGGCTTTGTCTTTGTTTCTTAGTTTTTTTGATTTGTTTTTTAATTTTGAATTTGAATTATTCTAATTTAGTTTAATTTAGTTTTTATTTTTTTCATTGATATTGTAATTGATGATTTGGATTAAATAGACGAGGTTAGTTTTTTTTATTCTTTGTTTTTGAATTGAGTTTTTATTTTCATCAATTTTTCTGATTTTGATGTTAGAGGATATTTTTTTTTAAAAAAAAAAAAGTTTTAATTTTGGGGGAAATGTTGTGGTTTGGTAATAATTTTTTTTCTTTGGATGAGATTGGTGAATGCTCGACCTTGTTTTCAAAGAGGAGTCAACTATAATAAAAAAGCTTGACTCTGTAAACCTCAATGGACATGGTTCAAATCATCCCACCAGAGAGAATTGTCAAAAAGTTTGACTTGGCCGAATGATACATTTTCTTATGTTGTGTTTATACCTCCCATATACATTTTATCTTTTGAGATTCTTCTTATGGGTTTAATCCTATATCATTTCTCTTTATTACCCTCTCTCGGTTTTATCAAACTGGATCTTCTTCGTTTTATTTGTTTCTTGGTTTTCATCCATGTGCTTCTCTTTCATCACAACTTGTTATTAACATTTTTTTTGCATGTGCTTCTATTGTTTCTTGGTTTTAAAGCAATAAACCTGTTATTCAACACATATACTGAATGTGAAGTCCATTGTTCGTCTCTTTCAATGTCTCATATTTCACATTGTATTCAGACTACTTTGATTATATAGAAATATTTGTCTTTTGGCTTTAATTTCTGCAATTATACGTCTATAACCGGCATATTTATAAATTTTAATGTCGACAATAAACCTTAGATATGATTAATCTCCATGGTATTCTTATTCCATTTATTTTTTTCATATTAAACACAGACGTTGAACTCTTCGCAGGGATTTATTCTCATTTCACATCACCGTTGATGATTGTGAATTACCTATTGTTCATTAATAGTATAATTCTCGTGACTCCGAACATCATCCTCTAATCTCAACCGAATCTTTCATAGAGTCGTCTTGTACATTGGTACCATATGGACCTGGTTCTTGTTCGACAAAGTAATTCATGAAGATAGTTAGCCTCATTGAAGCTCTATCTTTGTATGTTTACTTGATGTCTCGAGTAATTTGTGGAAATCATTTTATAAGTATTATCCAGTTGCTCACTTGATATTAAAATAGTTGGAAGTTATGTGGGGTTGGTTAAGGTAGTTAAACTAGAGTTAGTAGGTTGGTTAGTTAGTTAGGGAGTTAGTTACTCCAAGTTACTCTAGAAATAAGCTACCTCATTGTAGCAATTCAATCGTTCTTTTATCAATCTATTCATTTAACCATGAATTTCTATGAGTATTCTTCTCATGAATACAACTATGTTTGCTATCTTACTTACATAGTTACATCTATGATCTTCATCCTTATGATTCTACGATTTTCTACACTTGAGTTATGACATGAATGAGTAAAAACTTCAGGCTTTAATGTGTCTAAAAGTTTCTGAACCAATAGCTGCCACAGACAGTGATAAAATATCGGACAATCCTTCCAATGTTGCTTTAATGGATAGCAATCCAATTGAGGGAATATATGATAAGGTTGGAAAATTAAATCTATTTCATTTGGTGTGAATTTTGTGTATAACTTTTCATGTATAATTTTTTCATGTAAGTTCAAACTATTTCATTTGCTTTAATGTATATGTTGTTTTTGGATTTCCAAACTGTTAAATTTGGATTTCCAAATTCTGTTATCTACCGAAGTTGTTACTAGGTTGAGTCACGACCAGGTCGCTCTCTTTAAGACGTTTCGTGGCACTACCCAAAGTTGTGCAAGGTAGACTATCAACCACGCCGCCTCCAGGATAAAACAAGCCCAGCTACAACTGTTCGATTAACTACTGCACTGTAGAAAAATCGTTCGAGAATTACACCCTCAAAATATGGCTCAATCGTTTGATCGAAGCCACTCGATACGGTACGTAACCGCTCTATTCGAAACCGTTCAAATTAATATGGTATTATTACCATTCTATTATGGTGCTGAGACCACTCAAATATGGTGTTACCACCATTCTAACTTCTCCAAAACATGAATATGGCACTACGACCACTCAAATATGGTGATACCACCATTTCTCTTTAAAATAATATATATATACTGTTAAGATCATTCTTTAATATGATCTTAATAGTACTCTATATTCCGAAGAATCATATATTATCGAAGGGAATATGAACCTAAGACCAAGGGACTATGGTCTTAAGAACACTCTTAATACCGAAGGGACAGAAAGGAGTAGAAGAAGAAGAACGATTTGTTAAAATCGAAAGGGAGAAGAGAGAAAACCGCACAGGAAGCATCAACTGTGAGATTTTGGTGTGAAGAATGAGTGGGGCGAGCTCTCCTTTTATAGGCAGAGTTACTTGGGGATTAAGTTTGCTTAATCCTTAAGCAAACGCGTTTTACGCGTGACTTGGGGATTAAGTTTGCTTAATCCTCAAGCAAACGTGTTTTCTTAATTGGAAATATCCGGAAGCTTCTGGATACGGGTTTGGATCGGGTCGGAATGTAACACATCAATTTGTTACGCGTAACGCTTTCGTATAATGAAAAATTAATTAATTAATTAATTAATTTAACATTTTAAAGTGACAAAAAAATATATATCAATTTTTTTAAGCGTTCACCCGTTCACAAAATTGGGTACCCCAAGGGCACACCCTTGGAGATCACTTTTCCCATATATAAACACTTACTAGTTGGGGTGACCCTTCAATGTGGGACATTTTTAAGTCACACCCACACACTAGTTTTTTCATAGTGTTTTTCTTTCCAATTTTCTTCACTAGAATTAACTAGTGTTCCAACAATCCCCCACTTGACTTCAAAATGGTTTCGAGAAATAACGTAAAACGTTTCCATAAGATTTGCTAATATACAAAGGTGTCGCCAACAACTTGAACCTTTGCATAGTGGAAGGTATTCTGATTTAACAAGAGTTGCTTACAGCATTGAACTCTATCTCAGACATAGAATCCACACACAAACCTTTTCATAGGTGTATTCTAAAAGCCCGTGCGTTTTAAGGCCCTGCACGTGTATCCCGGTTTTAACGAATGCTCTAGGAATTCTGCCTCGAAATTCCATAGGACTGGCCTAAGTTCCACATTCGTATAGGTGAGTCTATCAAGGGTACTCCTGTAGCTGTGTACCCCACTCAACATAGAGTATAGATCTCATTAAGAGTTACTATTACCTCATCCTTCTTTCGCTGCAGGATCATGCTTTCTATATTCTTTCTCTCATAGCATGTTCTACCACTTCATGACTTGTTTTTACCCATTGAACCTATTTCTTGGGATCTCCAGTCATGTAGGTCGGGTTACCATCACTTGTGGGCTATAGGCATTAGTCCCATCCTACTGGATGTTTCTTGGACTTTCTCTCTATTAAGTCCTTTCGTCAAAGGATCAGCTAAGTTTTCATTCGTACGTACAAAATCAACTCTAACCGCTCCATTTAGAGATACACTCTCTAATCGTGCTATGTTTTCGCCTTATCTGTCGTCTCTTACCATTGTAATAACGATTCTTAATCTTTGCAATAGCCGCGGTACTATCGCAATGAATTAACATAGCCGGTAACGGTTTCTCCCATAAAGGGATTTCAGCTAGCAAGGATCTTAGCCAACTTGCTTCTTCACTAGTTTTCTCTAGTGTTCTCATCTCAGATTCATTCCATAGTGGACTGAGTCAATATCATTTGTTTTAACAAACAACTCCTCTAGTGATGCTCAATGTGCAAACACTAGTCACTAAATATTCATCTGAAAGATGTTCAATTCTATATCTTGTACCATTTAAGTACAATATGTTACTCCTAGTGAAGTAATCTTAGAGTCATAGTCTTCTTAAGGCACCTCATGACTCTTTCTATAGCATGGCAATGCTTCTCATCCGTCTACTAGTAAACTTGCACAAGAGTTTCACGACATCGACAATGTCGGATCTAATACATTCAGTGGCATACCTAAGTGCTGCCAATGATGCTCGTATATTCTGTTTTTCTAATTCCATCTCAAGTGTTCTTACACTTGGATCATAATATGTGATTGCAAGTTTACATTTCTTTAAGATCTTCTCAACTTTGTGAGAATTATCAAAAAAGTTATCTTTTCTGATCTAGTAATCTTGAAACCAAGAATTACTTCAATTTTTGTTTAGGTCTTTCTTATCAATGTTGTTGATAAACAATGATTTCACATAATTCATAACATGAATCTTTCAATATGAGCAAGTCGTCTTCATAGAGATATATGATCGTGCAAATATTATTTGTCACTTTCATTCACTTTATACTCATTCGATAACATTAGAATGTCAAATTTTTCATGCCATTCCTCAGGAGTTTATTTTAGACCATTCAAATAATTATCTAACTTACAGACCTTGTTTTCTTGTCCATCAATTACAAAATTTTTCAGGTTGTTCCATATAGACTTGTTCTTCTAGTTCACCATAAAAAGACAACTTTCACATCCTTTTGGAGTACTATCGAGTTATAAACGGCGGCTAAAGGGACTAGTACTCTTATGGATATGATTTTCGTGACTGGTGAATGAATGTCGAAGAAGTCTATATTTTTCTCTTTGTTTAAAACCTTTGACTACAAGGAAAGCCTTGTATTCATCAACCGTACCATCAGGTTTTAGTTCCTTTTTTTTCAAAAATCCAAATACAACCGATTGGTTTTGCAACTATGAGACAAGTCAACCAAGTGTCATGTTTTGTTAGACTCTAGAAAATTCATTTCATCGTTTATTGCTTTTGCCATAATTCAGCATCCAATGAGGATATAACTTCTTTAAGGCTTAATGAATCTTCTTCCAATGTATAAACCAAGTTCATACTCTTTAGCAATTTAAGCTTTCTTACCTCCTTGAGGTTATAACATCTTGTATGATGTTTTCATAACTATTTCTAATTACATGAATGTGATTAGATATAGTGCCCCCCACTAGTTCTTAATTTTTAAAGGGAAATTTATTTTGCCCCCACTAATGTCGTGCTCCCATTAGAGCCCCCACTAGTGCCCCCACTATTCTTTAGTTAAAGGGGTAAATATTTACATAGAATTCGACATCTTTTAAATTCTATGATCACTTTAACATTTAGGTCATAAAACCTATATGTTTCGTTATTTATCGCATACCTGATGAATACATATTCATAGGCTCTACTAGTGAGTTTAACTCTCTTGGGGTCCAAGATCTAAATATAGTCCAGACAATCCCAAGTTCAAAAAATAAGACAAGTTGGATTGTCTTTTCTTCAAAAATTTCTTAATTAGAATTTTTGTTCTTAGACTTGGGAACTCGTCAAGCTCATCAATTTTATTTTCCAAAATTCACAGTCATCAATAAATATGATAAAAATATCATTTTATCATTTCTAATTTATGTGTCATCAAATTAACACATATCATAATTTATTATGTTTAGAGATTCAATTCTCTAAATTCTGATTTATATGAACTTTTGGTTCATATTTCTTGACTGCAATAAATAAAATTGTCTAATCATATAACGTTGGAATTAAGTCCAAGTTACTCAAGTTTAAAATTAAACGCTTGTTCACACAATAAATTTTGATATGTCAAATATTAAAATCACACAACTAATAAAATAGAAGGAGAGTTTAATTTTGAACATACCATCAAAGACGTAGTCTTTTTCACAAGAGTGCATGGAATACAAGTCATTAGACATGTTCTTATAGGATCAAAATCCTAACATAATTGAGTGTTCTAGTTTATATATATGTCTACCAAAAATTGGTGCTCAAGCTAATAGTTATAATCAAAACGTAAATATATGTTCAATAATGAAATTTACCAAAAGTAAATTAGTTAGTTTGATGTGCTGAGCAGAAGCAAATTTTGGTAGAGTAGGCACACAATGCTATGTTCACTACAAGAAAATTGTGTTTTAGATTCAGCAGGAAAATGGATGCTAAAAGGCAAATTGTGGATGCTAATAGCCTTTTAGAGTCAGTATAGAGTCCAAAAAATTGACGACAGTAAAAGCTTGGATGCTAAACACTAGCTTCCTACTGACGCTAAAATAGCATCTTCAAAAGTGGACGCTAAAATTGAAGCTAATTCCTATTAAAAGTGTATATAAATGTAGACGCTACTTAGCATTCACAAGTCATGGACGCTACAACAATGACATCAGTTACATTTTTAACCGACTTAAAAAGTCCTTTTATAAAAAAAT
Source organism: Medicago sativa (assembly GCF_051527215.1). Taxonomy (NCBI): domain Eukaryota; kingdom Viridiplantae; phylum Streptophyta; class Magnoliopsida; order Fabales; family Fabaceae; genus Medicago; species Medicago sativa. Next base: position 60,146,048 of record NC_140752.1, read on the forward strand.
AAAAAAAATATGAATTTCCTCACTACATATATACTGGTGATCAAATAAACGATAAACATTTTACTAAAAATCATCACTTAAAGTTCCCCATCAATTGAAATAACAAACAAACAAAAACCAATGACTTAATAGTTGTTACTTATCGTCTCAAAAGACATCTATCCTTTGGAGAGACATGCTGATTTAAGATAAACAATTATTCATGTGTTGCATAAAACCGACACTCGCTAAATTGAATTAAACAACTCCAACAAACCTTATTCATCATTCCAAATACAAAAAACCTGCCGTTAAGGCTTATTATCTATGATAGTCACTGATCTCTAGAGTATAACACTAAGACATAGAATTTTACCATAGTTGGAGCTTCGTCTAAAAAGGTTTAAGGAAACAACCCTTATGATAATTCAATAGCAGCACCATGACCCACTTTTTGAAGATCAAACTCGCATGGAAGTGCATACCTGTGGGACATCATGACCAGAGTTACTTATGAGTACATACAAATTTTGTTCCCTGTACAAATCTATTGTCAACAAGATTAAGTAACTAAGAAGCATCATTGCATGATAATCTAGAAAACACTATCTCAGTCCATATGATAATCCATAGTAGGAATCACCAACATTCTATTTTATTTCCAACAACCTATAGATTGGAATCATCAACATTCAAAACTAACACATGATTGGAAAATAAAAGAAATTGGCCTTAGGTCTTAAAGAACATAATGATGTATCTATGATAGCTCAAAAGAATAGAAGAATGAGCTAGTCCATATTGAAGAAGTGGAATTATCAAGATATGGCCTTAAAATTGGACAACATAAACTTACCAGCAAACTCAATCTAGGCTAAGGCATGCTTCTCCGGTGAAGAGTTGAAGGCATAAGTTTGATTCAATATAGCAGCCTAATAAAAACAAAAATATTCACATTCCTATCTAGACTTAGAATTTAGATACAAATCTTTAAACAGAAATAATTATAATCTAAATAAACAAATGTATATTTGGAATTAAACAAAAACAAACTGACCTCTCGAATCTGAAAATCATAGTATATAAACCATCATGGACCATTCTTTGAGAGTAATCTGAAAATGTAAAAGCATGAATTGTTCAACAAAACATTAAAAAAAGAGCTTAAATGTTACAGCTAGAAGATGCAAATGTAGTTTATTGAAATTCAAACCATACTAACCGGTGAGGCATGTTGAAACTAGATGAAAAAAACACCGGCCCAATGGAGCCTCAATAAGTAAATGTATCCCAGGCCTATGTAAAATGAATTAGGATTAAGTTTTACTATCCAAAGGAAAGACAAAAACTCAAAAAGTAAAGGTATCTCAGGCCAATTTAAAAGGAATTACAAATATTTTAACTATCATTTATTCATGAAGTGTTCCAACATGCTCATCCTCTAATTGAACCCCAATTTTCAAGTAATTAAAGCGATGGCCCATGCCAGATAACACATAACTCATAAGCAAACACAGAAACTGTAAATTTAAACACAACAGTTCAATATCTAGTCAACCATAATCTATGACGAGGAAACATGGATATGCGCCACCCTATGATAAGCTGAAGTAGAAAGAAAAAAAAAACATAACAGTTAACAGAGTGAGCAAAGCAGCAAGCGCGACAAGATGAATAGATGCACGGAGAAACTAGATGAAAAAGAAATTTGGAGGAGATGAAAATTTCTTGTTTAGAAAGAGAGTTTTTGAGACTTGTGTTTGCCTAACCTATACCCTTCTTCTCAATTTCGCTTCAGTCCCCTATTGCCTCTTTTCCATTTCCTTTCCCCTTCCCAAAACGTGTTTTCTTTTCCCTTCTTTCTAGATGCTTCCCTTCTTCCTCTTTTTATTATGTTTATTTATTTTATTTTGTAACACTTCAGCAGAGTGGGCTTACCCTATAAGCATCATGTGAGGCCCTCTAGATCATTAAATATGTTAATATTAGATTTTCTTTACTAGTACCCTATATATAATTATATTCTACATAACTAGATATGATATTATACATACATTTACTTATACAAGTATGCATTAATAAATTGTAGTTACTCTTGAACTATGGCTTTCTGAGATAAAATACATAAAATTTATTTGGATATATACATACAAATAATACAATCTTCCTAAAATTGAAATTTAATATTACACACCGTACAAAATTTAAGTTTCTGCATAAAAGTCTTATCTCCATCAATAACTTAGAAGAATATTTTTATCAAAATTAAAATAGGAGGGTATTACAGAGAGCGAAGCTACAAACCTTCACAGATTAGGAACGACAACCCTCACGTATCTTGGATAGGTCTGATGGATCTGCTTGCTATGGAAACAGAATTGATAAGCTTGAATTTATAAGAAATTGCAAGTGGCAGCACAAAATTAACAAATAAGCTTTCCTGTAAAAGAAAGTGATAGTTTCCAACATTAACAGGACCAACCAGGACACTCTCCAATAACTGGTCATAAGTCTCATCCTCAACAGATCCAACATAAATGAACTTCCATTCCAAATCTGTGACAACTCAAAACAGAGTAATATTATAGTGAAGCAGATAGAAAAATAGAGTTTGTTGTGAATTTTTACATGATATTATCCTTGTCCTTGTCCAAACACATTAATACCAAAGTCATTGCTAGCATAAAAATCCAGAACCTTAGATTGATAGAGCTCAGGCCTATAATATATGGTTGTTACAGATTATAAACAATTGGAAGGGAATAAATGTATTGACTACAAATTACCAAATCCACAGATCAATTTAAAAAGAGGAAGAATACTAATTTGCTTAATACAAAAAATAGATCCAAAACATGTTATTATTACTAAAACCCATTCCCTAAAAAATGCCCTGTAAATCTCAGTACCAAAGACCTAACTTTTTTATCCCTATTTTGATTATCATGAGTACACAAACAAAATTCCCTAAGAAACAATAAGAGACCATCAGAAATCACGAACAAAATGCCCAAAAAATATCAGAAACCCTAAAAACTAATGAATAGAAACAGAAAAACCCAACATATATAGAGAAGAAACGATTCAATTCATAAGAGTAGAGAACAACGGATTTGAGAGAGAAAAGAAAGATACCTATTCAAACACATAAACGATTTTGGCTCTGAACAGCTTCAACGAACGAAGCAGCGAACAACGAAGGGCCAAAATCGAAGCAGCGACAGACACAATTTTGGGTATGAAAGATTTGCCTCTGAACGGTGAAACAAAGAAGCTCTGAACGGCGGAGAACGTTTTGGTTCGAGTTTATTTTTTTACGGATCTGAGATTTTTATTGGATCTGAGATTTTTTTGTGAAGTTTTGGCTCTGAAGGTTTTAATGAAAATGTGAAAAAGTACTGAAAAAGAAAAGGATAAGGGAAATCTTAAAATTAAAGTGGAAAAAAAAAAGAGTAAAGTAAGAAAAAAAAATCTAAAAAATTTAGCTTCAAGATATATGGACTCTAAATAAATAATTAAATTAAAAAACATTAGAATCCAAAAATATTGTTTTTAGCATCCACCCGATTGAAGCTAAATTGCATAAAAATAATGAATTGAAAAAAATGTATTTGCATCAGAATTTGTGGATGCTAAACTGACACTATTAGCATCAGAAATGGTCTGATGCTGAAATTTCTGAAGCTAAATCATAGTTTTCTTGTAGTGGTTACACTCAATTTTCAATTAGAACCTTAACGTCCTTGTCATTGCACTGTACAAAAATTTCCAATACTTGACAGTTAATTATATCATGCCGATCAGTTATTTGTTACGCTAAATACTTCTCTTTTGTCAAGTGGAAATTAAAGCACGATGCATCAACCAAAGCAACACACGAGGTTCTATTCTTCAACTATTCACAGTCCGATTCTTATTTCGAAATTAAATTTCAAAGTCGTATATGTGAATTTCTTAGTGTTGTTGTTATAACAACAAACACTTCTTCGTTTCAGTCGAAAGATGTATTTTTATAGCTTGATTTATCCTTAATTTATTTAGGGACAACTTAACCTCAATAAGTAACTTCTTCGGTAGACATAGCATATCGAAACGTCTTAAAATTGTTGTTTTTGGATTTCCAAACTGTTAAATTTGGATTTCCAAATTCTGTTATCTACCGAAGTTGTTACTAGGTTGAGTCACGACCAGGTCGCTCTCTTTAAGACGTTTCGTGGCACTACCCAAAGTTGTGCAAGGTAGACTATCAACCACGCCGCCTCCAGGATAAAACAAGCCCAGCTACAACTGTTCGATTAACTACTGCACTGTAGAAAAATCGTTCGAGAATTACACCCTCAAAATATGGCTCAATCGTTTGATCGAAGCCACTCGATACGGTACGTAACCGCTCTATTCGAAACCGTTCAAATTAATATGGTATTATTACCATTCTATTATGGTGCTGAGACCACTCAAATATGGTGTTACCACCATTCTAACTTCTCCAAAACATGAATATGGCACTACGACCACTCAAATATGGTGATACCACCATTTCTCTTTAAAATAATATATATATACTGTTAAGATCATTCTTTAATATGATCTTAATAGTACTCTATATTCCGAAGAATCATATATTATCGAAGGGAATATGAACCTAAGACCAAGGGACTATGGTCTTAAGAACACTCTTAATACCGAAGGGACAGAAAGGAGTAGAAGAAGAAGAACGATTTGTTAAAATCGAAAGGGAGAAGAGAGAAAACCGCACAGGAAGCATCAACTGTGAGATTTTGGTGTGAAGAATGAGTGGGGCGAGCTCTCCTTTTATAGGCAGAGTTACTTGGGGATTAAGTTTGCTTAATCCTTAAGCAAACGCGTTTTACGCGTGACTTGGGGATTAAGTTTGCTTAATCCTCAAGCAAACGTGTTTTCTTAATTGGAAATATCCGGAAGCTTCTGGATACGGGTTTGGATCGGGTCGGAATGTAACACATCAATTTGTTACGCGTAACGCTTTCGTATAATGAAAAATTAATTAATTAATTAATTAATTTAACATTTTAAAGTGACAAAAAAATATATATCAATTTTTTTAAGCGTTCACCCGTTCACAAAATTGGGTACCCCAAGGGCACACCCTTGGAGATCACTTTTCCCATATATAAACACTTACTAGTTGGGGTGACCCTTCAATGTGGGACATTTTTAAGTCACACCCACACACTAGTTTTTTCATAGTGTTTTTCTTTCCAATTTTCTTCACTAGAATTAACTAGTGTTCCAACAGTATATTTATGCTTGGCTCTAGGCAGGATGATTCTTTGTTGACAAACTACCTCAATAGTCTTGTCTGCTATAAAGACCATAAAATATGTTCAAACTAATACTACTGATGCAACCAATATTGGTGAAAGTGGTACTTCGTTAGGCAAGCAGTCATTCAGCTAATCGAACTTCAGAAACAGTACGTATCGATCAGATGACCTCAGAAGCAATGCCTTCAACTAGTTTTCCAACAGAGACAAATATAAGAAGTCACAAAAGAAGATTGACATCTAGACACTTTCCAAGTGCAACTATAGATAGATATTGATCTTGATGAGTTTGAGGAGCCAGCAACTTCGATTCTAAAACGGAAATTAGATTTATCAATTCAGAAGCAAGACACACACCCTCGATCTCATGAACCGAACCTTGATGTTATCATGTCTCCATCATTTGACCTTGGTATATGATAAACACGACATATGCACTCAAACGGCTGGATACTTTGCACGTTTATATGCACAAGAGCACTCCCGTTACTGGAATTTTTACACTGTATAATTCCCTATAAATTAATGCAATTTCTTGTATGATGAACCAACATTAAACATATATTCAATTTTTCATGTTTAACTGAACTACTGTTTGTTTCATTCGATCAAACCACTTCTCGAACCACTTTGAACCATCTTAGTTAATTATAATGTTGGTTCAGGAATATTGGTGAAAAAAACATGCCTGTATTTATTTGTATCGTGTAAATTTTTCTCATATAAAACTTTTCCTATACAAATATTTCAATTTATTATAACAATCCAGAGGAACTTGAAGATCCAAGGAATTTCACATTATATGATATTTGTCTCACTGAAAATAACTACGTTGCACGGGCAGAACTTGAAGATCTTCTAGTTTCTCACCGCGAAATATAATGTGTTGTTTTCTCGTAAGTAAAACTTGCATGATACTTTAATTTTAAACATCTCATATATTACCAATAATTCATCTGTGAGTTATCTTATATAGATTTCCTGATGATGAGGCTGGTGAGGTTCCAATTGATTATGTGTTCGTTCACCCAATAGTTCACTGTCCTAGGAAGAAGTTCAGAGCTATGAAGCACGGATAGGAACAATTGTTATTAAGTTTATCTGGAAAGTAAAAACCCAATTGTTATTAAGTTTATTTGGAAAGTAAAAACCCAATTGTTTGCATGCTCTAAACTATTGTTTTAAACTAGGGACCAGTTTATCGCATTTAGACAATTATGTTGCGTGCATTTGTCAATAGTTAATCATTTTTAGACCGATTTACAAGTTGCACCCAAAAGATTGCAAGGGTGACATTCATCAACAGTGTTCCCAAGACAGCTTCATGAAAAATTCTCCGAACAGAGCTTGTTGCAAAGAGCACGATCCAAAATATAAGATATCACAATATTTTGGTCAATATATGTTTTTTATTTGAAACAGAATATATATATTACCACCAGATCATATAAGACATACGATTGGGGAACAAATAAAAAAATCTACAAAAGGCCCGGATATGCGGTAACCCCACCACCAAAACAGAAACGTATGACAGCAAAACTGAACCACCACTGCCCAAACCGGCAGACAGCAGAACAACAGCTGAAAACGCACAAGAACAAAATGAACGTAGATAATTTTCTTTTGCAGATATATTGTTATGCATTTCAATGATCATGAATTGGAAATCGTAAAATCTTAATTATGACATGTTAATGTAAAGGTATTACAAAATGATCTCATACCCTCGGTGAAAACTTGCATACTCTCATCTTCTTTCTCTCTAGATCCCCTTTCTTCACCTCTTGTCTCTTCTCTGTATTCTTGCCACTTATTTATTTAGAGATTTACTTTTCCCACCCTACTGCTTTCCCGCGCGTCCTGCAAAAATTCCAAAAATACCTCTGGTCCGGATTACATATTCCGAACGAGATTGTTAGGGTTTCCGGAATATAAAATCCGGACAAATACGATATGAATATTTTGTGTCTTTCTTTGATGTCAAGGGTCTCTGTTGACCGTTATACGACCCCCGCATAAGATGCAATGCAATTGCAGGGGTCGTATGAGCGGTCAACAATGGCCATGACAGCACAAACACTCCTAACAGCTACCTAAAAATCTAATTTTTTTTGAAGAAAATGTAAGAAAGGAAAGGAGGTGAAGAAGAATGAAGGAAAATGTTGAAGATCCAAGCCTTTTTATAGCCTAAAACAAGTCCTAGGTCGTTTGGAAGTCAAAGAAAACGTGTTTTTCATTCAAAACCGTCCAAAAAACGCTTTAAAACTCCACTAACCGGCCAAAGCTTTGATGAAACGTCACCGTCCAAATTGTTATGGAGTGGTTCCGGATTTTATAATCCAGAATGCATGAAGTATTTCCGGATTATATAGTCTGAACTGCACCAGAATAACATAAATGATGAATCTTTTGGGAAGGTGGTTCGAAGAGGAGCTTTTGAACTCGATCATGCCGGCCTGCCAACTGACATGTTACGATCTGCAGGCCGACATGATCGAGTTCATAAGAACCTCTTCTTTGGAGTTAGATCTGCAACACAATGAAGAAAGGCAAGGTGTTTTCAAGAGGATTTCTTTGAGTTAGATCATGCTGCCTTGCCAAATGACATATTCATCTGGCAGGCAGCAATATCTAACTCATAGAAACCTCTTGATATTTTTGAGTTATCTATCTATCAAGGAGGCATCAAGGACTATCTATATATTTTTGACAGCATGCTGAGGATCTTCATCATGCCGTTATATAGAGATCTATATATTTAAAACAGCATGAGAAAGATCCTCAGCTTGATGACAAAAATTTGCATGGTTTGCTTTGGTGTGTTTGTGTGTTTTGCTGGTATAGAGGTCCTTGGATGTTGTGGACCACATAAACTCTTAGTGCAATGTGGTCCATACAAAAGAATCCTATGCTGAGGCATTCCGGATTTCGTTTTCCGGAATACACTTACGCCCTATGTTTTTCCGGATTTAGTAATCCGAAAAGCATATGTTTGGTTATTTTATTGATTAAATGAACATCTTTGCCGTAAATTAAAACATAATAAAACACTCAATTAAATTCAACAACAGATAACTAACACGCAATAAAACACGCAATTAAAACATAATGCAACAACTTAATTCAAAAACACATAACTAACACGCAATTAAAACAACATAAAACACGCGATTAATTAAAACATAACACATTATCACGGATCATCTAAACTAACTTCTTCCTCCTCTGGTCCCTCCAGCAGAGCCCTGATCTATGCTAGTTTAGTTTTGATGAAACTTTAGTACCCCCAAAGCAATTCTTGTTGATTATATGTTAAATTGCCATGAAATATGTTTAAAAATGTCTCTATATGTTGCTGGATGTATATGGTGCATTGCAGGATCGATTTGGACGAGTTTTGGGTCAAAATTGTAAAATCTGCACCACAGACCCGAAGAAACTCGCTATTAGCGAAATATTTCGCTAATAGCGAAATTCCCCAGAAGTGCAGGTCGCTAATAGCGACTTCCTCTGCCTTGGCCAACTTCCTTTTGGCTTGTTGGCCCATTTTAGGGACGGTGGTGCAATCTGAAGCCTTTCTTTCATCGTTTTATAACTTTATAACCCCAAAACAACATCTAAGCAATGCACATAACATCAAATGATCCTTGAATCGAAAATCATGGCAATCTTAGCATGTATGTCAAGAAGGGCACAAGAGAGTTTAAGCCGATTTACTCGGGCAGTGATGAACTAAGAAAGGGAATGAATGTAAAGCCTCGACATAGTTTGTCAAGAACTAGAACGATAAGCAAGAATCCTATGTAGGTTAAGACGCGAAGTGTATTCTCTTCGCGCATGATCAAGAATGATTATGCACGCATGTTAAGCCGTGAATTGATTAATTAATCACTTCACATATGTAAGAATGAATGAGTATGAACATGAATGAACAAGTATGAAGTTTACCACTAATCGGATCGATTAAGGATCCGAGGTAAATAAGAAAGCATGTATATGTTTAACCTTTCATGAATGATTAAGACCAAGACTTTAATGAAAGATGTAGGTGTCGTGTCTCTTGTGATCCACGTTAGGTTGGATCTCAAGGGGTTTCCGCTAGGTGAAACGGGATAAGCTTCGTAAGGGGGGCCTGCACGACACTGAGGGAGTCTGATGTACCTTAGATAGGTTTTAATCGGTTATGTATGTGATTGTGCTCGGGATTACTCCACCCCGGGGCTCTCCGTAAAATGAACTCAGATAATGTTGTTGTCCAACGCTAACCTCTAACTTAATGAATATGACTACGTATGATTATGATATGATACTAGACAAGTACAAGTTATGAAATAGAATATGTTATGAATGTTATACCGATGACGATCTTAGGTTTCCCTAATCGTCCGGTTTAGGACTGTGTCATGAATATGTTATGTTTAGGCCTCGATGTGTTTAGCGAATCTTGGCATAGCGGTCTTAGGTTCCCTTGACCGCCATGACACGTATAATGTAAGCAAGACCTATGACAAGTTAAGATGAACCTATGACGGGTCTAGTATGCATGACCGTCTAGGCAAACAGAACCACACACGTATAATCAACCGTTAGGTTGTATTGTAGACACGTGGTGACCGTAGGTTTTCCCCGAGGTTACCTATAGCCTAGGATTAGGTAGAACTCACTGAGACATTATGTCTCATCCCAATCCTTATTTGTTTCAGATAAACTGATTCGCATGCAAGCTCGTAGTCGGATGGATATTTCAGCAAGTGCTCGTTCGTACCCGCTGCAGGATGTCGTGGATTTTCAAGGATGCTTTTACTATGTATAGGCGAGTCGTATTGTAAAGTTGTTTGTGCGAACGTGAATTGTTGTATATATTATTCATTTAAAATTTTATTGTTATAAATTTTAATGTATCAAGTACTAAAGATAACGCACATACTAAACTTTCTAGACACGTTTAGTGTGGGTGTTACAATGTTCTTGAGTTAGAATTTGGTATAAATAAGACCCCTTACTCCCCGAATTAGATACATAGTTTTAAAGTTAGAACAAATTACTTGTGAATATGTTTAGTTTGTGTTACTCCACTCATGTATAATTTATGGATTTGTCTTTGTTTCTTAGTTTTTTTTAATTGTTTTTTAATTTTGAATTTGAATTATTCTAATCTAGTTTAATTTAGTTTTTATTTTTTTCATTGATCTTTTTTTTTTTTTTGAACAAGTTTTTTTCATTGATCTTGTAATTGATGATTTGGATTAAATAGATGAAGTTAGTTTTTTTTTATTCTTGGTGTTTGAATTGAGTTTTTATTTTCATCAATTTTTCTGATTTTGTTGTTAGAGGATTTTTTTTTTTTTTTACAAAAGTTTAAATTTTGGGGGAAATGTTGTGGTTTGGTAATAATTTTTTTTTGGATGAGATTTTGTTTTCAAAGAGGAGTCAACTATAATAAAAAAGTTTGACTCTGTAAACCTCAGGGGACATGGTTCAAATCTTCCCACCAGAGAGAATTGTCAAAAAGTTTGACTTGGTCGTATGATATATTTTCTTATGTTGTGTTTATACCTCCCATATACATTTTATCTTTTGAGATTCTTCTTATGGATTTAATCCTATATTTCTCTTTATTACCCTCTCGATCAGTTTTATCAAACTTGATCTTCTTGATTTTATTTGTTTCTTGGTTTTCATCCATGAGCTTCTCTTTCATCACAACTTGTTATTAACATTTTTTTGCATGTGCTTCCATTGTTTCTTGGTTTTAAAGCAATAAACCTGTTATTCAACACATATACTGAATGTGAAGTCCATTGTTCGTCTCTTTCAATGTCTCATATTTCACATTGTATTTAGACTACTGTGATTATATAGAAATATTTGTCTTTTGGCTTTAATTTCTGCAATTATACGTCTATAACCTGCATGTTTATAAATTTTAATGTTTCAGTAAGCCATAGATATGATTAATCTCCATGGTATACTTATTCCATTTATTTTTTTAATATTAAGCTCAGATGTTGAACTCACTTCTTAGGGATTTATTCTCTTTTCACATCACCGTTGATGATTGTGAATTACCTATTGTTCATTAATAGTATAATTCTTGTGACTCCGAACATCATCCTCTAATCTCAACCAAATCTTTCATAGAGTCGTCTTGTACATTGGTACCATCTGGACCTGGTTTTTGTTCGACAAAGTAATTCATGAAAATAGTTAGCCTCATTGAAGCTCTACCTTTGTATGTTTACTTGATGTCTCGAGTAATCTGTGGAAACCATTTTATTAGTATTATCCAGTTGCTCACTTGATATTAAAATAGTTGGAAGTTATGTGGAGTTGGTTAAGGTAGTTAAACTAGAGTTAGTAGGTTGGTTAGTTAGTTAGGGAGTTAGTTACTCCAAGTTATTCTATAAATGAATAATAGAGATTTATCAAGGAAACTGAAACATCAATTACTGTAATTCACAATCATATCTATTTGAGTTACACTGAATTTTGTGTATAACTTAGTATGCATTTTCATAGATTATTTATCAGTTATCATACTATCTCTCGCCTAGTTGTGTCTTTGTCTTCTTCTTGTGTTTTTTATGTCCATTAGGATTGTTTATTTCATTCACAAGTCTCAGTTATTGATTGGAATGAATATGTTGATAAGGTTATATTCCAGCCTTCTGCGTATTTATATGACCATAATTGTTTGGCAGCCAAAAACAAGTAGAATCAAATGCATTAGGATACACATGAAATCGAAGTTGAATCATCTCAGTATCTTTCTGTTTATGATTGAGGCTTTTTCTAATCTTTTGTTGTTATAATCGTTACATATATCTAATATTTTTATTGATTATATATTGGTAGACCCGCAAAGGAAAAGAAGGGCAAATACCGGTGCTGATAAGAAGGCTATCAAATTCACACTTGTTTACCATCACAATTCGATTTTAATATGCAACTAAAGCAGCGTCGGAACAAGACATTGAAGGGTTTAAGAGGTTGTGGATCAATGGAGGAACTAATAAACCCTCTCTGTCTCTGTCTCCGACTCCGTCTCATCCTCTTTTTCATCAGTTACTATACATACTATTTTTCCGCGCTTATTTTTTTCATATTTTTATGCTTGGCTATATACTGAGACGGGGAACTCACTTGGCATGGAAGAGGAACACCTTCCATTGATTTTCACATCACCACATGTCAACTGTCTTAAGGAATCCATATTCCTCAGGAGGTACTACCTACCATGATTGATGTTTCAATTCATGACTTTGGCTAATTTTTTTCTCAGGAAAGTTGTTATCTATATTGTGGTTGAATTCATAAATAAAAGAAGAGATTTCTTATGTATATAGATGTTGAACCATTCTGGTGCATCTATATCGTGGTTGAATTCATAAGACGAAATTAAGGTTTTCATGATGCTGACAAAAAAAAAACACAATAGTAGTATTGGCCTTTGTTTTGGTGCTATTATGAATTCTTGAGATCCGGATGAAGTATTCGAAGATGCATATGCAAAATTTTCAAGATTTACTAAATTATAATCTTTAGATGACCATTTCATATATCATGTTTTTGCATTTGCTTGGAGTGAACCAAAACTCTGGACTAAATACTAAGTACTGATTAATAACTTCATGTTAAATCTGCATAATTAGAATGAGTTCTGTTGCAGGCGTTGTTTGCTCAATCAAACACCGATTAGTGGAGGACCAAAGTTTTCTACCACTATAATAACTAGTATTGGTCAGAGTGGTAATTCATCAGGCTAATCGAACTTCAGAACTAATACATATCAATCAGATGACCTCAACTAGTTTTCCAACAGAGACAGATATAATAAGCCGCAAAAGATGATTGACATCTGGACACTTTCCTAGTGAAATTATATATATCGATCTTGATGAGTTAGTGCCCCAGCAACTTCGATTCTAAAACAGAAATTAGATTTGTCAATTCAGATTCTTGACCATTATCTTCTTTTACTGCCTCAACTAATTCGGATTGTGACATTCAGTTTTTCATGTTTGATCTGATCAAACCGCTTCTCAATACGAGTTTGAACTAGTGATAAGTTTGACAGGTTGTTTCCAAAAACTATCTGGTTTATTTGCCTTTGTTACTCCTGGCTTTCTGCATTCTACTTATCAAAACCGTCTTAGTTACTTATAACGTTGGTTCAGAATGGCGAAAAACCCATGTATGCTGTTGTATAAGATTTGAAGCTTGTTGTCGTGGCATATGACTTGTCGTTTAAGGCCTTGTATATGATCTCCATCAGTAGTGTTCCTAAGACAGCTTTAGGAAAAATTCTTAGAGATAACTTATCGCAAAAGCACGATCCAAAATATAAGTTGTTACAATATTTTGGTTGATCTTTATGATAAAATGAAATTTCAAGGTGTATTGTGTATGTTCAAAATTACAACTGAATATCATTTAGGCCAAATTCCAAGCCACCAACATAAGGGATTTATTCTTGAGAAGGTTATTATTAAGTGTTAAATAAGTTTTTTTTTCCCTTAAAAATATAGAAAATTTTGATTTTATTCCCTAAAAAATAAATTGGAATGTTTTCGCCCTCACAACATTTTATGTTTCATTTTTTTATCTGTATTGCGCATAATATAAAAGGGTCATAATATTGAAATTTTGGCACGCTAGTTTAAGATGTTTCACGTAATGTTCCAACACTTAATTAACAGATTCAGAGGTTGAATAGAATGTTTGAAACATTAAACTAACAGTTAACAGCAAAAGCATAAAACTAATAAAGCAGATAAAGAACACAATGATTTGTTAACCCAGTTCGGTGCAACGTCACCTACTCTGGGGGCTACCAAGCCAGGAAGGAAATCCACTAGTAGATCGTATTCAAAGAGCTCTCCACAAACCACGTTTGCACTCTCTTGACCTAGACTCTACAAGAACAGACTTCAGCCTAAGAGTTACCCTAGACCAGAGATCCCCCTCTCACTTCCTTACCACAGATCACAGTCCCAGTGATCTAACTAAACTCAACACAAAAACTTAGGAACCATATCCCATTACATACGATGAACACCACAACCCAGTGTCTATCTCACAAATACCTTCCTTATGCTTACAAGCTTATGGAAGTGAACAACATACAACTCGATGACAGTCCTAAACGTGCATCAAAAGAATACACGAAAGGCTCACACAAAGTGACTCAAAACCCTAGACAATTCTAGCTTTTCTTCGTTATGTTTTGAATGTCTTCTCTAGGTCTTGTGTCCTCCTTAAATACTGAAGCAAAGAGATCAGCATGATATCCCAGCTTCAGAACAATCCGCGTGACCATTAAGAAACAGATCTTCCCAAAAAGGAAACTTACCATAATAAGTTCCAGACATTAAATGGGGCATCATGATCACGATACAAACCTTCCTAAAATGCTTCCACAATCTTAGGAATTAAACCTTGTTCTGATCTTCATCCAGAACGCGTAGAGTAGACCAATCACTGATTGGTGTGGATTCCTTAAAACCAGGGAACACGTGCTTAAATGTAGGCGAGGCATAGAACAAAACTACCAGGCCTTCATGTTGGAACATCATGTTCCACATTGTTATACCCTAATTTTGGACCTAAAAATACTAGCTCAATTCTTTTTTTCTTGCATTTCAAGTCATTTGAATATGTCTCTGATCAATTGTATCTTTCTCTGCATCTTATTTCAATATTACTTGCAAAATTCATGAAAAAGGGTATTTTAGTCATTTCCTAAGTTAAAATTTCTTTCAATCTTTGAAGAATTGTTTGAGTCTTTTCAATTGGTTTGAATAAGTCTTGCTTCAATCTCATGACAAAATCCATTTTAGAATTGCATTTGGAGTCATTTTGAGTCAGTTTAGCCCCTAGGGGCATTTTAGTCTTTTCATGTGTCAAAGCTCTGTTGAATTTCTAAAAAATTGTCTCCGAGTCTTTTAATTTCACTTGTATAAACTCTTGCCTTGATTCTCTGTTAAAAACCACTTTAAAATTGTATCTGAGTCATTTTGAGTCGTTTTAGTCCCTAGGGGCATTTTGGTCATTTCACATGAAATTTTGGCAGAGAGAGGTTACTTTAAAGTACCTCATTTAAGTAGCTGGTTCGTTTTAGTCCGTTTTGTGTCTTTTATTGGTTTCACTTTACGTTATTTTCCATTTACCAAATTTTAATTCAATTTCATTTTTAAATTTTCATTTTAGTCCTAAAAACCCTAAAAAAAATTGCACTTTAGTCCTTCAATTTTTAACATTTGCATTTTAGTCCTTTTCGTTATTTTTCTTTTTAGTCCTTTAATTTTTAATAATTGCAGAACAGTCCCCATTAATGTCAAGTTTTGTTTTTAGTTCTTTTTCAAAATTTACAGATTGGTCCTTAATTTCTCAACAAAATTTACAGATTGGTCCTTAATTTCTCAAAATTGCAAAAAGGCCCAAAGTCCAGAATTAGTCCAAGGCCGAGCCAAGCAAGTCCAAGTACAGGTGTCAGATTGCAATTGGTCCAGTGGTACACATGTCAGCTATAAATAGGCCACATCATCAATCACAGTAACAGAATCAATCATTCAACGCCAACTCAAAAAACATTTTTCCCATTTCTCTCTCTTCTCAAGAAGATCAAAACTCTAACCGTTTTCAGAAAATCACCAAGAACATTCATCAAACCCTAACTTTCCAGAATCACAAATTGAACCAAATTGTACTGAATTTCGTGAAGTTCTCAGAGATTCAGAGCTGAATCTTCATCATCGAACTGAAATCACTGCAATTCCAGCACGAATTCGTTACCAAATTAACAAATTCGTACGATCACAGTGAGAAGTGAGAAGAAGAGAGAATCGAAGCAAGTTCTGAACCAGTAAAGAAGAAAGAGAAGAGAATAACTGATTTATTTTCAGTTCAAGACTTACCAGAAGCTTGCGTGGATCTTGTTGTTCGAATCTACAAATCAAAATCAGGTAAACATACAAAACCTTCTCGTTTTTCACTCTAAATCATCTTCGAAGGCTTGAAATTGAAAATAGACGGTGAATCGAAGTGAAAACTTCGAAAAGATTCGAAAAGTTTGAAACGAAACCCTAAAATGTAAAATCACGAAGATTCACCGTTTATTCTTCAAATCAGAGTTCAAATTCGTCATCAGCATAGAAAATAGGTCAAGTTAGGGTTTAGTTTCAAGAAGATTAGAAAATTTTTTGAAACCTTAGAACGTAAGATTCGAACGTAGATCTGTTCGAATCTAAGCCTCGTTTCAAAAAAATAGTTCCAGAATCTTAAAGAGGAGGCAAAGACGAACGTAACGGTGTTGAAATTTTCAGAAAAAGCTTCAGGTACGGCGACGCCACCGGCGGGCCACCGTACCTGCACCGTTGTGCTCGTCGGAGAAGACGACGGAATCTTAGAGAGAAGTGAGAGCTTCTCTCACTAGGTTGTGAGAAGAGAGAGAAGTGAAGGGAAAGAATGAATTAAACCGGTCCATAGGCTTTTATATAGGCAGTTGGACCGGTCTAGTTCAATCTTGGTTCACTGGTTTTACGTCCTGGCCATCAGATCTAGGGATTGATCCAATTGGATCAATCCAGTGGCCCCTGTCGCTTCCCTGCAGATCCAGAACCCGTTTCCCTTGGGCTTGGGCCTAGGCTTCCTGTTTTCTTTCGTTTTTGCTTTTTTTTTGCTATATACACTTGTTTGCTTGTTGTTTGAACCCCTGCATGCTTATTTTCGTACTAAAAAATTCCTAAAAAATTCCTATGTGTTGTTAAGGTGTTTCTTGATAATTTTGTGGATGTTTTACACATTAAAATTGATAAAGAATATGCATGATATCACTTGTGATTTGTTTACCTTTATTGTGAATTTTCTCTATGTTTTGATATGATACTTTGTCAAACTAATATTTGTACTTGTTGTGTGACCTTGTGATGTGCTTGCCACTAATTTGTATCTTTGTGTTTACTGTTTGTGAATGGGATTTGTCAATTTCTTGTTTTGCAAGTAATGTGAGTATGCTTGTGAAAATAAAGTGTAAAATATGCCTAAAATGTGCTATAAGGCTTGGCTTGGTATTTCCTCATAATTCTTGTGTTGGAAACTGAACTAAAACCCTTTGTAAAGTGGTCATGATATGAGAATTATGGGTCATGTGTTTGCCTTGTTATTGTAGTGAACTTTTAGGCATATTTTGCTACTTGTTTTGCTAAGTTTTGCCACTTTGTTAGTGCTATCTTACTTACCTATATCTCTAATCTCTTTATGCCTCATATTACTATCAATTTCCTCTATTTGTTTCATACATCATGAGCATTTCGTCTTCCATCTCACATTTTCATCCTTTTATTTTCCTACACTTTAAAATTCATGCAAAACTTAGTATGTAAAAACTTAGGAATTTTTTGTACTTTACTTTTATGCAATTTTAATTCTTGCAAGACCATAGAATGTATCTAGGTCAATGATGTAATATGGACTATGGACTCTAATAATGTACACCGACACAAGCACCGACACATGCACACACATCACATAGATATTTTTAGATGTATGGCTAGGATATGCATGTTTAGATGTATGTTTAGGATTGGATGTTTAGATGAATGTTTAGAATTTAAACTTAGAAAAATCATTTTCCAAATAAACATGAAAAATATCACTCAAATAATTTCCTAATAAACTTTGGGATCCAAATTCCCCTTGATTTTCCTTTTCTTTTCTTAAATAAAATCTTAATGAATTTTAATCATACTTTGACTTTCATTTTGCAAAATGACTAATTCCACCTCACTTTTTTTCAATCTTATGCCCCTGAGGCCTCTCTCTCATTCTTCAAATTCCAATTTTCAAACTTAAAATCAACCAACCAAAACAAAAACACTTTTTTGGAAGAGAACTACGGTGGATTTGATCCCTTAAAAGGGTACGTAGGCAAGGAATCAAAATTCCTTCAATTCAAATAAAATAAAAATTCAAACACTTTCTTCTCCCTCCAATTCTTCACTTAGCAAACTTTAGGTGTAAATATCATTTTTCAAATAGCATTTAAAAATAAAGCGCGCGCGTAGAAAGTAAAGACGGTTCCTATAGGATACTATAGTCGTTATGGGTGCCTAACACCTTCCCGTAGCGAAAACAACTCCCGGACCTCGATTCTCAAGGGTTTTGCTTATTTTTTCCCTTCCCAAGAAAAAATGAGATATCACCGGTTAAAAAGGTTCAAACGTAATCAATGTTTGACACCCGAAAACCAAGATAAAACAGCTGGCGACTTCACTGGGGAGATTCGAGAGTTACGCCTAGTTTTTATTTCCACGCTTGCGCTTTCGTTTTTACTTGCTTCTTCTTGTTTTCCTATGTGAATAAATGTTTAAATTCTTGCAAACGTGTGGGGTGAGAATATCAAAAGTCCTACACCCGGGCTGAGTGAACTTAGGATTTAGGAGGGATATAATCGACAATTCATTCCGGGGGTTGCCTCGTGTTTTGGATTATGCGATCAATCCCACATTGCTGAGGCATTTTGGGGGTGATGTTGTCGGCGCGTGTTGTCGCGTTTAGGCACTTTACTTCTAATTGTTCTATGACGCTATGAACCGTAGATAACCAAACCCATCCATGGCCATTTTTTAGGATGTAGTGCGGAGGCTAAACCGAGTGTTGTCTCGAATTTTAGTCGTCACGCGATACTACGCTCAAGTTAGACCTTCTTACGGATAATCATGGAGCGAGTGTTGTCTCGTGACACCGTGATATACGTCGGAGAGGTTGTAACTTGGGAACTTTTTAGAACCCGGTTACTATTATCCAAAGCCCTAGATTCACCGGACACCGTGTCCGCCCATGACTCCTTGACTTTGAATTTGAACCCACCATGTTTTCTCCGTACTTGAACATAATCATGCATACATGCATACATGCATAAACTCTTTTTCCATGCATTTATCGAAGGGCTTAGACCAATTGAATTTGTAAACATTGTAGGAATGGGGAAGACTAAGTCTTACAAGTTCAAGGAAGTGGATTTGGCTAGTTTGAGAGATTTGGCACTCAAGATCGAGGATCCGACTGGTTTCCAACACCGTTACGGGGCTTTACTTACTCTTCTCCAGACTAATGTGGATGAGAAGCTTGTGCACACTCTGGTGCAATTCTATGATCGGGAGTATCGGTGTTTTACTTTTCCCGACTTTCAGTTGGTGCCTACTTTAGAGGCTTATTCTTGCTTGATGGGTCTATCTATTGAAAAGGGGGTACCCTTCGCGGGACTTGAGCATCCTCCTACTCCATTGGTTATTGCTAAAGATCTCTATCTCAAGACCACCGATGTCTCTAAGAATCTTGTCACTAAGGCTCGCATCCGAGGGTTCACTTCGAAGTATCTACTTGAGAAGGCCAACCTCAAGACCACTTGTCAAGACACTCTTGAAGCTATTCTTGCACTCCTCATCTATGGGCTTATTCTCTTTCCAAATCTTGATGACTTCGTGGACATGAATGCCATTATGATCTTCCATTCCAAGAATCCGGTTCCTACTTTGCTAGCTGACACATACCATGCTATTCACGATCAATCCGGCAAGGGTCGTGGATACATTATTTGTTGTGTACCTCTCCTCTATAGGTGGTTTATTTCGCACCTTCCGAAGTCTTTTCATGATAATCCAGAGAATTGGTCTATTTCACAAAGGATCATGGCTCTCACCCCTAATGAAGTGGTTTGGCTCACTCCATCTTCTAGAGTCAAGGAAATCATCTTCGGTGGTGGGAAATTTCTTAATGTACCTCTTCTTGGTACCCGGGGTGGAATCAACTATAACCCGGAGCTCGCCTTGCGACAATTTGGTTTTCTGATGAAAGAAAAGCCCATCAATCTTGCTACATCTCCTTACTTCGTCCACTACCCAATGCACCCACAGGAATAAGAGAGGATTTCATGGAAGCTTGGTCCAAGCTTCGGAAGAAAGAGGTGAAGCATATGGGTGTGAGATCCGGTGTTGCTCATGAGGCCTATACACAGTGGGTGATAAACCCAGCTGAGGAGATTGGTATGCCTTACCCCTCTATGAGATACGTGTCTGCATCTATTCCTACCATGCCTTTGCCTCTACTACCCCCTACTCAGGAGATGTATCAGGAGCATCTAGCTATGAAGAGTCGGGAGAAGAATCAGTGGAAGACTAGATACTATGAGGCTGAGAACTTGATCATGACTTTGGATGGAAAGGATGAGCAGAAGACCCATGAGGTTTTGACATTGAAGAAAGAGTTGGCTAAAGCTAGGAGAGAAATTGAAGAAAAGGATAAGTTGCTTATGAGGGATTCCAAGAGGGCTAGGGGTGCCCGTAACTTCTATGCCCGATACTGCAGCTATGAGTCTGAGTCTGAGGATGATGCTTCCACTTCCTATGCTTGAGGATTTCCATTCCCTTTTGTTATTTCCAGTTGATTATGTTGTTTTACGTTTCAAAGTCTATCCCTTGGCTTAGTATTTCAAAGGGAATCATCTTGTAAGACTCTGTGATGATGTTCCAATTGTTTAGTAATGTTTACAAGTTTCTAATTTGTCTAAAAAAACCCTTCGATAACACAAAAAGAGTCTTTTTGCATATGCATTAACACATCTCATGCATCATGTGCATTCATTGGTCACAAAAAACTTCCCTCGTGCTCATTGCCTCCTGGTTTTTTCTGCCGCAGTCTGAAAAGTGGCTCGTACTCGTAAAGTTTACCAACCAGACAGAGTTCATCAAACAAGATTTTACAAGAGAAGAATCATGGCTAACTTTGAAGAAGAAAATGCTCAGCTCCGTGCCGAATTGGCTGCTATGAAAGAAGACTTGGCTAAGGCTCACGACGCTATGTCCACTATGATGGCTGCACAAGAACAACCAGCCACATCTGTTCCAGTTTCTACTGAAGGGATCCCGTCTATCCCACTGTCTACTGTGGCTTCTGATGCTCGTTTTGTTATGCCCAATGGGCGTCCTTATGGACTCTCAGCTTTCTATTCTCCTAATACTGCTGCGGGTATCTCTGGTTTTGCTGGTCAGGGACAGATTCCTATGTCAACTTTTGCTGGTACAAGTACTTCTATGCCTCAAGTGACTACTGTTGTTACCGACCCTGTTGTACACACTGTGCAGCAGGTAATTGATGTTGACACTCCGCGTGGACAAGACCCCATAGTGGAGGCTATGAGAGAACAGTTGAGAGAGCTAGCTGGAGAACTCCGTGAGGTCAAGGCTAGCCGTGGGAAAGGTGTCTCTGCTAAGGCTCGTGATCTATGCCTGGTGTCCCGATTTGAGGTTCCTAAGAAGTTCAAAGTGCCAGATTTCGACATATACAATGGAACTTCTTGTCCACATAGCCATGTCATTCGGTACGTCCAAAAGATGGCCAACTATGCAGATAATGATGCACTAATGATCCATTGTTTCCAGGATAGCTTGATGGAAGATGCAGCAGACTGGTATACGAGTTTGAGCAAAGACAATATTCATACTTTTGAAGAACTTGCTGCTGCTTTTGAAAGTCACTATAAGTTTAACACCCGGTTGAAGCCGAATAGGGATTCTCTTAAGTCTTTGTCTCAGAAGTCAGATGAAACCTTCCGTGAATATGCTCAGAGATGGAGAGGGGCAGCTGCCCGTGTTTCTCCTCGGCTTGATGAGGAAGAATTAACACAGACATTCCTGAAGACTCTGAAGAAGGAATATAAGGAAAGAATGATAGTCTCTGCTCCAAACAACTTCTCCGACATGGTTACTATGGGAACTCGTCTAGAGAAGGCTGTCAGAGAGGGTATTATTGTTCTCGAGAAGGGTGAATCTTCAGCTAGTGCACCTAAGAAGTATGGTAATGGCCACCACAAGAGGAAGGAATCCGAAGTAGGGATGGTATCCGGTAACCAATCTTCAGCTACAGTCGCTCCTATTAATGCTGCTCAGTTGCCTCAGCCCTACCAATATATGCAGTACTCTCAACATCCTTTCTTCCCGCCATTCTACCAGCAATACCCTCTGCCACCGGGTCAACCACCAGTGCCCGTTAATGCCATTGCTCAACAAGTACAACAACAGCCTCCTGCTCAACAGCAGCAGCAGCAACAACAGGGTCCTCAGCCCAAGACTTATTTCCCACCAATACCAATGCGGTATGTTGAGCTGCTCCCAACTTTACTTGCTAAGGGCCACTGCGTCACCAGACCAGGCAAGCCTCCGCCTACACCATTGCCTCCCAGGTTCTGACAAGATCTCACATGTGAATTCCATCAGGGCGCTCAAGGCCACAATGTTGAAGGTTGCTATGCTCTAAAATATATTGTAAAAGACCTGATGGACACAGGACGGTTGACTTTTGAAAATAGTGTTCCTCATGTTCTTGACAATCCACTTCCAAACCATGCTGCTGTTAACATGATCGAGGCTTTCGAAAGAGTTCCTGTTCATCAAGAGAATCCCGAGTTGGATGTCCGCAATGTTGTTACTCCCTTGGTACCGCTACATGTCAAACTTTGCCAAGCTTCTTTGTTCAATCACGATCATGCTTCTTGTTCAGAATGTCTTCAAAATCCTATGGGTTGTTGTGTGGTACAAGGTGATATACAAAGCCTAATGGATGATAAATACTTAATTGCCAGTGATGTTTGTGTGATCGTGCCAGTGTTTCATGATTCTCCCACTGAAAGTATATCCCAGACAAGGAATGTTGAACCCTTAGTGATCAGATTACCTGGTCCGGTATCTTATGCCTCTACAAAGGCAATCCCTTACAAGTACGATGCAACCGTGATTGAGAATGGAGTGGAAGTACCTCTAGTATCCCCAGCTACGGTTGATAATGTTGCGGGAGAAATTACAGCTCTGAGAAGCGGAAAAGTCCGTCCACCCTTGTTCCAAAAG
Source organism: Medicago sativa (assembly GCF_051527215.1). Lineage (NCBI taxonomy): Eukaryota > Viridiplantae > Streptophyta > Magnoliopsida > Fabales > Fabaceae > Medicago > Medicago sativa. The sequence continues at coordinate 60,169,233 of NC_140752.1, forward strand.
AAGGTGGTTACACGTGTTGCTACAATAACTTCGCCAGTTGCTCCTCCTGTTAACCAGAATGCCAACCCATCAGGCCAATCTATTGAAGAGTCTAATCTGGATGAAATTCTGAGGCTTATCAAAAAGAGCGATTATAAGATTGTAGACCAACTGCTGCAAACTCCGTCAAAGATATCCATCTTGTCCTTACTCTTGAGCTCAGAAGCTCACAGGAAAGTGCTATTGAAGGTATTGGAACAGGCCTATGTTGATCATGAAGTCTCCGTGGATCAGTTCAATGGAATAGTGGGCAACATTACTGCTTGCAATAACTTGGGGTTTGATGACGATGAACTCCCCGAAGCCGGAAAACACCACAACTTGGCTCTGCATATCTCAGTACACTGTAAGTCTGACATGATATCCAATGTGTTGGTGGACACTGGATCATCCTTAAATGTAATGCCTGAGTCTACACTGAGACAGCTGAGTCATCATGGACTCTCTCTAAGGGGAAGTAGCTATCTGGTTAAGGCTTTCGACGGATCTCGCAAGGATGTTCTTGGGGAAGTAGACTTGCCAATTATCATTGGTCCTGAGACATTCCAGATCACGTTTCAGGTCATGGACATCAATGCTTCTTACAGTTGTCTCCTCGGAAGACCGTGGATTCACGACGCTGGGGCAGTAACTTCTACTCTACATCAGAGGCTCAAGTTTGTGAGGAATGGTAAGCTTGTCACTGTACATGGTGAAGAAGCATGTCTGGTTAGCCAAGTGTCATCTTTCTCTTGTGTTGAATCAGGGTCCGCTGAAGGGACGTCATTTCAAGGCTTGACTGTTGAAGGGGCAGAACCCCGGAGAGCTAGTGCTAGTATGGCTTCACTGAAAGACGCCCAGAAGGCTGTTCAAGAAGGGCAAGCTGCTGGCTGGGGCAAAGTGATACAGATCTTGGAAAACAAGCGTAAAGAGGGCCTTGGATTCTCCCCGACCTCAGGCGTTTCAACTGGAACTTTCTACAGTGCTGGGTTTATCAATGCTATTGCTGAAGATGTTGCTGAAAGTAGTTATGTGCCTACATTTGTTGTACCAGAAGGCACTGTGAGAAATTGGGAGGCCATTGATGTTCCTTTAGTCATGCATGCTTCCATGTAATGTGTCTTGTTGCTCATGTTTTTCTTTGTTTTCAAAATAACAATCCTTTCGCTCTGCCCAAGGCGAAAGTGATATCATTGTAAGGGCATGTTTGTTTCGGCATTGCCGTTATCAATAAAAGTTGTCGTCTTTCTCACGACTCTTTGTTTTTTTACTTTTTAGTGTCTTTTCTTGGAAATAATGGTAATGCCAGCAAAAAACCAAAACATCTGTATTTTCTTATTAATTTCAAAAATCTGCATGAAAAACTTTTTCTAAAAAAATCATTCCAATCATATTATGCAGATTGAACCACAATAAACCCGTTGAACACAGTGACCCTATGGTTCCTCCAAGTTTTGAATTCCCTGTATATGAAGCTGAAGATGAGGAAGATGAGGAAGAGATACCGTATGAGATCTCTCGACTGCTTGAGCAAGAAAGAAGAGCCATTCAGCCTCACCAGGAAGAGATTGAGCTTGTCAACCTGGGTACTGAAGAGAACAAACGAGAGATCAAGATTGGTGCTGCACTTGAGCCAGAAGTGAAAAAGAAGATTACTCAGCTTCTCCATGATTATCCAGATGTTTTTGCATGGTCCTATGAAGATATGCCGGGTCTAGATCCCAAGATTGTGGAACATCGGATACCGACAAGACCGGAATGTCCTCCTGTCAAGCAGAAATTGAGAAGGTCTCGCCCAGACATGGCTCTTAAGATCAAGGCTGAGGTGCAAAAGCAGATTGATGCGGGTTTCCTCATGACAGCTGAATATCCTGAGTGGATTGCCAACATTGTACCAGTACCGAAGAAAGATGGGAAAGTTCGAATGTGTGTTGATTACAGAGATTTGAATAAAGCCAGTCTGAAAGATAACTTCCCATTGCCTCATATTGATGTGCTTGTTAACAGTACTGCTCAATCCAAAGTGTTCTCCTTTATGGATGGTTTCTCTGGCTATAACCAAATACGGATGTCTCCTGAAGATAGAGAAAAGACGTCCTTCATTACTCCATAGGGAACATTCTGTTATAAAGTGATGCCGTTTGGCTTGAAAAATGCTGGTGCTACCTATCAAAGAGGTATGACTACTCTATTTCATGATATGATTCACAAAGAGATTGAAGTGTATGTTGATGACATGATTGTGAAATCAAGTGATGAAGAGCAGCATGTTGTGTATTTGAAAAAGATGTTTGAAAGGCTAAGAAAGTACAAGCTGCGGTTGAATCCTAACAAGTGCACATTTGGCGTAAGATCTGGAAAGTTGTTAGGTTTCATTGTCAGTCAAAGAGGCATTGAAGTTGATCCTGACAAAGTCCGAGCCATCAGAGAGATGCTGGCCCCTCAAACTGAAAAGCAAGTCAGAGGTTTCCTCGGACTCCTGAATTATATTTCAAGATTTATATCTCACATTACTACTACCTGTGGTCCAATTTTCAAATTGCTCAGAAAGAATCAGCCTGTAGTATGGAATGATGAATGCCAGGAATCTTTTGATAGCATTAAAGAATACCTGTTGGAACCACCTATCCTTGTCCCGCCAGTGGAAGGAAGGCCTTTGATTATGTATCTGTCAGTGTTAGATGATTCAGTGGGTTGTGTTCTCGGTCAACAAGACGAGACTGGCAAGAAAGAGCATGCTATCTACTATCTGAGCAAGAAGTTCACTGACTGTGAGACTCGGTATACAATGCTTGAAAAGACTTGTTATGCTTTAGCTTGGGCTGCCAAACGCCTGCATCATTATATGGTAAATCATACAACTTGGTTGATATCCCGAATGGATCCAATCAAGTACATCTTTGAGAAGTCTGCTGTTACTGGAAAAATTGCGTGTTGGCAAATGTTGTTGTCTGAATATGATATTGTGTACAAAGCTCAGAAAGCAATCAAAGGAAGTATCCTCGCTGAGCATCTTGCTTGTCAACCTCTTGATGATTACCAGCCAATTAAGTTTGATTTCCCTGACGAAGAGATTATGTATCTGAAAGCAAAAGATTGTGAAGAGCCACTGATCAGTGAAGGGCCAGATCCTAATAGCAAATGGGGATTGGTGTTTGATGGTGTCGTTAATGCTTATGGTAAAGGAATTGGGGCCATCATTGTAACACCGCAGGGGCACCACATTCCTTTCACTGCACGAATAACTTTTGAATGCACGAACGTGGCTGAATATGAAGCATGCATCTTGGGCGTTGAAGAAGCCATTGACCTGAAAATTAAGCACCTTGACATCTATGGAGATTCTGCACTTGTCATTAATCAGATAAAGGGTGAATGGGAGACTCATCATGAGAAGCTGATCCCTTACCGTGACTATGCAAGACGTCTGTTGACATATTCTACCATGGTTGAGCTGCACCACATCCCTCGGGATGAAAACCAAATGGCTGATGCTCTTGCTACTTTGTCTTCCATGTTTCGTGTGAATCACTGGAATGATGTGCCCGTAATCAAAGTGCAGCGTCTTGATAGACCCGCTCATGTGTTTACTATTGAAAGTATGCTAGATCAAGCTGATGAAGATGTGAACGATAAAAAGCCTTGGTATCACAACATCAAACAATTCTTGCAGAATCATGAATATCCACCGGGTGCTTCCAACAGGGATAAAAAGACCTTGAGAAGATGAGCTAGCAGATTCCTTATGGACGGAGAAATCCTATACAAGAGGAACTATGACATGGTCTTGTTGAGGTGTGTTGACAAACAGGAAGCTGAGAAACTGATGCATGATGTACATGACGGCACCTTTGGGACCCATGCTTCGGGTCACACCATGTCAAGAAAACTGTTAAGAGCCGGCTATTACTGGATAACTATGGAGCGTGACTGCCACAGACATGCCAAGAGATGCCATAAATGTCAAGTTTATGCTGATAAGATTCATGTGCCTCCACACGCTCTCAATGTTATATCTTCCCCATGGCCTTTCTCTATGTGGGGCATTGACATGATAGGAAGAATTGAACCAAAGGCTTCCAATGGACATCGTTTCATTCTAGTGGCAATTGACTATTTCACCAAGTGGGTTGAAGCTGCTTCCTATGCAAACGTGACCAAGCAAGTGGTGGTAAAGTTTATCAAGAATAACATCATCTGTCGATATGGGGTTCCTAACAAAATCATCACTGACAATGGTTCCAATCTGAACAATAGCATGATGCAAGCTTTATGTGAAGAATTCAAAATCGAACATCACAACTCTTCTCCTTATAGACCTCAGATGAATGGTGCAGTTGAGGCCGCTAACAAGAACATCAAGAAGATTGTTCAGAAGATGGTCACTACTTACAAGGACTGGCATGAGATGCTACATTTTGCCTTGCATGGTTACCGTACTACGGTGCGCAGTTCAACCGGGGCAACTCCTTTCTCTCTGGTATATGTTATGGAAGCAGTTCTCCCCTGGAAGTGGAGATTCCATCTCTTCGAGTGATCATGGAAGCAAAATTAACTGAGGTTGAATGGTGTCAGAGTCGGTATGATCAGTTGAATTTAATTGAAGAAAAACGTATGGATGCTATGGCTCACGGACAGTTGTATCAAGTGCGAATGAAGAATGCTTTTGACAAGAAAGTCCGACCTCGAGAATTCAAGGAAGGCGAACTTGTATAGAAAAGAAGAATAAGCCAGCAACCCGACCCAAGGGGCAAGTGGACGCCTAACTATGAAGGTCCTTATGTTGTCAAGAAGGCTTTCTCCGGTGGTGCTTTGATTCTTACACACATGGATGGTGTTGAACTTCCAAATCCTGTCAATGCCGATATAGTCAAGAAATACTTTGTCTAAAAAAGAAAAGAACAGCGTGGTAGGTCGAAAACCCGAAAGGGCGGCCTAGGCAAAAATGCGCTTCTCGGTGGATCGAAAACCCGAAAGGGCGATCCAGGCAAAAGTTAGGGACAAAAAAAATGAATATGAAAAAGCTCGCTGAGATTGTATGCAACTCAGGCAAGAATGAGCGCCTCGATGAGCCGAAAACCCGAAAGGGCGGTTCATGCAAAAATGAGGTTGACAATAAAAGACAAGTAACTATATCTGGCAAATCACCATCACCTCTTGGGGCATCTGCAGCTGTCAATGATCGTCTTCATCAGAAGCTTCTGTACTTGTGAATTCAAAATTTCTATGAAATGTAGCGGTCATCGTGTTCAATGTATCACCAACCAATAAAAATTACCATTTTCCAAGCTTTGTAAATCCGTGGAGTTATGCCTTTGGCTAATTTTCACTCTTCTACATCAATTTGAGCATGTGCTATTGTTTGAAACTCTATTTTCTTTCTATTTTCAATGCTATATACAAAATATTTTCTTTCTATCTGATAATGTCAATGTCTGAAACAAACATCTTTGAAAATTGAAAAATCTTTTCCTGTCTATTTTGAAAGCAAACTTGAGCAATACGGTACATTTCAATGAAACATGCATGAATAAATGAATGTCAATGTCTATTTCAATACATGTTACGAGCAGGTTACTCCCCAGGATGATCTGTGGTCAATGACAAGAATGAAAAACAGAATGAAAATGATAATTGAAAAAAATGCAAAATGAAAGGCTCGCTAAGTTGAAAACCCGAGAGGGCGGCTTAGGCAAAAATGAGCACCCCGCTGATTGACAACCTATGAAGGCAATTCAGGCAAAAATGGGGTAGTGAAAAGAATTTATTCCCGGTGAATCGAAAACTCGAAAGGGCGGTTCAGGCAAAAATGGGATTGAAAGATGAAAGAATGAAAATGATATGAAAAGCATTGACCACAGATGCGAACATCCAATGTTTACCCAGCACTGACACGCCTAACAACGGCGACACTGTATTCAAGAATCTTCCAAGGGTCCCTCCTTTACAAGTTCTATTGCCCTCAGCCATGGTCTTGATACATCTCTCAACGACGGTCTCTCCAAAAAGGATTTCCATGTGAACATGTTATAGCACGAGCCACTACGTGCCCAATCTTCCAATGTTTCGTCTGTCTCTGTGAAACTTCTCTGTCAAACTACGAACCAATCATGCATTTCAAGCATTCATACATGCATAATCATGCATTCTATGTGCTCATACATTCAATAATTTCGTTATACCATGAATACATGTTGCATTCCCAAACTCAACTTTCAATCAGCTCAATCTCCACTTTCAAATTCAACTCACTTCCAATTTCAATCCAATCTCAATTTCAATTCAATTCAATTTCGACTGTCAACTTCAATTCAATCTCAACTTTCAATCCAATCTCAATGTCAATTTAACTCAATCTCAATTTCAATTCAACCCAATTTCAAATTCTAATTCAATTCAACTCAATCTCAATCTCCAATTCAATTCAAATTTCAACTCTCCAATTCAATGTCTATGTCTATGTCTCTGATCAATCTCAATTTTCAATCCCTCTTTCAAATCTCAAACTTTCAATTCAATGTCTTTGTCAATGATAATCCACTCTCAATTTGCTCTTGGGCCAACAATAATGGTCATGTCTATTTTCAAGTCAAGTCAATATCAACTTACTCTCAATTTGGGTCCTTTCTAAAATCCAACTTCCAATTTGTATCTTGTTATCAGTCAAGTGGCTAGTTCGATCCAAAGAACAGCTTGTACCTGCTTATATGCCTACATTTCCGATCAAATGGCTAGTTCGATACAAAGAACAGTTTGTACCCTGCTTATTTTTGTTATCGGTCAGACGACAAGTTCGATCCAAAGAACAGTTTGCACCAACCTGCATATTGTAATACTGATCAAGCCGCAAGTTTGATCCAAAGAACAACTTGTATCAGCATTTTGCCTATATTTCCAGGTCAAATAGCAAGTTCGATCCAAAGAACAGTTTGCACCTGCCTGTCTGTTTGTATCTTCAATCAAGCGACAAGTTCGATCCAAAAAACAGCTTGTATCTCTCTATATGTCTATGTTTCCGGTCAAGTGCCAAAGTTCGATCCAAAGAACAGCTTGTACCTGTCTTGTATTGCTATTCCATGGTCAAGTGGCGAGTTCGATCCAAGGAACAGCTTGTACCTATCTTTTGTCCCCTGGTTTGTCTACCCTGTCAATGTCTACCTAAATCCCCAGTGATGTGACGTGCTCTGTAGACCCCGGTTCGCTTGTCTTGCATTCATAATCAAAATGTTGCATGGCATTCATATTTCAAAAATCTGAGAGCGTATTTTTATGTCCAAAAACAGTGCAAATGTTAATATTTAAGTATCTTCGTCCCGTCAAATCAAAGACTTCGTCTCTTGACTCTCCGGACAAAGAAACTTAAATAGGGGCAGCTGTTATACCCTAATTTTGGACCTAAAAATACTAGCTCAATTCTTTTTTTCTTGCATTTCAAGTCATTTGAATATGTCTCTGATCAATTGTATCTTTCTCTGCATCTTATTTCAATATTACTTGCAAAATTCATGAAAAAGGGTATTTTAGTCATTTCCTAAGTTAAAATTTCTTTCAATCTTTGAAGAATTGTTTGAGTCTTTTCAATTGGTTTGAATAAGTCTTGCTTCAATCTCATGACAAAATCCATTTTAGAATTGCATTTGGAGTCATTTTGAGTCAGTTTAGCCCCTAGGGGCATTTTAGTCTTTTCATGTGTCAAAGCTCTGTTTAATTTCTAAAAAATTGTCTCTGAGTCTTTTAATTTCACTTGTATAAACTCTTGCCTTGATTCTCTGTTAAAAACCACTTTAAAATTGTATCTGAGTCATTTTGAGTCGTTTTAGTCCCTATGGGCATTTTGGTCATTTCACATGAAATTTTGGCAGAGAGAGGTTACTTTAAAGTACCTCATTTAAGTAGCTGGTTCGTTTTAGTCCGTTTTGTGTCTTTTATTGGTTTCACTTTACGTTATTTTCCATTTACCAAATTTTAATTCAATTTCATTTTTAAATTTTCATTTTAGTCCTAAAAACCCTAAAAAAAATTGCACTTTAGTCCTTCAATTTTTAACATTTGCATTTTAGTCCTTTTCGTTATTTTTCTTTTTAGTCCTTTAATTTTTAATAATTGCAGAACAGTCCCCATTAATGTCAAGTTTTGTTTTTAGTTCTTTTCCAAAATTTGCAGATTGGTCCTTAATTTCTCAAAATTGCAAAAAGGCCCAAAGTCCAGAATTAGTCCAAGGCCGAGCCAAGCAAGTCCAAGTACAGGTGTCAGATTGCAATTGGTCCAGTGGTACACATGTCAGCTATAAATAGGCCACATCATCAATCACAGTAACAGAATCAATCATTCAACGCCAACTCAAAAAACATTTTTCCCATTTCTCTCTCTTCTCAAGAAGATCAAAACTCTAACCGTTTTCAGAAAATCATCAAGAACATTCATCAAACCCTAACTTTCCAGAATCACAAATTGAACCAAATTGTACTGAATTTCGTGAAGTTCTCAGAGATTCAGAGCTGAATCTTCATCATCGAACTGAAATCACTGCAATTCCAGCACGAATTCGTTACCAAATTAAGAAATTCGTACGATCACAGTGAGAAGTGAGAAGAAGAGAGAATCGAAGCAAGTTCTGAACCAGTAAAGAAGAAAGAGAAGAGAATAACTGATTTATTTTCAGTTCAAGACTTACCAGAAGCTTGCGTGGATCTTGTTGTTCGAATCTCCAAATCAAAATCAGGTAAACATACAAAACCTTCTCGTTTTTCGCTCTAAATCATCATCGAAGGCTTGAAATTGAAAATAGACGGTGAATCGAAGTGAAAACTTAGAAAAGACTCGAAAAGTTTGAAACGAAACCCTAAAATGTAAAATCACGAAGATTCACCGTTTATTCTTCAAATCAGAGTTCAAATTCGTCATCAGCATAGAAAATAGGTCAAGTTAGGGTTTAGTTTCAAGAAGATTAGAAAAATTTTTGAAACCCTAGAACGTAAGATTCGAACGTAGATCTGTTCGAATCTAAGCCTCGTTTCAAAAAAATAGTTCCAGAATCTTAAAGAGGACGCAAAGACGAACGTAACGGTGTTGAAATTTTCAGAAAAAGCTTCAGGTACGGCGACGCCACCGGCGGGCCACCGTACCTGCACTGTTGTGCTCGTCGGAGAAGACGACGAAATCTTAGAGAGAAGTGAGAGCTTCTCTCACTAGGTTGTGAGAAGAGAGAGAAGTGAAGGGAAAGAATGAATTAAACCGGTCCATAGGCTTTTATATAGGCAGTTGGACCGGTCTGGTTCATTCTTGGTTCACTGGTTTTACGTCCTGGCCATCAGATCTAGGGATTGATCCAATTGGATCCAGTGGCCCCTGTCGCTTCCCTGCAGATCCAGAACCCGTTTCCCTTGGGCTTGGGCCTAGGCTTCCTGTTTTCTTTCGTTTTTGCTTCTTTTTTTTGCTATATACACTTGTTTGCTTGCTGTTTGAACCCCTGCATGCTTATTTTCGTACTAAAAAATTCCTAAAAAATTCCTATGTGTTGTTAAGGTGTTTCTTGATAATTTTGTGGATGTTTTACACATTAAAATTGATAAAGAATATGCATGATATCACTTGTGATTTGTTTGCCTTTATTGTGAATTTTCTCTATGTTTTGATATGATACTTTGTCAAACTAATATTTGTACTTGTTGTGTGACCTTGTGATGTGCTTGCCACTAATTTGTATCTTTGTGTTTACTGTTTGTGAATGGGATTTGTCAATTTCTTGTTTTGCAAGTAATGTGAGTATGCTTGTGAAAATAAAGTGTAAAATATGCCTAAAATGTGCTATAAGGCTTGGCTTGGTATTTCCTCATAATTCTTGTGTTGGAAACTGAACTAAAATCCTTTGTAAAGTGGTCATGATATGAGAATTATGGGTCATGTGTTTGCCTTGTTATTGTAGTGAACTTTTAGGCATATTTTGCTACTTGTTTTGCTATGTTTTGCCACTTTGTTAGTGCTATCTTACTTACCTATATCTCTAATCTCTTTATGCCTCATATTACTATCAATTTCCTCTATTTGTTTCATACATCATGAGCATTTCATCTTCCATCTCACATTTTCATCCTTTTATTTTCCTACACTTTAAAATTCATGCAAAACTTAGTATGTAAAAACTTAGGAATTTTTTTTACTTTACTTTTATGCAATTTTAATTCTTGCAAGACCATAGAATGTATCTAGGTCAATGATGTAATATGGACTATGGACTCTAATAATGTACACCGACACAAGCACCGACACATGCACACACATCACATAGATATTTTTAGATGTATGGCTAGGATATGCATGTTTAGATGTATGTTTAGGATTGGATGTTTAGATGAATGTTTAGAATTTAAACTTAGAAAAATCATTTTCCAAATAAACATGAAAAATATCACTCAAATAATTTCCTAATAAACTTTGGGATCCAAATTCCCCTTGATTTTCCTTTTCTTTTCTTAAATAAAATCTTAATGAATTTTAATCATACTTTGACTTTCATTTTGCAAAATGACTAATTCCACCTCACTTTTTTTCAATCTTATGCCCCTGAGGCCTCTCTCTCATTCTTCAAATTCCAATTTTCAAACTTAAAATCAACAACCAAAACAAAAACACTTTTTTGGAAGAGAACTACGGTGGATTTGATCCCTTAAAAGGGTACGTAGGCAAGGAATCAAAATTCCTTCAATTCAAATAAAATAAAAATTCAAACACTTTCTTCTCCCTCCAATTCTTCACTTAGCAAACTTTAGGTGTAAATATCATTTTTCAAATAGCATTTAAAAATAAAGCGCGCGCGTAGAAAGTAAAGACGGTTCCTATAGGATACTATAGTCGTTATGGGTGCCTAACACCTTCCCGTAGCGAAAACAACTCCCGGACCTCGATTCTCAAGGGTTTTGCTTATTTTTTCCCTTCCCAAGAAAAAATGAGATATCACCGGTTAAAAAGGTTCAAACGTAATCAATGTTTGACACCCGAAAACCAAGATAAAACAGCTGGCGACTTCACTGGGGAGATTCGAGAGTTACGCCTAGTTTTTATTTCCACGCTTGCGCTTTCGTTTTTACTTGCTTCTTCTTGTTTTCCTATGTGAATAAATGTTTAAATTCTTGCAAACGTGTGGGGTGAGAATATCAAAAGTCCTACACCCGGGCTGAGTGAACTTAGGATTTAGGAGGGATATAATCGACAATTCATTCCGGGGGTTGCCTCGTGTTTTGGATTATGCGATCAATCCCACATTGCTGAGGCATTTTGGGGGTGATGTTGTCGGCGCGTGTTGTCGCGTTTAGGCACTTTACTTCTAATTGTTCTATGACGCTATGAACCGTAGATAACCAAACCCATCCATGGCCATTTTTTAGGATGTAGTGCGGAGGCTAAACCGAGTGTTGTCTCGAATTTTAGTCGTCACGCGATACTACGCTCAAGTTAGACCTTCTTACGGATAATCATGGAGCGAGTGTTGTCTCGTGACACCGTGATATACGTCGGAGAGGTTGTAACTTGGGAACTTTTTAGAACCCGGTTACTATTATCCAAAGCCCTAGATTCACCGGACACCGTGTCCGCCCATGACTCCTTGACTTTGAATTTGAACCCACCATGTTTTCTCCGTACTTGAACATAATCATGCATACATGCATACATGCATAAACTCTTTTTCCATGCATTTATCGAAGGGCTTAGACCAATTGAATTTGTAAACATTGTAGGAATGGGGAAGACTAAGTCTTACAAGTTCAAGGAAGTGGATTTGGCTAGTTTGAGAGATTTGGCACTCAAGATCGAGGATCCGACTGGTTTCCAACACCGTTACGGGGCTTTACTTACTCTTCTCCAGACTAATGTGGATGAGAAGCTTGTGCACACTCTGGTGCAATTCTATGATCGGGAGTATCGGTGTTTTACTTTTCCCGACTTTCAGTTGGTGCCTACTTTAGAGGCTTATTCTTGCTTGATGGGTCTATCTATTGAAAAGGGGGTACCCTTCGCGGGACTTGAGCATCCTCCTACTCCATTGGTTATTGCTAAAGATCTCTATCTCAAGACCACCGATGTCTCTAAGAATCTTGTCACTAAGGCTCGCATCCGAGGGTTCACTTCGAAGTATCTACTTGAGAAGGCCAACCTCAAGACCACTTGTCAAGACACTCTTGCAGCTATTCTTGCACTCCTCATCTATGGGCTTATTCTCTTTCCAAATCTTGATGACTTCGTGGACATGAATGCCATTATGATCTTCCACTCCAAGAATCCGATTCCTACTTTGCTAGCTGACACATACCATGCTATTCACGATCAATCCGGCAAGGGTCGTGGATACATTCTTTGTTGTGTGCCTCTCCTCTATAGGTGGTTTATTTCGCACCTTCCGAAGTCTTTTCATGATAATCCAGAGAATTGGTCTATTTCACAAAGGATCATGGCTCTCACCCCTAATGAAGTGGTTTGGCTCACTCCAGCTTCTAGAGTCAAGGAAATCATCTTCGGTGGTGGGAAATTTCTTAATGTACCTCTTCTTGGTACCCAGGGTGGAATCAACTATAACCCGGAGCTCGCCTTGCGACAATTTGGTTTTCCGATGAAAGAAAAGCCCATCAATCTTGCTACATCTCCTTACTTCGTCCACTACTCCAATGCACCCACAGGAATAAGAGAGGATTTCATGGAAGCTTGGTCCAAGCTTCAGAAGAAAGAGGTGAAGCATATGGGTGTGAGATCCGGTGTTGCTCATGAGGCCTATACACAGTGGGTGATAAACCAAGCTGAGGAGATTGGTATGCCTTACCCCTCTATGAGATACGTGTCTGCATCTATTCCTACCATGCCTTTGCCTCTACTACCCCCTACTCAGGAGATGTATCAGGAGCATCTAGCTATGGAGAGTCGGGAGAAGCATCAGTGGAAGACTTGATACTATGAGGCTGAGAACTTGATCATGACTTTGGATGGAAAGGATGAGCAGAAGACCCATGAGGTTTTGACATTGAAGAAAGAGTTGGCTAAAGCTAGGAGAGAAATTGAAGAAAAGGATAAGTTGCTTATGAGGGATTCCAAGAGGGCTAGGGGTGCCCGTAACTTCTATGCCCGATACTGCAGCTATGAGTCTGAGTCTGAGGATGATGCTTCCACTTCCTATGCTTGAGGATTTCCATTCCCTTTTGTTATTTCCAGTTGATTATGTTGTTTTACGTTTCAAAGTCTATCCCTTGGTTTAGTATTTCAAAGGGAATCATCTTGTAAGACTTTGTGATGATGTTCCAATTGTTTAGTAATGTTTACAAGTTTCTAATTTGTCTAAAAAAACCCTTCGATAACACAAAAAGTGTCTTTTTGCATATGCATTAACACATCTCATGCATCATGTGCATTCATTGGTCACAAAAAACTTCCCTCGTGCTCATTGCCTCCTGGTTTTTTCCGCCGCAGTCTGAAAAGTGGCTCGTACTCGTAAAGTTTACCAACCAGACAGAGTTCATCAAACAAGATTTTACAAGAGAAGAATCATGGCTAACTTTGAAGAAGAAAATGCTCAGCTCCATGCCGAATTGGCTGCAATGAAACAAGACTTGGATAAGGCTCACGACGCTATGTCCACTATGATGGCTGCACAAGAACAACCAGCCACATCTGTTCCAGTTTCTACTGAAGGGATCCCGTCTATCCCACTGTCTACTGTGGCTTCTGATGCTCGTTTTGTTATGCCCAATGGGCGTCCTTATGGACTCTCAGCTTTCTATTCTCCTAATACTGCTGCGGGTATCTCTGGTTTTGCTGGTCAGGGACAGATTCCTATGTCAACTTTTGCTGGTACAAGTACTTCTATGCCTCAAGTGACTACTGTTGTTACCGACCCTGTTGTACACACTGTGCAGCAGGTAATTGATGTTGACACTCCGCGTGGACAAGACCCCATAGTGGAGGCTATGAGAGAACAGTTGAGAGAGCTAGCTGGAGAACTCCGTGAGGTCAAGGCTAGCCGTGGGAAAGGTGTCTCTGCTAAGGCTCGTGATCTATGCCTGGTGTCCCGATTTGAGGTTCCTAAGAAGTTCAAAGTGCCAGATTTCGACAAATACAATGGAACTTCTTGTCCACATAGCCATGTCATTCGGTACGTCCGAAAGATGGCCAACTATGCAGATAATGATGCACTAATGATCCACTGCTTCCAGGATAGCTTGATGGAAGATGCGGCAGACTGGTATACGAGTTTGAGCAAAGACAATATTCATACTTTTGAAGAACTTGCTGCTGCTTTTGAAAGTCACTATAAGTTTAACACCCGGTTGAAGCCGAATAGGGATTCTCTTAAGTCTTTGTCTCAGAAGTCAGATGAAACCTTCCGTGAATATGCTCAGAGATGGAGAGGGGCAGCTGCCCGTGTTTCTCCTCGGCTTGATGAGGAAGAATTAACACATACATTCCTGAAGACTTTGAAGAAGGAATATAAGGAAAGAATGATAGTCTCTGCTCCAAACAACTTCTCCGACATGGTTACTATGGGAACTCGTCTAGAGGAGGCTGTCAGAGAGGGTATTATTGTTCTCGAGAAGGGTGAATCTTCAGCTAGTGCACCTAAGAAGTATGGTAATGGCCACCACAAGAGGAAGGAATCCGAAGTAGGGATGGTATCCGGTAACCAATCTTCAGCTACAGTCGCTCCTATTAATGCTGCTCAGTTGCCTCTGCCCTACCAATATATGCAGTACTCTCAACATCCTTTCTTCCCGCCATTCTACCAGCAATACCCTCTGCCACCGGGTCAACCACCAGTGCCCGTTAATGCCATTACTCAACAAGTACAACAACAGCCTCCTGCTCAACAGCAGCAGCAGCAACAACAGGGTCCTCGGCCCAAGACTTATTTCCCACCAATACCAATGCGGTATGCTGAGCTGCTCCCAACTTTACTTGCTAAGGGCCACTGCGTCACCTGACCAGGCAAGCCTCCGCCTAAACCATTGCCTCCCAGGTTCCTATAAGATCTCACATGTGAATTCCATCAGGGCGCTCAAGGCCACAATGTTGAAGGTTGCTATGCTCTAAAATATATTGTAAAAGACCTGATGGACAGAGGACGGTTGACTTTTGAAAATAGTGTTCCTCATGTTCTTGACAACCCATTTCCAAACCATGCTGCTTTTAACATGATCGAGGCTTTCGAAAGAGTTCCTGTTCATCAAGAGAATCCCGAGTTGGATGTCCGCAATGTTGTTACTCCCTTGGTACCGCTACATGTCAAACTTTGCCAAGCTTCTTTGTTCAATCACGATCATGCTTCTTGTTCAGAATGTCTTCAAAATCCTATGGGTTGTTGTGTGGTACAAGGTGATATACAAAGCCTAATGGATGATAAATACTTAATTGCCAGTGATGTTTGTGTGATCGTGCCAGTGTTTCATGATTCTCCCACTGAAAGTATATCCCAGACAAGGAATGTTGAACCCTTAGTGATCAGATTACCTGGTCCGGTATCTTATGCCTCTACAAAGGCAATCCCTTACAAGTACGATGCAACCATGATTGAGAATGGAGTGGAAGTACCTCTAGTATCCCCAGCTACGGTTGATAATGTTGCGGGAGAAATTACAGCTCTGAGAAGCGGAAAACTCCGTCCACCCTTGTTCCAAAAGAAGGTGGTTACACGTGTTGCTACAATAACTTCGCCAGTTGCTCCTCCTGTTAACCAGAACGCCAACCCATCAGGCCAATCTATTGAAGAGTCTAATCTGGATGAAATTCTGAGGCTTATCAAAAAGAGCGATTATAAGATTGTAGACCAACTGCTGCAAACTCCGTCAAAGATATCCATCTTGTCCTTACTCTTGAGCTCAGAAGCTCACAGGAAAGTGCTAATGAAGGTATTGGAACAGGCCTATGTTGATCATGAAGTCTCCGTGGATCAGTTCAATGGAATAGTGGGCAACATTACTGCTTGCAATAACTTGGGGTTTGATGACGATGAACTCCCCGAAGCCGGAAAACACCACAACTTGGCTCTGCATATCTCAGTACACTGTAAGTCTGACATGATATCAAATGTGTTGGTGGACACTGGATCATCCTTAAATGTAATGCCTGAGTCTACACTGAGACAGCTGAGTCATCATGGACTCTCTCTAAGGGGAAGTAGCTATCTGGTTAAGGCTTTCGACGGATCTCGCAAGGATGTTCTTGGGGAAGTAGACTTGCCAATTATCATTGGTCCTGAGACATTCCAGATCACGTTTCAGGTCATGGACATCAATGCTTCTTACAGTTGTCTCCTCGGAAGACCGTGGATTCACGACGCTGAGGCAGTAACTTCTACTCTACATCAGAGGCTCAAGTTTGTGAGGAATGGTAAGCTTGTCACTGTACATGGTGAAGAAGCATATCTGGTTAGCCAAGTGTCATCTTTCTCTTGTGTTGAAGTAGGGTCCGCTGAAGGGACGTCATTTCAAGGCTTGACTGTTGAAGGGGCAGAACCCCGGAGAGCTAGTGCTAGTATGGCTTCACTGAAAGACGCCCGAAGGCTGTTCAAGAAGGGCAAGCTGCTGGCTGGGGCAAAGTGATACAGATCTTGGAAAACAAGCGTAAAGAGGGCCTTGGATTCTCCCCGACCTCAGGCGTTTCAACTGGAACTTCCTACAGTGTTGGGTTTATCAATGCTATTGCTGAAGATGCTGCTGAAAGTAGTTATGTGCCTACATTTGTTGTACCAGGAGGCACTGTGAGAAATTGGGAGGCCATTGATGTTCCTTTAGTCATGCATGCTTCCATGTAATGTGTCTTGTTGCTCATGTTTTTCTTTGTTTTCAAAATAACAATCCTTTTGCTCTGCCCAAGGCGAAAGTGATATCATTGTAAGGGCATGTTTGTTTCGGCATTGCCGTTATCAATAAAAGTTGTCGTCTTTCTCACGACTCTTTGTTTTTTTACTTTTTAGTGTCTTTTCTTGGAAATAATGGTAATGCCAGAAAAAACCAAAACATCTGTATTTTCTTATTAATTTCAAAAATCTGCATGAAAAACTTTTTCTAAAAAAATCATTCCAATCATATTATCCAGATTGAACCACAATAAACCCGTTGAACACAGTGACCCTATGGTTCCTCCAAATTTTGAATTCCCTGTATATGAAGCTGAAGATGAGGAAGATGAGGAAGAGATACCGTATGAGATCTCTCGACTGCTTGAGCAAGAAAGAAGAGCCATTCAACCTCACCAGGAAGAGATTGAGCTTGTCAACCTGGGTACTGAAGAGAACAAACGAGAGATCAAGATTGGTGCTGCACTTGAGCCAGAAGTGAAAAAGAAGATTACTTAGCTTCTCCATGATTATCCAGATGTCTTTGCATGGTCCTATGAAGATATGCCGGGTCTAGATCCCAAGATTGTGGAACATCGGATACCGACAAGACCGGAATGTCCTCCTGTCAAGCAGAAATTGAGAAGGTCTCGCCCAGACATGGCTCTTAAGATCAAGGCTGAGGTGCAAAAGCAGATTGATGCGGGTTTCCTCATGACAGCTGAATATCCTGAGTGGATTGCCAACATTGTACCAGTACCGAAGAAAGATGGGAAAGTTCGAATGTGTGTTGATTACAGAGATTTGAATAAAGCCAGTCCGAAAGATAACTTCCCATTGCCTCATATTGATGTGCTTGTTGACAGTACTGCTCAATCCAAAGTGTTCTCCTTTATGGATGGTTTCTCTGGCTATAACCAAATACGGATGTCTCCTGAAGATAGAGAAAAGACGTCCTTCATTACTCCATGGGGAACATTCTGTTATAAAGTGATGTCGTTCGTCTTGATAAATGTTGGTGCTACCTATCAAAGAGGTATGACTACTCTATTTCATGATATGATTCACAAAGAGATTGAAGTGTATGTTGATGACATGATTGTGAAATCAAGTGATGAAGAGCAGCATGTTGTGTATTTGAAAAAGATGTTTGAAAGGCTAAGAAAGTACAAGCTGCGGTTGAATCCTAACAAGTGCACATTTGGCGTAAGATCTGGAAAGTTGTTAGGTTTCATTGTCAGTCAAAGAGGCATTGAAGTTGATACTGACAAAGTCCGAGCCATCAGAGAGATGTCGGCCCCTCAAACTGAAAAGCAAGTTAGAGGTTTCCTCGGACGCCTGAATTATATTTCAAGATTTATATCTCACATGACTACTACCTGTGGTCCAATTTTCAAATTGCTCAGAAAGAATCAGCCTGTAGTATGGAATGATGAATGCCAGGAAGCTTTTGATAGCATTAAAGAATACCTGTTGGAACCACCTATCCTTGTCCCGCCAGTGGAAGGAAGGCCTTTGATTATGTATCTGTCAGTGTTAGATGATTCAGTGGGTTGTGTTCTCGGTCAACAAGACGAGACTGGTAAGAAAGAGCATGCTATCTACTATCTGAGCAAGAAGTTCACTGACTGTGAGACTCGGTATACAATGCTTGAAAAGACTTGTTGTGCTTTAGCTTGGGCTGCCAAACGCCTGCGTCATTATATGGTAAATCATACAACTTGGTTGATATCCCAAATGGATCCAATCAAGTACATCTTTGAGAAGTCTGCTGTTACTGGAAAAATTGCGCGTTGGCAAATGTTGTTGTCTGAATATGATATTGTGTACAAAGCTCAGAAAGCAATCAAAGGAAGTATCCTCGCTGAGCATCTTGCTTGTCAACCTCTTGATGATTACCAGCCAATTAAGTTTGATTTCCCTGACGAAGAGATTATGTATCTGAAAGCAAAAGACTGTGAAGAACCACTGATCAGTGAAGGGCCAGATCCTAATAGCAAATGGGGATTGGTGTTTGCTGGTGCCATTAATGCTTATGGTAAAGGAATTGGGGCCATCATTGTAACACCGCAGGGGCACCACATTCCTTTCACTGCACGAATAACTTTTGAATGCACGAACAACGTGGCTGAATATGAAGCATGCATCTTGGGCGTTGAAGAAGCCATTGACCTGAGAATTAAGCACCTTGACATCTATGGAAATTCTGCACTTGTCATTAATCAGATAAAGGGTGAATGGGAGACTCGTCATGAGAAGCTGATCCCTTACCGTGACTATGCAAGACGTCTGTTGACATATTTTACCATGGATGAGCTGCACCACATCCCTCGGGATGAAAACCAAATGGCTGATGCTCTTGCTACTTTGTCTTCCATGTTTCGTATGTGCCCGTAATCAAAGTGCAGCGTCTTGATAGACCCGATCATGTGTTTACTATTGAAAGTATGCCAGATCAAGCTGATGAAGATGTGAACGATGAAAAGCCTTGGTATCACAACATCAAACAATTCTTGCAGAATCATGAATATCCACCGGGTGCTTCCAACAGGGATAAAAAGACCTTGAGAAGATGAGCTAGCAGATTCCTTCTGGACGGAGAAATCCTATACAAGAGGAACTATGACATGGTCTTGTTGAGGTGTGTTGACAAACAGGAAGCTGAGAAACTGATGCATGATGTACATGACGGCACCTTTGGGACCCATGCTTCGGGTCACACCATGTCAAGAAAACTGTTAAGAGCCGTCTATTACTGGATAACTATGGAGCGTGACTGCCACAGACATGCCAAGAGATGCCATAAATGTCAAGTTTATGCTGATAAGATTCATGTGCCTCCACACGCTCTCAATGTTATATCTTCCCCATGGCCTTTCTCTATGTGGGGCATTGACATGATAGGAAGAATTGAACCAAAGGCTTCCAATGGACATCGTTTCATTCTAGTGGCAATTGACTATTTCACCAA
Source organism: Medicago sativa (assembly GCF_051527215.1). Lineage (NCBI taxonomy): Eukaryota > Viridiplantae > Streptophyta > Magnoliopsida > Fabales > Fabaceae > Medicago > Medicago sativa. The sequence continues at coordinate 60,189,035 of NC_140752.1, forward strand.
GTGGGTTGAAGCTGCTTCCTATGCAAACGTGACCAAGCAAGTGGTGGTAAAGTTTATCAAGAATAACATCATCTGTCGATATAGGGTTCCTAACAAAATCATCATTGACAATGGTTCCAATCTGAACAATAGCATGATGCAAGCTTTATGTGAAGAATTCAAAATCGAACATCACAACTCTTCTCCTTATAGACCTCAGATGAATGGTGCAGTTGAGGCCGCTAACAAGAACATCAAGAAGATTGTTCAGAAGATGGTCACTACTTACAAGGACTGGCATGAGATGCTACCTTTTGCCTTGCATGGTTACCGTACTACGGTGCGCAGTTCAACCGGGGCAACTCCTTTCTCTCTGGTATATGGTATGGAAGCAGTTCTCCCCCTGGAAGTGGAGATTCCATCTCTTCGAGTGATCATGGAAGCAAAATTAACTGAGGCTGAATGGTGTCAGAGTCGGTATGATCAGTTGAATTTAATTGAAGAAAAACGTATGGATGCTATGGCTCACGGACAGTTGTATCAAGTGCGAATGAAGAATGCTTTTGACAAGAAAGTCCGACCTCGAGAATTCAAGGAAGGCGAACTTGTATTGAAAAGAAGAATAAGCCAGCAACCCGACCCAAGGGGCAAGTGGACGCCTAACTATGAAGGTCCTTATGTTGTCAAGAAGGCTTTCTCCGGTGGTGCTTTGATTCTTACACACATGGATGGTGTTGAACTTCCGAATCCTGTCAATGCCGATATAGTCAAGAAATACTTTGTCTAAAAAATAAAAGAACAGCGTGGTAGGTCGAAAACCCGAAAGGGCGGCCTAGGCAAAAATGCGCTTCCCGGTGGATCGAAAACCCGAAAGGGCGATCCAGGCAAAAGTTAGGGACAAAAAAAATGAATGTGAAAAAGTTCGCTGAGATTGTATGCAACTCAGGCAAGAATGAGCGCCTCGATGAGCCAAAAACCCGAAAGGGCGGTTCATGCAAAAATGAGGTTGACAATAAAAGACAAGTAACTATATCTGGCAAATCACCATCACCTCTTGGGGCATCTGCAGCTGTCAATGATCGTCTTCATCAGAAGCTTCTGTACTTGTGAATTCAAAATTTCTATGAAATGTAGCGGTCATCGTGTTCAATGTATCACCAACCAATAAAAATTACCATTTTCCAAGCTTTGTAAATCCGTGGAGTTATGCCTTTGGCTAAATTTCACTCTTCTACATCAATTTGAGCCTGTGCTATTGTTTGAAACTCTATTTTCTTTCTATTTTCAATGCTATATACAAAATATTTTCTTTCTATCTGATAATGTCAATGTCTGAAACAAACATCTTTGAAAATTGAAAAATGTTTTCCTGTCTATTTTGAAAGCAAACCTGAGCAATACGGTACATTTCAATGAAACATGCATGAATAAATGAATGTCAATGTCTATTTCAATACATGTTACGAGCAGGTTACTCCCCAGGATGATATGTGGTCAATGACAAGAATGAAAAACAGAATGAAAATGAAAATTGAAAAAAATGCAAAATGAAAGGCTCGCTAAGTTGAAAACCCGAGAGGGCGGCTTAGGCAAAAATGAGCACCCCGCTGATTGACAACCTATGAAGGCAATTCAGGCAAAAATGGGGTAGTGAAAAGAATTTATTCCCGGTGAGTCGAAAACTCGAAAGGGCGGTTCAGGCAAAAATGGGATTGAAAGATGAAAGAATGAAAATGATATGAAAAGCATTGACCATAGATGCAAACATCCAATTTTTACCCAGCACTGACACGCCTAACAACGGCCACACTGTATTCAAGAATCTTCCAAGGGTCCCTCCTTTACAAGTTCTATTGCCCTCAGCCATAGTCTTGATACATCTCTCAACGACGGTCTCTCCAAAGAGGATTTCCATGTGAACATGTTATAGCACGAGCCACTATGTGCCCAATCTTCCAATGTTTCGTCTGTCTCTGTGAAACTTCTTTGTCAAACTACGAACCAATCATGCATTTCAAGCATTCATACATGCATAATCATGCATTCTATGTGCTCATACATTCAATAATTTTGTTATACCATGCATACATGTTGCATTCCCAAACTCAACTTTCAATCAGCTCAATCTCCACTTTCAAATTCAACTCACTTCCAATTTCAATCCAATCTCAATTTCAATTCAATTCAATTTCGACTGTCAACTTCAATTCAATCTCAACTTTCAATCCAATCTCAATGTCAATTTAACTCAATCTCAATTTCAATTCAACCCAATTTTAAATTCTAATTCAATTCAACTCAATCTCAATCTCCAATTCAATTCAAATTTCAACTCTCCAATTCAATGTCTATATCTATGTCTCTGATCAATCTCAATTTTCAATCCCTCTTTCAAATCTCGAACTTTCAATTCAATGTCTTTGTCAATGATAATCCACTCTCAATTTGCTCTTGGGCCAACAATAATGGTCATGTCTATTTTCAAGTCAAGTCAATATCAACTTACTCTCAATTTGGGTCCTTTCTAAAATCCAACTTCCAATTTGTATCTTGTTATCAGTCAAGTGGCTAGTTCGATCCAAAGAACAGCTTGTACCTGCTTATATGCCTACATTTCCGGTCAAACGGCTAGTTCGATCCAAAGAACAGTTTGTACCCTGCTTATTTTTGTTATCGGTCAGACGACAAGTTCGATCCAAAGAACAGTTTGCACCAACCTGCATATTGTAATACTGATCAAGCCGCAAGTTCGATCCAAAGAACAACTTGTATCAGCCTTTTGCCTATATTTCCAGGTCAAATAGCAAGTTCGATCCAAAGAACAGTTTGCACCTGCCTGTCTGTTTGTATCTTCAATCAAGCGACAAGTTCGATCCAAAGAACAGCTTGTATCTCTCTATATGTCTATGTTTCCGGTCAAGTGCCAAAGTTCGATCCAAAGAATAGCTTGTACCTGTCTTGTATTGCTATTCCATGGTCAAGTGGCGAGTTCGATCCAAGGAACAGCTTGTACCTATCTTTTGTCCCCTGGTTTGTCTACCCTGTCAATGTCTACCTAAATCCACAGTGATGTGACGTGCTCTGTAGACCCCGGTTCGCTTGTCTTGCATTCATAATCAAAATGTTGCATGGCATTCATATTTCAAAAATCTGAGAGCGTATTTTTATGTCCAAAAACAGTGCAAATGTTAATATTTAAGTATCTTCGTCCCATCAAATCAAAGACTTCGTCTCTTGACTCTCCGGACAAAGAAACTTAAATAGGGGCAGCTGTTATACCCTAATTTTGGACCTAAAAATACTAGCTCAATTCTTTTTTTCTTGCATTTCAAGTCATTTGAATATGTCTCTGATCAATTGTATCTTTCTCTGCATCTTATTTCAATATTACTTGCAAAATTCATGAAAAAGGGTATTTTAGTCATTTCCTAAGTTAAAATTTCTTTCAATCTTTGAAGAATTGTTTGAGTCTTTTCAATTGGTTTGAATAATTCTTGCTTCAATCTCATGACAAAATCCATTTTAGAATTGCATTTGGAGTCATTTTGAGTCAGTTTAGCCCCTAGGGGCATTTTAGTCTTTTCATGTGTCAAAGCTCTGTTTAACTTCTAAAAAATTGTCTCTGAGTCTTTTAATTTCACTTGTATAAACTCTTGCCTTGATTCTCTGTTAAAAACCACTTTAAAATTGTATCTGAGTCATTTTGAGTCGTTTTAGTCCCTAGGGGCATTTTGGTCATTTCACATGAAATTTTGGCAGAGAGAGATTACTTTAAAGTACCTCATTTAAGTAGCTGGTTCGTTTTAGTCCGTTTTGTGTCTTTTATTGGTTTCACTTTACGTTATTTTCCATTTACCAAATTTTAATTCAATTTCATTTTTAAATTTTCATTTTAGTCCTAAAAACCCTAAAAAAAATTGCACTTTAGTCCTTCAATTTTTAACATTTGCATTTTAGACCTTTTCGTTATTTTTCTTTTTAGTCCTTTAATTTTTAATAATTGCAGAACAGTCCCCATTAATGTCAAGTTTTGTTTTTAGTTCTTTTTCAAAATTTACAGATTGGTCCTTAATTTCTCAAAATTGCAAAAAGGCCCAAAGTCCAGAATTAGTCCAAGGCCGAGCCAAGCAAGTCCAAGTACAGGTGTCAGATTGCAATTGGTCCAGTGGTACACATGTTAGCTATAAATAGGCCACATCATCAATCACAGTAACAGAATCAATCATTCAACGCCAACTCAAAAAACATTTTTCCCATTTCTCTCTCTTCTCAAGAAGATCAAAACTCTAACCGTTTTCAGAAAATCACCAAGAACATTCATCAAACCCTAACTTTCCAGAATCACAAATTGAACCAAATTGTACTGAATTTCGTGAAGTTCTCAGAGATTCAGAGCTGAATCTTCATCATCGAACTGAAATCACTGCAATTCCAGCACGAATTCGTTACCAAATTAACAAATTCGTACGATCACAGTGAGAAGTGAGAAGAAGAGAAAATCGAAGCAAGTTCTGAACCAGTAAAGAAGAAAGAGAAGAGAATAACTGATTTATTTTCAGTTCAAGACTTACCAGAAGCTTGCGTGGATCTTGTTGTTCGAATCTCCAAATCAAAATCAGGTAAACATACAAAACCTTCTCGTTTTTCGCTCTAAATCATCATCGAAGGCTTGAAATTGAAAATGGACGGTGAATCGAAGTGAAAACTTCGAAAAGATTCGAAAAGATTGAAACGAAACCCTAAAATGTAAAATCATGAAGATTCACCGTTTATTCTTCAAATCAGAGTTCAAATTCGTCATCAGCATAGAAAATAGGTCAAGTTAGGGTTTAGTTTCAAGAAGATTAGAAAAATTTTTGAAACCCTAGAACGTAAGATTCGAACGTAGATCTGTTCGAATCTAAGCCTCGTTTCAAAAAAATAGTTCCAGAATCTTAAAGAGGAGGCAAAGACGAACGTAACGGTGTTGAAATTTTCAGAAAAAGCTTCAGGTACGGCGACGCCACCGGCGAGCCACCGTACCTGCACCGTTGTGCTCGTCGGAGAAGACGACGGAATCTTAGAGAGAAGTGAGAGCTTCTCTCACTAGGTTGTGAGAAGAGAGAGAAGTGAAGGGAAAGAATGAATTAAACCGGTCCATAGGCTTTTATATAGGCAGTTGGACCGGTCTGGTTCAATCTTGGTTCACTGGTTTTACGTCCTGGCCATCAGATCTAGGGATTGATCCAATTGGATCAATCCAGTGGCCCCTGTCGCTTCCCTGCAGATCCAGAACCCGTTTCCCTTGGGCTTGGGCCTAGGCTTCCTGTTTTCTTTCGTTTTTGCTTCTTTTTTTTGCTATATACACTTGTTTGCTTGCTGTTTGAACCCCTGCATGCTTATTTTCGTACTAAAAAATTCCTAAAAAATTCCTATGTGTTGTTAAGGTGTTTCTTGATAATTTTGTGGATGTTTTACACATTAAAATTGATAAACAATATGCATGATATCACTTGTGATTTGTTTGCCTTTATTGTGAATTTTCTCTATGTTTTGATATGATACTTTGTCAAACTAATATTTGTACTTGTTGTGTGACCTTGTGATGTGCTTGCCACTAATTTGTATCTTTGTGTTTACTGTTTGTGAATGGGATTTGTCAATTTCTTGTTTTGCAAGTAATGTGAGTATGCTTGTGAAAATAAAGTGTAAAATATGCCTAAAATGTGCTATAAGGCTTGGCTTGGTATTTCCTCATAATTCTTGTGTTGGAAACTGAACTAAAACCCTTTGTAAAGTGGTCATGATATGAGAATTATGGGTCATGTGTTTGCCTTGTTATTGTAGTGAACTTTTAGGCATATTTTGCTCTTTGTTTTGCTAAGTTTTGCCACTTTGTTAGTGCTATCTTACTTACCTATATCTCTAATCTCTTTATGCCTCATATTACTAACAATTTCCTCTATTTGTTTCATACATCATGAGCATTTCATCTTCCATCTCACATTTTCATCCTTTTATTTTCCTACACTTTAAAATTCATGCAAAACTTTGTATGTAAAAACTTAGGAATTTTTTTTACTTTACTTTTATGCAATTTTAATTCTTGCAAGACCATAGAATGTATCTAGGTCAATGATGTAATATGGACTATGGACTCTAATAATGTACACCGACACAAGCACCGACACATGCACACACATCACATAGATATTTTTAGATGTATGGCTAGGATATGCATGTTTAGATGTATGTTTAGGATTGGATGTTTAGATGAATGTTTAGAATTTAAACTTAGAAAAATCATTTTCCAAATAAACATGAAAAATATCACTCAAATAATTTCCTAATAAACTTTGGGATCCAAATTCCCCTTGATTTTCCTTTTCTTTTCTTAAATAAAATCTTAATGAATTTTAATCATACTTTGACTTTCATTTTGCAAAATGACTAATTCCACCTCACTTTTTTTCAATCTTATGCCCCTGAGGCCTCTCTCTCATTCTTCAAATTCCAATTTCCAAACTTAAAATCAACCAACCAAAACAAAAACACTTTTTTGGAAGAGAACTACGGTGGATTTGATCCCTTAAAAGGGTACGTAGGCAAGGAATCAAAATTCCTTCAATTCAAATAAAATAAAAATTCAAAACGTTTCTTCTCCCTCCAATTCTTCACTTAGCAAACTTTAGGTGTAAATATCATTTTTCAAATAGCATTTAAAAATAAAGCGCGCGCGTAGAAAGTAAAGACGGTTCCTATAGGATACTATAGTCGTTATGGGTGCCTAACACCTTCCCGTAGCGAAAACAACTCCCGGACCTCGATTCTCAAGGGTTTTGCTTATTTTTTCCCTTCCCAAGAAAAAATGAGATATCACCGGTTAAAAAGGTTCAAACGTAATCAATGTTTGACACCCGAAAACCAAGATAAAACACACATCAGTGCTGAATATTTGTTTTAGGCAATAATGAAGCCAACATACAAATATCCCACAATCTCCCCCTTTGGCACATTTTTGGCTAAAACAAATTCAGCCCAATCTGATCAATTGCCAGAGAGATAAGCACACATACAATTTTCTTCATTCTTCAAAGGTAGATCAATCATGAAGAAAATACATAGCTCTTGTATTACCAAGGAGTACCATACATATAAAACTTCAGTCACAGCACAATCTTCGGACTTCAGAACTATATCATGTTCTCAGAATCTACAATCATACTTTTTCACAAACAAACATCATCAGTACAGTAGATTAGAGATAAAAGGTACCACATAGGAACACCAGAGTTTTTGCAGCAGCGGTCATACAAGGAAACATAAATTCCTAGCATACAGTCGTTAGCAATGTTCAGACCTTCCACAAAACATCCTTACCATTGAGAAAAATAAATTCTCAATAGTAACAAAAACAGAGCATAATCACTCCCCCTCAATCATAGAACCATTGAGTGATTACTCACAAGTACTCCCCCTAAACATGTGCATCCAGAGTTGTAGATTCTGCAGGCACATCAGAAGAACAGGCAAGTACAACAAACACACAAAATGACAAAAAAAAACAAAGAACATATCAGAGACATGTTCCAACATCACCTACCACCTTCCATCCATTCAACTGGCATAACACATAGGTATGGCAATCATAAGATCTCTCCCCCTTTTTAGCCACAAAATATGCCAAACCCAGAAGCCAGTAATGGACCTCCTACAGCTCCTCATGCAAGCAGACTCCAAGCTTGCTTCTCAGAGCCTCAAACTGTTTAACATCTAGAGCTTTGGTGAAGATGTCAGCCAATTGCTCTTCAGTAGGCACATGCTCCAGAGTCACAACCTTGTCTTCGACCCAATCCCTGATAAAGTGATGCCAGATGTTAATAAGCTTTGATCTGCTGTGCTGGATGGGATTTTTAGCGATGTTGATTGCACTTAAGTTATCACAGTACAATGTGAGAACATCTTGTCGAACATCATATTCTTCCAGCATTTGATTCATCCACACTATCTGAGAGCAGCAACTTTCTGCAGCAATACATTCAGCTTCTGCAGTAGACAAGGACATAGAGTTTTGCTTCTTGCTGAACCAAGATACCAGGTTGTTGCCAAGGAAGAAACATCCTCCTGATGTGCTTTTTCTATCATCTGTACCTCCTGCCAAGTCAACATTATAATAACCAGTCAAGTTAGAATTCTTACTAAGGGAGCCCAGAAAGTCATAATCTGTGGTGCCACTCATATCTTTCAGAATTCTTTTGATTTGAGCCAGATTATTCATCTTGAGCTTTGCTTGATTTCTTGCATAGCCTCCTGTTACACTATCTGGTCTGTTTGCTGTAAAGTAAAGTGAAATCCCTATCATGCTCCTATACAGACTTGAATCATCAGCTACACCCTCTTCATCTTTGATCAACTTGAAGTGTGTTGCAGCTAGAGTGTTCTTATGACTGGCTTCACCCTGTTTCTGTTCAACAACTTCAGGATTAGTATCTGATTCAACAGCAGTTTCTGGAGTAGTATTTTCTGAAGTAGATTTCTCTGGAAAGGCTTCAACATCAGGTACAACTTCAGGAATCACCACATTAATGAACTCCATGACCACTTAAGTTTTCTTATTCCTTGCTTTGTTTACTCCAAGCTTTGTCACAATGTTCCTGGAATGCTTTCTTTGACAGATAAAGATGGTGTTCTCCATTTGCACATCCAGAAAATAAATCACCTTTCCTACCAGCCTCATCTCAGTTCCAGATTGTATCAGATAAACCAAATGTTGAAACATTTGATTAGACATTCCTCCAAGCACAATATTGTCAGGGTGTGTATAAACAACCAGAAATCTTTCAAGCTCTTTCTTCACAGACCAGGTCTTGTCTGCATCACCTTTCTTGTATCTTTGAATGTTACAGGACTCTGCAAGTCTCTTGAGCCAAGGTCTGGGGGCTTGCTCAAGATATGGACAAGCTTTCTTACACACAAGGACAGGGAGATATGAGTTACTATAAATTCTGTGTTCTTCTATACAGACACTTGTATGAAGACACCCATCATTGTCCTTTAGAATACAAGCTTCACATACCAGAGGATATATGAATTTCAACTCAACTATAGAGTCAAGGATTTTAACAATTTTGAACTTTTCTTCTAGCTCAGAACCTTGTATCACTAGCTTAGCCTTGTTACCTGTCACATCATCTGAACTGATAGTGGAAATAGATTTGGTTTCAGTATCAGACTTAGGTACCAAATTTCCACCCATACTTCCTTCACCTTGAGTAGTGGTAGACACTTTATGATTTTCTATCATTACTCGCAATATCTCAATTTGTTCCTCATACTCTGAATCCCATTTGTAACAGTTGTCTCTAGATCTGACCCCTTTCATTATCATTTCTCCTTCTTTGTTCACAACTCTGCATCTGGTCTTCCTGAAGGTAACTTCCAGATCCTGATCACACAACTGGCTTATGCTAATCAGGTTTGAGTGAAGTCCCTCAACCAAAAACACACCTGTTAACTTGGGTAGATTTTTCTTGAGGTTCCCTATTTTTACAACTCTGCCCTTAAAGTTATCAGCAAAGGTAACATGACCTACATCACACTGTTTCAAGTTCTCAAAGTACTTATACTCTCCAGTCATATGTCTAGATAAGCCACTATCAAAGAACCAACCCTTCTCATCAGATGTTGATGTTGATGTATGAATCATCAGACCCACACATTTAGGTTTCCTATCTTCATGTGTTTCACTTTCTACAGATCTGGATTGATACAATTCAGGTGTTTTACATAATTTGAAACTCAACTGATTTTTATGACCTTGTAAGTTGCTAAGAGGACACTGCCAGAAGAAAGGTTCTTTTACAGGCTTAGTTAAGAGAGGTTCTGAATGATGTTCTAGCATTTTGACAGGGTTATCCACTGTACTAGAGGAAGTTACAAAGTCTAACTTTTCAGCTGGGTTCTCACTTTTATCTGTCTCATGCTGATCTAGGGACTGGACACAGTTACTAATCTTAAGTTCATTTATCAAGGGTTCAAGAATAGGTCCTATGTCATTAGGTTCATCTAATGTTTGATCATCTAACACCCTAGCATAAATTTTAGTTCCAGTACTCATCATCTTAACTTGTTGAGAAGCATTGTTAAGATGAGTTTTGACAGATATTACCTGATGATTAAGATCAGCAATTTTGCTTGAATGTTTAGACCTATTATTCTGGAGCTGGTTGAAAATTACATCATGCCCTGATAGAAGCTTCAACATGTTTGTATCATCATGGTCAGGTACCACGACTTCCTCATCCACAAGATCTTTATCAGCAGAAGATTTGAAAGATATTACCTTGTGAGTTAGATCAGCAATTTTGCTCGAACGATTAGATCTTTCATTCTGGAGCTGGTTGAAAATTTTATCATACCCTTCTAGAAGCTTAGACATGTCTGTATCATCATAGTCAGGTACCATGATTTCCTTACCAGGAAGATCTTTATGAGCAGAATTGCACATGGGTATCATTCTTCCAGTCATGGCAGTGACAATCTTGGCAGCATCTCCTCCACCATCTCCATCTTCATCATCAGACCAAGAAACCAACATCCCTTTCTTTTGTTTCTTGAGCAAGGTTGCACATTCAGTTCTAATGTGACCATATGATGTGATCCTAAAATGCTATGCCTTGACAAGAGTAATAAAGTCATCGTTGAATAAGAGAACCAAATTATTTTTTGGTTCAAAGTTTTTATTTTCGTATGTCAATATATATCTATCTCGTTTTTCTCATATCTAGAGTTCTGGATGTCCGATTGAGGTGTTCTTTGAAGCAATGGAAAGGTAACAAAATTATCTACATTTCATATGTTTATCTCAGGAGGAAAATCGGCTTGTATCATGGTCGAAAATGAGCTAAAAGTTTCAGGATGTGATTAAATTAAAGAGACCAACATCCAAGCAGTCAAGAGCAAGATGTGGAGGTGCATTAAGGAAAGAAAAAGCTGATGTTTCATCTACACAATCAAGAGAATTATGCAATATTTAAATGATGCAATCAATTTGTAACCTTTTTGTAACAATTCAGCATCATAGGCATTTATGTTAGATTTATTTGCTGAATTAATGATTTTCCATTAAGTTTTTCATTGTAAAAATAGTGTTAGCCTTTGTGTATAATAGGCACACGAAATTTCAATAAAATATATGTAGAATTTTGATAAAAAATTACACTATGTGTGTTTTGAGTGAGAGTTTTCTCCTCTTTGAGTTCTTGGATTAGAACTTGTTATCGAATCTTATCAATGGCTTCCTTACCATTGTGGCGATTCCTCCTTGCTTAGCATTCCTTCTTGGATTAGAAGTGAATGTGACGCCTTCTTTACCATTCCTTTCCCCAAATCCATATTTTTATTTTACTTTTTATCCCTATACGATTTTTAACGTTTATCATTTGGTATCAGAGCACAGTTTCGTTTGGGACGATTTTTGTTTCAATTTTGAAATCATCATCTTCTTCATTTCCATATTATCCTTAAGATTTCTTCATTTTAATCCATCTTTATTTGTTAGAAAAAAATGGAAAGATATAGTGACAAAAAATTTAAAGTTCCATTTTTTCGAGGGCAAAGAGATTCAGATGCATATCTAGAGTGGGAAAAGAAAATCGAACAATTTTTTCAATGCAACACTTTCTCTAATGTTCAAAAAGTGCAGGTTGCAGCTCTTGAATTTAAAGATTATGCATTAGTGTGGTGGGATCAAACTATCAAGGAAAGAAGGAGGTATGGAGATCCACCGATTGAAACTTGGGAGGAAATGAAAAGAATGATGAGGAGGCGTTATGCACCTTCTTATCATCTTAGAGAAATTCAAAGAAAGAAGGTGGAAGGTGAAAAAATATTGCAAAGAGAAAGGGAAAGACAAGAAAGAAAGAAGGAAATGATGGCAATAATTGATAGAGGAATGGCTGATATCTCTAAAATACTAGAGGAAAATCTCCTTCAAATGCAAAATCATTATATAGAGCCTAAAATAAATGTTGAAGAAAAAGAGAGTCTCATTGTAAAGGAAACTCACGAAGAAGAATGTGAAAAGGAAAGAGAAGAGACAAAAGAAAGTGATGGAAAAGAAGTAGAGGAAAAAGGAGAAGAAAAGGAGAATGAGAAGGAAAAGGAAGAAAAAAATGTTGGGAAGTTTTGGCCTAATATTACATTAGTACCTTCTTCTAAGTTGGTTTGTGTTTTCAAATGTTGGGATTCTTCTTCTAATATTATTCAATTGTCTAACATTTCTTTATGTCATGAAGGAAACAATGAGAATGAAGAAACTTTTTCTCAACAAGTGGAAGGAATTTATGAGATTTGGAACGATGATCATGTCCATAAATCAATAGTGGATGAAAAGCAAACAAATTCTGCCAATAAATGTGAAGAGCTCTCTAAAGTTAAAGTTACATGTTATGGATTCTATATACTTGTTTTTGACCCAGGAGGTATTCAAGCAATAAATTCGAGGTCGAATTCTCTTGAAGAGGGGGAGTATGATGTGATCCTAAAATGCTATGCCTTGACAAGAGTAATAAAGTCATCGTTGAATAAGAGAACCAAATTATTTTTTGGTTCAAAGTTTTTATTTTCGTATGTCAATATATATCTATCTCGTTTTTCTCATATCTAGAGTTCTGGATGTCCGATTGAGGTGTTCTTTGAAGCATTGGAAAGGTAACAAAATTATCTACATTTCATATGTTTATCTCAGGAGGAAAATCGGCTTGTATCATGGTCGAAAATGAGCTAAAAGTTTCAGGATGTGATTAAATTAAAGAGACCAACATCCAAGCAGTCAAGAGCAAGATGTGGAGGTGCATTAAGGAAAGAAAAAGCTGATGTTTCATCTACACAATCAAGAGAATTATGCAATATTTAAATGATGCAATCAATTTGTAACCTTTTTGTAACAATTCAGCATCATAGGCATTTATGTTAGATTTATTTGCTGAATTAATGATTTTCCATTAAGTTTTTCATTGTAAAAATAGTGTTAGCCTTTGTGTATAATAGGCACACGAAATTTCAATAAAAGATATGTAGAATTTTGATAAAAAATTACACTATGTGTGTTTTGAGTGAGAGTTTTCTCCTCTTTGAGTTCTTGGATTAGAACTTGTTATCGAATCTTATCAATGGCTTCCTTACCATTGTGGCGATTCCTCCTTGCTTAGCATTCCTTCTTGGATTAGAAGTGAATGCGACGCCTTCTTTACCATTCCTTTCCCCAAATCCATATTTTTATTTTACTTTTTATCCCTATACGATTTTTAACGTTTATCACCATAACCTCCACATTCAAAGCATTGCACACCTTTGTTTTGATCATTTTTGTCATCATTTCTGTCATACCTTGGGTTGCTTTGTTCCTTGTCAATGTTGAATCGGATGTTCTGCCCACTGCCTCTGATTCTGCTATTGACATGTTTCAAAATTTTGTTGAACTGTCTACCCAGCATAGCCATATCATCTGCAATCTTGCTATCTTCTGCATTTTCATACCACTCATCATTATCAGCTGCATTTGTTGTAAAAGCAATGCCTTTTCCTTTCTTCTCAGCTTTGTTGTCAACAACAAGTTCATAGTTCTGTAAAGAACCTATGAGTTCTTCCACTTTCATATTGGATACATCCTGAGATTCTTCAATAGCTATCACCTTCATATCAAATTTCTTCGAAAGGGATCTGAGAATCTTTCTTACCAATTTCTCATCTGACAGCTTTTCACCAAGAGAATCAAATGAATTTGCAATGTCTAGGACATTCATGTAGTAGTCTTGGATGGTCTCATCCTCCTGCATTTTCAGATTCTCGAATTTGGTAGTTAAGAGCTGAATTCTTGAGCTCTTTACTTTAGAGGTTCCTTCATGTGCTGTCTTGAGAATGTCCCAAGCATCTTTTGCAACATCACATTTTTTGATGAGTCTGAACATGTTTTTGTCAACCCCATTGAAGAGAGCATTCAGAGCCTTTGAATTTGCAAGTGACAGTTCATCTTCAGGAGTAGTCCACTCCTCTTCTGGTTTCAGGACCGTAGTTTTGTTACCATCTTTGTCAAGGGCAACAGGATGTTCCCAACCTTTCAGCACTGCTTTCCAGGTTTTGCTGTCAATAGACTTAAGGTAAGCACACATACGTGACTTCCAATAGTCATAATTGGTTCCATCTAACAGAGGTGGTCTGTTAACGAATCCTCCTTCTTTTTCCATCTTGCCAGAATAGATCTCCTCTGGATCTCACCCAATAACAGGCAGGGTGCCTGCTCTGATGCCAATTGAAATTCTGGCACGCTAGTTTAAGATGTTTCACGTAATGTTCCAACACTTAATTAACAGATTCAGAGGTTGAACAGAATGTTTGAAATATTAAACTAACAGTTAACAGCAAAAGCATAAAACTAATAAAGCAGATAAAGAACACAATGATTTGTTAACCCAGTTCGGTGCAACGTCACCTACTCTGGGGGCTACCAAGCCAGGAAGGAAATCCACTAGTAGATCGTATTCAAAGAGCTCTCCACAAACCACGTTTGCACTCTCTTGACCTAGACTCTACAAGAACAGACTTCAGCCTAAGAGTTACCCTAGACCAGAGATCCCCCTCTCACTTCCTTACCACAGATCACAGTCTCAGTGATCTAACTAAACTCAACACAAAAACTTAGGAACCATATCCCATTACATACGATGAACACCACAACCCGGTGTCTATCTCACAACTACCTTCCTTATGCTTACAAGCTTATGGAAGTGAACAACATACAACTCGATGACAGTCCTAAACGTGCATCAAAAGAATACACGAAAGGCTCACACAAAGTGTTTTATCTTGGTTTTCGGGTGTCAAACATTGATTACGTTTGAACCTTTTTTACCTTTGATATCTCATTTTTTCTTGGGAAGGGAAAAATTAGAAAACCCCTTGAGAATCGAGGTCCGGGAGTTATTTTCGCTACGGGAAGGTGTTTGGCACCCATAACGACTATAGTATCCTATAGGAACCGTCTTTACTTTCTACGCGCGTGCTTTATTTTTAAATGCTATTTGAAAATGATATTTACACCTAAGAGTTTACTAAGTCAAGAATTGGAGGGAGAAGAAAGTGTTTGAATTTTTATTTTATTTGAATTGAAGGAATATTGTTTCCTTGCCTACGTACCCTTTTAAGGGATCAAATCCACCGTAGTTCTCTTCCAAAAAATGTTTTTGTTTTTTGTTGGTTGATTTTAAGTTTGAAAATTGGAATTTTGAAGAATGAGAGGGAGAGGCCTCAAGGGCATAAGATTGTGAAATTGTGAGGTTTGATTAGTGATTTTGGAAAGAAGTCAAGTATGATTAATTTTCATTGAAATTTGATTAAGAATATAAAAAGGAAAATACAATGGGGTTTTGATCCCAAGGTTTATTTAGAAAATGATTTGAGTGATATTGTTCATATTTTTTGGAAAAAAGATTTTTCTAAGTTTCAAATCCTAAACATACATCTAAACACGCATATCCTAGCCATACATCTAAAAATACCTATGTGATGTGTGTGCATGTGTCGGTGCTTGTGTCGGTGTACATCATTAGAGTCCATTGTCCTTTACATCATTGGCCTAGATACATTCTATGGTTTTGCAAGAAATTAAAAGAATTGCATAAAAGGAAATTACAAAGTCCCTAAGTTTTTACATGCTGCATCTTGGCAAGAATTAAATTGCAAGAAAAATAGAGATGGGTATGAGATGAGAGGAGCTTATGGGATGCATGAAACATGAAATGAAAGTGGTTAGTGGCATAAGGTGTAATAGCATGAAAATTATAAGCAAAAGAAATACTAAAAAAAACTTGGCAAAAGTTAATGAAATTTTTAACCTAAAAGTAACTAAATTCACCTAAAATTTACCATAACATCAAGACAAGTATATGACCTATAATCCTCATATCATGACAAGGTTTCAAAGGCTTTATTGTAATCAATAAAGTGAGAATTATGAGGACACATTCAAGTCAAGAATTATGATGTATCTTTTAGGCACACTTGACACTTTATTTTCACAAGCAAAATTTACATGACTTGTAAAACAAGCAAGCACACAACATTCAGCACAAACAGCACTAAATACTCTAAACAAAAGACAAGCATATCACCAAATTTTGTCTATCAAGTATTAATCACCAAGGGACAAAATATTGGAACCAAAGTATACAAGAAAACTTCACAAATATAGACAAAAGGCACCACAAAGATCACAAGCAAATTCACATATTTTTTATCCACTTTTCAACATGCTAAAATGTCATAGAAACAAGTTTTAAGTATCCACACTAATCACAAAAAGTTGCTTCACAAAATTATAGAAGTTTTAACGAAATTTTAACAAGATTAAGAGTATTACACTAATCAAGGGATCAAGGCTTCCCCCTATATTCCCTAACCAATATTAATAGGTAAAAATCACAAAAAAATATCAAGAAAGCATTAAGAATTTTTTTAGGAATTGCTTTAGAAATTTTTGACACAACAGAGGTTCAACTAGCAAGACACAGGGGTGTGCGTAGCAAGAAATACTAAAAACGCAGAAAAACAACTGAGCCTGAAACCCAAGCCCAGAGAGAAGAGATCCAGACCCGTCAGGGAGCAAGACAGGCCATTGGATTGATCCAGCAGGTCTAAACCCTAGATCTAACGGCTAAACACATGGTTCAAGGGCGAACCAGACTGGTTCAGGTGAACCGGTCTGGTTCACCCTCTCTATAAAACCTAAGAGGTCGGTTCAAGCCTCATTTGTTCCCTTCATTTCTCTCTGTAACTCTTTCCTTCTCTCGTTCTCTCTAGACTTCCCGATCATCTTCTCCGGCGGGATTGACCACCGCCGGTGATGACGGAACCCTAACTTCTCCGATCTACACATCTTTCTACTCGTTTTCTATCACTGAACACAAATTCACAACCAAAAATCACAAAGACAACGCAAAACGACGTAGATCTGCTTTTAACTTTTCGGTTTAAATTCTTTTCAAATGATTTCAGTAAAACTTGAACTAAAACACTTTTAATACCATAGATCTACATCGTTTTCGTGAGGAAACACACTTGTACGAAGGAAACTGTGAAAATAGAGAAGAGTTAACGAATTACCTCGTCGTGATTTGGTTATTCGAACGAAAAAATGGTGGAAAAGGATCCTGATGTTTTGCCTTTGTTTCTGGTAAGTGTTTTGATCCAACCTCCGAAAATAAATCGGAGGTTCTTCGTCTTCTCACTCTTCGTCTTTTCCACAAACCTTCGAACTCTTCTGGTGTTCTTTGAGCCTGTGAATCTTCGGTGATGCTGAATTCGATGTGAATTTATGAAATTAATGGTGGATTTTGTGGTTTGGTTGCGAAATGGGTTCAGTTAGGGTTTGGATTCTCTTCTTCGTTTTTCACTTCGATTCTCTTCTTCTCTTCTCCAAACTCTCTGTGATCGTGTGATTCGTCACTTCGGTGGCGGATTCATGCTTGAATTGCAGGGAT
The DNA here is from genome assembly GCF_051527215.1 of Medicago sativa. Taxonomy (NCBI): domain Eukaryota; kingdom Viridiplantae; phylum Streptophyta; class Magnoliopsida; order Fabales; family Fabaceae; genus Medicago; species Medicago sativa. Next base: position 60,206,530 of record NC_140752.1, read on the forward strand.
TTAGGGTTCGATGATGATGATTTTCGTAAGAAAACACTGAGAACCACTTCGAACTCACTGAGTTTGTTGAATGTTGTTGCAATTGTTCGTGAATTTGTTGATTCTGGAAGTTAGGGTTCAATGAAGAAGATGAAGATTCATCTTCGTTCTTGAAGGATTTTGTTTCTTGATTCTGTTAGAGGAGAGAGAGAATGTGGAAATTGTTTGTGGTGATGTGTCACTGAATTTTTGCTGAGTTGTTGCATTCTGTTTGGGACTGTGATGATTGGGCCTTTATATAGGTGACATGTGTATTACTGAACCAATTGTGATCTGCCATGTGGATTTGGACTGAGACTGGCTCGGCCTTGGCTTAAAATAGTCCTGAGGACCTTCCTGCAAATTTTAGGACTTTGGGGACTAATCTGCAATTTGATTAAATCTGAGGACCAAACTGTAAAATAAAAGAAAACTTAAAAAAAAACAAAAGGTTTGACTTATAGGACTAAAACTTAAAATAAAAAACCCTAAAAGGAATAAAATGAAATAAAAGGACTAAAGTGCAATTTTTAGAAGTTTTTAGGACTAAAATGAAGATTTAAAAATAAAATTGAATTAAAATTGATAAACGGAAAATAACGTAAAGTGAAACGATTAAAAACAACAAAACGGACTAAAATGAACCAATTACTTAAATGAGGTACTTTAAAGTAACCTCTCTCTGCCAAAATTTCGTGTGAAATGACCAAAATGCCCCTGGGGACTAAGACGACTGAAAACGATTCAAATGCAATTTTAAGATGATTTTTTAACAAGGAATTTAAGCAAAAGTTTATACAAGCATATTGAAAAGACTCAGAGACAATTTTTTTAGAAATTAAACAGAGTTTTAACACATGAAAAGACTAAAATGCCCCTAGGGGCTAAACTGACTCAAAGTGACTTCAAATGCAATTTTTGAAATGGATTTTGACATGGAATTGAAATAAAGACTTATTCAAGCTTTTTGAAAAGACTCAAACAACTTTCAAGGACTAAAATGAGTTTGAATGCAGGAAATGACTAAAATACCCTTTTTCATGAATTTTGCAAGTAACATTGAAATAAAATGCAGAGAAAGGTGCAATTGATCAGAGACATATCAAATGACTTGAAATACAAGAAAAGAAGAATTGAGCTGGTATTTTTAGGTCCAAAATTAGGGTATAACACAAAGTGACTCAAAACCCTAGACAATTCTAGCTTTTCTTCGTTATGTTTTGAATGCCTTCTCTAGGTCTTGTGTCCTCCTTAAATACTGAAGCAAAGAGATCAGCATGATATCCCAGCTTCAGAACAATCCGCGTGACCATTAAGAAACAGATCTTCCCAAAAAGGAAACTTACCATAATAAGTTCCAGACATTAAATGGGGCATCATGATCACGATACAAACCTTCCTAAAATGCTTCCACAATCTTAGGAATTAAACCTTGTTCTGATCTTCATCCAGAACGCGTAGAGTAGACCAATCACTGATTGGTGTGGATTCCTTAAAACCAAGGAACGCGTGCTTAAATGTAGGCGAGGCATAGAACAAAACTACCAGGCCTTCATGTTGGAACATCATGTTCCACATCAGTGCTGAATATTTGTTTTAGGCAATAATGAAGCCAACATACAAATATCCCACAAATATTGACATTAATATAAACATAATTTGGCGATTAAGGACCAACAACAAGAGGAAATTTTTTGGGAAAACAAAAACAACTTGTTGATTTATGGGCTAAAAATTAAAATTCGATGTATTTTTAAGGACGAAAAAATTATTTAACCTTATTATTTATCCATCTAGTCCCTCGATTCCCTTTCAAACAATAAGAGAGTAATAACTCATTGACTATCTTGATGGATTAAAAATAACTTAGAGACTGCTTCTTTTACTTTTATAGGTTAATAACTAAATTAGAGTTAAAGTGATGGTTTGAATAAATGTTAGAGAAATGCTAGCAACACACATTCTACAACACACTTTTTAACACACTTTCTTTGATTGGTTAAAATTCACATGGGACCCACATGATTTGGTGGGACCTATGTGAATTTTAACCAATCAAATAGAGTGTGTTGAAAAGTGTGTGTTAGAATGTGTGTTGTTAGCATTCTTCAAACTATTATTCATAAATAAAAATATCGAATATGCATAAAGCACTGTGGAGATTGGTGGAGGCCAAAGTTTTTTTATTTTTTTGAAAAATAAATGATAGATAACCATCTAATCCAACATTGGACGAGCGAAAGGGGTGAATCTTTTCATAATCCTTTCATTTCATTTTCATTTTTTTTCTTTATATCCTTACGATCATAGTTCTTCTTGTCCATGAAATTGAAAATGAACTATTAGAGTTCGTCGATTTTTATGAAGCCTGTAGAAATTTAAATTAGGATATTTGCAATTTGTTAACACCAAAATTATAGAAGCAGGGTGTCGGTAAGAAATTATATATGAGATTATTTCTTCTATAGTTCATGTAAACATTTTAAATCGCCGATTGTGTGTTTTTTCATTGGTTTATTAACTTTAGCTTGTTATCGAATTCTAGTGCGTGAAAGTTATGAAATATTTTAAGAGGAGGAAAATTAATCTTTGGGGTCCGAGATCTCGTTGCATCATACAATTACACAGTTTGCAATTTCTTAGCACGGATACCCTAGGAGTGCGGCGATGGTAAGAAATTAGTTATGAGATAATTTCTTCATCTATCTTTCAAGTCTATATTTTAAATCGTCGATTGCATTTTTTTTCTATTGTTTTATGAACTTGAGATTGTTGTCAAGTGCTAGAGCTTGAAAGAAAAGAATCATTTCAGAGAAGGAAAATCAACCTTTGGGTTCCAAGATCTCGCTGCATCATACAATTTTCAATTTATTAACACCAAAACCCTAGGAGCACGACAAAGGTAAGAAATTAGGTATGAGATAACTCATTCATCCATATTTTAAGTCAGGGTTTTAAATTGCCAATCGCATGTCTTTTCTATTGGTTTATGAACTTGAGATTGTTGTCGAGTTCTAGAGCGTGAATGCAAAAAAATAAAAAATATTACAAGAGAAGGAAAATCAATCTTTGGGGTCCGAGATCTCGTTGCATTGCACAATTACACAATTTGAAATTTCTGAACACCAAAACTCTAGAAGCGCGGGATGGTAAGAAATCAGGTATGACATCATTTCTTTATCTATATTTTAAGTGTGTATTCTAAATCATTGATTTCATGTTTTTCTATAGGTTTATGAACTTGAGCTTGTTATTGAGTATAAGAGTGTGAAACAGTTGAAATATTTATACTAGCATCTAATTTGGATTTTGAATTCACACAATCCAAGTTATAATCATTCCACATCCTAGTGGTAACTTTGGGTTCAAAATTGATTTCATCCAAAATGTAGAAGGTTTATCTCATTTACAATTTATTCGATCTAGATTGTCTTTTCAACATTTCATGTATGTTTGTCATCACATTGAGTTTGTCAAAATCATGATAGCTTTTACAAAATCTGGGCAGTTTGCCATAATTTTTCTAGACCTATTGTGATGTCAAACATACACTTTGAGGGTGATTGACGACCATTGTTTAGTCTACTTTCCACATTATTAACCAGCAAATTAGGATAATGTATTTAATATCTAAAACACATATTTTAGTATGACTTACACATGATATTTTAGTTTCTGTGAGATTGTCTCCATTATACAAATCAAACTGACTTATACATGGCTTACGAATGAAGACAAGGTTATAAAAGAGCTGATATACGAATTTTAATTCATATTTTTAATAACACAATATCAATTGAGTCTAACTAACAAAACCACGCAATACAATTAGACATGATAATGATCTTATTTAGCTAATTTTAAAATTGAATGTATTAAATATATGTTAATGTGTGACTTATCTTATTAATGTGTTTTTAAATATTAATTTTAAATATATAATGTACATCATTGTTTTGAAAAAAAATAATGTAAATCCTTTTAATATTCAATAGCATAACAATCAATTGTTTTCCTAAAAAAGCATCAATTGTATAAGTTTTCTTCACCTCAATTTTCATGTCTCTTTTCTCCTTATAGAATACATTTTTTTCTATTTTTAATTTGATTTTTTGAATTGTTTGTTAATTCATTAGTTATTTTATTTTAATGTGAAATCCATACATGATTGGTTGTTATGATTTTCAATTTTTTTACCTTAAAAGTATTAATTGTCATGGTAAAAAAAATTAAAATTATTTGAAAACAAGCTAAATTTTAAATAGTTTTAAAGGTGGCATTATTTTCAATGGACGTTAAGGGAAAGCTAATTTACCTTGAGAAAAAAAATTGTGCACATATATACAGTCAAAACATGTAGTATAATAAGACCGTTAACATGACGGTTGTTAGTGCAACCTCCAATATTATTTAAATTTACACCATATCAATTTATAATATTTTAAAGTAGCAAAATCTGAAATTCTTAAGAAACAACCATGATGGAATTTCGCATTAAAAGAAAAAAGTTTATGGTTTATAAACATTTTAAGAATCAAATTATTAATAGAAAAGAAATTATTTCTAGAAGGGTCAAATGGATTTGTAAATTGGTGAATGTCGCGTCATTTTTCGGAGATCAAAGCTATTTGGTTAGCGTTTGACTCACTTTTTATTTCACGACTTTGAAAAAATTTATTTAAATTGGGGGGTCCGGGGGTTGGTTATATTTAGGGAAGGTATTAGCACCCTAAATATTCGTAGTACTCTACGAGAACCTTTTGGTTTTATTTAACGTTTTGTGCTATAAACTTGCTTGCTTTTTTTAAAAAAAAATGAAACTTTGAAATGATTAAAAAAAGGAAGACCTAATTATCTACATTTTATTGATTTGGAAGGACGAGTGTCCTCTGCCTACGTACCCGTGAGGGATCAAAACCTCGTAGTTCGGGGTTAAGAAAATGACGTTTGATATGTTGTGTGTTTTTTATTAGTTTTGAAAAAAGTTTTAAAGAGAAAAGCCAAGTGGCAAAAAGAATTTGTTTGTGTTTTTTTATATTGAAAGAAAATAGACTTAAAGTATGATTAAAAATGATTTGATATTTGATTAAGAAAGAAAATAAAAAGGACGATCACTTGATTGAAAATCAAGGTTTATTATGAAAATATTTTTGTGATTTTTGATTTTTTGAATGTTTTTGTTGTTTTGGAATAATAAATGAAAATTAAACTAACGGAGCAATAAAATTAAAAGCGCGTGAATTTTTGTAGTGACGTTGGGTCACCACAAAATCCCTAATCTAATTTTTTTGTATTTTTTTATATATATAAAGCGATAAAGAAATAAAAGACACACACACACACACACACACACTTTTCTCATTTATATTTACATTGGGCCTAAATACATTCTAATTGCTGGAAAATAAATGACAATAATTAAAATGCTAAATAGAAATTAAATAAAATGCTAAAAAGAAATAAAATGCAAGAAAATAAAAGAAAGGGACAACCGAAGGGACAAAAATTACCGAAGGGACAAAATTCCGAAGGGACTTATTCCGAAGGGACAGAAAAAAAGAGGGAGAAGAAAATAATAGCTCGTCAACACAAGCTAAATGAGGGAGAAGAGAGAAAAGTTCTTTGACAACTCAAGAGAACTTTTGGTGTGTGAAATTGTGAAGGATGAAAGCTCTATTTATAGGTTCTAAGGTTGATGAAAAATGGAAAATTGGTTTAATGCACTTTGATGGGGATTTGAATGAGATTGATGGTTTTGGAATGCGATTTGAATGATTTTTCAAATGGAAGAGTTGACATGTAAAAATGGCATGATTGGTGGCACACTTGAGAAAGAAAAAAAAAATTGGACCTTGACACTATATTTTTGACAATTTTTGGACTCATTAAAAAAGTTAATAAAAACCTAAAAATAAAATGGTAAAATGGAAAATAAAATAAAAATAAAAATCAAGACTGAATTAAAATGAAAGATAAAAACAAACTAAAAGTTTAAAAAAAAGACTAATAAATAAAAAAGTGAGAAGAGGTATTGATGATGAAACGCGTTCTTGATGAAAAATGGGAAAGAACTTTCTGACTTTGTGATTGAGGCTGTGATAGTGGCATGGTTGGAATAGAATTTTCTTTGGACCCCAGAAACAATTATTTCGGACTCATTAAAATGGTTAAAAAAAACTAAAAGAAATAATTAGACTAAAAAAATAAAAAAGGTAAATTGGAAAATAAAGACTAAATAAAAATAAAGTATTAAAAGATGGAAACTAAAAAAAGACTAATAAATAATAATAATAATTAAAAAAAGTGAGAGGAGGTCTGGAAAAAAACAAGGAATATTCCTAGTCAAAAGACATGTGTCAGTGGGACCTTAGGTCAAAAATTGGGGTATGAAAGATGCCCCTATTTAAGTTTCTTCGTCCGGAGATTTAAAGATGAAATCTTTGATTTGACAGGACGAAGAGACTTAAATACAGAAGTACACCAATTTTGGACCTAAGATGCTGTGAAATGCTCATGATGCAAGTATGAATGCAGGATGACAAAGACGACTTGACTGGGGGTAGAAACAACAACGGGATACCCAAATTTGTTAAAGAAAAGGAATCCGACTCCGCTGGGGAATTGCAGTTTCACTAGGGAGAGATTGTCTACTACCGTATCTGTTTGGAACGATAGCTTAATGAAGACAACACTTTTAGCGACACCATTTGAACAGTTAAACTGGGGATGACACCGAAGAAAATAAAAGAGTGATTTTCAACTGAAATGTGACGAAAGGTAAACTCAAGCGGTCCGTTGTTTAGGAGTGGTAGCTTGGAACAAGACAAAAAGGTAAACTTAAGCGGTCCGTTGTTTAGGACTGGCAGCTTGAAACAAAATAAACTCAAGCGGTCCGTTGTTTAGGACTGGCAGCTTGAAACAAGATAAAAAGGTAAACTCAAGCGGTCCGTTGTTTAGGACTGGCAGCTTGAAGCAAGATGAACATTTGCGAGAATCCACTCGGCTTGGTAAACATATGCGAGAATCCACTCGGCTTTTGCGAGAATCCACTCGGCTTTTGCGAGAATCCACTCGGCTTTTGATAAGGTTTGTGAGAATCCACTCGGCTTTTGCGAGAATCCACTCGGCTTGGTAAACACATGCGAGAATCCACTCGGCTTTTGCGAGAATCCACTTAGCTTTTGATAAGGTTTGCGAGAATCCACTCGGCTTTTGCGAGAATCCACTCGGCTTGGTAAACACATGCGAGAATCCACTCGGCTTTTGATATGGTTTGCGAGAATCCACTCGGCTTGGTAAACACATGCGAGAATCCACTCGGCTTTTGCGAGAATCCACTCGGCTTTTGATAAGGTTTGCGAGAATCCACTCGGCTTGGTAAACACATGCGAGAATTCACTCGGCTTTTGCGAGAATCCACTCGGCTTTTGATAAGGTTTGCGAGAATCCACACGGCTTTTGCGAGAATCCACTCGGCTTGGTAAACACATGCGAGAATCCACTCGGCTTTTGCGAGAATCCACTCGGCTTTTGATATGGTTTGCGAGAATCCACTCGACATGCGAGAATCCACTCGGCTTTTGCGAGAATCCACTCGGCTTTTGATAAGGTTTGTGAGAATCCACTCGGCTTTTGCGAGAATCCACTCGGCTTGGTAAACACATGCGAGAATCCACTCGGCTTTTGATAGAAGGTTTCATAAGAGTTCGCCAGAATCCACTGGGCTTCATAAAATGTTTGCCGGAATCCACCGGGCTTGGTAAGAGTTCGCCGGAATCCACCGGGCTTATAATGAGTGACATCTCTGGACCAGACACACTAGGGATGACACTTTTGATGATAAGAACGTAAGTGCAAGATGTTCATTTGTAGAAATTTGCGGCTTGACACAATGATAAGTAGAGACCGAATTGAAAAGACACGATCCAACATTACCCTGGGTGACTGATGCAACCATGTATGAATTGATATTGTGTATATGTGGTGTATGCATATGTGAAAATATTAATGTATGAATGTATGATTGTATGAATGTAACTTGTATGACCGTATAAACTGGATGTGACGGGTAACTCGATGAAACGAGACAAGACAGGTAAGATGGGAGTCGGACTGACATCGCAGTACAAACACTTGGCAAACTTCCTTGGAGATGATATTATTGTGAACAAATCGAGCTGTTGGCGGGTTAAAACCTGGCACAAGGTAGCAACTGATGCCTCCTGGGGATAAAGCCCATTGTTAACCAAAAGTCTGGAAGAAGTCGCCATTTGTAAATCAGGGAGTGCTTTTACCCTGGCATGCTTCAACAGTCATTTTTTTTGTATATTTTTTTGTTTTGAAAATCCCTAACTTTTGCCTGGACCGCCCTTTCAGGTTTTCAGTCCACCGGGAGTATATTCTTTTTTATGCCCCTAATTTTTGCCTGGACCGCCCTTTCGGGTTTTCAGTCCAACGGGACGCTCTCTATTGCCTAAGCCGCCCTTTCGGGTTTTCAACTTAGCGAGCTTTGATTTTTTTATTATTTTTTTGTATATGACTGCGTCTTGCAAAAGCAGGAGTCCTCTCCATTGTGCGAAGCCATGTTTCTCTTTCGGAGTGTAACCGTTTTCGAGGCGGATGCTGATGTACGCTTCAACTACTCACAAGTTCAAAGAGAGTGTGCTTGTTGCTCACACTTTTCAAAAGATGTAAAAAGTTTTTGTATATTTTTTTTTGAAAATTTTTGCTTCAGGTATTGCCATCAAAAATAGAAGAAATTTTGCAAATAGAATAAATGAGAGTTCCAAATAAATGGGCACAGGCTCAAAGTTTGCTGAATTGAGTGGTGACCTGCCAATGGCATGGCTCCACGGATCTTTGAAAAATTTAGAAAATGGTAAATATATTTGGAAGGTACATTGAACACAATAACCGTTATACTCTCTAACAACTTTGAATGCCCCTGATTCGAGTCTTTGAATGCAGATGCTTTGAATCGAAGGTTCTTTTGATAGCTGGATGCCCCAAGCTTCGAATTGGAGGTTCTTGGATAGCATGTATTCCCCAAGTGGACTGTGCTGACTGATGCAGTTACTTGTCATGATCCTTAATTTTTGCATAGATCTCCCTTTTGGGTTTCAATCTATCAGGATAATCATCATCATTTTTTTTTGTCTCTAATTTTTGCCTGGACCGCCCTTTCGAGTTTTCAGCCCACCGAGGCGCTCATTTTTGCCAAAGCCGCTTCTTAAGATTTGCGACTTACCGAGCTTGTATTTTTTGATAGAGTATTTCTTGACTGCACCAGCATTCATAGGATGTGCGAGTTTATCACCATCCATAGTTGTAAAAGTCATTGCACACGAGCCTTCATAGATAGACGCCCACTTGCCCCTGGAGTCTGGTGGGAAAGTAGTACATTTTTAGGCATGAAGTCTCCTTGAATTTCATGGGGACGAACCTTCTTGTTAGAAGCTTGTTTCAAACTTCTTTTGATATATTTGCACCAGGTCGTCATTCGTTTAAATTCGATGAAGCTTGGACTTTAGCAGAACTCCTATTGACGGGACTTCGACTTCCATGAGAAGCACGACCTCCATGTTGCATATTGGGGAAGGAGGGGGGGTTGCCCCTGTTGAAATGTGTACTGAAGTACGATATCCATGCGAGGCAACGGTAACATCTCATGCCAGTCTTTGAAAGTGACCACCATCTTCTGGACAATATTTTTGTTTGTAGCTTCAACGGCCAAGATGCCCCAGCATGCGAGAGATCTCATCAGTAGTGTCTTTATTCTTCCCTTCAGCTTCGGATACAAGGAACTCAAAGTTGGAAGAGAGTACATGGTTAATGTGTTCAACGGGTTTATTGATGCATGATTCGATTAATGATTTTGACAAGTAAGTATAAGTTATCACTATGCAGATATTTGAGAATGATTAAAGAAGAATTTTTTTTGGTTTTTTTGTATTACCATTTTTCCAGAAAAGCACAAAATAAAAACAAAGTCGGGATCAAAACGACCTTTTTATTAATGATGGAAAATACATGAAGCAAAAAGCCCTACACAAGTTCACTTTCGTCTCGGGCGGGACAAAAAGATTTTTTTGAAAAGCAGTGAACAATAAACATATCATTTAAACAAATCGAGTAGCGGAAGAAAACATCAACATCGACTCAATTGCAGCTAATCCCTCTTTGTGTTGCAACATCAGACACCATGATCTAGTAGTACATTGGCTTGCACATTTGGAGTCAAGACTTAGAAAGTCAGGCGGTTGGTCCGGATCAAATTCTGGACTTCTTTCTTCAGTGCATTACAATGTTCAATATCATGGCCAGGTGCCCCTTGATGGAAGTTACAGAAAAGGTCAGGTCTCCACCTAGCCGGCAATTTCTTAGGTATCGGCGGAGGTGGTCTGGACAAGGTTCCTTTTAACCAAAAACGGAAGCAACTCTGCGTACTTCATAGGAATCAGATCGAATTGCTGTGCTTTTGGAACCTGTTGGTGAGGTTGTTTCATGTACAGTGACTGAGGTTGTTGTTGAGGCCTTTGCTGGACAAGTAGCTGACCCTCGGGGGACAGGGTGTTATCTTGGATTAACCTCTGGACTACAGTCCTGAAAGCAAAACATTGCTCGATATCGTGACCTGGTGCCCCTTGATGAAATGCACAAGAAAGGTCAGCTCTATACCCCATTGACAATCTTTTCGGCACCGGAGGAGGTGGTCTAGTTTGGATTAGGTCTTCCTTAAGCAGTGTGGGAAACAGCTTCGCATACTTCACAGGGATTGGATCAAACTTCGGTGCCCCCTGAGCCTGATTTTGAGGAATAAACTGTTGCAGAGCCTGTTGTCGAGGTTGTTGGGGACATAGTGGCTGAACTTGTGTAGCCATCAGTGAAGATACTAAGTTAGTTAACTTCTCTACCTCGGCCCGAAGTGTTGTTACCTCTCCGCGAAGTTCGTGGACCTCTTGCTCAAGCTGATCCGTCTTTTGTGTTTGCACGAATGTCTACATAAGCGGACTGAAGTTGAAGGACGACATCGGACCACTTTTGAAATGGGTTGACCTCTGTTGAAAAAGACAACTTGTGTGATACTTGGGTTTGAAACTTATGAATGCAAAATGATGCATGATGTTATGCAAAAAAGGACACATTTTTATTTATCGAAGGACTTGTTAAAGTAATTGTAAACATCATAAGGAACATTTAAAATATTGCAAACAATTCCTTTTTTTTTTAAAGCAGAAGCAAAGTCAAGGGGAAAGTCCCTAACAAAGCTAAAGTCTAGTTAAGACTTTTGAAATTGTATTACTTGATGTTCCTTTTTACAAGGTCCATACCTCTGATGTTTATAAAAACTTATCTAAGTCCTTCGGTATTTAATGAGAAAAAGTTTATGAATGAATGCATGTATGCATGATTATGCAACAAGAACGGTGAAAACATGATGAGGTTTAAGTCCATATGTTGGAGTCAAGGGTAACAACGCCATTTGGTAAGGACTATGGTTTCAAATGTACCTGTATCACGGGTTCTACCAAGTTCCCAAAGTTTTCAACCACTTCCGAATATTTGTTAGGTGACGAGAGTACTCTCGTTCCAACAACATTCGTAGGTTAGTCTCGTTAGGGTGTAGTATCGCGTGTCAACCAATACGAGAGTACTCTCGACTAGCCACCGCACTACGTTCTAGAAGGCCAAGATGGGTTAAGGGTTACTTAAGGTTCTCAACTTCGACGGTCACTTGAAAGTAACATGCCATACGCGAGTACTCACGACGACAAAAGTATACCTCCAAGATCCCTCCATTGAGTGGGTTATCACATGTACCAATACCGAAGAGTACTCTTGGCATGGAAACTATGATTATACCCGGTCCTATCTTAATTTCCCTCAAGTCCGGGTGTAGGACTTATCTCACCACCCACGTTAAGAAAAGAAGAAAGAAGAAGGGAGAACATATACCCATGTATTTCCATCTTTTTTTTTAGCAAGTAATAGCACAAAAATTTAGATAAAACCAAGTTTGGTTCAACCCTCTCAGGGGGATCCCCAGTGAAGTCGCCATTTCTGTCGCGTCATTTTTCGGAGATCAAAGCTATTTGGTTAGCGTTTGACTCACTTTTTATTTCACGACTTTGAAAAAATTTATTTAAATTGGGGGGTCCGGGGGTTGGTTATATTTTGGGAAGGTATTAGCACCCTAAATATTCGTAGTACTCTACGAGAACCTTTTAGTTTTATTTAACGTTTTGTGCTATAAACTTGCTTGCTTTTTTTTAAAAAAATGAAACTTTGAAATGATTAAAAAAAGGAAGACCTAATTATCTACATTTTATTGATTTGGAAGGACGAGTGTCCTCTGCCTACGTACCCGTGAGGGATCAAAACCTCGTAGTTCGGGGTTAAGAAAATGACGTTTGATTTGTTGTGTGTTTTTTATTAGTTTTGAAAAAAGTTTTAAAGAGAAAAGCCAAGTGGCAAAAAGAATTTGTTTGTGTTTTTTTATATTGAAAGAAAATAGACTTAAAGTATGATTAAAAATGATTTGATATTTGATTAAGAAAGAAAATAAAAAGGACGATCACTTGATTGAAAATCAAGGTTTATTATGAAAATATTTTTGTGATTTTTGATTTTTTGAATGCTTTTGTTGTTTTGGAATAATAAATGAAAATTAAACTAACGGAGCAATAAAATTAAAAGCGCGTGAATTTTTGTAGTGACGTTGGGTCACCACAAAATCCCTCATCTAATTTTTTTGTATTTTTTTATATATATAAAGCGATAAAGAAATAAAAGACACACACACACACACACTTTTCTCATTTATATTTACATTGGGCCTAAATACATTCTAATTGCTGGAAAATAAATGACAATAATTAAAATGCTAAATAGAAATTAAATAAAATGCTAAAAAGAAATAAAATGCAAGAAAATAAAAGAAAGGGACAACCGAAGGGACAAAAATTACCGAAGGGACAAAATTCCGAAGGGACTTATTCCGAAGGGACAGAAAAAAAGAGGGAGAAGAAAATAATAGCTCGTCAACACAAGCTAAATGAGGGAGAAGAGAGAAAAGTTCTTTGACAACTCAAGAGAACTTTTGGTGTGTGAAATTGTGAAGGATGAAAGCTCTATTTATAGGTTCTAAGGTTGATGAAAAATGGAAAATTGGTTTAATGCACTTTGATGGGGATTTGAATGAGATTGATGGTTTTGGAATGCGATTTGAATGATTTTTCAAATGGAAGAGTTGACATGTAAAAATGGCATGATTGGTGGCACACTTGAGAAAGAAAAAAAAAATTGGACCTTGACACTATATTTTTGACAATTTTTGGACTCATTAAAAAAGTTAATAAAAACCTAAAAATAAAATGGTAAAATGGAAAATAAAAAAAAATAAAAATCAAGACTGAATAAAAATGAAAGATAAAAACAAACTAAAAGTTTAAAAAAAAAAAAGACTAATAAATAAAAAAGTGAGAAGAGGTATTGATGATGAAACGCGTTCTTGATGAAAAATGGGAAAGAACTTTCTGACTTTGTGATTGAGGTTGTGATAGTGGCATGGTTGGAATAGAATTTTCTTTGGACCCCGGAAACAATTATTTCGGACTCATTAAAATGGTTAAAAAAAACTAAAAGAAATAATTAGACTAAAAAAATAAAAAAGGTAAATTGGAAAATAAAGACTAAATAAAAATAAAGTATTAAAAGATGGAAACTAAAAAAAGACTAATAAATAATAATAATAATAATTAAAAAAAGTGAGAGGAGGTCTGGAAAAAACAAGGAATATTCCTAGTCAAAAGACATGTGTCAGTGGGACCTTAGGTCAAAAATTGGGGTATGACAGATGCCCCTATTTAAGTTTCTTCGTCCGGAGATTTAAAGATGAAATCTTTGATTTGACAGGACGAAGAGACTTAAATACAGAAGTACACCAATTTTGGACCTAAGATGCTGTGAAATGCTCATGATGCAAGTATGAATGCAGGATGACAAAGACGACTTGACTGGGGGTAGAAACAACAACGGGATACCCAAATTTGTTAAAGAAAAGGAATCCGACTCCGCTGGGGAATTGCAGTTTCACTAGGGAGAGATTGTCTACTACCGTATCTGTTTGGAACGATAGCTTAATGAAGACAACACTTTTAGCGACACCATTTGAACAGTTAAACTGGGGATGACACCGAAGAAAATAAAAGAGTGATTTTCAACTGAAATGTGACGAAAGGTAAACTCAAGCGGTCCGTTGTTTAGGACTGGTAGCTTGGAACAAGACAAAAAGGTAAACTTAAGCGGTCCGTTGTTTAGGATTGGCAGCTTGAAACAAAATAAACTCAAGCGGTCCGTTGTTTAGGACTGGCAGCTTGAAACAAGATAAAAAGGTAAACTCAAGCGGTCCGTTGTTTAGGACTGGCATCTTGAAGCAAGATGAACATTTGCGAGAATCCACTCGGCTTGGTAAACATATGCGAGAATCCACTCGGCTTTTGCGAGAATCCACTTGGCTTTTGCGAGAATCCACTCAGCTTTTGATAAGGTTTGCGAGAATCCACTCGGCTTTTGCGAGAATCCACTCGGCTTGGTAAACACATGCGAGAATCCACTCGGCTTTTGCGAGAATCCACTCGGCTTTTGATATGATTTGCGAGAATCCACTCGGCTTGGTAAACACATGCGAGAATCCACTCGGCTTTTGCGAGAATCCACTCAGCTTTTGATAAGGTTTGCGAGAATCCACTCGGCTTTTGCGAGAATCCACTCGGCTTGGTAAACACATCCGAGAATCCACTCGGCTTTTGATATGGTTTGCGAGAATCCACTCAGCTTGGTAAACACATGCGAGAATCCACTCGGCTTTTGCGAGAATCCACTCGGCTTTTGATAAGGTTTGCGAGAATCCACTCGGCTTGGTAAACACATGCGAGAATTCACTCGGCTTTTGCGAGAATCCACTCGGCTTTTGATAAGGTTTGCGAGAATCCACTCGGCTTTTGCGAGAATCCACTCGGCTTGGTAAACACATGCGAGAATCCACTCGGCTTTTGCGAGAATCCACTCGGCTTTTGATATGGTTTGCGAGAATCCACTCGGCTTGGTAAACACATGCGAGAATCCACTCGGCTTTTGCGAGAATCCACTCGGCTTTTGATAAGGTTTGCGAGAATCCACTCGGCTTTTGCGAGAATCCACTCGGCTTGGTAAACACATGCGAGAATCCACTCGGTTTTTGATAGAAGGTTTCATAAGAGTTCTCCAGAATCCACTGGGCTTCATAAAATGTTTGCCGGAATCCACCGGGCTTGGTAAGAGTTCGCCGGAATCCACCGGGCTTATAATGAGTGACATCTCTGGACCAGACACACTAGGGATGACACTTTTGATGATAAGAAGGTAAGTGCAAGATGTTCATTTGTAGAAATTTGCGGCTTGACACAATGATAAGTAGAGACCGAATTGAAAAGACACGATCCAACAATACCCTAGGTGACTGATGCAACCATGTATGAATTGATATTGTGTATATGTGGTGTATGCATATGTGAAAATATTAATGTATGAATGTATGATTGTATGAATGTAACTTGTATGACCGTATAAACTGGATGTGACGGGTAACTCGATGAAACGAGACAAGACAGGTAAGATGGGAGTCGGACTGACATCGCAGTACAAACACTTGGCAAACTTCCTTGGAGATGATATTATTGTGAACAAATCGAGCTGTTGACGGGTTAAAACCTGGCACAAGGTAGCAACTGATGCCTCCTGGGGATAAAGCCCATTGTTAACCAAAAGTCTGGAAGAAGTCGCCATTTGTAAATCAGGGAGTGCTTTTACCCTGGCATGCTTCAACAGTCATTTTTTTTGTATATTTTTTTGTTTTGAAAATCCCTAACTTTTGCCTGGACCGCCCTTTCAGGTTTTCAGTCCACCGGGAGTATATTCTTTTTTATGCCCCTAATTTTTGCCTGGACCGCCCTTTCGGGTTTTCAGTCCAACGGGACGCTCTCTATTGCCTAAGCCGCCCTTTCGGGTTTTCAACTTAGCGAGCTTTGATTTTTTTTATTATTTTTTTGTATATGACTGCGTCTTGCAAAAGCAGGAGTCCTCTCCATTGTGCGAAGCCATGTTTCTCTTTCGGAGTGTAACCGTTTTCGAGGCGGATGCTGATGTACGCTTCAACTACTCACAAGTTCAAAGAGAGTGTGCTTGTTGCTCACACTTTTCAAAAGATGTAAAAAGTTTTTGTATATTTTTTTTTGAAAATTTTTGCTTCAGGTATTGCCATCAAAAATAGAAGAAATTTTGCAAATAGAATAAATGAGAGTTCCAAATAAATGGGCACAGGCTCAAAGTTTGCTGAATTGAGTGGTGACCTGCCAATGGCATGGCTCCACGGATCTTTGAAAAATTTAGAAAATGGTAAATATATTTGGAAGGTACATTGAACACAATAACCGTTATACTCTCTAACAACTTTGAATGCCCCTGATTCGAGTCTTTGAATGCAGATGCTTTGAATCGAAGGTTCTTTTGATAGCTGGATGCCCCAAGCTTCGAATTGGAGGTTCTTGGATAGCATGTATTCCCCAAGTGGACTGTGCTGACTGATGCAGTTACTTGTCATGATCCTTAATTTTTGCATAGATCTCCCTTTTGGGTTTCAATCTATCAGGATAATCATCATCATTTTTTTTTGTCTCTAATTTTTGCCTGGACCGCCCTTTCGAGTTTTCAGCCCACCGAGGCGCTCATTTTTGCCAAAGCCGCTTCTTAAGATTTGCGACTTACCGAGCTTGTATTTTTTGATAGAGTATTTCTTGACTGCACCAGCATTCATAGGATGTGCGAGTTTATCACCATCCATAGTTGTAAAAGTCATTGCACACGAGCCTTCATAGATAGACGCCCACTTGCCCCTGGAGTCTGGTGGGAAAGTAGTACATTTTTAGGCATGAAGTCTCCTTGAATTTCATGGGGACGAACCTTCTTGTTAGAAGCTTGTTTCAAACTTCTTTTGATATATTTGCACCAGGTCGTCATTCGTTTAAATTCGATGAAGCTTGGACTTTAGCAGAACTCCTATTGACGGGACTTCGACTTCCATGAGAAGCACGACCTCCATGTTGCATATTGGGGAAGGAGGGGGGGTTGCCCCTGTTGAAATGTGTACTGAAGTACGATATCCATGCGAGGCAACGGTAACATCTCATGCCAGTCTTTGAAAGTGACCACCATCTTCTGGACAATATTTTTGTTTGTAGCTTCAACGGCCAAGATGCCCCAGCATGCGAGAGATCTCATCAGTAGTGTCTTTATTCTTCCCTTCAGCTTCGGATACAAGGAACTCAAAGTTGGAAGAGAGTACATGGTTAATGTGTTCAACGGGTTTATTGATGCATGATTCGATTAATGATTTTGACAAGTAAGTATAAGTTATCACTATGCAGATATTTGAGAATGATTAAAGAAGAATTTTTTTTGGTTTTTTTGTATTACCATTTTTCCAGAAAAGCACAAAATAAAAACAAAGTCGGGATCAAAACGACCTTTTTATTAATGATGGAAAATACATGAAGCAAAAAGCCCTACACAAGTTCACTTTCGTCTCGGGCGGGACAAAAAGATTTTTTTGAAAAGCAGTGAACAATAAACATATCATTTAAACAAATCGAGTAGCGGAAGAAAACATCAACATCGACTCAATTGCAGCTAATCCCTCTTTGTGTTGCAACATCAGACACCATGATCTAGTAGTACATTGGCTTGCACATTTGGAGTCAAGACTTAGAAAGTCAGGCGGTTGGTCCGGATCAAATTCTGGACTTCTTTCTTCAGTGCATTACAATGTTCAATATCATGGCCAGGTGCCCCTTGATGGAAGTTACAGAAAAGGTCAGGTCTCCACCTAGCCGGCAATTTCTTAGGTATCGGCGGAGGTGGTCTGGACAAGGTTCCTTTTAACCAAAAACGGAAGCAACTCTGCGTACTTCATAGGAATCAGATCGAATTGCTGTGCTTTTGGAACCTGTTGGTGAGGTTGTTTCATGTACAGTGACTGAGGTTGTTGTTGAGGCCTTTGCTGGACAAGTAGCTGACCCTCGGGGGACAGGGTGTTATCTTGGATTAACCTCTGGACTACAGTCCTGAAAGCAAAACATTGCTCGATATCGTGACCTGGTGCCCCTTGATGAAATGCACAAGAAAGGTCAGCTCTATACCCCATTGACAATCTTTTCGGCACCGGAGGAGGTGGTCTAGTTTGGATTAGGTCTTCCTTAAGCAGTGTGGGAAACAGCTTCGCATACTTCACAGGGATTGGATCAAACTTCGGTGCCCCCTGAGCCTGATTTTGAGGAATAAACTGTTGCAGAGCCTGTTGTCGAGGTTGTTGGGGACATAGTGGCTGAACTTGTGTAGCCATCAGTGAAGATACTAAGTTAGTTAACTTCTCTACCTCGGCCCGAAGTGTTGTTACCTCTCCGCGAAGTTCGTGGACCTCTTGCTCAAGCTGATCCGTCTTTTGTGTTTGCACGAATGTCTACATAAGCGGACTGAAGTTGAAGGACGACATCGGACCACTTTTGAAATGGGCTGACCTCTGTTGAAAAAGACAACTTGTGTGATACTTGGGTTTGAAACTTATGAATGCAAAATGATGCATGATGTTATGCAAAAAAGGACACATTTTTATTTATCGAAGGACTTGTTAAAGTAATTGTAAACATCATAAGGAACATTTAAAATATTGCAAACAATTCCTTTTTTTTTTAAAGCAGAAGCAAAGTCAAGGGGAAAGTCCCTAACAAAGCTAAAGTCTAGTTAAGACTTTTGAAATTGTATTACTTGATGTTCCTTTTTACAAGGTCCATACCTCTGATGTTTATAAAAACTTATCTAAGTCCTTCGGTATTTAATGAGAAAAAGTTTATGAATGAATGCATGTATGCATGATTATGCAACAAGAACGGTGAAAACATGATGAGGTTTAAGTCCATATGTTGGAGTCAAGGGTAACAACGCCATTTGGTAAGGACTATGGTTTCAAATGTACCTGTATCACGGGTTCTACCAAGTTCCCAAAGTTTTCAACCACTTCCGAATATTTGTTAGGTGACGAGAGTACTCTCGTTCCAACAACATTCGTAGGTTAGTCTCGTTAGGGTGTAGTATCGCGTGTCAACCAATACGAGAGTACTCTCGACTAGCCACCGCACTACGTTCTAGAAGGCCAAGATGGGTTAAGGGTTACTTAAGGTTCTCAACTTCGACGGTCACTTGAAAGTAACATGCCATACGCGAGTACTCACGACGACAAAAGTATACCTCCAAGATCCCTCCATTGAGTGGGTTATCACATGTACCAATACCGAAGAGTACTCTTGGCATGGAAACTATGATTATACCCGGTCCTATCTTAATTTCCCTCAAGTCCGGGTGTAGGACTTATCTCACCACTCACGTTAAGAAAAGAAGAAAGAAGAAGGGAGAACATATACCCATGTATTTCCATCTTTTTTTTTAGCAAGTAATAGCACAAAAATTTAGATAAAACCAAGTTAGGTTCAACCCTCTCAGGGGGATCCCCAGTGAAGTCGCCATTTCTGTCGCGTCATTTTTCGGAGATCAAAGCTATTTGGTTAGCGTTTGACTCACTTTTTATTTCACGACTTTGAAAAAATTTATTTAAATTGGGGGGTCCGGGGGTTGGTTATATTTTGGGAAGGTATTAGCACCCTAAATATTCGTAGTACTCTACGAGAACCTTTTAGTTTTATTTAACGTTTTGTGCTATAAACTTGCTTGCTTTTTTTTAAAAAAATGAAACTTTGAAATGATTAAAAAAAGGAAGACCTAATTATCTACATTTTATTGATTTGGAAGGACGAGTGTCCTCTGCCTACGTACCCGTGAGGGATCAAAACCTCGTAGTTCGGGGTTAAGAAAATGACGTTTGATTTGTTGTGTGTTTTTTATTAGTTTTGAAAAAAGTTTTAAAGAGAAAAGCCAAGTGGCAAAAAGAATTTGTTTGTGTTTTTTTATATTGAAAGAAAATAGACTTAAAGTATGATTAAAAATGATTTGATATTTGATTAAGAAAGAAAATAAAAAGGACGATCACTTGATTGAAAATCAAGGTTTATTATGAAAATATTTTTGTGATTTTTGATTTTTTGAATGCTTTTGTTGTTTTGGAATAATAAATGAAAATTAAACTAACGGAGCAATAAAATTAAAAGCGCGTGAATTTTTGTAGTGACGTTGGGTCACCACAAAATCCCTCATCTAATTTTTTTGTATTTTTTTATATATATAAAGCGATAAAGAAATAAAAGACACACACACACACACACTTTTCTCATTTATATTTACATTGGGCCTAAATACATTCTAATTGCTGGAAAATAAATGACAATAATTAAAATGCTAAATAGAAATTAAATAAAATGCTAAAAAGAAATAAAATGCAAGAAAATAAAAGAAAGGGACAACCGAAGGGACAAAAATTACCGAAGGGACAAAATTCCGAAGGGACTTATTCCGAAGGGACAGAAAAAAAGAGGGAGAAGAAAATAATAGCTCGTCAACACAAGCTAAATGAGGGAGAAGAGAGAAAAGTTCTTTGACAACTCAAGAGAACTTTTGGTGTGTGAAATTGTGAAGGATGAAAGCTCTATTTATAGGTTCTAAGGTTGATGAAAAATGGAAAATTGGTTTAATGCACTTTGATGGGGATTTGAATGAGATTGATGGTTTTGGAATGCGATTTGAATGATTTTTCAAATGGAAGAGTTGACATGTAAAAATGGCATGATTGGTGGCACACTTGAGAAAGAAAAAAAAAATTGGACCTTGACACTATATTTTTGACAATTTTTGGACTCATTAAAAAAGTTAATAAAAACCTAAAAATAAAATGGTAAAATGGAAAATAAAAAAAAATAAAAATCAAGACTGAATAAAAATGAAAGATAAAAACAAACTAAAAGTTTAAAAAAAAAAAGACTAATAAATAAAAAAGTGAGAAGAGGTATTGATGATGAAACGCGTTCTTGATGAAAAATGGGAAAGAACTTTCTGACTTTGTGATTGAGGCTGTGATAGTGGCATGGTTGGAATAGAATTTTCTTTGGACCCCAGAAACAATTATTTCGGACTCATTAAAATGGTTAAAAAAAACTAAAAGAAATAATTAGACTAAAAAAATAAAAAAGGTAAATTGGAAAATAAAGACTAAATAAAAATAAAGTATTAAAAGATGGAAACTAAAAAAAGACTAATAAATAATAATAATAATAATTAAAAAAAGTGAGAGGAGGTCTGGAAAAAACAAGGAATATTCCTAGTCAAAAGACATGTGTCAGTGGGACCTTAGGTCAAAAATTGGGGTATGACAGATGCCCCTATTTAAGTTTCTTCGTCCGGAGATTTAAAGATGAAATCTTTGATTTGACAGGACGAAGAGACTTAAATACAGAAGTACACCAATTTTGGACCTAAGATGCTGTGAAATGCTCATGATGCAAGTATGAATGCAGGATGACAAAGACGACTTGACTGGGGGTAGAAACAACAACGGGATACCCAAATTTGTTAAAGAAAAGGAATCCGACTCCGCTGGGGAATTGCAGTTTCACTAGGGAGAGATTGTCTACTACCGTATCTGTTTGGAACGATAGCTTAATGAAGACAACACTTTTAGCGACACCATTTGAACAGTTAAACTGGGGATGACACCGAAGAAAATAAAAGAGTGATTTTCAACTGAAATGTGACGAAAGGTAAACTCAAGCGGTCCGTTGTTTAGGACTGGTAGCTTGGAACAAGACAAAAAGGTAAACTTAAGCGGTCCGTTGTTTAGGATTGGCAGCTTGAAACAAAATAAACTCAAGCGGTCCGTTGTTTAGGACTGGCAGCTTGAAACAAGATAAAAAGGTAAACTCAAGCGGTCCGTTGTTTAGGACTGGCATCTTGAAGCAAGATGAACATTTGCGAGAATCCACTCGGCTTGGTAAACATATGCGAGAATCCACTCGGCTTTTGCGAGAATCCACTTGGCTTTTGCGAGAATCCACTCAGCTTTTGATAAGGTTTGCGAGAATCCACTCGGCTTTTGCGAGAATCCACTCGGCTTGGTAAACACATGCGAGAATCCACTCGGCTTTTGCGAGAATCCACTCGGCTTTTGATATGATTTGCGAGAATCCACTCGGCTTGGTAAACACATGCGAGAATCCACTCGGCTTTTGCGAGAATCCACTCAGCTTTTGATAAGGTTTGCGAGAATCCACTCGGCTTTTGCGAGAATCCACTCGGCTTGGTAAACACATCCGAGAATCCACTCGGCTTTTGATATGGTTTGCGAGAATCCACTCAGCTTGTTAAACACATGCGAGAATCCACTCGGCTTTTGCGAGAATCCACTCGGCTTTTGATAAGGTTTGCGAGAATCCACTCGGCTTGGTAAACACATGCGAGAATTCACTCGGCTTTTGCGAGAATCCACTCGGCTTTTGATAAGGTTTGCGAGAATCCACTCGGCTTTTGCGAGAATCCACTCGGCTTGGTAAACACATGCGAGAATCCACTCGGCTTTTGCGAGAATCCACTCGGCTTTTGATATGGTTTGCGAGAATCCACTCGGCTTGGTAAACACATGCGAGAATCCACTCGGCTTTTGCGAGAATCCACTCGGCTTTTGATAAGGTTTGCGAGAATCCACTCGGCTTTTGCGAGAATCCACTCGGCTTGGTAAACACATGCGAGAATCCACTCGGTTTTTGATAGAAGGTTTCATAAGAGTTCTCCAGAATCCACTGGGCTTCATAAAATGTTTGCCGGAATCCACCGGGCTTGGTAAGAGTTCGCCGGAATCCACCGGGCTTATAATGAGTGACATCTCTGGACCAGACACACTAGGGATGACACTTTTGATGATAAGAAGGTAAGTGCAAGATGTTCATTTGTAGAAATTTGCGGCTTGACACAATGATAAGTAGAGACCGAATTGAAAAGACACGATCCAACAATACCCTAGGTGACTGATGCAACCATGTATGAATTGATATTGTGTATATGTGGTGTATGCATATGTGAAAATATTAATGTATGAATGTATGATTGTATGAATGTAACTTGTATGACCGTATAAACTGGATGTGACGGGTAACTCGATGAAACGAGACAAGACAGGTAAGATGGGAGTCGGACTGACATCGCAGTACAAACACTTGGCAAACTTCCTTGGAGATGATATTATTGTGAACAAATCGAGCTGTTGACGGGTTAAAACCTGGCACAAGGTAGCAACTGATGCCTCCTGGGGATAAAGCCCATTGTTAACCAAAAGTCTGGAAGAAGTCGCCATTTGTAAATCAGGGAGTGCTTTTACCCTGGCATGCTTCAACAGTCATTTTTTTTGTATATTTTTTTGTTTTGAAAATCCCTAACTTTTGCCTGGACCGCCCTTTCAGGTTTTCAGTCCACCGGGAGTATATTCTTTTTTATGCCCCTAATTTTTGCCTGGACCGCCCTTTCGGGTTTTCAGTCCAACGGGACGCTCTCTATTGCCTAAGCCGCCCTTTCGGGTTTTCAACTTAGCGAGCTTTGATTTTTTTTATTATTTTTTTGTATATGACTGCGTCTTGCAAAAGCAGGAGTCCTCTCCATTGTGCGAAGCCATGTTTCTCTTTCGGAGTGTAACCGTTTTCGAGGCGGATGCTGATGTACGCTTCAACTACTCACAAGTTCAAAGAGAGTGTGCTTGTTGTTCACACTTTTCAAAAGATGTAAAAAGTTTTTGTATATTTTTTTTTGAAAATTTTTGCTTCAGGTATTGCCATCAAAAATAGAAGAAATTTTGCAAATAGAATAAATGACAGTTCCAAATAAATGGGCACAGGCTCAAAGTTTGCTGAATTGAGTGGTGACCTGCCAATGGCATGGCTCCACGGATCTTTGAAAAATTTAGAAAATGGTAAATATATTTGGAAGGTACATTGAACACAATAACCGTTATACTCTCTAACAACTTTGAATGCCCCTGATTCGAGTCTTTGAATGCAGATGCTTTGAATCGAAGGTTCTTTTGATAGCTGGATGCCCCAAGCTTCGAATTGGAGGTTCTTGGATAGCATGTATTCCCCAAGTGGACTGTGCTGACTGATGCAGTTACTTGTCATGATCCTTAATTTTTGCATAGATCTCCCTTTTGGGTTTCAATCTATCAGGATAATCATCATCATTTTTTTTTGTCTCTAATTTTTGCCTGGACCGCCCTTTCGAGTTTTCAGCCCACCGAGACGCTCATTTTTGCCAAAGCCGCTTCTTAAGATTTGCGACTTACCGAGCTTGTATTTTTTGATAGAGTATTTCTTGACTGCACCAGCATTCATAGGATGTGCAAGTTTATCACCATCCATAGTTGTAAAAGTCATTGCACACGAGCCTTCATAGATAGACGCCCACTTGCCCCTGGAGTCTGGTGGGAAAGTAGTACATTTTTAGGCATGAAGTCTCCTTGAATTTCATGGGGACGAACCTTCTTGTTAGAAGCTTGTTTCAAACTTCTTTTGATATATTTGCACCAGGTCGTCATTCGTTTAAATTCGATGAAGCTTGGACTTTAGCAGAACTCCTATTGACGGGACTTCGACTTCCATGAGAAGCACGACCTCCATGTTGCATATTGGGGAAGGAGGGGGGGTTGCCCCTGTTGAAATGTGTACTGAAGTACGATATCCATGCGAGGCAACGGTAACATCTCATGCCAGTCTTTGAAAGTGACCACCATCTTCTGGACAATATTTTTGTTTGTAGCTTCAACGGCCAAGATGCCCCAGCATGCGAGAGATCTCATCGGGAGTGTCTTTATTCTTCCCTTCAGCTTCGGATACAAGGAACTCAAAGTTGGAAGATAGTACATGGTTAATGTGTTCAACGGGTTTATTGATGCATGATTTGATTAATGATTTTGACAAGTAAGTATAAGTTATCACTATGCAGATATTTGAGAATGATTAAAGAAGAATTTTTTTTGGTTTTTTTGTATTACCATTTTTCCAGAAAAGCACAAAATAAAAACAAAGTCGGGATCAAAACGACCTTTTTATTAATGATGGAAAATACATGAAGCAAAAAGCCCTACACAAGTTCACTTTCGTCTCGGGCGGGACAAAAAGATTTTTTTGAAAAGCAGTGAACAATAAACATATCATTTAAACAAATCGAGTAGCGGAAGAAAACATCAACATCGACTCAATTGCAGCTAATCCCTCTTTGTGTTGCAACATCAGACACCATGATCTAGTAGTACATTGGCTTGCACATTTGGAGTCAAGACTTAGAAAGTCAGGCGGTTGGTCCGGATCAAATTCTGGACTTCTTTCTTCAGTGCATTACAATGTTCAACATCATGGCCAGGTGCCCCTTGATGGAAGTTACAGAAAAGGTCAGGTCTCCACCTAGCCGGCAATTTCTTAGGTATCGGCGGAGGTGGTCTGGACAAGGTTCCTTTTAAGCAAAAACGGAAGCAACTCTGCGTACTTCATAGGAATCAGATCGAATTGCTGTGCTTTTGGAACCTGTTGGTGAGGTTGTTGCATGTACAGTGACTGAGGTTGTTGTTGAGGCCTTTGCTGGACAAGTAGCTGACCCTCGGGGGACAGGGTGTTATCTTGGATTAACCTCTGGACTACAGTCCTGAAAGCAAAACATTGCTCGATATCGTGACCTGGTGCCCCTTGATGAAATGCACAAGAAAGGTCAGCTCTATACCCCATTGACAATCTTTTCGGCACCGGAGGAGGTGGTCTAGTTTGGATTAGGTCTTCCTTAAGCAGTGTGGGAAACAGCTTCGCATACTTCACAGGGATTGGATCAAACTTCGGTGCCCCCTGAGCCTGATTTTGAGGAATAAACTGTTGCAGAGCCTGTTGTCGAGGTTGTTGGGGACATAGTGGCTGAACTTGTGTAGCCATCAGTGAAGATACTAAGTTAGTTAACTTCTCTACCTCGGCCCGAAGTGTTGTTACCTCTCCGCGAAGTTCGTGGACCTCTTGCTCAAGCTGATCCGTCTTTTGTGTTTGCACGAATGTCTACATAAGCGGACTGAAGTTGAAGGACGACATCGGACCACTTTTGAAATGGGTTGACCTCTGTTGAAAAAGACAACTTGTGTGATACTTGGGTTTGAAACTTATGAATGCAAAATGATGCATGATGTTATGCAAAAAAGGACACATTTTTATTTATCGAAGGACTTGTTAAAGTAATTGTAAACATCATAAGGAACATTTAAAATATTGCAAACAATTCCTTTTTTTTTTAAAGCAGAAGCAAAGTCAAGGGGAAAGTCCCTAACAAAGCTAAAGTCTAGTTAAGACTTTTGAAATTGTATTACTTGATGTTCCTTTTTACAAGGTCCATACCTCTGATGTTTATAAAAACTTATCTAAGTCCTTCGGTATTTAATGAGAAAAAGTTTATGAATGAATGCATGTATGCATGATTATGCAACAAGAACGGTGAAAACATGATGAGGTTTAAGTCCATATGTTGGAGTCAAGGGTAACAACGCCATTTAGTAAGGACTATGGTTTCAAATGTACCTGTATCACGGGTTCTACCAAGTTCCCAAAGTTTTCAACCACTTCCGAATATTTGTTAGGTGACGAGAGTACTCTCGTTCCAACAACATTCGTAGGTTAGTCTCGTTAGGGTGTAGTATCGCGTGTCAACCAATACGAGAGTACTCTCGACTAGCCACCGCACTACGTTCTAGAAGGCCAAGATGGGTTAAGGGTTACTTAAGGTTCTCAACTTCGACGGTCACTTGAAAGTAACATGCCATACGCGAGTACTCACGACGACAAAAGTATACCTCCAAGATCCCTCCATTGAGTGGGTTATCACATGTACCAATACCGAAGAGTACTCTTGGCATGGAAACTATGATTATACCCGGTCCTATCTTAATTTCCCTCATGTCCGGGTGTAGGACTTATCTCACCACTCACGTTAAGAAAAGAAGAAAGAAGAAGTGAGAACATATACCCATGTATTTCCATCTTTTTTTTAGCAAGTAATAGCACAAAAATTTAGATAAAACCAAGTTAGGTTCAACCCTCTCAGGGGGATCCCCAGTGAAGTCGCCATTTCTGTCGCGTCATTTTTCGGAGATCAAAGCTATTTGGTTAGCGTTTGACTCACTTTTTATTTCACGACTTTGAAAAAATTTATTTAAATTGGGGGGTCCGGGGGTTGGTTATATTTTGGGAAGGTATTAGCACCCTAAATATTCGTAGTACTCTACGAGAACCTTTTAGTTTTATTTAACGTTTTGTGCTATAAACTTGCTTGCTTTTTTTTAAAAAAATGAAACTTTGAAATGATTAAAAAAAGGAAGACCTAATTATCTACATTTTATTGATTTGGAAGGACGAGTGTCCTCTGCCTACGTACCCGTGAGGGATCAAAACCTCGTAGTTCGGGGTTAAGAAAATGACGTTTGATTTGTTGTGTGTTTTTTATTAGTTTTGAAAAAAGTTTTAAAGAGAAAAGCCAAGTGGCAAAAAGAATTTGTTTGTGTTTTTTTATATTGAAAGAAAATAGACTTAAAGTATGATTAAAAATGATTTGATATTTGATTAAGAAAGAAAATAAAAAGGACGATCACTTGATTGAAAATCAAGGTTTATTATGAAAATATTTTTGTGATTTTTGATTTTTTGAATGCTTTTGTTGTTTTGGAATAATAAATGAAAATTAAACTAACGGAGCAATAAAATTAAAAGCGCGTGAATTTTTGTAGTGACGTTGGGTCACCACAAAATCCCTCATCTAATTTTTTTGTATTTTTTTATATATATAAAGCGATAAAGAAATAAAAGACACACACACACACACACACTTTTCTCATTTATATTTACATTGGGCCTAAATACATTCTAATTGCTGGAAAATAAATGACAATAATTAAAATGCTAAATAGAAATTAAATAAAATGCTAAAAAGAAATAAAATGCAAGAAAATAAAAGAAAGGGACAACCGAAGGGACAAAAATTACCGAAGGGACAAAATTCCGAAGGGACTTATTCCGAAGGGACAGAAAAAAAGAGGGAGAAGAAAATAATAGCTCGTCAACACAAGCTAAATGAGGGAGAAGAGAGAAAAGTTCTTTGACAACTCAAGAGAACTTTTGGTGTGTGAAATTGTGAAGGATGAAAGCTCTATTTATAGGTTCTAAGGTTGATGAAAAATGGAAAATTGGTTTAATGCACTTTGATGGGGATTTGAATGAGATTGATGGTTTTGGAATGCGATTTGAATGATTTTTCAAATGGAAGAGTTGACATGTAAAAATGGCATGATTGGTGGCACACTTGAGAAAGAAAAAAAAAATTGGACCTTGACACTATATTTTTGACAATTTTTGGACTCATTAAAAAAGTTAATAAAAACCTAAAAATAAAATGGTAAAATGGAAAATAAAAAAAAATAAAAATCAAGACTGAATAAAAATGAAAGATAAAAACAAACTAAAAGTTTAAAAAAAAAAGACTAATAAATAAAAAAGTGAGAAGAGGTATTGATGATGAAACGCGTTCTTGATGAAAAATGGGAAAGAACTTTCTGACTTTGTGATTGAGGCTGTGATAGTGGCATGGTTGGAATAGAATTTTCTTTGGACCCCAGAAACAATTATTTCGGACTCATTAAAATGGTTAAAAAAAACTAAAAGAAATAATTAGACTAAAAAAATAAAAAAGGTAAATTGGAAAATAAAGACTAAATAAAAATAAAGTATTAAAAGATGGAAACTAAAAAAAGACTAATAAATAATAATAATAATAATTAAAAAAAGTGAGAGGAGGTCTGGAAAAAACAAGGAATATTCCTAGTCAAAAGACATGTGTCAGTGGGACCTTAGGTCAAAAATTGGGGTATGACAGATGCCCCTATTTAAGTTTCTTCGTCCGGAGATTTAAAGATGAAATCTTTGATTTGACAGGACGAAGAGACTTAAATACAGAAGTACACCAATTTTGGACCTAAGATGCTGTGAAATGCTCATGATGCAAGTATGAATGCAGGATGACAAAGACGACTTGACTGGGGGTAGAAACAACAACGGGATACCCAAATTTGTTAAAGAAAAGGAATCCGACTCCGCTGGGGAATTGCAGTTTCACTAGGGAGAGATTGTCTACTACCGTATCTGTTTGGAACGATAGCTTAATGAAGACAACACTTTTAGCGACACCATTTGAACAGTTAAACTGGGGATGACACCGAAGAAAATAAAAGAGTGATTTTCAACTGAAATCTGACGAAAGGTAAACTCAAGCGGTCCGTTGTTTAGGACTGGTAGCTTGGAACAAGACAAAAAGGTAAACTTAAGCGGTCCGTTGTTTAGGATTGGCAGCTTGAAACAAAATAAACTCAAGCGGTCCGTTGTTTAGGACTGGCAGCTTGAAACAAGATAAAAAGGTAAACTCAAGCGGTCCGTTGTTTAGGACTGGCAGCTTGAAGCAAGATGAACATTTGCGAGAATCCACTCGGCTTGGTAAACATATGCGAGAATCCACTCGGCTTTTGCGAGAATCCACTCGGCTTTTGCGAGAATCCACTCAGCTTTTGATAAGGTTTGCGAGAATCCACTCGGCTTTTGCGAGAATCCACTCGGCTTGGTAAACACATGCGAGAATCCACTCGGCTTTTGCGAGAATCCACTCGGCTTTTGATATGATTTGCGAGAATCCACTCGGCTTGGTAAACACATGCGAGAATCCACTCAGCTTTTGATAAGGTTTGCGAGAATCCACTCGGCTTTTGCGAGAATCCACTCGGCTTGGTAAACACATCCGAGAATCCACTCGGCTTTTGATATGGTTTGCGAGAATCCACTCAGCTTGGTAAACACATGCGAGAATCCACTCGGCTTTTGCGAGAATCCACTCGGCTTTTGATAAGGTTTGCGAGAATCCACTCGGCTTGGTAAACACATGCGAGAATTCACTCGGCTTTTGCGAGAATCCACTCGGCTTTTGATAAGGTTTGCGAGAATCCACTCGGCTTTTGCGAGAATCCACTCGGCTTGGTAAACACATGCGAGAATCCACTCGGCTTTTGCGAGAATCCACTCGGCTTTTGATATGGTTTGCGAGAATCCACTCGGCTTGGTAAACACATGCGAGAATCCACTCGGCTTTTGCGAGAATCCACTCGGCTTTTGATAAGGTTTGCGAGAATCCACTCGGCTTTTGCGAGAATCCACTCGGCTTGGTAAACACATGCGAGAATCCACTCGGTTTTTGATAGAAGGTTTCATAAGAGTTCTCCAGAATCCACTGGGCTTCATAAAATGTTTGCCGGAATCCACCGGGCTTGGTAAGAGTTCGCCGGAATCCACCGGGCTTATAATGAGTGACATCTCTGGACCAGACATACTAGGGATGACACTTTTGATGATAAGAAGGTAAGTGCAAGATGTTCATTTGTAGAAATTTGCGGCTTGACACAATGATAAGTAGAGACCGAATTGAAAAGACACGATCCAACAATACCCTAGGTGACTGATGCAACCATGTATGAATTGATATTGTGTATATGTGGTGTATGCATATGTGAAAATATTAATGTATGAATGTATGATTGTATGAATGTAACTTGTATGACCGTATAAACTGGATGTGACGGGTAACTCGATGAAACGAGACAAGACAGGTAAGATGGGAGTCGGACTGACATCGCAGTACAAACACTTGGCAAACTTCCTTGGAGATGATATTATTGTGAACAAATCGAGCTGTTGACGGGTTAAAACCTGGCACAAGGTAGCAACTGATGCCTCCTGGGGATAAAGCCCATTGTTAACCAAAAGTCTGGAAGAAGTCGCCATTTGTAAATCAGGGAGTGCTTTTACCCTGGCATGCTTCAACAGTCATTTTTTTTGTATATTTTTTTGTTTTGAAAATCCCTAACTTTTGCCTGGACCGCCCTTTCAGGTTTTCAGTCCACCGGGAGTATATTCTTTTTTATGCCCCTAATTTTTGCCTGGACCGCCCTTTCGGGTTTTCAGTCCAACGGGACGCTCTCTATTGCCTAAGCCGCCCTTTCGGGTTTTCAACTTAGCGAGCTTTGATTTTTTTTATTATTTTTTTGTATATGACTGCGTCTTGCAAAAGCAGGAGTCCTCTCCATTGTGCGAAGCCATGTTTCTCTTTCGGAGTGTAACCGTTTTCGAGGTGGATGCTGATGTACGCTTCAACTACTCACAAGTTCAAAGAGAGTGTGCTTGTTGTTCACACTTTTCAAAAGATGTAAAAAGTTTTTGTATATTTTTTTTTGAAAATTTTTGCTTCTGGTATTGCCATCAAAAATAGAAGAAATTTTGCAAATAGAATAAATGAGAGTTCCAAATAAATGGGCACAGGCTCAAAGTTTGCTGAATTGAGTGGTGACCTGCCAATGGCATGGCTCCACGGATCTTTGAAAAATTTAGAAAATGGTAAATATATTTGGAAGGTACATTGAACACAATAACCGTTATACTCTCTAACAACTTTGAATGCCCCTGATTCGAGTCTTTGAATGCAGATGCTTTGAATCGAAGGTTCTTTTGATAGCTGGATGCCCCAAGCTTCGAATTGGAGGTTCTTGGATAGCATGTATTCCCCAAGTGGACTGTGCTGACTGATGCAGTTACTTGTCATGATCCTTAATTTTTGCATAGATCTCCCTTTTGGGTTTCAATCTATCAGGATAATCATCATCATTTTTTTTTGTCTCTAATTTTTGCCTGGACCGCCCTTTCGAGTTTTCAGCCCACCGAGACGCTCATTTTTGCCAAAGCCGCTTCTTAAGATTTGCGACTTACCGAGCTTGTATTTTTTGATAGAGTATTTCTTGACTGCACCAGCATTCATAGGATGTGCAAGTTTATCACCATCCATAGTTGTAAAAGTCATTGCACACGAGCCTTCATAGATAGACGCCCACTTGCCCCTGGAGTCTGGTGGGAAAGTAGTACATTTTTAGGCATGAAGTCTCCTTGAATTTCATGGGGACGAACCTTCTTGTTAGAAGCTTGTTTCAAACTTCTTTTGATATATTTGCACCAGGTCGTCATTCGTTTAAATTCGATGAAGCTTGGACTTTAGCAGAACTCCTATTGACGGGACTTCGACTTCCATGAGAAGCACGACCTCCATGTTGCATATTGGGGAAGGAGGGGGGGTTGCCCCTGTTGAAATGTGTACTGAAGTACGATATCCATGCGAGGCAACGGTAACATCTCATGCCAGTCTTTGAAAGTGACCACCATCTTCTGGACAATATTTTTGTTTGTAGCTTCAACGGCCAAGATGCCCCAGCATGCGAGAGATCTCATCGGGAGTGTCTTTATTCTTCCCTTCAGCTTCGGATACAAGGAACTCAAAGTTGGAAGAGAGTACATGGTTAATGTGTTCAACGGGTTTATTGATGCATGATTTGATTAATGATTTTGACAAGTAAGTATAAGTTATCACTATGCAGATATTTGAGAATGATTAAAGAAGAATTTTTTTTGGTTTTTTTGTATTACCATTTTTCCAGAAAAGCACAAAATAAAAACAAAGTCGGGATCAAAACGACCTTTTTATTAATGATGGAAAATACATGAAGCAAAAAGCCCTACACAAGTTCACTTTCGTCTCGGGCGGGACAAAAAGATTTTTTTGAAAAGCAGTGAACAATAAACATATCATTTAAACAAATCGAGTAGCGGAAGAAAACATCAACATCGACTCAATTGCAGCTAATCCCTCTTTGTGTTGCAACATCAGACACCATGATCTAGTAGTACATTGGCTTGCACATTTGGAGTCAAGACTTAGAAAGTCAGGCGGTTGGTCCGGATCAAATTCTGGACTTCTTTCTTCAGTGCATTACAATGTTCAATATCATGGCCAGGTGCCCCTTGATGGAAGTTACAGAAAAGGTCAGGTCTCCACCTAGCCGGCAATTTCTTAGGTATCGGCGGAGGTGGTCTGGACAAGGTTCCTTTTAAGCAAAAACGGAAGCAACTCTGCGTACTTCATAGGAATCGGATCGAATTGCTGTGCTTTTGGAACCTGTTGGTGAGGTTGTTGCATGTACAGTGACTGAGGTTGTTGTTGAGGCCTTTGCTGGACAAGTAGCTGACCCTCGGGGGACAGGGTGTTATCTTGGATTAACCTCTGGACTACAGTCCTGAAAGCAAAACATTGCTCGATATCGTGACCTGGTGCCCCTTGATGAAATGCACAAGAAAGGTCAGCTCTATACCCCATTGACAATCTTTTCGGCACCGGAGGAGGTGGTCTAGTTTGGATTAGGTCTTCCTTAAGCAGTGTGGGAAACAGCTTCGCATACTTCATAGGGATTGGATCAAACTTCGGTGCCCCCTGAGCCTGATTTTGAGGAATAAATTGTTGCAGAGCCTGTTGTCGAGGTTGTTGGGGACATAGTGGCTGAACTTGTGTAGCCATCAGTGAAGATACTAAGTTAGTTAACTTCTCTACCTCGGCCCGAAGTGTTGTTACCTCTCCGCGAAGTTCGTGGACCTCTTGCTCAAGCTGATCCGTCTTTTGTGTTTGCACGAATGTCTACATAAGCGGACTGAAGTTGAAGGACGACATCGGACCACTTTTGAAATGGGTTGACCTCTGTTGAAAAAGACAACTTGTGTGATACTTGGGTTTGAAACTTATGAATGCAAAATGATGCATGATGTTATGCAAAAAAGGACACATTTTTATTTATCGAAGGACTTGTTAAAGTAATTGTAAACATCATAAGGAACATTTAAAATATTGCAAACAATTCCTTTTTTTTTTAAAGCAGAAGCAAAGTCAAGGGGAAAGTCCCTAACAAAGCTAAATTCTAGTTAAGACTTTTGAAATTGTATTACTTGATGTTCCTTTTTACAAGGTCCATACCTCTGATGTTTATAAAAACTTATCTAAGTCCTTCGGTATTTAATGAGAAAAAGTTTATGAATGAATGCATGTATGCATGATTATGCAACAAGAACGGTGAAAACATGGTGAGGTTTAAGTCCATATGTTGGAGTCAAGGGTAACAACGCCATTTGGTAAGGACTATGGTTTCAAATGTACCTGTATCACGGGTTCTACCAAGTTCCCAAAGTTTTCAACCACTTTCGAATATTTGTTAGGTGACGAGAGTACTCTCGTTCCAACAACATTCGTAGGTTAGTCTCGTTAGGGTGTAGTATCGCGTGTCAACCAATACGAGAGTACTCTCGTTAGGGATGACACTTTTGATGATAAGAAGGTAAGTGCAAGATGTTCATTTGTAGAAATTTGCGGCTTGACACAATGATAAGTAGAGACCGAATTGAAAAGACACGATCCAACAATACCCTGGGTGACTGATGCAACCATGTATGAATTGATATTGTGTATATGTGGTGTAGGCATATGTGAAAATATTAATGTATGAATGTATGATTGTATGAATGTAACTTGTATGACCGTATAAACTGGATGTGACGGGTAACTCGATGAAACGAGACAAGACAGGTAAGATGGGAGTCGGACTGACATCGCAGTACAAACACTTGGCAAACTTCCTTGGAGATGATATTATTGTGAACAAATCGAGCTGTTGACGGGTTAAAACCTGGCACAAGGTAGCAACTGATGCCTCCTGGGGATAAAGCCCATTGTTAACCAAAAGTCTGGAAGAAGTCGCCATTTGTAAATCAGGGAGTGCTTTTACCCTGGCATGCTTCAACAGTCATTTTTTTTGTATATTTTTTTGTTTTGAAAATCCCTAACTTTTGCCTGGACCGCCCTTTCAGGTTTTCAGTCCACCGGGAGTATATTCTTTTTTATGCCCCTAATTTTTGCCTGGACCGCCCTTTCGGGTTTTCAGTCCAACGGGACGCTCTCTATTGCCTAAGCCGCCCTTTCGGGTTTTCAACTTAGCGAGCTTTGATTTTTTTTATTATTTTTTTGTATATGACTGCGTCTTGCAAAAGCAGGAGTCCTCTCCATTGTGCGAAGCCATGTTTCTCTTTCGGAGTGTAACCGTTTTCGAGGTGGATGCTGATGTACGCTTCAACTACTCACAAGTTCAAAGAGAGTGTGCTTGTTGTTCACACTTTTCAAAAGATGTAAAAAGTTTTTGTATATTTTTTTTTGAAAATTTTTGCTTCTGGTATTGCCATCAAAAATAGAAGAAATTTTGCAAATAGAATAAATGAGAGTTCCAAATAAATGGGCACAGGCTCAAAGTTTGCTGAATTGAGTGGTGACCTGCCAATGGCATGGCTCCACGGATCTTTGAAAAATTTAGAAAATGGTAAATATATTTGGAAGGTACATTGAACACAATAACCGTTATACTCTCTAACAACTTTGAATGCCCCTGATTCGAGTCTTTGAATGCAGATGCTTTGAATCGAAGGTTCTTTTGATAGCTGGATGCCCCAAGCTTCGAATTGGAGGTTCTTGGATAGCATGTATTCCCCAAGTGGACTGTGCTGACTGATGCAGTTACTTGTCATGATCCTTAATTTTTGCATAGATCTCCCTTTTGGGTTTCAATCTATCAGGATAATCATCATCATTTTTTTTTGTCTCTAATTTTTGCCTGGACCGCCCTTTCGAGTTTTCAGCCCACCGAGACGCTCATTTTTGCCAAAGCCGCTTCTTAAGATTTGCGACTTACCGAGCTTGTATTTTTTGATAGAGTATTTCTTGACTGCACCAGCATTCATAGGATGTGCAAGTTTATCACCATCCATAGTTGTAAAAGTCATTGCACACGAGCCTTCATAGATAGACGCCCACTTGCCCCTGGAGTCTGGTGGGAAAGTAGTACATTTTTAGGCATGAAGTCTCCTTGAATTTCATGGGGACGAACCTTCTTGTTAGAAGCTTGTTTCAAACTTCTTTTGATATATTTGCACCAGGTCGTCATTCGTTTAAATTCGATGAAGCTTGGACTTTAGCAGAACTCCTATTGACGGGACTTCGACTTCCATGAGAAGCACGACCTCCATGTTGCATATTGGGGAAGGAGGGGGGGTTGCCCCTGTTGAAATGTGTACTGAAGTACGATATCCATGCGAGGCAACGGTAACATCTCATGCCAGTCTTTGAAAGTGACCACCATCTTCTGGACAATATTTTTGTTTGTAGCTTCAACGGCCAAGATGCCCCAGCATGCGAGAGATCTCATCGGGAGTGTCTTTATTCTTCCCTTCAGCTTCGGATACAAGGAACTCAAAGTTGGAAGAGAGTACATGGTTAATGTGTTCAACGGGTTTATTGATGCATGATTTGATTAATGATTTTGACAAGTAAGTATAAGTTATCACTATGCAGATATTTGAGAATGATTAAAGAAGAATTTTTTTTGGTTTTTTTGTATTACCATTTTTCCAGAAAAGCACAAAATAAAAACAAAGTCGGGATCAAAACGACCTTTTTATTAATGATGGAAAATACATGAAGCAAAAAGCCCTACACAAGTTCACTTTCGTCTCGGGCGGGACAAAAAGATTTTTTTGAAAAGCAGTGAACAATAAACATATCATTTAAACAAATCGAGTAGCGGAAGAAAACATCAACATCGACTCAATTGCAGCTAATCCCTCTTTGTGTTGCAACATCAGACACCATGATCTAGTAGTACATTGGCTTGCACATTTGGAGTCAAGACTTAGAAAGTCAGGCGGTTGGTCCGGATCAAATTCTGGACTTCTTTCTTCAGTGCATTACAATGTTCAATATCATGGCCAGGTGCCCCTTGATGGAAGTTACAGAAAAGGTCAGGTCTCCACCTAGCCGGCAATTTCTTAGGTATCGGCGGAGGTGGTCTGGACAAGGTTCCTTTTAAGCAAAAACGGAAGCAACTCTGCGTACTTCATAGGAATCGGATCGAATTGCTGTGCTTTTGGAACCTGTTGGTGAGGTTGTTGCATGTACAGTGACTGAGGTTGTTGTTGAGGCCTTTGCTGGACAAGTAGCTGACCCTCGGGGGACAGGGTGTTATCTTGGATTAACCTCTGGACTACAGTCCTGAAAGCAAAACATTGCTCGATATCGTGACCTGGTGCCCCTTGATGAAATGCACAAGAAAGGTCAGCTCTATACCCCATTGACAATCTTTTCGGCACCGGAGGAGGTGGTCTAGTTTGGATTAGGTCTTCCTTAAGCAGTGTGGGAAACAGCTTCGCATACTTCATAGGGATTGGATCAAACTTCGGTGCCCCCTGAGCCTGATTTTGAGGAATAAATTGTTGCAGAGCCTGTTGTCGAGGTTGTTGGGGACATAGTGGCTGAACTTGTGTAGCCATCAGTGAAGATACTAAGTTAGTTAACTTCTCTACCTCGGCCCGAAGTGTTGTTACCTCTCCGCGAAGTTCGTGGACCTCTTGCTCAAGCTGATCCGTCTTTTGTGTTTGCACGAATGTCTACATAAGCGGACTGAAGTTGAAGGACGACATCGGACCACTTTTGAAATGGGTTGACCTCTGTTGAAAAAGACAACTTGTGTGATACTTGGGTTTGAAACTTATGAATGCAAAATGATGCATGATGTTATGCAAAAAAGGACACATTTTTATTTATCGAAGGACTTGTTAAAGTAATTGTAAACATCATAAGGAACATTTAAAATATTGCAAACAATTCCTTTTTTTTTTAAAGCAGAAGCAAAGTCAAGGGGAAAGTCCCTAACAAAGCTAAATTCTAGTTAAGACTTTTGAAATTGTATTACTTGATGTTCCTTTTTACAAGGTCCATACCTCTGATGTTTATAAAAACTTATCTAAGTCCTTCGGTATTTAATGAGAAAAAGTTTATGAATGAATGCATGTATGCATGATTATGCAACAAGAACGGTGAAAACATGGTGAGGTTTAAGTCCATATGTTGGAGTCAAGGGTAACAACGCCATTTGGTAAGGACTATGGTTTCAAATGTACCTGTATCACGGGTTCTACCAAGTTCCCAAAGTTTTCAACCACTTTCGAATATTTGTTAGGTGACGAGAGTACTCTCGTTCCAACAACATTCGTAGGTTAGTCTCGTTAGGGTGTAGTATCGCGTGTCAACCAATACGAGAGTACTCTCGTTAGGGATGACACTTTTGATGATAAGAAGGTAAGTGCAAGATGTTCATTTGTAGAAATTTGCGGCTTGACACAATGATAAGTAGAGACCGAATTGAAAAGACACGATCCAACAATACCCTGGGTGACTGATGCAACCATGTATGAATTGATATTGTGTATATGTGGTGTAGGCATATGTGAAAATATTAATGTATGAATGTATGATTGTATGAATGTAACTTGTATGACCGTATAAACTGGATGTGACGGGTAACTCGATGAAACGAGATAAGACAGGTAAGATGGGAGTCGGACTGACATCGCAGTACAAACACTTGGCAAACTTCCTTGGAGATGATATTATTGTGAACAAATCGAGCTGTTGACAGGTTAAAACCTGGCACAAGGTAGCAACTGATGCCTCCTGGGGATAAAGCCCATTGTTAACCAAAAGTCTGGAAGAAGTCGCCATTTGTAAATCAGGGAGTGCTTTTACCCTGGCATGCTTCAACAGTCATTTTTTTTGTATATTTTTTTGTTTTGAAAATCCCTAACTTTTGCCTGGACCGCCCTTTCAGGTTTTCAGTCCACCGGGAGTATATTCTTTTTTATGCCCCTAATTTTTGCCTGGACCGCCCTTTCGGGTTTTCAGTCCAACGGGACGCTCTCTATTGCCTAAGCCGCCCTTTCGGGTTTTCAACTTAGCGAGCTTTGATTTTTTTTATTATTTTTTTGTATATGACTGCGTCTTGCAAAAGCAGGAGTCCTCTCCATTGTGCGAAGCCATGTTTCTCTTTCGGAGTGTAACCGTTTTCGAGGCGGATGCTAATGTACGCTTCAACTACTCACAAGTTCAAAGAGAGTGTGCTTGTTGTTCACACTTTTCAAAAGATGTAAAAAGTTTTTGTATATTTTTTTTTGAAAATTTTTGCTTCAGGTATTGCCATCAAAAATAGAAGAAATTTTGCAAATAGAATAAATGAGAGTTCCAAATAAATGGGCACAGGCTCAAAGTTTGCTGAATTGAGTGGTGACCTGCCAATGGCATGGCTCCACGGATCTTTGAAAAATTTAGAAAATGGTAAATATATTTGGAAGGTACATTGAACACAATAACCGTTATACTCTCTAACAACTTTGAATGCCCCTGATTCGAGTCTTTGAATGCAGATGCTTTGAATCGAAGGTTCTTTTGATAGCTGGATGCCCCAAGCTTCGAATTGGAGGTTCTTGGATAGC
Organism: Medicago sativa; assembly: GCF_051527215.1. Taxonomy (NCBI): domain Eukaryota; kingdom Viridiplantae; phylum Streptophyta; class Magnoliopsida; order Fabales; family Fabaceae; genus Medicago; species Medicago sativa. The sequence goes on from NC_140752.1 coordinate 60,245,913, forward strand.
ATGTATTCCCCAAGTGGACTGTGCTGACTGATGCAGTTACTTGTCATGATCCTTAATTTTTGCATAGATCTCCCTTTTGGGTTTCAATCTATCAGGATAATCATCATCATTTTTTTTTTGTCTCTAATTTTTGCCTGGACCGCCCTTTCGAGTTTTCAGCCCACCGAGACGCTCATTTTTGCCAAAGCCGCTTCTTAAGATTTGCGACTTACCGAGCTTGTATTTTTTGATAGAGTATTTCTTGACTGCACCAGCATTCATAGGATGTGCGAGTTTATCACCATCCATAGTTATAAAAGTCATTGCACACGAGCCTTCATAGATAGACGCCCACTTGCCCCTGGAGTCTGGTGGGAAAGTAGTACATTTTTAGGCATGAAGTCTCCTTGAATTTCATGGGGACGAACCTTCTTGTTAGAAGCTTGTTTCAAACTTCTTTTGATATATTTGCACCAGGTCGTCATTCGTTTAAATTCGATGAAGCTTGGACTTTAGCAGAACTCCTATTGACGGGACTTCGACTTCCATGAGAAGCACGACCTCCATGTTGCATATTGGGGAAGGAGGGGGGTTGCCCCTGTTGAAATGTGTACTGAAGTACGATATCCATGCGAGGCAACGGTAACATCTCATGCCAGTCTTTGAAAGTGACCACCATCTTCTGGACAATATTTTTGTTTGTAGCTTCAACGGCCAAGATGCCCCAGCATGCGAGAGATCTCATCGGGAGTGTCTTTATTCTTCCCTTCAGCTTCGGATACAAGGAACTCAAAGTTGGAAGAGAGTACATGGTTAATGTGTTCAACGGGTTTATTGATGCATGATTTGATTAATGATTTTGACAAGTAAGTATAAGTTATCACTATGCAGATATTTGAGAATGATTAAAGAAGAATTTTTTTTGGTTTTTTTGTATTACCATTTTTCCAGAAAAGCACAAAATAAAAACAAAGTCGGGATCAAAACGACCTTTTTATTAATGATGGAAAATACATGAAGCAAAAAGCCCTACACAAGTTCACTTTCGTCTCGGGCGGGACAAAAAGATTTTTTTGAAAAGCAGTGAACAATAAACATATCATTTAAACAAATCGAGTAGCGGAAGAAAACATCAACATCGACTCAATTGCAGCTAATCCCTCTTTGTGTTGCAACATCAGACACCATGATCTAGTAGTACATTGGCTTGCACATTTGGAGTCAAGACTTAGAAAGTCAGGCGGTTGGTCCGGATCAAATTCTGGACTTCTTTCTTCAGTGCATTACAATGTTCAATATCATGGCCAGGTGCCCCTTGATGGAAGTTACAGAAAAGGTCAGGTCTCCACCTAGCTGGCAATTTCTTAGGTATCGGCGGAGGTGGTCTGGACAAGGTTCCTTTTAAGCAAAAACGGAAGCAACTCTGCGTACTTCATAGGAATCGGATCGAATTGCTGTGCTTTTGGAACCTGTTGGTGAGGTTGTTGCATGTACAGTGACTGAGGTTGTTGTTGAGGCCTTTGCTGGACAAGTAGCTGACCCTCGGGGGACAGGGTGTTATCTTGGATTAACCTCTGGACTACAGTCCTGAAAGCAAAACATTGCTCGATATCGTGACCTGGTGCCCCTTGATGAAATGCACAAGAAAGGTCAGCTCTATACCCCATTGACAATCTTTTCGGCACCGGAGGAGGTGGTCTAGTTTGGATTAGGTCTTCCTTAAGCAGTGTGGGAAACAGCTTCGCATACTTCACAGGGATTGGATCAAACTTCGGTGCCCCCTGAGCCTGATTTTGAGGAATAAACTGTTGCAGAGCCTGTTGTCGAGGTTGTTGGGGACATAGTGGCTGAACTTGTGTAGCCATCAGTCAAGATACTAAGTTAGTTAACTTCTCTACCTCGGCCCGAAGTGTTGTTACCTCTCCGCGAAGTTCGTGGACCTCTTGCTCAAGCTGATCCGTCTTTTGTGTTTGCACGAATGTCTACATAAGCGGACTGAAGTTGAAGGACGACATCGGACCACTTTTGAAATGGGTTGACCTCTGTTGAAAAAGACAACTTGTGTGATACTTGGGTTTGAAACTTATGAATGAAAAATGATGCATGATGTTATGCAAAAAAGGACACATTTTTATTTATCGAAGGACTTGTTAAAGTAATTGTAAACATCATAAGGAACATTTAAAATATTGCAAACAATTCCTTTTTTTTTTAAAGCAGAAGCAAAGTCAAGGGGAAAGTCCCTAACAAAGCTAAATTCTAGTTAAGACTTTTGAAATTGTATTACTTGATGTTCCTTTTTACAAGGTCCATACCTCTGATGTTTATAAAAACTTATCTAAGTCCTTCGGTATTTAATGAGAAAAAGTTTATGAATGAATGCATGTATGCATGATTATGCAACAAGAACGGTGAAAACATGGTGAGGTTTAAGTCCATATGTTGGAGTCAAGGGTAACAACGCCATTTGGTAAGGACTATGGTTTCAAATGTACCTGTATCACGGGTTCTACCAAGTTCCCAAAGTTTTCAACCACTTCCGAATATTGGTTAGGTGACGAGAGTACTCTCGTTCCAACAACATTCGTAGGTTAGTCTCGTTAGGGTGTAGTATCGCGTGTCAACCAATACGAGAGTACTCTCGACTAGCCACCGCACTACGTTCTAGAAGGCCAAGATGGGTTAAGGGTTACTTAAGGTTCTCAACTTCGACGGTCACTTGAAAGTAACATGCCATACGCAAGTACTCACGACGACAAAAGTATACCTCCAAGATCCCTCCATTGAGTGGGTTATCACATGTACCAATACCGAAGAGTACTCTTGGCATGGAAACTATGATTATACCCGGTCCTATCTTAATTTCCCTCAAGTCCGGGCGTAGGACTTATCTCACCACTCACGTTAAGAAAAGAAGAAAGAAGAAGGGAGAACATATACCCATGTATTTCCATCTTTTTTTTTAGCAAGTAATAGCACAAAAATTTAGATAAAACCAAGTTAGGTTCAACCCTCTCAGGGGGATCCCCAGTGAAGTCGCCATTTCTGTCGCGTCATTTTTCGGAGATCAAAGCTATTTGGTTAGCGTTTGACTCACTTTTTATTTCACGACTTTGAAAAAATTTATTTAAATTGGGGGGTCCAGGGGTTGGTTATATTTAGGGAAGGTATTAGCACCCTAAATATTTGTAGTACTCTACGAGAACCTTTTGGTTTTATTTAACGTTTTGTGCTATAAACTTGCTTGCTTTTTTTTAAAAAAAATGAAACTTTGAAATGATTAAAAAAAGGAAGACCTAATTATCTACATTTTATTGATTTGGAAGGACGAGTGTCCTCTGCCTACGTACCCGTAAGGGATCAAAACCTCGTAGTTCGGGGTTAAGAAAATGACGTTTGATTTGTTGTGTGTTTTTTATTAGTTTTGAAAAAAGTTTTAAAGAGAAAAGCCAAGTGGCAAAAAGAATTTGTTTGTGTTTTTTTATATTGAAAGAAAATAGACTTAAAGTATGATTAAAAATGATTTGATATTTGATTAAGAAAGAAAATAAAAAGGACGATCACTTGATTGAAAATCAAGGTTTATTACGAAAATATTTTTGTGATTTTTGATTTTTTGCATGTTTTTGTTGTTTTGGAATAATAAATGAAAATTAAACTAACGGAGCAATAAAATTAAAAGCGCGTGAATTTTTGTAGTGACGTTGGGTCACCACAAAATCCCTAATCTAATTTTTTTGTATTTTTTTATATATATAAAGCGATAAAGAAATAAAAGACACACACACACACACACTTTTCTCATTTATATTTACATTGGGCCTAAATACATTCTAATTGCTGGAAAATAAATGACAATAATTAAAATGCTAAATAGAAATTAAATAAAATGCTAAAAAGAAATAAAATGCAAGAAAATAAAAGAAAGGGACAACCGAAGGGACAAAAATTACCGAAGGGACAAAATTCCGAAGGGACTTATTCCGAAGGGACAGAAAAAAAGAGGGAGAAGAAAATAATAGCTCGTCAACACAAGCTAAATGAGGGAGAAGAGAGAAAAGTTCTTTGACAACTCAAGAGAACTTTTGGTGTGTGAAATTGTGAAGGATGAAAGCTCTATTTATAGGTTCTAAGGTTGATGAAAAATGGAAAATTGGTTTAATGCACTTTGATGGGGATTTGAATGAGATTGATGGTTTTGGAATGCGATTTGAATGATTTTCAAATGGAAGAGTTGACATGTAAAAATGGCATGATTGGTGGCACACTTGAGAAAGAAAAAAAAAATTGGACCTTGACACTATATTTTTGACAATTTTTGGACTCATTAAAAAAGTTAATAAAAACCTAAAAATAAAATGGTAAAATGGAAAATAAAAAAAAAAAAAAACAAGACTGAATAAAAATGAAAGATAAAAACAAACTAAAAGTTTAAAAAAAAAAAGACTAATAAATAAAAAAGTGAGAAGAGGTATTGATGATGAAACGCGTTCTTGATGAAAAATGGGAAAGAACTTTCTGACTTTGTGATTGAGGCTGTGATAGTGGCATGGTTGGAATAGAATTTTCTTTGGACCCCAGAAACAATTATTTCGGACTCATTAAAATGGTTAAAAAAACTAAAAGAAATAATTAGACTAAAAAAATAAAAAAGGTAAATTGGAAAATAAAGACTAAATAAAAATAAATTATTAAAAGATGGAAACTAAAAAAAGACTATAATAAATAATAATAAAAATTAAAAAAAGTGAGAGGAGGTCTGGAAAAAAACAAGGAATATTCCTAGTCAAAAGACATGTGTCAGTGGGACCTTAGGTCAAAAATTGGGGTATGACAGTGAACAAGAAAAGAAATACAATGAATGCTTAGTTAATGCTTACACACCAAAAACTGTTGACCAATGTGAAAACATAAACTGTTAATGTTTACCTTTTTAGACGTGTCAGTGACATATCCAATTCACATGTTCATAGGTTAGAATTTAGTATAAATAGGACCCTTACTCCCCCCAATTAGATGCACGATTTTAAGGTTTGAACCAATTACTTGTATAATGGCACTCAAATATAATTTCTTAACCTTGTCTTTGTTTTTTTGTTTTTTTTTTTGTTTTTAAATTTTTAGTTTGAATTATTGTACTTTAGTTTGATTTGGCTTGAATATATAGAGATTTGCAATTACTAATATATATATTTTTTTTGAAGGAAAAAATATTAGAAATTGCATATCTCAATTTATTTATTCTAAATAATGGGTTGTCCCGTAGTTACATAATTCGCCGACATGATTCAAGATTAGGGGGTATCATAACCCAAGATTAGGGATTTGTTAGAATAATATTTGATTTGATTTGATTCTATACATAATAAATAAAAGTATGATAATATGGATATTAGGTGGAGGGTTATGAGTAAAATAGGTTGACATGTCGATATTCCATCAACATTATTCAAGTGTTGACTAATGAAAGTTTAACTTAAATACATAATTAGATAAATATAAAATAGTTCAATAATTGGTTTTTTAATTTTTAGTTTGAATTATTGTAATTTAGTTTGATTTGGCTTGTTTTTGTTGTGTTTGATTGAGTTTTTAATTGGTGGTTTAGATTAAATGGATCATATTAGTTATTTTTTTATTCTTGGTGTTTGAATTGAGTTTTTATTTTTCTTCAATTTTTTGGTGCTAATTTTGTTGTTCTAAGTGATTTTTTTTTAAAAAATTATTTAATTTTGGGAGTAATCTTGTGGTTTGGTTATACAATTCTTAGATGAGATTGGTGAATGCTAGGCTTTAATGCCAAAGAGGTGTGAGCTCTCTGTAAACCTCAACGGACATGGTTCAAATCATCCCACCAGAGAGAGTTGTAAAGTGTAATATCCCGCCTGTCAGTATCGGAATATTACCAGTCGATCGTGTCAGAGGAATTAAATTCATGGAAGATAAGTGTGATGGAAATATTTTATGACATGTCAGCATAACGCGGGAAAAGTATCGGAGTCGTTTTAAACACGCTTGAGGCAAGGGCATAATTGTAATTTTACGGAAAAGATTATTTATATGTTTTTGGTGGAAAATATCTCATTTCCCTTATCCTTTTCTCTCTCTAAGTTGGAAGAATTCTCCTCCTTCTCTCTCTTCTCTTCCCTCACGTCATTCTCTCCTCTCCTCTCCAACAATCTTTCCAAATTTCTTCTTCTTCCATGACAAGATTTCCTCCTTTACCTCCCATATTACCACAAGGTTGTGTAAGCTTGGTTTTGGGTTGAATTTCTTCTTCTTTCTCATGAAGCTTATTCCATCTCTCTCCTTTGAAAGAACAATTCTTCCAAGAATTTAAGAGTGAACCAAGCATGGATTGTTAACAACTTAGTAAGCAATAATCAACTATGGATTGACTAGAAATTTTAGTGGTTGGTTTAACCAAGAAGCTAGGGTTTGTTATTTGGTAAAGAGGAAGCTTTGAGTTGGAATAAAGATGAGCTAGCAAGGATGATGATGCTTGGGATTGCAAGAAAACAACAAAAAATGAGGTGGCTTGAACAAAGAAAACAAAAGGATCAAAAGCTAGGGTTTTGAGGCATGAAGTGAAAGTGATGCTTTAAGCTTGGGCTACATGTGCAAATCTTGTTTAGGTGAGTTCCTTAGATAGTGTTCCTACCTTGGATTCATGTGTTTATGACTTGTAAGTAGAGAAATGATTTATAGGGTTTATACTTAGAGTATAAGTACCCCTTTTCATGTCATGCTTGTCATATATGTAAATACTTGCCATTCAAATGTTTTACAAGTTTTCTATGACCTCTAGAGTCTTAATATGCATAGAGATACTTGGTTTTGAGGTTTTTGGGTCAAACATACCAATTTTACAGGTGCTGGACTGTCATTACTCGCCACTGCGAGCAGATTGCTCGCAAGGCGAGCTAGAAGTCCGAACATGGGTGTCTGCTCGCCTTCAACTCGCAGCTGCGAGCAGTTACTCGCCATGGCGAGCAAGCTCACTTGCGAGGCGAGTAGACAGTGCACTTGCACTGTTTGCTTGTTTCACGTAATGATGGCAGGTTCCGGCTTAAGTTTTCTTCGAGCAGTCTTTTATGAAATGAACCCCTCAAACCAAGATCCTATTAGCTAATTTTAAATAAGGTTTTTCTTGATAAGAAGCAAGTATTTGGCATAGTTAACAAGGCATGGAAATTGAGAGAATTAGGTCATGAACCGGGTAGCAAGTTAATCCTTAAGGAAGGGAAAGAACTAGAGCCTCGATATAGTTATCGAGAACTAGAGTAGTTAGAAAGAATAGAATGCTTTGCATTAGTATTTTACTTGTTAAGATGCGAGGTGATATAGATTATTATCTTCGCAAAGAAGTTAAGTGCCATACGAGTATGGCAAGACGTGAATCGATTTTATATCCATTCACGAAGTAAGTTGAGCAAGCATATAGTTACCTCTAGTGGGATCGTCTAGGGATCCAAGGTAAAGAGTTAGCATGTTTAAGTTAATTTTCATGCATAAGACTAAGACTTTTAAGAAAGAAAGAGTGTCATGTCTCTTGTTATCCAAATTGGATTCAAGGGGTTCCCCAAGGGGAATGGTTAAGCCGCAAGGGAGCCGCATTTCACTAAGTTAAGGTGTCGTGTCTTTTGTATTCCTTCCAAGGTTGGGTACAAAAGGTTCTCCAAGGGGAATGGGGTAAGCCGTAAGGGACCCGCACGTTCACTAAGGGAGTCCGGTGCGCTCTTGCTAAGCATATCACCGGTAGTAAGGGATTATCTTCCGGGGTTACTCCACTCGGGACTAATCCGTAAAATGAACTCAGATAAGTTGTTTGTTACACGCTAACATAATCAATGAAGCTAACTATGCATATCTATTATACATGTTTATGTTATGTCATAGAGCCTTGACGTAGATCGTCAAGAACAAGTAGAGATTTGGCGTAGTTCGTCAAGAAGTAGTAAAATAGCAAGAATCACTTAGGTGATAAGAGATGATATGTTGTAGATACAACATATTAAGCAAGTAGAAGCAAGTAAATAAAGATATGCCGACGACGATCTTAGGTTACCCCTAATCGTCCGGTTTAGAATCGTGTCATGATAGAGATATAAGAGAGCCTTGATGCTTAGAGTGTACTCTTGGCAATGCGGTTTTAGTTCCCCCTTCACCGCCATGACACGTATAGCAGAGAAGCCTATAACAAGTTAAGAATATTAAGACGGCCCTAGCAAGCACCCCCGTCTAAGAAAGCAAGTCCCCACACACGTATAATCAACCGTCAGGTTGTATTGTAGACACTTGGTGACCGTAGGTTTCCCCCGATGTTGCCTATAGCCTAGGGTTAGGTGGAACTCACTGAGACATTATGTCTCATCCCAATCCTTATTTGTTTCAGATATCAGGATGGTTTAGCAAGCTAGTAGCCGAATGGATGTTGCGACAAGAGTTCGTTCGTACCCGCTGCTGGATGATGTGGATTTCAAGGGATGCATTTATTATTCTTTAGAAAAGCTGAGTTGTAATATTATTGTACGAACGCTTTTGTTGTATATTAAATTCATTCGAAGTTTTTATGTTGTAAATTTTTAATGTATCCAGTACTAAACTAATGCACATGCTAGACTTTCTAGATACGTCTAGTATGGGTGTTACATTTGGTATCAGAGCCTGGTTGATTCAGACCGTGCCTTGGGTCATTAAGTTACAACAAAAGTAGTGGGACCATTGGGTTCCGGGTAAATGTTCTAGTTGTTGTTGTTAGTTGAGCCTGATCAACTCAATTTAACATTCGACGATTATAACGGATGCCTGAGAGCTAAATAGGACCCTGGAGGAACGAAGTATGTGATGAAGATGCATTGGAAAGTAAGAACTCGGAAGGAGTATTAGTAAGAAGTTTGATTGTGCCAATAGGTGGCCGGTGAACTAAGTAGTAGAAATGTGAATTCTTCGGGAATGTAAGGTAATGTTAAGAAGGGACGTTCCGGCAGCGTTGGGTAAGATGTTGTAGATACATCGTATACCTGTGAGTAAAGAGTTTGGAAATGTCTAAGTATGATCTGAAGCTTCAGTAAGATTTGTTGTTGGAACAGATTTATTGTATAAGAAGGATTTGTGTTCCAGAACGTCAGCGCAGGGCTACAAGTTAGAAAGAAGATGATGTAAGCTGGTGGAATTAGGAAACTCTCAGGGATAGCGTTATGTGATGAGGTTATGGACTTGTAAGCTCAGAGTGGACAAGGTTCTAGTGTTTTGAAAGTGCGTTAAGTCGCAATGTAGCGAGGCAATCTACTTGTAGTGGAAGAAGCTAAGAATTTTATGTCATCAGGACTAATGCATTAATTTCCAACGTACTGAAAAATTGTATCGAATTAGGTTGATGCTTGCCATGCATAGATGATAAAGCATTTTATGAAGGTAAGAGTGACTGATGTGCATTGGATTACTCGAGAAATGATAATTGTATGTAAAGTATTTTTCTAGAGAATTGAACTGAAGAAACTCGCCAATAGCAAACCTGGAATGAGATTTCCTATTTCATGAAAACCGTTAATTCATCTCCAGGGTTTCGTTGACTATTGGAGGGTTGTTTTCATAATATTTTTCATGCAACGAAAACCTTTTTATGACATCAAGTAACAAATGCATATCACATTCTAAGGTTCCCATAGGAAAAGGCATGGGCAACCATTAACGAAGTCGGTTCAGTTTAAGGTAACTTGGGAAGTTAATGTATCAAGAGTCAAGAATGCGCTTAGCCTAAGAGTTTAAAGGTTCCGGTATATGGAATGGACATCACAGATGAGAAGGCTTGAAGCAAGATGTTAAATGGTGTGAAATCACAAGGTTCACGTTGTGTGGAACTAAGAGTATTCCTCGAATCTATGTTTTGTTTAATTGACTTGCTAAGGCTCGTTACGATGTTAAAACGTAAAGTTTATAAGATTTTAGAAAGATATATGCATATGGGTGATTGAAGTCGACATTTTCGAAATTTAAATTTTTGTAGGTGCCGATTTGTTGCGACTCACGTAGAGTGAGCTAAACTCACTAGAATCAAGATGTGATGACACATGAGTGTGATCAACTTATTCTGTGATTTTAGAGTAACAAATGGGGCCTTGGTTTAGTATATGTTTTAATAGTAAAGAATCGTCAACGTCAATGACCCATGTGCTAATTTATAAAGTTTTCTTTAAGAGGAAAATTAACGAGCAAGTAATAGTATTATCGAGCAAAACATAGCATGCGAGAATACAAAGGTACAAGATTAGATGTATGAGAAGTCATGCCCGAATGCAAGATGAGTTTATCATGGAAATAGTAAGTAGTAGTAGCAGAGAAGTATACTATGAGTAAAGATTACTCGAGAACAAGTGTAAGTGGGGCATTAATATGTCGAGAGAAAAGTCTACCTCGAAACTTAATTATACAAGCTAAGGGTAGAGCAAGGTTGCAGAATTTATTGCAACAAAGGAAGTTTTGGGAAGAGTTCTAGAAGATAGTAAAGAAATGAAATACAGAGTGTGAAGTTCACCCATTCCAACGGACTAGAGTATTGGTTGAAGCCAACCGGTGGGAATCAGAGTAGCGCCGCGGAATTTATCAGTAAAGTTGTGGAAGGTGACCATGGAACATGGAATGTTTTAGTAAGAATTTTCGTGAAGAATATTTGAGTCGGTAATACAGTTTTAGTGAGGAGTACTATGAATGAACGAGGAATTCTCGATGTAACAAGTAAGTATTGATGCTTATACGGTCAGTGGTGATTAAGCTAAAAGTATAAGAAATGTATCTTCACTTAAGCAAGACAAAGAAGACTAGAATTACCACTGATGAAGTAAACGGATTGCCTAATCGATGATGTCGAAAGTCTAGAAGAGTATATGCTAAGTTGATGAAGTACATACCTTCCTATACCAAACTTGTTAAATGATAACGATACTAGATGGAATAATTTTAAGTTTTGAGTATTATTTTCTTAAAGTAAAGATTGGTATTAAGGAACTTGGGAACGAAATTGTTTTAAAAGTATGATATTAATCATTGATGGAACCGATGAGGTGCGCCGTAAGTGAGCAAGCTCACTTAAGACGTACAGACTTCAGAACCAACTTGTTATATACAAGTTTGGGGCGAGTCGTAAAACCTTTTTAATAAAATTTAAAGACTAGTCCTGTGGTTCAGAGGTACCATTACAAACTTGGTTTCAAAATGAAATTTTCTTTATTCAAGTAAATGTTCGTTCCAAGAACCTATGTACTAAAGTTTAGAAATTTCTTGAAGTAAAGTATTAGATGGGGTATCGTTATTAACTAACAAGAAGCAGTATTTGGAAGTATGTAAGTACTATGGAGATAAAGTTTTAAGAGGAAATGATAACGTTCGTGTGATATCAATATCATACGGGAAGCACGGTCATGTACTAATAGTGTTCAATGTAGGTGCAAGTGGCCTTAGAAGAAAGTTTAAGAGAATGCGATTCACAAAACTGGTTAAGGGAATATCAAGTGAATCAGGGTAATTGATTTCACTTCTCCATGCCAAGTTAGACGAGTTACCCATGGATTCGGGTGCAAGGAGATTGTGAAGAGGTAAGATATTCGTAACTCATCAAGATAAGTAACAAAAGTACGAGGCATGTATCCTAAAAGTATAGTAAGAAAGATTATGTATGCATGATAGAATGTATGCATGATAAGATGGTTGAGATACAAGTAAGCACTGCAGGGCAAACCTGGATTCCGGTAGGACCCCAGTTTAAAGACAAATCCTGAGTGTTTTAGATGATGAAAGGTTACCTGGATGCATTGTTATGCTCAGTAGATAAGTTATGAATTCAAGACAACCAATTCTCAAGTGGCGGAGGTAAGAACAATCACTATGTTCTGAGATAGTTCTGTGATTGAGAAAGATAATAAGTTAGAAGAGATCATAGTCGTTTTTATGCGGATTAAGGAAGAAGATGAGTTACATGTCTTGATAAGTAAAGTATGCTTCAACATTTTTAAATGATAATGATCGGACATTATTTGACGGAGAACTAGGAAGACAAGTCTCAGTTACGATGATTGGTAGAGGATTTCTAAATTTCGAGGACGAAATTTATTTAAGGGGGGTAGAATGTAATATCCCGCCTGTCAGTATCGGAATATTACCAGTCGATCGTGTCAGAGGAATTAAATTCATGGAAGATAAGTGTGATGGAAATATTTTATGACATGTCAGCATAACGCGGGAAAAGTATCGGAGTCGTTTTAAACACGCTTGAGGCAAGGGCATAATTGTAATTTTACGGAAAAGATTATTTATATGTTTTTGGTGGAAAATATCTCATTTCCCTTATCCTTTTCTCTCTCTAAGTTGGAAGAATTCTCCTCCTTCTCTCTCTTCTCTTCCCTCACGTCATTCTCTCCTCTCCTCTCCAACAATCTTTCCAAATTTCTTCTTCTTCCATGACAAGATTTCCTCCTTTACCTCCCATATTACCACAAGGTTGTGTAAGCTTGGTTTTGGGTTGAATTTCTTCTTCTTTCTCATGAAGCTTATTCCATCTCTCTCCTTTGAAAGAACAATTCTTCCAAGAATTTAAGAGTGAACCAAGCATGGATTGTTAACAACTTAGTAAGCAATAATCAACTATGGATTGACTAGAAATTTTAGTGGTTGGTTTAACCAAGAAGCTAGGGTTTGTTATTTGGTAAAGAGGAAGCTTTGAGTTGGAATAAAGATGAGCTAGCAAGGATGATGATGCTTGGGATTGCAAGAAAACAACAAAAAATGAGGTGGCTTGAACAAAGAAAACAAAAGGATCAAAAGCTAGGGTTTTGAGGCATGAAGTGAAAGTGATGCTTGAAGCTTGGGCTACATGTGCAAATCTTGTTTAGGTGAGTTCCTTAGATAGTGTTCCTACCTTGGATTCATGTGTTTATGACTTGTAAGTAGAGAAATGATTTATAGGGTTTATACTTAGAGTATAAGTACCCCTTTTCATGTCATGCTTGTCATATATGTAAATACTTGCCATTCAAATGTTTTACAAGTTTTCTATGACCTCTAGAGTCTTAATATGCATAGAGATACTTGGTTTTGAGGTTTTTGGGTCAAACATACCAATTTTGCAGGTGCTGGACTGTCATTACTCGCCACTGCGAGCAGATTGCTCGCAAGGCGAGCTAGAAGTCCGAACATGGGTGTCTGCTCACCTTCAACTCGCAGCTGCGAGCAGTTACTCGCCATGGCGAGCAAGCTCACTCGCGAGGCGAGTAGACAGTGCACTTGCACTGTTTGCTTGTTTCACGTAATGATGGCAGGTTCCGGCTTAAGTTTTCTTCGAGCAGTCTTTTATGAAATGAACCCCTCAAACCAAGATCCTATTAGCTAATTTTAAATAAGGTTTTTCTTGATAAGAAGCAAGTATTTGGCATAGTTAACAAGGCATGAAAATTGAGAGAATTAGGTCATGAACCGGGTAGCAAGTTAATCCTTAAGGAAGGGAAAGAACTAGAGCCTCGATATAGTTATCGAGAACTAGAGTAGTTAGAAAGAATAGAATGCTTTGCATTAGTATTTTACTTGTTAAGATGCGAGGTGATATAGATTATTATCTTCGCATAGAAGTTAAGTGCCATACGAGTATGGCAAGACGTGAATCGATTTTATATCCATTCACGAAGTAAGTTGAGCAAGCATATAGTTACCTCTAGTGGGATCGTCTAGGGATCCAAGGTAAAGAGTTAGCATGTTTAAGTTAATTTTCATGCATAAGACTAAGACTTTTAAGAAAGAAAGAGTGTCATGTCTCTTGTTATCCAAATTGGATTCAAGGGGTTCCCCAAGGGGAATGGTTAAGCCGCAAGGGAGCCGCATTTCACTAAGTTAAGGTGTCGTGTCTTTTGTATTCCTTCCAAGGTTGGGTACAAAAGGTTCTCCAAGGGGAATGGGGTAAGCCGTAAGGGACCCGCACGTTCACTAAGGGAGTCCGGTGCGCTCTTGCTAAGCATATCACCGGTAGTAAGGGATTATCTTCCGGGGTTACTCCACTCGGGACTAATCCGTAAAATGAACTCAGATAAGTTGTTTGTTACACGCTAACATAATCAATGAAGCTAACTATGCATATCTATTATACATGTTTATGTTATGTCATAGAGCCTTGACGTAGATCGTCAAGAACAAGTAGAGACTTGGCGTAGTTCGTCAAGAAGTAGTAAAATAGCAAGAATCACTTAGGTGATAAGAGATGATATGTTGTAGATACAACATATTAAGCAAGTAGAAGCAAGTAAATAAAGATATGCCGACGACGATCTTAGGTTACCCCTAATCGTCCGGTTTAGAATCGTGTCATGATAGAGATATAAGAGAGCCTTGATGCTTAGAGTGTACTCTTGGCAATGCGGTTTTAGTTCCCCCTTCACCGCCATGACACGTATAGCAGAGAAGCCTATAACAAGTTAAGAATATTAAGACGGCCCTAGCAAGCACCCCCGTCTAAGAAAGCAAGTCCCCACACACGTATAATCAACCGTCAGGTTGTATTGTAGACACTTGGTGACCGTAGGTTTCCCCCGAGGTTGCCTATAGCCTAGGGTTAGGTGGAACTCACTGAGACATTATGTCTCATCCCAATCCTTATTTGTTTCAGATATCAGGATGGTTTAGCAAGCTAGTAGCCGAATGGATGTTGCGACAAGAGTTCGTTCGTACCCGCTGCTGGATGATGTGGATTTCAAGGGATGCATTTATTATTCTTTAGAAAAGCTGAGTTGTAATATTATTGTACGAACGCTTTTGTTGTATATTAAATTCATTCGAAGTTTTTATGTTGTAAATTTTTAATGTATCCAGTACTAAACTAATGCACATGCTAGACTTTCTAGATACGTCTAGTATGGGTGTTACATAAAAGCACCTGGCTTTGAAGTATGATACATATTTTTGTGCTTACTCATCAAAAGTTGTTGACTACTGTTTCAGGGACGTATCCAATTCACCTAGTGGGATTGTTTAAAGTTTATGTTCTTGACTTAGAATTTGGTATAAATAAGACCCCTTACTCCCCGAATTAGATACATAGTTTTAAAATTAGAACAAATTACTTGTGAATATGTTTAGTTTGTGTTACTCCACTCATGTATAATTTATGGCTTTGTCTTTGTTTCTTAGTTTTTTTTAATTGTTTTTTAATTTTGAATTTGAATTATTCTAATTTATTTTAATTTAGTTTTTATTTTTTTCATTGATCTTGTAATTGATGATTTGGATTAAATAGATGAAGTTAGTTTTTTTTCTATTCTTGGTGTTTGAATTGAGTTTTTATTTTCATCAATTTTTCTGATTTTGATGTTAGTGGATTTTTTTTTTTTACAAAAGTTTTAATTTTGGGGGAAATGTTGTGGTTTGGTAATAATTTTTTTTTTGGATGAGATTGGTGAATGCTAGGCCTTGCTTTCAAAGAAGAGTCAACTATAATAAAAAAGTTTGACTCTGTAAACCACCAGAGAGAATTGTCAAAAAGTTTGACTTGGCCGTATGATACACTTTCTTATGTTGTGTTTATACCTCCCATATACATTTTATCTTTTGAGATTCTTCTTATGAATTTAATCCTATATCATTTCTCTTTATTACCCTCTTCTCAGTTTTATCAAACTTGATCTTCTTGGTTTTATTTGTTTCTTGGTTTTCATCCATGTGCTTCTCTTTCATCACAACTTGTTCTTAACATTTTTTTGCATGTGCTTCCATTGTTTCTTGGTTTTAAAACAATAAACTTGTTATTCAACACATATACTGAACGTGAAGTCCATTGTTTATTTCTTTCAATGTCTCCTATTTCACATTGTATTTGGACTACTGTGATTATATAGAAATATTTGTCTTTTGGCTTTAATTTCTGCAATTATACGTCTATAACCTGCATGTTTATAAATTTTAATGTTTCAGTAAGCCATAGATATGATTATTAATCTCCATAGTATACTTATTCCATTTATTTTTTTAATATTAAGCTCAGACGTTGAACTCACTTCGCAGGGATTTATTCTCTTTTCACATCACCGTTGATGATTGTGAATTTCCTATTGTTCATTAATAGTATAATTCTTGTGACTCCGAACATCATCCTCTAATCTCAACTGAATCTTTCATAGAGTCGTCTTGTACATTGTTACCATCTGGCCCTGGTTCTTGTTCGACAAAGTAGTTCATGAAGATAGTTAGCCTCATTTGTATGTTTACTTGATGTCTCGACTAATCTGTGGAAATCATTTTATTAGTATTATCCAGTTGCTCACTTGATATTAAAATAGTTGGAAGTTATGTGGAGTTGGTTAAGGTAGTTAAACTAGAGTTAGTAGGTTGGTTAGGAGTTAGTTACTCCAAGTTACTCTATAAATGAATAATAGAGATTTATCAAGGGAACTGAAACATCAATTACTGTAATTCACAATCATATCTATTTGAGTTACACTGAATTTTGTGTATAACTTATCATGCATTTTCATAGATTATTTAACAGTTATCATACTATCTCTCGCCTAGTTGTGTCTTTGTCTTCTTCCTGTATTTTTTATGTTCATTAGGATTGTTTACTTCGTTCACAAGTCTCAGTTATTGTTTGGAATGAATATGTTGATAAGGTTATATTCCAGCCTTCTGCGCATTTATATGACCATAACTGTTTGGCAGCTAAAAACAAGTAGAATAAAATGCTATAGGATAAACATGAAATCGACGTTGAATCATCTCATACTTTTGTTGTGGTGGCAGGAACTTGACATTCGAATGAGGACAATTTTGTTTTTCTTTTGTTACAACAGGAGCTATCCACAGGTTTCTTTCTGTTTATGATGGAGGCTTTTTCTAATCTTATATTGTTATAAGCGTTACATTTATCTAATTTTTTATTGAATATATATTGGCGGACCCGCAAAGGAAAAGAAGGGCAAATACCGGTGCTGATAAGAAGGCTATCAAATTCACACTTGTTTAGCATCACAATTCGATTTTAATATGCAACTAAAGCAGCGTCGGAACAAGACATTGAAGGGTTTAAGAGGTTGTTGATGACACCCTGTCATCCTAGTTCATTAGGCTATTTTTATGTAATTTTTGGGACATTTTTGATGTAATTCTGGGAGCTAGGAGCCACAAAGGAGCCACCGATTTTTCCAATCGGCCACCGATTTTGCTGCTGATTTTCACACGTTCACCACTGGAATTTTCGGCCACCGATGGGATAAATTCGGCCACCGATTTTGGAGCAAGCAGGCACGCGTTTGGGCTTTAATGAGAAATCGGTTACCGATTAGATGCCATCGGTAACCGATTTTGACTGTGCTTATATAAAGAAACTCGATCTCAGGTTAGAGGAGGACGATTTTGGGGAGATCAAAACACCTGGAAACACATAGGAGAGCGATTTGAAGCATCTTGGAACACCATTGAAGGAGTTTTAACAAGGTTTATTCATGAATTCATCTTGTAATTCTTCTTCTATTATCTATTGCTCAATTATGTGTAACTAAACCCTCCTTTGTTGGGGATGAGTAGACCTAGATGAACATGATTGTTATGACCTAGTTTTATATTATTGATTGAAATTCATATGATTGTTTCTCTTATTTCCGTTCTTAATGCTTTTTATCGATTGATCACCTTTAAATTGATTTTCGGTTTATTTTGTGAAACGGAAGTGGAATTTATAAACGCTTTGAAATAAGAGATCCTTGCCTTTGTAATCTAGGAATAGATGCAAACCCTTGGAATCATTAAAAGAATTCTTGTTCGTTAATTCTTAACCCTAATCTTCAAATTCACTAAAGAATTAGGTTTTTATTTTAGGTTTAAAGTTTTTGTCACTAAGGAATTAGGGCAAGAATAAATTAGATAATTCGGTAACAACCATATGAGTCGATTCAATAGTTAAGACTAGGTTATTGGCTTTTCATGGTCATCTAGCGAGACTCATCCCTAGCATCTTTCTCTCATTAATCTTAATCACTTTATTTTCCGTTATTTTCAATATTGCGATAAACAAACAACTTTACCTTTTGTTCAATTAAGTCATAAATACAATTCAACCGTATAACGCGATCCTCGAGTTCGACACTCGGTCTTACCGTTTTATTTACTACTTGAACGATTTCGTATACTTGCGAAATACGCCATCAAGTTTTTGGCGCCGTTGCCGGGGATTGCCAAATCACTGTTGAATTTTATTTTTCTTAATTGAAATTTTTTGCTCTGCAACAAAATTATTGCTTTTATTTTATTTTAAATTATTACTCACTCTTTTTCTAACCTTGTATGCGAGGCCAGCCCTCAGCTGAACTTACCTTTATTCCAGAAGTTGAAAAATTCTGCCGAGCAATCCGGAAAGAAACAAAACTCAGGAAACTGAGGGAACAAGAAGAGGCAACTAAGGTGGAGGCTGACACGGAAGAAGAGGTACTTGAAGTAAACGAAGAGATGGAGGGAACACCAGGGCCACAACCCCAACCTGCAGAAAGACTTCTAGGAGACTATGGGGCCCGTGACAGAAACTGAAACAGGTTGACCATCACTAATCAGCCTGTGACGGTGAACAAGTTTGAGATCAATCCCGGTCTATTGCGGGAGTTGAAGGAGAATCAGTATGCGGGGAAGTACAATGAAGATGCCAACAAGCACTTGAAGAGTTTCTTGATACTTTGTGAGACAGCTAAGGTACAAGGGCACTCTGAGGAAGCAAAAAGATTGAGACTGTTCCCGTTTACTTTGACTGATGATGCTTATGAGTGGTTTGACTCTTTACCGGCTGGTAGCATAACAACTTGGAATGAGATGGAAGACAAGTTCTTGGAGCAATTCTTTCCTACAGCTCTATTTGTGAGAAGGCGACAAGACATTTCCAGTTTCCAACAGAAAGAAGGAGAGTCCTTGGGAGAAGCTTATAAAAGGTACAAGAAGCTGCTCTCAGCATGTCCCGAGCACAACTATGATACTACAGTTCAAATGCAGATTTTCTGTAATGGTCTACGTCTGGCTACTAGACAAGTCCTCGACACAGCTTCCGGTGGTTCCATAAATTTCAAAACTGCCTCTCAAATAATCAAAATCATTGAAGTTGTTGCACTTAATGAACAAATGGAGATGTATGATAGAACTGGTGGTACAAGGGGAGGACTCATAGATCTGAATCAACTTGAGCTCAAAAATGCTCAAAGCATACTAACTGGTAAGCAGATTCAAGATGCAGTAGCTGCTGAAGTATCAAAGAAAATGGCAGCACTTAACTTAACTCAACCCCAAGTTGCTCCGGTGAATCAAATGAACACTGTCAAATGTGATTGGTGTGCTGGCCCTCATTTCACTATGCATTGTGATGTGCCCATGGATGCAACCCAAGTAGAAATGGTGAACTACCTCAGCAGTCAAGGGAACCAAGTTAGAAATAACCCTTTTGCAAATACATATAATCTAGGCTGGAGGAACCATCCAAATTTCTCATGGAAAAATCAACAAGGTGGTTCTCAAAATCAACAACAAGGGGGTTACCAAGGAGGTCCATCAAACCAAGCTCCAAAGAAGGCTGATTGGGAGTTAGCAATTGAAGCAATGGCTACCAACATGAACTCTTTAGCTCAAGAAACCAAAGAGGCCCAAAAGAATACAAGGGCTTCAATAAAAAATCTTGAAACTCAAGTTGGTCAAATTGCTCAACAACTCACACAACGAGCACCAGGAACCCTTCCAAGCAACACTGTTATTAATCCAAGGGATCATGAAAATGTAAACATGATTACTTATAAGCGAAGGGATAAGGAAGACTCACTATCATCTCAAGCTAAACATGATGGAGGTGACTCGCCTCCTGAACTAACTGAAGTGGAGGTTGAAGTGCGTGATCCTGGTGTTACCCGAGTTGTTGAAGAGCTTGAAAAGAAAAAGAAAGATGAGGCTCCAAAGCCACAAATCAAGCTGCCTTACCCTCAAAGGGTGAAGAAAGAAAAAGATGAAAAGTGCTTTGCAAAGTTCATTGAGATGTTCAAGAAGCTACAAATCAACATTCCTTTTGCTGAAGCTATCCAACAAATGCCTTCATATGCAAAGTTCATGAAGGACATCCTTTCAAGGAAGAGAACAATTGATGATGAAGATGTGATGCTCACCGAGCAATGTAGTGGGGTCTTGCAAAGAAAAATTCCAAGGAAACTAAAAGACCCCGGGAGTGTCACTATTCCTTGTACAATTGGGGATAGAACTTTTAAGAAGGCGTTGATTGATCTTGGAGCTAGTGTGAGCTTGATGCCCTTGTCTATTTATAAGAAGTTGGGCATTGGAAGAGTAAGAGACACAAGGATGACTCTATAGTTTGCAGATAAGTCTTACAAATTTCCCTATGGCATAGTTGAAGATGTTCTTGTGAAAGTTGATAAATTCATCTTCCCGGTAGATTTTGTCGTTCTTGAGATGGAAGAAGATGATGATATTCCTTTGATACTCGGAAGACCGTTCTTGCAAACCGGAAGGTGTTTAATTGACATGGAAGATGGCACTTTAACTTTGAAATTCTTTGATGAGGTGGTGAAGTTGAATGTTCTTAAAGCTATGAAGCACCCCGAAGAAGAAAAATGCTATAGGGTCAACATGATCAAATCCTTTGTGAAAGAAAAACTCCAAAAAGAGATACCAGCCCTACCACTTGAAAGAGTCTTAAGCTTGCCACCGGAAATTGCACAAGAAAGTGAGGATCCTAAAGAAGGTGAAGTCTTAGCTATGTTGGAGGCTTCTCCATCCCACAACCGTCGCACCCCTACTAGGTGGGAGGAACTTCATCCTCAAGACGAAGTTGTGGAAAAATCAAAGGAAGCACCGGTAGTTGAACTCAAACAATTACCTTCTCACTTGAAGTATGTGTTCCTTGGTGAGAAAGAGAAGTACCCAGCCATTATTAGTTCCAACTTGAGCAAACTTGAAGAAGAAAAATTGTTAAGGGTGCTTAGAATGTACAAGGGTGCTCTGGGTTGGTCCATCGATGATTTGAAGGGTATTAGTCCTACTTTTTGCATGCATAAAATTCTGATGGAAGATAATTTCAAGCCGGTGGTGCAGCCACAACGAAGACTAAATCCAGCCATGAAAGAGGTGATTAGAAAGGAGGTGGTGAAGTTACTTGAAGCTGGTATCATTTATCCCATTTCAGACAGTTCGTGGGTAAGTCTCGTCCAAGTTGTTCCTGAAAAGGGTGGGACTATCGTGGTTACAAATGAGAAGAATGAGCTGATCCCAACACGTACAGTCACCGGGTGGAGAGTTTGTATTGACTATAGGAGGCTGAATACCGCAACAAGGAAGGATCACTTTGTTGGAGTAAGCCCTAATATCCAATCAATATTGATTGGGTTTGGCTTTGTATCATGATATGGATATAAATATATATATTGTGAAAATATAAATTAAAAGGCATTTCTTTATTGATTTTGTTTTGTTTCAAAATAATGAAGTCCCTAGAATAGTTAGTCCTTTTAATGGAACATTAAGTATAACTTAATTGTGAGACCCCGTTAAACATAAGGAAACTATTCTAAAAGTATCCATAGTCAAGATTTATTGAGAAGTGGGATATCATTAAAGCATAGAGACTATTATGTGGGTAGACTGATGATCACATCTCACAGATCATGGATAAAGAGTTATCAAGTCTTCACATAGATATAAATATTAGGAGTAATATTTATATTGGATTGACGCGCCGTGAGAATACTACATAGTAAGTTATGCAATTGTCATAAGATATTCTCACAATGATAATAGTGTATATCGCTCTTAGACCTGAAACCACTATGATCCCTAGATGTGGACTCAAGTGCTTTGTTGCCATTCTAACGTTGTCTGTAAAAGGATAACCATAACGTTGGTTGATGGGTACTTGATGAAGCATGCTGAGGGACATGAGTGTCCTAGATGGGATTTGTCCCTCCTCATAAACAGGAGATATATCTTTAGGCCTCTTGATGAAATATGACTGTAAAACTGCATGGCCATGCCGAACTAAGTCAATATAAGATATTGGACTTATTCGTTATTCAGTATATTTCGGAATCAAGAAATATAAACATTGATCTATACAAGGGTGACAATATCTATGCCTTGGGATCAATAGAGATATCGAGACAAAGGAGTAATTGTACACATAAGTATTATCATGGAAAGGTTTCGTCAGATCACTTGACATTCTTGTCACTTGGGTAGCAATGATGTGTTGCTAGATACCGCTCATTGTTTATAATATTAAATATTAGATTTAATATTATTGCCAACGTGACTAGAACCTATAGGGTCACACACAAAGAACAGTCAAAAGAGAAATATATAAGTATGACTTATATAAGGGGTGTGTTTAGTAAATAACGCTAATTAGTTAGCAAAATTACTAAACTCGTTGTTGGGCTTACTGAAGCCCAATAGTGACTTCTGACTTGCAAAGCACACTAGAAGTTCTATAAATAGAACTCTAGTGCTGAAGTTTTTGGTTACACGTTTTGAAGCAACCCCTTTCTTCTCTGCACTTCCAATTCATTGGCTAGCACCGAGTTTTGGAGGAGTACTGTTCGTGTGGACTTGCTAGAGGCTTTGCTGCTTGCTGCTTGCTTGGCTGTGATCGAGATTCCAGTTTCCAGTTCCAGCTTTCAGATTCCACAGTTCAAGGTAACAATCAAATCACTGATTCATGTTTGAATTTCGTAATGATCCAAGGAATGAAAATCGAAATTTTTCCGCTGCTTCTACTCCATTCTTCTATTCGATTTTCCTTCAGTGGTATCAGAGCCAATTACGAAACCATGAATCGGATTGCTTTGTTACTGCTTTATGTTTTAATATGATTAAACATTTTGAATCGGAATTAAATAATAAAGAGAATTAAAATTGGCATCGTATCATGTTTTCTGTGCATGGCTTTTCGATTTGTTTGATGTTTCAGAAACCGTTTCTGGTGAAGTATCGACATATCGATTATACATATCGACGGGAACATGATTGGAAACAAATCAAATTAGATTATCTTTTAAAATTGTTTTAAGAGATAATAATATTTTCGCAAATATTTGATTTGCTAATATTTTGATATTCTATAAGGAATTAATTTGGAATGCAAATCCGTTAATAAAATAGAATATTAAGTGTTAATATTTTATTATTTAAATTTAAATATTAATTAAAATTGATTGATCAATATCATATATGTGATATATGATTTTAATACAACATCATTATATGTGATATATTGATGATATCATTCGTTCAATAGGTTTTATATAATTGATTGTGAATTTGTAGTCAACTCGTGAGATTGAGCTTCGAATACCGATTCTGGTGAAGCATCAAAGATCCGGTTGTCCATACTGAACAAACAATTGTTAAAACTATTGATGTTTGATTGTTGTATTAGGATACCTAACTATACAAGTGTTGTATTATTATGGTTTTATCATTCGATCAATTGTTTTCAAAGAGATTGTTGTGAATTTGAACAATTCGTGAGAGTGAGCTTCAATATCCGAATCTGGTGAAGCATCATAGATCCGGTTGTTCATGCTAAACAAACAATCCTTGAAAATATTTATGTTTAATTAATTTATTTAATTGGAGAAAGGTAGTAAATTTAAAAGATCATGATTTTGAAAGAGTTTCAATATCAGATATGATTTTTGAATTTGGTAATAAAATATTTGCTTAATTTTAGCCCTGTAATTTGTTTTGGAAACAAATTGATTGCCTAAATAAAGCAGATTTAATTATAATAATTATTGAGTGTCAATATTACTATAATTAAGTAAATAAAAAATTCTACCTTTTGGATTGTTTTTCAAAAGTTGTTTGAAAGGTAATAAACGATCCTAAATTGATAGTTAATTTAAAAGATCATGATTTGAAATAGTTTCAATGTCATATATGATCTTTTGAAATTATTTAATCGATTTGCATGACTTTAACTTGATTTGTTTATAATTTAAAAGAATCATGATTTGAAAGAGTTTCAATATCATATATGATCTTTTGGATTTGATCATAATATTTGCCGAAACGATTTGGGTGTTCATAAACGTGTCAAGTGTTGATGCGAAATACGCAATCTAGAATATTTTGGAACACAATCTGAGATATTTTGGTATGCAATCTAATATATTTTAGTACTTGATCTGAAATATATTTTGGTACATAATATAATATATTTTGGTACTCAATAAAATATATTTTGGTACATAATATGAGATATTTTTGTACTTAATATAATATATTTTTGTACTCAATATAATATATTTTGGTACTCAATTAAACCCCCAGCTAATCTGCGTAGTGTGATCATATGTCAAATTTTAATTTAATTTATTTAATTATAAGGTATAATTAATAATAATAAAAGTGTGTTTGTTATTATTATCATGTGAATGATTATGGCCCTAGTCCTTTTATTTTATTTCATTTGGATATTAAAATACGGCCTGCGTGTCGTGCCTCTCTCTTATATCTCTATTTTACATTCTCTTCTCATCCACTCCCTCGTATGTAAAACGAGTTTCTTTCATATGTAATGTAAATAGAATGCAAAGAAGTAATAGGGCTCATGACGTTAGGATAGTCCTGGAGGTCAAGCTTGGAGAAGCAAGGTCGTTCTAGGATTAGTTTAGATTCTCTCATTGGCTTGAGAGAGTCATAGCGTTAGGATGGCCATAATCATGTCACTTTTATTATTGTATAATCGTTATGCATGTTATGATTGGAGTGCGAATATATATGATATATAAGCCGTGGTGAGGTGAGATCAAACTTAATAAAAATCCTTCAATTCAAAATATTAAGTTTAATGCTTTCCAAAAGTTTAACACCCTTCAAGACTAATATCGAAATGTGTAGGTTTCGCCTCCGCGAGGTGCACTTTCTATACTAGTAAGTTGCGGTGCGGTAATCCAATTTACCCAAGTGTTATTCTTTTGGGTTTAACTTAATTAAATTAATTTTAATAAGATTAAAATAAATTTAGAAGCAATGTTTGGGAACATGTATATGATAGATTAGAGTAAGGAGTTATTCACTCAAATGATTTGAAAGTTGTATGAGATACAATTGGAAGGAGTTCCTACCTAAATAACTGAGTTTTGAGTACAGCCCCCGTTGACTTAAAGCAAGGTGAAATATGGATTTCAACCCACTAGAAAATCTTCCAACGGGATTTTCCGAATCAAGTGTTTTGAAGGTCATTTGATTTGAGTAAAATAGTGGGAGCGTATTTAATTAAAGACCTATTTAAATATGTTTTAAATCATGATACATTTATTTTATTTATTTCCTGTATTTAGAATTTCTTTAGCATATAATTTTATTATACTGTTAAAAGTTCTTATGAAGAACAAAATTTTCAGAAAAGAGTTTCTGAATTGGTACAAAATTTAAGAATTGTTCTTAAGAATGAGAAAAATTGTATATTCTCGAGCAGTTATTTCCTAGCAACTTTCTATGTCTATATTTGAAAAACAACGCTTATCAGAAGCATTGGGTCAAATGAGTAGATATAGGATATCTCATAGTGGTAACGACGATGGAGAATGATATGATCATTCAACCTCAATGTTATAAGATGAATAGTTTAAGCCTATCTAGTAGATGTACATGGATAAGAATAAAATTCAAATTCTGTTTTTCTACCTTTGAAAGGTTAAACACGGTTGCAAAAAAGGGGAAGCAATTATTTCAAAAGTTGAAAAACAAAAATTGCTCGTAGTTTTGAAAGGGTCAAAATATAAGAAAGAAGTAAGACTTCTTATTTACCCATATAGTTATAGAAAGTTAAATTTCTACTTCTTCATCATAAGTATATGATACTTGATGAATAATCTCATATTTGTTGAAATATATAGAGTTTTAAAGAAGCAGAACATTAACTATAAGTGAAGTTCACCTACGTTTGGAATGGAACAAATTGTTTCATTGACTATAAGAGCTTATGCTTGGACTTAAACTTAACTTGATATGGAACCAAATAATTGTTATTAAATTCCATATAAAATAGAAACATTAAATCATAAATCTTGTATTGACAAGAGAAGGATTATGTAGTTGAATGATAGACAAATATTGTCCTATTGTCCTAATAATGTTTTCTATACAATGTGCTGATCAAGTAATGAATTTGAGTTCCATGATCTTGATAAGCTAGTCTATAACATATGAGAAAAGGATCAAATGAGATTTGAACCTTTTGTATATCATTGGCATCACTGTTTAGTACAAACAAGTGTGATTCACATTTCCAAAATCCATGGATATGGACTATTGGACTCATTTGGTTTTATATCATTTGAAGGATGTGAGTTCCACCTTTCAAAATAGGTTAATATACCGGTAAAGGTGAAAAGGACACATAATCTATTTGAGTTGATATACATATGAGATGTATATGGAGCACTAAACATATTTGCTGGATATTTTATTTCTCTTACTTCATCTAACATTACTAATTAATAGTATATGAGAAAAGTGTATTTGACACAATTCAAGAAATCTTTGAAATTGTTCAAAGAGTTTAACAATGAAGTAAAAGAAATAGGTTTGAAAAGTATAAAGACCATATGAGTAAGTCGTGATGGTAAATGCTTGATTAATGAGTATAATTATTATTTATATCGCTTCATGTTTGACATGAATCGATCTAAAATAGTTTGGTTATAACTCATTGACTCTTGATGTTAAATTAAATTACAGTTATTCTTCACCCACTACAAGTTCCAATAGAGTAATCATAAAGACACCATATTAGATATGGAGGTAAGAGTACCTAGTTTTTGACTTTATGATAATTTGAGGTTATATGGTTTATTAGATAAACTAAACTACAAATTAAATGAATGTACATTTGTGGAGGTACCCTAAGGAAACTAAGGGATACTGATTATACATCACCTTTCATGACAATAGTCGTTTGTCTCTAGATCTGGAGTATTCCTATTAAAGGAGTATGTCTCTGCAGGAGCCAGTGGGAGTGTTGTAGAACTTGAATTAAGTCAAGTACCACAAAATACATGTATCTTTAAGAATGGAACATGAACTAATTCAACAAAGGGTTGTTATTAAATCACCAGTTCGAGTAACACAAGATCTAGATGAGTTTGATATGTCATATCACTACAATGAGTAACATGATTTTGTCATGGCTCAACAAGGTGTTATGATTTTCATGGTAGATGAGCCCCAAACTTACTAGAAGGTCGTAAATGGCCTGAACTTTGAGAAATGGCTAAATGCCATGGGATCTTATAAAGAATCCATGTACACAAACCATATATGGATATTGGTTAAATCATCCAAATGAGTATGACTCATGAGATGAATGTGAGTTTTCTTGTAGAAAGCTGACATGGATGGTATTATGAATACATTTAAGATGTGATTGATTGTAGAAGGTTTCATGCAACTCGTGATGCAAATCATGACGAAACTATTACATCATCATAATGCTTAAATCTAACGATCCCACTTGTCATTATTGTATAATGCAAATTCTAGGAGACGGACAACGATGTTGCATTCTTTAATTAGAATGAACTTGTATATGTATTTGACATATATGTAGGGTTTCGTTAATCCGGAGGATGCTAGAAAGGTATATATATATATATATATATATATATATATATATATATATATATATATATATATATATATATATTACAAAATTCATGTATGAATTGGAGCAAGCTTCTTGAAGTTGAATTATTTGTTTTATTAGTGAAGTTTTATGAAAACCTTTGATTAATAAAAATCTTGTGCACACAAGGAGAATAGTGGGAGCATTGATATTAGTTTGGTGGAGTATGTGGATGACATACTAGTCACCAAAACAATTTATCTACACATGTGAGACATGGTTAGAAAATTATTTTCAATATGTACCAAAATTGATTGTAGTGTTCGACACTAGAATACTTTCAAGAATATCCATGGATGTCTTAAAGGACTAAGGATTGTTTCTTGAACACGGATTAAAGGAACATTGTAAAGAAGTTACAATGATGCTGACTTTAATATCGGTGTACAGTATATCCAAATCGCAATTTGGAATAAATGCTATGCTTGGATATCAACTATGAAATTTGTAAAAGTACAAGCTTCAAATAGTTGTTGTTTCTATTACAGATGTCAAATATATATGATTTGGATTGTTTAGCTCATAACTGAGCGAAACCATGTGTCTCTTGCGTTGCGGATTCCATTGATCCCGTCTGAGGTGAAATTGGTTTAATCTTGCGAGCAATGAATACTTGATCTCACCAATAATCCAAATGTATACTTTGACACTTCAATTTCTTTTCGATGGAAGATCGAAAGTGGAAATTGAAAGAAGTGTAACCTACCAACATAGGAAAGAGTTCCTTATCTACTAGAATAGTATCATGCCCAGGGTGTGCTTGATGCTAACACTTGATCAATATATATTGAGTTAATATCTGATTGGCTTTTAGTGCTAGTGGGAGATTGTTGGAGTAAGCCCTAATATCCAATCAATATTGATTGGGTTTGGCTTTGTATCATGATATGGATATAAATATATATATTGTGAAAATATAAATTAAAAGGCATTTCTTTATTGATTTTGTTTTGTTTCAAAATAATGAAGTCCCTAGAATAGTTAGTCCTTTTAATGGAACATTAAGTATAACTTAATTGTGAGACCCCGTTAAACATAAGGAAACTATTCTAAAAGTATCCGTAGTCAAGCTTTATTGAGAAGTGGGATATCATTAAAGCATAGAGACTATTATGTGGGTAGACTGATGATCACATCTCACAGATCATGGATAAAGAGTTATCAAGTCTTCACATAGATATAAATATTAGGAGTAATATTTATATTGGATTGACCCGCCGTGAGAATACTACATAGTAAGTTATGCAATTGTCATAAGATATTCTCACAATGATAATAGTGTATATCGCTCTTAGACCTGAAACCACTATGATCCCTAGATGTGGACTCAAGTGCTTTGTTGCCATTCTAACGTTGTCTGTAAAAGGATAACCATAACGTTGGTTGATGGGTACTTGATGAAGCATGCTGAGGGACATGAGTGTCCTAGATGGGATTTGTCCCTCCTCATAAACAGGAGATATATCTTTAGGCCTCTTGATGAAATATGACTGTAAAACTGCATGGCCATGCCGAACTAAGTCAATATAAGATATTGGACTTATTCGTTATTCAGTATATTTCGGAATCAAGAAATATAAACATTGATCTATACAAGGGTGACAATATCTATGCCTTGGGATCAATAGAGATATCGAGACAAAGGAGTAATTGTACACATAAGTATTATCATGGAAAGGTTTCGTCAGATCACTTGACATTCTTGTCACTTGGGTAGCAATGATGTGTTGCTAGATACCGCTCATTGTTTATAATATTAAATATTAGATTTAATATTATTGCCAACGTGACTAGAACCTATAGGGTCACACACAAAGAACAGTCAAAAGAGAAATATATAAGTATGACTTATATAAGGGGTGTGTTTAGTAAATAACGCTAATTAGTTAGCAAAATTACTAAACTCGTTGTTGGGCTTACTGAAGCCCAATAGTGACTTCTGACTTGCAAAGCACACTAGAAGTTCTATAAATAGAACTCTAGTGCTGAAGTTTTTGGTTACACGTTTTGAAGCAACCCCTTTCTTCTCTGCACTTCCAATTCATTGGCTAGCACCGAGTTTTGGAGGAGTACTGTTCGTGTGGACTTGCTAGAGGCTTTGCTGCTTGCTGCTTGCTTGGCTGTGATCGAGATTCCAGTTTCCAGTTCCAGCTTTCAGATTCCACAGTTCAAGGTAACAATCAAATCACTGATTCATGTTTGAATTTCGTAATGATCCAAGGAATGAAAATCGAAATTTTTCCGCTGCTTCTACTCCATTCTTCTATTCGATTTTCCTTCACACTTCCCACTACCTTTCATTGATCAAATGTTAGAGAGGTTAGCGGGTCATGAGTACTACTGTTTCTTGGACGGGTACTCTGGTTATAATCAAATTGCGGTGGCACCTGAAGATCAAGAGAAAACTGCTTTCACATGTCCTTATGGGATATTTGCTTACAGGAGGATGCCATTTGGGCTATGCAATGCCCCTGCCACGTTTCAAAGGTGTGTCATGTTCATATTCTCCGATATGCTTGAAAAACATATCGAAGTCTTTATGGATGATTTTTCTGTCTTTGGCTCTTCTTTTGATCATTGTTTGCATAATTTATCTCTTGTATTGGAAAGATGTCAAAAAGCTAATTTAGTCCTAAACTGGGAAAAATGCCATTTCATGGTGAGAGAGGGAATTGTTTTGGGTCACCGAATCTCCCACAAGGGGATAGAGGTTGACCAAGCTAAAATTGAAGTAATTGAAAAACTTCCTCCTCCCACTAATGAGAAAGGCATTCGAAGCTTTTTAGGCCATGCAGGTTTTTATAGGAGGTTTATCAAAGATTTTTCAAAAATAGCAAAACCCCTTACTAACCTGCTTGTCAAAGACATTCCTTTCCAATTCAATGATGAGTGTCTGAATGCTTTTAATACTTTGAAGCAAAAATTGATCACTGCCCCTATTGTCATTGCACCTGATTGGTCACTACCTTTTGAAATTATGTGTGATGCAAGTGACATAGCTGTTGGGGCAGTACTTGGTCAAAGAAAAGATAAGTTGTTGCATGTTATCTATTATGCCAGCCATGTTTTGAATCCAGCACAACTTAACTATGCTACCACTGAAAAAGAACTTTTGGCTGTTGTTTATGCTTTTGATAAATTTAGATCTTACTTGTTATGGTCTAAAGTCATTGTTTACACTGACCATGCTGCACTAAGGTATTTGTTTTCTAAGCAGGAATCTAATCCAAGGCTTCTTAGGTGGATACTGTTGTTGCAGGAATATGATTTAGAGATCCGTGACAAGAAAGGATCGGAGAACACGGTAGCTGACCATCTTTCTCGCCTAGAGAAGATGGATGAAACAGAGGAGGAGAGGCCTATCAAGGACCTCTTTGCTGATGAGCACATCTTAGCTTTTACGATGATGTTGTGGTTCGCGGACTATGCGAACTACATGGTGGGTAAGATTATCCCTCTTGACTTTAACTCCCAACAACGTAAAAAGTTCCTACATGACTGCAAGTCATATGTGTGGGATGAACCATTTTTGTACAAAAGGGGGGTTGATGGTTTGTTAAGAAGGTGTGTCCCCGAAGATGAACAAGAAAAGGTGTTATGGCACTGCCATGACTCCAGCTATGGGGGACACTTTAGTGGAGATAGGACTGCTGCAAAGGTCCTTCAGTCAGGCCTGTTTTGGCCTACTCTTTTTAAAGATGCTTTCACCTATGTTCAGAAATGTGACCGCTGCCAACGCACAGGAAATATTTCAAAAAGAAACGAGATGCCACAAAATCCTGTGTTAGAAGTGGAAATCTTTGATGTGTGGGGAGTTGATTTCATGGGACCATTCCCGTCCTCATACTCAAAGATGTACATTTTGGTGGCAGTGGACTACGTTTCTAAGTGGGTAGAAGCTATAGCCACGCAAACCAATGATGCTCAAGTAGTGGTGGCCTTCCTCAAGAAAAACATTTTTTCACGCTTTGGGGTTCCTGGAGCTTTAATTAGTGATGAGGGCACCCACTTCCTCAATCGAAAGATGGAGGCGTTGTTGAAAAAGTACAATGTGCATCATCGGATTGCTACACCCTACCATCCTCAGACTAGTGGACAAGTAGAAGTGTCCAATAGGCAAATCAAGCAAATTTTAGAAAAAACTGTGAACTCGTCCCGAAAGGATTGGTCTCTTAAGCTTGATGATGCCTTATGGGCATATAGGACTGCCTTCAAAACACCTATAGGTATGTCCCCTTTTCAGATTGTTTATGGAAAATCTTGTCATTTGCCCTTAGAGCTCGAACACAAGGCTTTGTGGGCAACTAAGCTCCTTAATTTTGATCTTTTTAAAGCGGGTGAGTCTAGAATTCTTCAACTCCATGAGTTGGATGAGTTCCGGAACTATGCCTACGAGAATGCCAAAATTTATAAAGAAAAAACAAAGAAATGGCATGAAAAAAAGATTCAAATTAGGGAGTTTAGAGAAGGGCAACTTGTTTTACTTTTTAATTCCAGGTTGAGGTTGTTCCCTGGAAAGCTGAAATCGAGGTGGTCCGGGCCATTCAAGGTGGCGAAAGTTTATCCGTACGGTGCTATTGAGGTACAACACTTGGATTCTGACAAGACCTTCAAGGTCAATGGACAAAGACTCAAACCATACTATGGGGGAGAGTCGGAGCGTTCAAGGGAGTCCATTTCGTTACAATCCACTTGAAGAAAGAAAAGTGGACCGTCAAGCTTAGGACGTTAAACCAGCGCTTGATGGGAGGCAACCCATCGTAGGTATATTTTTTCTTTTCGTTATCTTTGCATTTATTTTATGAAAAATGTGGGCATTACAGAATTTAAGTCCCACACAAAAAAATTCAGAAATTTCCTTTTAAAAAAAATGTAAAAAATCGGTAGTCGTTTTTCACAACCGGTGACCAATTTTTGACACCAAAAATACATTTTTCAATTCTGGAAAAATCGGTAGCTGATTGAAAAATCGGTGGCCGATTTTCTTCATTTTTTTGTACAGTTTCTTCATATGAAAAAAAAAAGGGGGGGGCAAAATCGGTGGCCGATCCTCTACTATCGGTAGCCGATTTTGGCGGAAAAAATTTATCCCGCTCGCTGGAAATTTCGGTTGCCGATCCTTTTCCATCGGTGGCCGATTTCGGCTGTTATAATACCCAGCCTTCATAATCTCAGTCATCTTCAACCCTCAAACACTTAGTATGTGCGCCGCCCAACCTCCATAGGTACCGAAAATCTTCCCTTTCTTCTTCTTCTTCATCATTCAAACCAACCCAAACCACAAATCTTCATCCAATCTTCATCTTCAACCTTCCTAAACCATTCACAAACCCACACATCTTCATCTCTACCCTCAACAACTCATAAACCCCCATCAACAACACCACTACCCACTACCCATAACCTTCAACAATCATACATAACACCACAAATCCATTACAAAACACAATCACAATTCAAACCCACAAGCTTTTTACCAACAAATTCAACCCACATTCCATCCAATTTCATCAAACCCTAACTTCACCCCAATTTTCATCAAAACCTAACTTTCTAATTCTCATCAACTTTCACTCAATCCCAACACACCCATGGCCCAAACTAGAAACCAAGGTCAACCACCACCACCACCACCCACACGAAAGAGGAAAGGAAAAGAGACTTCCTCCTCTCAACCACCACCACCAACCCCTCCACCCCAACCACAACCCAATAACCCACCACCTTACCGACGGTTTATCTCTGAGACGGCGGAGAAACGATACCAGGATATTCAGGGGAACACTTTTACTAAGGAGAGGGGATTTGATTTTGGGTCACTTACAAGGTATCCAATTTTTGCTGAGAAAATTGAGCAGAAGGGTTGGCAAGGTGTGGTGAATATGGTGACCGGTGAAAGCAACAAGACCATCGCTTTGGAATTTTTGTCTAATGCATTTGCTGCGGGAGAAACGAGTAGACAAGCTAAAGTTCGAGGCAAGAGGGTGGGGTACAGTTCTGATGATATTGCTAGGGTGTTGGGGCTTACTAGGCCGGACGAGTGCGGTGTTATTGAGCGGAGGAAGGAGTCTGGAGGAGGGGAGAGAGATGCTGATTATTGGGCTGGGTTACTTGCTGGTCTTGTTCGAGAGGGGGCTGGTTGGAAAGGAAGGAGCGGAGTACCGCAGCGAATTGATGTAGTGGACTTATTACCGATATACAAGGCTTGGTCAAACTTTCTTCTGACCACTATTGAGCGGACTTCCGCTAAGGCTGAGATGACCCGTGCTCGCTTTTATATTTTGCAGGTTGTGCTTTCTGATGATGACATTGATGCTGCCAGGCTGATGTATGCGAGTTTGAAGGACCTCATCAACACCACTGGGTCCACTGCTGGTCATTGTTGTTTGATTAACGCTCTCTGCCAGGAGGCACAGGTTCCTTCAGAACCTACTGATATCTATCTCACATCTCAGCTTCCAATTTCAGACAAGACCCTAGTGAAATATGAGAAGGAGCAAGAGAAGTTTGAGCGCAAACTCGCGCGACATAGGGGGCAGCAAGGTCAGCCTCAGATGATGGAAGAAGATCAGGTGCCTCAGGTGCAGCCACCTATGATGCAACAGCAGCAGGGATACATCCCTCCTCATTTTGCACACTACACTTATGCTATGGCCAACTGGGCCATGGATATCTCCTCCCGAGATCGGATGCCACCACCAGCCTTCCATGAAGAGTTTATTATTGCAGCTGATGCCTATCGTCGTGGTCCTGATGCCACGACTAATGCATATCAGAGATTTGCGAGCCCCGAGGACATGGAGAGGTACTTTGCTGAGGAGAGGGCGAGGGGAGCCGCCAGAGAGGATCGCATCAGAGAGGAGTATTTTCGGATTCAGGCTGAGCAGCCTAATACCGAGGAGCATCCACATTATTACCCATTCCCACCATCTGGACCAGGAGGGTCGTCAGGAGCAGGAGGATCACATTGACTTGGGCACCTTGCCTAGCCCAAGCATTTTATTTGTTTTTCAGTATTTCTGTTTTTGTTATTTGCTTCAGTACTTTGTTTCAGTTGTATTTTAATTTAAACTTGAGTAGTGTCCCTTATTTGTACTTGTTCTTGAACTTGTTTATTATTAAGGCATTTGTTTGTTTTAGGTGACCTATTCCAGTTTAGTAACAGTGATTTGATGAAATGGTATTCTGAAAGTTCAAAACGGAGGAGTGACTTGGTTCTTCAAAAGGCGAAGTGTACGGCGTTGCTAGGTAGTCACAACTCCCAGAAATCTCATCCATAAGGTTCATTGCCAAACTTTGTTTTTCAATTTACTTATATGATAGATTAGATTTCCATGCAACTACATTTCTAGAACTTGCATTGTTTCTCTACTGTTGATTGGTCTTTTTCATTTACACACTGAGGCAAAAGTGCTTGGTCCTGTGAGCCTTTTTGAAGCCTACCCTATTTTGTTTAATTTTGCTTTATCCATTTTTAAGCCCATTTGAGCCGGTAGGTTTAGAACTTTTTGTTCGGTGACAAACTACAAATGAAGCCTAGAGCCTTTTAGGATGATTTACCCGAAAATTGTATTTTTGAGTTAGGCTATGTAGGATGTTGCTAAATGATAAGTTTGGGGTTGCCTTTGGAATTTGCAACCCAATAAGTTTGGGGTGGGGTACTAGAGAACAAGAAAGAAAGAAAAAGAATGAAAAATACACACAAAATGGTGTATCAAAAAATTTGAAAAAAAAAAAAGAATGAAATTGAAAAAGGGACACACATTGCTATATCCGAGTAAACTTCAAACTCGAAGTGTCCCAAATTTTGAAAATGTTCTCTAGGTACCTAGAATCGTTATTTCAAAGGGGAATTGGGGGATTGAATTTTGTTTATCACTTGTAGGAATGCCTAACTCAAATTTTGTGTAGCCTACTTATCCAAATATATCCCACCTTTTACCTAAGCCCCGTTACAACCCTAAAGACCTCAAAAGTGTGTAATGACTTTGACTTTGATTGATGTTTAGAAACTTTTCAAGCATATGGTAATATGTAGACCTGCATGTCGACTGGTAGAACCCTATTTCATAATTTTTGCGTGGAGTTGTGAATTGGTGGATGCGAACAAGTCAAACTAGCTCATCTTTAGCTAGAAGGAGATTGAACTTTTGGGTACTATCATTTCATCAGGTAACTGTTATTTTACTGTCATTTGTCACTGTTGCAAGTAAATTCCTTGAGGACAAGGAATAGTTCAAGTTTGGGGTTGTGATGACACCCTGTCATCCTAGTTCATTAGGCTATTTTTATGTAATTTTTGGGACATTTTTGATGTAATTCTGGGAGCTAGGAGCCACAAAGGAGCAAAAACACAGTTTCAAGGAAGTCAGAAATCGGCCACCGATTTTTCCAATCGGCCACCGATTTTGCTGCTGATTTTCACACGTTCACCACTGGAATTTTCGGCCACCGATGGGATAAATTCGGCCACCGATTTTGGAGCAAGCAGGCACGCGTTTGGGCTTTAATGAGAAATCGGTTACCGATTAGATGCCATCGGTAACCGATTTTGACTGTGCTTATATAAAGAAACTCGGTCTCAGGTTAGAGGAGGACGATTTTGGGGAGATCAAAACACCTGGAAACACATAGGAGAGCGATTTGAAGCATCTTGGAACACCATTGAAGGAGTTTTAACAAGGTTTATTCATGAATTCATCTTGTAATTCTTCTTCTATTATCTATTGCTCAATTATGTGTAACTAAACCCTCCTTTGTTGGGGATGAGTAGACCTAGATGAACATGATTGTTATGACCTAGTTTTATATTATTGATTGAAATTCATATGATTGTTTCTCTTATTTCCGTTCTTAATGCTTTTTATCGATTGATCACCTTTAAATTGATTTACGGTTTATTTTGTGAAACGGAAGTGGAATTTATAAACGCTTTGAAATAAGAGATCCTTGCCTTTGTAATCTAGGAATAGATACAAACCCTTGGAATCATTAAAAGAATTCTTATTCGTTAATGCTTAACCCTAATCTTCAAATTCACTAAGGAATTAGGTTTTTATTTTAGGTTTAAAGTTTTTGTCACTAAGGAATTAGGGCAAGAATAAATTAGATAATTCGGTAACAACCATATGAGTCGATTCAATAGTTAAGACTAGGTTATTGGCTTTTCATGGTCATCTAGCGAGACTCATCCCTAGCATCTTTCTCTCATTAATCTTAATCACTTTATTTTCCGTTATTTTCAATATTGCGATAAACAAACAACTTAACCTTTTGTTCAATTAAGTCATAAATACAATTCAACCGTATAACGCGATCCTCGAGTTCGACACTCGGTCTTACCGTTTTATTTACTACTTGAACGATTTCGTATACTTGCGAAATACGCCATCAGTTGTGGATCAATGGAGGAACTAATAAACCCTCTTTGTCTCTGTCTCTGACTCCGTCTCATCCTCTTTTTCATCAGTTACTATACATACTATCTTTCCGCGCTTATTTTTTTCATATTTTTATGCTTGGCTATATACTGAGACGGGGAACTCACTTGGCATGGAAGAGGAACACCTTCCATTTATTTTCACATCACCACATGTCAACTGTCTCAAGGAATCCATATTCCTCAGGAGGTACTACCTACCATGATTGATGTTTCAATTCATGACGTTGGCTAATTTTTTCTCAGGAAAGTTGTTATCTATATTGTGGTTGAATTCATAAATAAAAGAAGAGATTTCTTATGTATATAGATGTTGAACCATTCTGGTGCATCTATATCGTGGTTGAATTCATAAGACGAAATTAAGGTTTTCATGATGCTGACAAAAAAAAAAACACAATAGTAGTATTGGCCTTTGTTTTGGTGCTATTATGAATTCTTGAGATCCGGATGAAGTATTCGAAGATGCATATGCAAAATTTTCAAGATTTACTAAATTATAATCTTTAGATGAACATTTCATATATCATGTTTTTGCATTTGCTTGGAGTGAACCAAAACTCTGGACTAAATACTAAGTACTGATTAATAACTTCATGTTAAATCTGCATAATTAGAATGAGTTCTGTTGCAGGCGTTGTTTGCTCAATCAAACACCGATTAGTGGAGGACCAAAGTTTTCTACCACTATAATAACTAGTATTGGTCAGAGTGGTAATTCATCAGGCTAATCGAACTTCAGAACTAATACATATCAATCAGATGACCTCAACTAGTTTTCCAACAGAGACAGATATAATAAGCCGCAAAAAGATGATTGACATCTGGACACTTTCCTAGTGAAATTATATATATTGATCTTGATGAGTTAGTGCCCCAGCAACTTCGATTCTAAAACAGAAATTAGATTTGTCAATTCAGATTCTGACCATTATCTTCTTTTACTGCCTCAACTAATTCGGATTGTGACATTCAGTTTTTCATGTTTGATCTGATCAAACCGCTTCTCAATACAAGTTTGAACTAGTGATAAGTTTGACAGGTTGTTTCCAAAAACTATCTGGTTTATTTGCCTTTGTTACTCCTGGCTTTCTGCATTCTACTTATCAAAACCGTCTTAGTTACTTATAACGTTGGTTCAGAATGGCGAAAAACCCATGTATGCTGTTGTATAAGATTTGAAGCTTGTTGTCGTGGCATATGACTTGTCGTTTAAGGCCTTGTATATGATCTCCATCAGTAGTGTTCCTAAGACAGCTTTAGGAAAAATTCTTAGAGATAACTTATCGCAAAAGCACGATCCAAAATATAAGTTGTTACAATATTTTGGTTGATCTTTATGATAGAATGAAATTTCAAGGTGTATTGTGTATGTTCAAAATTACAACTGAATATCATTTAGGCCAAAGTCCAAGCCACCAACATAAGGGATTTATTCTTGAGAAGGTTATTATTAAGTGTTAAATAAGTTTTTTTTTCCCTTAAAAATATAGAAAATTTTGATTTTATTCCCTAAAAAATAAATTGGAATGTTTTCGCCCTCACAACATTTTATGTTTCATTTTTTTATCTGTATTGCGCATAATATAAAAGGGTCATAATATTGACATTAATATAAACATAATTTGGCGATTAAGGACCAACAACAAGAGGAAATTTTTTGGGAAAACAAAAACATCTTGTTGATTTATGGGCTAAAAATTAAAATTCGATGTATTTTTAAGGACGAAAAACTTATTTAACCTTATTATTTATCCATCTAGTCCCTCGATTCCCTCTCAAACAATAAGAGAGTAATAACTAATTGACTATCTTGGTGGATTAAAAATAACTTAGAGACTGCTTCTTTTACTTTTATAGGTTAATAACTAAATTAGAGTTAAAGTGATGGTTTGAATAAATGTTAGAGAAATGCTAGCAACACACATTCTACGGCACACTTTTTAACACACTTTCTTTGATTGGTTAAAATTCACATGGGACCCACATGATTTGGTGGGACCTATGTGAATTTTAACCAATCAAATAGAGTGTGTTGAAAAGTGTGTGTTAGAATGTGTGTTGTTAGCATTCTTCAAACTATTATTCACAAATAAAAATATCGAATATGCATAAAGCACTGTGGAGATTGGTGGAGGCCAAAGTTTTTTTATTTTTTTGAAAAATAAATGATAGATAATCATCTAATCCAACATTGGACGAGCGAAAGGGGTGAATCTTTTCCTAATCCTTTCATTTCATTTTCATTTTTTTTCTTTATATCCTTACGATCATAGTTCTTCTTGTCCATGAAATTGAAAATGAACTATTAGAGTTCGTCGATTTTTATGAAGCCTGTAGAAATTTAAATTAGGATATTTGCAATTTGTTAACACCAAAATAATAGAAGCAGGGTCTCGGTAAGAAATTATGTATGAGATTATTTCTTCATCTATAGTTCATGTAAACATTTTAAATCGCCGATTGTGTGTTTTTTCATTGGTTTATTAACTTTAGCTTGTTATCGAATTCTAGCGCGTGAAAGTTATGAAATATTTTAAGAGGAGGAAAATTAATCTTTGGGGTCCGAGATCTCGTTGCATCATACAATTACACAATTTGCAATTTCTTAGCACCGATACCCTAGGAGTGCGGCGATGGTAAGAAATAAGTTATGAGATAATTTCTTCATCTATCTTTCAAGTCTATATGTTAAATCGCCGATTGCATTTTTTTTCTATTGTTTTATGAACTTGAGATTGTTGTCGAGTGCTAGAGCTTGAAAGAAAAGAATCATTTCAGAGAACGAAAATCAACCTTTGGGTTCCAAGATCTCGCTGCATCATACAATTTTCAATTTATTAACACCAAAACCCTAGGAGCACGACAAAGGTAAGAAATTAGGTATGAGATAACTCATTCATCCATATTTTAAGTCAGGGTTTTAAATCGCCAATCGCATGTCTTTTCTATTGGTTTATGAACTTGAGATTGTTGTCGAGTTCTAGAGCGCGAATGCAAAAAAAAAAATTACAAGAGAAGGAAAATCAATCTTTGGGGTCCGAGATATCGTTGCATTACACAATTACACAATTTAAAATTTCTGAACACCAAAACCCTAGAAGCACGGGATGGTAAGAAATTAGGTATGACAACATTTCTTTATCTATATTTTATGTCTGTATTCTAAATCATTGATTTCATGTTTTTCTATAGGTTTATGAACTTGAGCTTGTTATTGAGTACAAGAGTGTGGAACAACTGAAATATTTATACTAGCATCTAATTTGGATTTTGAATTCACACAATCCAAGTTATAATCATTCCACACCCTAGGGCTAAAAATTAAAATTCGATGTATTTTTAAGGACGAAAAACTTATTTAACCTTATTATTTATCCATCTAGTCCCTCGATTCCCTCTCAAACAATAAGAGAGTAATAACTAATTGACTATCTTGGTGGATTAAAAATAACTTAGAGACTGCTTCTTTTACTTTTATAGGTTAATAACTAAATTAGAGTTAAAGTGATGGTTTGAATAAATGTTAGAGAAATGCTAGCAACACACATTCTACGGCACACTTTTTAACACACTTTCTTTGATTGGTTAAAATTCACATGGGACCCACATGATTTGGTGGGACCTATGTGAATTTTAACCAATCAAATAGAGTGTGTTGAAAAGTGTGTGTTAGAATGTGTGTTGTTAGCATTCTTCAAACTATTATTCACAAATAAAAATATCGAATATGCATAAAGCACTGTGGAGATTGGTGGAGGCCAAAGTTTTTTTTATTTTTTTGAAAAATAAATGATAGATAACCATCTAATCCAACATTGGACGAGCGAAAGGGATGAATCTTTTCATAATCCTTTCATTTCATTTTCATTTTTTTTCTTTATATCCTTACGATCATAGTTCTTCTTGTCCATGAAATTGAAAATGAACTATTAGAGTTCGTCGATTTTTATGAAGCCTGTAGAAATTTAAATTAGGATATTTGCAATTTGTTAACACCAAAATTATAGAAGCAGGGTGTTGGTAAGAAATTATATATGAGATTATTTCTTCTATAGTTCATGTAAACATTTTAAATCACCGATTGTGTGTTTTTTCATTGGTTTATTAACTTTAGCTTGTTATCGAATTCTAGTGCGTGAAAGTTATGAAATATTTTAAGAGGAGGAAAATTAATCTTTGGGGTCCGAGATCTCGTTGCATCATACAATTACACAGTTTGCAATTTCTTAGCACTGATACCCTAGGAGTGCGGCGATGGTAAGAAATTAGTTATGAGATAATTTCTTCATCTATCTTTCAAGTCTATATTTTAAATCGTCGATTGCATTTTTTTTCTATTGTTTTATGAACTTGAGATTGTTGTCAAGTGCTAGAGCTTGAAAGAAAAGAATCATTTCAGAGAAGGAAAATCAACCTTTGGGTTCCAAGATCTCGCTGCATCATACAATTTTCAATTTATTAACACCAAAACCCTAGGAGCACGACAAAGGTAAGAAATTAGGTATGAGATAACTCATTCATCCATATTTTAAGTCAGGGTTTTAAATCGCCAATCGCATGTCTTTTCTATTGGTTTATGAACTTGAGATTGTTGTCGAGTTCTAGAGCGTGAATGCAAAAAAATAAAAAATATTACAAGAGAAGGAAAATCAATCTTTGGGGTCCGAGATCTCGTTGCATTGCACAATTACACAATTTAAAATTTCTGAACACCAAAACTCTAGAAGCGCGGGATGGTAAGAAATTGGGTATGACATCATTTCTTTATCTATATTTTAAGTGTGTATTCTAAATCATTGATTTCATGTTTTTCTATAGGTTTATGAACTTGAGCTTGTTATTGAGTATAAGAGTGTGAAACAGTTGAAATATTTATACTAGCATCTAATTTGGATTTTGATTTCACACAATCCAAGTTATAATCATTCCACATCCTAGTGGTAATTTTGGGTTCAAAATTGATTTCATCCAAAATGTAGAAGGTTTATCTCATTTACAATTTATTCGATCTAGATTGTCTTTTCAACATTTCATGTATGTTTGTTATCACATTGAGTTTGTCAAAATCATGATAGCTTTTACAAAATCAGGGCAGTTTGCCATAATTTTTCTAGACCTATTGTGATGTCAAACATACACTTTGAGGGTGCATGACGACCATTGTTTAGTCTACTTTCCACATTATTAACCAGCAAATTAGGATAATGTATTTAATATCTAAAACACATATTTTTGTATGACTTACACATGATATTTTAGTTTCTGTGAGATTGTCTCCATTATACAAATCAAACTGACTTATACATGGCTTACGAATGAAGACAAGGTTATAAAAGAGCTGATATACGAATTTTAATTCATATTTTTAATAACACAATATCAATTGAGTCTAACTAACAAAACCAGGCAATACAATTAGACATGATAATGATCTTATTTAGCTAATTTTAAAATTGAATGTATTAAATATATGTTAATGTGTGACTTATCTTATTAATGTGTTTTTAAATATTAATTTTAAATATATAATGTACATCATTGTTTTGAAAAAAAATAATGTAAATCATTTTAATATTCAATAGCATAACAATCAATTGTTTTCCTAAAAAAGAATCAATTGTATAAGTTTTCTTCACCTCAATTTTCATGTCTCTTTTCTCCTTATAGAATACATTTTTTTCTATTTTTAATTTGATTTTTTGAATTGTTTGTTAATTCATTAGTTATTTTATTTTAATGTGAAATCCATACATGATTGGTTGTTATGATTTTCAATTTTTTTACCTTAAAAGTATTAATTGTCATGGTAAAAAAAATTAAAATTATTTGAAAACAAGCTAAATTTTAAATAGTTTTAAAGGTGGCATTATATTTCAATGGACGTTAAGGGAAAGCTAATTTACCTTGAGAAAAAAAATTGTGCACATATATACAGTCAAAACATGTAGTATAATAAGACCGTTAACATGACGGTTGTTAGTGCAACCTCCAATATTATTTAAATTTACACCATATCAATTTATAATATTTTAAAGTAGCAAAATCTGAAATTCTTAAGAAACAACCATGATGGAATTTCGCATTAAAAGAAAAAAGTTTATGGTTTATAAACATTTTAAGAATCAAATTATTAATAGAAAAGAAATTATTTCTAGAAGGTTCAAATGGATTTGTAAATTGGTGAACAAGAAAAGAAATACAATGAATGCTTAGTTAATGCTTACACACCAAAAACTGTTGACCAATGTGAAAACATAAATTGTTAATGTTTACCTTTTTAGACGTGTCAGTGACATATCCAATTCACATGTTCATAGGTTAGAATTTAGTATAAATAGAACCCTTACTCCCCCCAATTAGATGCACGATTTTAAGGTTTGAACCAATTACTTGTATAATGGCACTCAAATATAATTTCTTAACCTTGTCTTTGTTTTTTTGTTTTTAAATTTTTAGTTTGAATTATTGTACTTTAGTTTGATTTGGCTTGAATATATTGAGATTTGCAATTACTAATATATATTTTTTTTGAAGGAAAAAATATTAGAAATTGCAGATCTCAATTTATTTATTCTAAATTATGGGTTGTCCCGTAGTTACATAATTCGCCGACATGATTCAAGATTAGGGGGTATCATAACCCAAGATTAGGGATTTGTTAGAATAATATTTGATTTGATTTGATTCTATACATAATAAATAAAAGTATGATAATATGGATATTAGGTGGAGGGTTATGAGTAGAATAGGTTGACATGTCGATATTCCATCAACATTGATCAAGTGTTGACTAATGAAAGTTTAACTTAAATAAATAATTAGATAAATATAAAATAGTTCAATAATTGGTTTTTTAATTTTTAGTTTGAATTATTGTAATTTAGTTTGATTTGGCTTGTTTTTGTTGTGTTTGATTGAGTTTTTAATTGGTGGTTTAGACTAAATGGATCAAATTAGTTATTTTTTTATTCTTGGTGTTTGAATTGAGTTTTTATTTTTCTTCAATTTTTTGGTGCTAATTTTGTTGTTCTAAGTGATTTTTTTTAAAAAAATTATTTAATTTTGGGAGTAATCTTGTGGTTTGGTTATACAATTCTTAGATGAAATTGGTGAATGCTAGGCTTTGATGCCAAAGAGGTGTGAGCTCTTTGTAAACCTCAATGGACATGGTTCAAATCATCCCACCAGAGAGAGATGTAAAAGCACCTGGCTTTGAAGTATGATACATATTTTTGTGCTTACTCACCAAAAGTTGTTGACTACTGTTTCAGGGACGTATCCAATTCACCTAGTGGGATTGTTTAAAGTTTATGTTCTTGACTTAGAATTTGGTATAAATAAGACCCCTTACTCCCCGAATTAGATACATAGTTTTAAAATTAGAACAAATTACTTGTGAATATGTTTAGT
Source organism: Medicago sativa (assembly GCF_051527215.1). Lineage (NCBI taxonomy): Eukaryota > Viridiplantae > Streptophyta > Magnoliopsida > Fabales > Fabaceae > Medicago > Medicago sativa. Next base: position 60,290,435 of record NC_140752.1, read on the forward strand.
TTGTGTTACTCCACTCATGTATAATTTATGGCTTTGTCTTTGTTTCTTAGTTTTTTTAATTGTTTTTTAATTTTGAATTTGAATTATTCTAATTTATTTTAATTTATTTTAATTTAGTTTTTATTTTTTTCATTGATCTTGTAATTGATGATTTGGATTAAATAGATGAAGTTAGTTTTTTTTCTATTCTTGGTGTTTGAATTGAGTTTTTATTTTCATCAATTTTTCTGATTTTGATGTTAGTGGATTTTTTTTTTTTCAAAGGTTTTCTAGGCCTTGTTTTCAAAGAAGAGTCAACTATAATAAAAAAAGTTTGACTCTGTAAACCTCAGGGGACATGGTTCAAATCATCCCACCAGAGAGAATTGTCAAAAAGTTTGACTTGGCCGTATGATACATTTTCTTATGTTGTGTTTATACCTCCCATATACTCCCTCCGGTCACATTTACAAGTAAAAAATCATTTTTTTAGGTTCATTCAACACCTAATGTATTTGGTCTATAATATATAACAAATACATTAGGTATTCAATGAACCTAAAAAGTGGTTTTTTTGCTTATAAATGTGACCGGAGGGAGTACATTTTATCTTTTGAGATTCTTCTTATGAATTTAATCCTATATCATTTCTCTTTATTACCCTCTTCTCAGTTTTATCAAACTTGATCTTCTTGGTTTTATTTGTTTCTTGGTTTTCATCCATGTGCTTCTCTTTCATCACAACTTGTTATTAACATTTTTTTGCATGTGCTTCCATTGTTTCTTGGTTTTAAAACAATAAACTTGTTATTCAACACATATACTGAATGTGAAGTCCATTGTTTGTCTCTTTCAATGTCTCCTATTTCACATTGTATTTGGACTACTGTGATTATATAGAAATATTTGTCTTTTGGCTTTAATTTCTGCAATTATACGTCTATAACCTGCATGTTTATAAATTTTAATGTTTCAGTAAGCCATAGATATGATTAATCTCCATCGTATACTTATTCCATTTATTTTTTTAATATTAAGCTCAGACGTTGAACACACTTCGCAGGGATTTATTCTCTTTTCACATCACCATTGATGATTGTGAATTACCTATTGTTCATTAATAGTATAATTCTTGTGACTCCGAACATCATCCTCTAATCTCAACCGAATCTTTCATAGAGTCGTCTTGTACATTGTTACCATCTGGACCTGGTTCTTGTTCGACAAAGTAGTTCATGAAGATAGTTAGCCTCATTTGTATGTTTACTTGATGTCTCGAGTAATCTGTGGAAATCATTTTATTAGTATTATCCAGTTGCTCACTTGATATTAAAATAGTTGGAAGTTATGTGGAGTTGATTAAGGTAGTTAAACTAGAGTTAGTAGGTTGGTTAGTTAGTTAGGGAGTTAGTTACTCCAAGTTACTCTATAAATGAATAATAAAGATATATCAAGGAAACTGAAACATCAATTACTGTAATTTACAATCATATCTATTTGAGTTACACTGAATTTTGTGTATAACTTATCATGCATTTTCATAGATTATTTAACAGTTATCATACTATCTCTCGCCTAGTTGTGTCTTTGTCTTCTTCCTGTGTTTTTTATGTCCATTAGGATTGTTTACTTCATTCACAAGTCTCAGTTATTGATTGGAATGAATATGTTGATAAGGTTATATTCCAGCCTTCTGCGTATTTATATGACCATAACTGTTTGGCAGCCAAAAACAAGTAGAATCAAATGCTATAGGATACACATGAAACCGAAGTTGAATCATCTCAGTATCTTTCTATTTATGACTGAGGCTTTTTCTAATCTTATGTTGTTATAATCGTTATATATATCTAATATTTTTATTGATTATATGTCGAAACAAGACATTGAAGGGTTTAAGAGGTTGTGGATCAATGGAGGAACTAATAAACCCTCTCTGTCTGTCTCCGACTCCGTCTCATCCTCTTTTTCATCAGTTACTATACATACTATCTTTCCGATTTTTATGCTTGGCTATATACTGAGACGGGGAACTCACTTGGCATGGAAGAGGAACACCTTCCATTTATTTTCACATCACCACATGTCAACTGTCTCAAGGAATCCATATTCCTCAGGAGGTACTACCTACCATGATTGATGTTTCAATTCATGACGTTGGCTAATTTTTTCTCAGGAAAGTTGTTATCTATATTGTGGTTGAATTCATAAATAAAAGAAGAGATTTCTTATGTATATAGATGTTGAACCATTCTGGTGCATCTATATCGTGGTTGAATTCATAAGACGAAATTAAGGTTTTCATGATGCTGACAAAAAAAAAAACACAATAGTAGTATTGGCCTTTGTTTTGGTGCTATTATGAATTCTTGAGATCCGGATGAAGTATTCGAAGATGCATATGCAAAATTTTCAAGATTTACTAAATTATAATCTTTAGATGAACATTTCATATATCATGTTTTTGCATTTGCTTGGAGTGAACCAAAACTCTGGACTAAATACTAAGTACTGATTAATAACTTCATGTTAAATCTGCATAATTAGAATGAGTTCTGTTGCAGGCGTTGTTTGCTCAATCAAACACCGATTAGTGGAGGACCAAAGTTTTCTACCACTATAATAACTAGTATTGGTCAGAGTGGTAATTCATCAGGCTAATCGAACTTCAGAACTAATACATATCAATCAGATGACCTCAACTAGTTTTCCAACAGAGACAGATATAATAAGCCGCAAAAAGATGATTGACATCTGGACACTTTCCTAGTGAAATTATATATATTGATCTTGATGAGTTAGTGCCCCAGCAACTTCGATTCTAAAACAGAAATTAGATTTGTCAATTCAGATTCTGACCATTATCTTCTTTTACTGCCTCAACTAATTCGGATTGTGACATTCAGTTTTTCATGTTTGATCTGATCAAACCGCTTCTCAATACAAGTTTGAACTAGTGATAAGTTTGACAGGTTGTTTCCAAAAACTATCTGGTTTATTTGCCTTTGTTACTCCTGGCTTTCTGCATTCTACTTATCAAAACCGTCTTAGTTACTTATAACGTTGGTTCAGAATGGCGAAAAACCCATGTATGCTGTTGTATAAGATTTGAAGCTTGTTGTCGTGGCATATGACTTGTCGTTTAAGGCCTTGTATATGATCTCCATCAGTAGTGTTCCTAAGACAGCTTTAGGAAAAATTCTTAGAGATAACTTATCGCAAAAGCACGATCCAAAATATAAGTTGTTACAATATTTTGGTTGATCTTTATGATAGAATGAAATTTCAAGGTGTATTGTGTATGTTCAAAATTACAACTGAATATCATTTAGGCCAAAGTCCAAGCCACCAACATAAGGGATTTATTCTTGAGAAGGTTATTATTAAGTGTTAAATAAGTTTTTTTTTCCCTTAAAAATATAGAAAATTTTGATTTTATTCCCTAAAAAATAAATTGGAATGTTTTCGCCCTCACAACATTTTATGTTTCATTTTTTTATCTGTATTGCGCATAATATAAAAGGGTCATAATATTGACATTAATATAAACATAATTTGGCGATTAAGGACCAACAACAAGAGGAAATTTTTTGGGAAAACAAAAACATCTTGTTGATTTATGGGCTAAAAATTAAAATTCGATGTATTTTTAAGGACGAAAAACTTATTTAACCTTATTATTTATCCATCTAGTCCCTCGATTCCCTCTCAAACAATAAGAGAGTAATAACTAATTGACTATCTTGGTGGATTAAAAATAACTTAGAGACTGCTTCTTTTACTTTTATAGGTTAATAACTAAATTAGAGTTAAAGTGATGGTTTGAATAAATGTTAGAGAAATGCTAGCAACACACATTCTACGGCACACTTTTTAACACACTTTCTTTGATTGGTTAAAATTCACATGGGACCCACATGATTTGGTGGGACCTATGTGAATTTTAACCAATCAAATAGAGTGTGTTGAAAAGTGTGTGTTAGAATGTGTGTTGTTAGCATTCTTCAAACTATTATTCACAAATAAAAATATCGAATATGCATAAAGCACTTTGGAGATTGGTGGAGGCCAAAGTTTTTTTATTTTTTTGAAAAATAAATGATAGATAATCATCTAATCCAACATTGGACGAGCGAAAGGGGTGAATCTTTTCCTAATCCTTTCATTTCATTTTCATTTTTTTTCTTTATATCCTTACGATCATAGTTCTTCTTGTCCATGAAATTGAAAATGAACTATTAGAGTTCGTCGATTTTTATGAAGCCTGTAGAAATTTAAATTAGGATATTTGCAATTTGTTAACACCAAAATAATAGAAGCAGGGTCTCGGTAAGAAATTATGTATGAGATTATTTCTTCATCTATAGTTCATGTAAACATTTTAAATCGCCGATTGTGTGTTTTTTCATTGGTTTATTAACTTTAGCTTGTTATCGAATTCTAGCGCGTGAAAGTTATGAAATATTTTAAGAGGAGGAAAATTAATCTTTGGGGTCCGAGATCTCGTTGCATCATACAATTACACAATTTGCAATTTCTTAGCACCGATACCCTAGGAGTGCGGCGATGGTAAGAAATAAGTTATGAGATAATTTCTTCATCTATCTTTCAAGTCTATATGTTAAATCGCCGATTGCATTTTTTTTCTATTGTTTTATGAACTTGAGATTGTTGTCGAGTGCTAGAGCTTGAAAGAAAAGAATCATTTCAGAGAACGAAAATCAACCTTTGGGTTCCAAGATCTCGCTGCATCATACAATTTTCAATTTATTAACACCAAAACCCTAGGAGCACGACAAAGGTAAGAAATTAGGTATGAGATAACTCATTCATCCATATTTTAAGTCAGGGTTTTAAATCGCCAATCGCATGTCTTTTCTATTGGTTTATGAACTTGAGATTGTTGTCGAGTTCTAGAGCGCGAATGCAAAAAAAAAAATTACAAGAGAAGGAAAATCAATCTTTGGGGTCCGAGATATCGTTGCATTACACAATTACACAATTTAAAATTTCTGAACACCAAAACCCTAGAAGCACGGGATGGTAAGAAATTAGGTATGACAACATTTCTTTATCTATATTTTATGTCTGTATTCTAAATCATTGATTTCATGTTTTTCTATAGGTTTATGAACTTGAGCTTGTTATTGAGTACAAGAGTGTGGAACAACTGAAATATTTATACTAGCATCTAATTTGGATTTTGAATTCACACAATCCAAGTTATAATCATTCCACACCCTAGGGCTAAAAATTAAAATTCGATGTATTTTTAAGGACGAAAAACTTATTTAACCTTATTATTTATCCATCTAGTCCCTCGATTCCCTCTCAAACAATAAGAGAGTAATAACTAATTGACTATCTTGGTGGATTAAAAATAACTTAGAGACTGCTTCTTTTACTTTTATAGGTTAATAACTAAATTAGAGTTAAAGTGATGGTTTGAATAAATGTTAGAGAAATGCTAGCAACACACATTCTACGGCACACTTTTTAACACACTTTCTTTGATTGGTTAAAATTCACATGGGACCCACATGATTTGGTGGGACCTATGTGAATTTTAACCAATCAAATAGAGTGTGTTGAAAAGTGTGTGTTAGAATGTGTGTTGTTAGCATTCTTCAAACTATTATTCACAAATAAAAATATCGAATATGCATAAAGCACTGTGGAGATTGGTGGAGGCCAAAGTTTTTTTTATTTTTTTGAAAAATAAATGATAGATAACCATCTAATCCAACATTGGACGAGCGAAAGGGATGAATCTTTTCATAATCCTTTCATTTCATTTTCATTTTTTTTCTTTATATCCTTACGATCATAGTTCTTCTTGTCCATGAAATTGAAAATGAACTATTAGAGTTCGTCGATTTTTATGAAGCCTGTAGAAATTTAAATTAGGATATTTGCAATTTTTTAACACCAAAATTATAGAAGCAGGGTGTTGGTAAGAAATTATATATGAGATTATTTCTTCTATAGTTCATGTAAACATTTTAAATCGCCGATTGTGTGTTTTTTCATTGGTTTATTAACTTTAGCTTGTTATCGAATTCTAGTGCGTGAAAGTTATGAAATATTTTAAGAGGAGGAAAATTAATCTTTGGGGTCCGAGATCTCGTTGCATCATACAATTACACAGTTTGCAATTTCTTAGCACTGATACCCTAGGAGTGCGGCGATGGTAAGAAATTAGTTATGAGATAATTTCTTCATCTATCTTTCAAGTCTATATTTTAAATCGTCGATTGCATTTTTTTTCTATTGTTTTATGAACTTGAGATTGTTGTCAAGTGCTAGAGCTTGAAAGAAAAGAATCATTTCAGAGAAGGAAAATCAACCTTTGGGTTCCAAGATCTCGCTGCATCATACAATTTTCAATTTATTAACACCAAAACCCTAGGAGCACGACAAAGGTAAGAAATTAGGTATGAGATAACTCATTCATCCATATTTTAAGTCAGGGTTTTAAATCGCCAATCGCATGTCTTTTCTATTGGTTTATGAACTTGAGATTGTTGTCGAGTTCTAGAGCGTGAATGCAAAAAAATAAAAAATATTACAAGAGAAGGAAAATCAATCTTTGGGGTCCGAGATCTCGTTGCATTGCACAATTACACAATTTAAAATTTCTGAACACCAAAACTCTAGAAGCGCGGGATGGTAAGAAATTGGGTATGACATCATTTCTTTATCTATATTTTAAGTGTGTATTCTAAATCATTGATTTCATGTTTTTCTATAGGTTTATGAACTTGAGCTTGTTATTGAGTATAAGAGTGTGAAACAGTTGAAATATTTATACTAGCATCTAATTTGGATTTTGAATTCACACAATCCAAGTTATAATCATTCCACATCCTAGTGGTAATTTTGGGTTCAAAATTGATTTCATCCAAAATGTAGAAGGTTTATCTCATTTACAATTTATTCGATCTAGATTGTCTTTTCAACATTTCATGTATGTTTGTTATCACATTGAGTTTGTCAAAATCATGATAGCTTTTACAAAATCAGGGGAGTTTGCCATAATTTTTCTAGACCTATTGTGATGTCAAACATACACTTTGAGGGTGCATGACGACCATTGTTTAGTCTACTTTCCACATTATTAACCAGCAAATTAGGATAATGTATTTAATATCTAAAACACATATTTTTGTATGACTTACACATGATATTTTAGTTTCTGTGAGATTGTCTCCATTATACAAATCAAACTGACTTATACATGGCTTACGAATGAAGACAAGGTTATAAAAGAGCTGATATACGAATTTTAATTCATATTTTTAATAACACAATATCAATTGAGTCTAACTAACAAAACCAGGCAATACAATTAGACATGATAATGATCTTATTTAGCTAATTTTAAAATTGAATGTATTAAATATATGTTAATGTGTGACTTATCTTATTAATGTGTTTTTAAATATTAATTTTAAATATATAATGTACATCATTGTTTTGAAAAAAAATAATGTAAATCATTTTAATATTCAATAGCATAACAATCAATTGTTTTCCTAAAAAAGAATCAATTGTATAAGTTTTCTTCACCTCAATTTTCATGTCTCTTTTCTCCTTATAGAATACATTTTTTTCTATTTTTAATTTGATTTTTTGAATTGTTTGTTAATTCATTAGTTATTTTATTTTAATGTGAAATCCATACATGATTGGTTGTTATGATTTTCAATTTTTTTACCTTAAAAGTATTAATTGTCATGGTAAAAAAAATTAAAATTATTTGAAAACAAGCTAAATTTTAAATAGTTTTAAAGGTGGCATTATATTTCAATGGACGTTAAGGGAAAGCTAATTTACCTTGAGAAAAAAAATTGTGCACATATATACAGTCAAAACATGTAGTATAATAAGACCGTTAACATGACGGTTGTTAGTGCAACCTCCAATATTATTTAAATTTACACCATATCAATTTATAATATTTTTAAAGTAGCAAAATCTGAAATTCTTAAGAAACAACCATGATGGAATTTCGCATTAAAAGAAAAAAGTTTATGGTTTATAAACATTTTAAGAATCAAATTATTAATAGAAAAGAAATTATTTCTAGAAGGTTCAAATGGATTTGTAAATTGGTGAACAAGAAATGAAATACAATGAATGCTTAGTTAATGCTTACACACCAAAAACTGTTGACCAATGTGAAAACATAAATTGTTAATGTTTACCTTTTTAGACGTGTCAGTGACATATCCAATTCACATGTTCATAGGTTAGAATTTAGTATAAATAGAACCCTTACTCCCCCCAATTAGATGCACGATTTTAAGGTTTGAACCAATTACTTGTATAATGGCACTCAAATATAATTTCTTAACCTTGTCTTTGTTCTTTTGTTTTTAAATTTTTAGTTTGAATTATTGTACTTTAGTTTGATTTGGCTTGAATATATTGAGATTTGCAATTACTAATATATATTTTTTTTGAAGGAAAAAATATTAGAAATTGCAGATCTCAATTTATTTATTCTAAATTATGGGTTGTCCCGTAGTTACATAATTCGCCGACATGATTCAAGATTAGGGGGTATCATAACCCAAGATTAGGGATTTGTTAGAATAATATTTGATTTGATTTGATTCTATACATAATAAATAAAAGTATGATAATATGGATATTAGGTGGAGGGTTATGAGTAAAATAGGTTGACATGTCGATATTCCATCAACATTGATCAAGTGTTGACTAATCAAAGTTTAACTTAAATAAATAATTAGATAAATATAAAATAGTTCAATAATTGGTTTTTTAATTTTTAGTTTGAATTATTGTAATTTAGTTTGATTTGGCTTGTTTTTGTTGTGTTTGATTGAGTTTTTAATTGGTGGTTTAGACTAAATGGATCAAATTAGTTATTTTTTTATTCTTGGTGTTTGAATTGAGTTTTTATTTTTCTTCAATTTTTTGGTGCTAATTTTGTTGTTCTAAGTGATTTTTTTTAAAAAAATTATTTAATTTTGGGAGTAATCTTGTGGTTTGGTTATACAATTCTTAGATGAAATTGGTGAATGCTAGGCTTTGATGCCAAAGAGGTGTGAGCTCTTTGTAAACCTCAACGGACATGGTTCAAATCATCCCACCAGAGAGAGATGTAAAAGCACCTGGCTTTGAAGTATGATACATATTTTTGTGCTTACTCACCAAAAGTTGTTGACTACTGTTTCAGGGACGTATCCAATTCACCTAGTGGGATTGTTTAAAGTTTATGTTCTTGACTTAGAATTTGGTATAAATAAGACCCCTTACTCCCCGAATTAGATACATAGTTTTAAAATTAGAACAAATTACTTGTGAATATGTTTAGTTTGTGTTACTCCACTCATGTATAATTTATGGCTTTGTCTTTGTTTCTTAGTTTTTTTAATTGTTTTTTAATTTTGAATTTGAATTATTCTAATTTATTTTAATTTATTTTAATTTAGTTTTTATTTTTTTCATTGATCTTGTAATTGATGATTTGGATTAAATAGATGAAGTTAGTTTTTTTTCTATTCTTGGTGTTTGAATTGAGTTTTTATTTTCATCAATTTTTCTGATTTTGATGTTAGTGGATTTTTTTTTTTTTTCAAAGGTTTTCTAGGCCTTGTTTTCAAAGAAGAGTCAACTATAATAAAAAAAGTTTGACTCTGTAAACCTCAGGGGACATGGTTCAAATCATCCCACCAGAGAGAATTGTCAAAAAGTTTGACTTGGCCGTATGATACATTTTCTTATGTTGTGTTTATACCTCCCATATACTCCCTCCGGTCACATTTACAAGTAAAAAATCATTTTTTTAGGTTCATTCAACACCTAATGTATTTGGTCTATAATATATAACAAATACATTAGGTATTCAATGAACCTAAAAAGTGGTTTTTTTGCTTATAAATGTGACCGGATGGAGTACATTTTATCTTTTGAGATTCTTCTTATGAATTTAATCCTATATCATTTCTCTTTATTACCCTCTTCTCAGTTTTATCAAACTTGATCTTCTTGGTTTTATTTGTTTCTTGGTTTTCATCCATGTGCTTCTCTTTCATCACAACTTGTTATTAACATTTTTTTGCATGTGCTTCCATTGTTTCTTGGTTTTAAAACAATAAACTTGTTATTCAACACATATACTGAATGTGAAGTCCATTGTTTGTCTCTTTCAATGTCTCCTATTTCACATTGTATTTGGACTACTGTGATTATATAGAAATATTTGTCTTTTGGCTTTAATTTCTGCAGTTATACGTCTATAACCTGCATGTTTATAAATTTTAATGTTTCAGTAAGCCATAGATATGATTAATCTCCATCGTATACTTATTCCATTTATTTTTTTAATATTAAGCTCAGACGTTGAACACACTTCGCAGGGATTTATTCTCTTTTCACATCACCATTGATGATTGTGAATTACCTATTGTTCATTAATAGTATAATTCTTGTGACTCCGAACATCATCCTCTAATCTCAACCGAATCTTTCATAGAGTCGTCTTGTACATTGTTACCATCTGGACCTGGTTCTTGTTCGACAAAGTAGTTCATGAAGATAGTTAGCCTCATTTGTATGTTTACTTGATGTCTCGAGTAATCTGTGGAAATCATTTTATTAGTATTATCCAGTTGCTCACTTGATATTAAAATAGTTGGAAGTTATGTGGAGTTGATTAAGGTAGTTAAACTAGAGTTAGTAGGTTGGTTAGTTAGTTAGGGAGTTAGTTACTCCAAGTTACTCTATAAATGAATAATAAAGATATATCAAGGAAACTGAAACATCAATTACTGTAATTTACAATCATATCTATTTGAGTTACACTGAATTTTGTGTATAACTTATCATGCATTTTCATAGATTATTTAACAGTTATCATACTATCTCTCGCCTAGTTGTGTCTTTGTCTTCTTCCTGTGTTTTTTATGTCCATTAGGATTGTTTACTTCATTCACAAGTCTCAGTTATTGATTGGAATGAATATGTTGATAAGGTTATATTCCAGCCTTCTGCGTATTTATATGACCATAACTGTTTGGCAGCCAAAAACAAGTAGAATCAAATGCTATAGGATACACATGAAACCGAAGTTGAATCATCTCAGTATCTTTCTATTTATGACTGAGGCTTTTTCTAATCTTATGTTGTTATAATCGTTATATATATCTAATATTTTTATTGATTATATGTCGAAACAAGACATTGAAGGGTTTAAGAGGTTGTGGATCAATGGAGGAACTAATAAACCCTCTCTGTCTGTCTCCGACTCCGTCTCATCCTCTTTTTCATCAGTTACTATACATACTATCTTTCCGATTTTTATGCTTGGCTATATACTGAGACGGGGAACTCACTTGGCATGGAAGAGGAACACCTTCCATTTATTTTCACATCACCACATGTCAACTGTCTCAAGGAATCCATATTCCTCAGGAGGTACTACCTACCATGATTGATGTTTCAATTCATGACGTTGGCTAATTTTTTCTCAGGAAAGTTGTTATCTATATTGTGGTTGAATTCATAAATAAAAGAAGAGATTTCTTATGTATATAGATGTTGAACCATTCTGGTGCATCTATATCGTGGTTGAATTCATAAGACGAAATTAAGGTTTTCATGATGCTGACAAAAAAAAAAACACAATAGTAGTATTGGCCTTTGTTTTGGTGCTATTATGAATTCTTGAGATCCGGATGAAGTATTCGAAGATGCATATGCAAAATTTTCAAGATTTACTAAATTATAATCTTTAGATGAACATTTCATATATCATGTTTTTGCATTTGCTTGGAGTGAACCAAAACTCTGGACTAAATACTAAGTACTGATTAATAACTTCATGTTAAATCTGCATAATTAGAATGAGTTCTGTTGCAGGCGTTGTTTGCTCAATCAAACACCGATTAGTGGAGGACCAAAGTTTTCTACCACTATAATAACTAGTATTGGTCAGAGTGGTAATTCATCAGGCTAATCGAACTTCAGAACTAATACATATCAATCAGATGACCTCAACTAGTTTTCCAACAGAGACAGATATAATAAGCCGCAAAAAGATGATTGACATCTGGACACTTTCCTAGTGAAATTATATATATTGATCTTGATGAGTTAGTGCCCCAGCAACTTCGATTCTAAAACAGAAATTAGATTTGTCAATTCAGATTCTGACCATTATCTTCTTTTACTGCCTCAACTAATTCGGATTGTGACATTCAGTTTTTCATGTTTGATCTGATCAAACCGCTTCTCAATACAAGTTTGAACTAGTGATAAGTTTGACAGGTTGTTTCCAAAAACTATCTGGTTTATTTGCCTTTGTTACTCCTGGCTTTCTGCATTCTACTTATCAAAACCGTCTTAGTTACTTATAACGTTGGTTCAGAATGGCGAAAAACCCATGTATGCTGTTGTATAAGATTTGAAGCTTGTTGTCGTGGCATATGACTTGTCGTTTAAGGCCTTGTATATGATCTCCATCAGTAGTGTTCCTAAGACAGCTTTAGGAAAAATTCTTAGAGATAACTTATCGCAAAAGCACGATCCAAAATATAAGTTGTTACAATATTTTGGTTGATCTTTATGATAGAATGAAATTTCAAGGTGTATTGTGTATGTTCAAAATTACAACTGAATATCATTTAGGCCAAAGTCCAAGCCACCAACATAAGGGATTTATTCTTGAGAAGGTTATTATTAAGTGTTAAATAAGTTTTTTTTTCCCTTAAAAATATAGAAAATTTTGATTTTATTCCCTAAAAAATAAATTGGAATGTTTTCGCCCTCACAACATTTTATGTTTCATTTTTTTATCTGTATTGCGCATAATATAAAAGGGTCATAATATTGACATTAATATAAACATAATTTGGCGATTAAGGACCAACAACAAGAGGAAATTTTTTGGGAAAACAAAAACATCTTGTTGATTTATGGGCTAAAAATTAAAATTCGATGTATTTTTAAGGACGAAAAACTTATTTAACCTTATTATTTATCCATCTAGTCCCTCGATTCCCTCTCAAACAATAAGAGAGTAATAACTAATTGACTATCTTGGTGGATTAAAAATAACTTAGAGACTGCTTCTTTTACTTTTATAGGTTAATAACTAAATTAGAGTTAAAGTGATGGTTTGAATAAATGTTAGAGAAATGCTAGCAACACACATTCTACGGCACACTTTTTAACACACTTTCTTTGATTGGTTAAAATTCACATGGGACCCACATGATTTGGTGGGACCTATGTGAATTTTAACCAATCAAATAGAGTGTGTTGAAAAGTGTGTGTTAGAATGTGTGTTGTTAGCATTCTTCAAACTATTATTCACAAATAAAAATATCGAATATGCATAAAGCACTTTGGAGATTGGTGGAGGCCAAAGTTTTTTTATTTTTTTGAAAAATAAATGATAGATAATCATCTAATCCAACATTGGACGAGCGAAAGGGGTGAATCTTTTCCTAATCCTTTCATTTCATTTTCATTTTTTTTCTTTATATCCTTACGATCATAGTTCTTCTTGTCCATGAAATTGAAAATGAACTATTAGAGTTCGTCGATTTTTATGAAGCCTGTAGAAATTTAAATTAGGATATTTGCAATTTGTTAACACCAAAATAATAGAAGCAGGGTCTCGGTAAGAAATTATGTATGAGATTATTTCTTCATCTATAGTTCATGTAAACATTTTAAATCGCCGATTGTGTGTTTTTTCATTGGTTTATTAACTTTAGCTTGTTATCGAATTCTAGCGCGTGAAAGTTATGAAATATTTTAAGAGGAGGAAAATTAATCTTTGGGGTCCGAGATCTCGTTGCATCATACAATTACACAATTTGCAATTTCTTAGCACCGATACCCTAGGAGTGCGGCGATGGTAAGAAATAAGTTATGAGATAATTTCTTCATCTATCTTTCAAGTCTATATGTTAAATCGCCGATTGCATTTTTTTTCTATTGTTTTATGAACTTGAGATTGTTGTCGAGTGCTAGAGCTTGAAAGAAAAGAATCATTTCAGAGAACGAAAATCAACCTTTGGGTTCCAAGATCTCGCTGCATCATACAATTTTCAATTTATTAACACCAAAACCCTAGGAGCACGACAAAGGTAAGAAATTAGGTATGAGATAACTCATTCATCCATATTTTAAGTCAGGGTTTTAAATCGCCAATCGCATGTCTTTTCTATTGGTTTATGAACTTGAGATTGTTGTCGAGTTCTAGAGCGCGAATGCAAAAAAAAAAATTACAAGAGAAGGAAAATCAATCTTTGGGGTCCGAGATATCGTTGCATTACACAATTACACAATTTAAAATTTCTGAACACCAAAACCCTAGAAGCACGGGATGGTAAGAAATTAGGTATGACAACATTTCTTTATCTATATTTTATGTCTGTATTCTAAATCATTGATTTCATGTTTTTCTATAGGTTTATGAACTTGAGCTTGTTATTGAGTACAAGAGTGTGGAACAACTGAAATATTTATACTAGCATCTAATTTGGATTTTGAATTCACACAATCCAAGTTATAATCATTCCACACCCTAGGGCTAAAAATTAAAATTCGATGTATTTTTAAGGACGAAAAACTTATTTAACCTTATTATTTATCCATCTAGTCCCTCGATTCCCTCTCAAACAATAAGAGAGTAATAACTAATTGACTATCTTGGTGGATTAAAAATAACTTAGAGACTGCTTCTTTTACTTTTATAGGTTAATAACTAAATTAGAGTTAAAGTGATGGTTTGAATAAATGTTAGAGAAATGCTAGCAACACACATTCTACGGCACACTTTTTAACACACTTTCTTTGATTGGTTAAAATTCACATGGGACCCACATGATTTGGTGGGACCTATGTGAATTTTAACCAATCAAATAGAGTGTGTTGAAAAGTGTGTGTTAGAATGTGTGTTGTTAGCATTCTTCAAACTATTATTCACAAATAAAAATATCGAATATGCATAAAGCACTGTGGAGATTGGTGGAGGCCAAAGTTTTTTTTATTTTTTTGAAAAATAAATGATAGATAACCATCTAATCCAACATTGGACGAGCGAAAGGGATGAATCTTTTCATAATCCTTTCATTTCATTTTCATTTTTTTTCTTTATATCCTTACGATCATAGTTCTTCTTGTCCATGAAATTGAAAATGAACTATTAGAGTTCGTCGATTTTTATGAAGCCTGTAGAAATTTAAATTAGGATATTTGCAATTTTTTAACACCAAAATTATAGAAGCAGGGTGTTGGTAAGAAATTATATATGAGATTATTTCTTCTATAGTTCATGTAAACATTTTAAATCGCCGATTGTGTGTTTTTTCATTGGTTTATTAACTTTAGCTTGTTATCGAATTCTAGTGCGTGAAAGTTATGAAATATTTTAAGAGGAGGAAAATTAATCTTTGGGGTCCGAGATCTCGTTGCATCATACAATTACACAGTTTGCAATTTCTTAGCACTGATACCCTAGGAGTGCGGCGATGGTAAGAAATTAGTTATGAGATAATTTCTTCATCTATCTTTCAAGTCTATATTTTAAATCGTCGATTGCATTTTTTTTCTATTGTTTTATGAACTTGAGATTGTTGTCAAGTGCTAGAGCTTGAAAGAAAAGAATCATTTCAGAGAAGGAAAATCAACCTTTGGGTTCCAAGATCTCGCTGCATCATACAATTTTCAATTTATTAACACCAAAACCCTAGGAGCACGACAAAGGTAAGAAATTAGGTATGAGATAACTCATTCATCCATATTTTAAGTCAGGGTTTTAAATCGCCAATCGCATGTCTTTTCTATTGGTTTATGAACTTGAGATTGTTGTCGAGTTCTAGAGCGTGAATGCAAAAAAATAAAAAATATTACAAGAGAAGGAAAATCAATCTTTGGGGTCCGAGATCTCGTTGCATTGCACAATTACACAATTTAAAATTTCTGAACACCAAAACTCTAGAAGCGCGGGATGGTAAGAAATTGGGTATGACATCATTTCTTTATCTATATTTTAAGTGTGTATTCTAAATCATTGATTTCATGTTTTTCTATAGGTTTATGAACTTGAGCTTGTTATTGAGTATAAGAGTGTGAAACAGTTGAAATATTTATACTAGCATCTAATTTGGATTTTGAATTCACACAATCCAAGTTATAATCATTCCACATCCTAGTGGTAATTTTGGGTTCAAAATTGATTTCATCCAAAATGTAGAAGGTTTATCTCATTTACAATTTATTCGATCTAGATTGTCTTTTCAACATTTCATGTATGTTTGTTATCACATTGAGTTTGTCAAAATCATGATAGCTTTTACAAAATCAGGGGAGTTTGCCATAATTTTTCTAGACCTATTGTGATGTCAAACATACACTTTGAGGGTGCATGACGACCATTGTTTAGTCTACTTTCCACATTATTAACCAGCAAATTAGGATAATGTATTTAATATCTAAAACACATATTTTTGTATGACTTACACATGATATTTTAGTTTCTGTGAGATTGTCTCCATTATACAAATCAAACTGACTTATACATGGCTTACGAATGAAGACAAGGTTATAAAAGAGCTGATATACGAATTTTAATTCATATTTTTAATAACACAATATCAATTGAGTCTAACTAACAAAACCAGGCAATACAATTAGACATGATAATGATCTTATTTAGCTAATTTTAAAATTGAATGTATTAAATATATGTTAATGTGTGACTTATCTTATTAATGTGTTTTTAAATATTAATTTTAAATATATAATGTACATCATTGTTTTGAAAAAAAATAATGTAAATCATTTTAATATTCAATAGCATAACAATCAATTGTTTTCCTAAAAAAGAATCAATTGTATAAGTTTTCTTCACCTCAATTTTCATGTCTCTTTTCTCCTTATAGAATACATTTTTTTCTATTTTTAATTTGATTTTTTGAATTGTTTGTTAATTCATTAGTTATTTTATTTTAATGTGAAATCCATACATGATTGGTTGTTATGATTTTCAATTTTTTTACCTTAAAAGTATTAATTGTCATGGTAAAAAAAATTAAAATTATTTGAAAACAAGCTAAATTTTAAATAGTTTTAAAGGTGGCATTATATTTCAATGGACGTTAAGGGAAAGCTAATTTACCTTGAGAAAAAAAATTGTGCACATATATACAGTCAAAACATGTAGTATAATAAGACCGTTAACATGACGGTTGTTAGTGCAACCTCCAATATTATTTAAATTTACACCATATCAATTTATAATATTTTTAAAGTAGCAAAATCTGAAATTCTTAAGAAACAACCATGATGGAATTTCGCATTAAAAGAAAAAAGTTTATGGTTTATAAACATTTTAAGAATCAAATTATTAATAGAAAAGAAATTATTTCTAGAAGGTTCAAATGGATTTGTAAATTGGTGAACAAGAAATGAAATACAATGAATGCTTAGTTAATGCTTACACACCAAAAACTGTTGACCAATGTGAAAACATAAATTGTTAATGTTTACCTTTTTAGACGTGTCAGTGACATATCCAATTCACATGTTCATAGGTTAGAATTTAGTATAAATAGAACCCTTACTCCCCCCAATTAGATGCACGATTTTAAGGTTTGAACCAATTACTTGTATAATGGCACTCAAATATAATTTCTTAACCTTGTCTTTGTTCTTTTGTTTTTAAATTTTTAGTTTGAATTATTGTACTTTAGTTTGATTTGGCTTGAATATATTGAGATTTGCAATTACTAATATATATTTTTTTTGAAGGAAAAAATATTAGAAATTGCAGATCTCAATTTATTTATTCTAAATTATGGGTTGTCCCGTAGTTACATAATTCGCCGACATGATTCAAGATTAGGGGGTATCATAACCCAAGATTAGGGATTTGTTAGAATAATATTTGATTTGATTTGATTCTATACAT
Source organism: Medicago sativa (assembly GCF_051527215.1). Taxonomy (NCBI): domain Eukaryota; kingdom Viridiplantae; phylum Streptophyta; class Magnoliopsida; order Fabales; family Fabaceae; genus Medicago; species Medicago sativa. Next base: position 60,308,367 of record NC_140752.1, read on the forward strand.
AATAAATAAAAGTATGATAATATGGATATTAGGTGGAGGGTTATGAGTAAAATAGGTTGACATGTCGATATTCCATCAACATTGATCAAGTGTTGACTAATCAAAGTTTAACTTAAATAAATAATTAGATAAATATAAAATAGTTCAATAATTGGTTTTTTAATTTTTAGTTTGAATTATTGTAATTTAGTTTGATTTGGCTTGTTTTTGTTGTGTTTGATTGAGTTTTTAATTGGTGGTTTAGACTAAATGGATCAAATTAGTTATTTTTTTATTCTTGGTGTTTGAATTGAGTTTTTATTTTTCTTCAATTTTTTGGTGCTAATTTTGTTGTTCTAAGTGATTTTTTTTAAAAAAATTATTTAATTTTGGGAGTAATCTTGTGGTTTGGTTATACAATTCTTAGATGAAATTGGTGAATGCTAGGCTTTGATGCCAAAGAGGTGTGAGCTCTTTGTAAACCTCAACGGACATGGTTCAAATCATCCCACCAGAGAGAGATGTAAAAGCACCTGGCTTTGAAGTATGATACATATTTTTGTGCTTACTCACCAAAAGTTGTTGACTACTGTTTCAGGGACGTATCCAATTCACCTAGTGGGATTGTTTAAAGTTTATGTTCTTGACTTAGAATTTGGTATAAATAAGACCCCTTACTCCCCGAATTAGATACATAGTTTTAAAATTAGAACAAATTACTTGTGAATATGTTTAGTTTGTGTTACTCCACTCATGTATAATTTATGGCTTTGTCTTTGTTTCTTAGTTTTTTTAATTGTTTTTTAATTTTGAATTTGAATTATTCTAATTTATTTTAATTTATTTTAATTTAGTTTTTATTTTTTTCATTGATCTTGTAATTGATGATTTGGATTAAATAGATGAAGTTAGTTTTTTTTCTATTCTTGGTGTTTGAATTGAGTTTTTATTTTCATCAATTTTTCTGATTTTGATGTTAGTGGATTTTTTTTTTTTTTCAAAGGTTTTCTAGGCCTTGTTTTCAAAGAAGAGTCAACTATAATAAAAAAAGTTTGACTCTGTAAACCTCAGGGGACATGGTTCAAATCATCCCACCAGAGAGAATTGTCAAAAAGTTTGACTTGGCCGTATGATACATTTTCTTATGTTGTGTTTATACCTCCCATATACTCCCTCCGGTCACATTTACAAGTAAAAAATCATTTTTTTAGGTTCATTCAACACCTAATGTATTTGGTCTATAATATATAACAAATACATTAGGTATTCAATGAACCTAAAAAGTGGTTTTTTTGCTTATAAATGTGACCGGATGGAGTACATTTTATCTTTTGAGATTCTTCTTATGAATTTAATCCTATATCATTTCTCTTTATTACCCTCTTCTCAGTTTTATCAAACTTGATCTTCTTGGTTTTATTTGTTTCTTGGTTTTCATCCATGTGCTTCTCTTTCATCACAACTTGTTATTAACATTTTTTTGCATGTGCTTCCATTGTTTCTTGGTTTTAAAACAATAAACTTGTTATTCAACACATATACTGAATGTGAAGTCCATTGTTTGTCTCTTTCAATGTCTCCTATTTCACATTGTATTTGGACTACTGTGATTATATAGAAATATTTGTCTTTTGGCTTTAATTTCTGCAGTTATACGTCTATAACCTGCATGTTTATAAATTTTAATGTTTCAGTAAGCCATAGATATGATTAATCTCCATCGTATACTTATTCCATTTATTTTTTTAATATTAAGCTCAGACGTTGAACACACTTCGCAGGGATTTATTCTCTTTTCACATCACCATTGATGATTGTGAATTACCTATTGTTCATTAATAGTATAATTCTTGTGACTCCGAACATCATCCTCTAATCTCAACCGAATCTTTCATAGAGTCGTCTTGTACATTGTTACCATCTGGACCTGGTTCTTGTTCGACAAAGTAGTTCATGAAGATAGTTAGCCTCATTTGTATGTTTACTTGATGTCTCGAGTAATCTGTGGAAATCATTTTATTAGTATTATCCAGTTGCTCACTTGATATTAAAATAGTTGGAAGTTATGTGGAGTTGATTAAGGTAGTTAAACTAGAGTTAGTAGGTTGGTTAGTTAGTTAGGGAGTTAGTTACTCCAAGTTACTCTATAAATGAATAATAAAGATATATCAAGGAAACTGAAACATCAATTACTGTAATTTACAATCATATCTATTTGAGTTACACTGAATTTTGTGTATAACTTATCATGCATTTTCATAGATTATTTAACAGTTATCATACTATCTCTCGCCTAGTTGTGTCTTTGTCTTCTTCCTGTGTTTTTTATGTCCATTAGGATTGTTTACTTCATTCACAAGTCTCAGTTATTGATTGGAATGAATATGTTGATAAGGTTATATTCCAGCCTTCTGCGTATTTATATGACCATAACTGTTTGGCAGCCAAAAACAAGTAGAATCAAATGCTATAGGATACACATGAAACCGAAGTTGAATCATCTCAGTATCTTTCTATTTATGACTGAGGCTTTTTCTAATCTTATGTTGTTATAATCGTTATATATATCTAATATTTTTATTGATTATATGTCGAAACAAGACATTGAAGGGTTTAAGAGGTTGTGGATCAATGGAGGAACTAATAAACCCTCTCTGTCTGTCTCCGACTCCGTCTCATCCTCTTTTTCATCAGTTACTATACATACTATCTTTCCGATTTTTATGCTTGGCTATATACTGAGACGGGGAACTCACTTGGCATGGAAGAGGAACACCTTCCATTTATTTTCACATCACCACATGTCAACTGTCTCAAGGAATCCATATTCCTCAGGAGGTACTACCTACCATGATTGATGTTTCAATTCATGACGTTGGCTAATTTTTTCTCAGGAAAGTTGTTATCTATATTGTGGTTGAATTCATAAATAAAAGAAGAGATTTCTTATGTATATAGATGTTGAACCATTCTGGTGCATCTATATCGTGGTTGAATTCATAAGACGAAATTAAGGTTTTCATGATGCTGACAAAAAAAAAAACACAATAGTAGTATTGGCCTTTGTTTTGGTGCTATTATGAATTCTTGAGATCCGGATGAAGTATTCGAAGATGCATATGCAAAATTTTCAAGATTTACTAAATTATAATCTTTAGATGAACATTTCATATATCATGTTTTTGCATTTGCTTGGAGTGAACCAAAACTCTGGACTAAATACTAAGTACTGATTAATAACTTCATGTTAAATCTGCATAATTAGAATGAGTTCTGTTGCAGGCGTTGTTTGCTCAATCAAACACCGATTAGTGGAGGACCAAAGTTTTCTACCACTATAATAACTAGTATTGGTCAGAGTGGTAATTCATCAGGCTAATCGAACTTCAGAACTAATACATATCAATCAGATGACCTCAACTAGTTTTCCAACAGAGACAGATATAATAAGCCGCAAAAAGATGATTGACATCTGGACACTTTCCTAGTGAAATTATATATATTGATCTTGATGAGTTAGTGCCCCAGCAACTTCGATTCTAAAACAGAAATTAGATTTGTCAATTCAGATTCTGACCATTATCTTCTTTTACTGCCTCAACTAATTCGGATTGTGACATTCAGTTTTTCATGTTTGATCTGATCAAACCGCTTCTCAATACAAGTTTGAACTAGTGATAAGTTTGACAGGTTGTTTCCAAAAACTATCTGGTTTATTTGCCTTTGTTACTCCTGGCTTTCTGCATTCTACTTATCAAAACCGTCTTAGTTACTTATAACGTTGGTTCAGAATGGCGAAAAACCCATGTATGCTGTTGTATAAGATTTGAAGCTTGTTGTCGTGGCATATGACTTGTCGTTTAAGGCCTTGTATATGATCTCCATCAGTAGTGTTCCTAAGACAGCTTTAGGAAAAATTCTTAGAGATAACTTATCGCAAAAGCACGATCCAAAATATAAGTTGTTACAATATTTTGGTTAATCTTTATGATAGAATGAAATTTCAAGGTGTATTGTGTATGTTCAAAATTACAACTGAATATCATTTAGGCCAAAGTCCAAGCCACCAACATAAGGGATTTATTCTTGAGAAGGTTATTATTAAGTGTTAAATAAGTTTTTTTTCCCCTTAAAAATATAGAAAATTTTGATTTTATTCCCTAAAAAATAAATTGGAATGTTTTCGCCCTCACAACATTTTATGTTTCATTTTTTTATCTGTATTGCGCATAATATAAAAGGGTCATAATATTGACATTAATATAAACATAATTTGGCGATTAAGGACCAACAACAAGAGGAAATTTTTTGGGAAAACAAAAACATCTTGTTGATTTATGGGCTAAAAATTAAAATTCGATGTATTTTTAAGGACGAAAAACTTATTTAACCTTATTATTTATCCATCTAGTCCCTCGATTCCCTCTCAAACAATAAGAGAGTAATAACTAATTGACTATCTTGGTGGATTAAAAATAACTTAGAGACTGCTTCTTTTACTTTTATAGGTTAATAACTAAATTAGAGTTAAAGTGATGGTTTGAATAAATGTTAGAGAAATGCTAGCAACACACATTCTACGGCACACTTTTTAACACACTTTCTTTGATTGGTTAAAATTCACATGGGACCCACATGATTTGGTGGGACCTATGTGAATTTTAACCAATCAAATAGAATGTGTTGAAAAGTGTGTGTTAGAATGTGTGTTGTTAGCATTCTTCAAACTATTATTCACAAATAAAAATATCGAATATGCATAAAGCACTGTGGAGATTGGTGGAGGCCAAATTTTGAAAAATAAATGATAGATAATCATCTAATCCAACATTGGACGAGCGAAAGGGGTGAATCTTTTCCTAATCCTTTCATTTCATTTTCATTTTTTTTCTTTATATCCTTACGATCATAGTTCTTCTTGTCCATGAAATTGAAAATGAACTATTAGAGTTCGTCGATTTTTATGAAGCCTGTAGAAATTTAAATTAGGATATTTGCAATTTGTTAACACCAAAATAATAGAAGCAGGGTCTCGGTAAGAAATTATGTATGAGATTATTTCTTCATCTATAGTTCATGTAAACATTTTAAATCGCCGATTGTGTATTTTTTCATTGGTTTATTAACTTTAGCTTGTTATCGAATTCTAGCGCGTGAAAGTTATGAAATATTTTAAGAGGAGGAAAATTAATCTTTGGGGTCCGAGATCTCGTTGCATCATACAATTACACAATTTGCAATTTCTTAGCACCGATACCCTAGGAGTGCGGCGATGGTAAGAAATAAGTTATGAGATAATTTCTTCATCTATCTTTCAAGTCTATATGTTAAATCGCCGATTGCATTTTTTTTCTATTGTTTTATGAACTTGAGATTGTTGTCGAGTGCTAGAGCTTGAAAGAAAAGAATCATTTCAGAGAACGAAAATCAACCTTTGGGTTCCAAGATCTCGCTGCATCATACAATTTTCAATTTATTAACACCAAAACCCTAGGAGCACGACAAAGGTAAGAAATTAGGTATGAGATAACTCATTCATCCATATTTTAAGTCAGGGTTTTAAATCGCCAATCGCATGTCTTTTCTATTGGTTTATGAACTTGAGATTGTTGTCGAGTTCTAGAGCGCGAATGCAAAAAAAAAAATTACAAGAGAAGGAAAATCAATCTTTGGGGTCCGAGATATCGTTGCATTACACAATTACACAATTTAAAATTTCTGAACACCAAAACCCTAGAAGCACGGGATGGTAAGAAATTAGGTATGACAACATTTCTTTATCTATATTTTATGTCTGTATTCTAAATCATTGATTTCATGTTTTTCTATAGGTTTATGAACTTGAGCTTGTTATTGAGTACAAGAGTGTGGAACAACTGAAATATTTATACTAGCATCTAATTTGGATTTTGAATTCACACAATCCAAGTTATAATCATTCCACACCCTAGTGGTAACTTTGGGTTCATAATTGATTTCATCCAAAATGTAGAAGGTTTATCTCGTTTACAATTTATTCGATCTAGATTGTCTTTTCAACACTTCATGTATGTTTTTTATCACATTGAGTTTGTCAAAATCGTGATAGCTTTTACAAAATCAGGGCAGTTTACCATAATTTTGCTAGACCTATTGTGATGTCAAACATACACTTTGAGGGTGCATGACGACCATTGTTTAGTCTACTTTCCACATTATTAACCAGCAAAATAGGATAATGTATTTAATATCTAAAACACATATTTTAGTATGACTTACACATGATATTTTAGTTTCTGTGAGATTGTCTCCATTATACAAATCAAACTGACTTATACATGGCTTACGAATGAAGACAAGGTTATAAAAGAGCTGATATACGAATTTTAATTCATTTTTTTAATAATACAATATCAATTGAGTCTAACTAACAAAACCAGGCAATACAATTAGACATGATAATGATCTTATTTAGCTAATTTTAAAATTGAATGTATTAAATATATGTTAATGTGTGACTTATCTTATTAATGTGTTTTTAAATATTAATTTTAAATATATAATGTACATCATTGTTTTGAAAAAAATAATGTAAATCATTTTAATATTCAATAGCATAACAATCAATTGTTTTCCTAAAAAAGCATCAATTGTATAAGTTTTCTTCACCTCAATTTTCATGTCTCTTTTCTCCTTATAGAATACATTTTTTTCTATTTTTAATTTGATTTTTTGAATTGTTTGTTAATTCATTAGTTATTTTATTTTAATGTGAAATCCATACAAGATTGGTTGTTATGATTTTCAATTTTTTTACCTTAAAAATATTAATTGTCATGGTAAAAAAATTTAAAATTATTTGAAAACAAGCTAAATTTAAATAGTTTTAAAGGTGGCATTATATTTCAATGGACGTTAATGGAAAGCTAATTTACCTTGAGAAAAAAAAAATTGTCCACATATACACAGTCAAAATATGTAGTATAATAAGACCGTTAACATGACGGTTGTTAGTGCAACCTCCAATATTATTTAAATTTACACCATATCAATTTATAATATTTTAAAGTAGCAAAATCTGAAATTCTTAAGAAACAACCATGATGGAATTTCGCATTAAAAGAAAAAAGTTTATGGTTTATAAACATTTTAAGAATCAAATTATTAATAGAAAATAAATTATTTCTAGAAGGGTCAAATGGATTTGTAAATTGGTGAACAAGAAAAGAAATACAATGAATGCTTAGTTAATGCTTACACACCAAAAACTGTTGTCCAATGTGAAAACATAAATTGTTAATGTTTACCTTTTTAGACATGTCAGTGACATATTCAATTCACATGTTCATAGGTTAGAATTTAGTATAAATAGGACCCTTACTCCCCCCAATTAGAGGCACGATTTTAAGGTTTGAACCAATTACTTGTATAATGGCACTCAAATATAATTTCTTAACCTTGTCTTTGTTTTTTTGGTTTTTTCTTTTTTGTTTTTAAATTTTTAGTTTGAATTATTGTACTTTAGTTTGATTTGGCTTGAATATATTGAGATTTGCAATTGCTAATATATTCTTTTTGAAGGAAAAAATACTAGAAATTGCAGATCTCAATTTATTTATTCTAAATAATGGGTTGTCCCGTAGTTACATAATTCGCCGACATGATTCAAGATTAGGGGGTATCATAACCCAAGATTAGGGATTTGTTAGAATAATATTTGATTTGATTTGATTCTATTTATAATAAATAAAAGTATGATAATATGGATATTAGGTGGAGGGTTATGAGTAAAATTGGTTGACATGTCGATATTCCATCAACATTGATCAAGTGTTGACTAATGAAAGTTAAACTTAAATACATAATTAGATAAATATAAAATAGTTCAATAATTGGTTGTTTAATTTTTAGTTTGAATTATTGTAATTTAGTTTGATTTGGCTTGTTTTTGTTGTGTTTGATTGAGTTTTTAATTGGTGGTTTAGATTAAATGGATCAAATTAGTTATTTTTTTATTTTTGGTGTTTGAATTGAGTTTTTATTTTTCTTCAATTTTTTTGTGCTAATTTTGTTGTTCTAAGTGATTTTTTTTAAAAAAATTATTTAATTTTGGGAGTAATCTTGTGGTTTGGTTATACAATTCTTAGATGAGATTGGTGAATACTAGGCTTTGATGCCAAAGAGGTGTGAGCTCTCTGTAAACCTCAACGGACATGGTTCAAATCATCCCACCAGAGAGAGTTGTAAAAGCACCTGGCTTTGAAGTATGATACATATTTTTGTGCTTACTCACCAAAAGTTGTTGACTAGTGTTTCAGTGACGTATCCAATTCACCTAGTGGGATTGTTTAAAGTTTATGTTCTTGAGTTAGAATTTGGTATAAATAAGACCCCTTACTCCCCGAATTAGATACATAGTTTTAAAGTTAGAACAAATTACTTGTGAATATGTTTAGTTTGTGTTACTCCACTCGTGTATAATTTATGGCTTTGTCTTTGTTTCTTAGTTTTTTTTAATTGTTTTTTAATTTTGAATTTGAATTATTCTAATTTATTATAATTTAGTTTTTATTTTTTTCATTGATCTTGTAATTGATGATTTGGATTAAATGGATGAAGTTATTTTTTTTTTTATTCTTGGTGTTTGAATTGAGTTTTTATTTTCATCAATTTTTCTGATTTTGATGTTAGAGGATTTTTTTTTTTTTTACAAAAGTTTTAATTTTGGGGGAAATGTTGTGGTTTGGTAATAATTTTTTTTTTTGGATGAGATTGGTGAATGCTAGGTCTTGTTTTCAAAGAGGAGTCAACTATAATAAAAAAAGTTTGACTCTGTAAACCTCAGGGGACATGGTTCAAATCATCCCACCAAAGAGAATTGTCAAAAAGTTTGACTTGGCCATATGATATATTTTCTTATGTTGTGTTTATACCTCCCATATACATTTTATCTTTTGAGATTCTTCTGATGGATTTAATCCTATATCATTTCTCTATATTACCCTCTCGATCAGTTTTATCAAACTTGATCTTCTTGGTTTTATTTGTTTCTTGGTTTTCTTCCATATGCTTCTCTTTCATCACAACTTGTTATTAACATTTTTTTGCATGTGCTTCCATTGTTTCTTGGTTTTAAAACAATAAACTTGTTATTCAACACATATACTGAATGTGAAGTCCATTGTTCGTCTCTTTCAATGTCTCACATTTCACATTGTATTTGGACTACTGTGATTATATAGAAATATTTGTCTTTTGGCTTTAATTTCTGCAATTATACGTCTATAACCTGCATGTTTATAAATTTTAATGTTTCAGTAAGCCATAGATATGATTAATCTCCATGGTATACTTATTCCATTTATTTTTTTAATATTAAGCTCAGACGTTGAACTCACTTTGGGATTTATTCTCTTTTCACATCACCATTGATGATTGTGAATTACCTATTGTTCATTAATACGATAGATCGGATATATGTTTAAGATTAGTATTATGTTTATGATTAAAGTTATGATTATGACTATATTTATTATATGATTTGTTCAGAGAATATTTATTTATTTTACAATTTCAATGTATCCTTCGCCAAGTTTAATACACATGCTAGATATCCTAGGTGATTTCTAGTAGGGGTGTTTCGTTCTTGATGGCCGACTCTTTTATTTATGTATATTCTAGGGTCAATTGATGTATCTGCAACTATTTGGATGTCTAGGGTGTTTTATTTTGAGTTGTACAAGTAGTATGAAAATAAAGATGTTGTTTGGAGATTCTGGCTGATAGAACAGGTTTTTAAAACAGGATCTACATCTTGGAAATGTTGAAAATACAGAGGAAACTCTGTCGAAATTTCAATGAATATTTTTTTTTAAAATGAAATTCAAATTGGAATTTTTATTTATTTATTTTAGTTGTCAAGTTTGATTAATAGGCTTGCCAGGCTAGAATGATCTAGTCCGTGCACCGGTCACGATGATTGTTTTTGGGTCGTGACAAAGTTGGTATCAGAGCAGGTCGATTCAGATCGTGCCTTGGTTCATTAGAATTCAATAAAATTCAGTGGGGACCATTGAGTTTCGGACGTTTATTCCAAATGTCATGTCTGGCTGAGCCTGATCAACTCAGACTAGTATATGACAGTTAGAACAAATGTCTGAGAGCTGAATAGGACCTTGGAGGAATGAAGCGTACAAAGAAGGAAAGGCAGGATGCAAAGTTTACAATATGATGTAAGGTATGAAGAAATAATTCAGAGTGCAAATTTAAGGTTGCACAATTAACAAAAGGAATTATTTATGTTTATCAGCAAGTAAATCCCTAAAATTTCGAGGACGAAATTTTCTTAAGGGGGTAGAATGTAATATCCCTCCATAAGATTTTTTTTAAGCAAGGGGCAGAATTGTAATTTTTCCACTCAAGATTATTTAAGTGGAAAAATCCACAATTTTCTACATTCTTCCACTCCCAATCTAAAACATATGAGAAGACAAAACACTTCTCCCTCCCTTCCTATTATTTCCCACGGTCACTCTTTCTTTCTCACCAAATGCATCACTTCTCAACTACACCATGTGTAAAACAACTTTCAACTAAGTTTTATGGATCCTAGAACAATGGAATAAACTTTGTTGATCCTCCCTCCACTCTTTCACCACATGGCCGAACCCCCTTCTCATTACCCTAATCCCAAATTTCTTCAATAATCATCAATTAAAGCTTGCATGATTAATCTTTAGAGAAACTCTCTCATATGGAATACAAAGATCCAAAGGGACTGCAACAAGAGGAGTTAAAAGAGGAAAAGTGGGTTTGGAGTAAAGGTAGCAAATTTGGAAGTTGTATTAGTAGAGATTCTTTGGCTTTTAAGAAAAGGGGAAGACATTGAAGAAGAAGAATGGACTTTTTTTTTTTGTTGTAAAGGAAGATTTGGTTCAAGAATCCAATGGTTCAAGAATAATTGTAGGATAATTGAAGGATGGGAGTTCTTGTCCCTCGTTTGGTGGTTCAACCCCACTTGAATAGGTGAGTTCCTTTTTGAATTAGTACTCACCTTGGGTATAGAATGTGAAATTGTGTGAGATAACCAATTGAATTAATCTATATATTTATATGTCCTAGTGTCCCCTTTGATGTTAATGTGCGTGTTCATATGTAGAAACTAATGTTGGAGGATATGTCTTAAGGAAAAACAACTCTGTTTTGCAGGTTGCTAGTTTTATAAGCTTTGGAAGATTGAAAACTTAAATTATGCAGGTTGTTAGTTTTCCTTTAAAACCAAATTCTTACCATGTGAAATTGGCTACTGTGTGGCTAGAAACTTAAAATAATTGTTTTCTAATAATGTAACAAAAATGCTATATTATCCTCCAACGTAGGTACTAGCATATGAATGCTACATTGACATGAGAGATATATTAAGAATGATTTATTTATGAATTATTAGAATAAGTTGACATAATTATAGCATGACTATTATGCTATATGAGTGGTACAATGGAAGTAGAATAAATATGAGTTAGTAGAATGACTATTTCGGAATTAGTTATCCTTATTAATGTATTCTAAAATATCTTTTATGTTAATAAGTATGTTGATGTTAGTATAAATGTTGGAGGAAAATTAACAACGCAATTGATATATATATATATATATATACACATATTTATAAAAATGATTTGAAAGAAAATTTGAAATTCAGCCTGTGAGTAATATGCTCACAGTGAATTATTGAAAATCGCAGAGAAATGGAAATGAGGAGAAAAATTGAAATGAGTAACATGCTCATAGATAAAGAAAGAAAAAGAAAAGAAAATATGAAAAACTCCGTTTGCTACAACGAGAGATAATGTAGCCTATGACGTACGGGTCATAGTAATCCGTTTGCTACAACGAGAGATAATGTAGCCTATGACGTACAGGTCATAGTAATGAATATGAAAAACTCCGTTTGCTATAACGAGAGATAATGTAGCCTATGACGTACGAATATGAAAACTTTGTTTGCTACAATGAGAGATAATGTAGCCTATGAGGTACGGCTCATAGTAACGAATGAAATGTATATTTAATGATATGAAATTTTAAGTCAAGAATTATTCGAATAATATTTGAAAGAGAACAAAAATAAAATTATGGAACCAAGGAAAAATTCTAAGGACCCTCCAACATGAACACTAACATAGCATACGCATATTAACATGAAAATTATGTTTAGAATGAGTTAGCTATGAAGAAATATTTCATGGGCATTTTACCAATAGTTGGAAATGAGGAATTTTAGTTATGGAACTCCGGCTTAGTTAGCCGAAACTAGTTGTTATCGAAAAAGAATCAGAGACATACTCAAATAAGTATGTCAAAGTATAAGCTATACCAGAATACGATAGATCGGATATATGTTTATGATTAGTATTATGTTTATGATTAAAGTTATGAGTATGACTATATTTATTATATGATTTGTTCAGAGAATATTTATTTATTTTACAATTTCAATGTATCCTTCGCCAAGTTTAACACACATGCTAGATATCCTAGGTGATTTCTAGTAGGGGTGTTTCGTTCTTGATGGCCGACTCTTTTATTTATGTATATTCTAGGGTCAATTGATGTATCTGCAGCTATTTGGATATCTAGGGTGTTTTATTTTGAGTTGTACAAGTAGTATGAAAATAAAGATGTTGTTTGGAGATTCTGGCTGATAGAACAGGTTTTTAAAACAGGATTTACATCTTGGAAATGTTGAAAATACAGTGGAAACTCTGTCGAAATTTCAATGAATATTTTTTTTTTAAAATGAAATTCAAATTGAAATTTTTATTTATTTATTTTAGTTGTCAAGTTTGATTAATAGGCTCGCCGGGCTAGAATGATCTAGTTTGTGCGCCGGTCACGATGATTGTTTTTGGGTCGTGACAGCAGAATTCATGGTATGTAAATTAGCTCCGATCGATTCCTTTGTCTTAAAGGATGAAATATTTCTAATGTAACATGTTGTACTTATGCAATTCCAAAAGATTTCTTGTGATGATTTTATGGGGAAGCTGAGGTTGATTATTTGAAACAATATATTGAGATTTGCAATTGCTAATATTATTTTCTTTTGAAGGAAAAATATATTAGAAATTGCAGATCTCGATTTATTTATTCTAAATAATGGGTTATCCCGTAGTTACATAATTTGCCGACGTGATTCAAGATTAGGCGTTATAATAACCCAAGATTAGGGATTTTTTAGAATAATATTTGATTTTATTTATTTTGAAAGTGAAATATGATTTGATTTTGTTAATAAAAAATAAAAATATGATAATATGGATATTAGGTTGAGGGTTATGAGTAAAATTGGTTGACATGTCAGTATTCCATCAACATTGATCAAGTGTTTACTAACTAAAGTTTCACTTAAATACCTAACTAGAAAAATATAAAATTGTTCAAAAATTGGCTTTTTTATTTTTAGTTTGAATTATTGTAATTTAGTTTGATTTGACTTTTTTTTTTTGTGTTTGATAGAGTTTTAAATTGGTAGTTTAGATTAAATGGATCAAGTTAGTTTTTTTTATTCTTTGTGTTTTAATTAAGTTATTATTTTTAATAAATTTTATGGGGTTGATTTTGCTGTTGGAAGTGATTTTTTTTTAAAAAAAATATATTTAATTTTGGGAGAAATGTTGTGGTTTGTTTATACAATTTCTTTGGATGGGATTGGTGACTGCTAGGTCTTGATGTCATAAAGGTATGAGCTCTCTAATAAAAAAGCTTGACTATAAACCACCAGAGAGAGTTGTAAAAGTACCTGGCTTTAACGTATGATACATATTTTTGTGCTTACTCACCAAAAGTTGTTGACTAATGTGTCAGTGACGTATCCAATTCACCTGGTGGGATTATTTAATTATATGTTCTTGGTTTAGAATTTGGTATAAATAGGACCCCTCCAATTAGATGCACAATTTCAAAGTCAGATTAAATTACTTGTGAACTTGTTTAGTTTATGTTGTTTGTGTTGCTGCACTTAAGTATAATTTCATAGCCTTGTCTTTGTTTCTTAGTTTTTTTTATTGTTTTTTAATTTTGAATTTGGATTATTGTAATTTTGTTTAATTTTGTTTGTTTTTTTGTGTTTTATTGATCTTGTACTGATGACTTGGATTATATAGATCAAGTTAGTTTTTTTTATTCTTGGTGTTTGAATTGAATTTTTATTTTCATCAATTTTTCTAATTTCGATGTTATAACAGATTTTTTTTAAAAAAAGTTTTAATTTTTGGAGAAATATTGTGGTTTGGTTTTACAATTTTTTTATGAGATTGGTGAATGCTAAGTCTTGTTTTCAAAGAGGAGTCAACTCTAATAAAAAAGTTTGAATATGTAAACCTAAATGGAATGGTTCAAATCATTCCACCAGAGACAACTGCCAAAAAGTTTGGTTTGAACATATGATACATTTTCTTGTATTGTGTTATACCTCCCATCAAAATCACTTAAATTTGCGGTTACGTTTGCTATGCTAAACACACTCACATGCAATATTTTGGGGTTCCATCTTTTAATATTCTTCTTATGGGTTTAATCCTATATCATTTCTCTGTTTTTTTTTTTTTTGTTCAGGCAACCTTATGGGTTTAATCCTATATCATTTCTCTGTTTTTTTTTTTTTGTTCAGGCAACCTAGTGGCTAGAATTCATCTTATAAGATGAATAAGTGGGGTGTCCGGGGTTCGAACCGCGACCCCTGCATATAATAATACATTGTCCTACCAACTGAGTTATGCTTATGGGACACTCTTTATTACCTCTATATAAACTATTTTGGTTTATAGGATGCCTAAGGGGAAATATGTTTACCATTTTACATATGTTAGATTTATCAATTCAGAAGCAAGGCGCACACCCTCGATCTCATGAACCGAACCTTGATGTTATCATGTATCCATCATTCGACCTTGGTATATGATAAACACGACATATGCACAAGAGCACTCCCGTTACTAGAATTTTTGCCCTGTATAATTCCCTATAAATTAATGCAATTTCTTGTATGATGAACCAACATTAAACATATATTCAAATTTGACCGAGTCTGTTTCATTCGATCAAACAAATTCTCAAACGTCCCTGCGGACTTAGCTCAATTGATAAAAACAAAGCATAATATATGCAATGTCTGGGGTTCGAACCTGAGACACCACAAAAAAGAAAACCACTTCTCAAACCACTTTGAACCATCTTAGATACTTATAATGTTGGTTCATGAATGGTGAAAAACCATGTCTGCATCCTAACTAATAAATACTTTTTTTTTTATTTGTATAGGATTTGAAGCTTCTTCCCCCTATACAAATATTTCAATTTATTATAACAATCCGGAGGAACTTGAAAATGCAAAGAATTTCACATATTTGTCTCATTGAAGAACTTGAAGATCTTCTAGTGACCAATTTATGTCATTTGGATGATTATGTTGTGTGCATTTGTCAATAGTTAATCATTTTTATACTTATTTATAGGTTCCACCATTTAAAAGATTGCAAGGGTGACATTCATCAACAGTGTTCTTAAGACAACTTCAGAAAAAAATTCTCAGAAGATAACTTATTGCGAAAGCACGATCCAAAATATAAGATATCACAATTTTTTGGTCAATATTTGTGAACTTCAAAATAAGACCAATCTCTTCCTCTGTACCCATCATCATTATAAACTAAATGTACCATTATAAACTAACAATTCTTAATGACAATTATATTCATATTTTTAATCGGTCTGTTTGATGCTCAAAACTCAAATCAAATCAAATTCATAAAGATGGGCCAATGTGGTGGGGCATTCAATTGAATTTGGAGAAATTTTAGAGATGATGAATTTGTGAAAGTTTGAACATCGAATGTGATCCAATATCAGTTAATGGTGGCGGAAATGAGTCCTATAGTCAAGGTGTGGTGGGGTCTGGGAATTTTTTTTGTTGTTGACATTATATTAGTAATTTGATTTTTATGTGTATTTTTAAAATATTCATAAATTTATCAAGAAATTAAGCATGTAAGTTGAAAAAGAAAAAATACACAGCTGGATGAACGATAAAAGTCACAACTCTTTGTATTTAGATATTCAAATATCAAACATGTGTTTATCGATGGCTATATGATTTGCACATGGGTTTTTTAATAGATTTTTTTTTTTTTTTACAAAAATATAATATATTTTTTTTTAAGTAGTATAATGTTTAAAATGCAAAGAGATGAAATGGATGTCGGGATTCAAACTCCATCTGTTACATATATAATATAATATGTTTATCAATCAAGATAAGTTCACGAAAAAAGAAATCTTAGTAATAGCAACATTGGTTCTGATGTGGTGGCTAAAGTCGAAGTGGATCATGGATTATTTATGTGAAAACAAGTCATGTATAAACAGTAGATCTAGACTCGTTTTGATGCCAAGTTACTAATTCTTCGACCTCTGCTCTTTCACACTGTAGATTTAATTTGATTCCTCGTAATTTTCTCGTGAACTAGTTTAGTCATTGACAAAAAGTTAATATCAAAATTAATCCTAATATTTTGTAAAATTATTTTTGTTGATGACAAAATTTGGAAGAAGGAAAGCTTATTTTCTTAAAAATGAAAAAAAAAAAAAAAAACTTTGACAAAGAAGCATATGTGTTAATCTTAGCAACATGTTTAAATCTAAAATCTAAATAAGCTTGTAGTTGGGATAGCTAGCTAAGCCTAAGATTCAATACATGTTTGGACCTACGTTTGTAAATGAAATACTAAGAAGTCTTAATGTATGTTTATGTGAAAATCATGAAGCTACTAACTGAAGCTTTTGCATTGCTAGTGATATTTCACGTTGATCCTAACATATATGAACATTTTTTACATCTAGTTAACTATTTTATTTTTTTTATTTGGACAAGATGACAACTGATTTTTTAAATAATGAATTTATTGGTAAAAATTTATCATCCGCAACAAAAAATTTAAATCGTACTAAATGATCCATTGAATTAGAAACCCCTCAATTTGTCGTGTTAAGATTATCCTAGTTATATCGTAGTCAAATCAAATTAGATTAAACTGGTTGAAGAACAGTTGATTAAATTGATTATACTAAATTTTTTTACTTTTTTCATTATATATTGTCATTTAATTCGATCGTGATTAAACCAATTAAACAAATCGAATGTACCACACTTATTTTTTCCATAAGGATGTAGCTCATTTGTTTGATGTCATCTAATTCTTTATACCATGTTGACAAAAATTTCTAAGAACAATGTACAAATTTACAATTAATGGAATATTCTTTTGAACCCCATCCTAGATCTTGTTTATGAATTAAAAATACAGGAGTTTAAAAGCCAAAGAGATAAAGAAATGACAAAAAAGACTATTCTATATATATCGTGGATCGCTCAACCTCTAACATAAGTCAGATTATACTCACAAATTTTGTATGATCAAACGTAACGATCAAATAAATTCACAAAGCACTGACCAAAAAAAAAATTCACAAAGGAATTCTGAAAAAACAAAGCATGGAGGTCCAATGTAGTTTAAGTTTGACATTAGATAAAAACACAAATCACACATAGTTTTTACCTTGCAACAAAGAGGCAACAAGTTTGTTACACTTTTGGTCAAATCAATATAATAGAATCATAAACCCAATAAATTAAGTTGTTAATTAACTAATTAATCACTTAATTAAAATACTCAACAAAAGGTACTTTTGAACCCATGAGAAAGTGAAAAAGAAAAATGAAGAAAGAAAAAAAAAAAGTGGGTCCAATAATTCCTTTCTTTCTTTCCACACAACACAACAAATACGCGCAGCAAGCATGATCGTTTCGTTTCTTCCCACTACTTATACCCCCTTAAAAGCGTTACTACCCACAACTAATTATTATTATTCATTCCTAAAACAGTTACAAAACACAAACACATTCCAATTCCAATTCCAAATCACACTTTTCTTCTTCTTCCTTCAACACCTTTCAACTATGGCGGTAATAATACTCACTCTCACTCACTCATTATCACTCTTTTTCTTTCTTTTTCTTTGTTTTTTCATGTGTTAAACTCTAACCCATTTTTTGTTTTTGTTTTGTTGTTACAGAAGAAGAAAAATAAGGGTGGAAATGGTGGAAATAATGCTGAAAACAACAACAATACCAACAACAACAACAACAACAACAATGGTGAAAACAAAGAAGAAAACAACAACAACAACAACAATGAAGGGAACAAGGAAGAAAACAACAACAACAACAACCACAATGGAGGAGAGAAGAAAGAAGAAAACAACAAAAACAACAACAATGGAGGAGAGAAGAACAACAATGGAGGAGATAAGAAGGAAGAGAACAACAAAGGCAAAAACAACGCAACGGTTTTGAAAGTTTATATGCATTGCGAAGGTTGCGCTAACAAAGTCACCAAACACCTTAACAGCATCAAAGGTTTGATTTTTCTCACACTACTCTGTTTCTATACATTTTTTGCGATCTGGCTTTTCATCAATGTTCTTTAATAACTTGTTTTTATCTATGAATTTGTTCTTCAATCGTTGAAATTGAACAACCATGTTTTCGTTTTGTGTGTTTTTTTAAGGTGTTGATACGGTGAAAGCAGAGAGTGAAACCGGAAAAGTAACCGTCACCGGAAATGTGGACCCCACAAAACTGAGAGACAATCTTGCTGAGAAGATAAAGAAGAAAGTTGAACTCATTTCACCACTTCCCAAGAAGGATAACAAGAAGGAAAATGAACCAAACAAAAAATCTGATGAGAAGAAAAATGAAGACAAAAAAGAGGTTCTATTCTTTCTAATTTGTTTTTTGTTTCTATTAATTTATTTGTTTATTTAATGATTTGTTTTAATTTTTTGGGTTTTTAATATAATAATTTTTGTTTAATGTAACAGTCAATTACCACTTCTGTTTTGAAATTGGTACTACACTGTCAAGGATGTATTGATAAGATTGGGAAAATTGTTATGAAAACTAAAGGTGAGTTTTTATTTTTCAATATTAAAAAAAAATGATTTTATTTATTTTTTTCTATGATTTGGTGATTTTGATATGATTTATATTAAGCATATGATTTTGATGTTGAAGCATATGATTTTGATGTGTGTAGGAGTGCTTGAAATGAAAGTTGATAAAGAGAAGGATAATGTGACTGTGAAGGGTGCAATGGATGTGAAAAAGCTAGTTGAGAATTTATCACAGAAGCTTAAGAGAAAGGTTGAGGTAGTTCAACCAAAGAAAGACAAGGAAGGTGGTGGTGGTGGTGGTGAGAAGGATGGAAATGAAGGAGGGGGTGGGGGAGGTAAGAAGAAGAACAAGGGGGGTGGAGATGGTAATAACAATGAAGCAGGAGGAGAAGTTAAGATAATGGAGTATATGGTTCAACAACCCTTTGGTTTTGGTTATGGAAATGTAAATGTTGAAGGGTATAATGCTGCACAAGTCTACCAAGAGATGTTAAATATTCATATGCAAACACAACCACCACAAATGTTTAGTGATGAGAATCCTAATGCTTGCATTGTCATGTGATGTGAGTTGTCACTATGTCAGTAGTTAATTTCATTCAACTTGATGGTGATGAATGATGGATGATAATGGTGATGATGATGATGGTCTTTTGTTGATTCCATGAGACGGAAAAAGGGGTAACTATAGTATAGTCAGTGAGTGTCACTAGAGTCTTTTTTTTCCACTTTTCTTTTTTAATGTTTTAGAGGTATGTAAGGAAGGGTTTTGATGCAATTAATTAATACATTAGACATCATATGGAAATACCAATTTTAAGAATTTGTTTTAGCTTATATGAGTAATGAATTTAGTGAATTATGAGTAATGTGAATGATGATATGGGAATGAATGAATCTCTCTTCCAACACTCTGTTTTTATGATATAGAAATGTGAATTATGAGATTTGATGATATGAATTGAGAGTAATGTGAATTATGAATTGTGTCTTTGTTTTTTAAAATGTTTTTGTGCTATGTAAAAAGGTTTTTTATGCAGTCAAATTAACCCATATATTTTAGTATTTGTCTATTTGGCATCATATAGAAATACCAATTTAAGAATTTGTTTTTACTAGCTTATATGAATAATGAAAATGTTCAAATTCTTATCGTAACGATTGTTGGTCATACTTTACTTGTTTTGATCGAATTTTAGATTATTAAGACTTATCATAACGATTATTGGTCATACTTTACTTGTTTTAGTCGAACTTCGGATTATTAAGACTTTATTTTGGTTACAATTAGAGGTTAAGAAAAAATAGGTGGAGTGAATGAAATCTCTGTTGCCCACTTTGTTCTGGTGGAATTAATTTTCTGCAACGAAGTTGCTGACAATGTTCCTATAAATTAATGATTGTAGATGAATGTTTGGAGAGTGACAGAAAATAACTAGGCTATTGCGTGTCGTTATTAGGTGATAGCAAAGTGAGTAACTAGTAGAGTCTTTTTCTTTCTTTTTTCCCACTTTCTTTTCCCTTTTTCTAAAATGTTGTTTTATGCTTTTAAAGGGTTCTTTCTGATGCAATTAAATTAACCAATACAGTTGATATCATACAGAAATACCAATTTAAGAATTTGTTTTTATTAGCTTATAACAGTAATGAAAATGTTAGAATTCTGTCTCAAAAGGGTTTGTTTATGCTTTACTTACTTTTCTACTAAAGTTTAGATTATAGTATCTTCTTATCACAAAAAATTGGAAGATCAAAACAATCAACAACCATTTGTCCTTAAATTTGAGAGATAGTGTCACTAAACTATTTGAATGTAAAAAACTTACAAAAATGTAACTTATTGTGTCTTCTCTTTTGTTGGTTCTCATATGTGTATCTCGTTAAATAGATTGAAACTCGTATTCCTCTTTTGTTAATTAAATTGACTCTTAAAAGTTTTACATTTAATTTATAGGCTAGACATCGTGATCACAGTTTGAATCTCAACTTCACTTCTTTTTTTGACAAGTTAATATATGTGAATTTTTGATAGTCATTGTCATTTCGTCTATTTATACAAAACAAAAACTTTAGAGCACAAGTTAATAAAACACTGTCGATATATTTTACCGATATTACAATTACATATTTCACACATTTTAAACATCAAAATGATGATATACTAAAAAAAATTAAGAGTACCGAATATTATGATTATGAATTGTGAGTAATGTAAGTGATGATATGAAAATGGAATCTCTCTTCTTCCCCCACATTATTCTTCATTTTGTGGAACGAAATTTCTGACAATGTTCCTATGAATAAATGATTTGTATATGGATATTTTAGAGAGTGACAGAAAAATAACTTGGTTTTTGCGTGTCCTTATTAGGTGTCTTGTGTTGGTGTACTCATTATTCACTACTCTTATTCCTGCAAGTTTCTTCACTCTGTCCTTTGGTTTAGTACCATTATAAAAACTTGTCCTCTGCATCAACCTGTGCCATTGTCCATTACCGTGTAGCATGGTTCGTTAGTGCGTTTCAAATTCGTCCTTTTCCATGCCTTTATTTTTTGTCCCTTTCTATTAACTGATTTTCTTCACCTACCCTTTCCAACTTGGCCATTTCTTCTTTAATTCCACTTCAAATTCAAAATGACCCCACTATAATGTTTACTAGGCTTGAGTGAAAATTAAGTAGGGTATAAATGTTAAATGTTTGGTCTAATGTACAAAATTAATTGAGTAATTATGTATTTCTAATTTGCATTGCATTGAGGTGAAAATAACTTGTATGTTTTTTTTCTTGATGTGTGATTACTAGAACAATAGCCAAATGAAAAAGAAAAGGGAAAAACTAACAAAAGACACATTTATATATAATTTTGTATCTTTAATATATATATTCAAGACCATTGCGACAGTCCAACACGTTTGAGTATCAAAAGACAAAACCACCATTTACAAATTTGCATGATCCTCCGATAGTTAATGTGGACAAATATCGGATACAAAAAAGAAAAAGACAAAAATAAAGACACATGACATGAAAATAAAATAGTACAAAATTTATGGAAATGACATAATTTATTGTATTCACTAATTTGAATTATAGTCTTATTCTTGACCACCATTGCAATAATCATGTGGGGCTATTCATTTCAATATTTAGTCAAAATCAGAATCTATTATAGTTCTAAGCAATTTCCAAGCGCTATGTCAACCGTTTACTTATATGGAGGGAATGGATAGTTCATATAAACTAAGAAATTAAAGAGATAAGGAGTAATGATTACTAGCTAAGAAATTAAAGAGATAAGGAGTAATGATCTAAGGTTTGAATTACATGACCTAATAATCAACATACTGATGTTTGTCATTAAAAAAAGGGAAATGTTAACCAGTGCCCCGGGGGCACTGGTTAAGGAGTTAAATATAGTAGTGTCTTGCATTGAAAATTGTGCTATCATTGCATTAAAAGCTTAAAAAGTGTTATCTTGGACTTAAAATTTCCACTTTTGGCTTCCTTAACCAGTGCCCCCGGGGCACTGGTTAACATGACCCTTAAAAAAAACATTTACTTATGGGTTACATTTACATATAAACGAATTTTGCTTAAAAACTCATTAAAAAAATGTTTTAAAATGTTCTCGTGAGCTTATCTCAGGTGGTAGAGACATTGCATAATATATGCAGAGTTATGACACCTTATTTATTCACCTTATAAAAGTGAATTTTTAGCCACTAAATTTCTTAAAAAACAATTCCTTAACTATCGTGGTTATGTTTAAGATTTGTAGGTCAGATATTAATTAATAAATTAAAAGTTATTTTTAATTCAATAAAATGATTAATTATTAACCTGCCTTTGAGTTTATTTGTGCACCAAAGGAAGTTAGAAATTACAATATTACTATCTTATATGAGATTGAGCTGGATTGTTTGGGTTGCATGTGCTAAATCATGATGACTATATGCATTGGACTTTATGCATGGAATATGTCTTTGGTTGTGCATGATATGATGCCTATGCATGACCACACCACACCATGCACTCAAAGCCCCTGGATTTTTCCTCTGCCTTTGGGAAAGACACAACAACTTTCATAAAGGAAGGGAAAAGCCAGCCACATTTGTATTGAGAAAGACACTGACTGCTTCACTCACGATTCAAAATCTGATGGTGTTCCAACTTTTTTTTTTCGGTTGAGAAAGAATGATTGAAATGTAAATCTTTTTTTTTTTTTTAAATGGCAAAATATTATTAACCAACAAGCCCGTGCAAGGAGCACTAATAAGCTTGGGTGGGAAAAAAAATAAAAGTCCGATAAAAAAATCGTTATTACGGCAACCGATTGAAATGTAAATCAAGTCCGATAAAAAATTATTTCATCTAAAAGTTGAATTCGAGTTCCCTTAAACTATTCGTTTTTAGTAGAATTTATTAAATATTTGAATTCAATCATTTTATTAATGGTGTTGTGTTCCTACAAACATGAATAATCATCATCTAACAAGTATTACAAGAAACAAATTCAATACTTCGAAATCTTACATTAAACAATATTAATTCAAGTATGTTATAGTACTAATTACTAATTAAATTGCATATTTCACTTATACTTAGACTTGCAATTGCATTTGTCTCACTTGATTTTAAATCTATAGATTAAAAATGTATTTTTTGATGATTTAAGAATTGAAAAAGTTCAAACCAAAAGGATATCTATTTTTATATCGGTTCAATGGTTTTTAAAATTCATTTTGATTTTTAGTTTTTTATTTTTATAATTAAGAGTTTGGATGACTTGGCCTTATATATATTCATCATAGCTTAGAGTGAATCTCAATACTAAAAGAGTAGTGCCAAAGATATTAACATATTATTCATTATTGGATATTCTCGTAACAATTTGAAACTCACACATTTGTGGCGTGAAAGTCAAAGTTTACATTTTTTTTTAATTAGGTATTCATTCTAGATTAGAGTAAATTTTATTGTTAGGTTTGATCTAGTGGTTATAAGAAAAATCTTTAAGTTTGAACAAACATTCATTGATTTTAATTTTTCATCTCATTTATGACCAAGAGCCTATCATCATATTATAATTTGTTAGATGACTAAACAAAATAAAACTCCTTAATTCCTTAAAAAAAAAAAAAACGGTGAAAGAGAATTCATTTGATAATACATTATACAAAATATTACAACAACTGGATCAAACTTAACAGAAGTCAACCTAATCAAACGATGATACACTTTTGGGCTTTTTCTTTTGAAGAGGGGTTTTAGTAAGAATTCTGCTCATTACCCAAATGGTTTCGCTCATTCTCAAGTGAAATTCCATTTTTGCCCTTACGCGTGTTAACTCACGTAGCGTGAGTTAAGTCACGCTTCGTTACTTAAGTCAGATAGGTACGTTGGGTGGTTCCACCGTGTATCCCATCCTCTCACCGTCAACCCTGCTCCAGAGCCTGACATTGTCATGCCGAGACCTGTCTACTAGGATATTCTTGTTAACCAGGAGTGGGTCAGACATCCTCCCGATCCATTGCAGGTCATTACCAGCATGCGAGGCAGGGTGGAGCATGCGATGCAGATTCCAAAGCTGGTTTCAAATCCACTCTTTTTCGGCATTTTAGAGGGCCTCCGTACCGATTATAGCGTGTTTGAGCAGCAACCGGTTTCGAGGAGGAGGTCTAGGAGTCCACAGGATCAGCAGTAGTATCTTATTTTAGGACTTGTTTTTATATTTGTAGTATTTTTATGACATTTTGTTGGATTTGGATGTAATACATTTACATTTGCGCGGTTGCGCTTCTTTATGACATTTGCGTTAATTTTCGTTAAAATTGCGTTTCTAAATTATGAATGAATGAATACATGTTCTATGTTTTATGAGTTTTGGTTGAATGAATGAATGGTTGTACCTGTGTATGAGTATGGTTCTAAATTATGAGTTCAGGGAACAAGGCAGTAGCTACTGCCTGTCTGTTCTGGTGCACACAGAACCAGCGTGACTTAACTTGCGCTAGTGTTAACACTAGCGCGACTTAACTTGCGCTAGTGTTAACACTAGCATGACTTAAGTCACACTACGTGGGTTAACTCACGTTGCTTTTGCACTAGCGTAACTTAAGTCACGTAAGGGCATTTTAGACATTTACTTTGGGAATGAGCAGAAACGTTTGGGTAAAGAGCAAAATTCTTTTAGTAAACTTCTACTTCCAGTTCTTGTTATAAAAAGAAAAGCCAAAAACATCAAAACCAATGCAGTTCTTGTTACATCTATATTTCAATACAATGTTTTAAATCCTCGATTGCGTGTTTTTTCTATTGGTTTATACATAGCTTTTTTTTGGTGATTGTCTCTGAAAAACTTCGATGGGCCATCAAACCCATAGCATATCTTCTCTTAAACTATAATTAGTCTATAAATAATTGAAATTTAGATGGATAAGCAATTAAAAACTTAGTTCTAGTACGAAGTGTGGGGTTCAACTCGAGGAAAAGATATGCTATGCTATTGAATTGAATTGAATGGATAGCATATGGAACGTTCAATTTTCCAAAGTTCATTGTCACCTTTTCTTTTCCATCATACCATGGGCCATGGCAAACAAAGTCATTGGATACATGTTTTTAGGATCAACGGATTTGAGAATCAGACATGACTTTTATCTTAGAAATTAGACGATGGAAAAGAAACACAATTATATAGAGATGGCCCTCTTCCATAAAGTTTTCAAATAATTTAAGAAAAGAAACACCATAAATGTCATGATTTTTTTTATTCTCTTCTTATGATTGTGATTTTAATTAACCAAATAGGCAAGTGCATAAACAAATGTTGGTCCTTTTCTTTAGAGGGTACAATTATTTTTGTGCCAAGGGTACCACGGACTAAATTCAAGCATTCCTCAAGTTGGTTTTTACATGCATCATCACCAATCGAAACCCTGGACCAAATCTCTATTGTTAAATTTATATAATGTTGAAGGAATCTTAGAGTTTGATTAATTAAATGTGATTGTTAGTCTATCTTCTCATATGCTCAAACTTGTCAAAATATTATCGGATTCTTGCTTTCGATAATGTATTCTCGGATAAAATACATTATTGGAAGCAAACTTCTTGCAAAATGCCGCATTTTAGGCTTTGTTTGCGAGTTTGGAGGGGAAGGGAGGGGAAGACTTGGAAAAAAAGGAATAAGTAAGTGGAAGAAATAGAGGAAAATGGGAGAGGAGGGCTTTGGGGGTGTTGTGAAAGTGACTCAAAATTGGAGTTTGGAGGCCAAAATTGATGTTTGCTGAAAGTACAAATCGGTGGCCGATTTGGAAAATCGGTGGCCGATTTTGGCTGCCTTTTGGGAGGCTTTCTGTTCGGGAAAAATCGGTGGCCGATTTGGAAAATCGGTGGCCGATTTCGCGTGCTGTTATTTTTCAGAAACGTATTTTTGGGCCAGATTTGTTACAATTTTATGGGAGTTTCTTTTACTATAAATATAGGCCTTGTATCAGACTATTGAGAGAGAGAGGGGGCTGAAACAAGGGTTTAGAAATCAAACTAGGGTTTGTATAGAGTTTGTCTCTTGGCAACAAACTAGGGTTTGAAGGTTGATTCACCTTGGGAAACACTATTAGGATTGAGTCTCTTGATTACGGGAAGAGGCTGGGATTTGGGTAGAATTAGGCGGGAGACTTATTCTTGTAACCCATTGAAATCTCTTTTGTAACGTTACTCATCATATAGTGGAACGGAGGGCTGCTCTCTCCCCCAGACTAGGTCAATTTGGACCGAACTGGGTAAACAGATTCTTTTGTGTTCTCTCTGCTTTTCTCTCGCTGTTTTTCTACTTTTGCTTGTTTAATTGCAATTCACTTTGATTTTGGTTGCTTAATTATCCCTTGCTCCACACATCAAGTTTGTTATTGGTGTGTTTTCTCATCGAATCCGCAACAATTGGCGCCCACCGTGGGGCAAAGGTCAAAGGATAATCAAGTATCATGGGTTCAAAGTGGGATATTGAGAAGTTTACCGGCGATAACGATTTTGGGTTATGGAAGGTAAAGATGGAAGCGGTGTTAATACAACAGAAGTGTGAGAAAGCTTTGAAGGGTGAAGGTTCGTTACCAGTCACCATGACACGAGCGGAGAAGACCGAGATGGTGGACAAGGCCAGGAGTGCCATTGTCTTGTGCCTCGGAGATAAAGTTTTGAGAGAAGTAGCAAAGGAACCAACCGCGGCATCGATGTGGGCAAAGTTGGAATCTTTGTATATGACAAAGTCTTTGGCTCATCGGCAATTCCTAAAGCAACAACTCTACTCATTCAAGATGGTGGAGTCAAAGGCATCATGGAGCAACTTACGGAGTTCAACAAAATCCTTGATGACTTGGAGAATATTGAGGTGAATCTTGAGGATGAAGATAAAGCTATACTCTTGTTGTGTGCTCTACCTAGATCTTTTGAATCGTTTAAAGATACCATGCTCTATGGAAAAGAAGGCACTGTTACCTTGGAAGAAGTTCAAGCGGCTTTGAGAACCAAGGAGTTGACTAAGTCGAAAGACTTGAGAGTTGATGAAAACGGGGAAGGCCTAAGTGTTTCAAGAGGGAATGGTGGAGGTAGAGGTAACCGGGGAAAGAGTAGTAACAAGACAAAGTTTAAATGCTTTAAGTGTAACAAGATGGGTCACTTCAAGAAGGATTGTCCGGAGATTAATGGTAATTCCGTACAAATTGTCTCTGAGGGTTATGAGGATGCAGGTGCTTTGATGGTGTGTTGTTTAGAGGATGAAGGTGATGTTTCTCACCTTGGGGGTGATGCCTGGTAGAGCGGTGGTCGTCTGGAGAGACGTTAAACACTCAACATCAGCCTGGAGAGGCGGTGGTAAGAATACTCATGATCTACCGGTTGAGGTGGAGGTTCAAGGAAGACATAGTGGGATGTACTCATTTGCTAGTTGAGAGGTTGGAAGCTCAGCTTTAGGTGGAGTTGAACACACCGGGAGTGGTACGACTATGGAGGACCTTGGGTGCTATGCTCTAGTGGTGAGCAAGGGTTTTCTTCATGAAGACGGAAGGCATTCCGGAGGTTGAAGAATGTATAGCACGGCTTGTGGAATTACCCTAAAAGTCCAAGGGTGATTGGATGCAAGGTGATCTTCAAGGAAGCGGGAGATGTCTCGTATTGAAGAGGTATGGTGTAGTCTTGTAGAACTACCTGAAATTCCTAGTGTAGTTTGGATACAAGGATCTTCGAGAAGGCGGAAGACATTCCGATGGCTGAAGAGGTTAAGGTGTGTACTTGTGGAACTACCTAAAATTCCTTGAGTAGTTTGGACACAAGGATCTTCAAAGGGGCGGAAGGCATTCCGATGATTGAAGAGATTAAGGTGTAAACTTGTGGAGCTACTTGGTGTAGTGGGAAGCAAGGGAAAGAGCAGCAAGGTGTTGATGTTAAATGGGCATCATCACTAATTTGGAGTCAAGGTGGAGATTGTTGTGAAAGTGACTCAAAATTGGAGTTTGGAGGCCAAAATTGATGTTTGCTGAAAGTACAAATCGGTGGCCGATTTGGAAAATCGGTGGCCGATTTTGGCTGCCTTTTGGGAGGCTTTCTGTTCGGGAAAAATCGGTGGCCGATTTGGAAAATCGGTGGCCGATTTCGCGTGCTGTTATTTTTCAGAAACGTATTTTTGGGCCAGATTTGTTACAATTTTATGGGAGTTTCTTTTACTATAAATATAGGCCTTGTATCAGACTATTGAGAGAGAGAGAGGGGGCTGAAACAAGGGTTTAGAAATCAAACTAGGGTTTGTATAGAGTTTGTCTCTTGGCAACAAACTAGGGTTTGAAGGTTGATTCACCTTGGGAAACACTATTAGGATTGAGTCTCTTGGTTACGGGAAGAGGCTGGGATTTGGGTAGAATTAGGCGGGAGACTTATTCTTGTAACCCATTGAAATCTCTTTTGTAACGTTACTCATCATATAGTGGAACGGAGGGCTGCTCTCTCCCCCAGACTAGGTCAATTTGGACCGAACTGGGTAAACAGATTCTTTTGTGTTCTCTCTGCTTTTCTCTCGCTGTTTTTCTACTTTTGCTTGTTTAATTGCAATTCACTTTGATTTTGGTTGCTTAATTATCCCTTGCTCCACACATCAAGTTTGTTATTGGTGTGTTTTCTCATCGAATCCGCAACAGGGGGGTTAACTTTTCTTCATAATACAAAACTCTCCTTATTTTGAGGAACTAAAAAATTGTATTGGAGGAGGGTTTTGGGGGGTTTTGGAGGGTTAATAAGAATTCTTCAAATTTAATTTATGTTGTTATAATATTTTTAAAATTAAAAGTAAAGTAATCATATGCATTAATTTATCATTCTCTAAAAAACTACTTTTTAAATTTTTTTGAAAGATTTCTCTATTTTTCCTCGTATTTTGCATCCCTCAAAGCATTTCCTTTCCTTCCCCTCCAAACTCCCAAACAAAGCCTTAGGAGGGTTGGATGAACAATCTCCTTAATTTAATGGTTAATATTCCATTGAGATCAAGTTAAAGAAGGATGGACCAAAACACAATGTGGCCTAAGCCTTTTAAAATGAGGTCTAAACGCAGTATTAATAATGTGAAATTTTGTAAAAAACAAAAGATACATGGAGCTCATTGTATGGAATTTTTATTTTTTTTTTTGAGAAAACTATTGTTATTTATTTGGACACAAAAAAAAAAGATATGGAGAAAAAAAAATTAGATGTTATTTATTTGGAGAAAATCTTAACACTTAGGCTAAATTCTATAATTTAAAAATTTAGCGTCTGAACTAACTTGAAACATTTTTAGATTCGACACAAATGTTTTCAATTACATCAACAAAAATAAAAAATCATGATTTTCTTCCTACATATCAAGTTAAAAATGCACGGGTTTTAAAATCTTAAACTTGGTACCTAAAATATTAAACCAGATATGGATCTTCTTCTTCACTTTTCTCTCCGGACTTTAAATCTCTCTTTAACTCACACCCTCTCTGTTAAAAAATAAAAATATAATTAAGAGAGCGTGAACTTAAAAGAAAGATAAATAATTAGGACAAAGAATAAGAGAATCCGATTTAATCTATATAAGCTACTCTTGGTGAGCCATAACCTTTGAGACTTATTTATCCACTTTAACTATTTTGATTCTTTGACCCAACATAATATTTTGATTCATTTACCCAACAAAAGAAAAGAAAAACTAATTTTGATTGAACAAGTTTATATATTTATTGAGGAAAATGACACAATCATATCACTATTTCACATTACATTAAAATATCCTCACAAATTAAATCCTTAATATCCTAGTGCGTCATTTTAAAAACTTCTCACAGGTTACTGTACATAAAATTAAATCCTTAATGTTTTAGTGCTTCATATTAAAAACCCAACTATTAGTCGAGCTGTGTCACGCCAGCTTGTTACTCAAGTGAGGGCAATAAATTGATGGAGCATTGCTTTAGCTAAGCTGTCATGGGTTACATATGGCGCATCTGCACTAGGGTTAGAATTCTGCTCTTCACCCAACTATTTTTGCTCGCTCCCAACTGAAAAGACGAAATTGTCTCTGCATGAGTTAAGTAAATATTTTTGTTTTTATGCATAGACAACTTTCTCTTGCCTTGATACTCACTTCTTAAGGCAAGAAAAAACAAGTTCTTCACTTTGTAAACAAGTTCTCTTGCCTTGGACGCGGATATAACATAGACAACTTTTGAACCATCACTTTAAAGAAAAAACAGAAAAACCCCACTGTTCATGGTAATGTAATTTTCTCCGAGAGTGAGATGATCTCACTTTTTCAAAGTAAAGGAGAGTTCAATTTATCAAACATAGACACGGGTGGGGTATTGGTCTAACCAATTTTTTTTTTTAAATATCTAAAAAAAATGGGTTTGACCAATACCTTTTTTTTTTTTTAAGGAGGGTTTGACCAATATCTTATTTGTGTCTTCTCTTATCAATTGAGTTCTCCATTTTTTTTAAGAAAGTGAGAGGATATTGACCCGTACACAGTGGCGGAGCCAGGATTTTTATAAAGTCCGAGCGAAAAAAAATTTGCAATACATTTATAGGGGTTTACATAAGAAATTGCAAGCAAATAATAAAAAATTTAAAGAAATTGCTCAATTTATAGGGGGTTTATAAAGAAATTCAAGGGGATTTACATAATAAATTGCAAAAAATTTGGGCCGGAGCCCGGGCTTGCCGGGCCTTAGAACCGCCCCTGCCCGTACAAATATATGCAGTAGGGCTTACATTTGCTAAAACATCAACAATAAAATTCTTTACTTGTCAAAAAAAAAAACAATAAAATTCTTTAAATGTTGTCAACAAAGGTTGGATATAGTTGAAGAGTTTAGACTCTCATAACTTGACGAACCAATGTTTAAATTTCGGTTGAGAGATAAATTCACATTTAATGTTTGATTAGCTTCAAATAAGACCTCTAGTGTAATTTCCCTAATATTTAAGGATATGATCGATCTTGTTTAAAGAAAATTATTTTTTTAAGAGACGGATTGGTATTTCATAACTACTATACCGAAGAATGTTAACTTATTTTCTACTTTAGGATTTAATTGCAATTTTAAATAGGCATTTATAAGTTGAATATTTTTGAAACATACATTTAGTTCTTATTCTAATCATACACACTAAACATGTTTATAAGGTTTGAGCTTAGTGGTAAGAGTTTAAACATATATAATTAGAACAAAAAAAAATCTTCTAAAAACTTATTTATTATGTGTTTATCATTGTTTGTCTTATTTTCTATGTTTTGTTGGTATATCAAGTGTGAGTAAATGTCCTACAACAGATGGAAAAATGAATCTTAAATACTTTATAAATGAGAGTACCTGTAAACCTAATGTCTCAAGGTTTTAGGTTAAAGTGTGGTCTCTCTCACTTGTATGATTGTTCAAGGCCTTTGGTTTGACATGAATGTATATAACACTAGTATTTCCACCCGTGCAACGCACGGGCGAACAAAGATTTTTTATGGCATTAACAAATTATTACTCTGAACGTACCACCAAAATAAAAACATATAATGCACTCGTTAGACAAATCAGATTATGTTGTCATCATCAAAATAAAAGATGTCATCATTTGACATATAGTTCAATTTAATTTAAAGCAATTACATAACCCTGACCAATAATGATTAATGACTACATACATTATAAGTGACACAAAAAAGTAGTCGAAACTTGGAAGAGCAATTAATCAAAAAAAAAATCCTTCTTGAAGATAGATGCATCATCGTTTGATAGCTCGAAAGTAATCTACAAAATAAAACAAAGGTTTTTGCGTGTGATTAATGTATATTGGATAAATAGTAACATAAACTAAATACCTATAGCCCCATGTTTGAAGAATATGAAATTTTGGACTTAAATCACATACTTATAGCCTCCCATATTTAGAGAAATATAAAATTTCGAACTACCATCAAATACTTATAGCCCCCCATGTATAGGAAATATTGATTTGTTTGAGGTTAGCATTGAATATGTTTAGAGAATATTCGATATGATTTGTGTCACATACAGAGAGAGAAGAAGAAGAAAGAAAGAGTGAGAGATTGAAAGTGTAAATATTTGAATTTTGAGTTCGAATTGTGGGTGAAGTTTGTCATGTAATTTAATTGAATTTTGAACTAAAGGCATGTTTACAACTACTATCTTTTTGGATTAATGGACTAAAAAATAAGGAGTAGGAGCAAAATATTGCTTTGTCTTATAAAACTTTAGTCTTAAATCAAATACCTATATCCCGTGTTTAAAGATGTGTTTGACTAATTCTTATAGAATGTATTGTAGATTATCTATATATCCCCGTGTTTAAAGAATAATAATGTTTGACTAATTCTTATAGAATGTATTGTAGATTATCTATATATCCCCGTGTTTAAAGAATAATAATGTGTTTGACTAATTCTTATAAAATGCATTGTAGATTATTGGAACAATTTTAAATTGTTATCGGTTAGTTTTTGAAATATGGTCCAATTTCATTAAAAAGAAAGTAGTGAAAAATTTTAAATTTTCAAATTGTGTGTATGTAGCAGTCTGAACATTTGTAATTGTGATTGCACAGTGATTTCATATACAATAACCTTTCATTTACCTTGCTTCAAAAAAAAAAACTTTTCATTTACCCTTTGTATTACAGTTATTATATAATACCAATAAGTACAATGTGAAAAATGAGCAAAACAAAAAGTAGAAATTAACAGTGTAATGAATCACTTAATAATAATAGTTAAATAAATAAACAAAACACTTCAATTGATGTTTGGTTTGATTATGACATAGCCATATGCATCAATTTTATTGAAAATAAATTTGCGGGTAACTGCCCCTCAACAAAAAAAAAACTTTGAATGTGATAAAAAAAATGTACTCATCCAAAATATCTTTGTGACGGTTCAATTTCTGTTGAGAACATGGAACATGAAATTAAAGTCATACAATTCAACAAAGACATTTTTTGTCACTTGGTAAAAATCAGAACATGAAATTTCAGAATTTGACAAAAATCTTAGACTAACATACTTAAACCCCAATATTAATGCTCCTTTCAGCTCCTTCCAAATTGAATGCTCCTGCCAACGACCTGAAAATTATAGTAGAACGAATAAGTGATCCTCAATAATAGGTCTTCAAAATCAATGCATATAGTCCTCAACATATGAAACTAAAATTACCTCAGAATCTGAAGAATAACATTGCAAACCTGATCCAAGCAGGCCTTCCTGATTCACAGGATTTAAGCTCTAGATATGCTACAGAGAAAGAAAAAGAAATCACCGAGTGTCTCACACATATCTAATAAACCAAAGTGTCAAAGAGATGGTGAACCTACATCCTTGAAGCATAATTAGTTGGGCAAAAGTTGGTGAGAAACCAATGTCATTGCTTTCCTGTCACAAAATTAGTTGGCTAAAGCTTACGCATCACAACCAATATAAAATGCATCAACAATCTCACAACTAACCTGTTTTGGACAAAAACAATTTCAATGTTATTTAAAACCTTCAAACAGTTTCCACTATTAAGCACCTGAACATATACATAGCAAGTTTTAATAATGAACATATACAGAGCAGCTTTTGACAACAACAAAGAATGGTTCTATAAATTGAACACGAACATGGATCAAGAATCAAAAAACGAAAAAATGGATTTGGAATTTTTACCTCCGCCGCATGTTGGGATAGCTTCCTCATTCATTCCCGTCGCTACGTTTGTCTACCTGTATAAGAACACCAATATATAAAAAACAAAGAAAACATAAAGGTATTGATTAACAGAGAGCAAAACGTGACAGAAGAAAAAATTGAGGGAGAGAAACGTTTACCGTTGGAACACGATGGAAAATTTCTATATGATATTTCTATATGATAATCAATACCTAAAGTTTTATGAGATATTCTATATGATAATTTCTTAGAAAAGCAAAAGGGGTAAATTTTGAGTTTCAAAATTCAAATCATCTAACCAATGCAGTCTAGATGAAGTGAGTTATGTCCCTATCCTGATTTAATCTGCAGAAAAATGATGAAAAAATTCATTGAAACTGGTGGCATTCTACAAAAGTTTGTCAGTATTGTTTTGGCATGTATTGTGTGTTGGTTGACTTTAAAAGTTCTAATTTCTCATGATTTAGCAACAAAAGCTAGCTTCTTCTAATACAACTGATTTGAAATTAACAACTTAAGTGTTCGTGGCATAAAATGTGCAGATCAAAAGAAACTATATCGTATAACACAATGTCAAATATGATTGCAAGTTCTTTTTAAACTATTAAAAAGAATTATAAGAAAATATATTCATAATAAGTCCATCTTGTATCTTATCATTCAGTTAGTTCTATTTTCATCAATTACCACACTTCAATTATGAATAATTAGTAATCAGTAACTACACTACACTTGATTAGAAGATATTCTTTATGGTAAATTCATCAAACAAACAAACAAATCTTTTAAGTTCACTCTAATCAATAATAGTGGCATGAGCTAATCAAAACAAAAACACATTAAAATGGCCATATTCAATATTTTTCTTGTCTTCCTATTAATATTGAGTTCCAAACAAAAACACACTGTTTTTTTAAGTTCACTCCCTTTCAATATTTTTTTCTCTTCCTATTAATATTGAGATTTCAGAACTAATTGCTACTTCATATTCATCCCTACTCCCTAAAATGAAGCTAAAAGACTACTTCAATTTTTCTTTTTAGTATTCAGTCTTTGATATAGAGAACAGGAAAGATATATAATTATAAGACTCACTATTAAATCAGTTTTGCAAAAACACTTTGATCTTATGGCTTATACCAACAAAAGAAACCTTTTAACCATCTCAAGAAATAGCATACCAAATTCTTTCTCCTCCTCAAAAGTAAAAACTAAAAGGAAAACAGAAGCAATCCTTTTTTATATAGTTCTAAATTGACAAAACACCCAGAATTGTTTGTTTAAATAATTCAAGACTTCAACAAAATCAAATAAACACTTAAAAAGGATGTTGGCTTCTGACATACTCTTAAAAATTTCAACCCAATACAGATAGTGAAACCTGGAACCTTACGAATAAAAAAAACCAGCCATTCAAATATATCAAATATTCATAAGAGATATAACAGGACAGAGTGAAACCTGAAACTGTTGAGATGTGAGATTCTGAAATTACATCCACATTTGTCTTCTGCAAAAATCAAAACACAAATTGTTTTATATCAATACTAAAACTAACAATATCATTCATTTTCTTATTTAGACGTATTCTCAAACACCTTGAGTGCTCAATTTCACAAAAAAAAAAAATTCAAATTCAGAACAATGTAAAAATAAAACAAATTCAATAAAATTAAAATTTTTGACTTCATTAGATCACAA
Source organism: Medicago sativa (assembly GCF_051527215.1). Lineage (NCBI taxonomy): Eukaryota > Viridiplantae > Streptophyta > Magnoliopsida > Fabales > Fabaceae > Medicago > Medicago sativa. The sequence goes on from NC_140752.1 coordinate 60,344,271, forward strand.
TAACTCAAACAAAAACCATTTCTTTAACAAAAGTCATAAACAAAAAGAAACATAAGTTGGACAAAAGAATAGACCACACCAATTTGAATAACATGAACAAAAGAAACAGAAACATGTGGCCAAATTCATGAAGAAGTTGGACATATTTAACTTATATTTTCTCTACAAATTCATACAAACATAAAGATAAAATCTAACAATGTAAATTTGAGTTCTTAATTCTCTTGGCCTTACCAATCAAACTAAAGCTCTCCTAAAACAAACCTTGAAATCCAGCTTCTGTCTTTTGGCCTTATTCACCTCAATCAAGAAATTTGCCTGCTCATTAAGCAAGCAATTACAATTCATTATCAGTGCATCCAGAAAATGTCACCACTACTATAATTTCTACCAAAACAACAACCAACAAAACTATAGTAGCATTTAGTTTTATTACTCCAAAAAAATCATAAAAGTTACCTTAATAGCATGAAATCCTCATGCAGATTATTGTTGTCCTGGAAAATGATTCTTAGAAAGGGGTTGATTCACAAAGCATAAGAACCAAATGGATAGGGAAATTTTTAGGTCATATACACAATATGACAGCAAAATATATCATTAAGAGACATCAAATTAAGGTTATGAGAATCAAATTAAGGTTATGATCAACTTTCTCATATATAATCCAAAACCCCAAATCAGTCCCTATTATAAACTCAATCCTATGTAACCCAAACCCCAAATCAGTCCCAATTATCATGTAACAAAACATAGTAGCATAAGCATACATGATGACAAAGTCACAAAGAATTGTTTCCATTTCAATAAAGCTAATTCATATGGTCATCAATATATCTATTTTCATAAAACCTATAAAACAAATTAGAGAACAACCTACCTCATTTCATCATTGACTTGAAATCATTTTTGTCAAAACCATCTTCATCATCTTTCTCTCCTAATAAACCAAAAAAACAAATAGTTCAATCAATCAAATTAAAATAGGTAGATAAAAACTCATTGTAATTTAAAAAACAAAAACAATAATCAATTAAAATTTTGCAGTTCGAATAGAAAACTAAATCTGGCATTGTTACATGTCATACCTATTTCTTCAATTTCATCAGTAGCAATTTTTGACTACACATGCAAATAAAAACATGATGTGAGTAGTTTTCCAGATAAATAGAATTTAACTTATAATTTTTTTTTGTCAAATTTCAAAACATAATGGATCTAATGAAATCTGAAAATAAAAATGGATGAATCATTACCTCTGTCATGGAAGTGTGCATTGCTGTCTCATTCTGTAAATTTATGGGAAACAATATCATACATCAGTTAGCAACATATTCAAAATTCAAACTGCAAAACCAAACAATATCAATACTCAGAGATGAATAATATGATAATTAAATAAAAAATGAAAACAAATTTCATCACAGAGATGGGTATTTTCGGATCTGATAAAAAAACAGGTTAAGGTTTTGAAATTCAAATATCAACTTGCTTATTCTTCTTCTTTGATTTCTTCTTGAAAGAAGCTGTACACAAACAAATTAACTCAAAACATCATAAACTAAATGCGAAAAAGGAAGAAGAATAACTATCGATTAAAATCCAAATAAAAAATTGATAGTTGCGAAATTAATAGAACATCTAAAATCATAAATGAAAATCCAGAGAATAATGCAGGAGTGTACGTGGTACCTTATAGACCCAGTTCTGTTGAAGGCAGGCAGAGAAAGAACTATCTATTTGATGTCTCGTTTTCGAACTGTACCAAAAACAAACCAGAGAGTGAGAGTAGTTCTATAATCTTAACATAACATTAGAACAGGAATAGAAAAAACGAAAAAAGGATTTGGAACTCTTACTTCCGCCGCCTGTTATATTGCTTCGTCATTCTTTCCCGGCACGGCCGCGGCGAATTCCGGTACGGTGGTCGACGGTGCTGTTGTTCCGATCAAGGAATAAATGAGTGGGTTTTGTAAAGGATGAGGAGAGGAAGATGATGGTGGTTTTATTTTTTTGTGAGGCGGCCGGAGTTGACCGGAAATGAAGAAAGATGGTAGAGGGAAAAGGGTTTCATGGAGGGAGGGTGAGAGAAACGTGAGTGAGTGTGAGGAAGAAAGAGAAAGTTATGTTGAGTTTGTGTGTGAGATAGAAAGTGAGGAAAAAAAGGAAAGAAGTTTAGAGTGGATGAGAGATAAAGGATATAGAAACTAATGTTTGTTGGGATAAGAGAAAAAGTAGGAGGGAAAGAATGATTTGAAAAATTTTGAAATTTGAATTTTAAATTGGAGAGGGAAAATGTATAATAATGATATTTTATTGTTTGTATTGTGTAAATGCTTAAAATGGCAAAAGTAAAATTATTTTTTAATGATGATGTGACATGTAGTGGATTGAGAATGTGACACATTGGATTGATGCAAAAATTTTTGCTATTTGTTGCTTGACATTTGTATATTATTAAGATGTAGAAACTGAAAGGGATGCACATAAGATGTGGAATAACTTACAAGAGTTGTATGAACCGAAGAACGTGAAAAATAAATTATTTTTTTATTTATTTGAAAGTTACTACCTCCGTCCCGGTATAATTGACCTACTTTGGTTTTTCACACAGATTAAGAAAAGTGTATAAATAAAGGGGAAAGTGGAATATATTGTATTGGGAATGATAAAAGTAGTATTATTTAGTGTTATATTGTATTGGGAATGATGAAAGTTGTATTGAAAATTGAAATGGGTCAGTTATTTTGGGACACTTTTTTTTAGAAAATGAATCAGTTATTCCGGGATGGAGGGAGTAGTTAACATGAAATACAAAGATTGTGGGTCAATGGCAGAGCATATGAGTGTGTTTCAGAACACTGTGAATCAACTGACATCTCTTGATATGAAATTGGATAATGAATTAAAAACGTTATTATTACTTACTTTCTTGCCTGATAACTAGGAAGTTCTTGTTTTTACACTTACTAATTCAGCACCAAATGGGGGTAATGTCAGTAGGTAAAGAGAACATGCTAAATGGAGAGACTAGAAGAAAAGAGTGTGGTTTGATTGTTACTTCTTTCTTCTTTTTTATTTTTTGTCAAGAGTTTGATTGTTACTTCTACTTGGTCAAAAGCTCTAGTTACATTACATAATCACGGGAGAGAAGCCAAATTAGGAATTTTCATAAGTGCGACGAGTCTGAGAATCGCAAAAAGTCTCGAATTAGAAAAAGAAAAAAAAGGCGAAAAGGATTAAAAGTAAAAGAATTATGTGGCATGTATTTTTAGTACTTGGCTAAGCCCGTGTTGCTATGCGAGAATGAAAAGAGATTATTAAATGGTTTTTACTTTACCCACCTGATGCGTTTCTCACGCATTATATTTTTTTCTTCCCAAAATACATTTTGTTTGGATTATAGAATCTGAACCATATTTCAGATTTTATAATCCGAACAATGTGAAAATTGAAGGTAAGACTAGAACTATAGTGATGTTTGTACAATGCTTGTAAATATATGATTCGACACCTATAATTTGAACACCTTTTGGATAATATAATCTAAAATCCGTCAAACCCCCCAACATACCATTTTATAGGCAAATCATAGTATTTAAATTGACACATTTCATATTATAAATCTGAAGTGTGTCAACAAAGGAACATAATAATCACAAAATTTGTGTTGTTTAGCTGACACCTTTATTTATTTATTTTGGCAAAATGACGACTCCGGATTGATTTGAACATGCATACAAGCAAATTATAATAATAAAAAAAAAAACTTAAACCATATGAAACAACTCAAATGAAACATAGATTAAACAGAGTAGTACCAATATCCATAGATTACGTCTAAATTTACAAACACAATTTCAAAACAAAAATTGTTCAAATTCTACATTAACAACATAAAAGTACTTGGTAGCCCTACCACCCCTACCATGCCTACGATGATAAATCTTCCCTTCTTGAACCTCTTGCAGAATCACATTCAAACTCTCCCAAGTTGCACTCCTCTGCTCCCCACACCATCGCCCATGATGCCTAAGACATGGTCTCAGATGCACCCTAATCGTCCGATCATGAACACCTCTAAAATTTCTCAAAGAGCTTCATTATCATTTGTCAGCATAAATCCATAATAGTATAAAATACACTTCCCTCATACCCAGTAACATGAAAACCTTTTAGCACTTGTCAATAAAATATGATACGTTAATTATTAAAAATCACACAAAACCAAATTTGACGTCCCAAACATGAAATTTTCATGATGAAATCGATATTATATTATAAAATCTAAATACAAATTCATGTTAGCTTCAATCTGAAACACCAAAAAGTAGATATTTGGTCTCTAGGAAAGAGTAGATATTCTATGTTTTACATATTCCCTCCGTGATTTACGTTTTACTTCTAAGTTTTGTATTTTGGCTAATGAAATGTTCGGGGTGAAAATGAAAGCGTTGAGTTAGGGGTGTGAAAATGAATTGTTATTGGGTTGTAAAAAAAATGGTGAAACGGTTGATGGCTTGAATTCTAGTAAATCTTCAGGCCCTCTTTGCACTTGTTGCTATATATACCCCATTTTACCCAAATAATGCTACATACGCCCCCTCCATAAAATTATTTACGGGCGCCCTACGGCCATGGACCCTAGGCCGTCGCACCCCAAGCCTATGCTTAGGGCCTGCCCTGATACTAGTTAAGCTGATATGACAAACTCCCACAAAATGGTATACACTTATCTACCATCACAATACAACTTTCAATAAAAGTAGAGGAAAACTGGGACACCAAGGAAAAAACAAATTATGGGAGAAAAAGGGTATAATGACAGTGTGCGAGAGAAGAAAAACCTTGGTGTTGGGAAGTGGGAATAGATGCGGAAATTACACACACGCATGTCTTAGAAAGATAAATGAATGACAATTTTAAAAGAAAACAAGATATCAACCATCGATTCATATCTAATGGTTAACATTTAAAGCTCTCACCCCTCACAATAACACTTCTGCATAGAGAATGGCATACAAGTATTAAACATATTGTCTAAAATAAACTTAAATAATGTCCTATTTGTTATTTTAGTTTCAATTATATATGATATCATGTCTTAATATTAGCTACGTCATATTTATCATATATTGATTTAAGAGTTATGTGGTGACATCAATCAAAGTCCAACTCTTTCTATACTTTCATCAAAAAGTCATTCATCATAAGACGTAGGTAGTGTTATTCTTTAGATCATATTAAAGTGTCATACACATATAGATATTGTTCATTTAAAAATAATTATTCAATTATGTACCAGTATATAGCTAGGTCTTTTATATTATTTTGATTTTCAATGTGCAAAAAAATAAATAATGATGACGTTAAATTTGTAGTTGCCGCAAGCATCAAATTTTTTCTAAGAAATGAAAAAAATGTCTAATGATGATAGAAAGAACATATATAAGACTCTATTGGAAAAACATGTTGGAGTCAAAAAAAAATTTTAAAAAAAAGGATGACTAAAGAATTGAAATCACAATTATTAGTTTCTATAAGTATTGTTCAACACTTCAACATATGTGAAAATAATGGGGAAATGATTGTATATATGTTAATATGTCTCATAAAATGTCAAAAATTTATGTTCACAAAAGAATTGAACTTGGTTTAGATCAAAATCGTGAAATTTCATTGTCTCAAAATACAACTATTAGATCCCTCTTTTGTCCATTAAACACGAGTATATTGCATATGCGTCTTATACAATCGAAAACACTTAAAATAATCTTTAAAGAAAGATACTAAAGAGCCAAATTGAAAATTTGTATGTTAATACTTGGTAGGATTAGCTTTCTGCATGACCCTTTTCTTTTTTTTATGCACACCATTATTCATAACAATGAAAATTGATTTTATATGACAAAGAAGATCGAGAATAACTACTTGCTACAAGATGAGGAATATCCGATAAGCACGTGTAGAAACAAATAATTCATCGGTAAAGTCATATTTTTAATTGCAAAAGCTAGTCCAAAGTTTGATATGCAACCAAAAAAAGTCTTCTTTAAAAAAATTGGTGTATTTCTCTTCATTACATAAGACCCACCTGAAAGGGATAACATGGGTAAAAACATAGAAATATTAGAAACCAAACTCATTACTTTCACGAACAATCAACTTTTAAATACATATTTGTTTGATGAAGTCTTACTTGCCATCAAGTCACAATGATCAAGCGACGATATATGCTTTTAAATGTTTGTTCAACGAGAAATGCAAAAATATAAATTGATTATCATGATCTTGATTTCCTACAAATGTTAATTAACAAAAAAAATATGAATTACACTAGTAATGATTGTGTGTTTTCGTCAATTTGTTTATTTGAATATTATAATATTTTTTGTGATAACTTAGGGCAAATCGTGTTTTTCGTTTCTTTGGTCGTCGTAGTAACATTGTTGTTTTATATATGTCAACCACCATACTCTCTATATTTAAATGTTTTTATCTCAGTTTTTTAGTGCAATTCTATCATTGCAATATAAGCAACCGCCTAATTTAATTGATGATTGTATCACCCTTGAATTTTGATACTAGTTAAGTTGATACGACAAACTTCCACAAAATTATGTACACTTATCCAAAACTACACAAAGTAGTGGGGTGATAGTTTTTAAAAACGATTTTTTACAACCCACCCATATATACATTTGAAAATATCTAAAACTGAAAGATAATATTATTCATTGTTGTTAAAAACAATGTACGGGTACGTACAAAACACAAAATCTAACATACCAAAAATATTCGTACCCACCAAACTAGTTAAATATACCTCCCATCACAAAATTGTTATTGGTTTTTCTATACACTAACTCCTAGTCCAATACGTAACTATAGCAATAGCCCAATACACCATTGCGGCGATGAGAAACCTAAACAAGAATGACATAGGTAGTATAGGTTTGACAACTTCTCAGAAGGAATGAGAATATAATATGTAAAAATTAAAAAACTTTTATAGTAGATGAAAAATATCAAAAGAATTTATTAATTCGATGATATTAACTATCAAAATCAAAACATGAAGAGGAAACAACATTATATCAGTAAGAAAAAGGAAAAAAAATTATATGTAGTTTTTGGCTATTGTACGCGACGTTCCCATTTTTCTTTTCACGTGATTTATATATATGTTGTTAGCTAATTAGGTTATTAGACATATATAATAATGGTAAGACTCAACTTGTATTTGAATTGGATATATACATATATGCTAAGCCCCACCTCCTAACTTACATTCTTCAATTTTATTTTTAAACAATTCTAGCTTTAATTTTCCTTAAAGAAATTAAGTTAACCGATACTTAAATAAATTATTAAAGCAAACACATAAATGAAAACACAGAGAAATCTATCACATAACAATCAACACATTTATAATAATACTTTATCACAATATCAAAAAGATATACTTGAAATTTAGGATGTTACAAAAGAGTGAAAAACTTTTTGCTGTGAATAGATGCAAAAATCAAACGCTTGTTGGAGAAAGATGCATGAATTGCAGTTTTAAAAGAAAACAATATCTCAACTGTTCATTTATATCTAATATATTGGTTAATTATCATTTAAAGCTCTCGTCTCTCACAATAACACCTTCTCTCATTTGATACACACACAAATTTGCTAGAATACACCCATTAATTTTTATAAACGAATATTTTAGCGTCATGTTAATAAAAGTTCAAATCCTCATTATTTCAAAAAGTAAAAGTTCATATTGTTAAAAAAAAAGTTCATATCCTCGTAATTCTTCAACAAACTTATTTTCTTATGACTTAATTAGACAATAATTTCTCTGTGGAAAATGACATACAAATAGAAGACATATTGTCTGAAACATATTTAAATAATGATATATGTTCATTATTTTAGTGTTTATTGTATATTATATCATTACTCAAGATTAATTACGTAATTATCTATCATATTTTAAGAGTTTCATAGTGACATCAATTAAAATCCAACTCATTTTATATGCCAGAATTAATCCAAAAGTCATTTATCATATGACTCGGGTAAGTTGTAATCTTTTGACCATGTTAAAGTGTCACACACACATCTATATATATATATATATATATATATATATATATATATATATATATATATATCATGCATTCAAAAATAGTTATATCATTATGTACCATTATATAACTAGGTCTTTTATATTATTTTGACTTTCAATATGCAGAAAAATGCTACCAATAACATGATAAATTTGTAATTGTTGCAAGCACCAACAAATTTTCTTAGAAATAAAAATATGTCTAATGAAGATAAAGTGGTCATATGCAAGACTCTATTTGGAAAATATGTTGGAGTTAAATTGAAAAAAGAGTAGATTAAATAATTGGAATCACAATTATTAGTTTCCACACATATTGTTCAACACTTCAACACATATGAAAACAAAGTGGAAATGATTGTGTGTGTATGCTAATATATCTCATAAAATGACAAAAGTGTATGGTCACAAAAGAATCGAACTTATTTTGATCAAAATCATGATACTTCTATCTCAAAAAACAACTATTAGATATCTCTTTTGTGCATTGAACATGAGTACAACAATATAATATGTGTCTTATACAACATACAGAGACTCGAAGACATTCAAATGCGATCAAACGTTCTTTAAAGAAAGATAGCAAAGAGTCAAATTGCAATTTTGTACGTTAGTGCATGATCCAATTTTTTCATGGATGTACAACATTATTCATATAGATTTGAAGTAATTTTATTTGACAAAGAAGATTAAGAATGACTACTTGCTACAAGATGAGGAAAAACCAAAACCAACTTGTAGAGGCAAACATTTCATCGACAAAGTCATGTTTTTAATTGAAAAAGCTAGCTGTCCAAAGTTTTGGTATGCAACAAATTGAAGTCTTCTTAGAAAAAAATCGATGCATTTCTCTTCGTCACAAAAGACCTACCTGAAAGGACTAGTATTAATAGAAATATAGGAACATCAGAAACCAAACCCATTACTTTCACGAACAAACAACTTATGAATACATATTTGCTTGATGAAGTTTTACATGCCATCATGTAATAATGACTAAGTAAGGATATATGTTTTTTAAATATTTATTCAACGAGACAATGCAAACATATACATTTATTGCGACAATCTTGAACTTTTTGACTAACTTCACAAGTTGGATATATTTTTTCAACGTGTCAATCACCATACTCTACGTATTTAAATATTTCATATCTTGAATTTTTTAATGCAATTCAATCATTGCAATTTAAGAAACCAACTAAATCAGTTGATGATCGTAATACACCATAATACTAGTTAAACTCATACGACAAACTTCCACACAATAGTAGACTTCTCCAAATTAAGATGAATGAAATAAATGAAATAAGATTTTTCAAAAACCATTTCTACATCTAAATGTACTCCTTAAAAGAATAAAAAACCAACGCCTCTTGCTATAAAAAATGCTTGAATTATAGAACACAAACCCAACTCAAATCATTGAAAATCCATCATAGAAGGCCCATGATAGAAAACCCGTCACTACACCTCCCATCAAATCGACATGAAAATTGCTGTTTCCACATTAAAGGAGTCTAGGAAACACCACAAAAATACTAAAATAACCTCATCAACAGTTAACTGCCAATTGATTTTAACTGCCGATTGATTTTAACCGAAGGTAGTTAACTGCCGATTACAATTGAGGTTAAATTTACCATTTTATAGTGTTTCTTAGCTTTATGCAAAGTGGAAACAGTAATTTTCAACCGACATTACAAAATTATTGACTTTTCCACCCACAAACTCCTAGTCCAATACGTAACCACAACAAAAGCCCAATACAAACAACTTTAACCAAACTTCACTTTTTCTCATTCTCTCTCCATATATATATTCCATACCAAACTTCACCACTCATACTCCATCTTCCTCTTTCAAACCACAACCCTAATCTCAACCCTTCGTTCGGCTCCATCTTTTCATCGGAACCGACTTAGGCCAGATCTATCTTCTCTCTCACTCTTTTCCTCCCTTAGGGTTTGTGTTTGAATTTCGAAGATGGTTTCCGACGCTAGCAAGAAGAAAGCTGCTCAGAAGAAAGCCGCCGCCGCCGCTAAACGTGGTGGTAAGGCCGCAGCCGCTGCTTCTTCCAAAGCAGCTGATAAGGTCGCTGATAAAATCAGTGATATGAAGATTTCGGATCGGACTTGTACTGGTGTTCTTTGTTCTCATCCTCTCTCTAGAGATATTCGGGTTAGTAACAAAATTCAATTTCTTAGTAATTATCGTTTTATTTTTATTATTATTATTATTATTATTATTATTATTTTGTTTATAATCGTTGCTCTGTAGTGAATAATTTATTTGAGCATGTTGTTTAAATCTGAAGTTAATGGTGATTATGTATTGGATTAGATTAGTTTTAATTATAATTTAGTTTGAGTTAGTTATTAGTTATAAATCATTGTAAAATTGTATTGTTTAGCATCGTTTTTCAGTCAAATTAATATTTTGATCAATATGCAGATTTATATGTATAAATTTGGTTTCCAACTTTATAGATCTTAATCATTTTGATTGATGGATTTGTAATATAAGTTGATATATGATTGAATCGGTGGCCTTTGATGATGACGAAATTATAACGAAACCCAAAAGCTTAAGTTTTTTGCTACTGGTTAAATAAGTTGTCAAAGAGCATAATTTTCAGCTTAATGATTTGCCCTTTTGGCCAATTAAGAAAATTTCTACCTTGGTTTTGCGCGGTTCAACCTAAGAAGAAAGAACTCAAGTGTGATAAGTATGTGATTTTTTTTTTTTGGAAATGTTTAGTATTTAGCGGTTTAGTGAGTCTTGCTTCTGGCTTAATGTTGCTGGTTTGGTGAGTCTTACTTTTAGTTTATTGTTGTTAGCATGGGTGCATGTGTTTGAGCGTCTAGCCGAGCTGATGGGTACGTAGCATGGGAATTCTACCATGTTGTGAATGTAACCATTACTCGCCTATTCCAATTTTTTGGAGGTAGGTTGTATCATGCAGTAAACGACAATTATGGCGTATTGATTATAACTAATTGTTGTTAATTCTAAAAATGATTTTGTATTAATTCGTTTTGATGTTTTTATTGCAGATAGAGTCTTTATCGGTTACTTTTCATGGACATGATCTCATTGTTGATTCTGAATTGGAGTTAAATTATGGAAGGTTCGTTGTCGTTACTGAATAAAGTCTATGTCGTTACCGAGTACAGCCAAATTTTATTATGTACTTTTATTTAAACCTGGAACTCTTACCAATGATTGCGATTTGCTTTGATTTTCTTCCAGACGTTATGGTTTACTTGGATTAAATGGTTGTGGAAAGTCTACCCTGCTTACTGCAATAGGAATGCGGGAACTTCCGATTCCTGAGCACATGGATATTCATCACCTTAGCAGGGAAATTGAAGCCTCTGACATGTCTGCATTGGAAGCTGTCATAACCTGTGATGAAGAAAGGTTGCAATTGGAGAAAGAAGCTGAAACTTTGGCTGCTCAGGTTTGTTTAAGTAATAAAACATGTGTTTTTTAGCAGTTTATTTATTTATTTTTATGGTTTGCTAACTTTGAATAAATTTGGTTACAGGATGATGGAGGTGGTGAAGCCCTTGAACGTATTTATGAACGTTTGGACGCCCTAGATGCATCAACCGCAGAAAAGCGTGCTGCTGAAATCTTAGATGGTCTTGGTTTTGACAAGCAGATGCAGGCAAAGAAGACTCGTGATTTTTCTGGAGGATGGAGAATGAGAATTTCATTAGCACGAGCTTTATTTATGAACCCCACCATTCTTCTACTTGATGAACCAACTAATCATCTTGGTAACTTCTCTTCCCTGGAAAGAACTCCTCTTGTTTGTCTGAAATTTATTCATCACCTTGTCCTGTTTTTTGGGCACACATTAGTTTTGGTAGTTTTCTTTGTTGTATCACAGTATCGAAACGAACTGTGTATGCTTTTAGTTGAATTTTAATTACTAAGAGCTCGTTATAGTTTTTTTGCTTTTCATGTTTATGCTTTTGGTAGTTTTTTTTGCTCCTAGTCTTTTTTCTTTGTTTATGCTTGTCATGTTTATGCTTTTAAATGTTTTCATCCATTTGTTACTCTGTTTTTTACTGAGAATCTGAAAAAAAACAAGAAATTGTTTTAAATGAAAGCTGTTTTGAGTAGCTTCTCTAGAACATCATTTTTTGCATAACTATTTTTTTAATGATTTGAGTTATGGTACTAACACAACAGTTTTTGTTTTTTAGTAAAATATCTAAAACTGATTGAATATCAAAGACACCTTTTTTATAATCTGTTACAAATGGCCCTAAATCCTTTTGAACAAAATATTTTGCCATTACTTTGAATAATTTAGTGGGTGCTTCATATCGACATGTTTGATGCTATTATTAATGCCAGACACAATCATTTGCATGTAGTCATTGTATATATGCTTTATTATGTCTTGTTTTGTGAACATGTAGTCATTGTATATGCTTTAACTATGTTTTTTTTTGGTGAAGATGTAGTCATTGTCTCTATGCTTTACTATGTCTTTTTTGGTGAAATATGCTTTATTATTTTTTGTTATATCATTTATGACATTTCTTTATCTTCCCCTTTTATGTCTGTATTATGCACTATCATTTTATTTTATGCGGGGGCATGTTTCTTCTAGCACAATGATGCAATATTTCCATGACTGGTTGGGGATGTTTCTTGTTTCACTTTCAAATTTCTTATGTTTTAAGTTGACTTTTGCAGTTTGTTCTATCATCATCATTATTTCTCTTGTCGACATCTCTCAGATTATCCTATACATTTATCAACTAACTATTGTTTGTTTACAGATTTGGAAGCTTGTGTGTGGCTCGAAGAGAGTTTGAAGAAGTTTGAACGTATTTTGGTTGTGATATCACATTCCCAGGATTTCCTTAATGGTGTCTGCACAAATATTATCCACATGCAAAGTAAGAAGCTGAAGATTTACACTGGCAACTATGATCAATATGTTCAGACTCGTGGTGACTTGGAAGAGAACCAGATGAAGCAGTACAAGTGGGAACAGGAGCAGATTGCCAACATGAAGGAATATATTGCTCGATTTGGTCATGGTTCAGCAAAACTAGCTCGCCAGGCACAGAGCAAGGAAAAAACACTAGCAAAAATGGAACGAGGTGGACTCACAGAGAAGGTAGTCAGAGATCAAGTTTTAGTATTCCGCTTCACTGATGTGGGAAAACTCCCCCCTCCTGTTCTCCAGTTTTCTGAAGTAAGTTTTGGTTACACTCCTGAGAATCTCATCTACAAAAACATCGACTTTGGGGTTGACTTAGACTCTAGGATTGCTCTGGTTGGACCAAATGGTGCTGGAAAGAGTACACTGCTGAAGCTAATGACAGGTGATTTGTTTCCTAGTGATGGCATGGTCAAGCGTCATAACCATCTTCGAATTGCTCAATATCATCAGCACTTGGCTGAGAAATTGGACTTGGATGTGCCTGCCCTTCAGTTTATGATGAGTGAATACCCTGGAAATGAGGAAGAGAAGATGAGGGCTGCTATTGGGAGGTTTGGACTGACAGGTAAAGCCCAGGTGATGCCTATGAAGAATTTGTCTGATGGGCAAAAGAGTCGAGTAATCTTTGCATGGTTAGCTTATAGACAGCCTCAATTGCTACTTCTGGATGAGCCAACTAATCATTTGGATATTGAGACAATTGACTCCTTGGCCGAGGCATTGAATGAGTGGGATGGCGGCATGGTGCTTGTTAGCCATGACTTTAGGCTCATTAATCAGGTGGCGCATGAGATATGGGTGTGTGCTGATCAGAAAGTGACCAAATGGGAGGGTGACATTATGGATTTCAAGAAGCATCTGAAAGCGAAGGCGGGGATATTGGACTGAAGCTGTTAGTGATGAGATATAGGGATAGAACTAGGCCAAACCACCACCCTTTGGAGACTTATGGCCTTGCTTACATCAGGTTTATCTAATAAATCAGGTTTGCTTCGATATTGGCTGTTACCATAATACTAGCTAAGAACTTCAGTACAACCAATATCTTGGTGGGTGCCTCCATTTTTTTCAATGGTGGTGATTGTTGAGTTCAATGGCAGAGTCGGAAGTGCTATCATTTTTGTTTGGATTGAGATAACTTGGTGGACTTAAAACATATATTTTTTTTTTTTACCGTTATTATTTGTTGTGCTTATTATTTAATTGCTTGGTTCTTGACCAGCAAGATGGATAATGGGACATCCTAAACTGAACCTTAAATGATGCTTATTCTATCAATTTGTTGTACCGACAATACTATATTTATGATATTAGTGACTAGTATTATTATCAGTTTCTTTTGGGACTTAATTATTAATCTAGATAAAATATGACCAATAGTACGGTCCCCTATCTATAGACAGAAAAATCAGTGTCTTTTGGGTATAGACACAAACAATGAATCAAGACCAACTGCAAAAAGCTGAACAACATTCCCTTTATTAGCAACGAATAGAAGTTTCTGAAGTGAGAAGATAGAGAAGAGAAATGTCCTCGTCAAGAGGCTGAAGAATATGCTTGGGGAATGCCTCAGCTGTGTTTTTTACTCAAAAGAATACCTAACCTTGTAGACTGGCCTTGTTTCTCTGTTGGCTTGTAGCCTTAATACGGTATCTGTTTAGAAAAAGAATGAGTGAACTTGGGAATCACGATATTACAAATGTGGAATCTCTAACATAATCCAATCAAGAGTTAGGTTCTGAGCCAATTGATTCTCTTGTATATCTTACCATGCGAATCTCTATGTAGACCATCGCAAGCAGAGTTTACCTAAAGCAGTACCAATGTGAGAATGATACAACAACAACCATACTGTTCTATCAAAGATCATATTTGGATCCGATTCATTGACCTCTAAATCTTTTCTAATGGTTTCTCTAATGGTTTTCTTAGGTCTTCCTCTCCCTCTTTTAACCTGACTCTCCTCCATTTGATATTCTCTTCTTACAACGGCATCTACGGGTCTTCTCTCTACATGTCTAAATAAGCATATTTTCTACCAACTTTTCTACTATAGGTGCTACCCCCACTCTCTCTCTAATGGTGTCATTCCTAATCCTATTCTGTCTAGTCTTACCACTCATCCAACGCAACATCCTCATCTCCGCTACGCTTACTTTACTCTCGTGTTGGCTCTTAACTGCCCAACACTCCGTACCATACAACATTGCCGGTCTGAATGTTGTCTGATAGAACTTTCCTTTCAGCTTAAGTGGTACTTTCTTATCGCACAAAACACCTGAGGCTCTTCTCCATTTCAACCACCCGGCTTGAATACGATGATGTACATCAGCTTCTATTTCTCCGTCATTTTGTACTATGGACCCAAGATATCTAAACCGTGTAACTTGGGGTATGATATGATCTCCAACTTTCACCTCCAAGGTAGACCCACTTCTCCTTTTGCTGAAGTTACATTCCATGTACTCCGTCTTGCTTCTACTCAGGCGGAAACCATACGCTTCTAAGGCTTGCCTCCAAGTCTCTAGCTTCCCGTTTAACTCCTCCCTCGACTCACCAAGCAAGACTACATCATCTGCAAAAAGCATACATCTCGGTGCTAACTCTTGGATGTGTTCCGTCAGCACATCCAAAACTAAAGTAAAAAAATAAGGACTTAGGGTTGACCCTTGGTGCAGTCCTATTGTTATGGGAAAATCTACGGTATCCCCATCCTGCGTCCTCACACTAGTCGAAGCCCCCTCATACATATCCTGGATAGCTCTTATATAGGCAATCCTCACCCCTTTCTTCTCCAGGGCTTTCCACAAAATCTCTCTAGGTACTCTATCATACGCCTTCTCCAAATCAATGAAAACTAAGTGTAAGTCTTTTTTATCCGTCCGGTATCACTCGATCACCAATGTGAGAATGATATGATGATTAATATTACTTATTAGGCTGGTTCATTCGATGAACAATGAACTGAACTTGATTTTGAAATATGGTAGAAAAGTTGTCTCAATCATAAAGGAA
The DNA here is from genome assembly GCF_051527215.1 of Medicago sativa. NCBI lineage: Eukaryota > Viridiplantae > Streptophyta > Magnoliopsida > Fabales > Fabaceae > Medicago > Medicago sativa. The sequence continues at coordinate 60,360,380 of NC_140752.1, forward strand.
TTTTTTTCTTCTCGGATCTCATAGAAAGCCACATCCATCCAATTATTTTCATCTCAACCAATATTAAGGTATTCCAATCAAGCTTATTATACTAACCCAAATCTTGTTTGCAATTTGACAAGAGTTAATTTCCACGAGGAGTAGGCTACTTCTAGACAGAGACTTCTGATGCTACAATAAATAAGCAGATTTCAAGGAGAAAAACTATCCGCAGCTAGGATGCTTCAGGCCAATTCCAATTAAAGTGGATGTTTTACAGGAAATTTAGTCCATGATTACATTTAAAAACTACACTAACAAAACACTGTCACCGATACTTTATCAAACTCACATTGATTCCAAATATGTTCTTAACTCACATGCTTGAATAAAATTGATTAGGTGATTAGTAAGCATGTCAATACGTGGGAATCATAATCTTCTAAAAAACGAGTATTAGAGCCATTTCTAACAACCAGATGTTTAGGCCTCACTTCATCCTTAGAATGCACATTAGCTCGCCAGCCAAGTACTAGGATAATTGGTCTCTGTGTTTCATTGTTAGGAACAAGGTTTAAGACACAAATACACAATAGAATTAGCCTTTAGGGTAGCACTAATAAATTAAGTTACATTTTCTTCTATTGCTATATAATCTTAGATAAAAAATCTCTCAATCTTTTCTTCAAAAAAAAAAAAAAACTCTCAATTTTTTAGTTACATCTCCAACTGATACATGGATCAAAGATGTTAATTAAAGAGGTGTGAGCGAGGGTGACCCTCGATGTAAAAGAAAGTGTAGTAGCAAACCTGAAAGCTTCATTTTCATTTTATCTAAGAGAAAAGCAAAAACCTGGTGAAATATCTCAATAAGTATAAATTTTTTACATAGAACTATTGATATTTCAACATCTGTATAAACAAATTTTCATTTCGAAAAAAATTGAATTTCTTAAAGATATTAGTTATAATACAATACAATTATAAGTTATAAATTATTTTAATCAATTTATCAAAGATATATTCAAATTATTTGTTTTATTATTTTTTTTAGATTTATTTTTTTGACAAATATTATTGTGGAAGATTTGCCCATTTTATTAAATCCACACTAATCCATAGAGTTTAAGTATAGCACAACGTGGAGAAACCGACACTACTAGAAAACAAATTTAAGGTTTAAGTTCAATTTCGATCTACTAATATTTTTTTTTTTTTCAAATTGGATCTACTAATTATTTTCATTCACAATTTTGAACACTCAAAAAATAAATTTAAGGTTTTTTTTGAGGAAAAAAAATAAATTTAAGAGGAAGTCTTACTAATTTTTTCCAAAGGTTTCGATCTACTAATTATTCCCTTTCACAATTTTGAACACTCATTTTTAAATACACAATTTAAGAGGAACTCTTACTTAGACATAAGCACAAATAATAATAAAAAAATAGGCATATTCACATAATAGAGAAAAATAAATGAAAGAATTTAGTCACATTATACAATTGTTTTCTCTTTTAATTTTTTCATTTATAAATGTGTCTAAATTTTTTTTATTTATATTTGTGACTCCTTTATTTATCAAATTATTACATGATTTTAATTAATCCATTAAAGTGACATCCAATATGTAACAATTATGTATTCAATAGTTCTACTACCACATGCATCAACATCTTCATGTCTGAACCATGTGTAACAGCCACATTAATACATACTAATGCCCACACCCTCCATCCCCACTTCAGGCAATTTGAGAAATAAAGAGGCAAGAGAAATCACATATTTAAAAGAAAAAGGACCAAAACTGCATTTAACTAGCAAGAGAAATTTAGAAAAGAAAAATATAAAACCCTTAAATAAATTTAACCACAAAACTAAGTGACAAAAGAAATATCGAGGAATTTATTTTCTCTAATTTATACAATTTGCTTTAACTTAAAATATCCACTAGGTCGTCTTTGGTAACATTTAAACATGACTTGATCAGAGCAATAGCTTCCTTCTTCCTGCAATTGCTGCACCAATAACATCTGAAGTTCATTAGGTCGACAAGGAACAGTTAGTGCACCATCTCCATTAAATCCATACTTTTCAGCTGCTTGTTCTAATAGCCTCACAAATATTGGATTTGTTAAACAACTCAATGGCACAATAAATCTCTTTGCTTCATCTTCATCCTTAGCAATCACAACAAAATGTCCTTTTTTCACATCCTTTGCCACATACCTTGATTTATAATCATTTCTTCCCATTAATAGGGTTTTTTGGAGTTTTTTGAAGACATTATTCTTGAGCTTCAAAATTCCACCTACAGCAACCATTTTGATTTCGAGTTTTTTTTTAAGATCTATATGAGTATAAATAGATATGTTTTTGATGATTTGATCGATTTAATATGCTTAATATTTATAGTGTGGTTCTTAACAAATTAAGACACAAATAATTTGGGCACTATATCAAGTTAGAACACACCGAACATAAATGAAAGCGAAATATCGAATTGGAGTTCATAATATAGCAATTCATGTATGTGACCGGTGCAATGTTTTCGAACGAACATTTTTGTTGCTGTCTGTAATTTAACATAAAACTGAAATCACAGCTCAATTTTATTAATTCAATATGATTTTGTCAATTTGCATTAACATCATCTTCTGTTTTTATCAAAATAATAATAATTCATCTTCGGATAAAAGCCAAATATACATTGAATAAATCCTATAATATCAATACTACGGAGAACTAATGCAAACATATTGGAAAACAACTAAAGCTGACTATGTAGTATAAGAAGAAAAAAATAAGACCGCGAGAGCGATCTCATATCCAAACTTATATGAAATACAAGTTGATGTGAGGCAATCCACTTAATCATATTAATCCCCCCAACCACTAATACAAAGGTCTCTGTTGACCATCGTTCTACCTCTCACAAATACCGTAAAACAACTTTGAGGATATTATGAATGATTAAGTAACATTGAAACCATGTCATCATAACCCTCCTCAAAGAAAAATAAGTAACAAAATGGAAGAAGAGGTCGGGGGATACTATGAATGACTAACATTGGCACAATTTAGATTATGTAATCCAAACTACTCATTTACATGAATTTTTTGTGCTCCACATTGCACCAACAATTAATGTGATCCATAATGCAAAAAACCTTCTATAAATTTGTCTGTTTGGTTGATTTGCAATTCACGCCGCCACTAAACGATGAACCATTATTCAATATAAATGAACATTAAGCTACCTTTAATGTGTTACAATTAGGAGAAACTGAATCTGTTTAGGGCCTGTGTTGATGTCACACTGTCTCGCTTCAAGGATCAATTGGACAAAATTAATGGTCATCTCAACCACGGAGACACAAAAAGGGTGGACATTGTTGAGTATTGCAGTTCGTTAATCGACTCAGATATTGGAATTATTCAGTTCATCATGCGAAGCTACAAAATGACGATGTTAGAATCATGTTCTCTATATTTCGTCAATATAGTTTGAAGGGACCAATCGAGTTAGACCCTTCCTTGTTGAGCTATTTTCATGATATTTGGGAAAGTTTGATTAGATGGAAAACATACGAAGAAATCAAGGCTTGTATGTATGGATTGACAAGGCTTGTATGGATAGACCTGATGAAGAAATTAATTTGACTTATTCATGATTGTGTTTAATTATGTTGTTGCAATTATTATTGTTATTGTTTTACGTTGTTGGATTATGTTGTTGAAATTGTTGTGATTTAATGACATTTTTTCTCTCTCTCTCTCTCTCTTTCCGTGTTCTAAGACTTGAGATTATATAATCCAAAAACCATTTTAGATTATATAATCCGAACGGGAACAAAATGATCAAATTGAGAGGTGTATGAGAGAAGACTAGGATGAGATAAGAAATGGTCCAAATATTATTCATAGAGAGTTCCCATTAAGCAAAGCATACAAGCCAAGACTAAATAATTTACTCAATTGGTTGGGCTTAATACTGGTAGACAAAATGACATGCAAATATCACATTCTCTATGCATGATGGTTTCAAAGTTGCATAAACATCAAGGGACTAAGAAATTATTATTCTCCCCATATGCCTCTTTCATTACTCATTCTTAAGCATTTGACATTAATTATTTCGATAGGAAAGTCTTAAACCTGTCAAGATTAGGCCACTTGTATTTAACTTTGATTGAGGAACTTCAGACTCAGACTTTTGATGCTTTAACGCTTTAACATTAAATAAGCAAATTTCTAGTTGAAAAATAAGCTATTATTATTACTAGGCTAACAACTTAATTGTGGCTAGCAAGGTTCAAAATAGCAATTATATCACAAATCTCATGCCTCATGCTAAAGATAACGTTAACGTTGGATGACATACCAATTCCAATTGCTTATTAGCTTGGACACTATATTAACATTAATTTTACTTCTTTTGTATATATATATATATATTTTACTTTGGATAACTTTTTTTTTGGGTAGAGTAGCTTATTTAAAAATTCACGTTTTAAGGTGAATAAGTGGAGAATCTAGATTTGGACCTCGTCCCATGTGTATTACAATATAAATACTAACTGAGATATGCTCACGAGGACGATAATTTTTTTTAACATAACTAATATAAAATTTTACATCAACTCAATAATATTTCAACATCTTAACAAACAAATATACATTTAAAAAAGGTTCATTGAAAAAACATACATTTAAAAAAGGCAACTTTTGAAAATTATTTTTATTAATTTACCGTAGAAAGTTACATGTTTGTTTTTTCTCATTTTTTTTTAAATGGATCAATATTAGTAACTAGTTGTTGGATTAATTTTTTCTCCTACAAAATTGAAAATGACCTCAATCCCATTAACCCTTATCTCAAATCAGTTGAGCTATCTAAACTTCCATTGATCTCTTATTTTTAAATATCCAATTAGGTCTCTATTTCATATTGCATGAATTTTATTCATAACTAAATTTGACATCCAATTTTACTACTACCACAATGACCATTGTGTGATGTATGGCATGTCGTATAAACATGATTGACATGTTTTCTTTTGTTGCAGAAAGTTAGAAGCAGTGTGGGAAGCAGAGGGGTTGTGGCATGTCACAAAGAGAATCTGGAAGTTGTGGATGCTTTTGTATCACTGTTCTTTCAACTACTCAAACAAGTACCTCATCAACAAATTTGATGTTTGTAACACTACAAGAAACATTACCTTTTGCCAGGGGCAAAATCCCTGAGAAAAGGACAGAATCCCTGGCAAACTGGACGTTTGTGAAGGAATTTTCCAGGGGCAGAAGCACTCGCAAAAGCAATCGTCGCTAACCTTTTGCCAGGGGTTACACCCCTGGGAAAAAAACGAGGGGCTAAACCCCTGGTATATGGCCTGGCTTTTTCCCTGTCATAACCCCTGGCATATTCCCTCACTTTTTTCTGCAACTGTGCAGTCTGCTCTGACTGCTGATTGACGCACTGACTGACTGATGGAAGGTTAAATCAGATCAGTATATACCAGGGACTTGCGAGGGGTTTAACCCCTGGCAAACGGCATATTATTTTTTTTAAAAAAATGTTTTATTTATTAAACCGTTTTTTATTAATTAATTAGATATTTTAAAAATAATTTTAATTAATAAAATGTATTTATATTAATTATAAAATTGATTTTTTTTTTCAGGAAAAATCGATTTTTTTTTTAAAGTTGTTTTTGAGATGCAATTAAATGTTTCAAATAAAAGGGCTTATTAGTATATTGCTTTTTTATTATTAATTTTAATTAAAAACTCTTTTTAGTTTATTAAAAAACAGATTTTAATTTAACAAAAATAATTGTAACATAGTTTTAATTTAAATAAACAACTTTCTTGTACTATACTATTCTTAAGTCGCTCCTTTTTAAACAATAGGCATTATTATATTATATTGTTTTGAAAGAAATTATTATATTATATTGTTTTATTTTATAAATTGATAAAATATAATAACAGATTTTAATATATTAAAAAAACCGATTTTAACATAGTTTTAATTTTAAAAAAAACTGATTTTTAATACACTATTTTTAAAAATTGTTTTCCAACAATAACCCTTTTTAGCATATTATTTTTTATGAAGTATTTTTTTTAAAACCAGTTTTTAAAATTAGAAAAATTAAAAAAAAAACAAATTTTTAACAAACACATTTTATTTTTTTGACAGAAACAAACACATTTTAAACAAACAGATTTTATTACACAAATTTAAACAGATTTTAAAAAACAGTTTTGTTATACAGATTTTATTAAAAACAGTTTAAACTACTATAACAAAACAATTATTTCTTCTACAAAAAAAAATCGAAATATATTTTAACAAACTAAAAACAGATCTTGCAAAAATTATAACGTCATATATATTCATAAAAAGGAGTAGAGAAGTGAAGAGAAACAGATTAGAAAAATAAGTAGTAAAAAATAAAAACAGAAAAATATAATAAGTGAAGAGAAATTTACCAAAAGTAGAGAAGTGTATTGCTGTTAGTAGAGAAGTGTATTGATGTTTAAGAGTGGAATGCATAGATGAAATAAAGGAGTAGATTTGTACAGCAAAAAAACTATGAAATAAAGGAATGCATAGATGAAATAAAGGAGTAGATTTGTACACGGTAGAGGAATATATAGGCAGAAAAAATGCCACGGCAAAACCGAGGGGTTTACCCCTGTCATGTCAGATTTGTACACTTTTGTGCAGTTGACTAAACAACTAACTGCCAAATGCAGAGATTCTCTGCTGCTTTATGCTATGCGAGGGGCAGACCGTGTTATAAGCCCTGGTTTTTTGCTCTATACACCTCCAGCAACTGCTGTTCCTGTCAGCCAAATTTGAATCCATTTTCCCGCTCAAATGAAGCCAGGGCGTGTGGTTATTTGTGAGGGGTTAACCCCTGTCAAAATGAATGTGGTCCCAGATTCTCCAATGTCCATTTCTCAGGGATTTTCCTTGGCTTAGGCCGTGGGATATTTCCCAAGGGTTTCATGACCCTGTCAAAATCCCTGGCAAAATGTAATGTTTCTTGTAGTGTAATGAATTCACGGTGCATATGGAAGAGAAGAAATGAGAACCTTTTGAGTCATATATATACGAATCTTCGCATGTCTGTACATATGGTGTACGCAACTTTGCAGGAATCATAGCATGTACGTGAACACGCAACCCGTCGGGAAGCAGGAGTGAGTAACTCCAACAAAGCAACAAGCCATAACCATGGCTCTTGTGAATTCGGATAAAAACTCACATCGATACAATGATTGTGAAGAAAATTAGCAACAACTAAAATCAAAGTGATTAAACAAGGACAAAAAATATAATAAGATAAAAGGAGAATGAAAAGAACAACACAACAATATTTGTTTACCCAATTCGGTCTAAATTGACATACTATGGGAGAGAGAACACCTATTTGTTCCACTAATCTAGAGAGTAACTTTACATAAAGATGCAAGGGTTACAAGGAATGAACCATCAACTTACTCTCTGAGAGCAAACCCTAATTACTACCCTTTTCCCGAATCTCTTTCTGTGACCAAGAGACTCAATGATATATCACACCCAAGGTGATTGAATTGTGTTTCCAAACCCTAAAAATTATCTCAAAAGCCATCAACTTTTAGCCTATTATTTTCCAATAGATTCCCTCTTTTGTTCTCTTTAGGTTTGCCTTTTTCCACTCTCTAAAAACCTAAACCCGAGCAACCTATTTTTAGGATTCAATCAGTCCTTAAAACTTGGCGACTAAAAAAAATAGAAAATCGTGCATCCGCACAGGTCCATCATCCGCTTCACGAGCCAGACAGTAGATTGGCTCCCTGCAATCCCTCCAACATCTGCCTCACGGGTTTTTCCAAAGATCGCGAGGTAGATAGAACTCAGACTTGTAATTTTGAACAATGACAGATGGATCAAACCAGATACGAGAGATGTCAAGTGCAATATCGATCCACCAATCCTCAAGGAACATGGTTGCTATTGAATATGAATGTGTATCTGAGGAGTCCCCAGACCCAGACAGTTCATAAAGGAAAAAGAAACTTGGTTTATGGGAGTACCATAACCACATGAAGCAGAGGCAAGGGGACTAAAGGAGGCGATAAAATGGCATGATAATATGGGTATATCTATGCTGTCTATCGAACTTGATAGCAAGCAATTGGCGACATAGCTAGGAGACTCAACACCAGTTTCATGTTTGGCGCTATTGTTGATTTTTATAAAGCTTCACTTAAAATATACCAAAAATTTAAGATAATTTTTTATTGGAAGACGAACAAGTAGCGTTGTCTATCTGCTAGCAAGGGCGTATTAACTTATGTTAGTTTCCACGTTGATGATCATATACCACCTTATATTGAGACTGTCTTATTAATGACATGACTTAAGTTTTGTAAAAAAAAAAAAAAAATAATCCTATACACATCGGCCTCCACATATGCCCCATGTGTATCAACGACGTCAACACATATGTTTACGCCAGCTCCACATGTACCTAACTTAAATGTGATTATTGTTGTATATTTGCAATTATTTCAAAAGTTATTATTATTATTTTTATAATTATTATTATTATTATGATTAGTTATTAAAGAGAAGGAAAAGAAACGTGGCTGTAGTGTGAATTTTCATTCCTAGTTTATCTCAAGGCAAGTTACCACATTGACTACCATTTTTCATATTTAAATTAAATTTGTGTAACAGTCAAAATGATCCGTTACCTACTTACTTGCAGCTGAGATATTACCAAGAGTATTGCCACTTTTTTAGCAACTATTCTTGGTCAATCTCCACTTACCTAATTAATAGCACTGCATTTGAGTGGAACAAAAAACGTGGTTAAAGCTTTCTCTCAATAGTACCTTATAAATGAATCAAAATTTCAGTACGTATAACAAAAAAAGTTACAAACCATTTTCTTCATAACTACTTCTTTCAGTGTTACAAAAATACCAAGAACCTAAGTGATTGAGTTTGTATTTTTTCTCGTGTCTTGATAGCCTCGGTACGCTTACCGCCGAGAAGAACCTGTTGTACTCTGGGGGAGTTGCGCAATTCTGCGGATAATTCCTTAGTTCAGTGACATAGTCACGCCTCAGTTTTTACTTTTTATTTTCTTGTTTTGCAGGTTGTGATCCTTCAGTCATCCGCGAACAACAATTATTTCACTACATCATCATGCAAATTGAAGAGAGTTTTTTCTTCTTCTTCTTCTTCTTATTAAAAAGTATAACCGACACTATTTCTGAAAAATAGAAAATGTATTTATAAAGTATACACATCCTTCTTGACCAAATAAAAAAAAGTAAAACTAACACATCTTTATTATCTGTCTCTAATTTTGATCACTAATTTAATTTTTTCTCTAATAATCTCTAGATGTAATATGCTTTAAATTGAAATATCCACTAGGTCGTCTTTGGTAACATTTAAACATGACTTGATCAGAGAAATAGCTTCCTTCATCCTGCAATTGCTGCACTAATATCATTTGAAGTTCATTAGGTCGACAAGGAACTGTAACTGCACCATTTCCATTAAATCCATATTTTTCAGCTGCTTGTTCTAATAGACTCACAAATATTGGATTTGTTAAACAACTCAATGGCACAATAAATCTTTTTGCTTCATCTTCATCCTTAGCAATCACAACAAAATGTCCCTTTTTCACATCTTGTGCCGCATACCTTGATTTATGAACATTTCTTCCCATTAATAGGGTTTTTTGGAGCTTTTTGAAGACATTATTCTTGAGCTTCAAAATTCCACCTACAATAACCATTTTGATTTCTAGTTGTTTTTAAGATGTATATGTGTACAAGATAGATTTGTTTTTTTTGATGATTTGATCAATTTAATATACTTTATATTTATAGTGTGCTTCTTAACAAAGACACTAATAATTTGGGTACTATATAAAGTTAGAATATACCGAACATAAGTGAAATACTGAATTGCAGTTCATAATATAGCAATTCATGTATGTGTTCGGTACAGTGTTTTCGAACGAACATTTTTTTTGGTTGTACTTTAACTTGAAAGCGAGAACACAACACAATTTTATTAATTTCACATGATTTTATAATCAATTTACAATAATATCATAATTGGATAAAATTTAGACATACATTGAATAAATCCTATAATATCAATGCCATGGAGGACTGCTGCGAAAATATTAAAAAACAATTAAAGTTAAATTTGTAGTATAAGGAGAAAAAGGAAGAAGGTGGCAACAATTTCAAATCCAAACTGATATGACATACAAGTTGGAGCAATTCTTGCATGGTTACAACCACAATTTATTTGGTTTAGACACACATACAATGGAAATAAGTAAAAAGAGAAAAAAAAAATTAATTTATTGTTATTATTATTGAAAATATTGGTTAATGTGTATCGTGTTATGTGTTGTTACTTGCACCCCAAGTTATGTACCTTTGCCTATATATAGGCTAACTCACAGTGGAATAATACAATGAGTATTTTGCAAACTCAACAAGTGGTATCAGGAGCTTAGAAGGGCCCTGTTTTTTACTCTCACTTCAAAAGAAAAACGCAGTTTTGTTTGAAGGGAGAGGGGGAGAGAGAGAGAGAGAGAAAAGAGAAAACAAGTTAGTTATGGTGGTTCTAATTTGTTTCTACGGCAGAGGAAGTTAGTTACGGTGGTTCTACGGTGGCACCGATCGTTTTCTTGCATCAATCTTCATTTTCTTCGCATCTTCAACGATGACAGAGTCTTCATCTTCATTTCTTCAACCTGCAATTCCCAAATTCGACGGTTTCTACGATCATTGGTCCATGTTGATGGAGAATCTTCTTCGCTCCAAAGAATACTGGAATCTCATTGAACATGGAGTCACCATTGCACCTGCAAATGCAACACCAGAACAGAGAAGACTTGCAGAAGAAAGCAAGCTTCGTGATCTCAAAGCCAAGAACTATCTGTTTCAATCCATTGATCGTTCTATTATGGAGACAATTCTTGTTCGTGATACATCAAAGGATATTTGGGATTCCATGCGTAGAAAATACCAGGGCTCAACAAAGGTTAAAAGAGCTCAATTGCAAGCTCTTCGTCGTGAATTTGAAGTTCTTTCCATGAAAGAAGGTGAATCTGTGAATGATTACATTGGAAGAACTCTTGCAATTGCAAATCGCATGGCATCACATGGTGAAAAATTGGAACAAACTGTGATTGTGGAAAAGGTTCTGCGTTCTATGACTTCAAAGTTCAATTACGTAGTGTGCTCTATAGAGGAATCCAATGATGTAACTACTCTGAGTGTAGATGAATTACAGAGTAGCCTTCTTGTTCATGAACAAAGAATGCAAGCACAACAATCAAAAGAGGAAGAACAAGCTTTGAAGATTTCTCAATCTGCAAGAGGCTATGGGAGAGGCAGAGGAGCAAGAACTGGTCAAAGAGGCCGTGGAGGCCGTGGTAGAGGAAGAGTGAACAAAGACCAAATTGAATGCTTCAAGTGCCACAAACTTGGTCATTATCAGAGTGAGTGTCCCACTTGGGAGGAAAATGATGCTAACTATGCTGAATTTGATGATAGTGAAGAGATGTTGCTGATGACAAAGCAAGAATTCACAAATGCAGCTGCAGATGAGGTATGGTTTCTTGATTCTGGCTGTAGCAATCATATGGTAGGAACAAATGAATGGTTGTTTGATTTTGATGATAGTTTTAGATCATCAGTAAAATTAGGAAATGATTCAAAGATGCAAGTTATGGGAAAAGGGAATCTGAAGTTGTTTATTGGAGGAATTACATAAGTTATTACTGATGTTCATTATTTGCCTGGACTTAGTAATAATTTGTTGAGTATAGGGCAACTTCAACAGAAAAATCTCACAATAATGTTTCAGAAAGATATGTGCAAAGTGTTTCATGAAGAAAGATGGTTAATCATGTCAACACAAATGTCTGCTAATAGAATGTACATCATCCATGCTCCTGTGATCATTCCAAAGTGTTTGAAGGTTTCAAGTGAAAGTGAAACTCAATTATGGCATGATAGATATGGGCATTTGAGTTACAAAGGCTTGAAAACTCTTGTAAAGAAAGAAATGGTGAAGGGTCTGCCTGAATTGAAGGAAGTATCTGACATATGCTCAAAGTGTATGGTGGGAAAGCAGCATAGGGAACCAATTTCAAAAATTGCAAAATGGAGGGCCACTATGAAACTGGAACTGATACATAGTGATGTGTGTGGACCTGTCAATCCACAATCCAATGGTGGAAACAGGTATTTCATCACATTTACTGATGATTTTAGTAGAAAAACTTGGGTTTAATTCTTGCAAGATAAGGCAAGTGTCTTTCAAACATTCAAAAAATACAAAGCTGTAGTTGAAAGAGAGTCTGGATGCAAGATTCAATGCTTAAGAACTGATAGAGGAGGTGAATTTACATCTAATGCTTTTAATGAATTCTGCAGCAATGAAGGAATTAAGAGACAATTGACAACTGCCTACACACCCCAGCAAAATGGTGTGTCTGAAAGAAAGAACAGAACCATTATGAACATGGTGAGGTGCCTGCTTGCAGGAAGAAATGTCCCAAAAACTTTTTGGCCTGAAGCTGTTAAATGGGCCACCTATGTACTAAACAGAAGTCCTACCTTATCAGTCAAAGATGTCACTCCTGAGGAAGCATGATGTGATAAAAAACCCTCAGTAAAACACTTCAGAGTGTTTGGATGCATTGCTTATGTACATATCCCATATGTTCATAGGAAAAAGTTGGATGACAAGAGTAAAAAATGTGTTCATCTTGGTATAAGTGAAGAATCCAAGGCTTACAAGCTTTATGATCCTATTGATGACAAAATTATTGTGAGCAGAGATGTTGTTTTTGAAGATAATAAAGGTTGGGAGTGGAGTGAGAAATCCACACCAGAAGTTATAGCAATTGAAGCAGAAGATGGTAATAGTGAACAAAATGAAGATATTGGTGAAATTGCTGAAAATAGCACCAGTGATGCCTCAGATAATGAACATGAAGATGAGGACAATGATGAGTCAGACAATAATGATGAGACACCTCCTGCAAGATTAAGAAGGAAACCCAGCTATCTGGATGATTATGTGACTAGCCAGGAAACAGAAGAAGAAGCTGAGTCACATAGTTTTGTTGTCTTCAGTACCAGCAATGATCCAATTACATATGAAGAGGCCATCAAACATGAAGAGTGGAGAAAGGCTATGGATCAAGAAATTACTGCAATTGAGAAAAACAATACCTGGGAACTCATCATCTTACCTTCAAAAGCTAAGAAGATAGGTGTAAAATGGATTTACAAGACCAAATTGAAGATAATAAAGGTTGGGAGTGGAGTGAGAAATCCACACCAGAAGTTATAGCAATTGAAGCAGAAGATGGTAATAGCGAACAAAATGAAGATATTGGTGAAATTGCTGAAAATAGCACCAATGATGCCTCATATATTGAACATGAAGATGATGACAATGATGAGTCAGACAATAATGATGAGACACCTCCTACAAGATTAAGAAGGAAACCCAGCTATCTGGATGATTATGTGACTGGCCAGGAAACAGAAGAAGAAGCTGAGTCACATAGTTTTGTTGTCTTCAGTACCAGCAATGATCCAATTACATATGAAGAGGCCATCAAACATGAAGAGTGGAGAAAGGCTATGGATCAAGAAATTACTGCAATTGAGAAAAACAATACCTGGGAACTCACCATCTTACCTTCAAAAGCTAAGAAGATAGGTGTAAAATGGATTTACAAGACCAAATTGAATGAAAAAGGAGAAGTAGAGAAATACAAAGCAAGTCTGATAGCTTAAGGGCACTCTCAGCAATATGGTATTGACTATAATGAAGTATTTACCCCTGTAGCAAGATGGGATACTACAAGAACCATTCTATCACTTGCAGCTTGTAAAGGATGGAATGTGTATCAGTTAGATGTGAAGAGTGCTTTCCTGCATGGAGAACTGGTTGAGGATGTCTATATTGAACAACCTATGGGATATCAAATGGGAGACAACAATAGTGTCTACAAACTGAAGAAGGTACTATATGGACTAAAACAGGCACCAAGAGCATGGTATAGTAAAATAGAAGCTTACTTCTACAGAGAAAATTTTGAAAAATGCCCTCGTGAACACACTCTATTTGTGAAGCATGCTGAAAACAAGATCCTAATTGTTAGTTTATATGTGGATGATCTGATATTTACTGGAAATTGTGAAGTATTAATTGATGATTTCAAGTGTTCTATGAAGAAGAACTTTGCCATGACTGATCTGGGAAAAATGAGATACTTTCTTGGTGTGGAAGTTACTCAAGAAACTAGAGGAATTTTCATTGCTAAGCAAAAATATGCTAAAGAAATTCTTTCAAGGTTTGGTATGGAACAATGTAATATGGTATGCAATCCTATTGTTCCTGGTAACAGGCTCTCTAAAGATAAAAGTGGAAAAAGGATTGATACTACCAATTTCAAGCAAATGGTAGGATGCTTGATGTACCTTCTTGCTACAAGACCTGACCTTGCCTATGTTGTATGTCTCATAGCCAGATACATGGAAAGGCCAACAGAAATGCATTTTGCTGCAGCAAAACGCATTTTGAGATACCTGAAAGGTTCCTTGCAGTATGGGATTTTATATAGAAAAGGAGAGTTGAACTGTGAATTAGAAGGATGGTTTGATTCTGATTATGCAGAAGATTTGGATGATAGGAAAAGCACATCAGGTTATGTGTATAGACTTGGCTCTGGAGCTATATCTTGGAGTTGTAAAAAACAAGCTATAATTACACTCTCAACCACTGAAGCAGAGTTTATGGCAGCCTCTTCATGTGTTTGTCAAGGAATTTGGCTCCGAAAGATACTTCATCATCTCTGTCAAACTCGAAGAAGCTGCACCAAAATCTATTGTGACAATAGTTCATCTATTAAGCTGTCCAAGAATCCTATCTTGCTTGGAAGATGCAAACACATAGATGTCAGATTTCATTTTCTGAGGGATCTTACAAAAGATGGAACAATTGAGTTGGTGCATTGTTTTTCAGAAAATCAAATGGCTGACATCTTCACTAAACCTCTGAAGCTTGAAAGTTTCTGCAAGTTGAGGGCAAAGCTTGGGGTTTGTGAAATGAAGAAGACAGACTTTTAATCTTTGTAATTCTGTTCTTTGTTGTTTCTGATTGTTTTTAGTTTTGTTGTTATTCTGAGTTTTGCCTGTTGTATGCTCAGATTAGGGGAGTGTTTGTTATGTGTTGTTACTTGCACTCCAAGTTATGTACCTTTGCCTATATATAGGCTAACTCACAGTGGAATAATACAATGAGTATTTTGCAAACTCAACATATTGTTGTGTGTGCGCCTAAATGATTTGAATTTGTGTTTGTGACACTATCTAAGAATTTCCATACAAATTGATGTGAGATAACACATTTTAGCTTATTATGCTAACCCCACAACCACTCGTACTGCCCCCACAAATACCACGAAGCAGCTTTGGGGATAATATGATGACTAACAGTAAAACTATGTAATCATAACTACCCAAAAAGAAAATAAGAAACAAAACGGAAGAAGGAAAGATGAGTTTTAAACTGTAAAGAATGGAAGAATGTAAGGCTATTTATAGCCACACCACCATCTTAGGCTGTAACTATAGTTAATAGATAGATACATACATGTAAAATGATGAAATCGACCAATATGCATTAAACACACTACCAACCATCCAAATCTTATTGGTAATGCCACCGTTCATAGTTTGAATGTTTTTAGATTATATAATTCCAAAACAATTTATATTGGTTCATATTATATAATCTGAAACATGCACAAACTGTTGAAAAACTTGTGCATTAGGTGTTTGACACAATTAAGATTATGTAATCCGAACAAGTCATATACATTTCGTTGGTCCACATTGCACCGATAATTTCAACACTATTACGAAGTGGAATGTTTGGTTGATTTTCAACCCACACCACACAACCATGACCACTTATACAATATATATAAATGACCATTAAGCTAGCTGCAATCTATTACAACTAGGGGGCCTAATCTTTTTAGGGTCCATGTTGATGTCGCACTGTCTGACTTGAAGAATCACATTGACCAAATTAATGGTCGTTCAAACTACGGAGACACAAGAAGATGAACAATGTTAAGTATCATTGTCTGTCGATCAAGTCGGATGGAAGCATTCCAGTTTATCGATATGAAGTTCTGAAACGATGACGTGAGAGTCATGTTCTCTATATTTGGTCAATATAGTTTGAAGAGACCGATCGAGTTAGATCATTCCTTGTTGACATCTTTACATGGAACTCGATAAAGTTTGATTAGATCCAGAACTTCTGAAGAAATCAGGACTTGTATGGTTAGATCTGATGTAGAGTTTAGTTTGACTGATCCATGATTGTGTTAAATTATGTTGTTGTAACAATTGTTGTTGTTGTTTTATGTTGTTGCATTATGTCATTGAAAATTATGCTTCTGAAATCGTTGTGATTTAATGATAGATTTTTCTCTTCTCTATATTCTAATTTGTTGGGGATTATATAACCTTTTCGACTTATATAATCCAATCAGGGACAAAATAGTCAATTCAAAAGGCATGCGAGAGAATAGTAGGTGGAAATGGAAATTGCCCAAATATTATTTGCAGAGAATTCCCATTAAACAAAGCATATGATAAGCACCGATATCAAAATATAAACTAAATAGTAAATTTATCACAAAACTTACGGGAAACTTGATGCTTGATGACAAGCTAATTCCAATTAAAGTAGATATGGCTTACAGCAACAGGGAAATTTAGCACATGATCTGATTGAAGAAAAATTTGGTGAAATCATGAGAATTTTTTTGAAAAAAAAAATGATATATATTAACAAAAATGATTTACCCTGCATTAGGCGTGCAAAAGGGAAACCACACAAGAGTATTTACAGAAACTAGGGGCTAACCAAATCAAAACACCACCGAAGCAACAAAACAAAGAAAAGATTACAAGTGGACGCCCATACAATACAAAGGAGCGGTTGCTTCCACCAGTCATGATAGCTGTAAGTAAATGTTGTCTGTTTTGACTTTAACCATAAAAAAGATGTCAGTTGAACCTTTTCAATAAGGGCGGTGTCAATGCCATGTTTTTGAACACACATTCATTTCTTTCCTTCCAAAGAACCCAGATAGAGGTAAAACAAACGATTCTGAAAAACATATGTGTGAATCTAGGCAAACCCGCCATAGTAATAAATTGGTTGAAGTGTTGATGAAGATCACCAAACGAAACTGAAGAGATACCCAACCAAAGCCAAACATGAGACCAGAGGGATCCGAAGACGTCACAACCCAAAAATAAATGCGTTGCTGTTTCTCGACTCCCACATCCAGACACGCACACAACATCTTCATGAGAAAGGACATTCCGCCGCACCAAATTATCCTTGGTTGGAAGTCTGTTGCGAAGTAGGCGCCACATGAACACATACACCTTAGAAAGGGATATGCTTGTGCCAAAAGTCGACAACTTGGGAGCTACCCACCAACTCGCCTGATGTAGTAAGACTCTCCCCCCCGCACCGAATATCCATGAATTGGATCTAACAGCCACCTCCAAGTATCTTCAACATTTTCCTGTAAAACATTGGTATGAAGTAACACAGAACACTCCCTCACACTCTCCTCCTCCCACACCACCAAACGACGACACCACAACCTCTCCCACCCCTCAACCGCCCCTAAACCCCTCCCCATCTTCTCCATCGAACACTCCTTATCGACGGACAAATCAAAAAGGCGAGGAAATTTAAGTTTCAACGGAATTTCCCCAACCCAAATGTCATACCAGAAAGAAGTGCCCCTTCCGTTACCAACTACCCTACGAGTGTTATTATCAAGCCAGCTGCCTACTCCCTCTCCAACCCCTTCACGAATCCTACTCAAGGACGGCCACCAAGCCGAACAATGGCTACCACCCTCTTTCAACCGACCTCCCTCCTCGTCGTAACGAGCTTTCAAAACACGGTACCACAATCCCTCCTTATCAACCATCATCCTCCAACACCATTTACCCATTAAAGATAATTTAAAGGCTCCCACCCTCTTAATCCCTAGCCCTCCTTCCTCCTTTGGAGTACATATCGACTCCCAGTTTAATTTGACTTTAATAAAGACTACACTAACAAAATTACAGTGTCATCCTGAATTTATCAAACTCATGGTAATTTTAAACGTGTTCTTAACGCACATACTTGAGAAAAATTCAAAATTTCGAAAAGATTAGTTTTAAATACGAATATTATTATTATAAATTATTTTTAGCAAAGTTTTTCTTCAAATTATTTACTATAATTTTTTAGATTTGTTGTATTGTGAAAGATTTGTCTATTTTTATTAAATCCACACTAATCAATCAACATTGAGTATAACACAATGGGTCAAATTTCTAAGATGTCGAAACCTACACTACTAGAAAACAACTTTAAGGTTTAAATTCATTTTGTTCTCCTATTTATTCTCATTCACGGTTTTAAATACTCATTTCTATTTATCAAACCAAGGACCACAAGATTTGAGGGACAAGCTTTCAACCAAGGGACAACCCATGAAACGGGCCTATACTCAGTTGTTCTATTACCACATCAACATCTTCTTGTCGGGTCTGTATGTAACTAACAACCACATAAACACATAATGATCATGTCAGCTCCACATGTATCAAACTTATATGCAATCACTTCACTACCAAGTCGTGCAATTTGATAAAGAGAGGCAAGAGAAATCGCATTTTTTTTCTGAGGTTTGAACTTCGGACCTTGCATATATTATGCATTGTTTCTACAAACTGAGTTAAGCTTCTGAGAATAGAGAAATCACATATTTAAAAATAGGAAAATGTTTCTCTTAAGAAAATAAAAAATAAATATGAAAATGCTAACAAATGCCCTAGTATAGTTAATGAAATAAATTTAGTGTGAGTATTTTGAAACATGTGTATTCAAATTGTTAAAAGTGTTAAAAATAACATTAGTATGAACTTTCAAAATAAAAAGATCAAAACTACATTTAACTAGCAAGAGAAATTTAGTTAGCATTAAACTTAAAAATAAAAGCATCAAAACTGCATTTGACAAAAGAAATATTTAGAAATTTATATATTTCTCTATGTTTTATCACTAATTTTAATTTTTCTAATAATGTTGAGATACAATTTGCTTTAACTTGAAATATCCACTAGGTCGTCTATGGCTTCATCTTGCATTTTCTGCTCCAATATCATTTGAAATTCATTAGGTCGACAAGGAACAGTAATTGCACCATCTCCATTAAATCCATATTTTTCAGCTGCTTCTTCCAAAAGCCTCACAAATATTGGGTTTGTTAAACAACTCAATGGCACAACAAATCTCTTTGCTTCATCTTCATCCTTAGCAATCACAACAAAATGTCCTTTTTTCACATCTTTTGCAACATACCTTGATTTATTATCATTTCTTCTCATTAATAGGGTTTTTTGGAGTTTTTTGAAGACATTATTCTTGAGCTTCAAAATTCCACCTACAACAACCATTTTGATTTCTAGTTGTTTTGAAGATGTATATGTGTACAAGATAGATTTGTTTTTTGATGATTTGATCAATTTAATATGCTTTATATTTATAGTGTGCTTCTTCTTAACAAAGACACTAATAATTTCGGTACTATATAAAGTTAGAATGTGCCGAACATAAGTGAAATACTGAATTGCAGTTCATAATATAGCAATTCATGTATGTGTTTGGTACAGTGTTTTCGAACGAACATTTTTTTTTTGGTTGTACTTTAACATGAAAGCGAGAACACAACACAATTTTATTAATTCAACATGATTTTATAATCAATTTACAATAATATCATCATCGGATAAAATTTAGACATACATTGAATAAATCCTATAATATGATGACTACAGCTACTGCGAAAATATTAAGAAACAATTAAAGTTAAATCTGTACTATAAGGAGAAAAAGGAAGAAGCTTTGGGATAACACATTTTAGCTAATTATGCTAACCCCACAACACAACCACTTGTACTACCCCACAAATACCACGAAGCAGCATTAGGGATAATATGTTGACTAACAGTGAAACAATGTAATCATAACTGCCCCAAAAAGAAAATAAGAAACAAAACAAAAGAAGGAAAGATGAATTTTAGAATGTAAAGAATTGAAAAATGCAAGACTATTTATAGTCACACCACCATCAATGGTTGTAACTATAGTTAATAGATACGTGTAAAATTATCAAACCGACCAAAATGCATTAAACACACCGCTAGGCATATACATGATTTTTCTTTGGACGTTTTTAGATTATATAATTCCAAAACAATTTATATTGGTTTAGATTAAACTAGTATGGATACCCGTGCCAAGCACGGGCTAGAATTCAACCATACTTAAGTAAAAAAAATGTTGTATGTATTAAGTGTAAGTTACATTTCAACATTGAATAAAAGAGTGGAGGTTGGACAACATATAAGTTGGAAGACTCATATACTTAATACCTTAAATATTCGGTGAAAATGTAATATCATTCTCACTTGGATGATTGCTCTAGCTCCAATGGATCGATCCACACCACCGTGAGTTCCCCCATAAATTCCAATGGTCGTAACAAAACTCGGTTCGACTTTGTAGCGGAAGCGCGAGTGGGAGAGTTGTTATTGTGTCAAATGTGAGTAAAAGTTCAACATTTGAATTCAAGAGTAGATGTTGAGCAACATAATATATCTAATGTCTTAAGATTTAAGGTGAAGATGTGGTGTCAATATCACTTATGTGGTTTCTTTTAGTCTAAAGTGATGATTAAACTAAATGTATGATCCCCGGTAGTAAAAAAATTATGAACTATTTTTTTTAAGTTTTTAGATGTCATGTATTTCTTTCAAACATTAATTTTAAATGAAACATGTATTAAATTTGTATGAATAAAAGCTCTCGCCAATTTGAGATTTTGAATGAGTCGCTTATACACATTACTCATTTATCTTTTAATAATAATACTTAATAAGAATGTAAATTCTTCAACAAATGAGTTCCACAAATAACTATATTGTTATATTCCAACAACGCTTATTTATTTTAAAATAATTTATTTAATTAGATCTGTATAAAAGTGAAGAGAGTCGTTTCATAAACATTATTCTCTATTAGGCCCACCACTGTTTATTATGGTGTTAACCCTATGGCTTTAAAGGTAAAGGGGTCCTATAAATCTTAAATTAAGTCGGGAGGTTAGTAAAGTTTGACCATTAACTGTTCCACCTAGAATCAAACTCATGTTCTCCATAATAATTCGTCGTTGATGGAGCTAATTAACCACATGAACAAAATTTCTTGTTTTATTTATTTAATATTTTAATTTAACATCGTGGTGATTTTGTTTGAATCTACAACAATTAATAATCAACATTTATTTATCCTCTAAAAAAATTAACATTTATTTATTCAATATTGGTATTAGCATCTTCTTTCTATTTTCATAAACTCCTAAAACATACAACACTCATGACATTCATATTTAAAAATGGTTTTTATAATATATCATTTCCATTATTTTTTTGGAGAGAATATCCTTTCCATTTATATAAATTAGAGCAATTAGAAAAATATACTCATGAGATATTTTGTATTTTTTTCTCTCAAGTACTCCAGCGGTTAAATTCACACAATGAGGGGTATAAGTTTGAACATTGACACATGCATATCAATTTCAACGGAGCTTCCAACCGAGTTGCAATTATAGGACTGTAAAATTTATTTGAGCATTAATATGAATTATGAAATTAGAATTATTTGAAATATTTTTACTAAAAAAGCATTGATTGTAATGGGATTGAACTCAAGTGGTTAGTGAATTCCAAATTAATCAGGAAACCCGAGTTTTATTTTTCAGTAGAACAATCTTTCGATCAAACTCCGGTAAAAAATTAATTACTTCACAAATGTTTATAATTTAAATTTAATTTCAATTGAATACTGGTATTAATCATATTTATGTGGTTAAAGGTCACTGCATGAAATATATTAACAATATAAATATAAATTCCATATTAATAAAAAATGGGAATACAATCTTGGTTTAATTTCAAAGTAACTTTTTAAAAATTAGCAACAAATTTGCTTAATTTTTTTTTAGCAATTCTCATGGTCCAAGACAAAAAATTGTAAATTATAATAAGTGATGATGATGCTATGAATAAGAAACATCTATAATAAGCTGAAAAAATTTAATGTAGATAGTATAATATTTAAGGCTTTAGTAAAAAAATTAAGGCATTTTTTTTACCAAAGTTTAAGGCATTGTTGTATACTTAGAAATATTTTATCACAAATAAATTTTAGCATATGTGGTCATATCAATGAACAAAGTTCATTTGATTAAATGTCATAATATTTTCAAATGAAATTCAAGATGATAAAAACAACAATTGGGACAAAGACTATCACTGAAATGAATAGAAAAGACCGTGTTGGCTCTTTTTTTGGATTCGATTTATGTCCCTAATTTTTTATCGGGTTAGATTTACATCCCCTACTTTTTTTTTCTCCATAAATTTTATTTTTATCTTAAAAAAACTTGTTAGTGTAGATCCTTAAAATGTCAATTATTTTCTATTTTTAATTTGCAAAATGTCTTTTTTTAGGGAATTAGCAAAATGTCTTGAATAATATTTAAAATGAAAGACATAAGATTTTATTGATTATCATAGTTTAAAAGTTATATATTTAATTAAGAAAAAAGATATCGTATAAAACAAATGCTTTTTTAATGTCAAATGTTAGTAATTAGTTGTTAGATTTTTTTTCTTTCCCAAAACAAAATTAATTGTTTTCTTCTTCATCCAATTTTGTACCAAAAACCTATAACATCATGGAAAAACACATTTAAACGAAACCAATAAATACATTGAATTAGAAAATTGATATAACATTAAATGCTTGCATGATTTTGCATCTTTTGTAGAAAAATAAAAGAAAAAAATGTCATGTCCACATGCTATGTTATGGTTGAAAGTTGAGTGGAAAAACAAATATTTTGCTTGTTATACGAATTATATTTGTTGGAAAAAAATTATATTTAACTTATTGTTAAAAAATACGTGTATGATTGAAACCTTTCATGATTTTGTTAAATCTAATTGGTCAAAAATTAAGACAAAGGGTGCATGAATCCATTTGATTGGTTGAGAAATCAAACAATGATAATAATTTGATGGTTGTCATTGAAACATGTTTTTTTTTTGAGGAGGCAAAGTGCCATTGAAAGATATTAATAAGAAATCAAAAATTCATTTAGTTTTGTTATTATAAGACTTTTGCAACTTTCCACTTATAAATAAGGTAATTAATAAAAATATTAATGCAGTTTTAAAGCATATGTGATTATTAATTTTAATAATAGAATGAATGATGGATACAAAAATATGACGTTGAATAAAACATAATATTTTTTCATTTAAAAAACATAATAATTTCTAGAAAACTTGATAGACGTTTTCTAGAGAATTAGAGAACAAAAATGAAAGAAATATGAAATTGACATGCAAAATATACACAAAAATGGTGTATTAAAAAAAAAAAAAGAAATTGAATGATGAAAAAGGGACAAAACATTGAAAATCCGAGTAACTTCAAAACTCGATTGTCCCTAAATGTTAAAAATATTCTCTAGTACCTTTGCATTGATTGTTATTTCAAAAGGTGAATGATCGAAGGATTGAATTTTGTGCTTTGATTTCCGTAGGAATGCCTAACTCAAATTTTGTGTAGCCTACTTATCCAAATATATCCCACCTTTCACCTAAGCCCCGTTATAACCCTAAAGACCTCAAAAGTGTGTAATGATATTGACTTTGATTGATATCTAGAAACTTTTCAAGCGTATGGTAATATGTAGACCTGCATGTCGACTGGTAGAACCCTATTTCATATTGTTGCGTGGAGTTGTGAATTGGTGGATGCGAACAAGTCAAACTAGCTCATCTTTAGCTAGAAGGAGAATGAACTTTTGGGTACTATCGTTTTGTCAGGTAACTGTTATTTTACTGTCGTTTGTCACTGTTGCAAGCAAATTCCTTGAGGACAAGGAATGGTTTAAGTTTGGGGTTGTGATGACATCCTGTCATTACGTAATATTAGGGACTTATTGTGACATTTTGATAGAGTTCTCATGCAATTTATACTGTTCTGGAGTGCAAAAAGCTTAAAATTTGAAGTCTGTTCGAAGGAAATCGCGCCACGCCAATTTCAAGCCGTGCTGCGATTTTTGAAGCAAAAATACACACTTCCTGTAAAGGGGAAATCGCGGCACGCCAATTAACAAGGCGCGGCGCGATTTTGATGGGTCAGGCCCATGACTTCTATAAATACTGCACTCAATCTGAAGAACAAGGGTTACGATTTTGGAGAGCAAAGTGCGATTTTGAGACATCAGAGACGGCTAGAAGGGAGATTTCTTCAACCTTTTACCAATTCATGTATGTTTTAATTATTTCATTGATTATGCTATTTGTAAACTCGATTATGAGTAGCTAAATCTCTTAGAGATTAGATCCGAGATGAATCTTTGTAACCCTAATTGACACATGTTGCTGTGAAACTCTATTTTGTTTATGAATTCAATTCTAGTTTATTCAATTCAATTGTTCTTAATGCTTTTTATATCTTGATCACATATAACTTGATTTCGTGAGAACGAATGACCACTGACCATGGCTTTCGACTTAGACCTAATTGAATTGTTCTAATAAACAGGGTTAGTCTAGGAATAGATAATCGTTTGTTAGTGATAATAGGTTAACGTTCGGTAAAACCTTCAAGAATTATTATACCACCTAAGGAATTAGGGGCTGTAGTTTAAGAAGAGGGTCCTAACTCAAGGGATTGATTAGGGCTAATTTGTTAATCATCGTAAACTAGAAGAGGGTTCATAACAAATAGGTGCAGTAGACCAATTAGGGGAACTTAGAGGATTCGACGGATCTGATCTCATCTTTCTCTCATATTTTCTTAATCAAATCTAATTTCTTTTATTTGATTTCATAAAATCAAACCAAATCTTCTGCCTAGTGGCAAACTAAAAATAAACTTTACACATCCTAATTATATAACGAAATTGAATTATTGAAGTTAAAAACAGTCCTCGTGGGATCGATATTTTTACTACTTCGATAGTATTTGGTGCACTTGCCAAACGTCTATCAAGTTTTAAACATAATATTTTTTCAAAAGTGATAATTCTCTGGCAAGTGCACCAAATACTATCGAAGTAGTAAAAATATCGTTCCCACGAGGACTGTTTTTAACTTCAATAATTCAATTTCGTTATAAAAGTAGGATGTATAAAAGTTTATTTTGTTTTGCCACTAGGCAGTAGATTTGGTTTGATTTTAAGAAATCAAATAAAATAGTAAAGATTTGATTAAGAAAATAGGAGAGAGATGAGATCAGGTCTTCGAATCCTCTATGTTTCCCCTAATTGGTTACTGCACCTATTATTACTAATGATTCTCTAGTTTCACGATAGTTAACAAATTAGCCCTAATCAATCCCTTGAGTTAGGACCCTCTTTTTAAACTACAGCCCCTAATTCCTTAGGTGGTCTAATAATCATCAAAGGTTTAAGCACGTTAACCTAATATCACTAACAAACGATTATCCATTCCTAGACTAACCATGTTTATTAGAACAATTCAATTAGGTCTAAGTCGAAAGCTATGGTCAGTAGTCATTCGATCTCACAAAATCATGTTTATATTTGATCAGGATATAAAAAGCAGTAAGAACAATTGAATTGAATGAAAACTAGAATATCATTAATAAGTAATAGAGTTTCACAGCAACATATGATCAATTAGGGTTACATAGGTTCATCTCCGACCTAATCTCTAAGAGATTTAGCTACTCATAATTGAGTTTACAAATAGCATAATCAATGAAAGAATTAAAACATACATAAACTGGGTTAGAGATGATGAAATCCTCTCCGCTGCAGCCTTCTGGGTGTTAAAATCGCACTTTCGTTCTCCAAAATCGTAACCCTTGTTCTTCAGATTGAGTGCAGTATTTATAGAAGTCATGGGCCTGACCCATCAAAATCGCGCCGCGCCTTGTTAATTGGCGTGCCGCGATTTCCCCTTTACAGGAAGTGTGTATTTTTGCTTCAAAAATCGCAGCACGGCTTGAAATTGGCGTGGCGCGATTTCCTTCGAACAGACTTCAAATTTTAAGCTTTTTGCACTCCAGAACAGTATAAATTGCATGAGAACTCTATCAAAATGTCACAATAAGTCCCTAATATTACGTAATGACAGAATGTCATCACAACCCCAAACTTAAACCATTCCTTGTCCTCAAGGAATTTGCTTGCAACAGTGACAAACGACAGTAAAATAACAGTTACCTGACAAAACGATAGTACCCAAAAGTTCATTCTCCTTCTAGCTAAAGATGAGCTAGTTTGACTTGTTCGCATCCACCAATTCACAACTCCACGCAACAATATGAAATAGGGTTCTACCAGTCGACATGTAGGTCTACATATTACCATACGCTTGAAAAGTTTCTAAATATCAATCAAAGTCAATATCATTACACACTTTTGAGGTCTTTAGGGTTATAACGGGGCTTAGGTGAAAGGTGGGATATATTTGGATAAGTAGGCTACACAAAATTTGAGTTAGGCATTCCTACGGAAATTAAAGCACAAAATTCAATCCTTCGATCATTCACCTTTTGAAATAACAATCAATGCAAAGGTACTAGAGAATATTTTTAACATTTAGGGACAATCGAGTTTGAAGTTACTCGGATTTTCAATGTTTTGTCCCTTTTTCATCATTCAATTTCTTTTTTTTTTTTTTAATACACCATTTTTGTGTATATTTTGCATAACAATTTCATATTTCTTTTAATTTTTGTTCTCTTATTCTCTAGTACCCCCACCCCAAACTTAGTTGGTTGCAAATTCCAATAGCAACCCCAAACTTAATCTTTAGCAACATTCTACAATGCCTTAACTCAGAAAATACATTAAGGGACAAGTCCTAAAAGTCTCTAGGCTTGTAATGTAGTTTGTCACCGAACAAAAAGTTCTAATCCTACCGGCTCACAATTGGTTAAGAAAGGATAAATTCAACAAATTAAAACAGGGTAGGCTTCAAAAAGGCTCACAGGACCAAGCACTTTTGCCTCAGTGTGTAATTGACAAAGACCAATCAATAATAGAGAAACAATGCAAGTTCTAGAAATGTAGTTGCATGGAAAACTAATCTAAATATAAGTAAATTGAAAAACAAGATTTGGCAATGAACCTTATGGCTGAGATTTCTGGGAGTATGTGACTACCTAGCAACGCCGTACACTTCGCCTTTGAATCAAGTCACCCCTCCTTGAGAACTTTTGGAATACCGTTTCATCAAACAACTGTTACTAAACTGTAATAGGTCACATGAAACAAAACAAATTCATTAATAATAAACAAGTGCAGGAGCAATTACAATAGGGAAATAAGTTCAATGGACTTCGACATTAAAAAGAAGATAAAAAAAAACTGAATGTATTGAAAAACAAAGTAAATCTAGTGGGTTGCCTCCCACCCAGCGCTTCTTTATCGTCACTAGCTTGACTGCTAAGGATCCTCAAAGGTCCTTCCGAATGAGTGCCACCCTTCCTTTAGGTAGGTCGCCACCTAGGTATGGTTTAACTCTTTGTCCATTTACTTTGAAACTTCGATCTCCTTCAGGTGTCACTAGTTCAACAGCTCCATATGGTGACACACTTTTGACCAAGAATGGTCCGGACCATTTTGACTTGAGCTTCCCAGGAAACAGCTTCAACCTGGAATTATACAACAAAACTAGTTGTCCACAGTTAATATCCCTAGGCACTAAGTTTTTGTCATGATACCTTTTTGTCCTGGCTTTATAGATGAGTGCATTTTCATACGCTCTAAGCCTCATCTCCTCAAGTTCATTAAGTTTCAAAATTCTTTTCTTACCAGCGGCTACTTGATCAAAATTTAAGGCCTTAATGGCCCAATAAGCTTTATGTTCTAGCTCGACTGGAAGATGACATGCCTTCCCATATACTAACTGATAGGGTGAGAACCCAAGATGGGTCTTAAAGGCTGTCCTATATGCCCACAGTGCGTCATCTAACTTCCTGGACCAATCTTTCCTATTTGACGCAACTGTCTTCTCCAGAATCTGTTTCAGCTGTCGGTTTGAAACCTCTGCTTGACCACTAGTTTGTGGGTGATAGGGAGTTGCAACTTTGTGCTTAATGTTATACTTTTTGAGCACATTTTCAAGAAAATTATTGCAAAAATGCTTCCCCCCATCACTGATCAATACTCTAGGGGTTCCAAACCTAGTGAAAATATTCTTTTGAAGGAAATTGACAACCGTTTTGGCATCATTAGCAACACATGGTATCGCTTCAACCCACTTTGTGACATAATCAACACAGACTAGAATATGGAGATAAGAGTAAGAGGAAGGGAATGGTCCCATAAAATCAATACCCCAACAATCAAATGGTTCAACTTCAATGATTCCTTTTAGGGGCATTTCATTCCTCTTTGATATGTTACCTGTCCTTTGGCATCTGTCACATCTTGTGACAAAGTCGTGGCAATCTTTGAAAAGGGTGGGCCACCAGAATCCACTTTGCAAAATTTTTGCAGCTGTTCTTTCACCACTGTGGTGGCCTCCATAAGCTGAGCTATGGCAGTGCCACATGATACTATGTGCTTCCTCACCTGCAACACAACGTCTAATCAAACCGTCAGTACCTACCTTAAACAGATAAGGGTCATCCCACAAGTAGTGGTTCGCATCTTTGAAGAACTTTTTCCTCTGAGGATAGGTCATATCATCAGGAACTATGTTACCGGCCTTAAAGTTTGCCATGTCAGCAAACCAAGGTCTTTCTCCAATAGCAAACAGCTGTTCATCAGGGAACTCGGCCTTGATGGCCTTCTCCTTCTTTGTTACCTCATCATTTTCCAGCCTTGAGAGGTGGTCAGCTACCACGTTCTCGACTCCCTTCTTGTCACGAATTTCAAGATCAAATTCTTGCAATAATAGGATCCACCTCAACAGTCGAGGCTTTGAATCCCCTTTAGTTAAGAGATATTTGAGAGCTGCATGATCTGTAAAAACAATGACTTTGGAGCCTATTAGATAAGAACGAAATTTTTCCAATGCGAAGATTACAGCAAGCAATTCCTTTTCAGTTGTGGAATAGTTAACTTGATTTTCATTTAAAACCTTGCTTGCATAGTAAATTGCATGGAAAAATTTGTTCTTGCGTTGGCCTAGGACTGCACCAACAGCATAATCACTTGCATCACACATAAGTTCAAAAGGTAAATCCCAATTGGGTGCAATGATTATTGGTGCAGTCACCAACTTGTTTTTAATCAAAGAAAAAGCATTTAGACATTCCGAATCAAAATTAAACTCGTTTTCTTTGACCAAGAGGTTACAGAGGGGTTTGGAAATTTTAGAAAAGTCTTTTATGAACCGCCGATAGAACCCGGCATGCCCCAAGAAACTCCTCACTCCTTTAACATTGATTGGTGGAGGAAGTTTCTCTATAACCTCTATCTTAGCTTGGTCCACCTCAATGCCTTTAGCACTTATTTTATGTCCCAAAACTATACCTTCAGTTACCATAAAATGACATTTTTCCCAATTCAAAACAAGGTTAGTTTCGGTGCATCTTTTAAGTACAGCATTTAAATGGAACAAGCATTGATCAAAAGACTTACCAAAAACAGAAAAGTCGTCCATAAATACCTCAATGTTCTTCTCTATCATATCAGAGAAGATGGAAAGCATGCACCTTTGAAAGGTTGCCGGCGCATTACACAGCCCAAAGGGCATCCTTCGATAAGCAAACACACCGAATGGACAAGTGCAGGCAGTCTTTTCTTGATCTTCCGGAGCCACTGCAATTTGATTATACCCTGAATACCCATCCAAGAAGCAATAAAAGGCTTGGCCAGCCAATCTCTCAATCATTTGATCCATGAATGGTAATGGAAAGTGGTCTTTCCTTGTTGCGGTATTCAACCTCCGGTAGTCTATACACATTCTCCAACCAGTGACGGTGCGGGTAGGTATCAATTCATTTTTTTCATTTGCTACCACCGTCATTCCTCCTTTCTTGGGTACCACATGAACTGGACTTACCCATGAGCTATCTGAGATAGGATAGATCATACCTGCATCTAATAACTTCAGCACCTCTTTCTTTACCACTTCCTTCATGGTTGGGTTAAGTCTCCTTTGAGGTTGAACCACCGGTTTGTATTCAGCCTCCATGTGTATTTTATGCATACAATAAGCTGGACTAATACCCTTTAAATCAGAAATGTTCCACCCCAAAGCTCCTTGATTGTCTCTTAACACCCTCATTAATTTTTCTTCTTCCAAGGGTGTCAAGGTATTGCTGATGATTACTGGTTTAGAGGCATCCTTAGTGAGAAAAACATATTTCAAGTGAGAAGGGAGTTCTTTTAATTCTGGATTTTTCTCTCCTTCTCCACTCAAAATAGGAACATCTATGGAGTGCTTACCCATTAATTCTTCTATTTTTACCGGACCAACTCTTGCTTGCTTGCTGCTAGTTGCTTCACACAATCACTTACTTCAAGATCTTCATCATCTTCACCTTTTGCTATAGAATTCACAATTGCACGTTCAAGAGGGTGTGTTGGTTGATGTTCACAAGAGTCATCTTTAACTATTTCTTCAACAATGTCAATCCGGTAACACTTGGGATTTTCATCTTTGTGCTTCATGGCCTCAAATATATTAAACACTACTTGCTCCTTATGGAATCTCAACATTAGCTCTCCTTTCTCAATATCAATCAAAGCACGGCCAGTCGCAAGGAATGGTCTTCCTAGAATGAGTGGCATATCTTCATCTTCAGCCATATCTAAGATCACAAAATCTGCTGGAAATACCAAGTCATTAACCTTGACTAGCACATCTTCAAGTATACCGAAAGGATAAGAGATTGACCGATCAGCTAAAGTAATGGTCATTCTTGTTGGTTTAGGTTCCCCACACTTAAGCTTCTTCATCATTGAAAGTGGCATCAGATTTATACTTGCTCCCAAATCACATAAAGCTCTTCCAATGTCTACCGGTCCAATTGAACAAGGGATAGTAAAAGCACCAGGATCCTTCAGCTTAGGTGGCAGCTTCTTTTGAAGAATAGCACTACAATTTTCAGAAAGTGCTATGTTCTCATCATCCTTAGGCTTCCTTCGTTTAGTCAACAAGTCTTTCATGAACTTAGCATACAACGGCATTTGATCAAGAGCTTCACCGAAAGGAATATTCACCTGAAGTTGTGAGAAAAGTTGCATGAACTTCTTGAATTGGCCTTCATCCTTTTCTTTCTTCTTCGAAAGGTGAGGGTATGGAAGCTTCACATATGATGGAATAACCTGTGGTTTGTCTCCATCTTTCAAAATCTGACTCTTCGTCTTCCTCAAGATTGAATCTTCATCAATTAACTTCTCACTTTTTTCTCCCTCTATTTTTTTCTTCCTTTCGTTTTCAACTTTTCCATGATCATTTTCTTTTTCAACTACACCCTCATCATTTTTTTCAACTACATCATTCTCCTCTACCTCAACTACATCATCAACCTTCTTTGGAGCTTTTGGAACTAAAGGTGTCAAAACCTTTTTGCTCCTCAATTCAATAGCATTACAAGACTCATTCTTAGGGTTATCTTTAGTGTTACCTGAGAATCCGCCTTTGTTTTGTTCAGCCAACTGCTTAGCTAATTGCCCCAGTTGAGTTTCAAGCATCTTCCTAGAAGCTTCATTGTTCTTTCTTTCAGCTTCTTGACTCTTCTTCATCTCTTCAAAGTTGCCTTGAGTCATCTTCATGAAGTTCATCATAGTCTCCTCAAGAGCTGATGGCTTCCTTTGTTGTTGTTGAGGAGGAGTGAGCATCTGAGAGTTCAAAGCATTGTTATTTGAGTAGCTTAGATTTGGATGCTTATTAATGCCTGAATTGTAGTATTGATTCTGCCTTTGATATCCTCCCATGAAGTTAGCTTCTTCACTTGATCCTTCCGGAACACATTCACCGTTGGGATGTTCTTCACCACATAAGTCACACTTGATTGCTGCTACTTGTTGTTGCTTTTGAGCCAAAGTGAAGCCTTGAAACTCCTTAGTTAGAGCTTCGATCTGTTTGTTCATTGCTGCTTGGTTGGCAAGGATAGCAGTTTGTTCACTTACCCCAAACACTCCTCTTTCCTTCTTCTTAGCTTCAGCACGATACTCATTTCCAGCCATGTTTTCTATCAAAGCTTGGACTTCATGATCAGTTTTGCTCTTGAGACTACCTCCCGCGGAAGCATCTAAGAACATTCGAGTGTTTGGTGTTACCCCCTCAGTGAAGATTTGGAGGTATTGCTTCTCGGTGAACTCATGATTAGGGCATCTCTTGAGAAGCAAATTGAATCGCTCCCAAGCATCATACAATGATTCACCTTCTCCTTGCTTGAAGTTAGAGATCTCCATCTTCTTGTCCCAATACTTAGACATAGGGAAGTATTTCTCCAAGAACTTCAGCTCTAACTCTTCCCATGTTTGGACAGTCCCGTTTGGAATTGTTAGCAACCAATCTTTTGCTCTTCCCGTCAAGGTGAAAGGAAATAGCCTTAGCTTCTTTTGTGCTTCAGTCACGGTGGCTGGTTGCACACAAAACTCACAGGTTTCAGCAAAACGGCTCAAGTGTTCATGAGGACTCATAGCTTCAGTCCCATCGAATTGCTTGTCCCTCAAACCATTGAGGACAGTTGTCTTGATGTCGAACGCTACGGGGTTAGCTGGTTGAAAAGTGTGGGTCAGTTGACCGCGATGAGTGGCTAACCCGTAGTCTCCAAGCTTAGGTCTTGGTGGTACAACTCCTTCTCCTTCCATCGTTGCAGATTTAGGAGAAGAGATTGTTTCAGATTCACTTGAGAGTTGCTCCGGTACTTGTTCTCGAACACCCGGTGGAACGGATTGAGCTAACCTTTGCGATCGGACAGCTTTCCGAAGTGCTCTAGCAGTTCTTTCAATCTCCGGATCGTACTCTAAGTCGTCAGAGCTCTGTTTACCTCGCATAAACAGCAAAATACC
The DNA here is from genome assembly GCF_051527215.1 of Medicago sativa. Lineage (NCBI taxonomy): Eukaryota > Viridiplantae > Streptophyta > Magnoliopsida > Fabales > Fabaceae > Medicago > Medicago sativa. The sequence continues at coordinate 60,393,613 of NC_140752.1, forward strand.
TTAGTAGCACTGCACAACGCAAAGTAATCAAGTGAATATGAAAACAGAAAAATAAAAATTAAAAAACAGAAAATTAAATTGCAAAAACCCTAAATTATAACGTAATTGCCTTGTTGAAATAATTCAACAGTCCCCGGCAACGGCGCCAAAAACTTGATAATTCTCTGGCAAGTGCACCAAATACTATCGAAGTAGTAAAAATATCGTTCCCACGAGGACTGTTTTTAACTTCAATAATTCAATTTCGTTATAAAAGTAGGATGTATAAAAGTTTATTTTGTTTTGCCACTAGGCAGTAGATTTGGTTTGATTTTAAGAAATCAAATAAAATAGTAAAGATTTGATTAAGAAAATAGGAGAGAGATGAGATCAGGTCTTCGAATCCTCTATGTTTCCCCTAATTGGTTACTGCACCTATTATTACTAATGATTCTCTAGTTTCACGATAGTTAACAAATTAGCCCTAATCAATCCCTTGAGTTAGGACCCTCTTTTTAAACTACAGCCCCTAATTCCTTAGGTGGTCTAATAATCATCAAAGGTTTAAGCACGTTAACCTAATATCACTAACAAACGATTATCCATTCCTAGACTAACCATGTTTATTAGAACAATTCAATTAGGTCTAAGTCGAAAGCTATGGTCAGTAGTCATTCGATCTCACAAAATCATGTTTATATTTGATCAGGATATAAAAAGCAGTAAGAACAATTGAATTGAATGAAAACTAGAATATCATTAATAAGTAATAGAGTTTCACAGCAACATATGATCAATTAGGGTTACATAGGTTCATCTCCGACCTAATCTCTAAGAGATTTAGCTACTCATAATTGAGTTTACAAATAGCATAATCAATGAAAGAATTAAAACATACATAAACTGGGTTAGAGATGATGAAATCCTCTCCGCTGCAGCCTTCTGGGTGTTAAAATCGCACTTTCGTTCTCCAAAATCGTAACCCTTGTTCTTCAGATTGAGTGCAGTATTTATAGAAGTCATGGGCCTGACCCATCAAAATCGCGCCGCGCCTTGTTAATTGGCGTGCCGCGATTTCCCCTTTACAGGAAGTGTGTATTTTTGCTTCAAAAATCGCAGCACGGCTTGAAATTGGCGTGGCGCGATTTCCTTCGAACAGACTTCAAATTTTAAGCTTTTTGCACTCCAGAACAGTATAAATTGCATGAGAACTCTATCAAAATGTCACAATAAGTCCCTAATATTACGTAATGACAGAATGTCATCATTGAATAAAACATAATATTTTTTCATTTAAAAAACATAATAATTTAATAATCTTTAATTAGGATATTAATTTTAAAAATAGTATAAACTCATTTAAATATTTAATTAGGATGAAGGAAATAAAATATAAATGATTGTAAGGTTTACTATTTTTTTGAAAATGCACTTAAAATTTTAGGGTAGCACCTTGCTCCCTTTTAGTTAAAGAAAAAGGAACTTTTTGACTCAAAAAACAAAAATCAAAGGTGCCATAAAATCGATTTTCTAATATGTATTTCTTATTTTTTCACTCCAAAGTTATCGATTCAATCAATTTTTTGAAAATAGGATGTATTTCTTCTTGTCTATTGACTGGTTTCCATCTCAAGCATAAAGTAGCAAAAAAAAAAAAAATCAAAAACCAAAATAACATATAAAAGAGCAAGATATTAAAAGTAAAATAACAACATAAGAAACATAAGAAAAATTAAACAAAATAGAATAGATAGATAAAAAAATTGTGAGTATTGAGGGATTAAAATAAAACAAAAGGGGGATGAAAGTGATTATATTTGAACGTGGTAATAGAAATCCTTCGTATATATTCTAATTTATATGTGATCCATTTCTTCTTTTCTCTTGATTGGCTTCCACGTCCAAAATAAAGATCCGAACAAAAACAATGAACATATAAACACCAAAAGAAAATTGAAAAGAGAATATGAATAAGAAACATCAACCAAAGAAATCACATAAAAAGGAACATAACAATAAGAAATGTTAAATAAACAATAAAACAATAAAAAATAAAAAAATAAAACAAAAAGATAATGAGTTGAAAGCCGTGATTTTTTATGGGAGGAAGAGGTAGATGAAAATAATAAAAAATCAAATTGTCTATATATAGGGGGAAAATCATATCATGATCAATTTTGATTGGTTGGTGAAAAATAAGTGAGTCATGATTCAATTTTGATTGGCTAATAGAAAATGAATGAGTCAAGATCCATTTTGATTGGTTGATGGAAAAACATTCAGTGAAATGGGATGTATGAAGATGCCACGTGTACTTTTGCTCAAAGAAGTAAGCTTTTGTATTATATAAAGATAATCCGAAATATGTACAAATTGTTGAAAAACTTCTATATGTTTGACACAATTCAAATTATGTAATCCAAATCAGGCATATACATGATTTTACTTTGGTCTACATTGCATTGATAATTTCAACACTGCTATGAATTGGAATATTTGGTTGATGTTCAATCCACACCACAAAACCATGACGACATATAAAATATATAAATGAACATTAAGCTAGTTGCAATGTACTAGAACTAGGGGGACCTAATCTGTTTAGGATATGTGTTGATGTCGCACTGCCTGACTCGAAGGATCACGTGGATCAAATTAATGGTTGGCTCAACCACGGAGGCACAAGAAGGTGGACAATGTTAAGTATCACTGTCTGTCGATCGACTCAGATGGAAGCATTTCGGTTTACCCATATGAAGCTTCAGAACGATGACATGAGAGTCATGTTCTCTATATTTGGTCAATATAGTTCGAAGAGCCCGATCGAGTTAGACCATTCCTTGTTGATATGTTTTCATGGCATTCAAGAAGGTTTGATTAGATCCAGAACCTCTGAAGAAATCAGGACTTGCATGGTTAGATCTGATGAATAGTTTAGTTTGACTGATCCATGATTGTGTTTAAGTATGTTGTTGCAACTGTTGTTGTTGTTGTTGTTGTTGTTGCTGCTGCTGCTGCATTAAGTCGTTGAGATTATGTTTCTGAAATTGTTGTGATTTAATGATAGATTTTTCTTTTTCTTTTTTGGTACAAAAAGAGGGCAAAGCTCAAGAGAAAAGAAACTACGAAATTAACTGACATTCCTAGGCATGCAAGCCCCGAAAATATCATCAAACATGAGCTTTTGAAGTTCATTAGGTGGAGTCTCCAAAAGAATCAAATTCAAATGATTCACAGAAATGCTAAAATTAGCAAGCCAATCAGCACTTCTCTTTACTTCGCGCCAAGTATGTTTGATTTGCACATGTCAATCCATTCTTAGTAGCTTCCTGATACGATGAACTAAAATAGGGATATTCCCATTAAACTTGAACTTGTCAGAAATCATGTCGATCAATAGCTTCGAATCACTTTCCACTATAAGATGATCAAAATGCTCCCTCCAAGCCAACTCTATACCCAAATACAACTCCCACATCTCAGCATGTAAGGCATCACAAGCTCCAATCTTTTTAGTGTAGCCTTTAATCCTTTTACCATCTGCATCACGAAAAATACTACCACAACTGAAAATATGACCCAAATCCTTGCAGGCACCGTCGCTATTGAGCTTGATCCAACCTTCCTGAGGTCGTTTCCATCCTATGTAGATAGACTCCTTTACCTTAGGCCCTCTATGAAGGTGCTCCAAGTTGTAGCTTTCAATATCTCTAACGAATCTCTGGATTAATATATTTGGATTGTTCGGCCTTTGGAAATCAGCTTCAAAGATAGTTTTGTTCCTCCATTTCCACAAATACCAGAACATAGTCATGAAGGTGATCTGCCATCTAGATGTGCTCGTCCCAACCATTTTCCTCTTAAGGTTATTGAAAAACCAATCCCTACAGTTAAAGGAAAATAAGTTAGTTATAAAATCGGAGCGAACAATATGAAGCCATACCTGAGTTACATGAATGCAGTCACGAAGCACATGAAGGACAATTTCATCACCATTCCCACAACATGGGAAAGTAGGAGAAATCCCAACACCCCATTTACTTCTTCGCAAATTAGTAAGGATTCGCCCATGAATAGCCAACCAAATAAAAGTTTGAATGTGATGTGGGCCCTACCACTTCCAAAGAATCTTCCCGTCACCCTCCACCTAAACTATTTACCTGATTAAAACCTGTGTGTTGTAAAATTTCCTCGCAATGTTGAGTATCAACATTTTTGGAAAAATACACATGTGTTTTATTCCTATTAATCTTTTGACCAGAAGCTTGAGAAAAAGTATCAAGACAGTGCAAGACACAATAAGCCTGTTCAATAGAAGCTTCAGCAAAAAGAAGAAGATCATCAATAAAAAGTAAATGAGTGATTTGAGGACCATACCTGCATGCACGCATAGGAAGCCAGTAATTAGCTTCTACCTGATCAGCTATCATGTGAGACAATTTATCCATACAAATAACAAAAAGATAAGGGGAAAGAGGGTCCCCTTGCCTAATTCCTTTAGAAGGATAAAATGTATCAGTTTTTCATCGTTCCACATTATTTTGTACAACGGAGAAGAAATGCAATGATGAATGATTCGAAAAAGTATCAAATTTTTCTATTTTCTATATTCTAATGCGTTGTGAGAAGAGTAAGGTGGAAATGGAAATTGTCCAAATATTATTTGCAGAGAATTCCCATTAAACAAAGCATAAGATAGGAACCGATGTCAAAATATAAACAAAATAGTAAATTTATCACGAAACTTACGGGAAACTTGATGACAAGCCAATTCCAATTAAAGTAGACATGGCTTACAGTTACTGGGAAATTTTGTACATGATTGGATTGAAGAAAAATTATAGTAAATTATTTACTATAATTTTTTAGATTTGATGTATTGTGAAAGATTTGTTGTTTTTATTAAATCCACACTACTCAATCAACATTGAGTATATCACAATGGGTCAAATTTCCAAGATGTCGAGATCACACTACTAGAAAACAACTTTTAAGGTTTAAATTCATTTTGTTATTCTATTTCCTCTCATTCATAGTTTTAAATACTCATTTCTATTTATCAAACCAAGGACCACAAGATTTGAGAGACAAACTTTCAACCAAGGGACAACCCATGAAACGGGCCTATACTCAGTTGTTCTATTACCACATCAACATCTTCTTGTCTGTATCATGTGTACCTAACAACCATTTAAACACATAATGATCATGTCAGTTCCACATGTATCTAACTTATATGTCATCACTTCACTACCAAGTCGTGCAATTTGATAAAGAGAGGCAAGAGAAATCACATTTTTTTTGCTGGGGTTTGAACTTCGGACCTTGCATATATTATGTATTGTTTTTACAAACCGAGTTAAGCTCACGAGGACAGAGAAATCACATATTTAAAAATTGAAAAATGTTTCTCTTAAAAAAATAAAAAATAAATATGAAAATGCTAACAAATGCCCTAGTATACTAGTTAATGAAATAAATTTAGTGTGAATATTTTGAAACATGTGTATTCAAATTGTTAAAAGTGTTAAAAAATAACATTAGTATGAACTTTCAAAATAAAAAGATCAAAACTGCATTTAACTAGCAAGAGAAATTTAGTTAGCATTAAACTTAAAAATAAAAGCATCAAAACTGCATTTGACAAAAGAAATATTTAGAAATTTATATATTTCTCTATGTTTTATCACTGATTTTAATTTTTCTAATAATGTTGAGTTACAATTTGCTTTAACTTGAAATATCCACTAGGTCGTCTATGGCTTCATCTTGCATTTTCTGCTCCAATAACATCTGAAATTCATTAGGGCGACAAGGAACTGTAATTGCACCATCTCCATTAAATCCATACTTTTCAGCTGCTTGTTCTAATAGCCTCACAAATATTGGGTTTGTTAAACAACTCAATGGCACAACAAATCTCTTTGCTTCATCTTCATCCTTAGCAATCACAACAAAATGTCCTTTTTTCACATCTTTTGCAACATACCTTGATTTATTATCATTTCTTCCCATTAATAGGGTTTTTTGGAGCTTTTTGAAGATATTATTCTTGAGCTTCAAAATTCCACCTACAACAACCATTTTGATTTCAAGTTGTTTTTAAGATGTTTATGAGTACAAGATAGATTTGTTTTATGATGATTTGATCAATTTAATATGCTTAATATTTATAGTGTGCTTCTTAACAAAGACACAAATAATTTGGCCCCATATCAAATTAGAACATACCGAACATAAGTGAAAGCGAAATATAGCAATTCATGTATGTGATCGGTGCAGTGTTTTCGAACGAACATTTTATTTTCTTGACTCAATTTTTTGAAGGAACTTGCAATTTAGCATGAAACGTATTTTGAATGTGTTTGACTGTGTCATGTCTTGTCATGCCTGTTTTCAAATTATTGATGAAGCTGTTAATAAATCTTTTGCTAATTTTTTAATGCACATTTTTTTTTAGGAATTTTTTTAATGTATATGGTAGTTAATTGCTAACTAGTGTATTCATTTATTGGATTATATATGATCTCATTCATTAGATTTAAATTCTCACTTTTTTAAATATAAAAAAGTTTATGTGAGTTGAGCTTGATAGCTCGCCAAAGTCAATGTAATCTCAAAGTTTAAAGAGTGTTGAACTACTAACAAGCTAAGGTTTGATATTAGTAGTTGAAGTTGAACTTACACATTTACGAGATATGAGCCAACTTCTTCCTAAATTAACCAACCATCCACGGTTGGTCGATTTAAATGATTGCTCTTTCTTGCTTTTCCCTTGTTATTTTTAACTAAAAACAACACTTGAAATTGTTGTGAATTCAAACCCTTGTACAAAAGCAACAAGACAATGCATGCAGTAAATAACAATGATAATCAACAACCAAACAATCCAAGCAACAATAATCAACCAATAGCAAATCTAGTAACATAAATGTATAAAAAAATCCACAATCAAATCAAAGAACAAATATAAACAGTGTAGAGGAACTAATACACCAAAATTGTTTACCCAATTTGACTCAAATTAACTACCGTTTGGAGGAGAGCGTAACTATGCAATCCACTGTATGAATGAGTCTTTAAAAGAGATATATAGAAGTTACAAGAAATTAATATAAAAAATAAACCAATCCAGTTAGGTTGGTCTGGTGGTATTGGTTTGCGACGTTAAAGTATGCTTCTCTCAAAATTTCAACGGGAATTTCTCTAAACAAGACAAAAGAGAGCTTGAATTCATCCTCTAATAAAATCTCCTTATCCAAGGTGTTATGAATATATGTTTCTCAACCCTAGTTTTCCACTCAAAAGCTCTCAACCCTTAATTCTAAGTTTCCTAAAAGTTTCCTCTTTCGATGATGTTGTTGCTCATCCAAAAACCACACAAGAATCACTAAACACAAGAGCATATTCTTCTCTTTGTATTCCCTCTTTGTTTGCCTCTTGTTCTTGAAACCTAGTCACACTCCCAAAAGACCCAAACCCTTAGCCTTTAAGTTTCCTAAGGATTCCCTCTTTCCGGTAGTATCAAAAAGTTTCCTAAGGATTCCCTCTTTTTGGTGGTATCAAAAAGTGAGATATAAAATTCTATTTATAAGCAATTTATAAATAGGTTAAGTGAGTTTATTAGATTAGGATTTTAATAGATAAATCTTATTTAAAAAATCTTGTAGGTTTTAAAAGACTTTGTAAATTTTTAATGACTTTTATGATTTTAAAAGACTATGAAAATTTACAATTTGTATTTTCAAAGATTTATATCAAGAGATTTTAAAGGAAATGACTTTATATCATGAGATTTTAAATTACCTCGGTTTTTGGGTCAATGTTTCACCACAAATATTTTCTAAATGTACTTATTTTAATTGCTAATGTTAAGTAGAATTATTTTTAGTTAAAAGAAAAGAAAGACATAAAAAAAAAAGACTGATTTGGTTCCGTATTCATCTAATCTATTAACTCTGACTATTATTAAAAAAAATAAAAAATCTGACTTGTAGCATCACTCATTAATGTGCAGCTACTAGTGTACGAACCCGTGCAACGCACGGCTGGAATATCCTGTTAATTTTTATTTAAGTTCGAAAACGTGAGCAGACCAAATATATTCGGTTAAGAATAGATATTATCACTCAGCAACAGCAGCAATAATACAAAAACCACCAAAGCACACATACATAATATTAACCATCAAGGGGAAATCCACAGAGAAGAATACAATCTCTTTTTCTGTACTCTGTTGTGCTAAAGATGCATTGATAAAGAGCACATCCTTTCACATTATGTTTTTACTTTCTCTCTTGTTTGGTTTCAATGTCAATAACTAATGGTTGCGTCAAAAATTGTCACACAAATAGTTGTTCAAGCAACACACCTCATTTGAATAATCTCATAATTAATTTATGTAGAAAATCTTATTAATAGGGGTATTCAAAACTGAACCAATCTAAAAGAAAAACCGCAAACCGAACCAATTCAAAGTAAAACCGCAAAAAACCGCATTTGATGCAGATGTATTCGAATCTCATTTTTTTCCTCAACCACATGGTTTGGTTCAGTTTGCGGTTTTGATTTTACCGACCGAACCAAACCAAACCAAACCGCAATATAAGAAAAACACTAATTAAATATATATCATCTAAACAAACACTCATAGAAATTCAATGAAAACTTTAATAAAATGATATATTTTTTTCTCTTGTTAAGTTTCTTCTTTGCTTTTTACATAAAAAATGTATTTATGTGTTACTTGAACTCTTAGAGAATGATTATGATTACTTTTTGCCCACGTTTTAATTTGGTATATGTAGTTGAGAACATTTCTAGATGGAAATAAAATTATAATGTTGGATGAAATCTAAAACATTGCAGAAAATATGTTGCATTTTAGCTTTTTAATTTGATTTTAACGTTGAAAAAAAATGATTGTCTAAAAAAACCGCACTAATCGATCCAATCCAAACCACATTAGTTTGGTTTGGTTTGAATTTTATTTTAAAGGTCAACTGAACCAAACCATACTGCATACCTATTTATGTTATGGTTGAGATGACTTTTATCCTCAAAACCGAACCAAACTGCACAACGAACACAGCTAATAACTAACCATTTTGTCAAAGGGTTTGTAAAAAAAAAAACTATTTTGAGAGGAATGATTTATTATTATTTTTTTGTCAAGATTGAGGGAATGATTTAACTATTTTGTTGTGATAGAGATGCCCTTTAAACTATTTTATTTGTTGTGTAAATAAATTATTTATCTAAATATTTCAGAAAAAATAAAATAACACCCCCCCTATAATTTATCCAATTATTTTTCTGTCTCGATATACTATTTATTTTCTCTGTTTCCTTTACAATATCATTTCAATTTTTTTTTTCTCTCTCATCAATTAATACAGAACACACAGTTCTCTCTTCTTCCTCCTTCAAACCCTAGTTGCCATACATCTTTACGGCATCCCTCCGCCACACTACAACTTCATCTGATCGTGATGTCAGCACCATCTTCCTCCTCTATCCGATCTACATTTCTATCCGATTTGTTTTTCAAAACCATTAAGTTGTTGCCGAGACTCTTCCTGCGATGATCCATTACTGACAACCTTCGATCATCCGTTAAGTACTGGATCTACGATTCTCATCAAAGAAACCGTCTGATGGATTGGTTTATTTCGATATCTGAGTAAATATAGTTATTTTTCCAACCTATTCTTGTTTTATTTCGATTTAAAGTCTAAGTAAATATAGTTATTTTTCCAACCTATTTATCTTGGGCCTTCATGCACGGTCAAAACATTTTGGGGTAAGTGTTAAACCCTAATCGTAGTTTGATTTTGTTATGAAATTAGTCTTTTTGAGCTTTCAACTTAAGAAATTTTCTTTTTTGATCTGAGTTAGTATTTATTTTATTACGAATTTTTTCCTTATTCCTATTTTTTTCTTTTTTTTTCTTTTGTATATTATACCTTTTTTAGGGGTTTTGTAGAACCTACTTGTCTAATGTGAAATACATATGAACTATATTCTGATTTTGTGTTTTCTTATGATGCAGGGAAGTAGTTGGCTTAAATTGTGCAAAAAGCTTAATAATGGTAAAAATGAAATGTGACTGTTTTTTTTTTTTATCTTTAACTTTAATCTCCTTTATTATGTAATCCCCTCTTTTTGGTTAAAAAGAAAGTGGTTATAAAAAAAAACCTGATCTTGTATAGAAAAAAAGTTTTGATATTGCAGGAGTACTGCTTTTTTTTAAAATAAAAAATGTGAAGCTGTCAATTGTAAATATGAACACAAGTGGTATAGATAGATAATGAATTTGTATGATCGCTGTTTTAAAAAACTTGGTTTTTATTGGCTGAAGCTACTTTCCTAGTCTACACATAGCTGCAGGCTGTTTTCGTGACGGAAAATAAATGGATCAAGAAACAAATTTTTCCCACAAAGTTGTGATATACCCAATGCTAACATAGATTGTATTTGTTGCTCTCATTGGATTTGTGTAGACACCTTAACACTTTTTATATAACTATCACTTTTTGATATTTCTTAATTAGGACATTCAAGCAATCATGTCCTGTATGGAATTCATCATAGGATTAGCTACCCTTTATCAATCTTGATCTATAATTCATCATTTTTTTTATATCATATGTTTTTGTTTATTTGTCTGTTTGCTAGCAATGGATATGATTTTGAGTTTGGAGAGCTAGAAGAAGCAATTGTTATGCAAGGATTGAAATGATGAAACAAAAGCATGTGGGTTTTCCTCTTCTATCTATTACCTCTTTTTTATTTTTTTTCTTCTAAGATAAGTATAACCAACTCTTGCTAAAAAGATTTAAAAATGCAAAAGGTAATTGTTAGAGTGAATATGCTGAAAGAATGCATTGGGTGGTTTTTCCCCCTCTCGGATTGGATTGTTTTTCTTAAATCACTTGATAATTATCTATCAAAAAATTGACATATTTTTTTCACCTATGAATAACTTAAGAAAACTTATTGATCTTTTCAAAGTAGCTGAAATAGATAATATGTGCATGTTGTTCATTATTGTTTTTTTCTCATGTAAAGATGACAGTTATTCTTCCTTTTCAGCTATGGTGCACGGGTTACATCTCCGAAGTTTCAAGCCATTGGCAAACATGTTTCTGTTGCATCCATGGTACCTTTTCCACTCTTGCAAATTGTTCTGTTTTTTTTAGGAAATGTTTGTATTTGGTTATGTTTGATTTAAAGATTTAGTTTTGAAATTAATGTTAAATTTTATACTTAACAAATTCATATTCTGATGAATTTTGAATAAATTAGTTATAAATTGCCAATTTCTGTTTTGAACCCTATTATCAGGTATGGGTACCCGCAGGAACGGGTATAAGCAAACCACGTGGATATCCATTTAGCTACCGTGCCCGCGACGAATTTTATTCGTCCTTACCCACGTGCACCGTTTTTTTTTGCCATCCCTAGTCCAAAGAAAAGTTGCGTGCATATATCAAATGTTGAGGGATTAGTCTCTGCAGTTGAACACAAATATACTTAGTCTACACATTTTAACAACATAACGAAGAATAAAATACTTTTACTTTTTTAAAGAAAAAACACAAAGTAAAACATCTGATACATAATACTTTTACTTGGTAGTTTAAGTTCCAAAGCAAAATACTCACATTTTTAGCACTTGGTAAATCCTCTTTAGAAGTGACTTCTGAATGATATATTGCTTAAAATTGATGAAACAATACAGGAGGTCGTGTTGAAGATAATGAAGGATGACATAAAGGAGAGAAGATGGCACCTATTATTTCTGAAAATGGAGCATATCTTCCTGTTTGGAGATCAACTCCTACATAATCAAGGTAATCATACCCACCCAACATATCATATGTTGACCTTTTGTCCAATTCTATTGAATGTTATTGTAAATTGTCTTCAAAGCATCAAATAATGCAACAAAGATGTCTCTCTCCCTTTGGTGTTTGTAGCTTTGTATTATAACTAAGTTGCATTGAAATAAACTGAAGTCATTATCATATAAGTGTTTATTTTGCAAATCATGTCACAAGCTTATGAGAAATCAACTTTGTATTATTAGTTAGTTTTGAATGCAAAATTTGGATGCTGAAAAAGTATTACTTATTATTGGGACCCAAGCAATTATAAAAGAAAATAGAGAGCAAATTGATTAGTGTAAAAAGTATCAAGTGCCTTAGGTAAGTAGCAAGTATCATGCTGAAGTCTAAATGTAAAAAATATGAACATACTCCAAAATATAGAAATATACATATTAGTGTAAGTAAAAATATGATGCTACTTTCTTAATGCTACAACACAATTCCTTGATCTTCTCAATATGTTTCTAATGGCATGCTAATGAAATGAATTATCAGATTTTGTCACCTTAGCCAATGGGGTTCCTTTGGTGCACTCTGCCACTATCCCAATCACTAAAACCGGTATCAACTCTGCTAGGAGTCTTGATTTATATGCATTGATGATCTGTGTCTAGGCTTTTATATTTTTTAGTGCGTTTCCTTTGTCTTCACATTGATTTTTGTAATTTATTGTGCATTCACCTGACAGATTACATGTCTGCAGAAAATATTCAAAAGGAGTTGGAACCGGCACATGGAAGTCCATTGCAATGCCTTTGTACATGCTTAAGGAAGGTCTAGCTCCTCAACTTCTTTTAAGTACTTGTATTATGAACTTGTAGTATTAATTAGAGTTTATGGTATCCTTGGTCATGTGGTTTTTTTAACACTACTTTTATCCTATCGTTTATGATTTTTGTTTTTGTTATTTTTAACATTACTAATACATCTTGCTTTTTCAAAGTTAAGCTGAATTGCAAAGTCGTCAATCTTATAGGACTACTGAGTATATAGTATAACAACATAGACATACACCCCTTCACAGATTTAATTTCCAACTCTGTAACAACTAACAACTAACTCAACCTTACATGCAGATTTAATTTCCAACTCTGTAACAACTAACAACTAACTCAACCTTACATGCATATATGGCGTATATGTTTTAGTATTAAGCTTTTAATAGCTTCTTAATTTTTATTTATTTTGTTCGTTTCACAGCCAAGATAATCAATAGCATCATTCAGACCAAAACAAAGCAGCTATGGATTCGATAATTAGGATTGTGGGTGTTGTCGAAGTGTTGGTGCCAGCAATAGATTCTTACACTTTACTGTGTTCTTCAAATGAAATTGGTATACTTTCTAGAAGTAGTATAAGTTCAAGATTTTACATAAGAGTTACACTTTTTACATTTGTTGTTCTTTAATGAAAATTATTATAATTTCGAGTACTAATTATGGGAAACATTTTGTCATGAATTACATAGATCTTTAATTTAGATGTAAGAGCATGATAAAAATAATATTTCCCCTGGCTTCTCACTTTTTTCCCTCTTTGAAGTATTGATCTGCAAGAAGAGACAAATTCCTCATCAAAACTATGTGATGGATTTGGAGAAAACAACTTTTTAAAGAGACATAGGAGCAAAGGTAGTATAGCATATGTGGGTAGCCTGAAGAACTAACAGATAGAACACATGGACTTCTATTCTTGGAAGAAACATTACCTTACATCAGCCATGCAGGTACTATTATGTGTATTTTAGATTGTTTGTAATCTTTTGGCTAGCCTAAAAACAAATTGATTTATATATTTTTACGACCAAATCAATATATGATTTGATTTTTTTTGAAGAAAAATCAATATTTGATTTGAAAAGATGTTCAGAAAATCAATGTATTGGTTACATTTAATTGATGAATTGATAATATTTTTTTAACTCTGGATTCAACACTGTGATTATCTTTTACAAATTTTAAATTAAAAAAAATAATATCTTGTTTTAAAAAAAGCTTAGTTTTAGACAGATTGCCTAGAAACTTTAAATTCCAAACCTTCATTGCATAATCTTGAAAAGATGCATCTAATATTTACTTTCCTCTCTCCTGTTAATTGTCTCTGATTGTGATACACAATTATCTTTGTAGAAGGAATGATGGCTAAACTGAGCATTGTCATGGCATTTGGAGTAGCTTCTTCACAATTCATTCAAGATTCTTGAGAAATGCATAAACAACATGAAGGAAAAATAAACTATGGAGTCACTTGCGCCTGATAGAGAATATGAGAGATTTTATTAAATATGAAAGTGTCAAATACATGAGTAATGCAGGGTATAAATAGATGTTTTCCTTAGTAATACATCTTCATCCAATGCCAAATAAAGAAAGATATATTGCTATTAAATTATAAAGTTATGCACTAAATGCCAAAAAACAGCTAATCATATAGTATTAGTAGCCCTTAGCTCTTCAAAAAAAAAAAAAAAAAAAAAAAAAATATATATATATATATATATATATATAGAGTAGCCCTTTGTACTTTTATAGCATTGATAGTTTAACATCTACTATATTCAAAAAGGCTGCATCGAGTGTAGTGCCACATTGGTTGCTGTTAAAACTTTAATGGAAACCGTAATCAATTTGCTACCTAGGATAGGACTTTTACTAATTTTTAATTAACCTATAAATAGCTACCATTCCTACTAACTCCATTGGGCCATCCCCTATTAAAATGATTTTCCAACTAAAATAAATCAAAATTCTGAGAAAATCCCATTCTTGATGAACAGTATGAAACCAACAGTTGGATAGACAAGGGTTTTGATTATATGCAGATACTCTACGCAAATAATATTCTGTTATTGACTCAAGGGACTGCGTTCAATATGGTTATGGTTGGTAAGCAGGTTTGGAAGTTGGTTTCTTCTTCAGAGTCTCTAATCACTCGTTTACTCAAAGCTAAATATTTTCCTCGAAGTGACTATTTTGGAGTTAGTATAGGCCGTAATCCTAGTTATGTTTGGCGTAGTATTTGGAGTGCTAAAGATGTGATTCAGCGCGGTTTTCAGTGGAGTATAGGTACAGGTGAACACATATCAGTTTGGGATCACCCTTGGATCAATAATGTTGCACGAATTTTACCATCAACTAATTATCACTTGGAGTGGCCATCTATCACTGCTTTTGACTTGTTGGTTACACCCCAAAAACATTGGAATATGAAGCTAATTAATGTTTTTTTTTTGACAATGTTATTGCTAGAAATATTTTTAATACTCCGTTACTTCCTTCGGTAACTCATGATGTGCCTGTTTGGAAGTTCGAGAGGGATGGTATTTATTCAGTTAAAAGTGCTCATAAGGATATTTTGAATCATGATGTGGCAGTTGTACAACACCGTGTGCCGGGTAACTTGAATTGTATCTGGAGTTTAAAATTGCCCCCAAAAGTTAAGAATTTCCTTTGGCGAGCTTGCCGTAATTGTTTGCCCCCGAGAATCCGATTGCAATCGAAAGCAGTTCATTGTACTGATAGGTGTGCAATGTGTGATGACTTTGGTGAGGATAGTACTCATATGTTCTTTCTGTGTAGTAAAATTATGCTTTATTGGCAACATATTGGCTTATGGAGTCCTTTGATGGCTGTTTTTGATATTGATGCCAACTTTCCAACCAATGTGTTTGCTATCCTACAACACATGGATCAGCAACAAAAACAAATTTTCAGTGTGACTCTTTGGAGTATATGGAAGCATCGAAACAATAAGGAATGGAACAACGTTACTAAAACAACTCAAGCTATTTGTGCTCGTGCAGGTTCTCTTCTTACTAACTGGAAAAAAGCTCAAACTATTCGGCATCTTATCCATCAGAATCCTGATACCCCGAATGATTTGAAGTGGATTAAACCAAGTCCCGGTAGGTTCACTTGTAATGTTGATGCGTCCTTCTCTCAAGCTCGGAATCGGGTCAGTATTTGTGTTTGCATTCGAGATGATGAAAGTCGCTTTGTTTTAGTCAAGACTGAATGGATCCATGACTTCGCTCCTTGATGTGGATTTGGGTGAGGCTTTGGGTTTATTATCAGCAATGTACTGGGTTCGCGATCTGCAACTGGGTATTGTGGACTTTGAGCTTGACTCCAAAACTGTGGTAGATAGACTTTATGGTAGTAAAAGTGGCGTCTCTAATTTAGCGCAGTAATTAATGATTGTAGACGCCTGTTAGCTTCTGATTTAGTAACCTCTGATGTTAAGTTCATTCGGAAACAAGCCAACGAAGTCGCTCATAGCTTTGCTAGAGTGGCTTTGCATCATGCTAGTTTCCATATTCATATTAGGATTCCATCTTGCATCTCTACTATTATTATGAATGAAATGCAATAAGTTTATTCTTGTCCAAAAAAAAATTATGTTTATTGAGGTATTCAATTTTTTTTTTAAGGATCTATTATTATTTTTTAAATTCACAAAACAATCAGTTTTCTAAAAGAATGACGTAGAGATATTTAGCCTCACATAAAAAGTTATAGGTTAAATATGTTTTTGGTCTTTATAAATATACCAACTTTTCGTTTTAGTCCCTCTAAAAATTTCCTTAATTCAACTTTTAGTCCCTGTAAAATTTTCAAGGGAGATTAGTCACTTTAGTCCCTGAATAGGAAAAGAATCGTTACTTTAGTCCCTGAATGCAGATAAATTGCAAATTAGTCCCTGAATGTAGACTTTGTTAGTAAATTTAGTCCCTGAATGCAAACTCCCTTAGTCAATTTAGTCCCTGAATGTGGACTCCGTTAGTCACTTTAATTTCTCTGCATTCAGGGACTAAAGTGACTACTCCTTTCCGATTCAGGGACTAAAGTGATTAATTCCCTAATTTTCAATCACTACTTTTGGTCCATATTTTTAAGTTAATTTTTGTATTTATTTAATGAAATTGTGCAGAAATGTGTAGAATATTGTAAAAAAAATTCTCCCAAAAAATTAGAATTTTTTAACAAAACATATATTAATTATGAACTTTTAACCGTCAAACATATAAAAATTCATATTAAATTCATGTTTTGTATCATCCGTCGTAAGCTTTTCAAATTTTGAGAATACAAAAATGGTTCCGACAAACTTAAGAACCGAGTTTTTCAAAATTTCGACAAACTTAAAATTTGAAGTTTCCCAAACACATTTATATTTGTGCATATTCAAAATATTAGTCTGTCGGATCGATTTTTTATTTTAAAAAAGGGTAGTGTTAACTTGTGCCCTTAGGACACATGTTAAGAAACCCAAAAGAAGAAATGTTTTCTTAAATTTTGTGCATTCAATGCATTTAAAAGTTAAAGATTAAATAAAATGCACACATTCCAATAATTTATTTCTATGTTTGAATCATTAACTTGTGTCTTAAGGACACAAGTTAACATTTCCCTTTAAAAAATTGTTATTCTGACAAACTTAAGTTCAATTTTTCTAAACCTATTTCTATTTTGAAACACTTGAATTTTGAGCTTTTCAAAATATGAAAGTGTTTCGACTTTCGATAATTCAAAACTTGAATTTGTTGGAAAATTATTTTATCTCAAAGAAACTCAAATTAAAATTTGCAAGAACCTATTTTATTCAAGAAAACTTAAGTTTGAGTTAGCCGGCTATCAATGTATTTCGGAAAATTCAATATTTGTACTTTTCAAACAGATTTTTTATGTTACATTTTGTCCAAAAGAAAAAAAATCCTAGAACACTCAAATTTCACTTTGTCAAAATCTATCTCCATTATTACGATAAACTTGGATCTTGAATTTGTTGGAAAAAAAACAAGTTTTGATAATTAAAATTTGTAAAACATTTATGAACTGATGCGTTACTTTTTTTTTTGTTGGAAAATAGATATGTTTTCCCTACACTAATGTATAATTTTTCTTTGTAATCAAATTTTTTTTTTCGATAAGCAAGAAAAAAGAACATACATCAAGGGGAGACTCAGACATTCCAACTAGATAACCCCTCCAAGAAACCCCAATCTTATGGTGCCTGAAAAAAAAAATGGCCCTAAAGAAAAATGTGCTGCTTAATCACCCTTGGAATGAATGTTGTAGGTACTACCTTTATTGAATTGTTTTTTCTTCTTCTTAAGCATCTTTTTTCCATAGCTCTTGTTCGAAAAATGAGATAGATCGATCATTGTTTAAGAAATTGTTACTATATATTGGATGTGATGCAAAGTGTTATTTAATTTTTTTTAAGGAAGCAAAATGTTAATTGGTTTTTCTAAAATTGAATAAATAATACTGAGTTAGTAAGACATATATGAAAAAATGTTTTGGGTCAATCTTAAAAGACCACTTTTGCCCTCATTGATGGGTTATTTTTGTTTGTAATGTAAAAAATTGGACCATTATTGTCATAAAATTCTATCAGCAAAGAGGGAGATACACACTGATTTGTATACATTTATTTAATTATGTTATCTATTTTTTTTTATTGTGATAAAATGCAAATTAGCAAAAAGGAATTGTTATATATAATTTTAAATTAGGTCTCACAACGTATAATAAGAATATGTTTTTAAAAATAGGATTAAAAATATAACATCGAAAATCAAGTTGTGTGTGTGTGTGTATGTGTGAGTGTGGCGTGCGTGCGTGCATGCATGGCTGCGAGATAAAGATAAATGAAAATAAAAAATGAAGTGGATCGATCATATTTAAGAAATGAAGCAAAGTATTAGCTGGTCTTCCTAAAATTGAATAACTAGAGTTAGTAAGACATATATGAATAAAAGTTGATCATTTAAAGTGTAATAATAACAAAACACCCCTTTTAAAACTTGTTGATGTATTTATCTTTATGTGTGTGGAGAGCTGTTTAGAAAGTCCTAATAGAATAAAACTTGATAGGTTTAGGCCAAAACACTCCCCTTTTTTAGCATGATCATTTAATGATAAAGCTAGTACAGTAGTTAAGTAGCTCCTATAAATTCAGCATTTCGAAATGTAATAACACAATTAAGTCTTTTTATACAAAATGAATTTCCTTATGTTATTTTTTACTTCTTTGGTACAAATTTTCTTTATGTTATTGTTCTCTTTGTTCCTGGACTTGCACTCATCTACTGCCAAAATAAACTTTGACTACTACATGCTAGCAGAAACATGGCCACCAACTTTTTGTCTAAGCAATCCATGTGTTCCTAATATCACAAAAAACAAAATATTTTCCATATTTGCATTTTCTTGTGTTACTATACTATACTATACCAAGTTTGATTGCTTAAGAAAATAATAACTTTGACACTTAACATAGGTTAATTCTCCTTTGTAAATTTCCCAAAGTTTTTACCAGTTCTTTATATTTTTTATTCGTATAATACTGTGTGAGTAGATGCATTTGAGAGGTATAGAACAGAGCAAGCAAAGAAGAAAAAAACAGAGCAAGCAAAAGTGAAGAAGAAAAATGAAATTGTGGTTATTTCTTGCTGTGATTGTTGTTTGTTTCAACCAATTATCATCAACGATTCCATGCCAATCAAGTATTCCAGGCGATTGTCCAAGCATTCCTACTCAACCAAAACCAGAAGAAACCTCTAAATGCAATCATTTACTTTATTTTATTTTAAATAACTCTGGCTTTTGGACTCATGAGTGGAAGAAATATCGAAACTTGCTCCACAATGTTACCATACGATTATGTTGAAGAAATTGTTACACATTTTGGTTTTAGTATATTTACATTTATTTAATTATGTTGTCGATTTTTTTAATAAATGTCTTTTGAACTTCAAATATATATAATTTTAAATGAGGTCTCACAACGTACAATAAGAATATTTTTATAAAAAATAAGACTAAAAATATAACATCGAAAATCAAGTTGTGTGTATGTGAGTCTGTGGCGCGAGCGCGTGCGTGCGTGGGTGGAAGATAAAGATAAAGATAAATGAGCATTAAAAATGAAGTGGATCAATCATGTTTGAATGAAGCAAAGTATTAACTGGTCTTTCTAAAATTGAATAAATACAGAGTTAGTAAGACATATATGAATAAAAGTTATGAGCAGTTAAAGTGTCGTAAGAACCAAGCTTCTTCTCTGATCTTCAAACCGCTCCAACAGTGGAGGCATGTTGAAGCGCGAGATTGTACGATCTCAAGATCTAACTCTCGATCTTAGGGGTTAAGCTGAAGCTTTGGTTTCTTCTCTAAACTTTTATGGCAATTTTTGTCGTACAATAAGCAAACAATATAACCCATAGCTTAGCTAATGCGAAAACATTTCCCAGCTAGTCCCGATGTTTTTTTTATCAAGCTCCCGCTTGTATTGCGTCATCGGTTATCGATGAAATGTAATGATTCTCTTTTTCTTATTTAAATAAGGGGGGAAAATAGTACATATGGATAAAACCTAATGTTAATATGTCGAATACGAACATAAGATAATTCACAATTTAAGTCATAAATCCAAAATGAAAAAAGTGGTTTGCTACAACCAAAATGTTTATGGGCAACTTGCAAGTCCAAAAAAGATATACGTAGCGATTTATATTGATAGTGTTTAATTTGTTTTGAATCAAGATAAGGCTCATGTAATATTTTTATGTTGATTTTAAGATGATAATAACCATGCTTGACGCTGTTTATCAACAATACGCATTTTCCATAGTTTAACACTCAGTCATTAGCACATTCCTTCATGTTATCACTATCCAACACCACATAGGTTTAATTTAAAGGACAATTGAAATAACATTTTATGACGATCATTTGATCATGAGTAAATGTTGAATGTGAAAGATTGGGTTTTTCTTCTTCTTCTAGTTATCGGTATTTAATTTCTATTCAAATTCAAAACATGACTTTTACAATAGTTCTTTACTACTCTAGATTTCTACATAAACTGGCTGATATCAAATTGAATATTTTGTATTAGAGAATAAAGGGAAGAATGGTGAGTTAGTTAGTGAAGTTACTTGATACACAAGTAACTATATGTTTAGCTATTTAATAATTGAGATTAACATGTCATTTGGTGCTATGTACTCCTATATATACTTCATGTACTTGTTAATTCATCTATGAGAAATAAGAGTTTATCATTTTTACACATTCCATAACATTTTGTGTATATAAGCTTCATTATTAATTTACTAATTTAATATAACTAGCAAATAGTATGTGACGGTTGAGATTCTATCTGAAATATTTCATAGATTCTATCTGAAATAATTTTTAAATATTAGAAATATTGTTGCATACAATTTAAACTTAGTAGTTAAGATGTTGAAAGAGGTTATTAGTTTGGTTATAAAAATGTTTGATTAATCACCTATGTATCATTTTTTATTTTATTTTTAGGGAAGAGCATATTATGCGGTCATAACTCTGAGAACTCATCACATAAATTATAAGAGGCATATGTTTTGAAATAAGATGACCACAATTATATCTAAAATTGTTTGAAAGAAAATAAATTGTGAGATTGATTAATAATTGGTTCTTTTCTAAATCATTATATATATCGACAAAAAAAACTAATTGATTGTTTTCTAAATCATTAGATTTGATAAAAATTAATCAATAATAATTTGTTTTGTTTGATTTCGATTTTTGATTTTTGATTTTTCTTAATCAGTATTCGTTGTTTATTATTTGATTGGCCTGGAAGTTTAATTGTCAAAAACACTTGTAGACTTCAAATACCTATTAATTTGAAAGATCAATATCACATTCATCCAAAGAGTGACCCAATTAAAGCTAGTGTAAAGTTATTTATTTATCTAACACATAAACCGTTGGCATTTAGAAGATTTAAACTTAAGATTTAGATCCCTCAAAAAGAAAAAAAAAACTTAAGATCTAGAGAAGAACCCACTTTTAAGTCCCAAACCAACACAATTTGCTTCAACTTCATAGTATATAATAGCAATTCACAAATTGAAGAAAATTTTCATCTACAAAAGGAATAGATCACTAACCAGTTACATTCACAAATTAAGAATGCTAATTGGACTAATTAATTTTTTAAATGCTGAGAGAAATTATAGGGGAATAGTCACTTTAGTCCCTGAACGAGGAACAAATAGTCACAATAGTCCCTCAATGTATCGAAATTTCAAAATAATCCCTGATTATGTATTTTGTTAGTCAAAATAGTCCTTGATATTAAAATATTTCGTTAATATTGTCATATTAGTCCTTCAATAGATTTACTTATGATCATATTTGTCCTTATACGTACTTACTTATTGTCATTTTAGTCCCTATATAAAACGAGTTATTGTGAGTATTAAGAGATTATTTAAGCGTTAGAAACTATTTTGACTAACAAAGTGGAAAATCAAGAACTATTTTAGAATTTTGATATATTGAAGGACTAGTATGATACATGCTACACATTCAAGGATCAAATGACTATTACCCCGAAATTATATTAAGAGGAAAATTAGAATACAAAATATGTCCAATAAAAGTCCGTATAAAAGACTGTTTAAGTAGAAACATGCCATGTTAAGTCTTTGAAAAAGGCTTCTCCATGGGTCCACACCATACGGTTTTCACACCATAGTCCTAAAAGGAAACCACGTGTTAAAATATTTAATAGCATGGCTCCACACCATACGGTTTTCACACCAAGTTAGACCATAATTTTGTGAAAATCATTTTCCTCACCCAACTACAAATTTAATTGATTCACATTGCATTTAAGGTAATTATTTTATACCATAATTCTGTGCAAATCATTTTTCTCACGCAATTGCAAATTTAACTTTTTTTTAATTTTATATATATAATATTGTTAGCCTGTATTTTCGACAGGTTATAATAAATGCAGTCAATGAAGTTTGACTTAAACTTTGAAGAAAAGTTAATATGTTCGACGCACCGGTCTAGTCGAAGATATGGACTTGGAAAGATATGGCTGTGGATATGGACTTTTCAAGCAATTTACTTTATTTCTCTGAAGATAACTTCAAGGATTCAACCTTTGTTGAATTCGACAGTTATATGCATTTTTACACAACAATATCAAGAATATTCATCATTTTCTGGAAAATAACAAACACAATATGTCTTAAAGATTTACTTGTTGATCTTGCAAGTAATTAATAATAAATCAGCGATTGTTTATTAAAAATCAAGGTAAACAAATATATGTCTTGAATTTAAATTTAAATTAATATTTCTCATAAAAGTAACTCAATAATTTTTATTTAATTTTTTATATATATAACGTAGAATTAACCTTACAAATATTAGACCTCACAACATATAGTAAGAATCCCCTTAAAAAAACATATAATCAGATTTTTTTTACGAGATATAATAAGAATATTATTATAAACAATATTAGTTAATATCTTCTAAGGATTATAAAAATTAGGCCTAACAACATATAATAAGAGTATTATTATGAACAATAATAGTTTAAATCTTTGTGTGTGTGCATTAATTAATTAAAACTTCTGAAGCATTTTTCTTCATATCCCTTATTTGAAAAATGAGATATAGATCGATCATGTTTAAGAAATTGTTACTATAATATTAGCTATGATGCAAAGTGTTAATATTTTTTTTGGAAGGAAGCAAAGTGTTTAGTTGGTTTTTCTAAAATTGAATAAATAATACAGAGTTAGTAAGACTTATATGAAAAAAATGTTTTGGGTCAATCTTAAAAGACCTGGACCATTATTGTGATAAGATGCAATCAGCAAAAAGGTGGTTACAGACTGGTTGTAGTATATTTACATTTATTTACTTATACTATCGATTTTTTCTTCATTATTGTGATAAAATGTAAATCAGCATAAAGGGATTGTTACACACTTGTTGCAGTATATTTACATTTACTTAATTATGTTGGTGATTTTTTAATAAATTTCTATTGAACTTTTGATATAGTTTTGATTTAATTATGTGTCTATAAAATATCGTATGGCCTCACAATAAATAATAAGCATATTTTATAAAATAAAAAAAAAAAGACTAAAAATATAGAATCCAAATTCAAGTGTTGACATGTATTTATCTTAATGTGTGTGAAAGAGCAGTTTAGAAAGTCCTAATCCTAACCCTAACCCTAATCCTAATCCTAATAGAATAAAACTTGATAGGTTTAGTAAGTCTAATCAGAGAAGAATCAATGTAGCATGTAGTGTAGCAAAACACTCCCCTTTTGTCATGATCATTTAATGATAAAGCTGGTACAGTAGTTGAGTAGCTCCTATAAATTCAGCATTTCGAAATGTAATAACACAATTAAGTCATTTTATACGAAATGAATTTCCTTTTGTTATTTTTTATTTCTTTGGTACAAATTTTCCTTATGTCGTTATTGTTCTCTTTGTTCCTGGACTTGCAATCATCTACTGCCAAAATAAACTTTGACTACTAGATGCTAGCAGAAACATGGCCACCAACTTTTTGTCTAAACAAATCATGTGTCCCTAATATACCTCAAAATTTCAGCATCCACGGATTGTGGCCGCAGAACAAGAGGAAGCCTAACCCATATCATTGCACAAATGAGACACTGGAGCCGCATGTGGTATGCTATCTCGACCAATTATCTTTGATTTTACTATTTTTATCTTATGGTGTTGGAGATATAATCATTTACTTTATTTTATTTTATTTTACCAGCTTGATCCATTGCCCGGGATTGATAAGATTTGGCCGAATCTAACGGGAAACAACTCTGACTTTTGGGCTTACGAGTGGAAGATACATGGTACTTGCTCCAATATGTCACCATACGATTACTTCGAGCTTGCCCTAGATTTGTATGCCCTAAATGACATCAAAGATCTTCTTAATAAAACTTTAACACCTGGTGGATCGGCGACGAAAGCTGCCATCGAGAGTGCTATAAAGTTAGGCACCGGATCTAACCCTAAGCTTCATTGTGATAATAAAAACTCTAGTAATTTGATGGAAGTTAGACTCTGCTTCAATACCACCAACAGGTATATAAGTTGTCCTAATACTGGTACAAATTGTGGAGCTACAATACATTTACCAGAAGTTATTAAATAAAGTTAATAAAATTATATATGATGGTTGGTTATTACTATTGTGTGGGTGCATGGTTGTTATAGTAAGTCTCAGTGTATTGAGATAGATATGTTTTCTAAATAAATATGGAGGAGACGGAGGGGCATTGATTTATGCATAACTCCATTTTATGTAATACTTGAATATCTTCAAAAAAATTATTTGGTAATTTAGCGTTGAGTCTTTTGGTGGCATTCGTACTATATATATATATATCAATGATTCAATATCTCTGCTTCATGTAATTTCTCATTAACAAGTTATAATTTTTGTATACCATATATCACACAGAATTCTGATATATATCATATGTGGGTGCCATTTAGCCTGGACCCTTATAAGTATGGCTCCTTCTACAGTACACCCATATATTTGAATGTACCAATACTCCAAACTAAAATGGCCAATAGTTTTTTGACAGATGGAACAAGTAAGTTTGACTGGATTATAGAATTAGCACCACCAAACTTGTGAATTTTGCACTTTGGGCTTTTATTTTATGATATAATTAATTTTCATTTAATTTAACAGAAAACAAATTTAAAATCGTTACTTCTTCTCCTTCATGGCAGTTCTTCTTCTTAATCTTCTTCATTGCAATAATTTGAGCATTTTCATCAAGTTTTATTTGGACGTTTTGCCAAACGATAAAAATCTTTTATTTTTCTGGTCTCCAAGAGAGGTATTATCATGAAGGAATGCTACTGATATGGACTAATTTGCTTATATGTGGGAAACTACAAAAACTAATTTGACAGATTTTAATTAAACTTTGCAGTTATTTTTTATTGCAAAAAAAGGGATAGCTACCAAAAACACTCACAACCAAAAAAGGGGAACAACAAGAAAAAATAACAGTAATTTGCAGTTAATGATTTGCAGCAAGAAAAAGGGGAACACTCAGGCACTCACGGCACTAATTTGCAGTTTTGTGTTCCCAGCAAGAAAAAGAGGAGGTTAGGTTACAGATGATGAATGTTGGAGAGAAAATTGTGATGGTGGTTAATGATTTGGTTTTGTTTTGATTAAAAAAATTAATTAATTAATTTACTGGAATAATAATTTGTACAATTTTTAAGGGTTAAATTGAATAAAGAAGTGTATCTAAACTCTTTCCCTTAAGTCAATCTCTAATAACGCTGGCATGGACCATTTAATTGAAATGACACTTTTCTATTGGTTAAACATTTGAGAGTACCAAAACACTCAATTTTGTTTGGAGTACCGTAGAAATTGCCTATAAGTATTGGTCCATTCTGGACAAATGGTGTGAGAATCATTGGATAAAGTAGACTTATAGATCTTGTGATGTTCTCTCTACACCAAAACATATTCTCTTATTTTGCCCTCTCATTTGTATTCTCTCTCACCTGTTTTCCAGCAACATAAAAATTCAACCTTCTGCTTATGTGTGGCTATGGAAATCTATCCTTCAACAAACAACGTTGAAATTCTACAATTGAATTTATTTAGGATATAAAGGGAGAAAAGTTAACTTCCACAATAGAAAATATATGAATCTTTCAAGTTTCATCTCTAAAATAAAACTAAAAAAGGGGGAATAGAATCACACTAAAAATCTGGAAAAAATACAAAACAAAGGGAAAATCAGTCGAAATAAAAAAAATATATCATTTTTCAGATTTGTAAATTTAGAAGAAGGCAAAAAAAAAAAAAAAAAATCACGAATACCTCAATGCATATCTAGCTACTTAGAATTAAGTTAATTAAATTATTATTTTACCATTTTTTTTCTTTCAACTTCACCATGTTATTCTAGAATTAAGTTAATTAAATTGTTATTTCACCATTTTTTTTCTTCTTTCAACTTCACCATGTTATTCTTAATGATAAGTTATTGATTTAATAATATATATTGATAGCAAAATCAATCCATGGTTGAGATTGGAGATCTTAAATCTTAATGCATCAATTTATCTCCACAATTTGCATGGATATATATCTACCATGAAATAGCTAACAAAACCTTCAAGAAACCATTATCAAACAATTCACAGAGACTTCTCCTTGCAGAAGACACCGATATATAAAAAAAATGGGGTCATTGAAAATAAAAAAGAAACCGCAAAGAGATGGAACAAAAAAGGGAACAAAAGCTTCCTGGGTACGAAGAAAGCCAGCCACACTAGGGGAGAGAGAGAGAGAGAGAGTAATGAGATGGGAGACATAGGGTTTATGAATTAGATCTAATATGGTATGGGTAGACCATGATAAGTTTTGATAAAATAATCTAATCTAACAGTGGACAAAAGTGGTCTAACATGGACCGATATTTTAACAGGTCCATTTTATACAGAACCTCATATGTGATAATAATTTTTCAAAGGCATAGCCCTCTCAAATGACCAAACTACATATGTATCATATACTAGTGCATTCCCACACTTGTACTTATTTATGAGATCTGTTAGCAGTTCAGATTTATTTGGTCAGTTTTCACATAGTTTAATCATAGCCACCGATTAAAGATCAGACGACTGAGATCTGTTAGCACCAAATCCTGGTCCAAATATAACACACAAGAAATGAACATTTCATGCAATTACTTCTCAAGGATAATCCAAATTATTAATTTTCTTTTTTTAGGTGAATAGGTGAATCCAAATTATTAATGTTACTTCTAAATTGGTCGGTCATTCTCACATAGTTTAAAAACAGAGCTAGCAAGCCAGTTTCATTCTCATGATCAAAACAAAGATTATTTTTAGAGCAACCACGGCACACGCGCCATAAAAAATTCTTAACTTTGAGAGGCACCTTTAACTTGCATATTAAATTCCATCGGTCTGGGACATGCAAATGAGAATTATCTACAATTTCAGACACACATATACGGTATGCACTTCAAACAAAATACTTACCACTCTTTCCCCTTTCCAGATTAGCTTATCTTTCGTAACAAGATGTTGTATGGGTGTGTTAAGGATAACTTGTGCAGTGGGCGCATCAATTAAATTAAGAATTAAGGGAGCTTTCCAAACCTTCAAATCCTAGTCAATAAAATCACACAATTTCACCTGCAACAAAAGCTCAAATATCATATTAGTCATGGACAAGGACAAATGTCTTTAAGCCAAGGAACACCTAAAAATGGGATATTAGTTCTTGAGCCTATACTCCACCGCGCGTCTTGTTTTACCACAATTTTAACACTAAAAATACTCCGTCAAACATAACTTGGATTATGTCCAATACTAAACCCAATAAAATCAGTGTTAGGAAAATATCGTGGCTTAAACAGACGAGAAACAATAAGCATTATGTGGTCATAACTCTGAGAACTCATCACATAAATTATAAGAGGCGTATTTATTTATTTATTTTTTGAGGAAAAGAGACGTATGTTTTGAAATGCGATGACCTCAATCATATCTAAAATTTGTTTGAACGAAAATAAATTGTGAGATTGATTAACAATTGGTTGTTTTCTAAATCATTATATTTGATAAAAACTAATTGGTTGTTTTTCTAAATCATTGGATTTGATAAAAATTAATCAATAAGAATTGGTTTTGTTTGATTTTTATTTTTTATTTTTTATCTTTTTTTGATTGGCCTGGAAGTTTAATTCAAAAACACTTGTAGACTCCAAAGACCAATTAATTTGAAAAATCAATATTACATTTATCTAAGGAGTGATCCAATTAAAGCTAGTGCAAAGTTATGTATTTATCTAACACATAAATTGTTGGCATTTAGTATATAATAATAATTCACAAATTGTATAAAATTTTCATCTAAAAAGGAATAGATCACTAACCCGTTGTTACGTTCACACGCATACGCTCAACAAAATATAAATGCAAATTGGACTTATTTTTTTATTTTTTATTTTTGAAAGAAAATTGAACTAATTTTTTAAAGGCAGGGAGAAGTTTTATTCAGAAGATTAGAATACAACATATGTTCAGTAAATATCCGTACAAAAGTCTGTTTAAGAAACATGCCATGTAAAGTCTTTGGAAAAGACTTCTCATTTTTTTCCATTTTACAAGTGAAGACATCAATTATTTTTTTCCATTTTCTCATTTTTTTCCAGTTTATTTAGACAATTTAGACAACAATTGTGATGTGTCATGTGTTTATGTGTTCTTCGTTGTGGGGAAATTCGAGTCATGCTTTCTCCTTCCGTCCTTCTGTAGGGGCGTTGGGGGGTGGGTTGTTGACAGTGTGGGATAGTTATGAGGTGGAAGTGTCCTTAAATTTTATAATTTCAGTTTATTTAGACACATGTGTTATTTGTGGGGAAATTCGAGTCATGCTTTCTCCTTCCGTCCTTCTGTAAGGGCGTCGAGGGTTGGGGGGTTGTTGACAGTGTGGGATAGTTCTGAGGTGGAAGTGTGGTCTACAGTTAGTCGGCAACATGTTCTTTTGATTCATGGAAGGTTTATCAAGACGGATGAGGCGTTTTAATTG
The DNA here is from genome assembly GCF_051527215.1 of Medicago sativa. Taxonomy (NCBI): domain Eukaryota; kingdom Viridiplantae; phylum Streptophyta; class Magnoliopsida; order Fabales; family Fabaceae; genus Medicago; species Medicago sativa. Next base: position 60,422,945 of record NC_140752.1, read on the forward strand.
TTTAATGTGTCTGCACTCTGTGACAACAGAGCGAAACAAGATTTGTGGGTTTCTTTATCTGATCGATTATCTCAGTGAGAGGTCAGAATGTTTGTGTGTGTGGGGATTTTAATGCAGTCAGAAATGCGGAGGAAATACGTTCGGCTCGGGGTGGTGTTGTTTCTCAGGATGCCACTTCGTTTAACCTCTTCATTGATGAAAATATGTTGATAGATTTATCGTTATGTGGTCGCAGATACACGTGGTTTAAAGGTGATGGTATTTCAATGAGCAGGTTAGACCGGTTCTTGTTATCAGAAGAATGGTGTTTGAATTGGCCTAATTGTCTCCAAATTGTTCTTCTTCGTGGAGTCTCCGACCATTGTCCTATTCAGTTGTCCGTTGATGAGGAAATCTGGGGTCCTCGTCCATCTCGAATGTTGAAGTGCTGGCAAGATATGCCGGGTTACAAACAGTTTGTGTCTGAAAAATAGAATTTTTTTAAAATTGAAGGATGGGGCAGCTTTGTTCTTAAGGTGAAGTTTAAATTGATAAAGGCGGCTTTGAAGGAGTGGCATTTATCTCATTCTAATAATATCCCTTCAAAGCTCGACACCCTAAAGGCTCGGTTATCCTGTTTAGATGGCAAAGGGGAAGATGAATTGTTGTCTTCTGATGAAATAGAGGAAATGTGTGGTATTACTCATGAGATTCACTAACTATCTCGGAATAGTACTAGCATTTGAAGGAAAATCGAATAGAAGAAAGGAGTAGAAGCAGCGGAATAATTTTGATTTTCTTTCCTTGGATCATTACGAAATTCAAACATGAATCAGTGATTCGATTTTTACCTCGAAGTTTGGAATATGAACGTTGGAAACTGGAAACTGGAATCTCGATCACAGCCAAGCAAGCAGCAAGCAGCAAAGCCCCTAGCAAGTCCACACGAACAGTGCTCCTCCAAAACTCGGTGCTAGCCAAGAAATCAGAAGTGCAGAGAAGAAGGGTTGGTCCAAAACGTGTAACCAAAAACTTCAGCACTAGAGTTCTATTTATAGAACTTCTAGTGTGCTCTGCAAGTCAGAAGTCACTATTGGGCTTCACTAAGCCCAACAACGAGTTTAGTAATTTTGTTAACTAATTATCGTTATTTACTAAACGCACCCTTATATAAGTCATACTTATATATTTCTCTTTTGACTGTTCTTTGTGTGTGACCCTATAGGTTCTAGTCACGTTGGCATTAATATTAAATATAATATTTAATATTATAAACAATGAGCGGTATCTAGCAACACATCATTGCTACCCAAGTGACAAGAATGTCAAGTGATCTGACAAAACCTTTCCATGATAATACTCATGTGTACAATTACTCCTTTGTCTCGATATCTTTATTGATCCCAAGGCATAGATATTGTCACCCTTGTATAGATCAATATTTATATTTCTTGATTCCGAAATATACTGAATAACGAATAAGTCCAATATCTTATATTGACTTAGTTCGGCATGGCCATGCAGTTTTACAGTCATATTTCATCAAGAGGCCTAAAGATATATCTCCCGTTTATGAGGAGGGACAAATCTCATCTAGGACACTCATGTCCCTCAGCATGCTTCATCAAGTACCCATCAACCAACATTATGGTTATCCTTTTACAGACAACGTTAGAATGGCAACAAAACACTTGAGTCCACATCTAGGGATCATAGTGGTTTCAGGTCTAAGAGCGATATACATTATTATCATTGTGAGAATATCTTATGACAATTGCATAACTTACTATGTAGTATTCTCACGGTGGGTCAATCCAGTATAAATATTACTCGTAATATTTATACCTATGTATAGACTTAATATCTCATATCTATGACCCATGAGATGCGGTCATCAGTCTACATACATAATAGTCTCGACGTTTTATTATTATCCTTTATTCATATTAAAGCTTTGACTACGGATACACTTAGGAATAGCGTTCTTTATGATAATGTAATCTCATGATTAAGTCACACTTAATATATTATTACACGAACTGTCTATTAATTCTAAGGACTTTATTAACATTACACAAATATAATAAAGAGTGCCATATTATTCAATAATAAAAGTCATGATACATAAGATAATGTTTAACATAAACTATTGGCCTCTAGGGCTTACACCAACAACATTTGCCCTCAATTTTCAATACAAATAACACATGTAACAAATACTACCTTCATCCCTAATTATAAGACCATTTTGAGAATTTTTGTTGTCCCTTTTTATAAGACCTATTTGCTATTTCCAACTACATTAATTATTTCTTTACATACATGCCCTTATTTATTATACATCTTTTTCTTCAATCAACAATAAATATCATATGGAAAACATAAACCAACTCTCTCTCTCTCTCTTAAGGATAAAATTATAAAAACAATAGTGATTACAAACAACTTTAATACAAATATCTACTTTCTTAATTCCCGTGATTTTAGCATAAGTGTCTTATATATAGGGACGGAGGTAGTAGATAACGATAAATTTAAATATTAAAAAATGTAACAAACATAATTTTAAATAAAAAAAATACAATTACTTCTCAACTAAGTATTCTTTTTGAAGGATAATCCAAATCATTATTTTTCTTGAGGTGAATCCAATTTATTAATGATACTTCTAAATTGATCATTCTCACAAATCTTATCAATCGTCAGTATCATAGTTTAGCTTGGCTTGATAGGACAAACTCATTATACTATATATATATATATATATATATATATATGATATAAACTTCAGTTTTGGTTTTCTGTTTGGCTTTAGTGCCATTATACTATATATATATATATATATATATATATATATATATATATATATATATATATATATATATATATATATATATATATATAAGTTCAGCTTGCTCAATTTGAATGTGAACTTGGTTGCCTTTTTTTTACTGAGATCTTTTTCTCTTGGTGAAAAGAGATTGAAAATCTGGGTATGTTGTTAATGTTTATGTTGCATACACAATGATAATTCAATTATTATCAGTATTCTCTAATCAAACTAGTACAAATACGCCAATACCAATGAATTTAATGGGTTATGGGTGTGACATAGTTAGTTAAGCTTTTGTGATGTTATAGTTTAAGTTTAATTCTCGTCTTTTTTTAATTAATTCTTTGTCTTTTTTTATTCAGCGGTTCGGTGCAGAGGATGAGGTGGCAAGATTATACGCATAGGACAAAAGGAACGATAATATGAGGGGCTTCGGTGCAGAGGTCGAGGTGGCAAGATTATACGCATAGGAGGAAACAAACGACAACATGAGGTGGTTCGGGATCAACCAGCTGTATATCAAGCGGAGGAGCAACTCATAAATCAAGAGGTAGAGCAGTATGAAATCCACATTTTACCTCAACTTTCCACCCGAGACCATCTTTCAACGGTGTTGATCTAGTTTTGAATGACAACCGCATTTTTTCGAAGCACTTTGTGTTGAACTTTCAACTCGCTTGTATCTTCTACCCTTGTCACAACCCAAGATTATTTTATTACTTATTCCTCTCTTTCCGGTCTCCGTATCTGATCTAGTAATGGTCACAGTCACTTTATTTCTAATTTCTAATTCCTATCTCCCTAGCCCAGCTTACAACAGCTTCTCTTGTATCAAACATTTGTGTAGTTGTGAATGCAGCAGTAGTGTCTACATATGGTATGTATGAAACTGTTTAAAAATGATATAAAAAAAAATAGAACTTTAGAAAAAGTGAAAAACTATAATATAATTTTTTTAATAAGAAACTATTGCTAAAATGAGGATTAACAGAAAAATTATACGCAAGTAATATCAAGAATTAAGACAATTATTTGGTATTGTAGTAACTAGCATAAAAGTTTATTAGGAATCAAGAATAAAAAACTATTAAATTATTCGTCAAAAAAAAAAAATTTAAATTAAGTGCACCGGATAACAAGTATAAAACGTTGTTTGTTTTCGACATACAAAATTATTTGCCAACACACGTTGGCTCAGTTGGTAAGGAACGGGCCATTTCCCCTCAGAAGGTTGTGTGTTCGATTCCCGCTGCCGATGTGAGGACGGTGTTGGTGGGTGATCTGTAAGTACCTCTGTAAGTGCCCTTTGGGCCCGGAGGCCTGCCCTGACCCTGGTGGTGACCGGAGCCAAATCCACCTAAATTTTATATTTATCGAAGACATACAAAATTATTTGGTATTAACTAACACGCACCGGAAATCTAAGCATACTAGTCTTCCGGATTTTTTTTGGTAAATATATATGAGTATTCCGATAAAAATTCGGGAACGTATATATGAGTCTTCCGAAATATTTTCGGAAACTTTTTTACAGTGAAAAGAAAAAGGAAATACGTACCTGAACAAATATCATGTGGGGGTGAACTCATCTTGAATTAGGAGATGTTGAAAATGAGGGTAAAAAAATTATGTGTAAAAGATTACATAGTAAAAGGGGTAAAATTGAAATTTGAAGAGGTGAAGGTACATGTGTCGGGGTATAGGGTAAAATTTCATCTTGGCGGACCTGGCCTGGGCCTAGTGTGGCAAGTGCCACACCAGCCCAGGCCCAAATTTTTTTGAATTCTGCTCTTTACCCAAATGGTTTCGCTCATTCCCAAGTGAAATTCCATTTTTACCCTTACGCATGTTAACTCACGCAGCGTGAGTTAAGTCACGCTACGTTACTTAAGTCAGTTATCAGCAACACAGAACACAAAACCCCTCATTTCTAGACTTCCTAAAACACGAAAATTTCATCCCCAAATCCAAATTTCTCCGTTCTTGCGCCATTCAAAGCCAAATTCGTCCACAACATCAAGTAAGTGATGTTTATCCTACTTCTTTGCAATATTTTGGTTGAAATTTTCGAATTTTTGTAGAAATTTAACATTTTTAGTTTTTTTAAATTTTGCTTGCATGTTAGTTTTGATGATTGTTGGTGACGAATTAACTTAGGAATTGTTGTTTAGATGTTGTTTAGGGTACAATGTGTTAGTTTAGGGATTAGAAATTCTTAGATTACATAGTTGTTTGAAAATTGCACACTACGTGTTCGGTAAAATACCTCAATGATATTTTTTTTTGTTTTTTTGGATTGTTAATGATGTAATTAGTTAGAATTATGTTTGTTAATGTTGATTATAGTTAATTTGACTGCAATGTGGTAGTTTATGGATTCAAATGACATTGTCGACATTATAGTGTTGTTGTATTATTAAAGATGACACGTGTGTTGCTGTCGAAATTATGTGCAAATGTGTTAAAGATTTTTTGCTTTTTGTGGAGATATATCTGCGCAGGAGAGGCCTAACAGACTTAGGTTAGGGAGGCTTGCCCCTACTAGTAGTGCACGTAGGGAGAAGCAAGCACTACAGCCTCCGGATGGTCGAGGTCGAGGAAGAGTGGGGGACACAGTACCAGCATGAGCACCATTATCAGGAGCAGTCGTATCAGGAGCAGCATTATCAGGAATAGCCTGTATTTCAGCCATGTTATTTAATTTAATGATATTTTACTATTATGTCAAGTTTACATTACGTAGAATATGTTATGTTTATTTAATTTAAGTATAACGACATAGAATATGTCATGCTTATTTTACGTATTTAAGTATAATTGATTTATTTTTTACGTAGAATATTTATAGTTTATTATTATGTCAAGTTTATTTTACGTAGAATATTTTATGTTTATTTTACTTATTTAATTTTTTTTTTGTATTTCAGTAGCAAACAGATTGTAAGATGACTTGCGTCTCGCACGGGAGAAAATTTAAGCTTTCTGCCTTGTCACTTTCGTTGCCGGTAGAAGATAACCCTTAGGGCTGAGAGATGGCATCAGGAGACCAACAGCTTCCATCTGTATGTTGGGGAGATGACCATCACACTGGATGATGTGGCTTGTCTTCTAGACATCCCCGTCGCTGGACGGCTCATTCAGGAGGATGAGTTAGATCATGACCATCGTGTAGAGCTGATGGTGAACCACCTATTGTTTCCGGTAGAGGATGCAGTGGAGCTGGCGAGTAATAATTTAGGTGCCTTTGTCACTTACACGGCCCTGAAAGAGCGTTATGAGCAGTTGTTGAATAGGTGTAACCATTTGTTGGGGGAGGATTTATCAGAGGAAGAGGAGGAGCTGAGTCATATTAGGCCCGCCTGTGTCAAGGCGTTCTTGTTACTCTTGCTTGGCTACACCCTTTTTGCCGGCAAGAACAGCAAAACAATTAATCTGTTGTGGATGCTTATGATTCGGGATTTGGCTAACATAGGCATGTGGTCATGGGGCGCGATGGGACTTGCTTTCTTGTATGAGCAGTTGAATCTTACCTCCAGCTCAAATGTTGGCTCCGTTGGTGGTTACATGAGCTTGCTTGTGGTAATATATGTTTTTTTATTTTTTAAGTGAAACGTAAATGTATAGTTTCTTGTATGACACTTGTGTGCTGATATAGATTTGTCTCTTTGTGTTTGCATGGTTGGGTTATTGCTCACTTAAGACATGTGGTTCCGAGGTCGAGATATCTAGACTACGAATGGGAGAACCCGTATGTGGATTGATGGAGACCTCAAAGGGGGTTTAAATATGTTGATCACTTTAGAGGCTTGTTGGATTCGATAGAGCATTGTCATGTCACTTGGAGGTCGTACGAGCACCGACGAGGCGTGACGCCTTTTCAGGACGTGTGCTGGTACTTCGGATGGATCATGGCCGGTAAACAAAAGATGGTGCGTCCCTTGCCCGAGCGGGTTCTGAGGCAGTACGGATATGTTCAGACCGTTCCCCGACCTCCTACTACGATTATGCCTTTTGCCCCAGCAGATGTGGCTGATGCCTCTTGTAGTTTGCTCTGCATGTCGTTCCCCAGTAGCAGAGGGGTGCCCAGGTCCCGGACGACGAGCCTTGGAAGAATTCAGATAGGTACATTAGGTGGTTCTACCGTGTATCCCATCCTCTTATCGTCAACCCTGCTCCAGATCCTGGCATTGTCATGCCGAGATCTGTCTACCAGGATATTCTTGTTGACCAGGAGTGGGCCAGACATCCTCCCGATCCATTGCAGGTCATTAGCAGCATGCGAGGCAGAGTGGAGCATGCGATGCAAATTCCATAGGTGGTTTCAAATCCACTCTTCTTCGGCATTTTGGAGGGCCTCCGGACCGATTATAGCGTGTTTGACCAGCATCCGGTTTCACGAAGGAGGTCTAGGAGTCCACATGAGCAGCAATAGTGTCTTATTTTATGATTAGTTTTTATGACTTTTTGGATATTTGTAGTATTTTCCTAACATTTGGGTTGTATTATATTAACAGTTGCGCGGTTGCGCTTATTTATGACATTTACGTTATTTTTCGTTAATATTGTGTATCTAAATTATGAATGAATGAATGCATGTGTTCTAAATTATGGGTTTTGGTTGAATGAATGAATGGTTGTTCCTATGTATGAACGAACGAAGGAACGATGCTAAACAAGGAACAAGGCAGTTACTGTCTCACTAGTCTTGTGCGCACAGAACCAGCGTGAGTTAACTCACGCAATGTTAATACCAACGTGAGTTAACTCAAGCAAAGTTAACACTAGCATGACTTAAGTCACGCTGCGTGTGTTAACTTACGTTACCATTGAGTTAACATGCGTAAGAGTATTTTTGTCTTTTCACTTTGGTAGGAGCAAAACTGTTTGGGTAAAGAGCATAATTCAATTTTTTTTTTTTTAAACTATGCAGAAAAGTGCACGTTGCTTTTCTTTTCTTTCCATCGTTCTTCCCCTTTCTACCCACTCAGAACACAGGAAAACACCCAAGACCACAATTCTCCAAATTGAGCACTACCACCCACCCACCGCTGGCAACCAACAGCCCACAACCATCCGGCGACGAAATCTTGATTGTATAATTCTTCCCTTAGTTTTTTAGGCTTTATGCTTCATATCATCTTTATGTTTGGATTTATGATTAATTTTACAAAGCTTAAATTGAATGCTTAGGCAGGATGAAGAAATGAAGTAATCTAATATACTTTAGGTGAATCCAAATTATTAATTTTACTTCTAAACTGATCATTCTCACATAGTTTAAAAACACGGCAAGCAAGCTAGATTCATTCTCATTATCAAATCAAAGATTACTGTCGGGATTACAAATCCAATATAGAAGAGGTTTCCACACTTGCACGTTCTGGTAACAATTGCTTGCAAAAGTCTTCGGAGATGGCAAAATCTGTAACTGAAAAGGTAAGGAATCACATACCTAATGATCTTGCATTCTCTATTCTTTTAAAACTTCCTTTAAAATCTTTGAAGCGATTTGGATGCGTAAACAAAACATGGTCTCTATTATTCGAAAACCCTTATTTCATGAACAAGTTTCGCACAAATTTCATATCTATTCCTCACTCTTACTACAATAATACAACTCTCCTCCTGCATCAGACTGTGTATTCTCACGATCATACTCAAGTTTATTTATTTTTGCATTCACTTTCTGGTGAGAGGTTTGAGAATAGAGTCAAATTAGACTTTCCAAATCCATTTCAAGAGGATGACCCTGAATTTAATGTTTTGGATTCGGGTGGTAATACTGGAATTCTTTGCCTTCAACAACATAGCAAGATTGTATTGTGGAACCCAACTACCAATGAGTTCAAAGTCATTCCTCCCAGTTCTGCTGAGTCTGTGCCACTTTATCAGGACGTTTCTTTCGGTATTTATGGATCAGGCTATGATCATGTTCATGATGACTATAAGATTATTAGGCATGTAAGTTTTTATGAAATAACTGATCAAAATCGTCTTCCTTCTGATGTGCAATGGGAAGATGTGTGGCCGAGTGAAATATCCTATGAACCCTTATGGGAGATTTATAGCCTAAGATGTAACTCTTGGAGGAAAATTGATGTTGACATTCCTAGATGTTGTTGGGGTGGCGTTTCACATGAAGGATTGTTGTACAAGGATGGAATATGTCATTGGTGTTCTAGTTGTGAAAATAACGCTGAACATTACTTGGTGTCATTTGACTTGACCAATGATGCGTGTTTTACAATACTCATACCCTTAGACATAGATGCCAATGAAAAATGTAATTTGGTGGAGCGAGAGTTGGTGATGTTAAATGGGTCAATCGCTTCAATCTCATGGTATTTACATTCAACTACTTTTCACATATCAATTTTGGGCGAATTTGGTGTGAAAGAATCTTGGACTAAACTTTTTGTTGTTGGACCCTTGCCCTACATTAAATATCCAATTGGTGCAGGGAAAAATGGTGATATATTCTTCCAAAAAGAAGATGGAGGAATAGTTTACTATGATTTGAGTACCCAATTGATTGAAGAACTTGATGGTGTTAAAGGAGCCTATTCTTCTGATATAATAGTTTATAAGGAAAGCTTTGTTTCGATTGGGGGAGTAAATTATTAGTCGGTTTTCTTGTTTTCACATAAGGGATTTATGATTGCCTTAATTAGAGGATTTTTTTACCTTGTATGATAAAAAAAGGGGTTTGGCAATCACCCTTGTCATAATTAAGAATAATATTGCTTTATCAATTCTATTTTGAAAGCCTATTCTCTTATGTTGTTATTCTTTTAGTCTTGCCATGCTTAATCTTACTCTTTTTTGCAACTTGAAGAAGTTGCTTTGGCAAAAATGCTTGGTATTTGGTGTTTAATTCAGAAAAGATAAATGAATGATAATGTGCTATCATGAAAATATGAGATAGTTATAAATGCCTTAACCTATTGTGTTTGCAGTCTATTTGTGTTATTTGAAATGCTTTGAAGCTAGACGATTGATTGATTGCTTTGTAGGATACAAATGAATGATCCAATTTTAGGAAACATATTGCAAAGAAGAAGTCTCTGTAAGTCCATGTATGCTTGAGATGTCACATTTTCATCCAAAATCTAACCGGAAACATACCGAGCCAGATAAAATTACTGACTGTTCGCATCATATTTTGGGGAGGTGCTCTAACTTTTTTTTTTCTTCCATTTTTTTGGCTCTGTTTCCAGTCAGCTTCTGATCTTAAGCACATTTTTAAAGTTGTCATTTTTTTAGCTACATAACCTCATAACGTTTCTTATTTCATAACCATTATGTTGGCCTAAAACTTGGTATGTTAGCCTAAAACCTTATCTAAACAAACTTGTTGAATTTATTCTACTTGGTATGCTGTCCTAAAAACATAGACTGTGTTCACTGCTTGCCAATATCAGCTTCCCAGAAGCATCAAACATTTCACTATTTTTTTCAAACTGCTTCTAAAAAAAGAGAATTCAAAATGGTAGTGCTCACTCAGTCTTAGGTCATAGGGAAGAAACATGAATTACTATACGTATAATTGAACTTACAAGTTACAACGTTTTCGTTTTGCCTTTCATTGACAAATGACCCGTTGGATATCTGATTTTTGGCTACATACTATGGCTGCACATCTGATTTTTCTGTAGAGACAATGAATTCCCTTGAAGCAGAGTTCCTTTTGCATCCTTTCATCTAGTTGAATTGAAGATTGAAAAGTTTAGCTTCTTCGTTGCACAATAGGTATAAATAATAAATATATAGCAAATATTTGATAATATAGTAGGCCAAACATAATAGCTCCTTAACTACTGTTAATTTATCAAGCCCCATCACTTCAAAATACATTCAAAATCTCAATCTAACCTAAACTAATCCTTGTACAGTTTACAAATTAAAATCATAATAACGTCATTGCTATCCAAGCCTAAAATAAAGTAAGTTTGAGCTACACAAAGTCTACTACACACTCAATTTTTATGTGTTAGTAATTCTACTATATTAGCTCAAAAGTTTTTTTTGGTGGTGGTTGGGTTTGAACCTCAGACCTTGCATGTATTTGCTCAAAAGTTTATTGTAAAGTCTTCTGGTTCTACTCCAAATTGGTTGGAATGATCTCCATACTATAATATATTTATATAGCCATTAAACTTGGCTTTGAAAAACAACCTGCAATAAAATTAAATCGGGGTGCTAGAAAAGCCCAGACACCGATGGTGAAGCCTAAAAAAATTCTACAAAGGAGTCTTCTACGACAAGCCTAAAATGGAACAAAGATTCGATGACCGGGTAGGCTGAGGAGGGACGACTTCTAGAATTCTTGCAAAGAATTGAGGACCCTTCCAGGAGACTCCCACTCTTCTCTACAAGGGCAAGCTACCTTGATGGGGCTCAAAGCCGACGTTGAGCACCTTTCCAAAAAATACGAGCTCCACTCACCATGGTAACAACCTTGGGTGGATAAGGATATGTACAAGGATGGATAGATCGAAGGAGAGCTAGGGTCGGGAAGCTTCATGAAGCATATTAGGAATGAAGAATACAACCATAGAAAAAACGGCCTCTCACCAGCCTACCCGGGGTCCAACCTAGGTGTTTGTCAACAACCGTACACCAAACCCACAAAGTTCCTTCCCTGTCGCTCCAACGACCAAAGACTTCCCAACATTATCCGCTAAAGGATAAACAATCGTCTTCGTTCAACCGCACATAATTTTCCCATGAGAAGCGGAGTTCCACTGTCAACCACCATACTCTTCTTTAACATAAAGAAACTTTCGAATGATGAAGAAAAGAAGAAAGGAACTCTTGAATCAAACTCGCAGAGAAAGGGTATGAAAATAAGACGAGGCTTCAAAGAAAAAATAAAAGGCTTGAAAAGAAAGAGTAATGTGGGTGAAATAAAAGATTCAAACATATGTGAAATTGTATGATTTAGGAAAGAAACATAATTACATGACTCGATTGAAAACAATACAAATGTCTCTTAATTCATGATCAACTTCTATAAGACTCTTCTATAACGACTCTATTGTCTACTAAACTGACTCTAAAACATACTAAAAATAATGTAGGATGGCCTGTTATCATTCATCTTGTTCTTCCGTGTTCTTATGATAAGGATTATTGCAAGTGCTCAGCTGGTGTTTAATTCACAATCTCCATATTTCTCAGCTTAAACAACAAAATACCAAGGTGAAATTTCACTACGTATAACGATAGCAGATGGGGATTACCTATCTTTTAAGGAACAACTTTTTATTGTTAGAACAAAAAAAAAATTGAGAAAACGATACTACTAAAAGTGCGAAACCGTAAAAAGTAATAAAATAATAAGTCTATCATCTTGACATTAATTGTCGGGAATTTGACAATTTACAAATATTATTTGAAGTAACAACAATAAAAGGCGTCTAAGGGGTTGCAAGTTGAATTGCTTGCACAATGTGAGTAGTAGTTTGATTGTAGAAAAGAAAAGGTTTCCTTCATCATCAGTATGGCAACGATATTTTTCGATTCCCCTCTATCTCTTTGTTTGACTACTGCAAATATGTCTATCAATTATGAACTAAGGACTACTATATAAAAAAGGTTAACTCTGTGGGACAAAATCCCTCCATGCGTCATGTTGCTCCTCATAACCCTAAATATTATATGTGCAATACGCTAAAGTGTCGTCACTCCTCTAGACCTCCATACACTTTGATATTGTTCTAAAAGTAGGCCTTTTCCCCAAATACGGGAAGGTTAACTCACACAAAAATGTTCCCTAAATACCATAAGGCTTTGTTTGCGAGTTTGGAGGGGAAAGGAGGGGAAGGCTTGGGAAAAAATGAATAAGTAAGTGGAAGAAATAGAGGAAAATGGGAGAGGAGGATTTTGGGGGGTTAACTTTTCTTCATAATACAAAACCCTCCTCATTTGGAGGAACTAAAAAATTGTATTAGAGGAGGGTTTTGGGGGGTTTTGGAGGGTTAATAAGAATTCTTCAAATTTAATTTATGTTGTTATAATATTTTTAAAATTAAAAATAAAGTAATCATATGCATTAATTTATCATTCTCTAAAAAAACTACTTTTTTAATTTTTTTGAAAGATTTCTCTATTTTTCCTCATATTTTGCATCCCTCAAAGCCTTTCATTTCCTTCCCCTCCAAACTCCCAAACAAAGCCTAAGGTTACCACACACAAAAATGTCACTGATTGACAAGAGTTATTAAATTAAATTTACAACCTTAACAATTCTAATAAGATATCCATTACATATACATGATATTATCTTCAACATTGAAAGTTTTTTTTGGTGGTGGTCGGGATTTGAACCCAGACCTTGCATATATAATGCACTGTCCTTACCAGCTAAGCTCACGAGGACTCAACATTGAAAGTTTAAAAAAATCCGTAACAATTCTAAAAACGTTTCATGGTATATAAAAAAAATACGTATCAATAATGTATAAAAAATAAAATACAAGAAGAATGCTAGTACTCATTTTAACACATTATTTCTAACGTTCATTCTCTTATCGAAACTTTAACAGAACCATGTTGATGTTTGCCTTGTTGGTGCCCGGGCTCTCAGCACAGCACCACCATCAAACCCTGTCGGAATCTTTTTCCTATCGGGCCACCTTAACCTCTGCCATTGGCAATGATTTTCATCACGTAGCCTTATGATTTGGGGTGCTTCTTCTTATATTTGTAAGGGTCGAAGACTGATTTTTTGAGTTTTGAATATGAGTGTGCCATCACTTTTAGGTGGTTGTTCGATTTGGACTGTTTCAATCTAGATCTCTGCGTTGATTTTCATTGTCATGTGTCGGTAATGATCTGATTCCGCTCGTTGTAATCAAGGGAAGATCAAACATTAATTTTTTGGCATGACAAAAATAATAGTGTCAAAAAATTTGCAAAAAAAAATTTAATATTACACACTATTTCATCCAAAATTATAGTTTTAATAGATTTATTTGCGCTATTTTTATTAGCCCAAGTCCATTTGTAACCATAAAAATTGCTAGTTGAAGAAAAAAAAGCCACCAAATTCTTCTAACATCTTATAGACATGTAAGAAAATTTTGGGAAAAAATTGGTGTGGTTAATGGATCTTCCCATGGTTGTACCAGGGCCGGCCCTAGGCCTAGGTCGGGACTGAGACGGCATAGGGCCATGCTGGTAAAGGGCCCAATTTTTTTTTATTTTTTATGGTGGTGGTGTATATAGCCGGCTATCGAAATCGAACCGATGACCATCACATTACAAATGCAATGTTCTAACCTCTGAGCTAAGTGGGCGCTCATAACACAAATTGTGGATTTATCGGAATTATTTTCTAAACCACTGGGATCTTAGTTATTAATACCCTGTATATTAGTTCTTCATAACCAAATTACTATATCATAATCAAATAAATACAAACATAGAAAAAATAGAAAATATCCAATAGTTATTATTTATTTGATATTTTAGTATATATCATATCATAAAAATCAGAATAATTTTAAGATAAGAATTTTAATTTTTTTTGACACAAGATAAGAATTTTAATTAATAGTTAGTTAAGTAATAGTTAAATAGAATACTATTTTGATCGATTTATCAAATCTTTTTTATCAATAAAACAATATCGTCCTTTTAATTCGTATAGTCAAATTCTCTTTTTTGTTTTGAATTCCATTTCATTCATTTTTTGAACATTTTGCTTCTTTATTTCGATTATATTAATATTTTTTGAATATTCGGTTTATATGGAATGTATATAGTAAAGTTCACATAAATGCCCTAAATATTGACAATGATGAAAGGCTGGGCTGAAACATGTTAATATTTTTTGGCCCTTTTTGCGCAATTTGCTATATATATCCCCGTTTAACACAAAGGTTTCTATATGCACCCTCCCTATAAAAAAATTTGGTTGTTATTAATAGTATACCAAAAAAATTATTAACGACGAAATTGGTGATATTTTTTTGGGCCTTTGTTCCTAATAATGTGTCTCACTAATATGAAATATATTAGTGATATCTATTATCCAAGAAATTAGGATAATTTTATAACAAAACAAATTATATTTTATTTGAAAATGGGCTTACTAAAGAAATTAATCTTAATCTTATCTTTCAAAGGTTCCAAAAAATTAAATTATATCAATATAGTAATGTCAACTTTCTTGAATTGATTGAAAGGATTGAAAAAAATTCAATCAATATAGTTAAAATTTCTTAGGTGCTAGAATTTCAGTCTCTATTTTTCAATATAGCAATGTCAACTTTCTTAGGTGCTAAAATTTCAGTCTACTTCGCAGGTCCTATTGTTCTCTACTTCTCTAATATTTTATTTTATTTTGGTGTCAATGAAGTATTTGATTTATTTTCAGATTTGCCTAAAAAAATATTTATTTGGTGGTGAAAAGCGGAAAAAAATGAAATGAAGAGCTAAATGAACTAAAAAAAAAAAAATATAACGTATTATGTAAATGACCTTTTTCTCATATTATGTATAAGGCCTGGAAAACTCTAGGAACGACCCTGCTTGGCACCAGAGCTGCTACGTAGGCCTCAGTCCGTTTTGTTTTGTGCTCTCTCTGTTGAGTTGTTATGAGCTCCGGCTCCGTCCACGACGGTGGCAATTGGCTCGAAAGCTAGGGTTCGTCTGGATATGGTCTCAGTAACTTGGTCTTATAATGACTAGCTTCTGAGCTCGAGCTAGTTTTTCTTTATCCAACGTGTCTTTGATGTATTGGAAAAATATGTTAGAACTGGTCGTGGCTAGAAATGGTCGTGGCTAGAAATGGCTATGAAATTGTTGTTGTTTGGCAATATATTGTAGGTTCTTGGATTCGTTACTTTGTTGGTGGTCAGATTCACTTGCCATAATCAACATTTGGACCTGATTCTCATCAAGTCACACACCTCATTTTTTTTATTGCAATTTGGTTTGTCATTTGTCCATGGATGTTCTGGATTGTGCTAGTAGTGTGTGTCTGGTTGCTTTGGATTTAAATTGTGCTTCAATATACCCTCTAAGTTGTTTTGTTTACCCATTTGAGTGTTTTTTTTTCTATAATGGGTCAGGTTAATGTCACCCAATCTTGTGTACTCCTTTTGTTTAATTTTATTCTAATTAGGGTGTCGCGGATCCATCTACTTCCCATTTGTTGAAAAAAAAAATCATTCTTTTTCTAATTGGACAAGATAGTGAGTATTTAAAAGAATATATTAAAATAAGTGTTGTTAGCGTTATTCCCAATTACAATTACATATCTATGCGAATGTAGGTTTGCTTGAAATCTAAAGATAAAATAGAACAAAAAGGGGTGATCCAATCGTAAAGGACTTATGTGTAACCAAAATAACTTAAAGGATCAATTTGTTATAAACCTCAAACTTAAAGGACTTATGTGTGAGCACAATAACTTAAAGATCAATATGTTACAAACCTCAAAATTAAAGGACCCTTGATGTATTTTAGCCAACAAATTATTTAGATACGTTTTCTTTTGAATGGGTCAAATTTTCTCCTTTGAATTATTGTAAGGGATTGGATCATCTCATTTTATTTATTTATTGCTACGGACGTGGGTATTATTTTTTAATTTTTCAGTATTTTAAGTATATTTATTGCTAAGGACGTGGGTATTATTTTTTTATATTTTAGAATTTTAAGTATAGATAAGTTGTCCCTACTGTTGAATGGAGCCTATAAATACATGAAGTAATTTGTATTGTAATCAAACACAAGTCTTTGGTATTCACCTTTCTTCAAAATGAATTCCCTTTTGTTCTTGTTCTTGTGCTTTTTCTTCCTACATTCATCTTTGGCAAATTTTGATTTCTACATGTTAACTCATACATGGCCACCATCTTTCTGTGTGAAAAAAAATTGTAAAGGCGTATTACTTGGAAAATTTACTATCCATGGCCTCTGGCCACAAAACGATTCATTGCCTCAGCCGGTTGGATGCTCCTCAAATTATACATTCAAAGATGAAGATGTATGTTTCATTTCGATAGAAAGCTTTATTTTTTCTTTTTTTGGTTATATTGTATTATTTTTTATGACCGAATGTTACATAGTATTCTTATTTATTTATTTATTTGTTTGTTTGTTTATTTTTTTCAGCTTCCTGCTAAACTTAAAACTAATTGGCCAGCTATAGTCGGAAGTGATAAGGACTTGTGGAAGCATGAGTGGGAGGAGCATGGCACTTGCTCCATGTTGACACCAAAGGGCTACTTTCAGCACTCATTAGATCTTTTTGGAAAACCGAGGAAGAATATCAAAGATATTCTTGTCAAGGCAAAAATAAAACCGGGAGAAGAACTCGTTAAGAGAGATGACATTGAGGATGCTATAAAGAATCATATCAAAAAAAAGCCACAAATTGTTTGTGACCCTACAAAAGAGTATTTGCTTGAAATAAGAATTTGCTTCGATAAAAGCGATAACTACAAAGATTGTGCTAATTATACAACAAGCTGTAATGAGGAAGTACGCTACCCATATCGTATAAAGTTATAATATAGTAAATAAGATAAAAAAATAAATAAAGTTAATAAAATTCTTCAGTTTGCACTATTCTTATCAAATGCTAGATGATTGATATATATCTTTTGTTCATTCTAATCAACTTGGGATCTTTAGTTTAACAGAATGGAGGTCGTTTCTATTTCATTTAACTAACATAATTATTCGTGTCCTGTACATGTTCGCTAAAATTATACAAATAATAACTGATCGAAAAAATAATGTCATATATTACTAAGGTAATTTAAATCGGACGGGACATTAAATAGGCGTAGGTATGAGTTCAAAGTTCAACCGAGAGGTGGAATCAGGATCCGACGTGTAGTAATTAAAATACATTTTAATCTTTTTAGTATATATACTTTTTAATCAATCGAATGACTCACAATTAAACTTAAAAAACAAATCAATAGCAATGCACCAACGATTAGCTCTTCTTTCCTATATGGCAGAGGGTTCATTGAATGAGATGCACGATGTTTCCCAAAATTGGAGAAGACCATCGCTGAAATCTAAAGTCCAAGTTGTGTCAAGATCTCAATTGTAACTACCCAGATTTTTGGACGTTAAATAGCAACTTCTTAGTGAAAAGACGAATAATTTTTTCTTTAAAATAATAACAATAACTTAAAACTCCTTGGCTTCAAAATAAAAATAAATAAATTTCTCTTAAATTTTCCAAAATAGCATATCAGAGTTCTTACATTAAAAGTATAAATTCCTAAGAGCAAGACTTTTGGCCTTTTCCTACCTAAGACAAATCCTAGCTGGTCATAGTTGTGGATGCTTGTGAAAAGTTTTCTCAACAAGACTAATACCACCATCAGAATATAGCAAGCCTCCAAATGTGCACCGCTGTTTTACTTGTGTCTTCTCCTACTAGCTCACTTTGCCTCCCTGACGTCACCGCCAAGGAGGAAAACGGATTGGCGGTTATCTGTCTAAAAGTAAGGGTCATCTCCAACTAACAAACATGGTGCAAATAGGCATGCAACATAGATTTCATGACAATAAAATTAAACGAAATGTACATCACAAATTACTCCAGTTTCATAATCACCATCCCTAGCACCAAGTTACAATCTGACTAAAATGTGTTAGTTCCTATTGGTCAAACTATATGCAAATGCTCATGATCCGGATTTCACCTCTAAACGGAGCCAAATGTCCCACCATTGGACAATATACCCCACCATTGGGCAATACCCCACCATTGGGTAATAACTCCTAAAAATTCGATGTTCAGTACCCCACCGTTGGGCATTATTCTGAATCACCTAATGCATATGAATCGTCACTATCCCACCGTTCGGTAATAACTCCTAAAACTCGATGGTCAATGCCCCACCATTGGGCATTTGTCTGAGTCATCTAATGCATGAATGTCTCCATAAATATCCCACCGTTGGGTAATCTCCTAAAATCAAAAGTCTATATCCCACCTTTGGATATAGTTTTTTTTTTCTTTTTTGGTCTTAGCTTTGGATATAGTTTTGAATCACCATTTTAGTTACTTAAGGTTATTCACTCATAAACAAATAGTATTTACATTAAAACAACACCACATAAATAATAACACATAATATTCATGCCAAAACAAAAACACTAAGATATCAATGGTGTCCTTGCGCCGCTCTGCTCTGCTAGGGTTTCACCCTAGTATAGCAATCAATGAATAGTGTTTTCAATCTCTCCTCGTTGGTGCTCTCTTGCCTCACCTATGTGGTTGATCTGTTAGATCCTCTTGCTGAGTGTGCTTTTCTTCCATGCCTTTTGTTTCTCCTCTCATGTTTGGTGGTTGTTTTCCTCAATCGACACGACTTTTACCCTGTCATTGTTGTGTTGTTTCCTCTCCCTGTGTCGATCGGTACTTGCTTCCAAGGAAACAGATCTCGGTAACTGATCCTTCCCAATGTGTCTGCACCCATGTTTCCGCTTCACCTCTCGTCAACCACCATCCACCCCAGTGGCCAAAGCTCCCCTTTGTCTTTTCGCAGACAACTACCACGACCCTTTACCCTTCTGTCCAAATTGACCCACGATTTTGTTCCCTTGACAAGCGTGATTTTCCTTCTGCAGGGAGGTCTATGTTCCTTCCGCCCCCACTATAAGTTTCATGACAGAATGGGTCTCAATTTCATCACTGGCAGTCTGCCCACCTCCTAAACCGCCCCCACGTCACAAATTAACCAATTTTCTGAACCCGAGACGGCCCCCTCGAAAGCCACCATGGAAAAGTTTTATTTGGGCTTCTTTGTTACCTTCCCGTTTGAGAGTGTGTTTTGGCTCCATGTTTTTGTTTCTCTGTTATTTTATTTACTGTTTTGTTTGTTTTTTGTTATTGTTGGTTTATTTCAAGTTTGCATGCCATGTGTTTGTTGAAATGCTAGTGAAGGATTCATCTTATTGGTACTTTGTTACGAGTAAGGAATTCATGGCGACTATCATCAAACTCAGCATCCTCTCAGCCTCACATAGGACTTTTCAACGTATGGTTGTATTGGTTATCCCAGAGATCAATTATAGTCGATATGCGCGAACAACAACACAATCTTTTTTGCGGAGTTGGATGATATCAAAGACTGCGGATCTCAAAAGTTTGGTGATCTTGGACCATAGGTGGAAGGAATTAGTCGGGTTGTTAGGGTATTGTTTTTGGAGCATTGTTGCCCTTTTGTTTTCCGAACTTTATATATGTATCGTTAGGATGTATCCTACTATCTTGATTGTTAGGTCTGATCTCAATTTGTGGGTGTGGGAAATGTCCCAACTCTCAATCGATTGTATTAATTTTGCCTTTGAATGAATGAAGTTTTTTTACTGTCAAAAAAAAAAAAAAAACAAAAACACTAAGATAATCACCACAACACCAATATATAACACATAGCATTCATTTCAAAACAACAACACTATGATAATCATCATAACACAAACATATACGCATATACACGTACGGAAGCGCGTGGAGTAATGCCATTACCTTTGCAATAGTAGCTCTTAAAGTTTCCACACAATCATGTTTGTTCCACTACATATACCTTCACAATTAAATAAACACTAACTTAGCGTAACTACTAACCATCACTATTCCTATGCAAAGTTTGGGGTTTGGCCGAGGGTTCTTAACACAAAGTATTTCACTCAAAACATTTAAACTTCATATTCCAATTATGTCTGCAAGAGGATAATCTTTTAAGAAATCAATGTATGTTGTTGCCAGCAAAAGAAAATGAACAAAATTTGCCAAATTTTATGTTTTTCTCAAAGATTCACTTTCACACACTGTTATCAAAATAAATTAATAAATAAATCTCAATACTTACATTATGATCAAGACCCCCTTTTTTTTATAAAATTTTCAGACTTTAAACTTTCAAAAGAAAACCACAGTACAGTTATTTTCTATTGATTCTAGTACTATATTTTTTTATGTCTGACATTCTAACAAAAAAAAATCTTTGTAAAGCCTATAGATGATGTTCAAAAGTTCATTTCTACAATCACCTTGCTACATTAATAACATTTTGCACCACAAGAATTTCTTCTCTACAAATTACAAGATCCTAAATAAAATAACTTCTAGACTTAACAGTTAACACTTTATAAGGTCAATAAGGTTTGCTTCTAAACAACTTAAATTCGTCAAGCTTAACATTTTAATCGATCAACGGTTTAACTTTTCTCCAGCCCAATATTTTTCTAGTGAAAGAAGGAAAAAGAATCTAGACTTGGAATTGAATTGTAAAGATTGAGAAAAGAGTTGAATGGTTCTTACTTGAGGATGATGAATTTCTTAAAGTAGACTCTAATCTCTATTGGCCCTTTTTCCATCTTCCAAATTGTTCTCCCTTTTTCACTCCCTTCTCTCTATCTTTCTCTATTTATTTCTTTTTAAAAGGTGAACTCAATTTAGTTATTTAAAGAGGAATGAATGATTAATTTAAAAGGTGAACTCAATTTAGTTACTTAAAGTACATGTAGACTCTAATGAATGATTAATTTAGAGAGGAAACCGATGCTTACTAATAGGTAGTTATTCTCCACTAACTTCCTTCCTATAAATGGGATTTGAGATCATGTGGAACGAGGCTACTAGTTGTATAACTACGAGTGAGAAGTTACCATTTGAATTTTCAAAATATAAATCTATTATTTATTCATTTATTTAAACCAATTTTTGCTAGATATCCTTATTTATTAATTTTGTTACTTCTGCAGCAACTTAACCTAATTTTTTCCCGCTCATTTGCTTTATTAGGTTTGCAATTATTTAACCTAACAAATTCCATCTAAAAAAAATGCAATGCACACCAATTTCATTCCTATCCGCTTGCCTTTTTTTTTTCGAAGAAAATATTTTCTACCATATCAATGATCTTACGGGTTAAAGATTATTTATTGGTCTCTATTATAGTCGAGAAAACTCGTGTGACGCACGGGTCAAAAGTCTAGTTAATTTTGTTAAGTCTGCAGCAACTTAACCTAATTTTTTCCCTCCATTAATCCCTTATTAGGTTTGTAACAACTCTATCCTAAAATTTTGGCTCTAAATTTGCATCATATATGTTTTTCATTTCTCTCTCTAATAACCATTTTTCCCTCCACTAATCCTTATAAGGTTTGCAACAACTCTATCCTAAAATTTTGGCTCTAAATTTGCATCATATATGTTTTTCATTTCTCTCTTTAATAACCGTGAATATTTTTCAAAGCAAAAATTTAATAGATATCTTAATCCTTATCCTTATTATTTATTAATTTTATTAGGTCTGCAACAACTTAACCTATTGTTTCTGTAGATTTTTTTAACAAGTTTATTTAATACGTTTACAAACAGAATACCTTAATTTTCATGCAAACTCGGCTACCCTAAATAATTTGTTAGGAACCATGAACTGCATTAATTTTTTATGTTTAACTAAAAGTAATAAATAAAATTGACCCTTGTCAAAAAAAAAAAATGACCCGTGCAACAATATAATTTTGTATTCTTTTTATCTTTTTTCTTTATAATTTTTTTTTATTATCATTTGATTGTAATATTGTATCTCTAATAATCTAATTTGCGTTTATTGATCGACCCATGATCTTACGGGTTAAAGATTATTTATTGGTTTCTCTTATAATCGAGAAGACCCGTGCGTCGCACGGGTCAAAAGTCTAGTAAGGAGGGGTTACCACATGAACTTTAAAAAGTATACGTAAGTGCAGTATGAATCCCTTCTCTTTTCTATTCTATTTCCTTTTTAGTTATTTAAAATTAATGTCAAAATGTTGGATACTCCATTCCTTTTTAGAAGAAATTATAATTATTATGAATAAAATAACTATGTTTATTCATTGCTAAGGTAAAATAAAATAAGGCCTCAATTAAATAATTAGCAGCATAAACTTGGTGATATAATCATAAAATTATAAAGTAATATTGTCACACAATAAATCTTAAAGATAATATGATTTCATGTCTAAGTTATAATGAAATTATAAAATAGAAGAAGAATAAAATATCCGAGTAAAATATCCGGATCTTACATCAATAGACACAACATAGACTTTAGATTTTGATGCATATATTAAGAGTTAATTCATATTAATTTGTGGTTTGTTCGAACATGCAATCATTGAGATAAAAATTAGACTATAAACCAATATTCAAATTTGGCTTGAAAGAAACAACAAGCTATTTAATAATTCTCACATATCCATCTCAAATCTTATGGATGGACCGTCAATATATTCTTAAAGACCTAAAAGATCACCAGAAGGGCTTTTAGACCCTCTCAGAATCTTCAGCGCTCTCTAGAAGAGCCATAAGGCTCAAGGCGCGTCCTCCCCAAGGCACCGCCTCTACCTGCTTCTAGAAGCATCTAGAATGCGCCCTAAATACCTAAATACCCTTGTTACTTATTGTCTAAGTAACCATAAATCAGGCCCATAGAAGGCTATAAATACAACCCTTGAAAACCTTCTCAAGGCATGACCAATACAATACTAAACCCTAATATGATTATTGTACTCCTGCAAGTACAATGGATAAAACACCTTCATAGTGATTGGGGGAGAAAGGGTATGGATGAGAAATTTTCCTTTCTTGTACTTAATAATGTCTTTGATTGGGGGAGAAAGTGTTGGGTATTTGTGTTAGGCTGCGTTATTTCTAAAACAAATATCCTTGTTCTGTAAGTTGGAACCAATGTTTCAACATGTGGTTAGGCAACTCTATAAGATGTTGCATACAATGTTCCAACATCCTGGCACGGTTCAGTGTGCATGGGTTCATGCCTATATGTACGCGCGCCCTTTATTGTTTAAGGAAACAATATTTCCTTAAATTTTTAATCAAGCAACGCGCATATCATCTAAGAATCAAATGTGGAATATTTATAAAGTAGATATTATATTTAGGAAATATTTATTATTGTTTGGAATGATCCGATAAATGTTCCAACATTTTAGGAGTTTCCAGATTTGTTTATGATTCTTCTTTTGCAGATTAGCTGAACCGATCTGCAGTGTACTGAAGCCCAATGATTTATTTAGCCCAAGCTGCTTCAATATAAAAGGAAGACTTCAAGACCTAATTGTTCATTCAAGCCGTCATTCTAAAAGTTAGATTTTTAGGGTTTGAGTCTTCATGTATTCTGCTCTTGTATTGTTTGTGATGCAAGTTTAGAATCTCTTACTGTGTGCCTTTCTTGTATCACCTGTGATACTTGTTTAGGACTGTGTGTGTGAGTTTGATACTCTTGTGCACTACACCGAAGTTGTGAAACAAGGTGCTAGTTGTTTGTGTTGGAAGGTAACTTCTACTTTTGTTTTGGTTGAGGTCTGATAAGGTCATTGGGGCAGTGACTGAACATTAGGATAGTGAGATGGGATCTCAGATCTAGGAGTTCCTAGGTTGAAGTCTAGACGGGTAGGTCCTAGGTCATATAGTGTAAACGAGGAGTTTGCTGAGAGCTATTGAATAAGGACTACACTAGTGGATTTCCTTCCTGGCTTGGTAGCCCCCAAATGTAGGTGTGTTGTGCCGAACTGGGTGAACAAACTTATTGTGTTCTTTACTTTTCTGTCCTTTATTTTCTTGTTTTTATTTCTGTTTATCACGTGATGTTGAAACATTAAACGGAACATTGCAAACGTTAAAATATCTGACAGAACATATTAAAACATGTGCGCTAGAATTTCAGAAAGTTTTTTTGTCTTACGAGAAGGAAGAGAAGATCCGAAAGAAAGAAAAATATTAGGCTTAATAGTAGTTTTGGCCCCGTAAGTATTAAGAAGTGATTTGGGCCCCCTAACAAAATAAAATTCAATGCTGACGTGGACACCAAAACTGCTATTAAGCCAAAATATTAATAATAACTTTTAAATTACATATTTGCCCTTCTACTTGTCTTTGTTTTCAAAAAGGAATGTTAGGGTTTGTGGTCTAAACAAAAAAGGTGTTTAATGCTAAGTCACACCTTCATAGATGATTTATAGCAATACCATATATATATATATATATATATATATATATATATATATATATATATATATATATATATATATATATATATATATATATGGGTTATGATAGAAGACACCTTTTATGAAGGTGTCTTTTATCAAGTTACTCTATGAGCATTTGCGAAAAGACACCAACTTACTTTTATGAAGGTGTTTTTTAGCAAAGTTATAACTAAAAAGTGAAAATCACACCTTAAGGTGTGACTTGTTAAAAGACACCACCAAAGGGTGACTTGTAACAAAACCCTATATATATATATACGGGCTGCTAATTTGCATCCACCTAAAAATATTAAGGTGTAAATTAACAAGTTTAATAGGCAAGTGTCATTTTGGAGTTTGTCTTTTTTTTTTGTTAAGTAGTTTATTGGCCAAAAATTCGATGAATAAATGGATTGCGTAGAGTTTGAACTCCGATCTCTGCATATATTATGCAATGTCTCTACCGAACTGAACTAAGTTCACGGGATATTGTCCTTTTTTTCCTTCTATTGAGCAGCAAGCATAATATATGTCTAATGTCATTTTTTTTTGTGGAAGTACATCTAATTTTGCTGTGGAAGTACTGCTAAGTCGCGAAGATCGATATTACAGGTTATCTATCTGGTTTGCAACAGCGTGGGAAATATGGAAAGAGAGAAATAATAGAATTTTTAATGTTCAGGAATGCCCTATTATACATGTGGTGGACAAGATTAAGTTGTTAACCTTTAGGTGGTTGAAGGTGAAATTCCCTTTACTCCCCTTCAATTACCATGGTTGGTGTCTTAATCTGTTTACTATCCTAGGCATAGGCTAATTGTTGTTTTTCTCTCTTGTTTTGCTTTTGGTGGGTTCAGGTTGTTGCCTTGTAAATTTTGTAAATATTGCTAACACTCTGGTTTCGTTTCTTGGTGTTTGCTCCTTCGCACATCTTGTGTTAGGAGGGCCTTTTGTCGTGGTAATATAATTCATTTTAACCTCTTCAAAAAAAATTGGTGGAATCGATTACCTATTTTTATTAATTTTTAAAAAAAAAATAATAGTTTTTTGCAAAAGAAATAAATAACTATTACTCAACTAAAAAGCTTTTTCCTCTCAAAAAAAAAAAAAAAAAAACTACAACGCTTTTAGACATTCTTTAATCTAAATTATGTTTTTTCTTCCAAACATGCCCAACAAACACCCCAAACAGAGTTCTCACAAATTTATTGACTAAAAAATTCCCAAAACATAGCAAGAAACCAAATACAATCATTAGAACGAAAAACCTAATAAATAAACATAAGGCTCTTCATTACTGATTAATCTTTAGCTCATATAATCCACATGGTATGCATGTATTACATGATTGACCATAGCTTAATGCTAGAAATCTATGCCTGGCACATATGCTGATGCCTTCTTGGTAAAGTTAAACGATCACCTCTCACTCGATTGTTTGGTCGATCAACTCTCCCAACAGATATAGTCATCGACAAAGCTGGTGGATATTTGACATAAATAATATGATAATCCCAAAATAAATAAAAAATACACACATGCAAATAGAAAAGTACTTGTCTATACACATCCCTCAAAATTGTAGGTAATAATATATCAAATCAAAATAAGCAGAACAAAAGTAAAAATAATTGATTTTCTTATCTTCCAACAAGTAAAGCACTCTCTCCCATATTTCAGAATAAAATCTTTCATGGTTTATCTGAATGAATTCCAGAACAACCACCTAATGTATCATAGTTAACATATCTGCTTGGAGCTGAGTTATGCCTATACCCTTTTGGTAAACAATTCTTCACTTGTCTCCCTTGGAAGAATTTTTGTTTGTGATCCAAATGTGGCTTCAAATAATTAGTTTCACCTTCAGATGAAAAAAGAGGTCTTGTAACTGTACTAGGAGCACTACTAGGAATGATCCTTGCAGCCATGTTTGTGTCCAAAGAATTTAGTAAAAGAACAAGGTAAAGTACAAGAAGAGTGATGAAATGTGAAGAAGACATCAAAAATATTTTTCAAACTTCTAAATTTGGTCTTTGATTTTGAGTTTGTATGTGTGAGAGTGAAAGGAGAGGTTTTATGGTAGATTGGTGTAAAAGGGTTGAAAATAAGTGTCTTAAATAGGCTCGTGAATAGCTGAAGAATGCAGATATTTTTACAGCTCATTGGTGTATAGTACATCATAAAATAGAGGTTGTGTGATGATAATGAGTTGGCGAGGTGGGTGCTTTCTTTTTATTTGTGCAGCAGTGAGGATGCTCGTGAGTTCTTGTTAGTGTTATTGCTCTTGGAAAAATTTGTCCTCTTTTTTGCCCCTAAATCTAAGTAATATCTTTCTTTTGTATATGATATGATTAGTACATACTCCCTCCGTCCCTATATCTAACCACCCATTTGATTTTATTTTTGTCCCTAAATCTAATCCCCTTTTCAAATTACTAGATGCATTTATTATTATTTTCCTAAACATACCCCTAATTAATACTACTAACTTATCTTGAAATTTAAAAAGTCAAATTTAATACATATACAAACAAAGGACAATATGATAATATTAACACACAAAACAGACATAATAATTACACTGACAGCTTTTCTTAAGAAATGTGAAAAAAACAAGGGTTAATTATGTTTTTGGTCCCTACAAAATTGCGACCTTGTAAGTTTAGTCCTTACTTAATTTTAATAGCATTTTTAATCCCTACAAAAAAAAATTTACTTATAATTTTAGTCCCTGCTAAAATAAATTTTGTTTAATTATCCTTAAACTCTTAAATTTTTTAACGATTCTTTTTATACAAGTTTAGAACACTATGAAAGGTTCATTTACTAAAATTTATAATTTTTTAACATGAAATAAATTAAATATGAATTTTTTAAAACTACAAAAGTTTAAGATATAAGTAACAAAAATATGGACGTAGAAATCAAATTTTTGCGATATTTTTTTCGGAGGACCTTTTAATAACGTTCTTAACACGCCTGTAAAAAATTGTTGAAAAACTTAAGAGTTTAAGCATAAATTAAACAAATTTGGATTGAGTAAGGACTAATATTGAGTGTAGAAATTTTTTGTAGGAATTAAAAATGCTATTAAAATTAAGTAAGGACTAAACTTACAAGGTCGCAATTTTGTAGGGACCAAAAACATAATTAACCCAAAAAACAAAGGGATATTACATTAAGGGACGGAGGGAGTAATTAACTTGAAGTCTTGAGTTTAAATTCAGTTTTAAGAATGGAAAAGGAAGCGACATTAAAACTCTTGAAAAAGAGTATTGTTTTTTATTGTGGTTCTATCTGATTCAAGATATTAGACATTAAAGTTGTGCGTGGAAAATACCTAGTTTCCATGCATTTGTTTTTTTCAACGGGTCTTGCTAACGAGTGCTCCCGGGGCATCCTTTAAGCATTCCTAATGAAGAAATTTTTCTTTAAAAAAAGTAATGATTTCAATTTCCAATGCAATAAATGCACAAACTTTCATGAAACCTTACTACTTTAGGTGCTTAAAGAGTGTCCCGGAGGCACTCGTTAACATTTCCCTTTTTTAATATATGAAAGAAAAAAAAAATTATGAAAGTCATAATCGCCACTTGAGTCTTTTGTGGAAAATAAATGGGATATTGTCTATAAAGTCATAGTCTAGTTATGACTTGTGAGTATCTACACCTATTTAGCTTATATTTTTATCATTGAAAGAAACAAAGGACTCCTAATGGAAGGAATAGCAATTATTGTTTAAAAACTTTGAAAAAAAGTGATTTTAAAATATTTAAGAGATAGTTTATCTTTTGATAATTCAAAGTAAAAATTACATTTATTTTATTCAAATTATAATAATACTTTTTATTTTGAAAAGTAGTTATTGTTTCAACTTTATGTACAAGTTAATTAAAATAAATTATTATAGTTAGAAATTAAAAAAATTTAAAACCTTGCTAACTTGTATTAAATTGGTTGGTAACCTATAAATCAAGCCTCATCAAGCTTGTTTTGGTATGGTAGCTTTAATCCCCGTCCACAAATTATGAAAAGGCTCCTCTCCTTCAGCCACAAAGTTGCTATTTAATTAATTCCTCATTATTTATAGGGAGCATGAGTCATAAAATAAATTTATAGGGAGCCAATACTTGTTTTGATGGGTTATAGGGGAGCCAATACCTTAAGTTGGTTACTATAGATTAGTTATGACATTCATTTAAACGATTCAACTGCAAGCCGATACCAATAATAACTTGTGACGTTTTAAAGGGTTAGGAAAAGAACATCAACCACACTGTCTCCATCTTCTTTTCACCACCTCCCTTGATATTTTACAGTGTTTGGGTGGAATTGGTTATGTTGGTCTAAAATTTAATATACATTGGTTGTAGCATGTTTCGTAACTACTGACATTCAACACAACTTATTAACCCCCTCTATATCTTGTTCTAAATTAGGTGACATTTAATTTTTTTTAATCAAAATTAAAGTAATATTATGTAATCCCTCCATTCCTTTTCTTTTGATGTTTTAGGTGATTGCACAAATATTAAGGAATCATTAATTATAGGAATAATTGTATGGTTTATACTAAAATACCCTTACTTACTCCTTGATTTTTTTTCTCAAAATTCTAATCTCCTTAATTATTGAAACTCACCACACAAATTGCATTTATTATTTATACTTCCAATTTTCAAAGTGTGTTTTTCAACAAGGGTAAAATTGGATAACAAGTATTAAAAATTCTAAAACATCAAAAGTTTTGGAATAAAGTTTAAGCTCTAAAACATCAAAAGAAAAGGAATGGAGGGAGTAGTACATATCTATATTAATTAAGGGTCATGTTAACTTGTGCCCTTGGGACACATGTTAAGCAACCCAAATGTAGAAATTATTTCTTAAATTTTGTGCATTCAATTAGTTAAAAGTCAAAAAGTTAAATTCAAATGTCTTAATTACAATAAAACATTTTTACTTTTACTTCTTAACTTATGCCTTGATGGCACAAGTTAACATTAGCAATTAATTAATGGGTGTAACAATTTTATTAAAGTATATCTATATTAAGTGTTATAACCACTACTATAAATATGTAATGATGTAAATTGACTCTAGAGTCATAGGGGGGTGGAATAAGCTGAACCATTTTAGGCTTTCATATCTCAAATCTGATTTGATTAAAAAGACTCAAGGTTTAGACATGCTCTTTTTTTTTTATGCTCTTCTTCCAACTATTTTTCCTCGCTTTCAACTTAAAAGACAAAATTGATCCTGCGTGAGTTAACTCACGCAGATTACTGTTTTTGTTTAAAACACAGCAGTCCATATTCCAAACACCATTTTCTTTCCCTCCACCTCCAAAAACCCTAAAAGTGCGATTTTTTTGGTCAAAATCTTCATTCCAAATCATTGCAAATCGTCAGGAAGCAAGTTCCTACGCTCATCAAGCATCAAATATCAGGTAATGTATCACGGATTCTCATTCGTTTTTGCTGGTTTTTATGATTGGTTGGTCATTTTTTGAAGAAGACGCAAGGGCTAGCGTGAGTTAACTCACGCAGTTGTCAAGTCTGCGTGGCTTAACTCAAGCAAAAGATTAACACTAGCGTGGCTTAAGTCACGCAGATGTAATGCTCATTTTTTCAAATTTTGCGCCACTTTTTTTTGCTCTTAGCTTGTTGCACAAGTTATTTATTTACTTTTTCGTTGTTATTTTGTTAGTCAATAGACATAAAGTGATATGGTTGAAAATATGGTGGATGATGGCGTTGAACCGAAACCGGCCAAAATTGAAGCTTCCGATGAAGCTTCCGGCGTAGGTGTAGGTTCTGGCGTAGCTTCTGACGTTGTCAAACCAAACGTAAATGTGAAGTTAAAAGTCAAAATTCCCTTTCAAGCTCACATTGGTCACATTGAAGAAAAACATAAACAGGTACCTACCGGTCACATTGAAGAAAAACCTAAACCTAAACTGGTACCTACCGGTGTTCGTGGTATTGAAGTATATACCGGCTCATTTTTAACAACAAATGAAAGATGGAGAGAGTGAGAATATTTACTTGGTTGGGTTCGTCGACAAGTGGCAAGGGCCGGATTTACTATTTCTATAGATAAATCTAGTTTAAAAAGGTCACACTTAACGATGCAATGTGAAAGGAGTGATGAATACAAGCCACATAAGACGAGGAAGAAACCTAACCTTGAAGGCACGATCTCAAAAAAATGTGAATGTCCGTTTAGGTTGAAATGTTTCTTTGATAAGGATACACAAGATTTGTGGAATTCACAACCATGAGTTGGCGCCAAAGTTAGCTGGCCACCTTCTTGCGGGTCGACTAAAAGCGGAGGAGAAAAAAAGAGTTATCGTCATGACAAAGAGCTTGGCGCCGCCTAGGAATATTCTCACAGATTTGAAGGAAAAAAACAAAGAAAGTGTGACAATCATCAAGCAAGTGTACAATATGCGAACTAGATGGCGCAAGGGGCAAAGAGGTGACAAAACGGAGATGCAATGCTTGATTTCAAAGTTGGAGAAGCATAAATACGTCTATTTCACAAGATCAAATAGTGACGAAACCACTCTTGAAAACATATTTTTTGTTCATCCGGAGTCAATTAATATGCTTAACACTTTTCCGACGGTTTTGGTCATGGACTCCACTTACAAAACCAATACCTACCGAATATCGTTATTTGAGATTGTTGGTGTCACCTCTACCAAAATGACGTATTCCGTTGCTTTTTCTTTTCTTTCCTTTGAACAAGAGAATAACTTTACTTGGGCACTTGAGATGTTGGTTGGTCTTTTGACCTCAAAACTCAACATGCCTAAGTTGGTTGTCACCGATAGCGACAACGCTTTGATGAATGTCGTTGCCAAAGTTCTCCCTAAAACAAACCATATACATTTTTATTTTCATATTGAGAAGAATGTCAAAGCTAAGTGCATAACGGATTGTAGAGTCAAAGCAAAGCATACAGATGCAAAAGTTGTTAAGAAAGAGGTAAAGGAAGAGAATGAGGAGAAGCATTGTGATCTTGTTAAGAAAATAGTGAGGGTTTGGAGATAGGTGGTTGACTCTCCTACGGAGGATTCATATGCAAATGCATTGTTGAAATTCAAAGAGGTATGCAAACCATTTCCAAAGTTCGTTGAATATGTTGAAACCACAATTTTGCCCGTTAAGAAGCAATTTGTGAGGGCATGGATGAATAAATTTTTGCATCTAGGGTGTAAAACCACCAACATTGTTGAATCGACTCATGGAAAGTTGAAAAAAAAATTCGAGGAGTAGTGTGGGAGATTTGACATCATGTTGGGATGAAATTGACAAAATGTTGAAAAACCAATTAGGTGAAATAGAAGGAAGTTTTGGGAGGAGCATCATTGCCATGAAACACAAATACAAAAGACACAAATTATTCTCTGTGTTGGAGGGGTATGTATCTAGAGCCGCATTGAGTTTTATCGATGACGAATTACATAGATACTTGTGACCAATATGTAACTAATATTATATATATTATATAAATATATGAAGTGAATTTTTTTTTTGTAGCTGGTTATTATCAAAGAACATCTGATGTAGTAGTAAATGTGTCAGGCGTGGACTTGGGGGACGATAAGAAAGAGGACTTTTGAAAGATCTTGTATTTTCCACAACTTGTCGAAAATGATAGCGAAGTTGCTTATATTTTTAGCATGATGGTTGAAAATAACATTTTACAACTTTATGTCTGATCCGTTGAAGTGTAATGTTTATTAACATGTAATAGTATAATGTGTTCGAATTTGTGTCTGTAATGTTTAATTTTAATGAATTTGTGTTATGTGTAATTTAACGATTAATTTGTGTAATTTGGATCGTTTATATGAGATTAAGTGATTTTGGGAATTTAAGGATGAACTGGTGTAATTTGGATCGTTTATGTGTCATTAAGTGTGATTAGTGATTATACGTCGTTAACGATGAATTTGTGTAATTTGTATCGTTTATGCGTGATTATGTGATTATGTGATAAACAATGAATTTGTGTAATTTGGATCGTTTATGTGTGATTATGTGATTATGTTGTCAAACTAGCGTAATTCGGTTCAATTATGAGTGTGTCAAGATTACGGGTCATTAATGACTTGGTTGCATTGCATTAAATGTTGTCTGCTGATATATCAGTATGTAGCTGCGTGAGTTAACTCACATAGACCTATATCCAACGTGAGTTAACTCACACAGAGATTAACACTAGCGTGTGTTAACTCACGCAGCGTGAGTTAAGTCACGCAGGATTAAAACTAGCGTGAGTTAACTCGCGTAGGGGCATTTTCGAAAGTTTGGTTGGCAATGAGCAAAACGAGTTGTGAGAAGAGCAGAATTCTTTTTTTTTTTTTTGTACAAAAGAGGACCAAAGTCCCATACATGCTCTTTTATTTGGCATGACATATTATGTCAGAATTTGGGGTAGCACTTGGATGACATTGTGGTTGGTGATATATGTGACATTGATCAACCACAATATTACAAATTGCTTTCTTCTTTCTCTCTCAGAAGGATATTTTGCTTTTTTGTACACTTGTGACATTGTGATTGACCAATGTCACGAACCACAATATCACCCAAATGTTATCCCAGAATTTGACATTTTCAAAAGTATGGTATGATATATTAGCCTCGTCAAACAAGATTGATGAGACTCTAACATGATATTTTGGAGAATTTGATTATTTTATACAATTGGTGCAAAATGATATATACCGTTTACAAATCACAACCATTCATGTGTATGACTTTAAAAGTACTCCCTCCGTTCCTTTTTAATTGTCACTTTTAGAGAAAAAATTTGTTCATATTTAACTGTCACTTTCAAAATTCAATGCAACATTGAATGTTGTTTTACCAATATTACCCTTGGATATTTATTACGGAGAGAGAAACATATGAAATGAAATATTAAATTAATAAGGTCATTATAGTAAAAGTAAAAACAATTGTATCAAAAGTAAACATTTATTGATTGTCTTGGTTTGTGTAAAATGTCAAAAAGTGACAATTAAGAAGGAACAGAGGTAGTAATTATAATTAAAGTGAAATACTCTCTCCGTCTGACAATAATTGTCTCTTTAAAATTTTTTCTTTTTTCATATAATTAAAGTGAAATACTCTCTCCGTCCGACAATAATTGTCTCTTTAAAATTTTTTCTTTTTTCAAAATAATTGTCATTTTAGAATATCAGTGCAATATTTATTATTCTTTTCTATTAATATATCCTTATTTATTGAATTTCATCCAACTTAACTACTCCACTAACTATAATTAATAAGGTGTTTTAGTAAATGATACTAATTTTATCATCAAAATCAACTCAATTAATCATTTCCTTAATAACCGTGCACAAACTTTAAATGACTATAATTTAGAGATGGAGGGAGTATATTTTATCATCCCACACTCATTAATATGACCGCCGATTGCATGAATGTTGGAAACCTGCCACGGCAGGAAAGGAAACCATGATTCGAAATTTTCTTTCCGTACATGCGCTATTTTTTCAAACAAGTAGGCTCCATTATATTTCTTCTTCATTATACTTATAATACTCCATTCGTCCCGGAATATCTGACCCATTTTCTAAAAAAAAGTGTCCTAAAATAACTGAGCAATTTCAATTTTCAATACAACTTTCATCATTCCCAATACAATATAACTCTAATTAATACTACTTTCATCATTCTCAATACAATATATTCCACTTTTCCCTTTTTTTATATATTTTTCTTAATCTGTGTGAAAAACTAAACTGGCTCAGATAAAACGGGACGGAGGGAGTTTTGGGGGACAAATTTGGGTCAAAGGGGATCAAAATCGGGGTTTTGGGGTGAAAATTGGATGGGTTCCCGAGAGGAAACCCAAAATCTGGGTTGCCCTTACCGGTGCAGCTCGCCTGCCGAGCTGGAGCTTGCCATGGCGAGTTGCTCAGTGCAGCACCCATGATTTTGGGTGTTCCGGTCAGTTGGGGGTCGATTCGGACTTTTCTAAATTCTTCTTTTGATGTGTTTGATTGTTGTTTTCAAATCTAAATCTACTGGAACATCAATTGGATTGGATTGGATTGAAATGATTTTTTGTGAATCGAATTGAAATTTATTTGAAAATGTTCAAGAACCTACCTGTAATTTTCCGGAACTCGTTTCTCTAAAGGAAAATGGTAGGGTTAGAGTTTGTTTTCGGTAACAATGATTTTAAAATGATTACACATGGTGTATGTGAGCTTAAACTTGGTTTTACTTTGAAAATGACTTTCTTTTTGAAAAAGGGAAAAATGAGACGAACTTAGTAAATTTTTGGAATTTAACGGAATCAAGCTATGATTTGGGTATGCATGAACTACTATGATGATATGTTGTATATGCTTTGTTGATGTGTTTGAATATGAATGTCTTGTTTTCGAAGAATTATTTGGAAAATGTTAGTTTTTGTGTAAATAGACGAACTGTGTTAAAATGAGGTTTAATGATCGAATAACTTGCAAACAACTTTCTGGACATAATAGTATGGTGAAATAAGAGTGAATTAAGGTTTGTTGGTTGTTTGTTAAGTTGGTTATCATGATGTGGTGATTGGTCCGTCTATTATGTGAACTATGCTATATGTAGCAATGATGTTTATTTGTCGTGATATATATACTTGACAATTGTTTATGATTGTTGATTATGAATATGTGGAGTTAAACGTTGATGATGAATATGGATAGATGACTTATTATTTGAAAATATTGATGTGTGGATGTATTGTTTGATAATGCAATATGTGGAGATATGTGGAGAATATGTAGAGTAAATTGTTGTTATGCATTATCGAGTCAATACTTGGCATCTATGCATTCATAAGTCATATATGTAGAGATACTAGTAGTATTTCCGCCCGTGCAACGCACGGGCGAACAAAGATTTTTTGTGGTGTTAACAAATTATCACTCTGAACGTACCACCAAAATAAAAACATATAATGCACTTTTTTTTTTTTGAAAGAACATATAATGCACTTATTAAACAAATCAAATGTTATTGTCTTCATGAAAATAAGGAAAAAATAGACAATAATTTAAATATAAATATCATGTTACAAATAAGAAGGTCTACAATTAAATCTACTTTACCTTCATTACACAATATTGTTGAATAATCATCAAATCACCAAATGAGTTTAACTCAAAAAATAAATAGTAAACTTATATCATATAAACCATATAAAACTTAAGATGAATAGACAAATTACTGAAATACATATAGCCTATAGGTGTTTGAGAAATACAAAGCCTTCCATATAAAGAAATATATTTAGCCTAAAATATAAAACTTTGAACTAAAATAGATACATGTAGCCTCCCGTGTTTGTTTGAAATATAAAACTTTGAATTTAAATCAAATACATATTAAAATCCCATGTTTATGTTAGGTGTGAATAGTAGACACCTAAGTATTAATATTATGTTTGGAGTTAACACGGAAATAAATTAATACTTTTTTTAGAGAAAAGAAATAATAAATTAATACTCATAAACCATAAAATAGAGTAGTTAATAGTTCATACACACGATCCTTGTAAAACAGTTCAACATGATAATAAAATACCTAGATAAAGCATGAATTCTGAAAACTACATAAGTTCCAAAGTATCAACCAAAAAGGCCAAGCCAAGCCAAGTAACAATAGTCTAACATTGGTTGCCAATACAATACATGCCACAAATTATATATATAACCAAACTCTTAGCTAAAA
This sequence comes from Medicago sativa, assembly GCF_051527215.1. Classification (NCBI taxonomy): domain Eukaryota; kingdom Viridiplantae; phylum Streptophyta; class Magnoliopsida; order Fabales; family Fabaceae; genus Medicago; species Medicago sativa. Next base: position 60,459,545 of record NC_140752.1, read on the forward strand.
CTGCAGAGTGGTTTTGAATAGATTGAGACATAAGTTGATGTCTTCAGATTCCTTCTCATCATTGAGAGCCAATTTTTGATGATGAACCAACATCATCAAGTCCAGCTGTCTTTCCAATAGCAACATCATCAAGTCCAGCTCCCTTTTCAATAGTAACATCTCCCTCAGTGGTCAACTCCTACATAGTATTTTGTCGAAACTGGTTAGTAATGTTGCAACAAATTCATCATTTGAATAGATAGGTCACCAAGAAAGAACCAAACAACAAACTACAGAATATATTTGTCCAATTAAAACCTGTTTAAGGCAAATTATTTACTTACGTATCATATTCAACAGTGATTTTTGTAAATACTTCAATAGTCCAAACTACATTTTTGGGTTTTCAAATATGCAACCTTAGGTAAATCTTAAGAGATAACAAAGCTTCACAAATGAAATAGTAGAAATTGGAGAACCAAACCTCAACCTAAAAACACAATATAAGAAAAGTAGGCTTAAGTTAAATGGAGTCTAATCTTGTTCAAGATTTCCTTTGTCCCCATGTGGTATATAAAATTTTGTTATCACCAATTATTTCCCTCGTTTTTATACAACACCAATCAAATAGGGTACATCTAAACTTCCACAAATCAATTTTTGAATATGAAATGTCAGAAGATGGCATGAACAAAACCATCTCTTGCCTTTTTCTATCTCTTCAATATTGGGCCGCATGCTTAATTAATATGATATCATAAAATTAATGAAAAGAAACTAAATTGAATTCAATTGATATAAAGGAGAATTAGACTACTACTTACTCGGCACACTCGCTAAGCTTGCCTGAATTCTGACTCTCTACTATCTTCAGAATCAAAGACTTGTTCTCATCCAAGTACTGCTTGTGTAAAATAAGTAAAAGGTTAGAAGAATGATATGATGATATCATATAAACATCTCATAATTAAATGAGGAAAACTGTTAATTCATAATTTATGGATTGTTTTACTAATTAAAAACAGACAGCTTCCACACTATGATAACATTTCAGAATCATAACATGAGTATTCTTTCTACTACTTTAAATAGTTTATTTCAAATTAAGTGGAAACAAAAGTGAGAAGGAAATGATTCAAACACATATGAAAACTTTATAACCAACAAAATTGTAACTTTTAAATAACAAAATCACTATTAGTCTATAAGTTTGAAGACAAAGAGCTCATTAGGATAAATCTGAAATATGTGACTATATCTTCATCCCCAAAATTTGAAGTTTTTTTATTTGAGATATTTCCTCAAACACTTTGTGAGTGCTCAATTTCACAATAAAAATAAAATAAAATAAAATGATAAGCAAAAAATTTAGTTAATCTAAACACTAAAATAAGACAGATTCAACACCAATTCAAGACCAAATGACCAAAACAACAAAATTTGTATTTCATCAAAATTTGATAAAATCAACAAAATACTAATTATAAAAATTTCATCAACTCACAATTTATAACCTACAATAAAAAAGTTGCATTTCAAATTTATAATGATTAAGGTTATTAATGATTATTATCATCACGAAAGTAAAAGTATTGAGACTGAGAAAAAGAAGAAAAGAATCGATGAAACAAATTCAAAAAACATCACCTGAGTTATAGACCATCCATTCATTTGGAGCTGCCTCATTTTTTCAGTGGTATCGATCTGAAAAACAAACCATAGAGAGTGTAAGAGAATAGTTCTATAGTCTGCAAAAACAAAACCAAAAATGGAATTGTAAAATAAATTACCTCCGCCGTTGTCGTGTGCTTCTTTGCAAAGTCGAATATGTTCTGCTCCATTATAAGAAATGAATTTGGTTTGACTCATTATTGTCCCTTTTGCTTTTTGTGTAGCATGTGTGATGTAAGCATTGTGTGTGTTATCATATCTATGTTTGAATTTCAAATTGATAATGAAGAGAAAATTTGAATGTGTTAGAACAATCATCCAAAAATCCAAATCAGATAATTAAAATAATCATCATTTCATAAGCTAATAACCAAGTAACAATTCAAAAGCACATAATTATGCAAATAAAGCTTAGTGAAGTGAATCTGAGTGTTTACAAACATGTGAATTACAAAAAAATAAACTAAAATCCAATATTAAAATTACAAACGATTAAAAAAACAAATATTATGAATAAAAAACTAATAATAATCAAAGATTTACCTTCAAACAACTAAAGCTAGGTTGATTCTCAAAACCCTTTTGGTCATCTTCTTCAATGTGTTGCTGCTACACCAAGTTTTCAAAAATCAAAACACCATTTGAAGTGATTGTGATGAAATAAATTTACGAATTTCAATGTAGTTACCTTTCGATGTGTTTTGAATGATTGGACGATGATAGCTTGAGCAGTGAAACCACCGGAAAGTGGGATTTGACGTATGTTTTGAGGTCGGCGAATTCGGATTCAGCGGTGATATCGATTGTCTCAAAACAATACACTTCAACTACCACAAAACAAAATGAGAACTAACAAAATGAGACACAGACAAACTTAGAACAAAACAATCCAAACAATCATGACTGATATTTTTATCCAAATTATAACAAATCAAATTAAACTAAAACAAAACACATTATTAACAAACTTCAGTCCCATGCAAAACTAACAATATAGTCATTTTTTTATTGAGACGTTTTCTCAAACACTTTGTGGGTGATAAAATTCACAACAAAATAATCAATAATCTAAAATATAAAATCATAAAAACAATCTCTTGTTTGAAGTTAACAAAAAGCCTCGACATTTCAATGAAGGATAGTCAGTTGGAATCATTACCTTTTAGAAGTTAATCAAAAACAAAACAAACAAAAAAATCATAGGAAAATTAAGGAGTATTTATAGTTCGACATTTCAATGAAGCCAAATTCAAATTTTTGATTGTATGTTGCTGTTTTTCACCTATAAGAATAACAACAAAGCAGAGGGAGAGAGTGAACAAATACACTTCTGAATATGGATCAGGAACTTAAAACAATAATAGTATTTAGAATCATTACCTTAGAAGTCGTCTTGCAATTTTCAGAGCAGTACAGGATTTTGACACATAGGATTGACACATAGAAAATGTGATGATTTTTTGAAGGTGGCTTAGAATTTTGACACATAGGATTGACACATAAGATGTTTTGTGATGATTTTTTACTATAAGTGATGATTTTTTACAGGATTTGTCCCAGTTCCGATTCATTTGATTGAAAGGAAGATGAAAAAGAGAGAGCAGGAGATTAATTCGTAGAGAGAGAAGAAGAAAGAGAAAGTGAGAGATTGAGTTTGAAGATTTGAATTTTGAATTTGAATTTGAATGAGGTGGGTGTAATGAGATTGGGAGATGAAAATTTTTCACTATCAGAAATTGAAGCGTGAGGTCTCAGGAGTGGCAGAAAAAAACATTCCCTTTTGCATTCAATGGTTCTGAAAAGAAGAGGGTTTGAGTGTTGGACTTAACATAATTGGGCCTCATTTCAAATTGAGTCTTTGTTTTTTTCTTAATACTACACTTGAAAATGACATTTCTTAGAGGGAAATGAACACATTTAAATTTTTATGATCTAAATTGAATTTTGATGTTTTTTTATTGTGTAAATTTGAAATTGATATGATTTTGTGGTCCCTATTACTATAAGTGATGATAAATTGTACTTAGAAAATGTGATGATTTTTTGAAGGTGGCTTAGAATTTTGACACATAGGATTGGTGCAAGATTTTTTGCTATTTGTTGTTCCTGGTTTGTATATTATTAAGATTAAGATTAAGATTAAGATGCAGAGATATGTAGAGGGGTCAATCGGTAAAATTACCTCCGACATCCAATGGTACCACATGCATGTAGAGTCGTGTCTAGAGAATGACATACACATGAGTTATGTGAAGTATGTGCCTTGGTGAAATTATGTGTTGGTGAATTTTGTCTAACTTGTGAAGTTGTGTACTTGAACTTGAATGATCGAAGATGTTTGTGAATGAAGTGATGATTTGATTACGTTAATTATTCACATGTTGATAGCTTTATAGGATGATATGAGTGCTTATGCCTATGTGTATAATGAAATCCTTTAATATTATTCATTTGATTATGTGTACAATATCTAACCCCGGTGGTCGTTCGGTTGACCATCACGTCATTGTTTGAATGACGTATGTGATTTGCAGGATTGAGGTGACTACTATCTTTGATGCTTGAGGATTAACATGAATGCTTACTCGTTTATTTTCCGCTTAGAGTCTAGTTAGGCTCTGATGTTGGGTTGTCGTCTTGAGTCTTTATTTTGATACCTTGAGACTTATTGTTATTTATGCTGAGAATATATTTAATTGTATTCTGGAGATGTATTTATGAGATGTGATACATGGCATGTTGAGATTATTATTTTGAGGTCTAAAACTTGGTGATGAGATTTTATGTATGTTGAATGTCTTCTGTTGCAAATTTTTAAAGAAACCAAGTTATGCATGTATTGCAAAATGTAGAAGTAGCATCTAGATCTTTGAATTATTGCATGATTATTACTTTCGAAGTTTAGAGTGGTACAATGACTATGAATATCATTATGATGCTTGAATCTGAGCCATGTTAAATGAATATGAGGAAGCCATTTTTCAATTTTTGTAGTACCACGATTAGGAATGTGAAGATTCGATTTTGTTTAGTTTTCAATAAAAAATGTTTAAACCAATCAAATCTTCATCGGTTCCGATTTCATTCAGTTTTCAACATTTAAAAAAAATGCAACAAAATCAAATTAAATTGATGACCCATTAAATTAAAAGATCAAAATACATTCTGAGCAAATGATTAGAAAAACATATGTATCCTTCCATAATGGCATTGTAGTTCCAATAAAAAGAAACAAACTACCATGCAACTTCTGCACATTGAAAACCTAACAAACTTTTTCATCAACAAAAGTCAAAGAAACTTACTCCCTTGGGTCACATTTATAAGCAAAAAACAATTTTTTAGGTACATTGAATAACTAATGTATCTAACATATAAATGTGACCGGATACATTAATTAATCAATGAACCTAAAAAAGTGTTTTTTGCTTATAAATGTGACCGGATGAAGTATAAAAATAAAGAGTCATGTTTACTTATGTCCTTAGGGCACAAGTTAAGGAGCTTAAAATGGAAATTAAAAATATAACTTTTGAAACATTTAAGAGATTGAATGCACAATTTCTAAAAAAAAATCTTTTACATTTGACTTCTTAACTTATGCCTCAAGGACATATTTTAACATTTCCCAAAAATAAATAGTAGTAAGTCAATATAATACTAAAAGTATAAGGGAAATGTTAACTTGTGCCCTCAAGGCACAAGTTTAGAAGCCAAATGTAGAAACTTAATTTTGGAAATCGTGCATTCAATGTCTTGAAAGTTTAAAAACTTATTTTTTCAATACAAAACTTATGTTTTAATTACTTTTTTAGATTCTTAACTTGTGCCCTTAGGGCACAAGTTAACATGACCCAAAGTATAAATGAGGCTGTTGACTCCTGTTGTTTGGATTATGATGTTAGCAAAATGTCAGGTTTGCGCTAATCAAAGTAGATTTAGTAAACTTAGTAAATCTATCGGTCTAGTACATCAGTTTATTGAATTTCAAAATAAAAATCATGAAACGAACCAATCTAGTTACATAATCTAACCACATTTGTATTTGTAGCATTTTTTAGAAAAACTAATTTACATAAGGTCAAGAATTTCTTATGGAGAGCATGTTGCAATTGTTTGCCTACAAAGTTCGGTTGCAATCAAAAGATGGATGTTCAGTGTCCTGATTAGTGTGCGGTGTGTGAAGTGAGTGTTGAAGATAATACTCATTTGTTTTTTATGTGTAGTAAAAGTGTGCTTTGTTGGTAGTGCACCGAATTATGGAGTGTCTTGATGGTTGTCTTTGATTCTGCTGCAAGTTTTTCCGATAAATGTGTTTGCTATTTTACAACATCTAGATCAACAGCAAAAACAAGTTTTTGGTGTGACCCTATGGAGTATCTAGAAGCATTGAAATAACACGGTTTGAAACAATATCATTGATTCAGCTCAAACTATATGTGAACGTGCATGGCCTTTTCTTACTAGCTGGATGAATGCCCAACATATTCAAAATCATACTACTAGGCATCCCACTTGTCAAGGAGCTTTGCAATGGCATAAACCAAGTCTCGACAGGCATACATGTAATGTTGATGCTTCCTTTTCCCATTCTTTGAATCGGGTTGGCATGGCATGTGTATTCGGGATGATGGGGGTCATTTTGTGCTGGATAAAATTGAATGGTTGGCTTCACTCCTTGACGTAGACTTTGGGGGGGGGGGGGGGGGGGGGGGGGGGGGTTAGTTTTATTATCAGCGTTCATTGGGTGTGTGATCTGTGTTTGGGTATTGTGGATTTTAAGCTTGATTCACGCCTGTTACCATATGATTTGGTAACCTCTAATGTTAGATTTATTAGGAGACAAATCAACAAAGTTGCTTATAGTTTCGCTAGAGTGGCTCTGTGTCATGTTAGTCTCGATACTCATATTAAAATTCCATCTTATATATCTCCTATTATTTTAAATTAAATGCAATAAGTTTCTTCGTGTAAAAAAAAAAAAAACTAATTTACATAATTTATCATCTAGTACGAAGAGTTTTTATGTCCACCCTCTATTAACAAATAAAATAAAATAATTTTACAGATTTAATAAACAAAAAATTGTTAAAGATTTTAAGTACATTTTTACAGATTTGTCATATTAAAAAAATAATTAAAATACTAGTGCATTTTTAATGAGGAGTTTTTTCTGAAGTTAAATTAAAATATATTAACAAACCAAGCAAGTCATTTCAACACAAGATGTGTCAGCAAACAAAAAAAAAGTTAAATTAAAATCGAAATACATAATGAAATTAAGAAAAGAAAAAAACTAAGAAAATGTTGACAATCACAGTAAAGGATTAAGCCACTAATAATCGTAGTCGAAAACGAAAATCAGATAATTGACTTTAACCAAAAAAATAAAACGAAGCTTAATTTTATCACATAAAATTTTCAATGGAGGGTTATTTACAAAATAAAGACTTAACCCACATACGACGTTGAAATAAGTGATTTTCACATCTATTTCGTTTTTCTTTCCTGATTTCGTCTTCTTAGTGCGACGTTGTTTTGTTTGTCGTCTTTGTGCGGCTTTATTTGTCTTTCTTCTTTCGTTCATGTATTTGTTCAGTTCAGATTGTCAAATCAGCTTAGATCCAGTGCAAATCCAATAAATGACTATGACATCGTCAACGTTGCAGATCGGAGACATGGTATTCCGGAGACTTGAATATAGTCATATGCGTAGGCTTTTGTACTTTACCGTTTTATGCTATTAACATGGATGCTGTGAGTTTGTTCACAGATTCATCCTTTTTGTTTTTAACGAATTTACATTATATTGTATTTGAATGAATATCATTTATTTTTGTAAAAAAAAAAAAAACACTCAACCCACCTCTATTTTTGGAGAAAAATGAGTATCAATTAATTACCATCATCCGTATATAAACTCTCTCCAATGAGATGTGTGTCCCACAGTTAAAATAAGAAGAAAAGGGAAAATGTTTTTTTTTTTTAGAGATACTCTTGCAACAATTTTAAAGGATAAGAAAGCAGAAAGGGTACCAGTTGGTGGAGAGAACAGAACATAACAAGACAGTTATCTAAATGGATGTAGTTGTACAGCGCCCAATATCACTTCGCTGCTTACCTCAAAGTGAGATTTCAATTTATACCTAACCAATCATGCTTCTTGTATTGTACTTGCAGATATTATCTTTATATGCTAACTAAAATTTCATAAAGCTTAGTGGTTAGTTTTGGTGTGCATGCAATGTGGTTTTTACTTTTTACTGGGTGGTTCTTCAGTTTGGTGGAACCACCGTGCCAATTCATTCCTATGTTAAAAATCATCATAGTCACGTTAGGTATAATTCACCTTCATTGATTTTCAGCACAAAAAGATTGGTGTTAAGTGTTAACTCCAAGAAATGCCAAAATTAAGTTACCATAATTAATGCTGCTGGAAAATAGGTTCTTCAATGAGTCTTAATTTAACTCTTGTGTGGTTTCTATATGGTGGTGAAGTTGCTTTCAATTGTTCTGTATTTCTTTTCAAGTGTGTGTTTGGATTAAATGAGTTTGGTAGGTTATTGTTCACTTTCTTCATATTATACAATGATTCGTTCAGTAGTTTTAGGTGCTAAATAAATTGGAATAATATGCTGTTTCCATCTCAAATGTGGTTTGTGTACTTGGGAGTTGACTTAATTGTTGGATTATTGCCTGAAAATGTGTTTTAAGTGGGAGGCATCCAAACTCAAATTTTAAGATGGTATTAGAGCCTGTCTAGGTTCCGTTGAGCCACCCGTTGTCGAGTCACTCAGGTCACGCTCCAAATGTCTAGTCATAAATCATAAATAGATTAGTGTTTCATCACGCTCCAAATGTCTAGTCATAAACATAACTAGATTAGTGTTTCTTCAATAATGCTAGATTCACTAGTATTAAAATAGTGGATTAGAAACTAAATCTCCTACGGTAAAACTTAATCATTGGAGTTCTTAAACCCACTTGGGTTGGCCTGATGGTGTTGGCTTGGGACCTTGGAGTGTGTTTTTCCCAAGGTCTCAGGTTTCATTCTCCCCGGTGTCAATTTAGGTGGGCTAGTTTACCTTAAAAAAAAATCATTAGAGTTCCTAATTGCTATATTGCTGCTCTAGGCCTCTAGCATAAAAAATTAGTAATTTAGAAACAAACACAACTTAATAATTTTAAAAGATTTTGTAGAATTTGAGGAAATTAATGCTTTGATGATAAGTTTCAAAAGGAAGAATGTATAAAATGATTTAATTTATATAGTATTTGATGATTCTGATAACTATTAAGTATCCCTCAGTTTAAATTATGAAGTAATTACCGACTATTCTCACTTGAAGTTGTTTTATAGTCACCCTAAGCAAATGATCCACTGATAAGAACTTATGGCTAACTTACTGTTGATGTCGTAAAATGAAAAGGGAATGCTGTATTTGCTGCTCTCATTTTTTTTTTTTGTGATTAGATGTGAAGTCACAATTGCAAACAAGGAGATCATTCGCAGTCTCATCTGCACTGCCTGAGACTGCAGTTTCAGTGGCAGTAGCAGCAACTTTGGTTGGGGCAGCAGCCACTCTTCTTGTAAAGAGATCCAAAACTTCCGAGTCCACACAGGTCAGTAACCCATCTCTATTGTTAGTATTAATCTTTGAAGCACATATATTCCTCGGATTAGGCGTGTCCAGTGTCGGATAAGTATCGTGTCCGACACTGGCACAAATGATTACATTGAATTATGTCATTTTCTCAATTTATTATCGTCGACATGTCCGTGTTTGAGACTGTGCTTCATAGGTAGCAATAAAATAACTATTTGTACTAGCAAACTCAGCAATATCCCACTTATGTAGAAAGAGACACTTTAGATTGAAAGCATGTCAAGTGTACCACACCAGCACACATGGTTACATTATATCACTTTCATTTCTCAAATTATTAACAATGTCGGCATGTCAATGTTGGTGTCATGAATGATATTCGTGTATGTGTCAATGCTTTATAATAAAACCACCTTACTTTTCCAAAGAACATGAAAATCTTTTGAATGCAACTTCTAATTCAAATGTTTGATAATTGTTGTTAAAATATATTATGATTCTCCATTTATTGTCATTATTTTGTAATTATGTTAGGAGTAATCAGTCATTATGTGTAATTAGTTTTTGTGTTTCTTTGTCTACAATCATATAATATAAATATGATCACCTACTTGTACTTGAAAACACACAATGAATATACAAATATTTCTTATATCTTCCTGAGTTTCTACAATTGTTGTAGTTTTTTTTTATGTTACTTGTTCTGTTTCACTGTATTTGTGTCTATGTGGATACTTCATACATAGATCATTCATTCATGTCAATTTCACTAAAATTAAGCACAAACTAGCGACATATAGGATCTATATTCAGCACGAGTGCGATAAAACCAACTGCTACACGTGACACAACACGGATAAAAAAAAAAATTGTTTTATTAATAGTATGATGTGATATGATAAAGATGAAGAGAAAAGCTTCTTGTTAACATGAAAAATCCATTCATAATATGATTGAATTGTGTGCCAAATTTTTCATGTGAAACTATTAAAGATTGAATTTAAAGAATGCGAAGCTTGTGGAGGTTCTGGTATATGTCCAGCCTGCAAAGGTGAAGGATACGTGCTTAAAAAACGTTCTGAAGAAAGTGCTGAGAAGGCAAGAAAACTATCTAAAAACATGGCAACTCGATTCACCGATGGGTACAATCTTCTTACTTTCCTCTAAAAAATTTAATTTTAATTTTAGCATTCGACTGAATTACTACATACACCAGGCTTCCAAAGAAGTGGAGCTACTGCACAAAATGCTCTTCTGGCAGAAACTGTTCAACATGTGGTGGAAGTGGAAAGCTAAACTTGTAGTTTTGCTCTTATATATGGATATGGTCTTGTTAAAATCAAGATTCAAAATGAGATAGCATTATGAACTAAATCTAGTGATTGATTAGGATTTAGTACTTGTATTCTTGATCCATTCCACTTGAAGGAAAATTTTATGTATCTGTATTCTGTGGCAATGTATAGTATGATTTTGGTACATTTGCAGAACTACATAATATAGGTGTTAGGTTCAAATGGACCATTTCAGGATTTGAGAGAATAGGATTTAAATTTTGTGTTACTTCTTATGAATAGTAATGATATTTGCACAAATTTACACTCTTCATATACTCCAATTCAGATTATGCTTATAGTTTATTTATTCTATTTATCTTTTCCTTATTTGAAGTTGTTTATTCAAGTTGAGTCTATCATTACATTCTTGTCTTTATTTTTCTTTACATTCCTTACATTTTTTGCCTTTATAGTATCCTGCACTCCTACGAGTTACTCTGTATCCGATTACACATTTTTTGTTTGAAAATTCACTATCCGACACAAGGATAGACTAATTTGGGAGTCCAATCCAACCCGTTTATCAAGAAAGGGATTTTTCAGTCTTTATTAATATCACAAGAAAGGGGGGTTTGAATTGTGATATAATAAAAATTACCAAATAAAAATTCTCAAGTATATACTTGGATTGGATTAGTGCGTTAGTTAATAAAATAATAATATTGTGAAGTGTGTGATATTGTTTAAAATAAAAGAGATAGGGAAGGAGAAAATCACACATAAGAAGTTATCATGGTTCCCCCAATGTGGGTTAGTCCAGTCCTCACAATACTGTGAGATTATCCACTAGGTAGTTGAGTTATAACTTAACTTCAACTCCTCTTTTCTTTTAGATCACTTCCTTGATCTATACAATTTCTTTCTTTTCACCCCTTGGGCTTTACATTAGTTTCACTCACTAGCTTGTTTAGTGATTCTTTTCAATATCTTTGCTTTTGATGTACAATGTTTTTACCTTTCTAAGGAACTCAAGTAAAAAGAGTTGCTGCTGGAATTTTGCTATTTCTCATAATGAAAGAATCTTTGAAGTATTCTTGATGCTTTGAAAATCAAGTATGATTGTATTTGCTTAATGACTCAATGCCTTTCCTCTTTGCAAGCCCTTGTATTTATAGATGAATGGAGTCCCTTGCTATTGTAATAAACACACGCTCTTGTGGGTAAAATGGGGAGAGGTAAGTTTGCCAACTCATCAAAGTGAGAAACTCTTGTGAAAATTTGCCTGGCAGATTGTTCTCGAAATTCTGAGAACGTTCTGAAAAATCTGCTTGGACAGCTTGCAATAAAGTGAATAGTACTCTGCAGAAATATGTTTGCTAGTTGGCCCACAAGCTTGCTTTTGTTTGATGTAAACACTTCACACGCCTTGGAGAGAAAGAAAGCAAGTACAAGGGGATTTGACATTATCCCATACTTTTAACTTGATGTGTTGTCTCTTTCTTATTGGCTTGGAACTTCATTCTTAATGTGTTGTCTAATGCTCATGGGTTCCTTTTTGTTTTCTCATAGGATCTATATTTATTTATTTCTTTTCATTCCCTTGAAGGTATATCATAATAAATATGTTCCTTTTGTAGCATAAAATTCTTGATCCTTTTGTTCCATATTTCCACAAAGATCTTTGACACATAAATTCTTCTTAAACGCCAAGATCTTCTATTTTGTCATGCTTGAGCTGACTTTGGCGTGACATATAGTGATGAGCTTTGTTCTGAGAATGTTCTTGAAAATGTTTGCTTGCTTTGCAACCTATCTTTAAAATCACTCAAGAACACATGTTAAATAACAAATAATCTCAGAATTCATTTAAAATAATTTAAATGTTTTGTTATCATTAAAACAATTTTAAAAGAGATTTTTGGAATTTATCTCAACTATGGATTCAAACCCGATAGAAATCGAAAGTGAAAAGAAATAATTTTATAGGTTCCATGTGCACTCTATACAAAATAAGTGTTAAAATAATTATTTGCAGACCTTCCTCATTAATCTGCTGAGGGAGTTGGATAATTAATGAGAAATAATTATTTTAAAAATTATTATTTTAAAATAATTATTTTCTAGGTACTTTTTACTCCTAGAAATATAATTCACTTTTTTGTTTGAGAAAGACAAAACGATACTCATTCATTCAAATTGAAAGATTACATCATTCAAGATCACTAAAAATGTAAAGGATGAGTTTGTGAACAAACTCACGACATCCAAGTTAATATCATACAACGAGAAAATGTTGACAAATAATATGATAAAATTAAAATGATCGGAATACTCATGCCTCCAAATCTACAACGTGCAAATCATTGATTGAATAATTGGTCTTTCAATATGAACCAAATGAACACCACAACAAGACGAGGTATCTAACAATGCCGCACAAGACGACAAACAACACAACACCGCATTTAGACGACGAAATCACGAAGAAAAAAACTAGATATATGTGAAAACCACTTATTTATATTAAAACAGAGAGAAAAAGATAAAGAAAGATAACTTCATATCAAAAATTGACCCAAAACCACCACCTAATAAAGAAAATGAAATAGAGAGCATTGAATGAAAAAACTATGACTGACTTATTATTTTTACACATAACTTTCCCACTCTTTATTCTCGTGTCAAAGGATGAGAATCTTTTATTCTCAAAGAAAAAAGTAGATAACCACTCATAACTTCTCACTCCACGTTATTTTAACCCCTTTGTTTTTCCATCATTTTAAATTTAATATATTAGTTTCAACTTTTATTTATCTACTGTATGACTATAACTGCATCCACTCTATCATTGAACGCAGTTCTTCCATAGTCACAAACACAAATGCATAGTGTTTGGTCACACACACATAAAAGTGTAATTTTTTGAAATACTAGATCACTTTATTATCAATTTTTTTTTCATTATTTAAAAAAATCTTGTAATGTGTGTGCCCAAACACTATACATTTGTGTTTGTGAATATAATAGAATTTCTCCATTGAACTTATCCACAACTTTTAGACTAAAAAAATCACAATCATTGATTGACTTGAAACTTGCTTTGATTTGTATGCCAAGGCTGAAATTATTAACAAAATTGAAACAATGTCAAAGCCACGTAATTATTTATACGAATACCCATTAATTTGCAGAAAGTATAATTTATTTTGAGTAATGTTTGAAATTTGAATTTTATTAATAGAAAAGAAATAGTCTTAGACAAAAAAAAAAGGTTAATTATGTTTTTGGTCCATACAAAATTGCGACCTTGTAAGTTTAGTCCTTACTTAATTTTAATAGCATTTTAATCCCTACAAAAAATTTCTGCACTCAATATTAGTCCTTACTCAATCCAAATTTGTTTAATTTATGCTTAAACTCTTAAGTTTTTCAACAATTTTTTACAGGCGTGTTAAGAACGTTATTAAAAGGTCCTCCGAAAAAAATATCGCAAAAATTTGATTTCTACGTCCATATCTTTGTTACTTATATCTTAAACTTTTGTCGTTTTAAAAAATTCATATTTAATTTATTTCATGTTAAAAAATTATAGATTTTAGTAAATGAACTTTTCATAGTGTTCTAAACTTGTATAAAAAGAATCGTTAAAAAATTTAAGAGTTTAAGGATAATTAAACAAAATTTATTTTAACAGGGACTAAAATTATAAGTAATTTTTTTTTTGTAGGGATTAAAAATGCTATTAAAATTAAGTAAGGACTAAACTTACAAGGTCGCAATTTTGTAGGGACCAAAAACATAATTAACCCAAAAAAAAATCTAGCAATAGTCGTTGAATTTAAAGTTTTCATCTATAGATTTTTTTATTGTGTTAAGCTGCTTGTTAGATAAAAACTTCCTTTAGAGCGGTTTCATTCCAATTTTCTTGTAGAACAATGTTATTTGAACATCTAAGAATCAACAACTATTTAACAATATATATAAAAATATATAATTTATAACTGTTGATGTAACTACGAGAAAGAGAAACAACTAATTAAAAAATGAAATAGTACATATATGGTATATGTATACGGTGTTGGACAACCAAGTTTTCAATATAACATTTCTCTTTCTTGTATGAAGACTAGTTCATCTCCGACCAGTTGGACATTCTCCTCGATGTTAGGAGGCAAAGTAATTCTCGTGTGATCGTGTGTGGAGTTGTACGATGCGGGATAGCTCGTCAACCCAGTTTCCTTTTCCTTCATCTTACCGTTGTTTTAGTCTTCGAATAAGAACTCGATTGTGGGCTTCAACTTCTCTTGTTTGGAGATGTTCAATGCTGAGAAATGTTGTTTGACCATCAATGCCCTAAAATTTCTTGAATTTTGCTCTTCACCCTGCACATTTTGCTCGCGCCCTGCAAGCATGCCAAAAATGCCCTTGCGCATGTTAACTAGCGCAAGTGTTAATCACTGCGCCACTTAACTAACACTGCGTGAGTTAACATGCGCAGCGTTAGTTAACTCACGCTACGTGCTGTCTTAAACAAGGCAGAACACCTCATTTCCTCATTTCTCATCTAAAATCTCAAAAAATCTCAAAAATCTCTCTCAAATCACCCAAATCCAAAATTCCTTCAAGTTCAAATCAAACAACACTCCAATAGCTTCAGGATCAAACACCATTAACCTTTTACATTTGCATGTTTAAATGTTTAGATGTTTGCATGTTTATGTTGTAGTTTTGAGATTTTTTTAGAGAATTTTTTTAGAATTAGGGTTTGTTTAAATTTTGATTTTTTTTGCAAGATATGATACAATGTTACATGTAAATGAGTAATATTGCTTAATTATTTAGATGTTTGCATGTTGATGTTTAATGTATAATTTTTAGGGTTTATGTATAATTTGCACTCCAAGTGTTTGATGAAATGTTTGAATAAGTTTTTTCATTGATTGTGTTTAATTTCTTATTGTGTAGATTTGAAGCAATGGCCGGGTGGATCGACGTTCATGCAGAATTCAACGGCGGAGAACCTCAGAGGTTGAAGGTTCGGTGCCTTGATGTAACGTTAAGACGTCTCAAGGATCAACTGAATGAATTCAACCAAGGAGTCAACCCCAGAGACACAATGAGCATGTTTTGGGAGCACAACATGTTCAAGTGGATCGATATGCGGGTGACGTTGCTGAGATCAACTGAAGATATCATCAACAGCTTGATTCCGCCAGAAGATCGTCATTAGTTAGGGTAAGGTGTATTCCAACTACAACATTTGTCTCACCTCTGAAATGGGGTAATTCAAACTTGCCAAACGGCGAGGACTCAAGCATTTCGCTCGGCATTCATGTTTTTCCTTTGAAAAGATTAAATTCTTGTTAGGCTGGTTTAGATGAAGGTATTAAGTGTCAAGGAATGGACCTCATTTCGGTGGCACTTGAATACCTTCAACTAAATCAAGCCTAATAAAAATTTATTCTTTTCAAAGGAAAGCATGAATGTCGAGCGAAATGTTTGAGTCCTGTTGTTTGGCTAGTTTGAACTTACCCCATTTCAGAGGTAAGACAATTGTTGTAGTTGGAATGCACATTCCAACTGCAACAATTGTCTTACACTGGATGGGGCAATTCAAACTTGTTAATCGGCATGACTCCAACATTCGATGAGCATCTTGAACGATGGTATTCAAGTGTCAAGGAATGAACCTCATTTCGTTGGCACTTGAATACCATCATTCAAGATGCTGATCGTATGCTGGAGTCCTGCTGCTTAGCAAGTTTGAATTTGCCCCATTCAGTGGTAAGATAATTATTGCAGTTGGAAGGTACATTTCGGAATGTAATGTAATTGTTTACATACATGGCGTTTATGTAATGTAACGAAACCTTAATTCGAATTTTTATTTGAATTCACGCTATCGCAATTTTTATTCGAATTCATGTTATCGCAATATTTAATCAAATTCACGGTATCTCAATATTTATTCGAATTCACGCTATCGCAATATTTATTCGAATTCATGCTATCGCATTTTTATTTTATTGACTTTATTCTAAAATTTTATTTACTTTATTCTAATTTATTTTATTCTAATTTAATTTATTTACTTTATTATCAAAAATTTATTGTGTTAGTTAAGTTACGCTGCATGACTTAACTAACGCACCATATAAGCTATGTGTGACTTAAGTCACGCGCCTCATAAGATGTGCGCAAGTTAACTTGCGCAAGGTGGTCGGTGCTAAAAACTGAAGCACAAACGTTTCTTGAACAGTAGTCAATGGTCTTGACTCGTTTTTGCACGTTTTCCTTCACATTTGACCACGTTTTTGGACCACATTAAGTGCTACATACCTTATACTACCTATAAAAACCCTCACATACTTCCTCTTTTCCTCACATTTTCTCCTCCCACACTCTCCCCCTCTTTCTCTTCTCCTTCTCTGTTTCTATAGTTTCTAGGGTGTTTATACCTCTTTAGGTAAATACCGGTGACTTTTGGGGGAAATAGTGGTCCATTAGGTTGGGGAAAAGGGCATCATCCCTTGAGGTAAATTTTGATTTTCTTCCTTTTACTCTCAAAATCTTTTTACCGTGGGTAAAAAGAATCATCATGGGGGTATAAAAGGAACCAAATATAAATTTACCTCAAGGGGTCTTGATGTCGTTTTCCCCAACACGATGGATCACTATTTTCCCCAAGAGCTATTGGCATATACCGAAGAGGGTAAAAATAAATATTAAGTAGATTAGTTAATTGGAATAAAAGATATGTATTGCTTATTGTAATCTTTGAATAATATTAATAAAATGAGAGTTCTATGTTCTATTTACTATTTGTATCTATTTTTGCATCTATTTTATAATTTTGAATTTATTTATTTTTGCATTTATTTTATAATTTCGAATAAAAATGAATTAGTATAGAATAAAATTTATTTTATAATTTCGAATAAAATTGAATTAGTATAAAATCGGATTTATTTTATAATTTCGAATAAAAATGAATTAGTATAGAATAAAATCGGTTTTTACACAAGTTGCGCAAGTTAACTTGCGCATAGACCATGGGTGCGTGGCTTAAGTCACGCATAGGTTATAACGTGCGTTAGTTAAGTCACGCTGCGTGACTTAACTAACGCAAGGGCATATTTGAAAGGCTTGCAGGGCGCGAGCAAAATGTGCAGGGTGAAGAGCAAAATTCAAATTTCTTAACCTTGAATAAAGTATTGATGTTCTAGGATATTTGTTTTGAAGAAAGTATAAGATTTTTTTTTTTTTTTTTTACAAAATGAAACATATGATGTTCTTGACAATTATTTTGGAAAGTTATTTCGTCTCAATTCATTATTTCATTTAGTGAAATAATCTACTATCGTTATTTTATTTTTGCTAAAAGAAAAATATAGAAATGATTGATTGACTTCGGAATTTATTATTAATTTATTCTGCCAAGTCCCAAATAATACTACATCTCATTATCTCAAGTCTGAACATGTTGCGAGGAGGCAACAACTACTATCCAACTTGTCAACTCTCTGGACTAAATAGAACAATAAAATCCATTAAATTCAATTATTTTATATTTGGGGTTAACAAATTGGGTTGCCTTAAAAATATAATTTGGGTCAAATGCTGTCACACTTAGAATGATAAGTACGACACTTGTACCTGAAGAAAAAAAATAATTCAACTGTCCCCAACACATATCCGTCATTTTTAATCATCATTTATTAATATATTTCCAATTAATTGAGTTATTATTACAAATTGTATGATTAATGCTAAAAAAAAAAAACAAATTGTATGATTAAGTATAAAAAACGAACAAATTGCATGAGTTTTTCCATAATTGCAATTTGCGTGTGCATAGTGGATCAAGTAATAAAGCTGGCTCTCATAAGAAAAACGTAATAAAGTTGGGTTGGTTTTGTTATAAAAGTTTTTTTTATGGAAATAATCTCTATGTCTATAGTGTTGGGAACTAGGTGCGTGGACTATTTAGGAACTAATGTATCAATATACATAAGCAAAAATTGGTCAGGAAAAGTTAATGTATTTGGTTCAAAATCTGTACTCAATACATCAACTTATATTGACTCATTTTTACTTACATTTTAGGACGAAGGAAGTATATTTTTTTAAACGATATCATTCCACAAAATAATATCATCATAAGCAAATTCTTCAGCACAAACATTTCCTTCTATTTATAAAGAAATTTTAAAATGAAATTTTTAATTAAATGAAGGAAGTTAGACCATATGGTATGAAGCTTACGATGCACAATATTTAGAGTATAGAAGACTTGATTTATTTGCTGAACAAGGTTGATATCCTTGAGAGACCCTATCCTCTGTCGTCGACTCCATAAAATAAAATTTATTAAAAAAGAGGAAAATATGTACAAAATGGGAGGCTATACTTGAAGGTCAAAGCAAAAGAAAAGGAAAGAAAAACTAGGGAAAACGATACATAGACAAACCAAGATGGTCGCTAAAGAAAGGTTCCCGAATAAACTCAGATAAAGAATTCAACCACCAAACACCCGAAATCGAGTGTCCATGATTTGCAAGCTTATCAGTACAACCATTGCCTTCACGAAAAATACGAGAAGACTTGATCAACAAACATAAAATCACATTCTAGTTATATTACATTCTTATTTTTTGTTATATACTCTTGTTTTTATTATTTGTTGAGGCTATGCAAACTCAAAATATGTATGAAAAATTTTTTATAGCGTCAAATGTTATAGGATAAGAGAGACACTGCAAACACAGTTGTAATACGATAGATATACAGTTGCACGTATCATCCACCACACTAAACTAATAATCATGCACACATTTATCACTTATCATTTACGTATAACTAACACAATAATAAGTCCCATGGTTACTTACAATTATAGACAAACGTTGAATAATCGTACATAAAAGTATTATTTCATTATATTCAACTTATTAAGAATCTCTAAAGTGGATGATGTCACACACATGAACCTTTGGGATATACCATGAGTTCTTTCACTGTTTATTATTAGTCAGATGCGGCTAAGTAGATTATCTTATGTTAATTAATCAAGATTAATTAGATTAAATCTTTCAATCCAACCTTTGAGAACTCAATTGGCTCATTACATTGTCAACGCTTTTCCTTACTATAAATACAACACACTCCTTCTTCATTCTTCACAATAATAATATTCATCACTTCCCAAACCAATTACTTTTCTATTTACACCCCTCTCATTACTCAACACAGCTATATAAATGGCTGATATTGAGGGTTCACCTGGAAGCTCCATGCATGGAGTAACTGGAAGAGAACAAACCTTCATGTCATCAGTTGCTTCACCAATGGTTCCAACTGATACCACAGCCAAATTTGCATTACCAGTTGATTCTGAACACAAATCCAAAGTTTTCAAACTCTTTTCAATGGCTAACCCTCACATGAGAACCTTCCATTTATCATGGATATCTTTCTTCACCTGTTTTGTCTCGACATTCGCAGCAGCGCCATTAGTCCCGATCATCCGGGACAACCTTAACCTCACGAAATCCGACGTTGGTAACGCTGGAGTCGCTTCGGTTTCAGGTAGTATTTTCTCAAGGCTTGCAATGGGTGCAATTTGTGACCTATTAGGTCCACGTTATGGTTGTGCTTTCCTTATCATGCTTACAGCACCAACAGTGTTTTGTATGTCATTTGTTGAAAATGCTGCTGGTTATATAGCAGTTAGGTTTATGATTGGTTTCTCTTTGGCAACATTTGTTTCATGCCAATATTGGATGAGTACAATGTTTAATAGTAAAATTATTGGACTTGTTAATGGTACTGCTGCTGGTTGGGGTAATATGGGTGGTGGGGCCACTCAGCTTATTATGCCTTTGGTGTATGAGTTGATTAGAAGAGCTGGTGCTACTCCTTTCACTGCTTGGAGAATTGCCTTTTTTATCCCTGGTTGGTTGCATGTTATCATGGGTATTTTGGTCTTAACATTAGGCCAAGATTTACCTGATGGTAACCTTGGTGCTTTGCAGAAGAAGGGTAATGTTGCTAAAGACAAGTTCACAAAGGTTAGTTAGTCACTTAATTTGTGTCATTGATTGGAACCACAAAACAATTAATCAATTGAGTTAAATTCCTTCAAGTTCAAAGTATATTAAATAATTTAGGTATGATTTTTTTTTTTTTTTTTCAGGTGTTGTGGTATGCTATAACAAATTACAGGACATGGATTTTTGCCCTACTTTATGGTTACTCTATGGGAGTTGAATTAACCACTGACAATGTCATTGCTGAGTATTTCTATGACAGGTTAGTTGAGAATTAAGATGCTTAAGGTCATACAACTTTTAAGTCCTCAAGATTGTATATATCTACATGCTTAATGTTTTCTATTACAATTGCAGTTGCGGACACAATTTAAAATTATAATCGGGATTAAAGTCACAAACCTTTTTAAAAACCTAGGAGACTTTAACAAACATATTTTTTTTTTTTTCTAAGAAATCACTAATGAATGGATATAAAACAGGTTTAACCTAAAGCTACACACAGCTGGAATCATTGCTGCATCCTTTGGAATGGCAAACATAGTTGCTCGTCCATTCGGCGGATATGCATCAGATGTAGCAGCAAGATTATTCGGCATGCGAGGAAGGCTATGGACACTCTGGATCTTCCAAACCCTAGGAGGAGTTTTCTGCATATGGTTAGGACGTGCGAATACACTTCCGATCGCAGTACTATCCATGATCCTCTTCTCAGTTGGAGCACAAGCAGCATGTGGTGCAACATTTGGAATCATTCCATTCATATCAAGAAGATCATTGGGAATAATATCAGGCTTAACTGGTGCAGGTGGAAACTTTGGTTCCGGATTAACACAGTTGATATTTTTTTCAAGCTCAAAATTTTCAACAGCTTCAGGTCTTTCATGGATGGGTGCAATGATTGTTGGTTGTACACTTCCTGTTGCATTTGTTCATTTTCCACAGTGGGGTAGCATGTTCCTTCCACCTTCAAAAGAGATCAATGAAGAACACTATTACACTTCTGAATGGAATGAAGATGAAGTACAGAAAGGTTTGCATCAACCAAGTCTTAGGTTTGCTGAGAATAGTCGTTCTGAGAGAGGAAAGCGTGTGGCTTCTGCAGCAACACCACCAAATACAACTCCTACCCACTAGTAGTTATGCTATGCCCCACTTCATTTGTTTAAAGTTTAAGGGCTCGCGAATTTCCTTTGTTTGATTAATAAGTAAAGTTATTTACCTTCCTATTAAGAAAAGATACAATGTAAAAATGAATCAATATTGGTGTAAACTTTTACACCATTGAAATTTATGCATTTATAGGATTTGGGTTATTTTCTCTTTTGAAGTGAAACTTTCTTTTTATTTGATAAACACTATTTAAGCACAAATAATGAAAAAATATTGCACAATAAATAAAGTTACAACCCATTAAGGAACACTCTCTTACATTAGAAATTACAAATATGTCAAAATTACTAACAACATTGAAAGAGGAGAGTTATGAATGTTGTCTTTCTAATACTCTCTCTAACACTTATTTTCTTATTGAGTAAAATTCATGTCGCTCCCACACTTTGGAAATAAATGCCACGTAAAGTGTTGAGACACACGTGAATTTTAGATGATAAGAGATTGAATGTTAGAGAGTGTTAGACATAGAGTGTTCATATCATTTCTTAAATTAAAAATATCTAAAAGATTATTCCACATATGATTTAGATCATCCTTATTTAAAACCATGAGATTTCGCTTTAAAGTTTAATCGACCATCCAAAATGAATTTTGACTTTGTCCACAATATTTGTCACATTGAGCTCTTTCTAGATTAATCAAATATAAGCAGACAAAATTGCTTTAAGCATTTCATTTAATTCTTTTGTAAACAAATAAAGACCACTAAATTGATGAATATGTGGCGATGATGATGGTTACACAAAAAATTTCAAAATGTATGCTGAGAAACTAAGATTTAGGTTCGATTTCACCCCATCACATTACATAAACTGGATGCAAATGAATCATCTGGATAATCTCCTTTAAGATATTTTAGAATCTCTGATGTGAACTGCACACTTGCTCCAAGTGTATTTATCATGTAAAACTGATCTCTTGGGGATAATTTGTGATTAGGAAGGGTAGAAACAAGGGATAGTTTGTTAATTAGCTCTCTAACCTCTTTGTTGTCTTACTTTCTGAAACGTAAGTGTTAATTGGATAAGGGTTAGAGTATGTCTTGTACTCTCTATAAATAAATACAATTTGCTTATAATTTTTTTTTTAGTGTATTGATCAATAATATTTTTTTTGAGGGAAGTGTATTGATCAATGATAGTTTGCTAAATAAAGTTTTCTTGATTTCTCTCCTACACTATGAACATATGAAATTTATAGTCTTATTGCTATTAGAGTTCCTCTATTTACAACAAGGATATGTTCCTTAAATTCAATAAAACCCTCATTAAAAAAATGTTCTTGTTTCCTAAGACAAAAGGACATGACATTTTTTTTTCTTTCCTTTTATTAGTTAGGGTTGCAATTTTCATTATTTGCAAAAAGGGAGTTGCCAACTATTACTTTTGAAATGACTCATATCTGTTTAATGTAGGTCCCGATATGTTTGATCCCTTATATTTATTTCAGGTTTTAAATTGGTCTCTTCTGTTTCAAAAGTTGTAAGTTGATCCCTTATATTTTAAAAGTTTCAAGTTGGTTCATAATGGTAGACACATTGAAATAAGTTAGTCACTTCCTTAACTTGGTCATTTAGATATATGGGTTGACAATATGAGTTTTGGTATTTAACTTATTTACAAAATCAGTTTTAACAGATTTTTTAATATTTTTTGTTTTATTAAACTCAATAGTATGTGGCAAAAGAGAGTAACTTATTCCAACGTACGTAACATTTTAAACCAACATGAAACTTTTAGAAAATAAAACCCTTATTAATAAACATAAAGGATTGAACTTGCAAATAAGCCTTATTAATTTAGTGTTTACTTTAGAGACATTTTGGAGGAAGTGTGCTAAATTGGCCCAGGAGAAATGCAACATGTAGGCGGACCCAAGAGTGTTCAAGCAGTGTGTCCCATGGAAGGAGAACCAGTGATGATGCAAGCAACTGTATGTGGATTAAAAATCATCTTCTCGAGGGGGAGCACAATGACTTGCTGGACACCACTTGTGTACCATTGGGATACCAATGTTATATAACATTGGTCAATGAAGGTGTGCCACATAACACTTTACATGCATATATTTTCTCTTTCTTCTTCAGACCTTTCTATGTGGCACACATTCATTGGCCAATGTTATATAACATTGGTATCTCAATGGTACACAAGTGGTGTTCTGAATTGATAACACATTTTGAGAGGAAGATTATTGTGTAGGAAGTGTGAGGTAGATGTTCCACAATTCTTAGAAAAGCGGACGTTGAACAATTTATAAATGAAAGCACTCATAAACCTAATGTCTTAAGATTTAGAGTTAAATTCACTTGTGTGGTTGCTATGGACCTAATGTGGATGATCCTTCGGGGTCTCTCATGACCCAACTAGTTGGATCCTAGTTTTTTTTTAAAGGAACCTATAGAGATGAATGATTAAAAACCTCGATGATCGGTCAATGGCGTCAATGTATTCAAAAACAGATCATAGCGTCGAAAAAAAATATCGGTTCTAGTTGGGTGAATCAATGACGGTGGGTGATACCGATTTGACGACAATGAAAAAAGTGAGGCGTGAAATCGATGAACATGAGAAGAGGTGCGACAAATTATTTTGTGCACATGATTGATCAAATGGACCGGATTGACCCAAATGCACCATACATTTTCCGCTTCAAAGTCAGACGATCAACCCTTGAACCACATGTCTTAAAATTTTCATTACACTTAATTCAATCATACAAGACTAGTTTTAATGTAGAACTCAAATATGATCACATATTTAGATGGTACTTCGGTCAATGTAGGACTCAAATATGATCACATGTGTTTTAGGAATTGAAGGAGCAACATTTTTTTTTTTCTCACGAACGACTCACGAAATCAAATTAAACAATTAAATTCTCTTATTGGTGGAAAACACGGCAATGAAGTAGCTTTAATGTACTATGACATTATGTTTTAAGTCGTTCGTAATGCTTCCTTCAAAAAAAAAAAAAGTCGTTCGTAATGCTCTAAGGAAAAGACAATCAATGTTGGCCCAATAATTTTTAATACTATAAGTTAGAGGTTAGACCTACAACAAGTTTTTTTTGTTACTGATCTAAAACAAGTTTTAACATGTGGAGCCTTTTTTATCCGTTTATATGTAACATTTTGGTTTAGAAAATCTAATGAAAAATAAGTTTTTTTTTTTTTTTTTTTTTTTTTGTTCTAAATCAAAGACTTTAGAAACATTACCATTAGGGAGAACTTGCACACAATTCACTACAAATAACTTATTCCTTTGGGAAATAATTGAGCAGCTTGAAGCCACCCACGCAACGGTCCCCTCTCTCCATTGGCACTCTATAAAATAGTATAAATTATAATTTATTTGCACACCATCCTCGTTAATATATTTTTTACATTAATTCCTTTTTGAGTAATAAAACGAGGATCACACATTCATTCTCAGACAAGTTTCTCTAGCTTTTTTTTCCAAATAAAGGTGTAAGATTAGTATGAAGAAAAAATTGTTGTGCGCACGATACATTTATCAAATAAAAATAGTTTGATACTTAATACTTTTTGGACTTTGGTTTGGACGTGTTGAACAATTACCTAACCAATGTTGACAAGAAGATGATTAATTCCTTGGTTTAATTTCAATATCCTCTCACGGTCTCACCCCTTCTTTTATATCATCACATTTTTGGTTTTTTTTTTTAAACTAATATTATCACATTTTTGTTGAAATAGACTGTCTCGACTCTCGCATCACATAAGAAGTCACTTTAATATGTCTTGTCAAAAAAAAAGTCACTTTAATATGTAAAGTGATATCAACAATCAGTACCAAATTAAAAGTAGATACATCGTAACAAAATACAAGTTTTACAAAAACAAAAATCATATAAGTTAAAATAGTACATTTTTTTCTACTTAACACTTTAGTCACTTAAAGGATCTAAATTTCAAATTTTGATAGTCGTTTGTTATCCATTTTTTTTATGCCAAGTGCATTGTAAAGTCAGCATATGGAATTTATCCAAAACTCAACTATGTGCATGTGGAGTTATCCAGGTTTCGGAGAATTCACTAATTATTTTTCTATATTTTCTTTCTTTTTGTTTTATTTTCTATTATATGATATGATATATCAATCCTTTGGACCTGCCTCAATATTGTAATAAGACTGAAATATTGGTTGTGATGCCCATCTTTAGAAGTCATAGTCCAACATTGGGTAAAATAGTGAAAACCAAATGTTCATAAGTGAATTGAAATCTATATAAAATTCTCATTTAACTTCTTACAACTTTTGTATACTTTATACATATTCATTTATGCACAAGAAAACTCTATTTTTTAATTTTTTAATTAAAAGTGATCTGGAAATCCAAATTTAATTTTTTTTAAATGAATTAATTTTTGCAAAAAAAGTTTTCAAAAAACTCGAATTTTGAATTTTCAAAATAGAATTATTTTTTAATAATCATATGTTGAGTTTACAAAAACAATAAAAAAATACGTTGCAAAAAACATGTATTCTAGAAAGCTCGAATTTTGACTTTAGTGAAATAATACTTTTGTCCAACCATGATTAATTTTAAACAAATTGAGAAAAAATATTTTGGATAACTGAATTTTCTATAAAATGAAAAACGAAACTCAAATGTTGACTCTTTGTTACATAAAAAAAGAAAAGGGAAAATGAGATTTTTGTCCTCGTGAGCTTAGCTACAATGCATAATATATGCAAGGCCCGGAGTTCGAATCTCAGCTACCACAAAAAAAAAAAAACCACTCTTTCAATTGAGTATGTGCAAAATACTCTTACATGGTACTAAAATGGAATCATAAACTAAAAAAAAAAAATTAAAAAATTTGATTTGTTCCCAATTTGTTAAGACGGTAAGAAAAAGGTTAAGTTAGATAGTTGTTCTCTTAACTTATTTGTTGTTTTCATATTTTGGTCCCTTAACAAATTAACATTAAGTTTTGGTCCCTCAAGTTATTCTTAGTTAACCAAATAAATCATCTCCAGCTTGACATCTGACATGCCATTTTTGCAATTTAAGTATGAAAAGGGAAGAAATTAGGGCCCCTCCCTTCTTCATCAAACCATCCTCCTTCTCCTCCTCCTCCTTCCTCTTCCTCTCCTTCTGTTTCATTTTTGCAATTTGTCACCATGTCTAGAGCAACCCAAAGCTCCAAAAGCGATAACCGGATTCAACAAAGGTAGAATTCCACATTTGTTGGCTCTATGTTGAGAAGAAGATCAAATAAAGAATGCGCTTGTCAGGGTATACAGGTGTTGAAAACTGTCATTGATAGAATGAATCCAAATTATGGGAAATAGTGTTGGGGTTGCATAAACTATCAAAGTAAATTGGATCTTGGTTGTAACCATTTTAGGTGGTTTATTGATGATATTGTTGATGAAAGAGATCTGTTTTGATTGGCAAGCAAAAGAAGAAAAACTTGTATGGGACCAATATAAAAACAACTTGAGGGAAATGATTTATTTGATTAACGGAGCATAACTTGAGGGACGAAAATGTAATGTTAAATAGTTATGGGACTAATATAGATGCCTTGTGTACTAGGGAGGAGTGGTTTAGCGATCATGTTAGTCGCTCTGTTGAAAACGGGAAACATACCCTCTTTTGGTCGGATGCGTGGCTTGGGGGCGGGGGGGGGGGGGGGGGGGGGGCTTGTCGTTTAGTGTCAGGTTTAACAGGTTATTTTATTTGTCGGTGTTTAGGAGGGAGTCTGTGTTTGATCTGTGTCAGTTAGGGTGGGGGGAGGAGGGGAGGCGTGAAGATGGAGGCGGAGGTTGTTTGCGTGGGAGGAGGAGTTGGTGGGGAAACTTAGGTTACTACTTCAAAATGTGTCTTTGTAGGTTGACAAGGATGATAGATGACTATGGACTTTGGAATCATCTAATGCTTTTACTGTCCGTAGTACTTATAATTTCCTAATCGTTCAAACTCATATTGCTTCACCGATGGCTGTGTCATCTCTTTGGCATAAGGATGTCCCTACAAAGGTTGTGTTGTTTGCTTGGCGGTTGTTTCAGGATAGGCTGTCTACGAAGGATAACCTTTTTCGTCGAGGAGTTATTGATCACGATTCCAGGGTGTGTGTTGCAGGTGCGGTTCTGTGGAATCGTCTTCTCATTTATTCTTACATTGTAATATTTTTGGGTTTGTTTGGCACTTTATTTATCGATGGCTGGGCATTTCTTCGGTCGTCCCTTTTATGTGCCAGATCATTTTAATCAATTCAGCTATGGCGGTGGTGGCGCTAAGGTGCGACGATCAATCTTACAGGTTATTTGGTTTGCGACCGTCTGAGAAATATTTGAAGAAAGAAATAACAGGTTATTCAAAGGCAAAGAATGCTCGATTGTGCAGGTGGTTGATAAGATTAAGTCACTCGCATTCATGTGGTTGAAGGCGAAATTTGCTTCTTTTCGCTTCAATTATCATGGTTGGTGGCTTAGTCCGTTTACCATGCTGGACACATGCTAATAGTTATTTCTTTTCTTGTTTTTGTTCATGTTCAGGTTGTACCTTGTAAATATTATTTGGACTTTGTTGTTTCTTCCTTGGTACACCTTGTGTAGGAAGTACATTTTGATTTGGTAATATATTCCATTTTAGCCTCTTAAAAAAAACAAAAACAAAAAAGTTAAAGGACCATATATATACAATTGTTTCTATTTGTTAGCTTCCGTTGTGATCGTTGCGTTTGTCTTCACTGTTGGAATGAATACGTTTGTGTTTTTGTTTTTTGCCGTCCAAATATGTTGGAATTGAGTGAAACAGGATCTAGCTTATGGCATACGACAATAGTAGTTGGTTACCGTTAATTTCATGAAGATGACGTTAACGTGTTACCCATGTAAGCATCAAAATTATTTGTATATATTTTTATTAATAATCTGTGCATCTTCATCAACATTTTGCAATTCACACGGTACCAAGTCAACGTATATAAATTAGTGGCATTATAACATAATTGTCAGTATCCACTTGGTTGATTATCAGATTACTAATACGTAATTACGTATTCCATGCATCACGAAAAAGAGACATGGAAAATTAAACAATTAAATCTACAATAATTGAGTTGAGGAATGATTATAATATCAATTTAATTACGGATTCAATTCCACTAATCGAATATTATCAACTTAAATTAGTAATGCTTCCATCGAGATCTGTGTTGTGACGTATTACACCTGAATCTTTATAATATATAGTTCCCAATTACCAGCGTTACATATGATAGAATATTCAATGTCTCCTTCAAAAAATAGAATATTCAGTGTCTTTTTTCGACTAAGAATATTCAATGTCTTATTATCTACAGATGTGTAAATTAACTTCTGTCAAACAAAAAAAAAAAAAGGTGTAATATTAACTGCACACGAAAACTGAAAATTCCATATAAACATTAATAGTTTACATTATTTTTTGCATACTTATTAATTGATTATTGCATATCACCCAACCCACATACGCCTAAGTTCTTGTATAGTCTTCTCATGTGTGAATTGTGAGTTAAAGTCTTCATGTAATGTAAAAATTAAAGTTCAACAACATATATGTAAAATATTCATGCATTCGATGTATTAATATTTTAGATGAAAATGTGGTGTTTGATGTGGTTGCTATTAATCTAATATGATGATCCAACTCAATGAAATCTTTTCTCATTGTTCAAAGATGGTATTAGAGCATTGGTTCGACTAGATCAGGGAGTTGAATAGGACCCTTATACCCAATAGTTTACGATGAAGATGTAAAGTCAAATCATTTGATTTTTTTGGATGAAACTGGTATAACATATAACCGGGAGGTAAATAATGTCCAGTCAATAATTGTTTCCGTCAGAGGTCAAACTTCAGTAACTCTAATAGATTCCAAATTTGATTAATCATTTGATGCTCCATTCACTTGATTAAATCGGTCAATTTGTTTTAAATAGTAAAATATAATTAAGAAAATAAGATATTTCGTTTGTGGAAGAAAATAACCTAGTTTATATTACATGCACAAATATTGAGAGATCATTATAATATCAACCATTACATACTTGAAGTTTTAAAGTAGGGTTTCACATCAAAGAAGAAAAATACACCAAATCCTACCTAGGAGTTTCAACGGTGTAAAACTTTACACCAATATTAACTTATTAAAGCATTGGAAATTCATTACCCCTTAAACTTTTTTTTTTTTTGAAACAATTACCCCTTAAACTTTAAACAAATGAAGTGGGGCATATAACTTGTACTAGTGGGTAGGAGTTGTATTTGGAGGTGTTGCTGCAGAAGCCACACGCTTTCCTCTCTCAGAACGACTATTCTCAGCAAACCTAAGACTTGGTTGATGCAAACCTTTCTGTACTTCATCTTCATTCCATTCAGAAGTGTAATAGTGTTCTTCATTGATCTCTTTTGAAGGTGGAAGGAACATGCTCCCCCACTGTGGAAAATGAACAAATGCAACAGGAAGTGTACAACCAACAATCATTGCACCCATCCATGAAAGACCTGAAGCTGTTGAAAATTTTGAGCTTGAAAAAAATATCAACTGTGTTAATCCTGAACCAAAGTTTCCACCTGCACCGGTTAAACCTGATATAATTCCCAAAGATCTTCTTGATATGAATGGAATGATTCCAAATGTTGCACCACATGCAGCTTGTGCTCCAACTGAGAAGAGGATCATGGATAGTACTGCGATCGGAAGTGTATTCGCACGTCCTAACCATATGCAGAATACTCCTCCTAGGGTTTGGAAGATCCAAAGTGTCCATAGCCTTCCTCGCATGCCGAATAATCTTGCTGCAACATCTGATGCATATCCGCCGAATGGACGAGCAACTATGTTTGCCATTCCAAAGGATGCAGCAATGATTCCAGCTGTGTGTAGCTTTAGGTTAAACCTGTTTTATATCCATTTATTAGAGATTTGTTAGAAAAAAGAAAAAATGTTCGTTACAATCTCCTAGGTTTTATAAAAAAATTGTGAGTCTAATTCGGATCATAATTTTAAATTGTGGTCCGCAACTGCAGTTGTAAATTAAAACATTAAGCATGTAGATATATAAAATCTTGAGGAGTTAAAGTTGTTTGAGTTTAAGCATCTCAACTAATTACCTGTCATAGAAATACTCAGCAATGACATTGTCAGTGGTTAATTCAACTCCCATAGAGTAACCATAAAGAAGGGCAAAAATCCATGTCCTATAATTTGTTATAGCATACCA
This sequence comes from Medicago sativa, assembly GCF_051527215.1. Lineage (NCBI taxonomy): Eukaryota > Viridiplantae > Streptophyta > Magnoliopsida > Fabales > Fabaceae > Medicago > Medicago sativa. Next base: position 60,490,545 of record NC_140752.1, read on the forward strand.
CAACACCTGAAAAAAAAATCATAACCAAATTATTTAATATACTTTGATCTTGAAATTTCTTAACTCGACTGATTAATTGTGTAAACCAGTAACTAACCTTTGTGAACTTGTCTTTAGCAACATTACCCTTCTTCTGCAAAGCACCAAGGTTACCATCAGGTAAATCTTGACCTAATGTTAAGACCAAAATACCCATGATAACATGCAACCAACCAGGGATAAAAAAGGCAATTCTCCAAGCAGTGAAAGGAGTAGCACCAGCTCTTCTAATCAACTCATATACCAAAGGCATAATAAGCTGAGTGGCCCCACCACCCATATTACCCCAACCAGCAGCAGTACCATTAACAAGTCCAATAATTTTACTATTAAACATTGTACTCATCCAATATTGGCATGAAACAAATGTTGCCAAAGAGAAACCAATCATAAACCTAACTGCTATATAACCAGAAGCATTTTCAACAAATGACATACAAAACACTGTTGGTGCTGTTAGCATAATAAGGAAAGCACAACCATAACGTGGACCTAATAGGTCACAAATTGCACCCATTGCAAGCCTTGAGAAAATACTACCTGAAACCGAAGCGACTCCGGCGTTACCAACGTCGGATTTTGTGAGGTTAAGGTTGTCCCGAATGATCGGGACTAATGGTGCTGCCGCGAATGTCGAGACGAAACAGGTGAAGAAAGATATCCATGATAAATGGAAGGTTCTCATGTGAGGGTTAGCCATTGAAAAGAGTTTGAAAACTTTGGATTTGTGTTCAGAATCAACTGGTAATGCAAATTTGGCTGTGGTATCAGTTGGAACCATTGGTGAAGCAACTGATGACATGAAGGTTTGTTCTCTTCCAGTTACTCCATGCATGGAGCTTCCAGGTGAACCCTCAATATCAGCCATTGATATAGCTGTGTTGAGTAATGAGAGGGGTGTAAATAGAAAAGTAATTGGTATTGTAAGTGATGAATATAGTTGTGAATAATGAAGAAGGAGTGTGTTGTATTTATAGTAAGGAAAAGCGTTGACAATGTAATGAGCCAATTGAGTTCTCAAAGGTTGGATAGAAAGATTTAAACTAATTAATCTTGATTAATTAACATAAGATAATCCACTTCGCCGCATCTGACTAATAATGAACAGGGAAAGAACTCATGGTATATCCCAAAGGTTCATGTGTGTGACATCACCAACGTTAATAAAGATTCTTAATCATAGTTGAATATACTATAATGACTATATATTGTTCAACGCCTCTAAAATTATACACGGAACTTATATCGTGTTACAAATTTACAAGTGTGTCTCCAGTGTATCTCTTATCCTCTTATATCTCAGGCTAAAATAAATTCTTATTTGTTTTGCATATAACCAACAAAAAAATAACTTTCTATACACTCTTATTTAAATTTGGATCCTCTTGTTCTTTTTTAGGTCCATTTGAATATTTTAAATCAATAAATTATGTACTCTCTTTAAATGGACCTCTCTAGTATTTGAGATTATGCAAAACTATTTATCTTATGCAACAAGACGGGTTTGAACCTCTCGTACTCTCCAACCAAAACAAGAGTGGAATTAGAGAAAAGATGGGGAAAATAAAGAGAAAGATGGACAATGATAAGGGATGATAAAGAGGTTTTGTCTGATCTGCGCAAGATCTAATTAATGTTAAGAGTTAACTAATCCAATAATGAAAACAAGCTTGCAAAATAAAATTGGTCTGATAAAGAATATTATGAAATGTTCGAAAAATGAAGAATATATATTTATAGAATTTTTCACGATACACTACTAATTAAAAACATAAGAATAGAAAAACTTAGGCTATTTGGATTTTTCTAGGCATGTACACTAAGCTACACTAAATAAATATCTTTAGTTTTTTTTTCTTTTTTTTTTTTTTAAATTATAATCACTCACTAGCATTAACTGCTACTAGATCTTCCTATATTCTAATGTAAAAGCTCTAAAGAGTAGAATAGATAGGGTTCATCTTCAAAGTAACTTGACATTCAAGCAATAATATGCCGGAGGGACTGATACGTCGTTTTGTATGATAGGTGGATAGGGGAGGTTCCTCTCTGTGAGCGTTTTCGTCGGCTGTTTGATTTAACAGAGAATAAGTCCATGTCCGTGGCAAACTTGTTCTCTGTTGATTCAGAGCAGTGGGGGGGATCTGTGGAGGTGGAGGCGCAGGTTGTGGAAGTGGGAGGAGGAGATGTTAGCGGAGTGAAGGGCATTACTTCTTGATGTTTCCTTGTATCCTAATGTTTCAGATAGATGGGTTTGGCTTCCGGATCTGTCAGGTGGCTACACAGTTCGTGGTGCATATAATTTGTTAACCTCTCAGGAACCTTCTGGTGAGGATTCTGCTTTGGAGTTGGTGTTTCCCAACCAGGTTCTCTTGAAGGTATCAGTTTTTGCGTGGAGACTCATCCGGGATCCTTTACCAACAAAGACAAATTTGATTGCTAGACTTGTGTTGTCGTTTGACATGTCCTTGTGCGTTGCTGGCTGCGGACATCCTGAAACGGCACAACACCTCTTTTTATTGTGTAACACTTTTGGTTCGCTTTGGCATATGGTGCGCGATTGGATCGGTTGCTTTGGGGTGGACGCTGATAATATTTCTGACCATTTTTTACAGTTTACTTAATTGACAGGTGGTGGTAATGCTAGACGTTCTTTTATGCAACTCATATGGCTTCTGTGTGTCTGGGTTGGGTGGAATGAACGAAATAACCGCTTGTTTAATAATGTAGTTACTCCCATCCCCCGTTTATTAGACAAAGTTAAGATGTTGTCTTTAGGTTGGCTGAAAGCTAAAAAAGCTACCTTTGTTTTTGGTACATAGCAGTGGTGGTCAAGCCCTCTTGTTTGTTTGGGTATAGGCTAATGTTGTTCTGCTATGTTTTGTTTGTAATTGTTGTAACTCTTGGTTTCTGCTGTATAGTCTCTAAGACACACCTTGTGCTTTCACGACTGCTCTGTTTTAGTTATATAATTCCATTTTGCCTTGTTCAAAAAAATAATATGCTGGAGTTGGGGGGTTAAGAAAATGAAATATAAATTTTGTCTTTTGTTGTTTTAAATTTATCTCACTATTTATAAAATTTCAATATATATATCTTCGAATATCTCACTTCTCCACATTTTAAATGTGTGAGCTTTACTCACTAGACTACTTGACAAAAAAAAAAAGTAAAAAAATAACATTTACCAAACATTTTAACTTTAATCACATATACGAGATTTCCCTAAGTTATTAACTTTATAAATCGTGGTTTGCCAAACAAAAGTTTAAGTGTGACAACATTTGACCCAATTTGTTAACTTGTATTAAATAATTGAATTTAAAGCCTTGCTTCTATCGTTCTATGTCATCCAGCCAGATAGTTGACAAGTAGGATAGTAGTAGTTGTTGCCTCATTGGAGTCCTTGCAACCAACGTTCAGACTTGAGATAAGGAGATGTATGAACTATGCCTTGGCAAAGAAAATCATGTTCCAAATTGGCAAAGTCAATCAATCATTGCTATTTTTTTTTTCACAAGTAAAAATATCAATAGGATTTTCTGACCTAAGAATGTTTTTCTATTAATAAAATTCTAATTTCAAACATTACAAAAAACAATTAAACTTTTCTGCTCATATAATTATGTGCCCTTGACATTGTTTTATAAATATTTTTTAATAATTTAGGCTTGGCATACAAAGCAATGGAAAGTCCAAGTCAATCAATCATTGGTAAGTTGGCTAGCTAGAGTTTAATAAATATCAGCTTATCAGCTAAAACTAGAAATAAAGTTTGTGTTGAATTTACGTTTTTTTTTTCTCCTTATTAATGTTCAATATGAGAATTTACCTATTTTTTGTTCACTCTCATAGCATTGATCATAGTATGTCCTCGTGTGAACTTAATGTTAAGGCTTAAATACAATTTTACCCTCCTATTTTACCTACTTCTGGATTTTAATCACCCTATTTTATAATTTTTAGGATTTCAAAAAAAATATTGGTTTTTCATGTATTTTTATTGGGGATTTTCTGGTATTTTTCTTGTTTTCTAGTATCTTTTCTGCAAAATTATGATTTTTTTTTACTAATTTTTTCCTCGGATTTTCATTTACTTTTTTATTCAAAATATTTTAATTTTAAAATATATATAATAAAGTAATATTTAATATTAATTAAATAGATGGATAACAAGATAATATTATATAATCCACATAAGCATGACTACATCAGTAAAAATTAGTCCAAATGTGGTTGGGGTAAAATAAAAAAAAAAAAAAAAAATACAAAATAATAGAGCTAAAATTTTGAATTGTTAAATAGGGGTGGTTAAAATCCAAAATTTGTCAAACTAAGGGGTAAAAAGTTGTGTATAGAGAATTAATACTATATCTGCTCAAAAATATGTTGATGATATAACTCTCTTTTAGTATTAGTGAACTCTACAACATTTATCTCTTGACTTATCCATCTCTTGACTTATCGAGAAAATAAATAAATAAACTCTACTACAAAACCATTTTTTATTCAAAGTTTGTTAGTGTTTTTTTCTAATAAAAAATGTTTTTTTTTTTAATGAAAAGGTGCTTATAGCATTTATTGTTATGTTAATTTTTCCTTTGCTATCCTAGACTTTTAACGCTTCAACTCTTTAAATCTTGTAGTTCTACCAATTGATATATTCACCCCCTTGATTGTTAGTGTTTTTATCTTACAACATCAAGACATGAGTGCTCAAATGGTTGAAGTTACAAACATTGAAGATATAGTATTTCTTTTTTAGCAAATGGAGTGCAGATGTATCTGAAAGCCCTGCAAAAAAAAAAAAAACGAAATATGAAGCAACCCGAAAGGCTATAAAGCACACATCATAGTTCAGGACAAAAATCACATACAACTTGCACAATCCATCAGCTCCGCTTACGAAACTGAAACCAAATTGCGAAAAAATACAGCGTATGAGTTTAATAAACTGGACTAAAATCTTTCATGATGGCATATAAACCTCACTGCTAACACGGATACAAACATGTCCATCTACCCACTGCTTTGACCATCACAACAAGTCTCAAAAGCGGCCATTTCTAGCCAAACAATCCAAGGTCAAACAGGAGCACTCCAAATGTTGTGTTAATACAAAATTAGCAGCTCACGATAGAGCCATCCTTTGGAACCTATCACCAAAGAATACGCACCAACTACCATGACGAATATTAACAACCACCATCTCATAAGCTCCAACCAAAAGGGAATGTAGCCTCTGCCGCGTGGTGCCAGACCTCATTGGTTTACACCCAAGAAGCACCAACGCGAACCACAAAGGAACCACATTTTGTTTAGAACCTTTAGATTTGTGTTGACAACATATCCGGTTAAAAAAAAACCATAAGAACTAGACGTCCCAGATGAGAACACCCACGTTGTTTTCATAGAAAACCATACGCCAGAGGCGCAGATGAAGACAGACCCCATAGGGGTTCAACCACCCAAACAACTGACAACACCTCTCAAAGAGACGACAGTGAACGACATATCTAGAATGTTGGTAGTGCGGAGGGCAAAATGCCACTCATCGCACAACCACAATGAAACACTACATCTTTAATGGACAAATTTAGATTGGTCGAGGTGAAATCCAGTTGTGGTTGAAGCTTTTGTTTTCTAGAGAGACGGGAGAGAAAGCGTACGAAGAGAGAGCTTATCCTACCATACTGAAATTGAAGATGGAGTATACATATGTGATTCAAATGAGAGTTCAAGTTTCTCTATACAAAGAGTTCTAAAAATGTTATTCATGTGGTTTTTAGATTTAATTTAACAAACACAACAATAAAGAGTATCATCAATATCCATATATGTGTAAGCCCACTTGAGTTGGTATGGTGGTATTATCTTGAGACCTGAGAATGTGCTCTTTCATAAAGTCGGTGGGTTAATTTAGCTTCTTCAACAAAAAATAATCCATATATGTGTATCGTAGATTCTTTATGAGCTAAGGGACTTTGAATGAGCTTGAAGGAGAAGGTCCCAAGCCCCCAGAAACTAACATAACTATAACAATTCTAACTTTTGTTTTCATATATATATATATATATATATATATATATATATGGTTTTGCTAGAAGCCACCCATGAAGGTGTCTTTTAGCAACCCACATCACAAGGTGAGATTATCCACTTTTTAGTTATAAACTTGCTAAAAGACACCTTCATAAATATTAGTTGGTGTCTTTTAACAAATGTCTATAGAATAACTTGCTAAAAGACAGCTTCATAAAAGGTGTCTTCTAGCAAAACTCATATATATATATATATATATATATATATATATATATATATATATATATATATATATATATATATATATATATATATATATATATATATATATATATATATATATATGATAGATCTCTGGCAAGTGCACCAAATACTATCGAAGTAGTAAAAATATCGATCCCACGAGGACTGTTTTTAACTTCAATAATTCAATTTCGTTATATAATTAGGATGTGTAAAGTTTATTTTTAGTTTGCCACTATGCAGAAGATTTGGTTTGATTTTATGAAATCAAATAAAAGAAACTAGATTTGATTAAGAAAATATGAGAGAAAGATGAGATCAGATCCGTCGAATCCTCTAAGTTCCCCTAATTGGTCTACTGCACCTATTTGTTATGAATCCTTTTCTAATTTACGATGATTAACAAAATAGCCCTAATCAATCCCTTGAGTTAGGACCCTCTTCTTAAACTACAGCCCCTAATTCCTTAGGTGGTCTAATAATTCTTGAAGGTTTTACCGAACGTTAACCTATTATCACTAACAAACGATTATCTATTCCTAGACTAACCCTGTTTATTAGAACAATTCAATTAGGTCTAAGTTGAAAGCCATGGTCAGTGGTCATTCATTCTCACGAAATCAAGTTATATGTGATCAAGTTATAAAAAGCATTAAGAACAATTGAATTGAATAAACTAGAATTGAATTCATAAACAAAATAGAGTTTCACAGCAACATGTGTCAATTAGGGTTACAAAGATTCATCTCGGATCTAATCTCTAAGAGATTTAGCTACTCATAATCGAGTTTACAAATAGCATAATCAATGAAATAATTAAAACATACATGAATTGGTAAAAGGATGAAGAAATCGCCCTTCTAGCCGTCTCTGATGTCTCAAAATCGCACTTTGCTCTCCAAAATCGTGACCCTTGTTCTTCAGGATTAGTGCAGTATTTATAGAAGTCATGGGCCTGACCCATCAAAATCGCGTCGCGCCTTGTATAATGGCGTGCCGCGATTTCCCTCAAACAGGGAAGATGTAATTTTGCTTCAAAAATCGCAGCACGGCTTGAAATTGGCGTGGCGCGATTTCCTTCGAACAGACTTCAATATTTAAGCTTTTTGCACTCCAGAACAGTATAAATTGCATGAGAACTCTATCAAAATGTCACAATAAGTCCCTAATATTATGTAATGACAGGATGTCATCACAACCCCAAACTTAAACCATTCCTTGTCCTCAAGGAATTTGCTTGCAACAGCGACAAACGACAGTAAAATAACAGTTACCTGACAAAACGATAGTACCCAAAAGTTCATTCTCCTTCTAGCTAAAGATGAGCTAGTTTGACTTGTTCGCATCCACCAATTCACAACTCCTCGCATCAAATTGAAACAGGGTTCTACCAGTCGACATGCAGGTCTACATATTACCATACACTTGAAAAGTTTCTAAACATCAATCAAAGTCAATATCATTACACACTTTTGAGGTCTTTAGGGTTATAACGGGGCTTAGGTGAAAGGTGGGATATATTTGGATAAGTAGGCTACACAAAATTTGAGTTAGGCATTCCTACGGAAGTTAAAGCACAAAATTCAATCCTTCAATCATTCACCTTGTGGAATAACAATCAATGCAAAGGTACTAGAGAACATTTTTAACATTTAGGGACAATCGAGTTTGAAGTTACTCGGATTTTCAATGTTTTGTCCCTTTTTCATCATTCAATTTCTTTTTTTTTTTTATACACCATTTTTGTGTGTATTTTGCATGACAATTTCCTATTTCTTTCATTTTTGTTCTCTTATTCTCTAGTACCCCCACCCCAAACTTAGTTGGTTGCAAATTCCAATAGCAACCCCAAACTTAATCTTTAGCAACATTCTACAATGCCTTAACTCAGAAAATACATTAAGGGACAAGTCCTAAAAGTCTCTAGGCTTGTAATGTAGTTTGTCACCGAACAAAAAGTTCTAATCCTACCGGCTCACAATTGGTTAAGAAAGGATAAATTCAACAAATTAAAACAGGGTAGGCTTCAAAAAGGCTCACAGGACCAAGCACTTTTGCCTCAGTGTGTAATTGACAAAGACCAATCAATAATAGAGAAACAATGCAAGTTCTAGAAATGTAGTTGCATGGAAACTAATCTAAATATAAGTAAATTGAAAAACAAATTTGGCAATGAACCTTATGGCTGAGATTTCTGGGAGTATGTGACTACCTAGCAACGCCGTACACTTCACCTTTGAATCAAGTCACCCCTCCTTTAGAACTTTTGGAATATCGTTTCATCAAACAACTGTTACTAAACTGGAATAGGTCACATGAAACAAAACAAATTCATTAATAATAAACAAGTGCAGGAGCAATTACAATAGGGAAATAAGTTCAATGGACTTTGACATTAAAAAGAAAATAAAGAAAATAAATTGAAAACAAAGTAAATCTAGTGGGTTGCCTCCCACTCAGCGCTTCTTTATCGTCACTAGCTTGACTGCTAAGGATCCTCAGAGGTCCTTCAGAATGAGTGCCACCCTTCCTTTTGGTAGGTCGCCACCTAGGTATGGTTTAACTCTTTGTCCATTTACTTTGAAACTTCGATCTCCTTCAGGTGTCACTAGTTCAACAGCTCCATATGGTGACACACTTTTGACCAAGAATGGTCCAGACCATTTTGACTTGAGCTTCCCAGGAAACAGCTTCAACCTGGAATTATAGAACAAAACTAGTTGTCCACAGTTAATATCCCTAGACACTAAGTTTTTGTCATGATACCTTTTTGTCCTGGCTTTATAGATGAGCGCATTTTCATACGCTCTAAGCCTCATCTCCTCAAGTTCATTAAGTTTCAAAATTCTTTTCTTACCAGCGGCTATTTGATCAAAATTTAAGGCCTTAATGGCCCAATAAGCTTTATGTTCTAGCTCGACTGGAAGATGACATGCCTTCCCATAGACTAACTGATAGGGTGAGAACCCAAGATGGGTCTTAAAGGCTGTCCTATATGCCCACAGTGCGTCATCTAATTTTCTAGACCAATCTTTCCTATTTGACGCAACTGTCTTCTCCAGAATCTGTTTCAGCTGTCGGTTTGAAACCTCTGCTTGACCACTAGTTTGTGGGTGATAGGGAGTTGCAACTTTGTGCTTAATGTTATACTTTTTGAGCACATTTTCAAGAAAATTATTGCAAAAATGCTTCCCCCCATCACTGATCAATACTTTAGAGGTTCCAAACCTAGTGAAAATATTCTTTTGAAGGAAGTTGACAACCGTTTTGGCATCATTAGCAACACATGGTATCGCTTCAACCCACTTTGTGACATAATCAACACAGACTAGAATATGGAGATAAGAGTAAGAGGAAGGGAATGGTCCCATAAAATCAATACCCCAACAATCAAATGGTTCAACTTCAATGATTCCTTTTAGGGGCATTTCATTCCTCTTTGATATGTTACCTGTCCTTTGGCATCTGTCACATCTTGTGACAAAGTCGTGGCAATCTTTGAAAAGGGTGGGCCACCAGAATCCACTTTGCAAAATTTTTGCAGCTATTCTTTCTCCACTGTGGTGGCCTCCATAAGCTGAGCTATGGCAGTGCCACATGATACTATGTGCTTCCTCACCTGCAACACAACGTCTAATCAAACCGTCAGTACCTACCTTAAACAGATACGGGTCATCCCACAAGTAGTGGTTTGCATCTTTGAAGAACTTTTTCCTCTGAGGGTAGGTCAGATCATCAGGAACTATGTTGCCGGCCTTAAAGTTCGCCATGTCAGCAAACCAAGGTCTTTCTCCAATAGCAAACAGCTGTTCATCGGGGAACTCGGCCTTGATGGCCTTCTCCTTCTTTGTCACCTCATCATTCTCCAGCCTTGAGAGATGATCAGCTACCACGTTCTCGACTCCCTTCTTGTCACGAATTTCAAGATCAAATTCTTGCAATAATAGGATCCACCTCAACAGTCGAGGCTTTGAATCCCCTTTAGTTAAGAGATATTTGAGAGCTGCATGATCTGTAAAAACAATGACTTTGGAGCCTATTAGATAAGAACGAAATTTTTCCAATGCAAAGATTACCGCAAGCAATTCCTTTTCAGTTGTGGAATAGTTAACTTGATTTTCATTTAAAACCTTGCTTGCATAGTAAATTGCATGAAAAAATTTGTTCTTGCGTTGGCCTAGGACTGCACCAACAGCATAATCACTTGCATCACACATAAGTTCAAAAGGTAAATCCCAATCGGGTGCAATGATTATTGGTGCAGTCACCAACTTGTTTTTAATCAAAGAAAAAGCATTTAGACATTCAGAATCAAAATTAAACTCATTTTCTTTGACCAAGAGGTTACAGAGGGGTTTGGAAATTTTAGAAGAGTCTTTTATGAACCGCCGATAGAAACCGGCATGCCCCAAGAAACTCCTCACTCCTTTAACATTGATGGGTGGAGAAAGTTTCTCTATAACCTCTATCTTGGCTTGGTCTACCTCAATGCCTTTAGCACTTATTTTATGCCCCAAAACTATACCTTCAGTTACCATAAAATGACATTTTTCCCAATTCAAAACAAGGTTAGTTTCGGTGCATCTTTTAAGTACAACATTTAAATGGAACAAGCATTGATCAAAAGACTTACCAAAAACAGAAAAGTCGTCCATAAATACCTCAATGTTCTTTTCTATCATATCAGAGAAGATGGAAAGCATGCACCTTTGAAAGGTTGCCGGCGCATTACACAGCCCAAAGGGCATCCTTCGATAAGCAAACACTCCAAATGGACAAGTGAAGGCAGTCTTTTCTTGATCCTTCGGAGCTACTGCAATTTGATTATACCCTGAATACCCATCCAAGAAGCAATAAAAGGCTTGGCCAGCCAATCTCTCAATCATTTGATCCATGAATGGTAATGGAAAGTGGTCCTTTCTTGTTGCGGTATTCAACCTCCGGTAGTCTATACACATTCTCCAACCAGTGACGGTGCGGGTAGGTATCAATTCATTTTTCTCATTTGCTACCACCGTCATTCCTCCTTTCTTGGGTACCACATGAACTGGACTTACCCATGAGCTATCTGAGATAGGGTAGATCATACCTGCATCTAGTAACGTCAGCACCTCTTTCTTCACCACTTCCTTCATTGTTGGGTTAAGTCTCCTTTGAGGTTGAACCACCGGTTTGTATTCAGCCTCCATGTGTATTTTATGCATGCAATAAGCTGGACTAATACCCTTTAAATCAGAAATGTTCCACCCCAAAGCTCCTTGATTGTCTCTTAACACCCTCATTAATTTTTCTTCTTCCAAAGGTGTCAAGGTATTGCTGATGATTACTGGTTTAGAGGCATCCTTAGTGAGAAAAACATATTTCAAGTGAGAAGGGAGTTCTTTTAATTCTGGATTTTTCTCTCCTTCTCCACTCAAAATAGGAGCATCCATAGAGTGCTTACCCATTAATTCTTCTATTTTTACCGGACCCAACTCTTGCTTGCTTGCTGCTAGTTGCTTCACACAATCACTTACTTCAAGATCTTCATCATCTTCACCTTTTTCTATAGAATTCACAATTGCACGTTCAAGAGGGTGTGTTGGTTGATGTTCACAAGAGTCATCTTTAACTATTTCTTCAACAATGTCAATCCGGTAACACTTGGGATTTTCATCTTTGTGCTTCATGGCCTCAAATATATTAAACACTACTTGCTCCTTATGGAATCTCAACATTAGCTCTCCTTTCTCAATGTCAATCAAAGCACGGCCAGTTGCAAGGAAAGGTCTTCCTAGAATGAGTGGCATATCCTCATCTTCAGCCATATCTAAGATCACAAAATCTGCTGGAAACACCAAGTCATTAACCTTGACTAGCACATCTTCAAGTACACCGAAAGGATAGGAGATTGACCGATCAGCTAAAGTAATGGTCATTCTTGTTGGTTTTGGTTCCCCACACTTAAGCTTCTTCATCATTGAAAGAGGCATCAGGTTGATACTTGCTCCCAAGTCACATAAAGCTCTTCCAATGTCTACCGGTCCAATTGAACAAGGGATAGTAAAAGCACCAGGATCCATCAGCTTAGGTGCCAGCTTCTTTTGAAGAATAGCACTACAATTTTCAGAAAGTGCAATGTTCTCATCATCCTTAGGCTTCCTTCGTTTAGTCAACAAGTCTTTCATGAACTTAGCATATAACGGCATTTGATCAAGAGCTTCGCCGAAAGGAATATTCACCTGAAGTTGTGAGAAAAGTTGCATGAACTTCTTGAATTGACCTTCATCCTTTTCTTTCTTCTTCGAAAGGTGGGGGTATGGAAGCTTCACATATGATGGAATAACCAGTGGTTTGTCTCCATCCTTCAATATTTGACTCTTCGTCTTCCTCAAGATTGAATCTTCATCAATTAACTTCTCACTTTTATCTCCCTCTATTTTTTTCTTCCTTTCGTTTTCAACTACTCCATGATCATTTTCTTTTTCAACTACACCCTCATCATTTTTTTCAACTACATCATTCTCCTCCACCTCAACTACATCATCACCCTTCTTTGGAGCTTTTGGAACTAAAGGTGTCAAAACCTTTTTGCTCCTCAATTCAATAGCATTACAAGACTCATTCTTAGGGTTGTCTTTAGTGTTACCTGAGAATCCGCCTTTGTTTTGTTCAGCCAATTGCTTAGCTAATTGCCCCAGTTGAGTTTCAAGCATCTTCCTAGAAGCTTCATTGTTCTTTCTTTCAGCTTCTTGACTCTTCTTCATCTCTTCAAAGTTGCCTTGAGTCATCTTCATGAAGTTCATCATAGTTTCCTCAAGAGCTGATGGCTTCCTTTGTTGTTGTTGAGGAGGAGTGAGCATCTGAGAGTTCAAAGCATTGTTATTTGAGTAGCTTAGATTTGGATGCTTATTGATGCCTGAATTGTAGTATTGATTCTGCCTTTGATAACCTCCCATGAAGTTAGCTTCTTCACTTGATCCTTCTGGAACACATTCACCATTGGGATGTTCTTCACCACATAATTCACACTTGACTGCAGCTACTTGTTGTTGCTTATGAGCCAAAGTGAAGCCTTGAAACTCCTTAGTTAGAGCTTCGATTTGTTTGTTCATAGCTGCTTGGTTAGCAAGGATAGCAGTTTGCTCACTTACCCCAAACACTCCTCTTTCTTTCTTCTTAGCTTGATCACGATACTCATTGCCAGCCATGTTTTCAATTAGAGCTTGAACTTCATGATCAGTTTTGCTCTTGAGACTACCTCCCGCGGAAGCATCTAAGAACATTCTAGTGTTTGGTGTTACCCCCTCAGTGAAGATTTGGAGGTATTGTTTCTCGGTGAACTCATGATTCGGGCATCTCTTAAGAAGTAAGTTAAATCGCTCCCAAGCATCATACAATGATTCACCTTCTCCTTGCTTGAAGTTAGAGATCTCCATCTTCTTGTCCCAATACTTAGACATAGGGAAATATTTCTCCAAGAACTTCAGCTCTAACTCTTCCCATGTTTGGACAGTCCCGTTTGGTATTGTTAGCAACCAATCTTTCGCTCTTCCCGTCAAAGTGAAAGGAAACAGCCTTAGCTTCTTTTGTGCTTCAGTCACGGTGGCTGGTTGCACACAAAACTCACAAGTTTCAGCAAAGCGGCTCAAGTGTTCATGAGGACTCATAGCTTCAGTCCCATCGAATTGCTTGTCCCTCAAACCGTTGAGGACAGTTGTCTTGATGTCGAAAGCTACGGGGTTAGCTGGTTGAAAAGTGTGGGTCAGTTGACCGCGATGAGTGGCTAACCCGTAGTCTCCTAGCTTAGGTCTTGGTAGGTTCTCCCATGATAACATATTTAGGAGAAGCAGATGTTTCAGATTCAGTTGAGAGTGACTCCGGTATTTGTTCTCGAACACCCGGTGGAACAGACTGAGCTAACCTTTGCGACCGGACAGCTTTCCGAAGTGCTCTAGCAGTCCTTTCAATTTCCGGATCGTACTCTAAGTCGTCTGAGCTCTGTTTACCTCGCATAAACAGCAAAATACCTTAGTAGCACTGCACAACGCAAAGTAATCAAGTGAATATGAAAACAGAAAAATAAAAATAAAAAAAAACAGAAATTTAAATTGCAAAAACCCTAAATTATAACGTAATTGCCTTGTTGAAATAATTCAACAGTCCCCGGCAACGGCGCCAAAAACTTGATAGATCTCTGGCAAGTGCACCAAATACTATCGAAGTAGTAAAAATATCGATCCCACGAGGACTGTTTTTAACTTCAATAATTCAATTTCGTTATATAATTAGGATGTGTAAAGTTTATATTTAGTTTGCCACTAGGCAGAAGATTTGGTTTGATTTTATGAAATCAAATAAAAGAAACTAGATTTGATTAAGAAAATATGAGAGAAAGATGAGATCAGATCCGTCGAATCCTCTAAGTTCCCCTAATTGGTCTACTGCACCTATTTGTTATAAATCCTTTTCTAATTTACGATGATTAACAAAATAGCCCTAATCAATCCCTTGAGTTAGGACCCTCTTCTTAAACTACAGCCCCTAATTCCTTAGGTGGTCTAATAATTCTTGAAGGTTTTACCGAACGTTAACCTATTATCACTAACAAACGATTATCTATTCCTAGACTAACCCTGTTTATTAGAACAATTCAATTAGGTCTAAGTTGAAAGCCATGGTCAGTGGTCATTCATTCTCACGAAATCAAGTTATATGTGATCAAGATATAAAAAGCATTAAGAACAATTGAATTGAATAAACTAGAATTGAATTCATAAACAAAATAGAGTTTCACAGCAACATGTGTCAATTAGGGTTACAAAGATTCATCTCGGATCTAATCTCTAAGAGATTTAGCTACTCATAATCGAGTTTACAAATAGCATAATCAATGAAATAATTAAAACATACATGAATTGGTAAAAGGATGAAGAAATCGCCCTTCTAGCCGTCTCTGATGTCTCAAAATCGCACTTTGCTCTCCAAAATCGTAACCCTTGTTCTTCAGGATTAGTGCAGTATTTATAGAAGTCATGGGCCTGACCCATCAAAATCGCGCCGCGCCTTGTATAATGGCGTGCCGCGATTTCCCTCAAACAGGGAGGATGTAATTTTGCTTCAAAAATCGCAGCACGGCTTGAAATTGGCGTGGCGCGATTTCCTTCGAACAGACTTCAATATTTAAGCTTTTTGCACTCCAGAACAGTATAAATTGCATGAGAACTCTATCAAAATGTCACAATAAGTCCCTAATATTACGTAATGACAGGTTGTCATCATATATATATATATATATATATATATATATATATATATATATATATATATATATTGAGAGGTTGTCTGTATGTATAGAATGCTACGGACTAAAGTTATTTCCTCTCTCAGAAATGATGAAGATATTATCACTGAACCTCAATGAATTTCCAATCACATTGTGAATTATTATAAGCATTTGTTTTGTACTAACCTTGTTTTGCAGGAGTGTCCTCTAGCAGAAGAAGCCATCCCCAAGCTCATTGATGATCACACAAATAACTTGCTCACCTTGATTCCATCTTGTGAAGAGATCAAAGCAGCAGTGTTTAGCTTAAATGCTGATGGTGCCCCCTGCCCGAATGGCTTTGGAGCTTGCTTTTTCCACACATACTGGGAGATTGTTCAGAAAAATGTCATAGATGCTGTTCAAGAATTCCTTCAAACAGGGTGGCTGCTCCCTAATTATAATGCTAACTCCCTCATTTTGATACCAAAGAACTCTAATGCCGACACAGTGGAACAGTTTCATACCAATAGCACTTGCCAATTTTAAGTTCAAAATCATCTCTAAAGTCTTAGCAGACAGACTCGCCAGCATCCTTCTTAATATTATTTCAGAAGAGCAAAAGGGTTTCATTAAGGGGAGAAATATTAAAGACTGCATAGCTTTAGCCTCAGAAGCGATTAATGTGCTTGATAAGAAGAGTTTTGGTGGTAATCTTGCTCTAAAAATTGATGTGTCAAAGGCCTTTGATACATTAAACTAGGATTTTTTGATTAATGTCATGCAATGTTTTGGCTTCAATAATGTTTTCTGTAACTGGATCAGAGCCATTCTCCAATCAGCTAAGCTTTCAGTTTGCATCAATGGTTCACAAGAGGGGTTTTTCAGCTGTAGTAGAGTAGTCAGGCAAGGAGACCCTCTCTCCCCTCTGTTGTTTTGCATTGCAGAAGAGGTTCTAAGTAGGGGTATCACAAAACTTGTCAATGAAGGCAAACTTGAGCTTATCAGTGCAACTAGAAACACTAACATCCCCTCACACTGCTTTTATACAGATGATATTATGGTTTATTGTAAAGGGAAAAAGGCAGGTTTAGAAGCTTTGAAAGATTTATTCACAAACTATGCTAATTGTTCAGGGCAGATTATGAACATCAGAAAATCTTCTATTTTTGCTGGTGGAATCAGGAAAAATAGGTTGGATCAAATTGATAATGTCACGACCCAAAAATATATTTGTGACCGGCGCACGAACTAATACCTATAGTTCGGCAAGCCTGATGACCAAAGATTTAAATAAACAATTTTCAAGCTAACTTTCAATTTAAACTCATGTTTACTGGAATTTCGACAGAGTAACCCCTATACTTTCAACATTACCAAGATCTAAATCCTGTTCATAAACTATTATCATCAACCAGAATTTCAAAATGACATTTTACATATTTGTACAACTCAAAATGAGACATTTCTAAACCCCAAATAGCTGCAGGTACTTTGACTCAATGTATACATAAACAATAGCGACAATCATCAAGGAAGCATACCAAAAAGAGTGACGCAACTGAACTTGAGTCTACTAGCAGCTCTCTACTTAGCTGCTTGGAAATCTGAAAAAAATAGAAAATGAAAGAGTAAGTCACAAGGACTTAGTGAGAGACAACAACCACCACCAACTAGAAGGGAAACACACAATAGCACGATTATTTAATATTCTCAAATCTAATTTTAATTTGAAAAGCTAGTAACCATATAAAAATATAATAAACTCGCAATCAAGTGTACAATAAAATTTAGAAAAACTTTGTAAGTTTATCAAACCACATTAGTCTATATCAAAATCCCAATGTCGTAAAGAGGTGAACCCAAATCCGCAACTTTAAAGAAAATATAGGAATCGCGCATAATGAAGATGAATCGAAGTAATCAA
This sequence comes from Medicago sativa, assembly GCF_051527215.1. NCBI lineage: Eukaryota > Viridiplantae > Streptophyta > Magnoliopsida > Fabales > Fabaceae > Medicago > Medicago sativa. The sequence goes on from NC_140752.1 coordinate 60,508,040, forward strand.
ATCCAAACAGAATATAAATATCTAATTTAATGAAATGGAACCAAAATAATAAACTTCAAAGAAAGTATAAAAATCCATTTTTTGTGAAAATATCAAAATGGGTGAATCAAGAACTAGATCCATCTCGTTAATAGCCCTCTCCTCCTAATGGTGGCCTTTCCATAGGGGCGGCTCCATCTAACGGATAGCTCTTTTTTCTCGACTAAAAACAAAAATGTTTTTAAAGTATAGTAAACTCAATTTAGTGAAAATAATCAAAATGGGTGAATCGAGAACTAGCTCCATCTCGTTGATAGCCCTCTCCTCCTAATGGTGGCCTTTCCATAGGGGTGGCTCCATCTAACGAATAGCCCTTTTTTCTCGACTCAAAACAAGGTGTAAAACATTTTCAATTAGGAAGTTTACCTCTCATTGATAGCCCTCTCCTCGTAATGGCGGCCTTTCCATCGGGGTGGCTCCATCTAACGGGGTAACTCAACCTAATTGAAATCACATACTAGGTGCACCTAGGTCGTCGTCACTAAAACCATAATTTTCAAAACACCATTCTTAAAATACACGTTTAAAATCATATTTCGCAACATCACAAAACTTATGTCAAAATACGTTCATCAAAACTCAATCGAAAATCTACTACTTATCATCATAAGTAAATCCAAAGCCAAGTCGCGTACATATTAATATCGAATCCTTTCAAAAACGCATATTTCAAAACAACATTTCACAACATATCAAAACTACTATGAAAATACATACAATCAAATTCTTCATTTCAATTCCTCTACTTTATAAACCACGAGTAATATCCAGATCCAAATAGGGCGCATATTAATATCGAAAGTTCCCAAAAACATATATTTCAAAACCGTATTTCCCATATCTCAAAACACGTTATAATATATGCAACCAAATCTCCATTTCAGCCATTTGCCCAATAAATCATAGATAAATCCAAATAGAGACCATAATAATATCGATGACTTTAAACATAAGCATCAATGAGAAGAAAAAAATTCAAAGGGTGTGTTCCCCATTTTTATAAACACTTTAACATAGAAAATTATCAAAATACCAATAATATTAATAGTGAAAATATGCGATAATGATCGTTATCAACTCACAGTTACGACGAATCAACAAAGTTTGCTCTCTAACCACTCCTGAAGAAGCATGTGAAGCATCCGGCGTCATATCTGAGCATCAATAATATTCTCTCATGAATTAGAAACTCATTCTACTACTTCTCTAACTATAGTTAACCATAAATTCCCTATATCATCTACTCTAATCTCAAAAATTAATTTCTAACAACTAATCATGTCTAAATATGCACTAATTGAGTTGTAAGTTGATAAATATACCTCTAAGAAGTCTCAATGAACAACTTTCACCATATGGGTATTCCTCTTCTTTCCCAAGGCACAAACTCAAATCCCAAAATTCTACCAAATAGAGCTTGTACTATGAAATAGCTTGCTTAGATGCATAATATTTATTTTGGGTGTTTGATTTGTGGAAGAAAATTGATGATTTGAAGGAAAAAGTAGAAAATTTGGAAGAGGAAGAAGTGGTGATATGAAAGAACAGAGAGGAAAGAGGAATACGGGAAAGAGAATGAGAATAGGGTGTGTGGGAAAAATCTAGTAGCTTCTGTGTTTTGTCTACATCTATTTCATTTAATTACTATTATTTTAACATTTTTTTTATATTAGTGAAACGGTTGGTTACATTCTTCCCGCCTTAAGAAAATTCGTCCTCGAATTTAAACTAATAAGCTCGATTTTTCAAATAAGTGTGGTTACTTGACACACATGAATTATCTGTGTTCTATGTTATTACTTCGTTGGATAATCCTTGTCACAGAATCTTTACTTAAATGATACTCTTTGATCTTAAACATCTCACTTGCTTATCTGTAATAGTTACCGGATGTTCCGTGTATGACGAATTCTCGTCCAATTGCACATCTTCTTTATTAATCAAATCACATAAGAAGGGTCATAAAGGTACTTTCAAAGACAAAAATATGAAAGACCGGACGAACTGTTGAGAGAACCAGTGGAAGTACCCAACTCTAAGCTACAACCTTAAACGTCCCAAAGAACTTTGGTCTTATCTTGTCGTTCTACTACATCGCAAACTCCTTCCACTAATGATGCTCGTAAAAATAAATGTTCTCAAACTTTGAATAAAAAGGAAGCACCTCTTGTCAACCTACGTCCTTTGTGTGCTTTTTATTACTTAACGATCTTTGATCAATTTCACCTTTGAAATAACATCTTGAATCAATTTTTCTCAAGCTTCTAACCTACCTATATAAGAATTACACTGCCTACAATATAAGCCCCCAAGGGTAACATCTAAACACTAGATTGGTGACTATTGTTATATCCAAATTTCCACCTTAGATAAATATCGATCCTAAATTCCTCGAAGTTCAAGAACAAAAGTACGAAGCATATCCTCTAGGATGTGTATAACTTTCACTAATTAAGAATCATTCTTAGGATGAAGGTTGTACTGAGATTCAAACGGGCTTCCAATTCAAATTTGAAAGACTTCCAAAATAGAGCAGTAAACAAAGCCTTGCTATCATAGATAGTAGAGACCGATACACCATTGTAAGAAATGTTCCCCTTTAAATAAGTCTTAGCATAATGAAATGCAATATAAAGAATCTTCACAAGTAAGAAATGTGTAGACTTGGTCAACCACTATATACTCATCCACACCAAGTCATAACTTTCTTTGAGTTAGTCGTAACCCGGTAACGAAATCCATCACAATACCTTCCCACTTCCATTTAAGTATTTTACAAGGTTAAATTAAACTTGCCGACTTTTGGTGCTTAAAATTTACCTTTTGGCACAACAAGCCCCTAAAGACAAAATATTCTACATTATTCTTCATCCCTTCTCACCAGTATAATTCTCCTAAATCTTGATACATCTTATTCGAACCTAAATGGATGGTATAACAAGAATAATGAAACTCCTCTAATATTTTTTTCTCCATAAATCACCAACATTTGTAATACACAATAAAAACTTTAACCACAAAAACACCATTGAAATCAACTAAGAAATTTGTAACTTTACTATTCCTCCCATTATTTATCCAATTTACCTAGTCTAAATCTTAACTGAGTCTCCATGATATTGTAAACTATGGTGGAACAAATTTACACATGAACAATGATGCCATTGAATGATTAAGCTAAAATTGAATCTCACTTCCAACAAGTTTTTGTAACCCTTTAATTATAGGTCCCTTCATTTTGTCTAAATGAGTAAGCCTGCCCATGTACTTCCTACTGAAAACATTTACAACAACATTTGACTTTCCCAGGTGACACAAGTCTTTACAAGACTTCATCCACCTTATTTCTCTTAAATTTAAGTTATACTAAGACCTTTGTGGTTGTTACAAATCTAAGAAAGTCTTTTCGTATAGATAATGTCTTTCTTTACTCTTGGAATACACAAGAATGTCATCACTGAAGAATATCACTCATCAGTCTAAGAAAGGTTGAAAAAAATCCAATTCATCAAATCCCTAAAAGATGTTGGAGCATTAGTAAGTCTTAAAGGTATAACCAGAATTTTACAATGCTCGTAGCATGTGCGAAAAGTTGTATTTGATATATATGTTCACTTTTAATATCCAACTAGTGATACCCTTACTTCAATAAATCTTGGAAAACACTAAGCTTCTTGAAGTTGGTCAAACAACTAATAAATGCATGGTAAATAATATTTATTCCTAACTATCACCTTATTCACTTGTCTATAGACTACACACAGTCAAACAGATCTATCTTCCTTACTTATAATCAATACATTTATCCTCAAGGAAACGAACTTAGGTCAGTAAATCTCTTATTGAGAAGGTCTAGTGGTCAGTCCCTTAACAATGTAAGTTATTCTAGGTCATTCGATAAAGAGGTATGGATGTGGGTTGAGTGGTAGGAACCAAGTCTATAGAGAATCAAATCTCGCTATCAAGTGACAATCCAGGAAGTTCGTCTTGACAACATCACGAAACCCAAATGTTTTTGGAACTTTTTATAATTCTTCTTCACTCACTTGTATATCCATAATCAAAACCAATTATTCTTGACAACCTGTTTGCAATAACTTATTAGCTCCTAAACCCAAGGCGAAATTTTATGCTACCAAACCAGGTTTTCCTAAAAGTAGAAAATAGATTACCCAATATCTCAACTCTCGCTACCTTGTTATAAAAGATTAGGGTGACATGATGGAAGGGCAACCAATTCACACTCAAAATATTATAAATTTGTACTAACACGACTATGTTAATGCATGACTAGATAATAGTTGTGTCGTAGCTACTGATGAAGTTGTTTTGCATCAAACAAGATAAGTATTTGTGTATCGTCTCCACAGGGAATAATGTGTTATCAAGGACATTTCAACATCAATTATCATTCCAAGTATTAAGAGTACTTGTTTGTTTGAATTGTAACTAGCTAAACTAAATTGCAAAAAGTAAAAGATTTGAGATTAATAAGGATTGAAACTTGTTAGGAGTAGAGTTCCTTAACCAAGCGTCACACATAAGCTACCGATCCATACGAATTCTAGCTTTATAAACAACATTATCACAATCAATTCTAAACTATCCTTCGTGTCCAAAGCGATATAATTAACTCTAAGGTATCGTTTAAACATTCGTGTCCAAATCCCTTAAACGATAACAAAGTCGATCGGATAACTTAATCGACCGTGTCCAGCCTGATTAAGTATCCGAAAGCATTAAACTCTTGATTATGGTGATTATCAAAGATTAACAAACTTTTCAAGAATGATATAACCTAAGATAGATTGCTACTCTAGCTCTAGATTCAAGAGTTTGTGTCCAAAGCATCTTGAATCTCATTGAAAGCATTAACACAAGAATAACAACAACATTGAATATAAATTGCTAGAACCATATATTGTAAGATCAAAAGATTACATGTTTAGCAAGGATCAAGTACCTCTCATCCCAACAAAGAGTATTTAGCTACACAACATCATGGAAGCCTTGCAAGGATGGATTGAAAAGGAAGGAACCATTACACCTTGTGATGACTCAACAAAGGAAGAAAGATCCAACTTTCAAAATCACTCTCACTCTATGAAGAACTACCCTATTTCTCTCTATAAAATATCTTACAAGTGAAGAACTAAGAAAAGCTATGAAAAACTAACTCTTCAAGAAATGAGAGCAAATGAGCTTTTATACAAATCTGCAGAAGTTGCATTTCGCCTGGCAGAATATTGCTCGCCATTGGGAGCTCAGTTTTCTTCACTAATGGAATTCTGCCACGTCACCAAAAATAGAGCAAACTGCCTTTCTTCGCCTTTTGCTTCGCCAGTTCTTCGCCTGGCGAAATTTCTCACCATGGCCATCTCAGTGGCGAAGTGGCCTGGTGCTCTCTGGAAGTCCTCGCCATTTGGCTCGCCATGGCGAGATGGCCTTTGCCCAAATTTGTCGTTTTTGGCTCTTGCTTGATGTTTGGAAACTCACTTCCTGCACAAATGGGTAGAGTAAGATGCCTAAAGTGTAATAGGTCAAAATTCACTTTTCTCTCGGCTTTTCCCTGGATAACTTGTGAAACAAGTAACAAATGTGCCATAAATAAACATTAAAAGTACTACTTCCTGGCACTTATCAAACTCTCCCCAACTTAACTCTTTGTTTGTCCTCAAACAAAATATCACAAACATAACAAGCTACGCCAAGACGCAAATATGAAAGACTTTGAAAGCTTTTGTAGATGAATGATTTGAAAAAAATATGTGCGGGCAAGTCTGAAGCTTCCAACTAATCTGCCAATCCACTGCAAATGTGAAATGAGTTCTAAACACAAAGTACATGTCAAATAGTTCAAATCAATAATACACTTATTCACGAACCACACCTAACACACTTCTTTGAAAGTAAATAAACAATTGAATCAAGCGAGTGAGGGTTATGAACACACATCCGGCAATCAATTTAACATAAAAATCAAGTTATGTGTCCATCCAAATATCATTTCAAAAGGCATAAAAACATGGATCAAAAGGTCTTTGAGGGTTATAACTTGGCTTGGCTACAAAAGAAATGTCATATGTGGGGCAATTGAAATCAAAAAACCTATCAAAGAGGAACATTCCTTGTATCAACCATTAAATTCCACAATCTTTCCTACCAATCATTACAAACCCTTGGTGCTTAAACATGAAGCACTTTGATCTTGACAACTTATTCTATTTTTGGATTTTTCTTTCTTTTTCTCTTTTTCTTTTTCTTTTCATGTACACATTGTTTTCTTTTCTTTTTCTTTTTGTATTTACAACACCATGTTGTCTTGATCAAAGATAAAATTACACCATAGTACTTGACATAAGATTTACATCTACCTTCTCTCCCCAACTTGAATCACCAAATACCCTATTTGAATGTTCCTCTACTCGAAGGCAAAAGGGACAAATAAACAATGAAATTTTAGGGTTCAACAATTAAAAACATATCAGAGTCCTAAGGTGCGTCAAGAATGAACTGAAATTTGAAAAATTTAAAGGCAACTTTATCAAGCATTGTGCTTATGAATTGACAGTTCATAATTGATGACTCCGATTCATTTGGCTCAAGTGGGTTAGCAAGTACTCGCTCTTCTCACAAGGTAGGCTATTTGTGGCCAAGTAAGTTTCACTCATAAACAAAAATATGCCTTGATCACTTCCATGCCTTCACACAATTTAAAACAATTATTGGATTTAAAATAACACAATCGAGTTAAACAATGAATATCGGTCTCCTTGCATATGTACAAACACTTGAGGTTTCCTCACTTTTTAGCTAGTACTAAGTGGTTCACAAACAAATATATTATTACGAAGAACTAAATTACATGAAATTTGTGCAAAGTACCCGTTTCACATTCAAGTAAAAATCTAGAAAAAACGGAAACTTGTACCTTGGCTATGCGCTTTAATCACAACAATGAATCATTATCAATCATCTGAGATTTGCTCACTTTGGCTATCTTTCAAGCACATTGCAATTTGAAGTTTTGAGCATTTTTTTCAATTTCTTTCAAACAAGCAATAGTAATAACCAAAATAAACTTCCACAATTTTTTTTTAAAAAATAGCTTAAAATGAAGTACATCCACAAAAATAAAATAACACAATACGTTATTAAAACAATACTAACAACCCGTAATTAAACACATTGTCTTAAAACAATAACACAGTACAACATCCCATAGTACGGAAACAAAACATAATTCAAAACATCACGACTAAAGTCATACATAACAAAGTAACATTAACAGAAGAAGAGTAATTAACAAAAAACAATAAAAGATGAGTTCTAGAAATAAGGAATTGACTGAAAGCATCTTCAAATGTTCTCAATTCAGATGTGCTTTCAAGTTCTGCTCCCTAAAACTCCTCCTCTTCATAACTCTGAGTGCCTTCACTAGAATTTGTTGCACTCACCACTGCATCCGGATCATGTAAATCTGCCCCACCCTGATCATCATCAGCTGGATCATCAACATGTATATTTGAAGAACCACCCCCTCCATAGACAAATAGCCTGTCCCCAGGCCAAGCACAATAAGCCTGAAAAGCCTCTGGAAAAGGAACCTGATGGTCTGCTACCTGTGGGTAACCGGCATGTAGCTGCATCCGGTACATAGAGTCATGCAATGAAGTCATCGCTCGCTTGTTAGCATCCAGGTAGTCCCAAGTGTAAGTAAAACACTGCCTCTGGGCTGGGTCCATGTGTGAGAAATCATCAGCTGATGTTGGAGCTTGAGGTTGGTACGATGAGGAAGCTCCGGTACCTTTCTTACCCTTTTTCTTTTTGTCACTGTGCCTTGCAATGATAGCATCAGTGATTGGATTCTGCAGCTCCTTATGGACATGGCTAGGGATTTTAATGCGGAGGCTAATAATCAACCCCATTATCAATCCAGGAAAGGCTAAAGGGACCCTATCCTTGTTGCTTAAAGCAACATCTTTAAGTTCTTCAGCAATGATGCGAGCAATGTCAACCGGTTAATCGGTGAGAATGTAGTACAAGAGGGGTGGGATATCTATGGTGCAAGTGGAGAGGTGACTCTTAGGTTTGACATTGAACAAGATCAGTTTCAAGAGGGTTTGAGCAATGGGGGTCATGTTACACTTCTTCACGGTATCCCTCCCGGTCACACTCTTCTCATACCCTTTCCCCGGTTGCAGAATTGTTGCTTGAATGGCTGAGTGATCCCAATCCCCTTTGTTTTGCTGGAGGTGGAAGGGACACAGTTCATCTGGGTGTTTGAGTTTTTACGGTTTCCCGAGGTAATCATTGATGCCTTCGCGATCAAAGGTGATCACCCTGCCCCTTATCATGGTTCTGAAGCTAAAACTCTCTCCTTCTAGAGGCATGGCGTTCGCATAGAACTCACGCACTATTTCAGTGTTGAGTTGAGGGTGTGGGGCAACCAGTTTCTCCCATTTTCTCCTCTGAATGATGGCAGCCGGCACTCTGTATTTCCCTTCAGCTGAGATTTGGAACTGCTTGTCATGCCAAATCTTCCGGCTGCAGAGTTCCTGAAACCTGTCCTGATGGTCAGCACTAAAGAACCTGTGCTCATCATATGGCCTTGAAGCCGGTGGATCTTCAGTTTGTTTCCTTTTTCCCCTAGCGGAAGCTGATGCTTTTTGTGAATTTTTAGGTGCCATACCTGCTAAGAACAAAACCAGGAAACCCATACAATTCACAGGACAAATGATTAGAAAGAATTACAGTCAAAGCAGAATAAAAAAAAATTCTGGGTCTAGTGAATTTCGCCAGGCGAAGGCTGAGCTCGCCATGGCGAAATTGGTTAAAAAAATTTGGGTTTCTTATGAACACCTCGCCATGGCGAGCTCAATGGCGAGGGAACCCAGAAATTCGAAAATCACCCTATTTCAATCAAATCAACAGTTTACCCCTGTTTGTTGCTATCTTATGATTGTTCTACCCTATATCAGTGAATTTCGACTCTAACCATGACCAAAAGATGAATTAAATCAGAGATTTTTCACACCAACCCTTTTTTCTACGAAAATTTACAACATAAAAGGGTAAAACAAAATTTGTTGTTTGAGTATGAAAAGAATATAGATTTGCTCTGATTTTGGTTCATTTTAGTCACTTAGAGGTTCAATTTTTACAGAGATTGAAAGTATTAACAGCACCATGGTGACTATCCTAGGGTTGTGTCAAAGAACATGCAATTGATAATAAGCAATGAAAGCAATAATTGACAAACCTGTAGTGTGAGCAATTCAAATGCTGAGATAATGAAAAAATACAAGCTTGACTTGATTTGCCTTGAATTGGATTTGTGTGGAGAATTCTCTTTGGGATTTAAGGTTTGAAAGAGAAGAAAATAGGGTTGGTGGAGAGAAAGGAAAGTGAAACCGAAATTTTGAGATAATGAGGGTTAGTGGGTGGTTGGGAGGAGTTATGGTGAGTTAGTGGCATTGGAAAACGTAACTGCCATTTTGACAAATTTCGCCAGGCGGAGCCTGAGCTCGCCATAGCGAGTGAAATGGTAACTCAGGTCACTTGACTTGTAAATTTCGCCAGGCGGAATATTCTTGGCCTGGCGAAAATGACATTTTTAGACCATAATTTTCAAGTTGCTTCTGCTTTGGATTGCTTTGTTATGCAAATGACTCTAAACTTATTTATGTAATAAAACAATAAATAAACTTACAAAATTGGGTTGCCTCCCAACTAGCGCTTGTTTAACGTCGTTAGCTCGACGCCTTTTTCGTTAGGGTGGCCAAAATGAAACGGATAGCACATCATCTTTCGAAACCCTACGTTTTGGTAGGAATTCCATGAACTTTAGGAATGAATGACTTAGAGTCCATGACCTCCCTAGCTTTGGTTTATTGAACAAGGTGCAAATTTCATCAATTACCCGATCGATTTCTACCTTGTTCATCTTCTTCCCTTTTGTTTCCATTAAATCTTCCTTGATTAGTAACCGTTCCTTTTTCTCAACCACCATTACTTCTCCTATATCAACCGTTTTGGCATCTTCACTAAGTGGCCTTTCTTGAGGAAGTTCTATTTCATGTGATGCACCACATTCTAATGTTGTAACTTCCTCATTTTGAACAACAACTTCTTCAACAATCTCTCCATCTCTCTCAAACATATTTGGATTATTTTCTTGTTCTCCAAGAGTGGATTGATTGTCGGCTTGGATTATTTTCTTCTATCACCGAATATCTTTCATCTTCATAAGAATGTTGCTGATACTGTTGATAGGATTCATACTCGGGTGAAGTATAGAAGTTGCTATAACCATGATCAGCCATGATTTTGGCTAGGTGATGATCCTAAAATGGAAACAACTAACAAGAAACTTTTCTTTGTTTATCCACAAGGGGTTAGTACAAACAACTATCAAATAAAGAAAACTATTTACGGATTATGTACGAATGCTTAAAATGATAAATCAATCGTACTATCTATGATAACTAAACATCATTCCCCGGCAACGGCGCCATTTTGATGAAGTTGTTTTGCATCAAACAAGATAAGTATTTGTGTATCGTCTCCACTGGGATTAGTGCGTTATCAAGGACATTTCAACATCAATTATCATTCCAAGTATTAAGAGTACTTGTTTGTTTGAATTGTAATTAGCTAAACTAAATTGCAAAAAGTAAAAGATTTGAGATTAATAAGGATTGAAACTTGTTAGGAGTAGAGTTCCTTAACCAAGAGTCACACATAACCTATCGATTCATACGAATTCTAGCTTCATAAACAACATTATCACAATCAATTCTAAACTATCCTTCGTGTCTAAAGCGATATAATTAACTCTAAGGTATCGTTTAAACATTCATGTCCAAATCCCTTAAACGATAACAAAGTCGATCGGATAACTTAATCGACCGTGTCCAGCCTGATTAAGTATCCGAAAGCATTAAACTCTTGATTATGGTGATTATCAAAGATTAACAAACTTTTCAAGAATGATATAACCTAAGATAGATTGCTACTCTAGCTCTAGATTCAAGAGTTTGTGTCCAAAGCATCTTGAATCTCATTGAAATCATTAACACAAGAATAACAACAACATTGAATATAAATTGCTAGAACCATATATTGTAAGATCAAAAGATTACATGTTTAGCAAGGATCAAGTACCTCTCATCCCAACAAAGAGTATTTAGCTACACATCATCATGGAAGCCTTGCAAGGATGGATTGAAAAGGAAGGAACCATTACACCTTGTGATGACTCAACAAAGGAAGAAAGATCCAACTTTCAAAATCACTCTCACTCTATGAAGAACTACCCTATTTCTCTCTATAAAATATCTTACAAACGAAGAACTAAGCAAAGCTATGAAAAACTAACTCTTCAAGAAATGAGAGCAAATGAGCTTTTATACAAATCTGCAGAAGTTGCATTTCTCCTGGCAGAATATTGCTCGCCATGGCAAGCTCAGTTTTCTTCACCAATGGAATTCTGCCACGTCACCAAAAATAGAGCAAACCGCCTTTCTTCGCCTTTTGCTTCGCCAGTTCTTCGCCTGGCGAAATTTCTCGCCATGGCCATCTCAGTGGCGAAGTGGCCTGGTGCTCTCTGGAAGTCCTCGCCATTTGGCTCGCTTTTGGCTCGCCATGGCGAGATGGCCTTTGCCCAAATTTGTTGTTTTTGGCTCTTGCTTGATGTTTGAACACTCACTTCCTGCACAAATGGGTAGAGTAAGATGCCTAAAGCGTAATAGATCAAAATTCACTTTTCTCTCGGCTTTTCCCTGGATAACTTGTGAAACAAGTAACAAATGTGCCATAAATAAACATTAAAAGTACTACTTCCTGGCACTTATCAGCTACCAATGACGATCCCTCCTAATATAACATACTTAACCACATTGAAATCATACTTTTTCTTCTTTGAAACAAAATATTTATTAAGTCGAGTGAACCATTGTAAAATCAAAAGTAATCTAAGGAAAAGTGAATTATCTATATGCCCCATGATATAACCTACGATTTTGCATTATGCCCAAAAGTTTGTCTACCTGAACCATCCATTTGTGATATTGATACTTGTTGTCCTAATGACCAAATATAACTTTTCCACCACGATAAGCAGTATTATCATTCAACTCGTTTCTTGTGAGAGTCATGTTTACTACCTTCCTTAAACTTTTGTTGCCTAATAAGTGCAAAGCTCGAAACCTCCGCAGAGTAGCACAATTAGATCCAACCATAAATCCACATAGTATTCTCTTAATCCTCTAATGAACCATTTGATACACATCTCTTCTATTACAGGGTGAGGAACGTTCATTGAAAGCTCGGTAAAACTAGTTTTGTACTCAGAAGTTGACATATCCTTGGTTTGTTCCGATCTTTCATACTCGTGATCTAATCCATCTCCAACACTTTCTAGAAGAAAATGAGCAATAAACAATCAAGTGGTGTCACTTCATTCCAATAGAGGTGATCCCTCTTATTTTCCACATGTAAGTGTATCAGATCAGTCATATAACACACCCTCCAACTTAAATAATGTCAACTCGCTAATCCTTATATTTGAGCATCCTAATGCCCTTCATAACTTATAACATCTTCAATAAAGTGCAGTGCATCCTCATACAACAAACTTAGAAAGGGCAAGGGTTTAAGTCGATGTAGGTGGATTTGTCGGCTGCTTCTCAACCAAATTCTTATTGACCGTCATGATTTATTTGTCTTAGATTATCCTACTACTGCCCAACAACAACCCCAAAAAGCTATTGCAATGCCAATAAAATCTTAGTTTTTCTCAAGCACATTAACACTAACTACTCTTGCAACCCAGATATGTCTGTCGACGTGAATGTTATGCCCACCATCATTTGTTTTAAGTCGACCACGAGTACGAACCGAATCATGACCTCTTTGACCATGATCATAAGGTTGGGCAGTAAGCCCATAAGGAACTAATTTCCCTTCTAGTGGTGATAATAGAATTGGGTGACATCCTCATCGAATGAAAGAAAATTGGCCAAAAATAGGACGAGACGACAAACAAAATAAAACAATTCAAAGACCAAAAGAGATAATAAGATTGGACAACAAATGACACTACCATAGAATGCAAATAGATTTTTGCAAGTAAATGGTGCCGCGGTTCACAATTTACTAACAAAAACCTATTATTACTCTATGTCTGCAGCTATTAGGACCTACAACCGAACTCTGATACCAATTTTGTCACGACCCAAAAATATATTTGTGACCGACGCACGAACTAATACCCTATAGTTCGGCAAGCCTGATGACCAAAGATTTAAATAAACAATTTTCAAGCTAACTTTCAATTTAAACTCATGTTTACTGAAATTTCGACAGAGTAACCCCTATACTTTCAACATTACCAAGATGTAAATCATGTTCATAAACTATTATCATCAATCAGAATTTCAAACTGACATTTTACCTATTTGTACAACTCAAAATGAGACATTTCTAAACCCCAAATAGCTGCAGGTACTTTGACTCAATGTATACATAAACAATAGAGACAATCATCAAGGAAGCATACCAAAAAGAGTGACGCGGCTGAACTTGAGTCTACTAGCACCTCTCTACTTAGCTGCTTGGAAATCTGAAAAAAATAGAAAATGAAAGAGTAAGTCGCAAGGACTTAGTGAGAGACAACAACCACCACCAACTAGAAGGGAAACACACAAGAGCACGATTATTTAATATTCTTAAATCTAATTTTAATTTGCAAAGCTAGTAGCCATATAAAAATATAATAAACTCGCAATCAAGTGTACAATAAAATTTAGAAAAACTTTGTAAGTTTATCAAACCAAATTAGTATATATCAAAATCCCAATGTCGTAAAGAGGTGAACCCAAATCCGCAACTTTAAAGAAAATATAGGAATCGCGCATAATAAAGATGAATCGAAGTAATCAAATCCAAATAGAATATAAATATCGGATTTAATGAAATGGAACCAAAATAATAAACTTCAAAGAAAGTATAAAAATCCATTTTTTGTGAAAATATCAAAATGGGTGAATCAAGAACTAGCTCCATCTCGTTGATAGCCCTCTCCTCCTAATGGTGGCCTTTCCATAGGGGCGGCTCCATCTAACGGATAACTCTTTTCTCTCGACTCAAAACAAAAATGTTTTTAAAGTATAGTAAACTCAATTTAGTGAAAAAAATCAAAATGGGTGAATCGAGAACTAGCTCCATCTCGTTGATAGCCCTCTCCTCCTAATTGTGGCCTTTCCATAGGGGTGGCTCCATCTAACGGATAGCTCTTTTTTCTCGACTCAAAACAAGGTGTAAAACATTTTCAATTAGGAAGTTTACCTCTCATTGATAGCCCTCTCCTCCTAATGACGGCCTTTCCATCGGGGCGGCTCCATCTAACAGGGTAACTCTACCTAATTGAAATCACATACTAGGTGCACCTAGGTCGTCGTCACTAAAACCATAATTTTCAAAACACCATTCTTAAAATACACGTTTAAAATCATATTTCGCAACATCACAAAACTTATGTCAAAATACGTTCATCAAAACTCAATCGAAAATCTACTACTTATCATCATAAGTAAATCCAAAGCCAAGTCGCGTACATATTAATATCGAATCCTTTCAAAAACGCATATTTCAAAACAACATTTCACAACATATCAAAACTACTATGAAAATACATACAATCAAATTCTTCATTTCAATTCCTCTACTTTATAAACCACGAGTAATATCCAGATCCAAATAGAGCGCATATTAATATCGAAAGTTCCCAAAAACATATATTTCAAAACCGTATTTCCCATATCTCAAAACACGTTATAATATATGCAACCAAATCTCCATTTCAGCCATTTGCCCAATAAATCATAGATAAATCCAAATAGAGACCATAATAATATCGATGACTTTAAACATAAGCATCAATGAGAAGAAAAAAATTCAAAGGGTGTGTTCCCCATTTTTATAAACACTTTAACATAGAAAATTATCAAAATACCAATAATATTAATAGTGAAAATATGCGATAATGATCGTTATCAACTCACAGTTACGACGAATCAACAAAGTTTGCTCTCTAACCACTCCTGAAGAAGCATGTGAAGCATCCGGCGTCATATCTGAGCATCAATAATATTCTCTCATGAATTAGAAACTCATTCTACTACTTCTCTAACTATAGTTAACCATAAATTCCCTATATCATCTACTCTAATCTCAAAAATTAATTTCTAACAACTAATCATGTCTAAATATGCACTAATTGAGTTGTAAGTTGATAAATATACCTCTAAGAAGTCTCAATGAACAACTTTCACCATATGGGTATTCCTCTTCTTTCCCAAGGCACAAACTCAAATCCCAAAATTCTACCAAATAGAGCTTGTACTATGAAATAGCTTGCTTAGATGCATAATATTTATTTTGGGTGTTTGATTTGTGGAAGAAAATTGATGATTTGAAGGAAAAAGTAGAAAATTTGGAAGAGGAAGAAGTGGTGATATGAAAGAACAGAGAGGAAAGAGGAATACGGGAAAGAGAATGAGAATAGGGTGTGTGGGAAAAATCTAGTAGCTTCTGTGTTTTGTCTACATCTATTTCATTTAATTACTATTATTTTAACATTTTTTTTATATTAGTGAAACGGTTGGTTACATTCTTCCCGCCTTAAGAAAATTCGTCCTCGAATTTAAACTAATAAGCTCGATTTTTCAAATAAGTGTGGTTACTTGACACACATGAATTATCTGTGTTCTATGTTATTACTTCGTTGGATAATCCTTGTCACAGAATCTTTACTTAAATGATACTCTTTGATCTTAAACATCTCACTTGCTTATCTGTAATAGTTACCGGATGTTCCGTGTATGACGAATTCTCGTCCAATTGCACATCTTCTTGATTAATCAAATCACATAAGAAGGGTCATAAAGGTACTTTCAAAGACAAAAATATGAAAGACCGGACGAACTGTTGAGAGAACCAGTGGAAGTACCCAACTCTAAGCTACAACCTTAAACGTCCCAAAGAACTTTGGTCTTATCTTGTCGTTCTACTACATCGCAAACTCCTTCCACTAATGATGCTCGTAAAAATAAATGTTCTCAAACTTTGAATAAAAAGGAAGCACCTCTTGTCAACCTACGTCCTTTGTGTGCTTTTTATTACTTAACGATCTTTGATCAATTTCACCTTTGAAATAACATCTTGAATCAATTTTTCTCAAGCTTCTAACCTACCTATATAAGGATTACACTGCCTACAATACAGTTACGACGAATCAACAAAGTTTGCTCTCTAACCACTCCTGAAGAAGTATGTGAAGCATCCGGCGTCATATCTGAGCATCAATAATATTCTCTCATGAATTAGAAACTCATTCTACTACTTCTCTAACTATAGTTAACCATAAATTCCCTATATCATCTACTCTAATCTCAAAAATTAATTTCTAACAACTAATCATGTCTAAATATGCACTAATTGAGTTGTAAGTTGATAAATATACCTCTAAGAAGTCTCAATGAATAACTTTCACCATATGGGTATTCCTCTTCTTTCCCAAGGCACAAACTCAAATCCCAAAATTCTACCAAATAGAGCTTGTACTATGAAATAGCTTGCTTAGATGCATAATATTTATTTTGGGTGTTTGATTTGTGGAAGAAAATTGATGATTTGAAGGAAAAAGTAGAAAATTTGAAAGAGGAAGATGTGGTGATATGAAAGAATAGAGAGGAAAGAGGAATACGGGAAAGAGAATGAGAACAGGGTGTGTGGGAAAAATCTAGTAACTTCTGTGTTTTGTCTACATCTATTTCATTTAATTACTATTATTTTAACATTTTTTTTTATTTTTTCTTTATATTAGTGAAACGGTGCGTTATAGTTAACATGCTTGGTTTCTCTATAGGCTCTTTGCCTTTTAACTATCTGGGGGCACCAATTTTCAAAGGTAGGCCAAAGAAGATTTACTTCCAACACATTCTTGATAAAGTTAAATTGAAGCTAGCCAATTGGAAAGCTTCCCTTCTATCCATTGCAGGTAGAGTTCATTTGGTCAAAGCAGTTGTACAGTCAATGCTTCTTCATACCATGTCCATTTATGCTTGGCCAGTCAGCTTGATTAGAGATATAGAAAAGTGGATTAAAAACTTCATTTGGAGTGGTGATATTACTAAGAGGAAGATGGTAATTGTTGCATGGAAGAAAATTTGTGCCTCTTATGATGAAGGAGGCTTGAATGTCAGATCCTTAATTTGTCTTAATGAAGCCACCAATTTGAAACTCTGTTAGGATACTCTTCATTCTAAAGAGCAATGGGCAGTCATTTTGAGAAGTAGAGTCTTGAGAGGTGTCAATTGTATCAATCATCACATATTCTCTTCACTTTGGAGCAGCATAAAACATGAACTCCTAGTCTTAAAAGACAATTCAACTTGGTTAATTGGCAATGGGAAGCACATCAACTTCTGGCAAGATGACTGGTGTGGGGGTATTCTTATTCAAAATCTGAACGTCAATACAAACTTGATTGCAGGTTTTTCTGCTTCTGTTTGTGATTATATTTGCAATTTTCGTTGGTACCTGCCCCCAATTTTGACATGGTCTTTTCCCTCTTTGAGCAATCTAGTTCATTCTGTTACCTTCCCTATGCAGGATCAGAATGATAGTTTGGAAACATAATACTTCTGGTATCCTCTCTTTAAAAGATGCTTTTGATTTCAAGCGACATCATTTTCCTAAACTCAATTGGACTAAATCCATTTGGTCCAAAGATATCCCTCCCTCTAAATCCATCCTAGCATGGAGATTAATGCATGAGAAGCTGCCAACTGATGAGAACCTCGCTACCAGAGGCTGCTCCCTTCCTTCCATGTGCTCCCTTTGCATGACACACTCTGAAACTTCTTTCCATCTTTTTTTCCAATGCACCTATGTCATAAACATCTGGAGATGGTTTGCTGCTGTTCTGAATATTTCTTTGTAGTTCCAACACGCGGAAGACATCTGGAACCTTTGTCACAGAAATTGGAATCGCCAATGTAAGCTTGTCATCACTGCATCCCTAATCAACATCCTAAATGCGGTTTGGTTTGCAAGAAACCAGAAGAGATTCAGAGACAAGTCTGTTACTTGGCAAACCTCTATTTCCACTATTATCTCTAATGTCTCTCTCTCGGGTAACCTCACAAATGTTGTTGCTTCCTCATCTATCACTGATTTCACCATACTCAAGAAATTTAGCATATCCATTCACCCTCCTAAGGCACCAAAGATCATTGAGGTGGTTTGGAATCCTCCCATTTTACACTGGATAAAGTGCAACACTGATGGTTCAGCTAACCAAAACACATCATCTTGTGGAGGTATATTTAGAGATAAAAATGCAAAGTTTGTTCTTTGCTGAAAACACAGGAGTGGGGAATGCTTATCATGCTGAGCTCTCTGGGGCTATGAGAGCCATTGAATTAATACAACTGGAATTCTCTATGGTTAGAGTGTGACTCTGCTTTAGTGGTCAACGCTTTCAAAAACCTGTCTCTGATTCCTTGGAGCTTAAGAAATCGCTGGAAAAATTGTCTTCTCAAAACAAGTAACATGAACTTCATGGTCACTCACATCTATAGAGAAGGGAATTGTTGTGCAGATGCCTTGGCCAATTTTGGTCTTAATGTTGCTAACCGTACTATTTGGTTTGACGTTCCTTCTTGTATTAATCACTATTATATTCAAAATAGGCTAGGGCTGGTCTGTTTTAGGTTTGTTAATTTCTGAAGATGTTTTGGTTTGGCCCCCATCTTCTTTTGTTCCTTTTTTGTTTGGTAATATATTTGGAGGGGTTTAAAAAAAATATTATTCAAAATCATCAAAGCCCTCCTGATAAGATCTTATATTCATCTTTTGTTCATAATTTGCACATCTTGAATAACATTTTGAAAATTAGAGACAATCAAAGTTCTAGCAAAATTGTATCCAAGTCCATAAAGAAAAATTTGAAAAATATCAAAGAAGATTCGTAATTCTATGTAATTTTTGTCCTGGGTTTGGTTTATACCCCAACTTATTTTTTAAAAATTTTCTATTAATGATGATATAGTCTTAATTTAATTGATAGAGTTTCACATCGGATAAAATATGGCCTGAACATGTACTTATAAGTGGGACATTTTTTGGCTCACAAGCCAATTTTGTGGGATTGTATTAGGCTCAACTACGGACACCACTTATGTACCATTGGGATACCAATGGTATATAACATTGACCAATGAAGGTGTGTCACATAGGAAAGTCTAAAGAGGAAAGAGAAAAGATATTTATGTGAAGTGCTATGTGGCACACCTTCATTGGCCAATGTTATATAACATTGATATCTTAATGGTACACAAGTGGTGTCCGCTCAAATACAATTTCTAAGACTAATAATGAATATCTGCTGTATGTGAATCATAATATTTTCTTAAAACTACAGCAGTTAGACAAAATCACTTCACAGTCATACTCATGCCTTTTAAAGTATTTAACAAGAAATTAAAGTTATTTTTTACCGACAACAAGTTACACTATGTTTGGTATAGAAGAGAAGTTGTGAAGAGAGAAATAGGTAAGAGAGAGTATGAGAAGAGAGAAAAAGGTAAGAAATAGAGTAGATTTAATAGGTTGTTTGTTACAAGAGAGAAATGAGAGAAATAGAGAAGAGAGAAGTGTGTTTAATTTTTGAAAAGACCAAAATATCCTTACACTAAGAAAGTTATTATACAACTTTATCATATTTGAGTTTAATTTTTTTTTTTACAAGTAATTGAGTTTAATTTTGTAATGAAGTTAATGCATTTTAATTTTAATTTTACCTCATTAAGAAATTAAAATAGTTTTTTCAAACACAATTAAATATAAAAACAACATATAATTTATTAATTGAATTAATTATTAGTTTGATATGATTTTATTTTATTTTTGAGGAAATGATTTAATTTTATTTTAATTTCAATTTTGAACAAACAACCTAATAAAAACAGTATATTCTATATTTTGCTTTATTAGAGTAAAACGGCTCCCGTATTCAGTAAAATGAAATTTGAAGTAGAACAAAAAAATGAAATCTAAAAAACTGTTGAGAAAAAAAAAATATAAATATAAATAAACTTTAGAAACTAATGGCCAATATAGTCTAAGGGTGTTCAAAACCGAACCAACCCAATAGAAAAACCGCAAACCAAACCAATCCAAACCGAAACCGCAAAAAACCGCACTTGGTTCGGATGACTTCGGATGACTTTTGCATTGAACCGCGCGGTTCGGTTTGGTTTGCGGTTTGCATCTCAGCAACCGAACCAAACCAAACCAAACCGCAAGAATAATGAATATTACTTAAATATGTACTAGCCCAATTACATAGCTCAAGAATAATCTCTTTTGATTCAATTTTTCCATCGTTGCACTATCAGGTTCGATTATAATTCCTTTCCATCTCTTTCAATTCATTTCCAGTGATGAATTTGTTTTCTTTACTTCCCAATGATTTGTTTCATGCTTATGTTTCTTCTTAGTTTTACCTATTTTGATATAAGTTTTACCCAATATTTTATCATATAAACATCAAAATAAAATGTCCTATGTTTATTTTGTAACAAGTTGGCAATATTAGAGTTAATGTAATATTTTTTTATCTCGCGATAAACCGCACAAACCGAACCAATCCAAACCGCATTGGTTTGGTTTGGTTTGGTTTGGATGACTTTTTAAAAATCAACCGAACCAAACCAAACCGCATGCTTTTTTATCTCGCGGTTTGGATGACTTTTTTGCTCAAAACCGAACCAAACCGCACCGCGAACACCCCTAATATAGTCAATTCTCCATTTCTTCTCACTTTCTCGGCACAAGTGGAGAGAAGTATAAAAGCTGTGGGACCCATTACTTTTTAGTCTCTCTTCTCAACTTCTCTCCTAACCAAACAAGAGAAGTTATCACTCTCTCTTCAATTTCTCTCTCACCTACTTCTCTCTTTCCTATTTCTACTCAACCAAACAAAGTGTTCAAGTTTGCAACTTAAGAAAAGGGTCGTGTCTACATTACGTATCACCAATGCGATTCTTTTCAAAGAGAAAATTAGTGTTAACAAAACCAGCTAAGTCTCTTTCTGCTTCTGTAATTGAAAGTTGCAGCACTTGATGTTGACCAAAACTATGCTAATACAAATCTCAATTCACCCCTTTCACGATCTCCTAGAGTTCCTGTTCAGCAACCTGTGATGTCATCTTGTAAAAAAAAAAAAACTTGATTAATAATATGTTCTGATATTGCGTATGTTTCAAATAAATTTATATATTTTTGGCTTAAATATGTTTTTAGTCCCTGCACTTTCATCAGATTTTGGCATTGGTCCTATGTTTTTTTTGTTTGAAATTGGTCCCTGCATTTTGTAAAAATATTGGTATTGGTCCCTCTGTTAACTTTATGTTAAAAAAAAAAACACAAAACTATTGGTATTGGTCCCTGCACTTTGTAAAAATATTGGTATTGGTCCCTGCACTTTGTAAAAATATTGATATTGGTGCCACGTGGCGTGAAATGATTGGGCCACATGGCACTCCGTTAGTTTTGTGTTTTTTTTTTAACAGAAAGTTAACAGAGGGACCAATACCAATATTTTTACAAAGTGCAGGGACCAATGTCAAACAAAAAATAGTGCAGGGACCAATGACACATTTAAACCTATATTTTTTCTTATAAAACAATATTATTTATCTTTTTGAAAAGAAAAACTACACATTTTTTTTAATATTTTCATATTGATAATTTAGATGATTTTTCTATATAATATAATTTTACACAATTTATTGATAATATTGAAAATTTTATTGATAGATAGATCTTGGTCTAATAAATTGATGAATAGTATTACATGAATTAGATTAAACTAATTGCAGTTATGTTATCCTTTAACCTATTGAGGTAATAATTTAAATTAAATCTTCAAGACACACAATTAAATTAAAATTTGTTTTACCTATATAAAATTCAAAAAGTGGAAGTGGTTCAAATTTACCTATATAAAATTCAAAAAGTGGAAGTGGTTCAAAAAGTGGAAGTGGTCTCAATGTAAATTTGTAGGTTTTTTTCGTGGTGGCCGAGGTTCGAACCCCGAGGTTCGAACCCTCAATGTAAATGAGGTTCGAACCCCGAGGTTCGAACCCTCAATGTAAATTTGTAGTTTTTTTTTGTGGTGGCCGAGGTTCGAACCCCGGACCTTGCATATTTTATGCATTGTCCATACCAACTGAGTTAAGCTCAAGAGGACATAAATTTGTAGTTTAAAATAAAATAAAGCTTTTAAATTCTCAAAAACGAATAAAGTGACATTAAAACAGTTTACGAGTTTAAGCTTAAATTATAGAAAGATCATAGAGGATAATAAAGTATAAGATAGTAGTTGATATATAAGAAAAAAGTAGTAGTTATTGTTAAATTGTTGGAAAAAAGTTACCAAGAGGTGGGCATGTATAACAAGATTATATTTTCTAGAATTATGATTATAATAGTTGATGCAAGAGAACTTCCCATTCTATAGAGGTGAGTATTGTTATATTATTGTAGTTATTCTATCTCGCTCTAAACATATAATTGAAATTATTTCATCAAAAGATTCAAAACACAAAAGTAAAGTAAAATTAGTTTTATATATTGTTAACAAAAGATAGTTTTAGAAAAAACTTCAAAAAAATAATGTCATATATAATATCAAAATAGTTTTTCTTAGAGATAATATCAAAATAGTTAAAATTATACTATCTCCCTGTTGAAATAACATTTTTAATTAAATTATCAGAGATAAGTAGAGTTTCAATTTCTTATCTTGTGAGAGTTTCTTTTGTCTATGGAGATGGAGTTTTTACAAGAGATGTAAATTAGTCTATGGTTTATGTTCGGGAAGTGCAACAACCGGTAAATTTGAATTCTAAGCAAAATTTCTGGCTCCGCCCATGCTAATAGGAAAAGTGTTATTTTAAATAAAATAACTCAAAAACAGAATGGTTACATAAAATTTACCAATCGAGAATGCACTGTGTAGTTAGAAATAAAAATGATATCAAAATTGATTTATTTTTTTTTTAAAGAAAAATTGTTGATAAAAAAATTGATGACAATTTTTTTTATTTTCTAAAGAAAAATGAGATAAAAAAAGAGATCAAAATTGATGATTTATTAGAATAGAGGACTACAAGTATATTTAAGTTTTTTTTATATGATGTTAACGTCAAAAAAAAAAGTTTTTTTTATATGATGTTTTAATCAATTGGCTGAGACAAGCAAAACATGCTGCCGAGTGATGAAAATTAAAATAAAAGGTAAAAAAAATAATAACGTCGCCTGAGTGGTTCGAACTCTCGCGGGGAAACCCCATGCGCTTAGCAAGCACACGCCTTAACCACTCGGCCAAAGCGACTTTGTTATTTTTATGGTTTTAATTTTACGTATTTTTAGTTTAATTGAAGACTTAACTTTGTATACAATTTCATTCAAGACTTCTCTTAACGTCCTGTAATTAATTTCCTACTTACGTGACTGAACAATTCATTAATTAATGTATTAATACGTTCATATATGAAGGAACCAATCGGCTTTGAACTTAGAACTCTGGCAAGTAAATAAGAAGTGGGTCAACTAAACATAACCTAGAAAATAAGAAGTGTGGGTCAACTAAACATAACCTAGAAAATAGATTAGTTTTTTTTTCTTTCTAATAAATACTCCATTTAGGATTGGATGATATTACCCGCTCAAGACATGAAAGATCTTCCAAGTCAAAATTATTTTACAAATGTGTATACATTTATAAAGGTGTTTACATTTACAAAGATACATACATTTATCTCCCTTTAAAATCGTTAATCGGACTCATACCCGTGATTTTCTGATCCAATACTTATCATTTTACTATTAGACCAAACCTTTATAGTTAAAAAAATGGACTACTTTAGATCTAAGTCCGTCGTTAATGAAATATTTGTTGCGATTATAGTATGGTATGTGGTGATAATATATTAAAATGCCATGGTGTATAGATAAAATTTGACTTTGAAGATATATACGGACAAATATATTTAGCAGGGGATAAATTGCATATCAAAAAGAAAATTAGGCAATGGATATATATAAGCAAAATTTAGCAGGTCTGATAATATATTAAAATATATTTTGACTTGGAAGTTCACAAATGAATAAAGAAGATATTCCATCATATTTTGGTACCTAGATAGTGGTCAAAAGACATAATAAGCGGGAGCAATTGAGTGGTGCACCCAATCAAAATTTCAAGAGCAGGAAAATCACGAAGATACAAACGGGAAAAAAAAGAGGTAATGCAAGTAAATTTATTAATATTGATGAAGTCATTATAAATAAAGATTCTATGATATAAAGGGAACGACAACGTTGTAGATTTAAAGGGGACGACAACTAACGCTTGGCCAGTGCGCATGCCTCTACGCACGAGCCGGATTAGTCGCCCACCTTTGGTGGGTCGGAAACCGGCGCGAAAGCCAAAAAAAAGGGGACGACAACTTGCCAACCTTTGAATTAGGCCATAACTCACAAACTAGGGTCCGGAATAAATTAGGAGGTAGAAATTCTCAGTTTAGGTATGATTTAAGGCATGCAAGAAAGAATGCTAAGCTTGGAGGAAAGAGTGATCTATTGTCACTAGTCGACTTAAAAATTTATCTCGGTCAAAACCATTGCCAAGTAACATTAAGGAATCAGTTCCTAGTTTTGGTCTGATTTAAGGCATGCAAATAAGGATGTTAGGCGTGGAGGATAATGACCCTATTGTCACTAGTCCAACTAAAATTGAATCTCGGTCAAATCCATTGCCGAGTAAATTAAGGAATCGGTTCCTACAACATCCAGTACAAGTGCCTGTAGCATATTTGAGACGGAGAATCAAGCAAAGAAACAAATAGATGATCAACACAGTAATACATTTCCTTATATGGCTATTGTTGGCTCTTGGAGTGATGCAGTGACAGAGAAAAACTATTTTCGATAATATAAGAATGAAATCCTTATGTGATGATCTTTTTTAATTTTTATTTTTCTTGTCATTTTTAATCTATTAGGTTAGGCAGGGGCGGATTTACCACCCAGTTAGCCTGGGCATGCGCCCGGGCTCAACCCATACTTTCTTTGTATCGCTACAAGAAATTTGACATTTAGTGACGGCCTAAATCCGTCACTATAGGGCGAATTTCCGTAGCTAAATCCGTCTGTCATTGCCAAATGGTTGTCACTGCATGTTTTCCACCTTTACCTACGGAAAAAACCGTAGGTTTATTAAGAGACCATTTTAAAAACATTATGGACCTCTACCTATGATTGCGGCTGTCATTAAAACTTATCATTGTTTTATTTTGCCCAGGCTCTATAAAATTTCTGGCTCCGCCACTAGGGTTAGGTTCATGTCATCCCAGCCGATTGGGTTAGGTTTATGGATACTAAATTCATGGGCTTCCTCAAAACATTAGCGCTCAAACACAAAGTAAAGTACATTGGTAACGTTAGAAGGGAGAAACATACAATTTATATTTCAAAGGAGATGAAAACAAAAATTCAACGCTTCTAAACGCGCCTCTAGAATGTAACCTCTCTCAAGTACTCTAGGTGTATCACCTTCCCCGTATGTGCGTGTGGCAAACATGTCTATAATCAATGAAGGAAATGTCGTTTTGATCCTACAACCATTTAGTGCCAACTACTCTAATTGAGATTGATCCATCTTACGCGTTGGACATGCATACCTCAAGCCCGAAATTTCCTTGCCCAAATGTTTTAGGGTAGACTTCACACATGTTTCTTTTAAAGCTTCATACGTCATAGTAATGACTTGGAGGAAAATTGTTCCGTACTGGGTAGAAGCCAATTTTGGTGACCAAATACTAACATTCCCATTAACCCTTAATCCACATAAAGAAGGACACCACAGCGGACCTGACGTACACCTCACCACACATGATTGTTCGTCGTGACATCATGGATGTCAGATCAATCTCTAACAACTTCCCTCACTTTGCATTGAGTTTCTAGGGGACAGTTACATCGTCTTTGGCTATAAAGTGTGACTTAGCGTCACACTCAAGGTACGATAACTATTTCACCATGTTTTGCACAAGTTTCTCCTAATTTCTCTCACCATCGAG
This sequence comes from Medicago sativa, assembly GCF_051527215.1. Classification (NCBI taxonomy): domain Eukaryota; kingdom Viridiplantae; phylum Streptophyta; class Magnoliopsida; order Fabales; family Fabaceae; genus Medicago; species Medicago sativa. Next base: position 60,534,295 of record NC_140752.1, read on the forward strand.
CATCAAAGTGCTAACTTGTTTTGCATGTCTCTTTCCCTTGAAAGAGAACAATCTCTTCTGCACCAGAACCTTTCCTCCTCCGCACTTGACTTTCTCTAACACAAGCATCTTCACTGGCACATCTCTATCCACTCCAGAACAAAACCTAATAAAATTCACTATGGTAAGACCCAAAGACAATGCTAGCATGTGCCCTTATGGCACATGTTAAAAAATCCAAAAACTAAATTGAGAAATATTGTCTTGGAAGTTATGTATTCAACTTTTCATAGGTTTAAAAATTGATTTTTTTCATTGAAAAATTTCTACCTTTTGATACCTTAACATGTGTTATATGTGCACAACTTAGCAAGACCCCTTCTTTAATATTAAGCCCACATCATATTTAAGATGCTAATGCAAGTGCATGTTGATATTTAAACCCGGGTCCGTTTGGTTCGAGAATTTTGAAGGGGAGGGGAGGGGAGATTTTTAATTTGAAGTGTTTGGTTCAATTTTTAGAAGGGGAGGGGAGGGGTGGGGAGGGGAGCAGATTTTATTGCACTGCCAAAATTATCCTTTTATTAATCTAAAATCTCAATATTATCCTTGTAACAACATTTATTATTATTAGATTATATTATTTTGTAACAACTTTTATTCCATATTATTAACAATTTTTTTCTTGTAACAACTTTTATTACTACTTGTAATTGTAACAACCCTATTACTAATCCATTATTCCATCGTCTACATCGTTTTGTTATCGATTACATCGTTATTGTTTCGTTACTTTATTATCCTTATTTAATTAAGTTTAAGGGTAAAACAGTAAACTAATTTTAAAATCCCTCCCCTCCTCTTGTGAACCAAACACATTTTTAATTAAAATATCTCCTTTCTCTCCCCTCCGTTAAAATTCCTCTCCTCCCTTCCCCTCCCCTCCTAATTCTCGAACCAAACGGACCCTTAACATCAGAAAATGATTTTGGCAAATTTAAATTGAATTGGATAAATGATGAATCTTTTAATGATTTTTTTCTTTATTGTTGACACGAAAGAGAAATTTATTGTTTTATTATTTGGGTACAACTATCCGTACTTATATTTCCTGGTGAGTTCATTAAAAAAAAAAAATATTTCCTGATGTGTGACAACATTTGACCAAATTTATCAATTCATATTCAACAGTTGAATTAAAAGCCAATAACAGAAAAGATAATTGTTTTTTTTTTTAAAAAAAAAAAATCGACTGAATTTAAATAGGTTTCTATAAATCCTCGTAGTTGGCATCTAACAGTAGATCAGTACAGACAAAGCCACGTTCAAACCTGCGAAAATTAAATACTCCTCTTGATAATTCATTAATCTGAGCCTCGACAAAGCAAAGAAATCAATCGGTTATACTCCTTCATTCTAAATTAATTGATATAGTTGACTACTTTATATATTTCTTTCTACATGTATAAAGGATGTTTATTAATTCAAATTGATAGAGTACGTTGATACAATATAAATTCAAAGTCGCTAAAAATAAAAATAATAAACTTGCGAACAAACTAACATTCATGTTAATAACATAAAACGACAAAGTAGTTATGCCTACAAATATGATTATATTAAAGTCTTATGAATAGTCATGTATTCAGATCCGCAACATTGACTTGATTGGATATGCACATGGTCAAAACTAATTTTTCAACCTGAATAAAATAAACATTGCCGCACTAAGATGGTAAATAAAAAAAACACCGTACAAAGACTAGAAATCAAAACAAACATAATCGTGCAAAGACGATAAAATCATAAAAACAAACAAAAGAAAACTCAAAATATGTGAAAATCACTTATTTAACTAAAAACAATAATAATAAATTAGATCCTTAATATTTTTAATTATTTAATAATAAAAATTATAAAATATTGATATTTTCAAAAGTAAGCATCGAGAAAAACCAAAATATATATACATTTTATATGTTACCATTTTTTTATATAATAGTAAAAAAAATATGGTCATAGTATGTTATGTGAATAGTATATATGGTGAAACAATGTCAATTGTTTTGGAAAGGACTGAGTAGTGGCTTTTACATCAATTAACTCGTTAATATGGAATGTGACCTCATCGGTTCATATCTAAGAGTGGGCAGTGATGAGATGAAGTGGTAGTAAGACATTAAAGTTTGAAAATTGTTGTTGACACATTAGAGAAGGCTGGGACACACATGTAAAATACGCTTTTGCCCCCTCGGTAGTTAACTGCCGAGGAATTTAAAATCCGGCTGCAGTTTACTGCCGAGGATTTCCTCGGTAGTTAACTGCCGAGGTTTTCTGATTATGTTCAACACGAACAGAAGCAGTTCCAGTTTCTTTCTTTGTCTTCAAACACATCCAAAACCACCCCAAGTGCCCTTCAATTTCGATTTTTGAGCAAAATCAAGTGCATCATCTCCATTTAATCACAAGTAAGTATCTTGACTCATTTTTAATCATAATGTTAGTTTGTGTAGGTTTTTTTAAAAAAAAAATTGGTAATTTGCATGTGGTTAGGGTTGATGTTGGAATTGATATTTAGATGATTGCATGTACTGTATAATTGAATGTAGGTGTTGTGAATGTTGTTTGAATGAGTTTTAAGTACAATGTGGTTTTCAATGATGCCAAATTAACACAATTTGAATATGTTTGAAACTTTGCACACAAAGTGTTTGAAAAAATGCCCAAATGAGAATTGTATTGATTTTTTAGTTAGTTATGTACTTAGAGATAAATGTAGTTGATGGAAATGATGTTTAGATTATGTTTAAGTCGAATGTGGTTTTAGAATGTGATGTCAATGGTTTTAGAATGTGATGTCAATGATTAGAATGTGGTTTTAGAATGTTATGTACTTAGAGATAAATGTATTGATTTTAATGTTGTTTATTTGTTAAATTTTTGTGTAGATATGTCTAATCAAGAGCCACCGATTGATCCATCTAAAATGATTGGTGGTAGGCGTGCGATGACTCAAAGCCACCGGAAGGAGAGGCAAAGGGGGCACATCCCAAAGAGGGGAAGAGGTCGGAGGGCGGATGGTTCAGGGACTTCTCAGGCATCTGAGGCTTCTCAGGCGCATCCTGAACAGTCGCAGGTGGTTGACCCGACCCAGGAGGTGGAGTACCTGAACTATCAGGATCACCATGATGTGACTGATGGTGGGTACGACGAGCAGTATATGCCAGAGCAGCCGCATATGCCAGGGGAGCCAGACGAGGATGACATTGCTATGGCGGCTTCCCCGGAGGTGTTGCCTACGGACGCTCCCTTTCCTGGAGGACCGCAGGACATATCTTTGCTTCACTCTTATGCCAATCATGTGGCATGCAGACATTTTAACAAAATTAATCAACTAACATCTAATCTAAAAATGATTTATAACATGTAAATCTAATTAAAAACTAAAAATGAATTAAATCTAATTAAAAACTAAAAATGAATTAAATCTAATTAAAAACTAACATCTAAACTAAAAATATAACCAATAAACTTTAAACTATAACATAAACATCATACAATCATCATTCAAACATTTTACTCTAAAAATGAATTATACTATGTAAATCTACTCAAAAAACTAAAATAAAATAAATCTACTCAAAAACTGAAAAATAAAAACATTTATAACAACTAAAATTTAAGTTAATAGCATTATAATTACTTACTTGTGATTTTGTTGAATAAATTTGGTTGGGTTTTTTAGAGAGATTTGTGAGAGAGATTTGAGAAATTTTTTTGAAGATGTGATGAATAATGGAGATGAGAGAGCTTCTGCCAGACTTGTAGCAGAAGAACCTCGGCAGTTAACTACCGAGGAAATCATCGGCAGTTAACTGCAGCCGGATTTTAAATTCCTCCGCACTTAACTACCGAGGGGGCAAAAACGTATTTTACATGTGTGTCCCAGCCTTCTCTAATGTGTCAACAACAATTTTCTTAAAGTTTTGCATTCTGGAATTTACCAAACCAACTATCATTAGCCATATGTTTATCCAACTTTTCCTCCACAAAATGATTGGTACCTAACCTTTAAACATTTTAAAGGCATAGCCATCCATATGAATATCAGCAAGTCCAACATCCAAGATAGCTTGTCTGGAACCTTGATTAAGTCAGACGATCTGACCTTCCTTTTTTTTTTTTTCATCTGATGCTAATATATCATTAAAATCACCAATAATATACCAAGGAAGCTGAGAATGATTGGATAAATGTCGAAGTAAATTCCAGGACTCTCTGCCTTCCTCTTCCGGCATACCATAGAAACCAGTTAATCTCCATCTTCCCCTCAAAAAATCATTAACTTCCAAATCAATATGATTTTGGGAAAAGGTTGTGATAGTTCAATTAAAATTCATATTCCATAAACACGCTAAACCTCCTCCCATACCAATACGATTGACAACAAAGCAGTAATCAAAAGCCAAAATATATTTCAATTTTTCAATTTTATTAGACATTGTCATTATTTCAGACAGGATTATTGCTTCCAGTTTATAAGTATGAACTAGGTACTTTATTGCATCCGGATTATTGCTTCCTAAACCCCGACAGTTCCACCATATAAGACTCATTTTCCTTGACAAGCCTTGGGTCAAGGTCTCGCCATTATATTATTAGTCTCATCTAAACCCTTATCCCGCATGACAACGTCTTTGGCAGTTGTATCTTCACTATCAGTTGCAGCATTAGAACATAGAACCCCAAACACTTTCCTTGGTCTTCGCAGCTATATCCTATAGCTCCTCCACATGTAACCTCTTCAATTGCTTTGGGCCTTCTGGAATTGCATAATGAACTGTACCATCAACACTAAGCTTTGGAGTAGACACCCCGCTGAAACTCACTTTCATCATGGAAGCTAATAACACAATTAGCCGTGATATAGGCACCTGCGTATTTGCTGCTGGACTTGAATCATGAACAACTGAACTTCCAATCTGGAGAGGATTCTTAAGCCGAGCATCTTAAACCAAACAAGTGGTATGATCTTCATCCCTTTCACTTACACAAGTATGTCGAAGGACATGGGAGCTTTCGATTTACAGAAACTGGGCAACGTTAGTAGTTGCTGGAAAATTCCTTGCCACACGTTCTTCATCCAAAACACCGTTTCTACCACTTCTAGGTTTCCAGCTATCATGGAGCCATTGGTTTTCAGGAATGCGGGTATTGTTCCCTTTAATTTCACCACAAAGACTAGGATCCCACTTCTTAATAACCCTCTTTGTATCGGTCTGGACAGTAACCATCAGTGTCACCTAAACGACCACAAGCATAACAAAAATTTCCTAACTTCTCATCTCGGAAAAAAAATGATGGCAACAACAACACTTTCTCTTTTCAATTCCCAGCAAGCCACCAAAGGATCTCCTACCTTTAGAACAACACGCAGACGCATAAATTTTCTCCAAGAGCCAAAGTTGTTCTCGCCATCATACTAACAAACGGATTTGCCAACATGATTACCAAGAATACCCATTGATTCTGTCATAAATAATCTTGACTTCTCTGTTCCCCAATTTAATAAAAATATATAACATAAAGATATTGAAAATAGGGTTAATTATGTTTCACGTCCCTATAAAATAGCGACCTTGTAAGTTTAGTCCCTACTTAATTTTAATAGCATTTTGAGACAAGATTAGAACACTATGAAATGTTCGTTTACTAAAATTTAGAATTTTCTGACATGAAATGAATTAAATATGAATTTTTTAAAACGACAAAAGTTAAAGATAAAAAGTAATAAAATCTGGATGTAGAAATCAAATTTTGCGATAATTTTTTGCGGACGAACTTTTAGTAATGTTCTAAACATGTCTCCAAAAAATTGTTCAAAAATTTAAGAGTTTAAGCATAAATTAAACAAATTTGAATTGAGTAGGGACTAATACTCAGTGCAGAAAAACAAAATTAGGGACTAAAAATGCTATTAAAATTAAATAGGGACTAAACTTACAAGGTCGCTATTTTATAGGGACTAGAAACATAATTAACCCTTGAAAATATATTGAAAAACGGAAAATTTAAAAGTATTAATATATTTTCCCAAATATATGAATATATTTTCAATGAAAATTTCATTCCAGTGTATAAATTACGATTACATCAAATTGAGGAAAAAAACATGTATATAGCAAGGGAGCTGACCCTAATTATTTTTGTTTAGGTGCTCTCTTCCGTTTTATTTATTGAAGGGGTGGTTTTGGGTCGATTTTTTTTACCTAAAATCACCCATCTTCATCTTTTCCTCTTTATTTCAATTTAAATAAGTGATTTTCACATAGATCCAAGTTTTTTTTTTCTTTGTGATTTTGCCGTTTGAGTGCAGTGTTGTTTTATTTTCTGTCTTGTTGTAGTGTTTATTTGGTTCATATTAAAGGATCAGTTATTCAATCAATGATTTGGACGTCAACTTTGCAGACCTAGAACATGAGTATTCCTGTCACTTTAATTTTATCATATTATTTTCAGCCATTTTGTCGTTGTATGCTATTATCTTGGATGAAGTGAGTTTGTTCGAAGATTCATCCTTAAAATTTTTAGTGATGTTGAATGATATACTCAATCAATTTGAGTGAATGAATGTCATTTGTTTTTGTCAAAAAAGAAAATATAGCAAGGTAATCATAACCGGATCGTCATTGATCACCGATGTGCCTACAGGTTTGAGGGTTTAAGGTATGACTGGGGTTCAACTAGGGTCGGAGAGGTTTTCTTTTAAGGTATGACTGGGGTTCAACTAGGGTCGGAGAGGTTTTCTTTATTTATGTATATATTTAAATAATATATATATAATTGTAATAAAAAAACATAATATTTATAGTTTCACAAATTGAAAAAAAAAATTATAAAAATGTTGTATGGAAATTGAATCAAAATGAAGTTAATAACCATTAAATTCAATAAAACAAAATAAATCACAACCATTAACAAACATATAAACAAAATAATTGATGCAACTATCTATGATTATAGTCATCGAGGCATGTTCATCCATTATGAAGGTGGGAATGATAATAGCTTCAACATCAACACCATTATCTTCTTCAACACCATTGTCTTCTTCAACTTAAAACTCTATAGTATCAAATTGTTTGTCGCTTAATTAAATAGCGAACAAATGGATCATAGCCGTAATTCTTCATCAACTTGAAATTATATTCGTTATAACTAAATTAATATCAACCTTGATTGTTTCTCAATGAATCACCAACAATTGGAGTTGCACTATCACCACAATAAAGAAGATACTCAATCTAAGTTCATGAGGTGCTTTTTCTTCGTAAGCACCCAAAAATTAATTGTATCAATAGATTCATAATCAATAGGATAATAACCTATCTTCTTGGGTTTCCATCTACGATAAAACATAACATCAATTTGAGAATCACAATCTAATATAAATCAACCAATTCACACAACTGATTCAATAAAAAGAATTTGATTTAAAAAAAAAAAATAGTCTTTATTTCTCTGTGAATCTAAAAACTACTTTTTATTTATTTATCGTTCTCCATAAATATTCTTTGCAAAGTAGAGAACCAAACCAAACAAAAAAGTACAAAATAATCAAGAGCATAGAAGAAAAAATTTAAGGAAAACATTCAAGTAACTACGACATATATTAAGTACAACTCTATATCAAACAAACCTGAAAAAAATAATGAAAGTACTAAATCAATAACACGAAAAAATATATAGAATTAGTGAGCATTCAAATTTAATAATTAAATTTAATAAGTTCATCATGCATTTCAAAAAATGAATCAAGAATATGATTCATCTTTATTAAATATATAGATATAGATATAGATAGATATCATATGCACTATACATATCATATAAAAATTTAATCTCTTTGTCTTAGAATATATGTGAGTGTTAGAACTTTTACTAGAGACTAATGTGTTTTAAATTGACAATTTTATAAGATTATTGGTGGATTTTTCTTCTAAGCAATTAAATTAGGTGCCACATATTTATTGTACTAACTAATAAGTATTTTCCTGTAAGCAATTTCAAAAGAGTAACGTGTTAGACATATTCTTATTCTGAGTATGAATTCAACTATTGGGTGTAAATAGCAGTGTTTCTATGGATGTACTATCTTTGAGATAAAATTGCATGGACCGTTCTTAAGATTAATGGGATGGGCCTAGCAAGTGTCCTTCTCGAATTGGAGTCTTCAAGGGAGAATGTGAATTGTGCAAAGAATTTTGCTCTCCACCCAGCACATTTTGCTCGCACCTTGCAGCCATGCCCAAAATGCCCCTGCGCTAGTTAACTTACGCAAGTGTAAATTAATGCGCATGTTAAGTAACGCTGCGCAAATTAAGTGGCGCAAGGCTACTTTTTTTAAAATTTATTTACTATTTTCAAATTATGTTATTAACTTTAATCAAAATTATTTTGTTTATATTAACTTTATTCAAATTATGTTATTTTCTTAACTTTATTCTAAATTATTTTATTAACTTTATTTTGAAATTATTTTGTTTACATTAATCTAAATTATTTTCTTAACTTTATTCTAAATTATTGATTCGATATTATTCTTTAAATAAATACAAATATAAATAAAGGTAAATACAACATTAGAAACTAAAAGCAAATATAAAATAAAGGAACAAAATTGAGGCATAAATAATATCTCATTTTATTAATAATTCATACATTACAATAATTCATACAATAAGTTTGAACTTATTCACTATATCTACTTATTTTCTCCTTGGGGTAAAAAGTAATCAATCTTCGTGGGGTAAAATAGTGAGCAGCCTTCTTGGGGAAAATACATCATCAACCCTTGGGCTAAATTTAAATCTGGTTTTTTTTTTTTTTACCACAAGAAGTTCTTTTTACCCACAGTAAAAAGTTTCTGGGTTAAAAAAACAGGTTTAAAATTATCCCGGGTCGATCACTTCCCCAAGTCGGCTACTCACTACTTTACCCCGACGAAAATTGATCACTTTTTACTCCAAAGAGAATATTGAAAAGAAAAAAAAATAGAGGGAGAGAGTGAGGAGGGGGAGAAAGTGAGACGGTGTGAGGAAATAGGGAAATATGTAGATGTATTTATAGGTAGAAATGGGAGCCTAGGTTGTAACTACCATAAATGTGGTAAAAAAAACGTGTAAAGTTTGTTAAAAACGTGTGGATTGAAGGTTGAAAATGTGACCACCGTCCACAAAAACGTCTGTTCTTGTGGACAGACCACCGGCCAACGTGCGTGAGTTAACTCGCGTATAGGCCAATGGTGCGTGACTTAAGTCACGCATTGCATACAACGTGCGTTAGTTAAGTCACGCAACGTGACTTAACTAACGCAAGGGTATATTTGGAAGGCTTGCAGGGCGCGAGCAAAATGTGCATGGTGAAGAGCAAAATTCTTGTGCAAAATAGAGTTTTTCTAAGGGGAACCCCTTGATCGTTTCGTCTATTTAAGGAGCTGCATGACAAATTTTTCATCCTAATTGCACGATTCTCAGACAAAGAAAGGAAGGAATTTTATTTTAGCTATGTTAAGAAAAAGGAAAGGTTAAGACATACACCTACATTAATTGAATTTACTTACTTGTGATACGTAAACTAAATTTGTGCGCATGTGTTAAAAATAATTTTTTGGTGAACGGAAATTAGTTTACTCAGATCTTAAACACCAAAAAAGAAAAAAGATGTCACTTGCCTATACAATGAAGTATTAACCTTTCATCAATTTTGTTGAGATAAATCACAAAATCCTTTTGAAGTTGATGTTTTAATGACAACAAATTTATTTGAATGGATTAAAGATGTCAATATGCAACTGATCCATGTTAAATTCTGACAAGTTTCTTTTAGCGTTCTTTAGAACATGATATTACAAATGTACAAATATCCAAGAAACATGAATCTTAACATCGCCATGTGCTAATAAGGAATTCAGAATGATCATAAACACTTCAAAAGCATCTCAAGGACACTACAAAATTGAAGAACAAGATTAACCAAAGAATATGAGCTCAAAAGTTGATCCATGTCAATCTCATCAACAAAATCTACAATAAAAAAGAACTTCAATAAAGACATCATAAGCACTTCAGATTGCAGATCAGAAGATCAGATTGACACATCAAAAACACTTCACAATGGCTAAGCTAAGAAGTTTTGAATTCGTTCTCATCAATTGATTCTCATCTCAAAAGCGATGATGAAATCATTTAAAGAAATGAATGAAGATCAATTGTACTTAAGGTTGTAGATCAGGAAGATAAGAATTTCCATTCAAGGGATACATGAGATTGAAACTCCAAATATCAAAAGCAGATTAGAAACGACTTCAAAATGTGAAATTCAAACACCAAAAGGAATGATGATAGAAACATAACCAAAGTTGCACAAGAAAACCTTAAGTAGAAACTAGTAGCTGAGAAGCAATGCACCTTAGCATACCTTTGAAGTTTCGTTAGAGATACAAATCATATTTTTTTAAATGTTAATGAGTGTCTTTCAGACACTCCTTAAGAACTTTAAATGATAAATTTTTATGAATGTTTGTGTATTTAGTACATTAGAAATTGAAATGTTTGATTTTTTTTAAAATAATTTAGAATGCTTAAAGAGGACCGAATGACACTCGTTAATAGGACATCTCATTTAAAAATAAATAAAATTTTGAATGAGTAGAATATCTTTTTCGTAACAATACTTAAAACGGAGTATTTAGCATCTTTCTTGGGGAATGATATGTTGGCTAAGTCTAAGGTTGAATTGTGTCACCGATCTATTTTGATTGTTTTCATCAACACGTGCAAAATCTCATAAATAGTTTTATGAGTGGTAGCTCCAATAGAGTGTTTGAGAGGAAAGGATAATTGTTGTTCGTCTTACCGTTGAGTTGGGTGATCCGTTTGTTTATATGGATCAAAATATCCCTTGTATTTCCAATTTTAACATATACTCCCTCGAGTCTTATATATATATATATATATATATATATATATATATATATATAATAAAAAAAAACTTAGTTAACAAAAGTTGATGTATTTGAATAAATTAAACTTTTAGATAATATGCATCAGTTTTAGTTGATTCAATTTTTTCTTATATATAGAATTGGAGGTAGTAGTCTTTTTTTCGTTCAAAAATAAAAATTAAGGTGGATCTCTAACCGTTTGTGTATGAAAAACAAATTTTGTGAGCGACCAGCCTCTCAAAACAGATTAATCTCAATCATCTCAAGTGATGAATTTTTTACGGATGAATACAAGATATTCTTATTTATCAAAAACCCATATTATGATTTTTTTTGGAAATTGAGAGATGTTGGGAGATCATTCACATTGCGTCTATTACTCAAGAACAATCACTTGTGCTGAAAATCACATCTTAATAAAAAAAAAAATAGACATTGAGTTTATTTATCATCTTACTTATAAATTGTTCAATCTGCACTTTTCTAAGTAATGTAGAACTTCCAACTCACACTTGTTAGTCCATCAATTCATTCACATACACTTTCACTTGTATTGTTGTTGCTGCTCAATATAGAACCCGCCATTTGAAGACCTTTGGTTGAAAAGATTTTCGACACAATGAAGTATTCGAACCTTCATCAAACCACACCTCTAATGCCACCGTTGAAACATGAGATGAGCACGAGAGATCATCTACATTGGGCCAAGAGCAATCACAAAAGTGCGCTTGATACCATGTCTTAATCCAAAACCTTAGACATTAGATTTATAAGTTATATCACTTATAAAAGACTCAACCTCCACTTTCCTAAACAATGAGAGATTTTCAACTCACACTTTTAAACAATACGATTAAACCACAATGTAGGATTCTCTAACTTTAGAGTCTGACCTTTGTGGTAACTTTAGGTTAAAATAGGAAAGAAAAAGTAAAAAAGTGTGAAGAAATATGTAAGGAAAATATGAAAATGAAAATAAAGATAAAAGAGATAGAGAGAAAGTTACCTATCTTTTCCTCTCAAAGGTAGTAAACCCAAACCCTTAAAACATCCATTAACCAATTTAAGTTTCTCTTTTATGTTGAAAACCTAGTATACGGGGTATATGGATACAAATATCATATTTATCCAACTAAGCGGGAACGTATCATACTTTCCATACCCAATGATACCCATTGTTAACCCTACTCAAAGGTGGTGAATCCAAACGCTTAAAACATCCATTAGCTAATTTAAGTGTCTCTTTTACGTTGAAAACCTAGGTTCTTGGGTGCTAGAAATTCGAGGAAAAGAAAAGAATAATGGTAGAGACAATGACTGACAGAGGGTGAGGACTGTCACGCGGGCTTGAAGGTGAAGGGCAACGTTGGAGTTGCAGAATTAATTGAAGAAAGTGTACGGACGGGACCAGAGAGGCCCACGAGAACAGAATATGGAACTGGTGGAAGTAGTGAATGAGCTGCTTACACGCTGTTCACTTTTGCTTTTCATCTTCTGTCTTCTTCATTGGTTACCACACTTGTCATCAAAATGTTTGTGACGTGGAAATATTATGTCATTATCTATATATAGTATGGTTTTGATAGATTTCATTCTCAGTTCAGTTACCAGTTTCTATTCACAAATCACAACAGTAACTAAATTTGGATATATAAACACACCTGGTAAAGTGAGTTTGAACGTGGTGGGTGTCACCCATGATAGATATGCAGCTCATGGACGCCGTAAGTTTAAAACTCAACAACTCGATTTTCGCAGTTTGTGTTTCTGTTAAGAGAATAAAGGCAAGAATAATAAATCGATTCTGGTAGTTAGGAGGACCTATCTAACATCTAGAGATATGATATTTATACATTATTCTTTGAATAATCGCATTATGTTTTTATTTTCTTTCTTTTATCTTTCTATTGTTATTCACAGGGCCGTCTCCGTAAAATTGGAGGTCCGGCTCTCTAAGTTAAAATAGGCCCCTACTAAAAAAAAATACATTTTTTTAAAAGAGCAAAAACAAAACAAGAGGGAGTAATTATAATTTTACAGAATAATTACAATGTTTTTTTTAAAAGAACAAAAAAATCAAGAGAGTTTTTTAATTTTATTTTACTAAAAAAAATACAGTTTTTTTTAACAAAAAAATACATTTTTTTAAAAGAGCAAAAAAAACAAGAGGGAGTAATTATAATTTTACAGAATAATTACAATTTTTTTTTTAAAAGAACAAAAAAATCATGAGTTTTTTAATTTTATTTTATTAGAGAATAATTGTAATGTTTGTTTTCCTCAACAAAAAAAAAATTATAATGTTTGTTGTTAGAGCTTTGTTATTTTATACGACAAATATGTGCCAAAAATTACGCATGCTCTAAAAAAACAAGAAAAAAAAATTAAATTGTATTTTTATTTGTAAATATGTAGTCGAATAAGTTGATGAATTGAACTAAATTGGAAGGAGAATAAAATTGGAAGGAGAATAAAGAGTATTGAGGACAAATAGACCTCAAATCCGTAAATATTAGCCCAAAAGAAACCCTAAAAAGCTGGAAAAAAATTAAATAAAAAAATAAACCCGCTAACTGGGGGGAGTTGAGAGTTGAACGAACTGGAGACACAACAAGCATCAGACCTCCGAGTCTTACCACTAGGCCGCGCGCTTTGACAGTGCACATGATGCAACGCTATTAGTATATATTAATATGTTCAATGTATTATATAAAAAAAATATTTTGGGCCCCCAAATTTTGGAGGCCCAGCTCTATTGAGCTGTTTGCACCTCCCCAGGGACGGCCCTGGTTATTGATATATAAGAAGAAGAAACAAGAAAATTGTCATCAAATAGTTGTAGAAATATTAGGGTCATGCTAACATGTGCCATAAGGGAACATTATAAGGTTTCTACAAGTAGTTAAATTGTCATCAAAAAGAATAAAGGCAAGAATAAATCAAATTTGTGTTAGGAGAGCTATCTAATCTTTATGGTTACAACATCTATAATACACCGATTAGGCATACACAGAGATATTTTTTTTTTAAGGAACACAGATATTATATATATATATATATATATCCCAGTCATCATGTTGATTGACATGAGACTGTATGGACTTGAAAGAATCGTCAATGTTTGTTGTCGTTGTGTTGATGAACGTGATCCGATTTCGTGTTGACGATCGGTTCATTCGCTAAACTTTAGAGCTGAGCTTAATTTTTAGAATTGTTTAAGGTTGGGTTCACTTTGTGGATATTTTTTTTTCTTTTTGCATGTTAGGGTTGTTGACTAGGTCAGGTTTTATGTCCCCCCAGTTTTTCTGTAATTTTTTTTTAATAATATATATATGAGCAATTAGAAACAGATTAGACCAGGGTACCAACTTAGTTGTACACTATTCTTTTTGATGTCATTTTGCTCTTGGCTTATATATATATATATATATATATATATATATATATATATATATATATATATATATATATATATATATATATATATATATATATATATATATATAGGGTTTTGCTAGAAGCCACTCATGAAGGTGTCTTTTAGCAATCCACACCTCAAGGTGTGATTTCCACTTTTTAGTTATAACTATGCTAAAAGATACCTTCATAAAAATTAGTTGGTGTCTTTTAGCAAATGTTCATAGAATAACTTGTTAAAAGACACCTTCATAAAAGGTGTCTTCTAGCAAAACCCATATAGCGTGATGTGAGTATGGCGTTAGTTGTAACATTTTGGTCCATTTAAGATGGTGTTTGTTTAAACTTGTCAACAAGTTTTGAATTTTAATAGGATTCTTATGTGAAGAAATTCATATCAGTATAGTTGCGTGACTGGCGTAAGTCAAAAAGATATGAATATTATTAAGGGATAAAAACTCCCTATAGAGGCGGCAACTTCGTGGTTCTTATATAAACTTTATGCTCGGAGTAGCAGTGAACGTTCGGGATTTTGTTTTGTCGTGGTGAATGTTATACAGTAGATAACCATTTGAGAGGTTTGTGTAGTTTTGAGGCCTCAATCGAGAGGAAATCGAAGGGGTGATGAAGCCTGAAGAAAATTCAAGAGAGATTTTTCGTTAAGAAAGGTTATTAAAATGATAGATATGGAAGGCTAAAGGAGTATAGCGCTTGAATTGAGGATCTTAACCTTGTATGAGACTTGATAAAGAAATTTTGAGAATATTGGGAGGTTCTTAGTCAAGTGTTAGAGGTTGTCCTTCACCGGCAAGAAGCAAGATGAGTATAAAAACTAATGGAAATTGATGTTTATGTTGGAATGATTATATTCCTTGTGCCTCAGGATAGACCTGAGTGCGGATTGCAAGAAACATTATTACAGTTTGGTTAAGATCGTCTACGCCACCATCATGACTGCTAGCTATCTATTGACAAATTAGGGAACTGATCATCCTTAATGTGTTGTTGATAGAAAGTGAACTTCATGTTGGATGGAACAAGGTAATCTTACCCAGGGTTGTAGTGTGAAATTTTTGGAGGGTAGATGTGGAGACATCAAGAATACCTAGGCTCTTGAGCGACCTAGTGTTGTATTTATGTGTTCTTTGAGGTGATCCTGAGTGGAGTACTCGAGTTGTGATGTCTAGATGTGTGTCTAGAGTTTGAAGTCTATACGACTTTGTAAAGGGTCACGGTAGGTGTATTGTCATGTCATTGTTGGTAGTAGTAATGACTAGATAAGTTGTTACTATTATCTTAGTTTCGAGGACGAAACTTCTTTTTGGAGGGTAGTAATGTAAGACTCATAATTTAGCTGTGACTAAATTTAGGGCTTTGTATTTTGTTCTGATGTTTTTCTTTGTTAATAAATGACATTTTGTCGAAAAATTATTTTGATTCCAAAACTATTATTTTGAATGGAAACTTGAAGAGCAAGTTAATTATGTGAGGTCTAGGATTGACTCACATATATTCTTTTTCCTACTCTGGATGATTGAGTATGATCTTCATAATCTTTGTTAAACATGAATATGAATTCGGCTGCAAATGAAATATTAATGGACCTTGAGAGTCATTATATTCATCCAGGGAATTTACTATTCGTTTTGGGAATTTAGCAATATCATACCTGCTGGTTGAGAAAAATTTCGAAAAGAAAATATTAGAGAATGAATAGTGGTTTTAGAGTAAGGAAGTAATTCTAAGATGTTTGAGACTGATTAGAATTTCATCAGAGTTAGGATAGAACTTTATCAGTTACGTGTGCCTTAGACCACGAGAACCGGGTCCGGCTTATTTATGAACCATTCCACCTACTATATATAGTAAGTTTGTGGTCCAAAACTCACAAAATCACATTTTTCTCTCTCTCTTCTCTCCAAACCCGTAAGCTATCTTCCCTCCTCCATCTTCATCTTGTTTTGGCCATAACTTCTTCGTTTCTTGTCCGAATCGCGCAAACGAGATATCAAAACGAAGCTAGCGACGAATCCTACCTTCCTATGTGTGATTCACTATCATTCGATGAGGTATTCCCCTCCTTTTTCCTCTTTTAAATCACGGTTTTGATATTTGTAAGGGTAAGAGTGTCGAGTTTTGGTTTTCTTGCATGATGTTATGTATTAATGTTGTTGGGTAAGTCCGTATGAGTATAGATCTTAAAGAAAATTTAAGATCGGATCATTTTAAAATTTTAGTGTTTTTGGAAAAGTGTTGGACTGTGAATTTTATTTGATATTTATGCTTTAGACGAGTAAATGAGTTGATTCAACCGATTAGTTTTTGAAAAATGTTGTCCGGATGAAAGGGCTGAACCGTACAAGGGCATTTTCGTGATTTTAAAACTGTTGAAATGTGAAAATGAGTTGACCAATGGATTCGCGTCGTTGAGACAATCGAAATGGACCTATGGTTCGCGACGTTTCGACAACGGATGAATTTATTGGGATTTTCTTAAAATAATTTGTGTTAAGCTGACGCTGGAAGTGACTGCTGACACTATCAGAGTTCGAATTTTTTATGTTTGAATTGTTGAATGGTGAAAATATTTTGTCTGTGAATTTGTGTTAGGTTGACTGAGCCAGAGGCTCTGGTATGCGATGTAAACACAAAGGAGACTCTGTCGAAAATTCGTCAAATTCATTTTATCTTATTTTTTTAGTGGTTTTGAAAAGATGTTTCAAAATGGATAAGTATTTTGGAGATATTTCAAAAGTGTCTCTACTGTGATATTTGTCTTGAGAACAAAATGATTTGTATAAATTAAGTATTTGAAATAAAAGTTTCTTATGGAAAAGAGTTTCCTAGACTCATTTTTGGCAAGTTTATGGTCATTGAGTGTTTTGAAGGATTTCGAGACAAAAGTTATTTTGGAAAATATTATATTGAACTTTTTGGAAATATTAAATTGATCGTGTTTCGGAGCGTGTTGAAATTTCACCTAGAATGGGTAGAAAGCTTTAGAGCCGATATTTACCTAAATTATTGTATCTGTTAGGATACTTAGCTCGAGGGTTTAGAGACGTTCCTGTTGTAGATGCTTACGAGTGTAGAGCAATACGTTGTAAGGAATGCTTTGCTCAGGTAAGGGGCACTTTCTTCAACATCATAGTTACTTAAATGCCTGGATGGTCTATGTGCTATTGTGTGTATTGTGAATATGATATGTTAAGTGAATGTGTTTGCCCAGTGTGGGATTTGTTTGCAATCAACTTGATTATGATATGTTGATGTGCGTTGCTTTCATATGATTTGTGAATAAATATATGAAATGCATGTTGATTTATGAAATGTCTGTTGATATGTTAAAAGTTGTAATCCTCATGGTTTAGCCTGTGTGGCATTTTCTAGCCTTTGTGGTATACATGCCTTCGTGGTGTAGCCTTTGTGGCGTTATTCAGCCTGTATGGCTTGATCTATTCTGGAGTCATTTGAATGAAACACCTCTATGGTGGCCTTTGTGGTGATAACACCTTAGTGGTGGCCTTTGTGGTGATATTCAAAGTCCAGTGTCATTTGAATAAAACATCTCTATGGTGGCCTTTGTGGTGATAACACCTTAGTGGTGGCCTTTGTGGTGATATTCATTTGAATAAAACACCTCTATGGTGGCCTTTGTGGTGATAACACCTTAGTGGTGGCCTTTGTGGTGGTATTCAAAGTCCAGAGTCATTTGAATGTAACATCTCTATGGTGGCCTTTGTGGTGATAACACCTTAGTGGTGGCCTTTGTGGTGATATTCAATCCTAGAGTCATTTGAATGTAACACTCCTGTGGTGGCCTATGTGGCGATATTCAATTCCGAAATCAGTTTCATGTGACGACCCCTGATAGGTGTCACACTCATATTGAGTCTGTATTTGCTAGGCTAATTGTGCATCATTATATTTTAATTGAGGAATGTTTATGTTGATGCTATTTACCATGCTAGTATGTTATGCCTTCAGTATTTTTGTAATTATGTTGTTTTTAGATCGTAACCCTTTTACATTAATCCGTGGATCGGGCCTTGCCCCATATCCAAATAGGGAGTGTGCTTTGCGGGAATAGTAAAGGCTTTGGAGGTGTAGCAGTTTGACAGTCAGGCTTGATGCCATTGGTGGGATCTTGTACCATGTCATCTCAGTTCAGAGTTAAGGATCAGCTTAGATGTTTTACTGGTGGTGTCTTATGTTTATGTAATTTTACTTCTTTTGTTTGGGCACCGCTGTAAATGATACTACCATGAGAAATGAATACTCGAACATTATTTTATGTAGTGCATGATTTGATAGTAAAAGCTCATTGCATAATATTGTTTTATAAAATGTGACATTTGATTCAGATTGTATTGTTGGCAATGCTTTCAAAATGTTTTACTTACTCTGATTTTAAATTAAAGACAATCCTGAAACCTTTCGTGCATGGCAATTAGTTGTTTTAAAAAAAAAATGCACTCCTGTTTTGAAAATCGGGCTGTTACAATGTGGTATCAGAGCATGGTAGTAGATTTAAATTGTTTGAGTCTTTTAAATTGGTTTGCATAAGTCCCTGTTTCAATCTCATGTCAAAATTCATTTCAAAAAATATCAGTTGAGTCATTTTCTAGTCAGTTTAGCCCCTAGGGGCATTTTAGTCATTTCTCATGTTAAGGTTTCTTTCAATCTTTGAAAATTTGTTTGAGTCCTTTCAAATAGTCTGGATAAGTTTCTATTGCAATTCCATGTCAAAATCCATTTTAAAAATTGCGTTTGAAGTCATTTTGAGTCAGTTTTGCCCCTAGGGGCATTTTAGTCTTTTCATGTGTTAAAACCCTGTTTAAATTCTAAAAATTGTCTCTGAGTCTTTTAATTCGCTTGTATAAACTCTTGCTTTAATCCCTTGTTAAAAAATCATTTTAAAATTGCATTTGAGTCGTTTCGAGTCATTTTAGTCCCTAGGGGCGTTTTGGTCATTTCACATAATATTTCTGATTTGTTTTAATCTGCTTTGTTGTTTTTAATCGTCTCGTTTTACGTTAATTTTCAGTTTACTTTTTCAATTCAATTTTAGTTTTAATTTTCATTTTAGTCCTCGCACTTTTATTATTTGCATTTTAATCCCTTTTTTAGTTTGTTAGAGTCCAAGTGCCATGTGTCCAAATGTCATTTGTCCACAAAAGTTTGTTGGAGTCCAGTGCCATGTGGCAGCCAGTCATTGGTCCAAGGCTTACCACATCACCTATAAAGGTCAAACCTATGGTCAATTTTCAACACCAATCATTTTTTACAAATTCCACAAAAAAGTCACAAAAATTTCTTTCTTTTCCCTCCTTTCTTCTCTCACGTAACTAACTCTTCCTCCATCTCTAACGACTTTTCACCACCACTTTCTCCACCCTAACCAACGCAAAACCACCATAACTAACCACTTTCTCCACCCTAACCAACCTAAACCACCACTCAAACTACCTCCAACCACCACAACTTTCTCCAAACCGCCATCAACACTCCTTCACCGCCATCATCAACACTCCTTCACCGCCATTCCAAATCTGAATCCATCCATTCACGAACTGTTTCGGATCCGTTTTCAAACAGAGAAGAAGAATGAACGAGACTATCAAGCCATCAGTGCAAATGGCCGAACTGAACCCGTAAAAGAGAAGGAAACGGGAGTAAAACCAGATCGGAATTGAGCGAGCACGAAGGAGAGTGAATCTGAACCGAACGGAAGAGGTAACGAACCAGAACGTGAAGGTACAGAGCAACGTGGTTGAACCTGGTTCGGAGAAGAAGTAGATCGAGCACGAACGGTGAACGTGAACAATAACAACATCAAGCTTAGATTGACGATTTTCTCGAAGTATTCCTTTATATCTCCTTCGATTTGGCCCTAAGGTATCTCCATTTTCCCTTGCTTTGGTCTGATCTATGTTTGAATCCACTCTTATTGTGTTTCTCGCCGGAATTCAACTTCCGGCAACCCAATTTGGTTTTTGCTTCCCTAGTTGATTTCATCTTTCTCCGTTTTGTGTCATATTGAGCTTTGAGTAAGAAGTTATGCTGGTGTTTTGATTGAATCTGCATGTGTTGGACTGTTTTCTATTTGGTGTTTGTTTATGGAAAATTTGAAAATGAATGGAGGAAGAATGCAAGAGCAACAGCGCTGCTGTTTTATGTAATTCTTGCTGGACCGGTTCGGTTGAACCGACCCGTTCCTGAACCGGTCCAGCTTGGTTAGACCCAGTTCCTCATTCCCTTAGGCCCATTTGTATTAGCTGCTGTGCTTTCTGTTTGCTAGTCATACGCCTGCAATGCTTACTGCACCCCCTTGCGCGTGAATTTTAATACTAAAAGATTCCAAAATGCACGTTTGTTTTTCTTATTACTATTGTGAATTCTTGATGACTATTAGTAGCTTTTGCATGATAAATCTTGATCAAAATATGTGGAAATGTGTTGTGTTCTTGTTAATGCATTTGTGTTAATTTTTTACGTGCATTTTTGTTTAAAAATTTTCTAGGTCTTTGCAAACCTTTTCTTGTGGTAATCTTGGCCTTGTAAACCTATCTTTTGGGATGTGGTTTCATGCCAAAATTCACTCCAAGAGTATGTGTGTTTTTGTCTTGCTTTTAGTTCACTTTTTGAAGAATTTTGTGAAGTTTTAATGTGATGTTGACCTTGAAATTTTAGTATAAAGTTGTGACATTTAGCCATATAATTTTGTGGAATAAATTTGCCTCCTAATGTGGTATATGCTCGCTGTTTTGGGTTAGATTTTTTTGTGAACTTGGTGTTGTTAAATAATGTGAAGCGTACTTGTGAATTGAAGCGGATAAAGAAAGAACTTGCGACCTTTATATTCTTTGGTATAGTTAATGACCTTAATTCTCATGTTTTATCCTCTTGGACTAAGTCACTCAAAATTTCTCTAATACCATGAGGATTTAGGCCTTTAACCTTACCTTAGAATGGCATCAAAAGTCAAGTTTCTTTTACCACTTTTAGTTAATGTTGCTTGTTACTTCATTTTCAAGTTACATTTACTTTACTATGCCTTTAGTATATTGGTTTTATTTCACTTATGCTACTAACCTTTTCTTGTTCCATATCATATTTTCATCTTTTATTTCTTGCACTTTTATTTCTTGCAATTTAATTTTTGCCAAGAATTAGAATGTAATACTTAGGAATTTTTGTACTTTACTTTTATGCAATTTTAATTTCTTGCAAGACCATAGAATGTATCTAGGCCAAATGATGTAAAGGACAATGGACTCTAATAATGTACACCGACACATGCACACACTTCACTTTAGGTATATAGCTAGAATATGCATGTCTAGATGTATGTTTAGGATTGTATGTTTAGATGCATGTTTAGGATTTACACTTAGAAAAATCAATTTTCCAAAAAATGTGAACAACATCACTCAAACCATTTTCTAAATAAACCTTGGGGTCAAAATCCCATTGAATTTTCCTTTTTCATTTTCTTAATCAAATTCCAATGAAAAATAACCATACTTAGACCATATTTTGCAAATGACTAATTCAACCTCACAATTTCATAATCCCATGCCCTTGAGGCTTCTCTCTTATTCTTCAAAATCCAATTTTCAAACTTAAAATCAACCAACAAAAATAAAAACATTTTTGGAAGAGAACTACGATGGATTTGATCCCTTAAACGGGTACGTAGGCAAGGAACAAAATTCCTTCAATTCAAATAAAATAAAAATCCAAAAACATTCTTCTCCCTCCAATTCTTCACTTAGTAAACTTTTAGGTGTAAATATCATTTTCAAGTAGCATTTAAAACTAAAGCGCGCGCGTAGAAAGTAAAGACGGTTCCTATAGGATACTATAGTCGTTATGGGTGCCTAACACCTTCCCGTAGCGAAAACAACTCCCGGACCTCGATTCTCAAGGGTTTTGCTTACTTTTTCCCTTCCCAAGAAAAAATAAGATATCACCGGTTAAAAAGGTTCAAACGTAATCAATGTTTGACACTCGAAAACCAAGATAAAACATGCCTTCAGTATTTTTGTAATTATGTTGTTTTTAGATCGTGACCCTTTACATTAATCCGTGGATCGGGCTTTGCCCCATATCCAAATAGGGAGTGTGCTTTGCGGGAATAGTAAAGGCTTTGGAGGTGTAGCAGTTTGACAGTCAGGCTTGATGCCATTGGTGGGATCTTGTACCATGTCATCTCAGTTCAGAATTAAGGATCAGCTTAGATGTTTTACTGGTGGTGTCTTATGTTTATGTAATTTTACTTCTTTTGTTTGGGCACCGCTGTAAATGATACTACCATGAGAAATGAATACTCGAACATTATTTTATGTAGTGCATGATTTGATAGTAAAAGCTCATTGCATAATATTGTTTTATAAAATGTGACATTTGATTCAGATTGTATTGTTGGCAATGCTTTCAAAATGTTTTACTTGCTCTGATTTTAAATTAAAGACAATCCTGAAACCTTTCGTGCATGGCAATTAGTTGTTTTAAAAAAAAATGCACTCCTGTTTTGAAAATCGGGTTGTTACAATTTTTATGAAAAGTTATTTGAAATAGCTCTTTTTTTAGAGATTTTTTCAAAATTTTAATATTCATTTTTTGTGATTTTATATAGTAAAAATACCATTTTTTTTTTCTAAAATGATATCTTTCAAAAATGATTTTTATGAAAAGCTATTTGAAATAGCTCTTTTTAGAGATTTTTTTCAAAATTTTAGTATAAAAAAAATTATAACAAAATGATTAAATAATTAAAATGACATTTTAAGAAAAATTATTCAAGCTGATTTTTCATTTGTAGCTTTCCTTAAAAGTTTCTTACTTAAAAAAAAATTATAACAAAAACATATTACACCTAACTATCATAAAAAAAACTACTCCTATAAAGAAAACTATAACAAACGGACATTTGACGATAAATATTTCTCTGTCTAGGCAGTATGTATTTAATCTTGTGACCGTACAAAACATTTTTTTTTCTCTAACCGTACAAAACATCTAACTAGGAATGTGATGGACTTGATTTTACTAGAGATTTTAATTTTAATTTTGCTTTTTTAGTTGTAAGATACACAACAAAAGTCCCGTGAGCTTAGTTAAGCTGGTAAGGACAATGCATAATATATGCAAGGTCTGGGGTTCGAACCCCGGACACCACCAAAAAAAAATACACAGCAAAACTATTTGATTAGTAATAATCTTCATCATTTACTTATTATTATTTATGATAAACAAATCTTCCAGATACGTTGATATTTAATTTTTACAATATACGTACGACAAGATTCTGTTCAAACGCCGATAAGCTTTGACTTTGTCTTCTCTATGCAAAATGACGACGATCTATGTAACACCTTAAATTTTATTTATTTAATTTAATTAAAATAAATTAAAAGTGTCTTAATTATTATTACGATGATGAGACATTTTACTTAAAGTAATAGACCATTGTTGAGAAATAAATAATAAATATTAGAGGTGGAAAGTGAGAAATAGAAGTAATAAAATATGTGGAGAAGATGGAGGGAAATAATAATAATAATAATAATAATAATAATAATAATAATAATAATAATAATAATAATAATAATAATAATAATAATAATAATAATAATAATAATAACCTAATTTCATGGTATAAAAGGATAATAGAAAGTCAGAACAATAGAACATAGAACATGACAATGAGGAGAAAGGAGGAGAGGAATAGAGAATTGCCCTAACTAAGGAAATCAAGTCAAAAATTGCAGTTTCGGTGAATTCGAGGTAAGGGAGAAAACTTTCCATCTTTTGGGTCTTTAATTTTGAAAAAAGGAGAATATGGTTCCAAAAATCCTCATTGTTGCGTCCTTGATTTCCAAATTTTAGAACTATTATGATTCCTGTGACATGGTGTTATTATCCTTGAAATCAAGGAATGTAATGACGATGAATTATTCTGGTGAGAGATGTTGGTGTGGTTAGAATTGTGAAAAGAAGTTTAGAATTGTGAAATAAAGAGTTAAGTAATTGATTAGAGGATTTGTCATGTGAAGAATCGTTGTAAATTAGGTAAATTGGGTGGAAATTGGTGTTGGAGTGTTAGGGTAATCTTAGGTTGATGATTAGAGACGAATTACGTGAGTTTGAGGTCGAAAACAATGCTCGGGAGGGCTCTCAACAGTGAAATCGCAAAAACAATTGTGATTTCTGCAACCTGATACACACGCACGGTTAGGCGCCTAGGCAGCATGACCCATGCGCAACTTTTTGCCCAAATTTCCTTTTTGTGTTGTGAGCACGAGCACGATCGTGTCAAGGGAGGCTCACGATGTGCCCTTTGTACAACATGGGAGAACTTTATTTTCCTTCGTGTTTTAAGTTCTGAAAGTGAAAATTAAGGTGTCGTAGCATTGTACTTAGGCGAGGGGAGTGTGTTTAGGTGTTCTAAGATTAACCCTCTTAAAGTAATGGTGAGTCTAAGATATATATTAGCTAGAGGAGTATAAGATGAAAATAAATGGAAGACATGGAGCGGTAGTTGTTTATGAAGATTGATAGTGTTAAAGATGAGGATAGTTGTGAGGTAAATTAGTATGTTATATTAAAGATGTAGTTATGAAAATTGATGTTGAAAACGGCGTCGTTAAATGGTGAGATAAATATTGATTTTGATATTGGTATTGGTGAGTTAATTGTTGATTTTGATATTGATATTGGTGAGATAACTATTGATTTTGGTGCTGATATTGGTAAGATAACTTTTGATTCTCTTGCTGATATTCGTGAGATAACTATAGATTGGTGTTGATATTGGTGAGACAAATATTACTTAGGGTGTTGATTATTTGGTGATGATTTTGTTGTTATCTGGTGTTGGTGAGTTTTCCTCATGCATCATTAAATAGGATTTATATTTAACCAGTCAAAGCAAGCACTGACATAATATTTTTAACAAATTACACTTAATACCAACACAAATAGATATTTTTTACACATAATGTATAACGTACAAAACAAATGAGATGATGACAAAGTGTAGCATCAAAGACACGATCTAAAAGCCTTCAACTCTCCCACGTTTCTTCCTTATTTCTCTCATCTAAGTGAAGGTGAGAAAATATAAGAAGGGGTGGGGGGTTAAATGGTGTTAACTTTTTCTAAAAAATCTTTTGCTAAGTGTTTCTACAAAACAAAGCAGTTAAGATAATCAGAGAGTCAAAGAGAGTGAGAAAGATAACACAATCAATTATACCGGTTCACCCCCATAATCCAAGGCTAGTCCAGTCCTCTTAAAGTTAAAGTTCAAGTAACCTCTGACACTAAAAAATTATAAGATATAAAGTTTGTAAAAATTTCTAAGTGTTAGTTCGCTTTTGAAAGAGTTGTTCCTTCCGAAGAAGACAAAATTGGTTAGAGTCCCCTAGACTGCTGACGTGTTCTTCAAAACTTGCTTCCTTCAGAGTCTAATTCCATCAGAACTTGTTCTCATAAGATCCTTCAAGGCTTGATGCATCCTCTGATCAGAGCTTTGACATTCCATTTACCTTTCTTTAGAATATCGTTTAAGTCTTCAGAAGTCTTCATAAAATCTATTGAGTACCAAAATGATTTTCGTTACATCCAGAGCATGATACATCTAAACCAAAACTTCACTTTGAATTCAAAATTTTATTATATGGCCATGTACACTTGAACACACATTAGAGTACCAATTGTTCTAAAACCCATTTTGATTCAACACTAGGCTCTCTTTCTCTCTCTCTCTCTCTCTCTCTCTCTCTCTCTCTCTCTCTATATATATATATATATATATATATATATATATATATAATCTTTAACTATCTCTTTCTCTATAAACTTTCTTTCTCTATAAACTTTCTAAAAGAATGAATAAGAATAAATGAGGGTGCAAACCTCTATCATTATATAGTGAAAAAACATCATCATTTTTGGGCGAATGCATGGTTTGTTGGGTGACCATATGTTTCTTCACCAATGGTTTTATGCCATCTCAAGCACGTGAAACTTATATCACCATTTCTCGCAAGACGATCTATATCTTTGCTGAGCAATTTTCCCCTGTATCGGATCTTGGGTCTTTAACTTGTATTGCTGGGCGAGTGGCTATGCTCTTTAGGCGATGTAGCTTGATATACTTCTTTTAAGCTCAGTTCTTGCACCTTTCATTATCCTACTTTAATTAACATTATGATGTTGCAAATAAAGTAAAATTATAAGGAAACAACTGTATTCTTGACTTAATATTTAGGATTTTTCATAATTTCTTGAAAAATTAATAAGTCACATGAATTTCATAGGTAAACTAATGTAAATTCGAAACTTATCAAAGTGGAAACCAGTAATTGATGAGGTGGGAAAAAGACTCTGAAAGTTAAAAAACTGATTTACAAACTTAGGAGAAGAACAATTCTCATTAATTTGGTATTAAACTAAATATTCATTTTATTCCCCTCTTTCCTCAAAATGCGAAAAGGTGCATTGAAGACTATGATGAAAATTCAACAATAAAATTTCCTTGGGTGAAGTGGGTAGATGTTTGAAAAACAAAGGAGGAATTGGAATTGAGTGTTAAATGTATGAGATTATTTTATGTCTCTTCTTTATAAAAGGAGGAGGAGGTTGCTAGATGGGAAAATTGTGTGTAGAGGAATATGTTAAAGGCAAAATTTGGTGAAGGGATTTCTGATATGCACCAAAAACCACAACGGGCATAAACTTACTTCAATTTGATGGGAATGTTTGTACGATCTTAGTAAGGTGAGGGGCAGTGATCTTGATTGGTTTACGGAGTTTGTGAAGATAAAACAGGAATGTTGAAAATGCGTCTTTTTTGCATGATCCTTGGTTACCAAATATTCTGTTAAGAATAACATTCCTTAGGGTTGTTATTATCTCGCTCCATCTCCTGCACTATCTTCTTCTGCAGGTTCATAATCTATATACGATGTAATCCCAAGTTCAACTGCTTCATCTTTTGAAAAAATAGGGAAATTCAGTACCCTCAATTACTCCACTCCAAACCATTTTGCACGAAGTTCAGGACCAAACCCACGATCTTCAACCGAATACAATTTAAAAAAAATAAAAAATCATCCACATTGGTCTATCGTTATCTTACTCAACACTATTGGATAATAGATCATATGTGTGTTACTCAAATTATCCCTAATTGTGTCCAAAATCAGAAGTGACAAATTTACTTTTCTGTTCTTCAGAATGTTGTAAATACAAAATTTGTGTAGATTGGAGACTTTGCGTTCATCTTCGTCACATTGTATGAATCTCCTCTTTATAAGGTATGTAACCATCCGTTTTTGGCTAGAATCATTTTAATTACTTATATTGTGTGTTAATATGCACTTGTGTGTGATTATTTATCTCTGTGTGTATTTTATTCAGAATTAGTGGACTTTGGCTTAAGAAGGGTATTTTAGTCATTTTAGACTCACGGGCATTTTGTTCATTTGGTGAGCAAGGGTGAAATAGTCATTTTAATTTGAAGATTATTTTTGGTGTTTTGGTGAGAATAGTTATTTTTACCAAGTTACTAGTGAGTTGGAGTAATTATTCAGCATTTTAACGTTTAAGGGAGTAGTAACTTTGGTGAATTAGTTGGTAAGAATATTGAGCCCATTAAGACAATTAGAAACCTAACCCAATTAAAAAGTGGTATATAAGCATAACTCTTGTGAGAAGGTTAAGCTTTTATTATTTCATTTTACAAAAACATAAGAGGTAGAGAGAGAAAGTGGATCAAGAGGATAGAAGAGGAAACTAGAGAGATAGCTTGGGGTTGATGAGCTAGGAGCTAAAGTGAAGCCAGAGTTAGGATTCTTGAAGACTAGAGGTAAGGGGGGATGATTTCCTTTTTCATAATTAAGCTATAATCTCTCATTTTCAATCATGGGTTTAAGTGCTTTTGTGTTAATTATGACTTTTGTGATTTTTGAATGACTAAATTCGTACTCCTAATTCAAGTGATTTGTGGGTATGATAAACTTCAAGAAATTTTTGTGTTATCTGCTTAAACTTCCTAGTTGTTGTTGTTGATCAAGTGTTTTGATGATTTTTAGATTAATTGAGTGTAAATCATGAATTGGTGAGTGATTGTTGTTGAAACATGTTTCAATTCACTTCATGAAAAATGAAAAAATTATGGGTGTTGGTGAAAAACATAATGATGTTGTTGGTGAAAATTTTAAGTTATGATTTCATGTTTGTTGTTGTTTTGATTGTCTTTTGATGTATATAAACTAATGTACAAGTTTTGGGGACGAATTTAGGTCAAAGGGGATCAAAAAAAGGATTTTGGGAGAAAATTTGATAAGTTCCTGAGAGGGAACAACCAAGAACATGGTTGTTGTTCTGGTGTAACTCGCTAGGCGAGCTGTAGCTCGCTGTGGCGAGTTGCCCAATACATAACCCCATGTTTTAGGTGTTCCGGGAACTCAGGGATCGATCCGGACTGTTCCAAACTATTTCTTTTGATGTATTTAACTGTTTTCAAGCATTATAAACCTTTGGAAACATCAAATGAATTGGATTGAACTTGATTTTGTGAATCAAAGCAATACCTTTTGAAAAATGTTCAAGAACGCGTATTTTTCCTTAACTCATTTTTCTCAAAGGAAAAGGGTAGGGTTAAGGCTGTTTACTGTAACCTTGATTTATAAAATTGTTTTGGATGGTAATCATGAGATTTAACTTGGTTTTGCTTTGAAAATGGAATTCTTTTTGAAAATGGTAAAACGATATGAACTTTGTGAAATTTTGGAATCAATTGGAATTGGCCTATGATGCCAACATGCGTAAGCTACTGTGATCTTATGTGAGTAGTGTATATGCTTGGTTGAGGTGTTTGAACATATTTACCTTGTTTTTGTTGAATTACTTAGAAAATGTAGAAAGTTGTGGAAATATACGAACTTTGTAAAAGTGTGGTTTCTTGACCAAATAACTTGCAATTGGCTTTATGTTCATGATGATATGATAAAATAAGAATGAATCAATGATAATTGGGTGTTTAATTTGATGAATGTCGTGATTTGGTTAGTTGTCCGTATTTTATGAAATATGTGATTTTGGAACTTTGTGTTCACTAATTTGATTGTTGTTGATGATGATTATGATGATGATAATGATTTATGTTGATGAATTCTTACATGCAATTGGCGATGACTTTGATGGTGTATGCATGTATTGAAAAATGTTGATGTTGATTGTTGATTGTTGATGATTTGTTGTGTGAACGTATGCATTGTCAAATGATATGTTCGTGTATTCATAAGTCGGATATTTATATCCATATTGGCGATGACCGGATATTTATATCCATATTGGCTATGACTCGAATACTTTGTATTCATAATGGCGATGAAAATGATACAAATGTATCTTGAGGTGATGACTGATACCACATGCATATAGAGTCGTGTCTAGGCGCATTGCATAACTCGATAGGTGTCATACTTGCTTATGTGTTTGGTGAATGATTGCATTGGTGAATTGTATACTTGGTGAAATTTGGTGAATATGAGAAGATGTGAAAATGTACTTGCATATTATTATACTCGTATGCTTGATGAATATTATTGTTGTTAAGTTGCTTAAATCATTTGAAATTAATTGTTTAGTTTACTTTCACTTGATTATGAAATGTGAACTAACCCCCAGTGGTCTTTTGGTTGAACGCCTACCTTATTCGTATGGATGGGTATACGTCGTGCAGGAATAGTTTGCTTTAGCTTGGTGAGTTGCTGGAGGTTAGCTTTGGAGCTACCTCGTTTTGCTTTTGGAGTCTTAGAGTCGGGCTCTAATATAGGGGTGCTTATCTATTTATTTACATTCGTGACTCGTTGAGATTTTATTTACTCAGTTTGTTGAGATGAGATTTTATATTTGGTGATGTAGTATGATTATGTGACATGGCTACTTTGTAGATGTTTATTTAGCTGTCGATGTGATGGTATTATTATTCTGCTGCGATGTTTGATAAATTTTTATGCATGTTGAACTTATAGTAGAAGTAACATCTAAATCCTTGTATGAATTGTATTACTTGCGTAATTTATCGCTTTGAGGGTTTAGGGTGTTACAAGGTAAGTCTAGGTTCAGCTTTCATTTGGGTTGCAACTTCAACTCACTCTTCAGTGGGCGCATCTTCATGAAACAGGAACGAATCTACATTAAGGTTTTCATTTATCCAATTGTTGTAGTAGGGTAATCCAACGTTTTCACAATCAATGTCTTTGGTGATGGACAATAAAGCGACACAAGCATGCATATCCAAATTTGTTGAAAAGATTATGTCTCCATGGGTATAAGCATTTGCGATGAATTGCCTGACCAGACCACGATAAACCTTGAGATCTAAATCCAAGAACTTAATCAAACACGCATTTCTTAGTTCTTCCTCCATATAATACCCATAATTTCCAATCCTTTCTAGGTCAAATTGATGTTCAACTTCCACATGAACATTTTCAAAAGAATTGTAGTTGAGGGGAAACATTTTGGTTTGATTAAACACAAAAACCTTAGGCTTTCGGAAAATTGGTAAAAAATTTAAAGGATGTATTGGAAAATAGGCCACAATTGGCCTTGTGGACGAAGTAGGATTTTTATAAGAGGTTACAATTAAGTGCATGTTGAGAGAAGTTGATTAATATTCTGTTGACCGTGTGAGAATATGTGATGATTAAATCCCCTAATTGGTAAGGGTTAGCACTTGGGTGACATTGAGGTGCCAATGTCACATGACATTGGCCAACCACAATATCACAAATGGCTTTGTTCTCTCTCTCTCTCTCTCTCTCTCTCTCTCTCTCTCTCCCCCATCTTACTCTCTCTTCTTTTGACCTTCCATCCCGACCCTTCAAATTCAATTCCATTCTTCAAAAAGAAGGGAACTCCCCTCACGCACCAGATGATTAACATTCCAACTAATGAATAATATTATTGATTAAAACTCACGCCAGCTTTCCAAATTCCAATTATAGCTTTCAAAGTTAACTCCTATATAAACATGTCATAAGAGTAACTTCTAATCTAAGCCCAACATTGCAATCTAACAATCAATCAACATTTTAATATTCTTTGATAAACCCTTGTAAAAAATAATCATCCATCAACACCAAACAATTGTCGTAAAAAACAAAATTCTTCATCATATACCAGAAGCCATTTTAGTGCTTATAACTGCTTTGGTTGCTGCCAACTCGCTCAAAGACTTGTTGAGTATGAAGAGAACTTCCAAATTATTGAAGAAAGCATGTGAGGAACGAAAGGTGTTGCATGTGTGTGCCGTTAATGAAACAGACTTCCATTTCCTTGGAACCCACAACATAAAGATGATAGAGATGCTTTCTTCAATCAATTACATTTGAATCGAACCCCAAAATTCTGTTTTAGAATCGGTATAATTAATCTTTGACAAAAACAAACTTTGCAATAGCAAGAAACTTGTTACAAACAACAGTTGCTAAATGTCATGTTGCAGGAAAGTATTCACAGGCAATGTTAAATATATTTTCCGGAGATCCTGAAACTTATAAGTTGGGCATTTCTTGGTTGGCTGAATTTTGGAATAAAAGATATCTATTCAAATGCAGACGGATGATTTAGGAGGCAGCCGAACTGGACAGATGTTGGACACATGGAAGGTCGTGGCCATCGGGTTTAGAGTTCTCTATTGTATGCAATCAATTGCTTGCAGGTATACAATGCATACCTCCAACACTAAATAAAGGAGTTTGGATGGCATATTCGGATGAAGACCATAGTTTCAAAACATGTTTGGGTTTTCGTCTTGACGTGGAAGTATTATGGTTCATTGATAAAATTGTATGAAGAGATTTAAAGCTTTGTTACATATGCTTAAATTTTATTTATGCGTCAAAGAATGCGAGTGACGACAGACACAACGTGTAACAGCCCGATTTTCGTTAGATTTATTTTATTATTTATTTGTGTTTGTTATATGTGCTCTTATGTGATTAATTGTCTCTGTGTGTATTTTTGGTTGGGGTTCGTAGAATTCGGTGTTAGAAGGGTATTTTAGTCATTTTGGACTTAGGGGTATTTTGGTCATTTTGAGGGCAGGGGTAATTTTGTAATTTTGCCGAAGGTTATTTTTAGTGCTTAGTGAGGGTTTTATTTTACTAAGTGTTGGAGAGTGTAGTAATTATTTTATTTACCGTTAAGTGACCGTTAGTGTTATATTTTACCGGTAAGTGAGTAGTAACATTTTTGAGGTTGAATTAGAAATGGGTTAGGCCCATTAAGGTTGTGAGATAAGCCCATTAAGTGAGGCTTTATAAACTTGTGTTAGTGAAGAGATATGGTTACAAACATTTTCATTTCATTTCATTTCACAATTAGAGAGAGAGTTAGAGAGAAAAGCTCAAGAGGAGAAAAAGGGTTTTGAAGAGAAGGGACTAGAGAGAGCTAGAAGAAGCTAGAGAATCAAGGGTTGGAGCTAAAGTGAGGCAATAGCTATTGATTGTGGAGAATTAAGGTAAGAGGGTTAGGCTTCACTCATAATTTCATAACTTTTCTCTTTTACCCATTTTCATGAAATTGATGAATTGGTTTTAATTGATGTAAATTCGTGCATAATTGTTGTTGTTATGTTTGAGAACATGATTTGTATGATAATTGTGTTGTTGTTGTTGAATTTGTATGTCAAAATGGATATATATGAATATGATATGATTTTGTGTGAAATTGATGAAGAATGAAGTTGTGGTTGTTAAATTGTGGATGATTTCATGATTAGATATTGTTGTTGTTGTTGTTAGATGTGTTGTTGATGAATTGATGCATTGGGTATCATGAATTGGAGAATCATGATGAGATTTGTTGTTGTGGTTCAAATTTGTGAAGTTGTGTTAAGTTGTTCATGTGAAGGACCAAAATGAAATATTGATATATGAAGTTGTTGGCTGAGTTTTTGATGTTGATGGATGAATTGAACTTGGTAGAATTTCTGTTTTCATGTTGTGATTTTGTTAGTCGAGTCGTTTGGGAGAAAACGGGATTTTCGTGTGAAAATTCGAGTGTTAACCGTTTTGAAAATTGAGTATGATGTGAGGTTTTGGAAAATGATTTTGGGATGCTTGAAACTGGAATTTTTCTGTACATTATGATAGAGCTAAGTGTTAGGAGAATGTAGGCGAAAACGGCATCGAAAACGGATTAACGGTTTGATTTTTATGCTCGAAAACGTGAAGGTTAAAAATCTGATGCTGTCTGTCAAACTAAGAACGTGCCACGATGCGGGACCAACGTGCCACGATTCTGCCCAGAAATTTTAGTGTTTTTGACTCTGGAAAAATCGTGCCACGATGGGAGACCCACGTGCCACGATCCTGTTTGACAAGGAACCCTAAAAATGCATTTTTCTTCAATCCAATTGCTTCCAAACTTGTTCCATAGTGTAGGGGCTTTATCCTAACCATCTAGGGGTGTTTTATGAAGGAAATAACTTTGTTTAAAGGGGTCTATTGAGTTCTTAAGTTTCTTGGCATTGAAATGAATTAATTAAGAGACGAACTTAGTGAATCGTATAATTTCGTTGTGTTTGGCCGATGAATTGCTTATGTAATCTCTATTGCACGCATATGTGACTTATGAGAATACATGGCATAGGCAATTGAACTTGTTTACCTGGTTTTGGCTTAGGTGCTCAATTATTTTCAATATTGTGATTTTTGAGACGAACTTGATTGAAAATGATCATTGAAGGCCAATTGCTTATGAACCCTCTATGATTAGATTGATATGATTATGATATGATGTATGAATGGTTGTTAGGTGATGAATATGATGTTTGTGATCATATGTTGTAATTGTTCTTTTATTTGGAATGTAAGGAACTATGTGGAGATATGAACTATATGATATAGTTGGATGATGATTATAGCCGTTGACTTATAGCCGTTGATTATAGCCGTTGAATCGTGGTGAACATATGCATTGTGGATTGAGACATATGTTCATGCATCATATGTCGTGTCGGATGTTATATCCATATTGTCGTTGACCGGATACTTGTATCTATATTGCCGTTGATTATAGCCGTTGATAATGATGTTTTTGTTGCATCATAAGGTGACGACCTTGGAGGAGTTTGGTACCACATGCATCTAGAGAAGAGTCTAGAGCATCATATGCATTTGAATAATTGATGAGTTGTGTCATAATTGAATATATGACTTGGTGAATTTGTGTATTGGTGAAATTTGGTGAATGTTGTGATTGTGTGGATGGATGTATATGTACATTGGTGAATTTTGTGGATGATTGTGAATGATTGTAATATGCTCTAATTGCATGTCGTAATTGTTTGTGCTTATACACTTGGTGAATCAATTGATGTTGGTTATTTTAATAATAATGATGAGGTGATATTTGTATATGTATGTATACATATATGATGTAGTGATGTTCTTTGATAATGATGATGGCTTGCTTATAACTTCGATATGATGAATTGTACTTGTTGAGATAAGCATGCTAGATGAGTAATGAAGTGAGTAATGTTTTCATTGATTGATGTTGATAAATGATGAGCTTTTGTTGATGACTTGATTAGAGGTTGTATATGCATGCTATGTTATAATGTGATAGCTTGAAAAGTAAGTGACGGGGGATAGTAATAATCATGTGATGCTAGTGTTCTAGGAGGGAGGGTTATGTATATGTGATACGTGTATGGTACACTTGTTGATATGAACTTGGAATGATAATATGCATGTGTTGTGATTACTTATGAATATATGTATGGATTGTTATTCTTGAATATATTCTTTCATTTCCAATGTTCATGATAAATGTTTTTCGTGGATTATGATGATGTAATGCTAACCCTCAGTGGTCTGTGGTGGACCGCCTACCTTTCTGTATGGACGGGTAGACGGCGTGCAGGATGCTTAGTTGTTTGCTTGTTGATGCCGAGGAGTGGAGTTCCTCTTTTTCATGCAAGTGTCTAGATTATGGCTCTGATCTAGGATAGTTCTTGCATGTTGGTTTTTATTTTTGGACCATGTATTTTGGAGTTGAGATGTTATTTGTTATTTGAGATTTGGAGAATACAATTGTATTTTGTTGAGATGTGGAGATGTTTTGTGAGTTATATGTCTGTTCCGCTGCTATGTTGTGTAACATGATCTTTATGCATGTATGTATTGTGGTTTATTCGGAGACGTAGCATCTATTTCTAGAATATTTATGATGTATTCGCGCGTTTTACCGCTTAATAGAAATAGGGTGTTACACAACGAATCTATAACCTTCATTCTCGTCGGCGATGGCGAATACGGCGTTGTAATGATTAGCAGATCTTGGAGGAACTGTTGAGGAGCTAAGTTGTAAATAATTTTTGTTTTGAAATGGAAGATATTAATGTTGTTTTTAAGTACCCCCCTCCCCCCCCCCTCCAAAAAAAAGTGTCCCTTTAGAAAATTAACACCAAATTAGCTATGTGCATTTTGAACATTTTCTTTCTATTATACCCTCATTTTAATCCATCAATAAATTCCTATTTTTCTTCACAAACTTTCTCTTTCCAATAAATTTAATATGTTATCTTTCAAAAAACATAATCGACCATGTAATAATAATAAAAAAAATTGATTGAATATACATGAATTTTCCTTCAAAATAAAAAAAGTAGGAAAATACATGAATATATAGCCGAAAAATAAATAGAAAAAGGTATTTGACTGATGGGAGAGAGACAATGTATTGACTTTGATGACATGGGTTGTTGAAAAAATATCGCGTTCTGATTGGTTGAGAGCAAGGACGGATTTAAATCCGTTAAAAAGCGACGACATGGTAGAAGCTCCCAATAAGTATTGGGTCGGTGTTGTTTCTCTAGAAAGATTATAAATATAACTTTATCATCGATCAAAAAATAAATTTTAAAAATATTAATTTTGATATTTTTTTTGGTAGTGCAACAATTATTTTTTTGATAACAAATAATTTTGCATCTTAAAAAAGTAGAAAAAATTAATTTAAATAAAAATATATATTTTTAATAATATTATTATTTATTATTTAGAAAAAGAAACCCTCTTTTCACCTCGGGACTCAAATAAGTATTGGGTCGGCGTTGCTTCTCCAGAAAGATTAAAATTACTAACTTTATTATCGATTGAAGAGGAAATTTTATAGAAAAGTTTAATTAAAAAAGTAGAAAAGTTTAATTAATTTAATTAAAAATATATATATTTTTTATAATATTACTATTTATTAATTTTAAAAAAAAAAAACCTCTTTTTGTCTCGGGACTCAAATATGTATTGGGTCGGCACTGCTTCTCTAGAAAGATGAAAAATATTAACTTTATTATCAATCGAAAAATAAATTTTACAAACATTGACTTCGATTATTTAACAAATAATTTTGTATCTTAAAAAAGTAGAAAAAATAATTTAAATAAATATATATTTTATATAATATTAATATTTATTAGTTAGAAAAAACCTCTTTTCACCTCGGGACTTAAATAAATATCGGGTTGGTGCTTATTCTCTAGAAAGATTAAAAATATTAACTTTATTATCGATTGAAAAAGAAATTTTATAGAAAACTGACTTCAATAATTTAACAAATAATTTTGCATCTTATATAAGTATAAAAATTTAATTTAAATAAAAATTTATATTTTTTATAATATTACTTTTTATTAATTAAAAAAAATCTCTTTTCATCTCGGGACTCAAATAAGTATTGGGTCGGTGCCGATCCTCTATATATACTTGTCTAGTCTTCTCCAATGTTACCATCTACATTTCTAACTCCAAATTTGTTATATCTCTTCTTCACTCTCCCATTCATTTTTATATCAACCTCATCATTCTCCAATTTTTTTCCCTAGATCTGTATCTCTCTCTCTTTTTTTTTTTTGTTTGGTATATGTTATTGTTAGATCCCATATGTTAAGAGAGATTGCTATTTGATTTTGACAAAATGGACATATTTTAAATTTTTAAACCACACATATCATGGCCTATAGATTCTGAATCTCATATACTTGAGTTTTCTTCCATCTATAGATGTTCTCAAAATAAAAAGGGGATTTATATATTGTCCTTTTTGGAAGTTTTTAACAAAAATAAAAAATAAAAACAAGGGTTTTTCTTTAGTTTTGTTTTGTTTTTCGAGGAAAGGGTTTCACCTGGGTAGATTCTCTCCTTTGTTCCCTCTTTTTAGTTTATCTTTAGACAAATTTCAAGAGAAATTGTCCTCTTTTCTCTGTGTATATTGTAGCTTTATTTTTGTTCTTCTCTCTCATCATGACATAACACTTTTTTTGGATGAGATTGGCAGCAAGGAACCATAGTTGCATGGACAGATAGTCAGTCGTTATTTGCAGATGTAGCATCATCAAGATTCACATGAAAATGCAAATGGTTTGTTTAGATTTTGATCTGATCGATGCAAATCTAAGTTCTTCATAGGTCTTTTGAACTGAGAATCTTGATGATGCTGCATCAGCCATAAACGACTTTTAAATTGTTTGGATTAGATTATAACTAACCTTAATCAGATTCAGATATTATATACTGTCATAGATCTGCCCAATGTTTAAACAGCACTTCACCCTTTCCACTTTGCTTTTTGTGTTGATGTCAGGTGGGTTTTTATTTTTTATTTTTTTATGCTAATATTTTTATTATATTTTTATGCTCTTTTATTTCTGAATTTGTAATTTTCTAGTGCCATTTTTTTTAATTAATGGAATCATGTCCTTGTGTTGCTTCTTTTTCTTTCTACCTTTTTTTTGGTAATGTTATTATTATTATTATTTTTGTTTTTATTATTTCAATATTAATTACTGTGTATTAATTAGGTTTTCAATTCTAGGTTATAAAGAAATCAAGAAACAGGCTTTCATGGAGGCAAAGGAGGAGCGGCTATTAGGTCATTTATTTTTTGTTATTGCTGACTTCATAGTCTTTCTTTTTGCTGACTTCATAGATCTATTTATGTATATTTATTTTCAACAGAAAATTTAAATGGTGTCCATTTCTGAAAAAAGATGCTGAAAATGTATATGACTTTATCTTCTTTTTTTTTTGGTACAAAGACTTTATCTAAATCTGGGAAAATTATGTACCGTACAGAAGGAGAAGAAACTAAAATTAGTATTCTATATTTATTATGATACTCATCGAGTCTAAATTCACTACTGAATAGTTTGGATATGCTGCTATTATTATGGTAAACTTTTACTTTTCATGAGTATTCTGCTTTCCATGAATTTTTTTTGTATTGCTAAAGCTAACTTTTTTAAATTTTACCTCATGTACAACAGATCTGTAAAGAACATCATTGAAGTCTGCAATTTTGTGGTAAGTGTATGTTTCATTTAAGCTATAAGGTATATGGTGGATCAATGTATAAGAGTGGTTTAAACTTTAACTACAACCAATAACCCTCGTTGTAAGTATATTCTCATCCTAACGAGTTAGACAACAACCTAATTCATGCCGATTCGACAAAAAATCAATAAAAATAGATATTCAAAACTCAAATTAAATTTTCTCTTATTTTTGCTGAATTAACACCGATTAAGTTTTTTTGAGGGGATGGTGGAATCCTCCCTTTTTAATTGATGGAGTATCTCTGCGTAGTCCGTTTTCTTATTATATATAATTTGTCTAGGGATGGCAATTGGACCCAGACCCAATGGATACCCGCAAAAAATACCCACGATGGGTAGGGTAAAACCCCGCTTTCATGGGTATGGGCACGGGTCCGGGTAATACCCACAAATTTTAATGGGTATGGGCACGGGTAAGGGTACTATACTGCCCAGGCCCACAGCCCCGCATATACGTATTTATATAATATCATAAATAATTTATTTATTTTTTGTGTATAATTAATTTATTTATCTAGCTATTTAAGCCTATACCTAAACTTAAACAAAAAAAACTACTTAATATAATAACAACTCCATCATGCCGGTGTACAATTTTTTAGAGATATTTTGGATGTTTTTTATTTCACTAAATACTACAATTCGAACTATTTTTTGAGTAAATTTTAAAAAATTTAGACCGTAGTTTTATTTCAATTATGATGTTTTTATTGTCTGTTCATAGTTAAAGTGCGGGTAATGGGTGCGGGTATGGGCCCTTAGGTACCCATAGGGTATGGGGAAGGGCACTAAAGTTGTTGCCCACGAGGGTACGGGCACGGGTACGGGTATTTTTTACAAATGCGGGTATGGGGAT
This sequence comes from Medicago sativa, assembly GCF_051527215.1. Taxonomy (NCBI): domain Eukaryota; kingdom Viridiplantae; phylum Streptophyta; class Magnoliopsida; order Fabales; family Fabaceae; genus Medicago; species Medicago sativa. The sequence continues at coordinate 60,573,976 of NC_140752.1, forward strand.
GGGCACTATAGTACCCTACCCATAGGGTACCCATTGCCATCCCTAAATTTGTCATTTGAAAAACTTACCGATTAAGTAATTGTTATGGCGTTAATGGCAAAAAGAACCCTAATTTCTACTTAATGACATTTTTTTAATTTGTTATCGAAGTTTTGAATGATTTTCAAAACGAGAACAGGTTGTTTGATTGTTGTCACCTTATGATTCTTATAATTTTTATTAGCCAAATAGTTTTAGTTTAGTGTGGGATTTTGGGTTTATCTTCCCTAGAGACACAAACTTATACTACCGTTGTTTCTAACTAGAAAATTTTATTTTGTTGACCAAATCACGAAAGAAAGTTGATAATAAGATATATGGTGGATCAATGTATCATAATGGTTTAAACTTTAACTACAACCAATAACCTGTTTTGTACGTGCGTATACTCATTCTCACGAGTGAGACAACAACTTAATTGATGGTGATTCGATAAAAACAAAATAGATATTAAAAAACTCAACTTAAGTTTTCTCTTATTTTTTTGTTGAATTGACACCGATTTTCTTTTACAGTGGGTGGGGGAATCCTCCACTTATTTACCAAGATAGTTGTTTGTTGGTTTCGTGATTTTTGTTTTGGCCATGACTTGTTGATGTTGCTTGTTCTAGTCTATCTTTTTATTTTTTATTTTTATTGAACTGGTTTTTGTTTTTATCTTGCCCTTTTTCTTTTAATTCCTATAACTTTAAAATTGATCCGTTAATTTGTCATTTAAGAAATTACCGATTAAGTAATTGTTTCGGTGTTATATACATAAAGAACCCTAAACTTCTACTTAATGACGAATATATCAATTGTTGTCAAACTTTTGAACGATTTTCAAAACGAAAACATGGTGTTTGATTATTGTCGCCTTATATTCTTATAATTCTAATCCAAATAGTTTTAGTTTCATGCGGGATTTTGGGTTTATATATCTTCCCACAAGACACAAACTTATACTACCTCCGTTTCAAAATATAAAATTTAGTTGATCAAATCACGGAAATTTAGAAGACAATGCCTTAATATAGACGTATTAAGATAAAACGTATATTTCCATTTAACTATATATACACATTACAGGACATATACAACACTTGATTATTTTTTACAGTTGATATTGTTCCTATTGGTTTGCATCTCCAAAGCATATACTAGCAGATTATTGAAAACTGAAGCTAGCTTGGGAACTTGGATATATCAAAACAACGCTTACATATGTAATGGACATTATTTTAAGTTTCCATGATGATCAAGGGTTTGGCTTTACTACTAAAATCACCTGTGATTGGTGGACCAATCTTTTTCAAGTTGGAACCTTATAGGTACACTCTATCTCCATGGCAGAGATATTTTAGCCCTTTCTATTTAGTTCTAGTTAGTAAATATAGTTACAGTTTACCATTGAAATATGAGAAATGTTAACTAGTGTTCTCGAGATACTATTTAAGGACTTTAAATAATAAGTTTTTATGAAAGTTTATGCAATTAGTGGATTGAAAATTAAAATATTGACTTTCTTCAAAGAATAATTTTTATAAATTTATAATGTTTAAAAAGTGTCTCAGAGACACTAGTTAGCAAGATTCAGTATATATTGTTGGTAAGTTATCTGCAACTAATTAAAATTGGCACGTATATCTTACTAACTATGTCAAACATAGTTGAGTAAACATAGCTGATTTTAATTAATTGTAACTAACATACCCATAATTTTCCAAAGACAATTTAGAATTTATTAACTAATAATTTTAAATTATTGAAACCCAATGTTTAAATATAGATGGTTTGCTCTACCAAAAAAAGAAAATAGATGGTTTAAATTGAGGTCCACAACTGCAGTTGCAGTTTTAACATTGTAGATTTTGAAGTATCCACAATTATAATTTCGACATTATCGACCATATTTTCCTATAATTTAATAGATTCCAACATAACTACACCAACAATTAAAAATCACTAACAGTTTTTTTTGAACAAGAGAACATGGAATGCTAAATGCCTCAACCCAAACAAACTATTGGGTTAAGCCACCAAGTATGATAATCGAAAGCAAAAGTAACATTGTTTGATTGCAACCACATACAAAAGAAAATATTGATTTTATCCACCATTTACGTCAATGATTCATCTTTAGTCTTAAAGATTGTACTATTTGTTTCTTACCCAATCATCCAAACCAAATTAAAGATAGAAAGGATCGAAAAGTTTTAGAATAGCCACCCATCTGACCAACTTGCAGGAAATGGTCCGATAACAAAAGCGGTTCAAACCAACTTGGGTTGGCCGGATGGTGTAAGCTTGAAACTTTGGAATATTTTCCTCCTCAAAGTCTCACGTTCAATTCTCTTCAGTGTCAATTTAGATAAGCTAATTTATCTTCTTCAACAATTATTCAACCGCAACTATACCAATCCAATGCCGGAAACAAAATCATGAGCAAATCTTTTGTTTAAAAAAAAAAAAAAGTAAACACTTATATTTTGTTCATGATTCATGATAGTGATAATTCATATGTTGAAGATTGATGATTCAATCACTTGGAAATCTGTGTGCCCCCATCACTGTCCTAGTTGGTTCTCTCATTTGAGATGGTTGATTTGTGTACAATCTCTGCTCAAAATTAAATTCTTTTTCCCTCCCCACGGCCCCCCACCATCCGACCCAAAAAGAAACTTTGCCCTATTTTTTCGTACCTTGCAAACAAGACTCATCATATATTTACATTGCATGCAACTATGCCCACTGATATTCTTTTTCTCTCACATCATCGGTGTGAAACCACATTATTTTGTTTTGTGGACTTTAATTTCAAGACAATTAGTAAGGATTGAGAGTACTTATTACTTGCATTTAGACCTAAATTATAGTGCCTCTCCATAAGAGATATATGAGTAAAAAAGTAGATATATTTGGTCCATCATATAAACCAAATTCATCAACTTTTGTTGACATGTCTTTTATAAAAAAGAGAGTATTAAATATTAAGTTACTCATTTGTAATATTTATTTGTCTCATATTATTTGCCTTTTTTTTTTTTTACTAATGAAGTACAAATTACATTTTTTTCTCACTAAAAATAGTCTTATTTATTATTTATTGTCTCTTAAATCACCTAACTATTCATACTTATCTATTTAAGCTATTCTATTCCTTCAAAAATATGTTGTTATTATCTCGTGGAAAACCCTAAGTAGTAATTAAGTACAGATGACATAATAACTAAACTTTTTCTGCAACCTGCAGGTCTTCTTTCTAATTTATGTGAGACTTCAATCCTAGCTTGATCAATAGAAAAATAGGGTAAATTTGCTACGGTGATTTCAGATGAGTCTACTTTCCTTTGTGTGTTTTGTGAATAAGTTGGAATTTTAGGTACATCTGTGTGTGATTTTTCTTTCCATGTATTATATGTTGTCTTTATATGCTTAGATAGTAGTCTTGCTGATGTGATGTTGATCCCAAGGGCTTTATGCATGTTGCATTCTTTGTTTTAATTTCTGATATCCACATAGGGTGCTGGGAGTATGAACTGTATGACTCTGATTTGGCATGTTGTTTTGTTGATATATTTCACAATTCTCAAATATAAGCAAAAATTTGTCAATTATTTTTATGTATTTTATCTGAAATTAGTACCAAATGCATCATCTTTGTCGACCAATTTTTGCTTATATTTAAGACGCAACAGAATATCTTGGTAAGTGTCAAATTTTTAGAAGATAGTAGAGCACGTGAAGAAGGTTAATAATATATATTAATTCATCTTTGCAGTTAAAAAAAGACGGTTAGCACATAGCGAATTAGTGGTAGTACCGATCCGTAGAGGTGTTCGATCAAACTAAACGCTTATTTTGATCTTGGTTTATTTGAAGGAAAGGTAAAAATAAAAGTTTAGATTTTTTTTTCAGATTGATGGTGTAATCCACTTGGTGAAGATGTGAATAATATGCAAGTGTAGCTCATTTTTTGTGAATTTTTTAGCTGTATTTGTTGGAGTTGGGTATTACCTGATAGTGTTTTTGTATTTGTCTTGTTTGCAGCTTTTAACAGTTGCTGCTTTAGCTTGCTGTTAATAAAATTCTCTTATCAAAAAATCAAATTGGTTTTCTGTGCTAACAATTATCTTGACAACTTTTTTATTAGTATTTTTTTTTTTTGCAAGCAAATTTTTTTATTAAAGGAAGTAAAAGAAAAAAAATTCAGACTCAACAACATAGCAGCAAAAATTAGCCACCTTCTATGATTAAAGGTTGTATAGCTTCAGAGCATTTCTATTTCACCAAGATTGCAACAATACCTAAAATTGGAGGACAAAAAAACCTGATAAACTTTGAAATAGAGGGGGAAAAATGTACTCCAAAGCACCTACTACAAAGGGCAAACGTGTATTCATGGCGCTGACATGTTTTTATTTATGAGTAGAATTCTCTACATAACTACATTAAATGTGATTAATTACTAATTTCAAAGACCTTTCATGTGTTTTTACATAGAACCCTTTCATGTATCCATTTTTCACATGCTTGTTTTCACATACTCATTTCTTCATTTTTCACATGCTTGTTTTTCACATACTCGTTTACATAGATATACTCGTTTTTTTACATAGGAATGTTGATACTCGGTCCAGGTTGCACTTAATTACTATTTTTTTTTTTTTTTGAAGGAAGGTTGCACTTAATTACTACAGTATGTGATTTCTATGATTGTTCATTCATACTATTAAAATAGTCTTAAAAAATGAGGCAATTTTTTTTTCTTCATATATCTGCATTGTCCTAATTAATTAAAATGCAAAAAAAAAAATGTTTTCAATCTATGTGATATTTGGGCTTATAAAATAAATCTTCAGTGACAAATTTAAAATGTTAAAATTTCTGTTTCCAATTTTTCAGCCACATGTTTGTCCGCACATACATCTAGATAACTTGTACTTTATAAGTCAAAATAGACATAATCACATGTCACTACGTACTTTACTACATTGCTTCCATCATCCAATGTCTGGCTATATATTGCATTTAACAAGTAGAGGAACCACAATTGGAATCTCTTCAGTACTGTCTACAATCTAAACTAAAAGGATCCATTTATTTCAAGTAAAATGCTCAATGCTCTCATTTTGTTTTGTTTTGTTTTGTTAGCATCAAAGAAGTAAAAAGAAAGATAAGAAATAATTTTATCCAAAGTTAAACTTAAATATTCAATCAATAAGATCATTTTGATGTTTGCCAAATTTACCGTTAATCTAAATATACATCAAGTCAAAAAGCAACAAGGCTGGAAAACCAGAAACACCCCCAGAAATACATCATAGATCAGTACTTCTTATGCATAATATTTTTGTTTGGCTGTGTTCTGAAAATTTCATGGATGGTACATATTGTTATGGGTGAAGGCTAACATGAGGGAGCCAATAGGTCCCTCATCTAGTGAGGGAGCAAAGATGCTTTTTTTTAACCTTAGGATTAAATAAAGGGATTGGATCTTCTCCACATCAGCAAGAGAACACCTACATCTCTCCACACTCAATCAAACATATCAACCCTCTTGTCTCTAAGTACAATTTCTCTCTCCTCTCTATCCTCACCTTTCCTCTCTTCTCCTTTCTTTTGTTGACAGAAAGCTCTATTCTCTGCACAACCCAACCCAGTGGCTTTCCTCCATCCCCTTCCATTCGCCGCCGCAGTCCAAGAAGCCTCCACCATTCCGAAAACCCGCACACTGTCAATTTTTCTTTCAATTCTTATCTTGCGGTTTTCAAATTGCAAATCTCTCTAGTTTTCTGGTATAATTATTATTAGTATTATTAATTTATAAATCACAGATTAGTGGAGCGGAGAAGGGCTACGTGACAAGCATTTTGTGTAAAGATGAGATTGTTCGTAATCAATTAGTGGAGCGGTACTGTACTACTAGGTAATCAGAATCTCCAATTAGTGGGCAACGTACAATACCTTTGAAATAAATGCCATTGTAATTAGGTGGTATGGTATCATCAAAATATGGGCTGAAATGCCAAGCCAGTTGTTGATTGATAAACAGTGAAAAAACCTTAAAAAAATTATCTGTGAATGGCTTGTGGATTCGCAAAATAAGTATGTGTTTTTTAATGCCTTTCAATTCCGATCAAAAATCCGTAAAAATCGTTGAATTTAATAGTGTAATAAGGGAGATCCTACCGGGTCAAAACGCGGGTCGAAAAACCCGTTTATAGTACACGGGCGAAGAAGATGAGTTCAAAAAATTTAAAAAATGAAAAATTATGTTAACAGGTTTCGAACCTGCGACCATTCCCATGAGCACAATAAACATTACCAACTGCACTACCCGTTCACTTATTCATGGATGGGATTTTTAATATATTTTATTATTGTTAACAGTTTTGAATTAACATTAAATAATCATTGATTTAATTCATTTTATTTTGAGTTTTTATATAGAGCAAGTCTAAATAAAAAATTTATATGACCATACATACATGAATGATAAAATTTAAAAGAGATATGATATTTAACTTTATCATCATTTTTGTACGTGTGCCCGAATATTGTTATTTGGAGTCGTGTCCAACTAAGTATTTCTATTTTATATAATTAATTCAACCGTAAAATAAGATCTAAGAGGATTGAGAACAAAGTAGAACCTTAAATTTCAACGATAGGAATTTTCAATATAAGGAACATGCTTCGGTTGCAGAGTTAGACAAGTTTCAGTCTCCGGGGAGCCGTCCTTCCTAGTTGACTAGGCTTCTGAAGGGATAGTTTGTCCGATAGACACGTGTCCGAGAATCCGATCTGATAAATTCCAGTTTCTGCTTCCTTATAACTCTGTGAGGGTTACATCCAACGGTGGGATCGACGAAACATGTTTCGGTTCCAGAGTTCGGCACGTTTCAGTCACCGGGAGCCGTCCTTCCTAGTTGACTAGGCTTCTCAAGGGATAGTTTGTCCAGTAGACACGTGTCCGGGAATCCGATCTGAGAAATTCCAGTTTCAGCTTCCTTCTAACTCCGTGAGGGTCACATCCAACGGTAGGATCGACTAAACATGCTTCGGTTCCAATGTTAGACACGTTTCAGTCACCGGGGTGGTATCCTTCCTAGTTTTCTAGGCTTCTGAAGGGATAGTTTGTTCGGTAGACGCATGTTCGGGAATCCGATATGAGAAATTTCAGTTTCTACTTCCTTCTAACTCTGTGAGGGTCACATCCACGGTGGGATCGACAAAACATGCTTCGGTTCCAATGTTAGACATGTTTCAGTCACCGGGGTGGTGTCCTTCCTAGTTGACTAGGCTTCTGAAGGGATAGTTTGATCGGTAGGCGACTGTCCGGGAATCCGATCTGAGAAATTCCAGTTTCTGCTCCCTTCTAACTCTGTGAGGGTCACATCCAACGGTGGGATCGACGAAACATGATTCGGTTCCAATGTTAGGCACGTTTCAGTCACCGGGGAACCGTCCTTCCAAGTTGATTAGGCTTCTAAAGGGATAGTTTGTCTGGAAGACACGTGTCCGGGAATCCGATCTGAGAAATTCCAGTTTCTGCTTCCTTATAACTCCGTGAGGGTCACATCCAACGGCGGGGTCGACGAAACATGTTTCGGTTCCAGAGTTAGGCACGTTTCAGTCACCGGGGAGCCGTCCTTCCTAGTTGACTAGGCCTCTGAAGGGATAGATTGTCCGGTAGACACGTGTCCGGGAATCCGACCTGAGAAATTCCAGTTTCTGCTTCCTTCTAACTCCGTGAGGGTCACATCCAACGGTGGGATTGACTAAACATGCTTCGGTTCCAATGTTAGACACGTTTCAGTCACCGGGGTGGTATCCTTCCTAGTTTTCTAGGCTTCTGAGGTGATAGTTTGTTCGGTGGAAGCGTGTTCGGGAATCCGATCTGAGAAATTCCAGTTTCTGCTTTCTTCTAACTCTGTGAGGGTCACATCCAACGGTAGGATCGACTAAACATGCTTCGGTTTCAATGTAAGACACGTTTCAGTCACCGGGGAGTTGTCCTTCCTAGTTAACTAGGCTTCTGAAGGGATAGTTTGTCTGGTAGACACGTCTCCGGGATTCCGATCTGAGAAATTCCGGTTTCTGCTTCCTTCTAACTATGTGAGGGCCATATCCAATGGTGGGATCGACCAAACATGATTTGGTTCCAATGTTAGACATGTTTCAGTCACCGGGGAGTCGTCCTTCCTAGTTGACTAGGCTTCTGAAGGGATAGTTTGTCCGGTAGACACGTCTCCGGGATTCCGATCTGAGAAATTCCAGTTTCTGCTTCCTTCTAACTATGTGAGGGCCATATCCAACGGTGGGATCGACCAAACATGATTCGGTTCCAATGTTAGACAGGTTTTAGTCACTGGGGAGTTGTCCTTCCTAGTTGACTAGGCGTATGAAGGGATAGTTTGTTCGGTAGACACGTTTTCGGGATTCCGATCTGAGAAATTCCAGTTTCTGCTTCCTTCAAACTCTGTGAGGGCCACATCCAACGGTGAGATCGACCAAACATGATTCGGTTCCAATGTTAGACACGTTTCAGTCACCGGGCAATTGTCCTTCCTAGTTTACTTGGCTTCTGAAGGGATAATTTGTCTGGTTGACTCGTGTCCGGGATTCCGAAGCATGTTTAGTCTCATAACTGAATATTAATTTTTATTTTAAATTGTATTAACAATAGATGTGTGTTTAAATAAATTTTATTTTTTGTCAAAAAAAAAATTATTTAAATTTTTGCCTAGGTTATTAAGAAGTCTTATACTATATATAAATTTATCCTACCATGAATTAAATGATGGATTTGTCAAAAAAAAATTATTAAATGATGCATTAATTGACTACTTAAAAAAGAATGAATTATTTTAATTGCCATTCAATACAGTTAATGAGTTTAAAATATTTTAAATTCGTAAGTGACAATGTTGAAATTGTGTTGCAGCTGGTAAGTTCCTTTCACTTGCTCTGTGACGTGGGTTCGAGCCTGACGTGGGTTCGAGCCTCGCGTGCGATGTTTAATTTCTTTTTTTAATTTCTTTTTTCTTATACTCATCTTCTTTGCCCGTTGACTCTGAAACGGGTTTTTTGACCCGTGTTTTGACCCGGCCAGATCTCTCTTGGTACTCAATAAAATTCAACAATTTTTACGTAGTATTAATCGGAATTGTAAGGCAAGAAGAAATCACGTACTTATTTTTCAAATCCAATGGTATACAAGTTATGATTATGTTGATATTTGTACCGTGTATGTAGAATTTTATTTTTTTCAAGCAAGGTTGTATCAATTGTTTGGATAGATTTTTACAATTTAGTTGTTAATACATTCAGTGGTTAGTGCACACAGTTGTGTAGATTAGGTATATAAAAGAATTTGTTGCTTTAAGAGTACCTTGCCAATGGAGATATGTTAAAAACTAATTTTAAAAAAGGACTTAGTGCAAGAGGCAGGATGAACAATCTATGAAATAACGAGGAAGCGAAAGATGCAGCGTGTTGGCTTCTTGCCTTGGGCTATTTTTGCAGGCAGAACCAGAACTTGCACAACTTTAGTTTTTTATGGTAAAACAAAAAAAATGAGTTATGGGTAAAACTGAATCAATTTAGAAGTTGATTGCATCATGATTTTAATATATTTATATGCTTAAAACGGTGAGGATTTTCGGAATGGGAAATGGGAAGAAATGTAACGAGAGAAACAGAAGACAAGAGAGGTAAGTGATAGAGAGAAAAGAGAATTAGACTGATGGAAAATCAGAGTGTATGATATGTTTGGGTTGAGTGTGGGGAGGTGTAGGTGGTCTCTTGCTGAGGTGGAGTAGATCCAATCCAATATTATAATCCTAAGGTAGAAAAAAAGCATCTTTTGCTCCCTCACCAGATGAGGGACCTATTGGCTCCCTCATGTTAGACCTCGCCATTGTTATGATGAGATTCCTCACATCATGTCAAGTTGGCTTGATGAGTTACACATTGTTTTCTGTGAAACATATACTCCCTCCGTCCCGGAATATCTGACCTATTTTCTAAAAAAAAGTGTCCCAAAATAACTGAGTCATTTCAATTTTCAATACAACTTTCATCATTCCCAATACAATATAACTCTAATTAATACTACTTTCATCATTCCCAATACAATATATTCCACTTTCCCCTTTATTTATACATTTTTTTTAATCTGTGTGAAAAACCAAACTGACTCAGATAAAACGGGACGGAGGGAGTATCATATATGGAAAGGAAGAATTAACTAACATTGTTTCCCTTTCTTCCTTAAAAAAAAAAAAACATTGTTTAACTTTCTTTTTTTTTTCTTTTTCTTTTTTCTAATAAAAATCTAGGGTGATGGAATTGTGTTAGGTGACTTTCGAGTTCAAAGCTTATCATTTTACCACTAGACCAAACTTTTGGAGTTAACATGAAAATGGTTCCACTTTCGATCAACTTTATATCGCAATCCCCTGCATTGATATTTAGGAAAATCTTTCTCCATTCAAGCTTTCCTTATTAGAGGGAAATTGAATTATTAATTCAACATAACACTCATTTAAGAACTCATTTTATTTCTCTCTATCACATCATCTATTTGTTACATCTATCATATGAGTGTCGTTTTCTCCTTAACTTAAGGTGTATATACAAACATACCGGGGTGGAGCCAAGAATATTGTTGTGGTTCATTCCCACATTCCCACCCTCCAAGACCCAAAAGAAGGAGTGAGGAGAAATCAAGAGAGAGTAGAGTTGGCGAAACGGACTACCCGACCCGTTTAAGGCAGGCCTAACAAGCTTCGGGCTTTATCGGGACGGGCCAAAAGCCCGATTGAAATACGGGCTTGAAAAATACTACCCGAGTTAGAAACTCAATTAAAACCCAGTTAGAAACTTGGCTATAAATAAAAACTTTTGCACACACTTTTATTCAATCAAAAACTTGGCAATGCAAGTTGAACGCAAGCATCAAGAGGATTACAACATCTCTTTGTTTTTGGTGTCTGTGTGAAATTCTTTTCTTGTTTATGTTTTATGCTGCCTTAAGAAACTAAATACTTTATGATTAGGGTTATAAAATGAACCACTATTTACTTTTGGGGTAATATTAATGCAATTTCTTTATTGAATGATGATTTAAGCCTTATATAATTTTAAATTGTTCCAAACATAATGGTTGTAGACCCTACACAAACATAAGCCCTAAATGAATCTATTAGACCTTAGGCAGACATAAGACTTGAACTTATTTACGGTATCCCTAGGTTAAGGTATAAAAATGACATACCTTAATTATCTTAATTAAATTAGGATTTTGAGTATGATAGTTAGATTATGATTCATCCTTTGAGAATATGTTTTGTACCGTCCTTTGTCTAGGCGCAGTTACCATAAGAAATTTATAAATATATCACAGTTTCTTAATATAAACCATCATTTATCAAGCACTTAATTACAATTGATATTGAACTTTACCTTAATTTAACAAAGAAGATAAATGGAGTTCGGAGAATCCTAATCGCAGTCAAACATTTGAATCCAAACTTATATTTTATGCAATCAAACTAATACTTTCATTAAGCAAACAATTCAAACTCACAACCTTAAAACCCTCTACTGCTTTTTTAATTGATAAGTTTTGTAAATTGCCGAGTACTCTCATTTATTTGGTAGATCACTCAGCCTCAAGAGAAAATCTTTGATAGTACTCTCATTTTCAAAACCCCAAAAGAAAATAAAATTTTCTTTAATAGAACTGTTATATATTTTTCCGCCTCAATAAAACTGACTAGATCCATTAACTAATTATAAGGAGAGAGAAGGAGAGTAAAGTTAAGAGGGACAACATCTGAAGATTTAGATTAGATTGGAGAGTGAAATAATCTACCAAAAAATCTAGAAAGAGAAATTGAGGTTTTTCTCTGAATTCATATACCTTTTAGCTCTGAATTCAAAAAATCTAATATGTTGTCTGCTTCCTGCTTCTTGAGTTTGCCCTACAGCTCAGGAAGCAGGAAGCAGACAACCATATCCATAAAGGAAGCCTCCACATTTAGCTCTATGATGCAACTCTTGCTTCAAACTTGTTTTAAGACATGATGTAAGCTCAAAGCACACATGGAATTAATATTATCTTCATGGACAACATATTTTCAAAAAATTCTCCCTTCACCTATAGTAAAACCCAAGAAACTACCATCATTTACTATCGATTGCAACATAAAGTTAAGACCTTTAGCATCTAACAAAAATGGGGAAAGACTCTATATCGTAATCCTCCATGCAGAGAGTATTCTTCGGTAAAACTCCTATTAACTAACATTGAAGTACAAACCGAGCTAACACACTTTATAATCCATTTTCTCCATTTAGATGGAAAATTCAATCCCTTCATTGTTCGAACTTCGACTCTTATATATATTATGCAATGTTTTTACCAACTTAACTAAGGTTAAGGTTAGAGATATTTCTTTAGACTCCTTTGATTGCTTCAATATTTTGACTGCCATGATACACATGCCATGCCATATAGACAGATTGGGTCAGGGTGGTTCCTTTCTGAGTAATGATATTTTTTTGTTTGTTTGAGAAATGATCGTAATTAAGTGCAAGGCTTCTTGTCCCCTAGCAATGTACGTCATGGACAATTGGACATAGACATAACTTACATTTGGCAGACATGCAACAAAAGGACGATAGGGGCCCATACACATATACATGTACTAGATTTCTTACGTATTATTGATAAAAACACGCGTTAAATATGTTTTTAATCTTTATAATTATATCAACTTTTTGTTTTAATCTTTTAGAATTTTTGTTAGATTTAATCTTTAGTTCTTCAAAAGTTTTTCATCATTACTTTTGATTCATACTTTTAAGTTAACTCGTGTTTAATCTTTATATTTTTAATGAAATTTATTCAGAAATATAGAGAATATCATGACGATCTCTCCCAAAAAAATAGATTTTTTTTAACAAAACATGAATTAAATATTAATTTTTAAGCATAAAAAATATAAAATTCATATTAATTATCTTTTGTTAAAAAATTCTAATTTTTTTAGGAGAGATTGTCATACTAATCTACTCATTTTTAAAAAATTTAATAAAAAATATGAAGGCTAAACATGAGTTGACTAAAAAGCAGAGATCAAAATTGGTGATGAAAAATTTTTGAAGGACTAAAAGTCTAACAAAAAAATTAAGGAAACTAAAACGAAAAAGTTGGTATATATTTATGAGGACCTAAAATATATTTATCCCTAAAAACAAAATATTAAAATTTGTTATACCAAAATGAAATTGTAGTAACCCTGTTTTATTAATTTTTTTGAATAGAATGTTGTTTTATTGTTTGATAAAAAAGAAAATAGACAAAAAAATATTAAATTTCATTTTTATTAATTCTTTTATGAAATCATTGTGTTTGGAGTATTAAGATTTTCTCTATTTCTTAAAACATATCGATGATTCTTTCTGCGAGGGAGAGAGATAAGTATTCATGTTTGTCCAAGTTATATGTCCGTTAGCAATTTCACATAAATTAATAAATATAGTAATGTTGTGTAAAAAAAGTAATTGTGAATTATTTTACAAAAATGTATTCATTAATGGTATGAAAAATATAAATTAAAGAAATTGGAAAACAATAAAGTAAAAAATAGTAAAAGGTATACTAGAAAAATAAACATTAATGGTTCATTGTTATTGTAAAATGACATATAATTTGGGACAAACGGACTTTGTTAAAATGACATATAATTTGAGACTGAGTATAATTGAGGGACCCGTGAAACTCATTTTTTAAATAGTTATTATGTCGATCTTTTTCATAAAAATGAAATCATTTATTTAGTTTTAGAAACAAAGAAGATATCAACTCATGAATATTTCACTTGTTTGTGTGTTCGCCGCGAATCTCCATAAGTACATTATGTATATATGATACCACAGTAGATATGTCAGAATCACAGAGATCCACTATGATTTTGTAGAAGTAATATGGTGGCTTTTAAAAAATCACGGTTGGTTGTTGTGATTTTGGCGTACTCTCTATGATACCAAATATAGGTGTAGACATAGTTAAAATACTTTAGTCCTCTCTAAAAATATTTTATCATATTCAATCAAATTCATGAGGTTCCTCTTCAGTGGCTAACTAAAAGTGGGCACCTAAGCAAACTTTTCCTTTTAGCGATGTTGATAATTTAAAAACTTAATTTTGCCAATCTAATTGATACATTTTTGAAGTTTAATATCTAGTCCAACTGTTATATTTCACTCCCATAATTTAAACTCAAAATCTCCAGCTCAGTTTAGAAAAATCTCGTATCATTCCTTCCAAGTGTTATTCAATGAACAATATGTTTCTCCTCAATAAAGAAATGATAAATATTTTTTTTGTGATATGAACTTAGTAAAGTTCAACTTATAATATTTGAAATTGTTAAGTTTGCCACCTTCAATCGGGTTTGAATCCGAACCTCTATGTGTGTGAGTTTTAGTGGTAACACGCGAAATCAGTGTCAATGGAGACATAAAGCTATGCTTTTCATAGGAAACTCTTCTAGCACATTAAAACAAGTTAGTGATACTGATGTGTAAATCGGACATGATTAATTTATTATGAGTAATTTATGGGGGTTGGATTCGTTACTAATTATCATCCCTACATACACATGATTAAACTAGCCGTAATTGAAGCTGAAACCAATACGACTTATGTGTAGAGTAACTGTTCTGGTTTGTAATAGGCCAAACTTTAGTATTTACATGAAGGGACATTGTAATTTGTAATACAGTTTATTGAAAAAGCTACCAAAAAAACCAAATTCAGTTTGGTTGTGATAATTGTATTAAAGAGAGAATACCCTACTACCTTTGAGGAGCACCAGAAAGGATTGGATCAGCTGAACTATGTTTTCCTAATGCAGGAATACTAAGAGAACGTTTTCTTAATTTGGATTTGCCATTTGATGGTAGTTTCTTCTCACTCTTTTCAGCAAGCAAAGAAGAATAAGCGCAAAAGGGTTCTTGAGATGCCACTGCTATTGGCACCGGCTCACTTCTAGTTCTAAGGAATTGGTCGAGATTTTGGCGGTATTTAATCCCATGGATTTTAGCTCCAAGCTCCACAACATCAAGCTTAGTCTTTAACTCGTAATCATCATCCGACCAATAACCATTTTCTAACACATCTTCCATTGCAAGATCATCGTATTCTTCATCAGACTTTGTTGATTCCTCATCAATAGATCCAACCTGCAACGCAAAATACAAAAGGACTCAAAATTAGTTAAAAGTACTACT
The DNA here is from genome assembly GCF_051527215.1 of Medicago sativa. NCBI lineage: Eukaryota > Viridiplantae > Streptophyta > Magnoliopsida > Fabales > Fabaceae > Medicago > Medicago sativa. Next base: position 60,589,303 of record NC_140752.1, read on the forward strand.
ATGTGTAGCATTGATACTTTCAGATTGAAAATGTGTCAAATGTCTGACACGACACTGATACTCTTGTTTACATTGAGTTACTTTCATATTCTTAAATTATTATCAGTGTTGTGTCTGGAGTCTGGTGCTTCATAGGTACTATTCAAAACATAGCTCGGCATCAATTCATTCCCAATTGATAACCCAACGTCATGGGAAAAGAGAACATTGTCAATTGTCAATTCATATTACCACTGCTTGCAAGAGGAATAGCAAAGCAAACCCAAAGATTGAAGTTGAAACTCTTCTATCCGGCAAATTTTATCACATGGATATAGACATTTCATCACATACATACAGACATTTCATCTAGGTAAATAATGTAACCAACATAAAACCAAAAATCTACCTCATCGTCGACTTCTTTGTCACTGTCGTCACTGAAATCCTCATCACTACCCACATCTAGTTGATCATCAATCTCTTCATCACTACCATGCACCGAGAACTCTTCTTTGAGCTACACAAACAAGAACAAGAACAAGAACAAAAGACAAATTAATCGAGAATTCTTCCTTGCGCTAAATAAACAAGAAAAATTAAAATAACAACAAAAGAGGATAGATATGGAGATGCATCAAGATAGAGCAAGGCATCCCAACTACTGCCAGAGGATTGATAAGAGGATAGATATGCTGGCATTCCTAACCCTAACAATCATGTGCAGCATACCCAGTTTAATGTTGAACACAAAAATTTGCAAAAAAGTTCAAATTTACCTCCTTTGCAGGGAAATCTGATAGCCTAGGGGAGCTACAGCCAGAGGATTGATAAGAGGATTGATATCTACTGCCGGTATCAGTCCCATCAGCTCTGGACTCGTCAACACTTCCCGCATAACTAGTGCCGCCATCACTAGGCCAGGCACTGATTCCATAAAAACCAAACTGAAGATTTACAGGCTCTGCTTTACCAATCCGTAAGGGACCATACATTGGATGTCCGATTCCATTTTCCGGTCCTACACCACATATGGACTTCCCATTACTATCAACCAAATTTACAGGCCAAGCCTTTGCCACGGACCCATCTGTATTAACTATAGCCATCAGATTTCTTGAAGAACCTTTTCTCTGAATCAACTGAAACATTCCTTTCGAGCTCAAAGAATTGGCAGCACATTGATTTCTGTATTCCTCATAAACAACTGTTACAGTATTTCTAACAGGATCGTATAGTTGGTCCCCAGCTTCACGCCTTCGAAGACAGCTGAAAACAGTTGCATGGATGGCTGCGACGCTCTTGTCAACATTTGTATTGTTTACTTTGGGAACCAAATGCTTTTCAGCACGCGTACAGAGATAATCCTGGATTGTTCTGATGTTTCGGATATACTTCACATACTTGTTTTTAGCAGGATCCAGTGTCATATATTTGGCACGCACTGCAAATCTTTCCAAGTGCTTCTCCTCATTTGTAATGTAGATCATGAATGGTATGATCGACGGATGTTTCTTCATGAGCCCCATCTGCATGATTATTCAGATTATTATTGTTAGTGACTGGAAAAAATACAGCAATATACATATTGACATCAATAAGAAAGAAAAAAAATAACGAAGGACACGTGATCAAAATTTGACATACAACAAAGTTGAGACTCAGGTGAACACCCTCGACAACAACAGATTGTTTTCGTTCTTCCCAGGCAGTGATTAGCCTATCAAGACTGTCAATCACCATCTCACTCTGCGCCTTATATCCTTCAATAGCCATTTGTTTTGGACTTGGATGCTCAGTAGCACAAGAGCCGGTCTCTGATGTCCGTGTATCAGGTTTGCTAGAATTCTGACCATCAGTTGCTTCATCCTTGGTAAGTGATTGTGACACACCAGCCATCTTTTTTGCTTTCTTTTTGGCCTTCGCTTCAGCAACAGCAACTGGATCCAAACACTCGCCTGCATGGTAGGTAGAAGCCCACAACAAGGGGTTTTCCTTCTCACTGGCAAAACTTCTCATCATGTGCCTAATGGAATCCGTTGATACGACTGTCGTGATTCCCAATCTGCTACCCTGAAGTGAAAATATAAATAAATGAAGCAATTATTGAACTGCAACAATAGTAGTTTTTATACTCCATTAAACACTTGCATATCCTACCACGAAATAAGTAAAAACTAGAACAAATAAATATTTCTGTAGAGAAATATACCAGTATTGCAGACAGCGTCGATTTTCCACATCCACTAGTGCCACATAACAGCACTGTCACAGATTCCTTCTTTTCACGAAGTCTGATAAAAAGAAAATAATCAGGAACATAAGAGCATAAAGTTGTAAGTATAAAATGTGAAATGTTCAATAACAATTGTAGAGCAATAAATTCATACCTATACCGAATGAGTTCAGTACACAATTTATTTTTCTATTGTGAAAAGCAAAAGCATATAACATGGCAACAATTACATGAAAGCTAGGTCAAGAAAATGTAAACCATGGAAAGACAATCTAATCGTATAACTTAACAGATTCCATTACATCAGAGCATATGCTGGAACCACAGTCAGAAATATGTTTTTGCCTCGCTTCTATTCCAAATATAAGCCCAGTAAAGATATGAAAAAATGTGTTACCTGCAGGCTAGAACCAAGTCTGCTCTCTGGTTAGGACCCAAGTACTTGTACTCGGCCAAAGCATCACATACAATATCTAGAAATGTTTCTCTCTGAACAAATACAGAAGTGCGCCTTTTGTACAACTCGAATGGTATGCTCTTAATTTTACTATCCTTGCCCAAAAGTGATTGGTTTCCTAAGTCTTCTAGAGAAACTACTGCGTCAGGCTGCAAAAGATCAGTAGTACTCTTGCTCTTTGTGCATTCAAAAACTCTTTTGCAAATCTGAAAAAAAGAAAATGGAAAACATACTCAGAATAGTTTTGTACAAAAACTCCAAAGTTGTGCTTACAATGAGGTTTTTACTCTCGGTGTAAGGGACATTACTCAATAATAGAAGACAACCAAATAACCAAGAACTTCAAATTAGTCTATCATGAACTTGTATCGATGCCGATTACGCTTCAAAAACAGTAAATATGCCTAGCATGCATCCTAAAATATTTCATTTAAAAAAAGAATCTGTGCCAACTACAAAATCCATGTCGCCGCAATAACTAGTCTTATTATCTTATATGCAATTTAAATCTTGTAATGCTCTAACAAAATAGCAATATCACATTCTATAGTTGCAGAAGTAGAGAAATCTATTGTCCATGTAGTATTTAGGTTCTACCGTGCCTCAATAAAAATTCATAACATGGATCATAGATTTCCCAATAAAAATTATTCCCCTTCATAATCAAATAATTACAATCCACTACAATCTATTATTCCATTCAAGTGAATCAAGATGGCTAGGAAGATACCAACTAGGATTGGCACAAATGGTTAAACATTTCGCTCACATCGACCATGACCTGGATACAAGTTCAAAATTTCATTGTAAATCCTCAATGAGGCTGACGACGGCATGCACCACTAAAACTCACACAGACAACTTTGAGGTTTTAATTCAAACTCAGATGAAATGTCACGACTAACAATATCGTTACGGGCAATTGTCAGATGAGCTAGAAATTATACACTAAATCATGAAATTAATTATAAAAGAATAAGCAAAAAATAGTTGAATTTACACGCATACCAAACCCTTTGAACCATTAAAGGGGGCAATAGGACGAGGAAGCAAAATACTACCTAGTCAAAATAAAACAAACCGAAATAAAGGACATAACACAATGACGTTGTCGACAAAATATTGATCCAGAAGAATATTAAATGACAAAACCAAACAACAGGTCAAACCGGTAATCTATGTAACAAAAACCACCGAAAACAAAAAGTCCTCAGAATGTAAAAAAAACCACCAAAAACAAAAAAGTCCTCAAATTTTCCACTACACTAATACCTAAAATCCAGAACCTGAACATAAATCTTAAACATTGAAAATACCATAAAATTCATATCAAATTCAGTAAAAAAGAAAAGGTAAATCGCAGATCAATTTCAATAGCCCAACTGGGTTGACGCGACTCGATGGACTAGTCTCTAAGCACATTAGAGAAAACTCAAAATACGAAGTAAAATCTTAAATCAATTTCAGTAGCCCAACTGGGTCAATAAGCCTCGAGGGATTAGTCTCTGGGCACAAAAGCAAAATCAATTTCCTTTAAACAAAATAAAAAATCTCAAATCAAATAAGTTGAATCTAAAATCATTAACAAGACAATAACACCAACGGTTTTCATGATCAATCAAAACAAAAAAAAATAAAAAACATTAAGAAAAATTAAAATATACCTTAAATGCGTGTCGAGCTTTGCATCCCATAATTTGCAGAGTACTCTGCAAAACAGAACGCGTGTAACAAAACGATTCTTTTCCTTTGTCTTTGTCTTTGTCAATGTTTTTCTCATCAATAACAACTATGTAAAGTATCTTATTACTCGTCTCACCAATTCCACCACCACCACCACCATGATTATTCATATTCATATTCATATTTCGAAACTCCATTAACAAAAACACATGCAAAATGAAAGAAAAAAAAACTCTAACTTCCAACACAAGCAAAAGAAGCCATTGGAAAATGAAGGAGAAGGGTAATGTGGAGAAAGGGATCTATTGATTGAAGAAGAAAAAAGATGAAGAATAAAGAAGGAACATTAGGGTGAAGAAGAAGATGTTGTTGTTCTAAAATGGTTTGAATGAATTGAGCGGTGCAGCATTCTGATTTCTTTTCTTTTATTACGACTCTTTCTTTCTTTCTTTCTCTCTTTCTCTTACGTTCGTTCGTTCGCTCGATATAAATAAATAGGAGGAGTACTACTAGGTTTATGAAATGACGGATTTCGCCCTATTTTATTCTAAGAATTTCTACTAGCCGCGTTTTTTCTCTTTTTGATAATTTTATTTTAGAACCTGACCTAAGTATCCATATAAAAAGCCATGGGCCCCTCTCCCTCGCCGATATGAATATGAATGATAAAGAAATAGTCACTTTTTTCCATAGTTTTAAAAATCAGCTCAGACCGGTTGGTTGAACCGGTCCGATCAAAAACCGATGTGTACTTTGGTTTGAGACATATATCAAATTGGTCGTAGTTTTCTGAATCAATCTGGTTTAATAAATACTCCCTCCGTCTCATAATTATTGTCTCTTTAGCATTTTATTTTTTTTTCAAAATAATTATCAATTTACAATACCAATGCAGCATTTATTATTTTTTTCCACTATTATACCCTTATTTATTGTATTACATCCAACTAACTACTCCACTAACTGCAATTAATAAGGGTGTTTTAGTAAATGCCACTAATTTTACCATTGAAATCAACACAATTAATCATTTCCTTAATAACCGCTCACAAACCTTAAACGACTAATATTACGAGACGGATGGAGTATTTTATGTTCAATGTTCAGATTAATGCTCCATTATGGCTGATTTAATATTAATTAGCTAATTAATATCTTATTTAATACTGATTCTCTTTGATTCAAAAGCTTTGACCTTTTATTTTTAAGAAATAATTCGAATTTGAAAATTTTGGCCATTATAGAATCAATCCGCGCACAATGAGTAGATCATTAGAAACTAAACCACTGCAACAACTAATTGTTTATGTTAACAAATGTAATTTATTTATTTTATTTTTTTTAGGGAAAATGTAATTTATTGTATATATATATATATATATATATATATATATATATATATATGTCACATATTCTTTTTTAAAAATTGAAAGAACACATAGTTTTTTTCTTTCAAGAAGAGCACATCATTATTAAATATAATAATAATAATAATAATAATAATAATATACCTTTCAATAATAATAATAATAATAATAATAATAATATAATCTCTCCCTTAAAAAAACTATACATGTCATTTGTTTTTTAGAAAATCTATGTATTATGTTAGTATTAATTGATTCCGTAAAAAAATTGTTAATATTAATTGATATGCAAAACAAATTATATTTGTTGCCAACAAAATATAGTTTTTTTTAAGGAATGAAATATAGTTATACTTTTAAAAAAAATATAGCGATCCAAATATACATATTATATGTCAGTTTTTTAGTTTTAAAATGACCGAGTCATCGGTTCAATCCGATTTAATCTAGTTAAATAACAATAAAAATTTAATCTTAAGATCAGATCATCTAACCGAATTATTCGGTTTAATACGATTCAGTCATGCAGTTCAACCAGTGATTCAGTGGTTCGACCATTGACTCAGTGACTCAATACCCCTGGCGAGTTGATGACCGAACCGAGTTTTAAAACTATGTTTTTCTCAAATAAATAAATCAAGATCAAAATATAGCCACATAATCTATGTTCTTCCGTCTCAAAAATAACAGTCGTTTAATATTTGTAAATGATTTTTTTAAAAAATGATTAATTGTGTTGAATTTAATGATAAAGTTTTTTTTTTGAACAAGTCAAAATGAGATATATTAACAAAAAGTTTTGGTCCTTAACACAAAGAGTGCCAAAGGAAACAAAACAAGGTTACAAAATAGTTCTGCTCAAAACCACAAAAGACATCAAGAAAAAATAGATCAGATAGTCCCCAAACAAGCAAGGGGACGCTGCCACCACATATGATAATCAAATGGAAAGCACACATTTTTTGCTTTTAACCATTTGAGATGTGTAATCTTAACCTTCTCAAGTAATTGCTCTGTTGTTTTTGTTGTGTTGGCAAACAGTCTTTGGTTTCTTTTATTCCAAAGAACCCAAATACCACAAAGTCAAATCAAATGGAGAAAAGACCTTCTTGGAGCATAACCATCTGAAGAATAAACAAATTGATAATAATGATTTAAAACCTATTGAGGGTCCACAGAAAACACACCAATCCAATTCTTAATTTGTTGCCAGAGGTCACCAAAAATAGGACAATGAATAATTAAGTGGTCTATTGTTTTATTTTGGCCACATCCTGTAACACGTAATTGCGAATCATTAAAAATAACACCTCATCGCGCCAAGTTATCCTTTGTTGGCCATCTATTGCGGAGAAGACGCCACGCACAAATAGAAACTTTCAAAGGACCACTCTTATGCCAAGGAGTATCTGAAACGACGTTGTGGTTATGCATCTCCTGCCGCATGAGCATTTGATACACACCACGAACGGTGTACCCATCACCAATGTCAGGCCGCCAAAGCCAGACATTAGATTCAGTATCCTACAAAGTAACGTTAGTAAGCAAATTCCTAATCTCCACCACCAACTCCTCCTCCCAAGCTAACAAACGACGCATCCACCTCCAAGCCCCCCTTCTTCACCCCAACCTAAAGCGTACATCTCTCCCATCGACAAGTCCTTATGGATCGATAAATTATACAGCCTCCTAAATCTCTCCATGAACGACATCGTCCCCACCTAACAATCCGACCAAAGGACAGTATTTAAACCATTACCTAAATGTTTTGAGATCCTTTCTTCAAACCAACTACCACCCTCCACGCCTATTCCATTTTGAATTTTAATTATCTCCCTCCACCAAGTTGACCCTGTCACGCCACCCTCCCTCAACCGACCTCTCTGCTTCCCATACCGAGAGGACAACACCTTAAATTAATGATAAAGTTAATGGAGTGGTTAAGTTTGATTAAATTCAATAAATAAGGGTATAATATTGAAAAAAATAATAAATATTGCATTTGTATTTTAAAGTGGTAATTATTTGGAGATAGAAAAAAAAGTTAAAGAGACAATTATTTTAAAGCAGGACTAATATTATATAGAAATATTATATAAAATATGTGTTTTCTTTTTAAAATGAGTTGAGATTGGAAGGCTCGTCAAAGTTAAGGTATGTTACTAGGTTCACCGAGCGTTGCTTGAAGAAAATTTACCAAAGAGATTTTCACATCGATAACGAGAGTTGAATACATAATCATGCGTGTGAGTCAATCTCTTGATAACTTAGTCAACCTTTACCGATGAATATGTGGTTTATTTTATGAATTAACAAATGTTAAATGAACTTTTTGTCAACAAAATATTTAAATGATCTTTTTTTTGTTTTATTATTCTTTAGTTAGACTTTGAAACACTTGCGAAAGAAGATGAAAAAAGAATTTAAAGCACTTATTACAACATTTTTAGAGGACTATAGTTTCTGACTCATAAAGTTTTTTTTTTTTTTTTATATTGATAATTGTTATTATGTTGGTATTTATCTTCTGTCATGATTTGAACCCTGAATATTTCCAATTATTGAATAAATTCTTATTATTAAAAATAAATTAGGGGATGATGATTTGTAATGGTATAGATATAAAACGTCTAGCCCAATTATCTCATAGATTACACAGTAAAAAAGTCCACATCGAAAACATCATAGATGTTTTCTTTATCCAAACAGTATTGCTCATTTCCAAAGTAAATTACCTATATACCCTTACGCATGTTAACTCACGTCACGCAAGTTAACATGCGTTAGTTATAACGGTAACGCAACTTAAGTTGTGCAGCGTGACTTAAGTTGCGCAGCGTTAACACTACAAGAAATCATGCATATTGCCAGGGAACAATGCCAGGAGCAAGAACTCCTGGCAAATTTGTCAGGGGCAACCCGTCACAAAAGTCGTGGCAAAATGTATGCAGCAGAAAAGATTCTTTTGTGGTCAGAAAAAGCAGGACGGTACAACAATTTGCCAGGGGTTGTGCCACCAAAAACCCCTGGCAAATTGCAAAGCCTGCAAATTTGGCAGCAAAGCCTGCAAAGGCTACCGAAATAGCTGTATACTAGGACTGAAATGAGTTGACTGGAATTTGCCAGGGGCAAGACCCTCGGATAACCCCTGGCAAATTGCATCTATACAATAAATTGCATCGTTCCCTTTCATTTATGTCACAACACTTAGAAATTTTTTTCCATTATTGACAGTGAGCATAAACCACCAAAAACTACTGTCTACAAAACACACTCTTCTTCAACAACACTAATTTCTTTCACTTTGGTAAATTACTACACCTACATTTTTATGCTTCTATTTTATTTTCTTATATTGGCATATAATTTTATATATATTGTTGTATTTAATAATAAATATGCATGTTTTTTTTGGTGAAGTATTAATGCATGTTGAATATATGTTTGTTTTTGTCTAGATCATCTCTTGAATATATGTCCTTTTTTTTTTTAAATGTATGTTGAATATGTGTTTTTTTCTTAGATCTGTTAGTTTTTTTTTTATTAGATCTATTAGTTTCTTTTTATTTGATATATATGTTAAAAAAAACCAGAATCGAAATTTTTTTTATAAAAAATGTTTTTATTATTTAAAACCGTATTTTTTTTAAGGAAAACCCATATTTTTTTAAAGTTTAATTAAAAAATATGTTATTTATTAAAGTTTTAAATTTATTGGTGTAATAAGTATTAAATTGATGTTATTATAAGTAAATAGAATTAAAAAAATTAATGTCAATGAATAAGTATAAAACTGATTTTATTATAAGTAATTAGAATTTAAAAAATAATTTAAATGAATAAGTATAAAACTGATTTTATTATAAGTAATTAGAATTAAAAAAATAACTTAAATGAAAAAGTATAAAAAGTGTTTATTTAGGGAAAAAAATTTAAAAATAGCTTAATGTTATTCACATAAAAAAAAAATTCATGTAAAGAATTTTTGTGCAATTTAGTTTACCTACGCAATCGGTTATTTAGTTTTTTTCTATTGAAAAAATTTGTGTTAGTAGCGATACTTGGGGAAAAAAAACTAATTGTTATATATGTGAATGTTTTAGCCGAAGGTGCCAAAGATGGAGTATTATCAGCATTATCGTAGTTGGATGTATGACAGAACGTTTCCGGGAAGAAGAGGATTAAAACCCCATTTTGTGGAAGGAGTTCACGGATTTATTTCATGGGCATGGGGACAACAAGTTTGTAAAGATGAGGGAGGGATAAGATGTCGCAACAACTTATTTGGGAACAACTCCTTATGAGGGAGGGAGGGATAAGTTTGTAAAGATGGGGACAACAAGTTTTTAAACTAAAGATGGGGACAACTCCTTTTAAAGATAATTTGCAACAACTTATTATGACGCTGAGAGGTTGGTGATGAGGTTGGGATTAAAAGTTGATAAGATTGATTGTTGCATAAACGGCTGCATGTTGTTTTATGACAATGAATTTGGGAAAAATGACGGAGCATTGGTGGAATGCAAATTTTGTCAGAGTCCAAGGTATCGTCTAACCAGGAGTGGGAGGATTCCGAATAAGACAATGTTTTACTTGCCAATAATACCAAGATTACAAAGATTGTTTGCATCGATGAAAACTGCTTGTCATATGACGTGGCATCATTCAAACAAAATGGCTGGAGTCATGCGACATCCATCTGATGGGGAAGCTTGGAAACACTTTGATGAAGTATATCCTGATTTTGCAGCAGATCCGCGTAATGTAAGACTTGGATTGTGCTCTGATGGTTTCACACCATATATCCAGGCATCAGGGAAACCCTATTCTTGTTGGCCGATCATTGTAACTCCCTACAATCTCCCTCCTGAGATGTGCATGACAAAGCCGTACATGTATTTGGCGTGTGTTGTTCCAGGGCCAGATAACCCTAAAGCAGGCATAGATGTGTTTCTAGAACCTTTAATTGATGATTTGAGGAGGTTGTGGATTGGAGAATTGACATACGATATTTCAACCAAACGGAATTTTCTAATGAGAGCATCTTTGATGTGGACAATTAATGATTTTCCAGCGTATGGCATGTTGTCTGGTTGGAGCACTCATGGGAAAATGGCTTGTCCACATTGTATGGAAAATAGGAAGGCGTTTACTTTGGAAAATGGAGGGAAGAGTTCGTGGTTTGATCATCGTTGTTTCTTGCCTCACAATCACCCGTTTAGAAGAAGTAAGAATGGCTTCCTGAAGGATCGGAGAGTAGTAGTTGGCCCGCCCCCTAAAATCACATCAGAAGAGGTGTGCACAAGGGTTAGTGATTATCCTAAAGTCACTGATTTTGGCACAACTGTCCCAATACCAGGATACAGAGTTGACCACCATTGGACAAAAAAGAGTATATTTTGGGACCTCCCATATTGGAAAGATAACTTGCTCAGACATAATCTTGATGTAATGCACATTGAGAAGAATTTTTTTGACAACATATTTAACACGGTGATGGATGTTAAAGGGAAAATTTGCTTTTTTTTTTTGTTTCACCTGATTAAACTGCTACATGAATATTCAAAGACCATTCTGCAATGAATATTCAAAGAGCATTCAAAGAGAAAATTTGCAATAGTGAAAGAGCATTCTGATTACTCTGTTCCTTGTAATGAGAATATTTGGTCACCTTGTTAAGGCCACCTTGGTTACTCTGATTACATAGGCTGCAATCTTTGACTGCATTAATTTGTTTTTTATAGGCTAACTGTTTTTATAGGTTGACTGCATTTTATTGTCTCTTTGATAGAGTTTGAATTTTTTTCATCCTATTAGAACCAGAATTTTGATAAACTATTAAAACCTATTTCAATTTGGCATGAATCTAAATGTTAGATTATTTTGTTGCAAGTTTGTCATCCTTTTTCAGTTGTGTTATAATATATGGTAACCTGGAGTCGATGTAGTTATTTTAGCACATTATAGTGACATGTTTTCATGACTGATAATATATAGTAACCTGGACTCGATGTAGTTATTTTAGCACATTACAGTGACATGTTTTCATGACTATATATAACATGCAAGTGGGTGATAAGACCAAACTAGGAGGAGACAGATTGATGAAAAGATGATAATATAATTTACCTGCTTGAAATTCCAGACTTGTTCTACTATTTATGTAAGTTTCTCTAGACAGTGCTTCAAAAAACTGAAATTGCTAACCACTGCCTCTGCTTCAGTGCTTATGCTACTTTCTCTTTTAATTGAGTTCTTAATATTTGAACAGGAGGAGTATGACCGGCAGCTTGCCGAGGCTATTGCTGAAGGGTTAACTGTTGATCACTCTTTGACCTTCCGTACTTGGAGAAAAGTTGCTGGCGACAAGAAGAAAGGCAAGCTCTATGGTCTTGGTAACTTGGCTGCTAACTACCGGAAGGGTAGTGTTGCATCGACACTTAGACTCACCCTCAATCACGGTGAAGGAACCTCCCAGCAGCCTGAGCTGACGCCAGAGATGCGGGAGCTTATCTAGAGATTGACACAAGAGCAGCTCACGCAACAAATGGCAAGTCAAGCGGCGGTTGTGCAAGATTTGCTTAACCGCCAAAGATCATATGAGGAGCAGCTGGCTCAGTTTCGGCAAGCACATGCTCAAGATCCCTCCCACACTAGAGCGCTGGTTTTAAGTCCGAATGTTGAGCCTTATCCGGTTGATAGAGATGAGGAGGATGATATGGATGATGAGGAGGATTGAAGTTGGACCCCGTCGTGATGTGTGCCCTTTATGAAATATTCTCTCGTGCCTTTAACTGTTTAGTTTCTTGTTGTATTATTTGGGGAAGTTTCTTATACTTCCCGGTACAATTTCTATTAGGTACTTATGTAGTATTTCATACAATTTTAATTTCAATGATGCTAGACTCAATATTGTGTGCTATTATTTTAATTTGCATTGTTAACTAATTTTTCTAAACCAATTAAATTAAAAAATCATTTTAAAAACGTTTTTTAAAATTATTTTAAAAAAAGTTAATTAAAATAATTTTTATTATTAAAACAATTTTTTAAAAAAGAAATAAAAAAACAATATAAAAACGTTTATTTTAAATATTTTAATAACGTTTTTTAAAAAAAATTCGTACACAATTTTCAAGGGGTTAACCCCTCGCAATGTCCCTGACATGTTTTGAAAATGACTGATGTGATGCTGACACAGTCTGCAAAAGCCTGCATTGACCAGAATTTGTCAAAAAAGCTGCGATACAATTTGCCAGGGTTTGAGCCAGGGCCTCTGCCAGGAGCGCATTTTGCCAGGAGCTAAACCCCTGGCAGGACAATTTGCGATGAGCAGATTTGCTTGTGATTCTGCTCCTGGCAAAACCCCTGGCAAATGTCCATTTGCCATGGATTTTTGCATTTTGCCAGGGCTTCCGCCCCTGGCAAAATGCAACATTTCTTGTAGTGGTTACTTAAGTTGGTTATCAGCAACACAGTAACTCAGAACCTCCATTTTCAACTTTTCAAAAAACGAAAATTTCACCCCCAAATCCAAATTTCACCATTCTTGCGCCATTCAAACCGAATTTCTTCCACAATATCAAGTAAGTGATTATTATACTACTTCTTTGCATTATTTTGGTTGAAATTTTCGAATTTTAGTAGAAAATTAACATTTTTGTGTTTTTAAAAAATTGTCTTGCATGTTAAAGATTATGGTTGTTAGTGATGATTTAACTTAGGATAGGTTGTTTAGATGTTGTTTAGGGTACAATGTGGTAGTTTAGGGTTTTGAAAATGCTAGATTACATAGTTGTTTGAAAAATGCACACTACGTGTTCAGTGAAATGTCTCAATGATAATTTTTTTTGTTTTATTGGATTGGTTATGATGTAATTAGTTAGAGTTATGTTTGTTAATGTTGATTATAGTTAATTTGACTGCAATGTGGTAGGTTATGGATTCAAATGTCACTGTCGACATTATAGTGTAGTTGTTGTATTGTTAAAGATTACATGTGAAAATGTGTTAAATTTTATTTGATATTTGTGCAGATATGTCTGAGCAGGAGATGCCTGATAGGCTTAGGTTAGGGAGGATGGCCCCTACTAGTAGTGCACGTAGAGAGAAGCAAGCACTACAGCCTCCGGAGGGTCGAGGTCGAGGGAGAGTGGGGGCCACGAGTCTTGCTACTGTTGATGCTGCGGGGTAATCGACGTCACAGACGGGTGCATCCCAGATTGTGGACCCGCCACAGTATCAGCATCAGTTTCAGGAGCTGGCTTATCAGGACCAGCATTATCAGGAGCAGTCAGGATTTCAGCCGGGTTATCACTATCAGGAAGGGTATGAGTATCAGCCTCAGTTTCAGGAGGGGTATCAGCCTGAGCATCAGTTTGTCGACCCTCCTCAACAGCAGCATCCTGAGCAGCCTCCTCAGCAGCATCATCCTGAGCAGGATCCCGAGCAGCAGCATGCAGAGCTTGTTATAGAGGACGAGGATGGGGGCTTTCCAGGGGGGCCTTACGAGTTGTCACTTTTACCGGACTTCGGTAAACACGTGGCATGCAAGCTTTGGAACGATAAATCAGTAAGTATAAATTGGTTTATTTAATTTAATTATATTTTACTATTATGTGAAGTTTATTTTACGTATAATATGTTATGTAGAATATTTATAGTTTATTATTTCATGTTTATTTTACGTATAATATATATAGTTTTTTCTATGTATAATATTCTACGTATAATATATTCTACGTATTTTTATTTATGACGTTTATTTCATGTTTAATGATATTCTACGTATAATATTCTACGTATAATATATTCTACGTATTTTTATTTATGAAGTTTATTTCATGTTTAATGATATTCTACGTATAATATTTTACGTAGAATATATCAAAGTATTATTATTTCATGTTTATTTTACGTAGAATATTTATAGTTTATTATTTCATGTTTCTTTAACATATTTAATTATATTTTTGTTGTATTTCAGTTGCAAGCGAATCGTAAGATGAAAGGCATCTCGCACGGGAGGAAACTGAAGCTTTCTTCCCTGTCCCTTCCGTTGCCTTCAGATGCTAACCCTTGGTTCTGGGAACCGGTTGATAGATCGGGTCTAAGGCCCCTCCTTCTGACTGGGTACGACAACATCTCCCACGGATTAGTGTGTGCGATGGCATCAAGAGACTAGCAGCTTCCATCTGCCTGTTGGGGAGATGACCATCACACTGGATGATGTCGCTTGTCTCCTAGGCATCCCCGTCGCTGGACGGCTCATTCACGAGAAGGAAGAGGATTTAGATTATGACCACGCTATGGATCTGCTGGTGACCCACCTTTTGTTTCCGGTGGAGGATGCGGTTGGGCAGGTGACTGATTTTGGCGCCTCTGTCTCCTACACGGCCCTGAAAGACCGTTATGACCACCTGTTGAACAGGTGTAACCAAGTGCTGGGGGAGGATTTATCACAGTAGGAGGAGCATGAGCTGAGTCGTATTAGGCCCGCCTGTGTGAAGGCGTTTTTGTTGCTCTTGCTTGGCTACACCCTTTTTGCCGGCAAGAACAACAAAACCATTAGTCTGCTGTGGATGCTTGCCATTCGGGATTTGGATCACATAGGCACGTGGTCATGGGGCGCGATGGGACTTGCTTTCTTGTATGAGCAGTTGAATCTTACCTCAGACGCAAATGTTGGCTCAGTTGGTGGGTACATGAGCTTGTTTGTGGTAATATATTTTTTTCTTCTTTTTTAAGTTAAAAATAAATGTATAGTTTCTTGTATGAAAAGTATATATTTTGTCTCTTTGTGTTTGTAGGGATGGGTTATAGCTCACTTTAGACATGTGGTTCCGAGGTCCAGATATGTAGATTATGATCGGGAGGACCCGTATGTGGGCAGATGGAAACCTCAAAGGGGGTTTGCTGATGCTGACTACTTCAGAGGCTTGTTGGACTCGATGGAGCATTGTCATGTCACCTGGAGGCCGTACGAGCACCGACGAGACGTGACGCCTTTTCAGAACGTGTGCTGGTACTCCGGATGGATCATGGTAGGCAGTCAGAGGATGGTGTGTCACTTGTCGGAGCGGGTGCTGAGGCAGTACGGACATGTTTAGAGGGTTCCCCGACCTCCTACTGATGTTATGCCTCTTGCCCCAGCAGATTGTTTTATCTTGGTTTTCGGGTGTCAAACATTGATTACGTTCGAACCTTTTAAACCGGTGATTTTTTCTTGGGAAGGGAAAAAGTAAGCAAAACCCTTGAGAATCGAGGTCCGGGAGTTGTTTTCGCTACGGGAAGGTGTTAGGCACCCATAACGACTATAGTATCCTATAGGAACCGTCTTTAATTTCTACGCGCGCGCTTTATTTTTTAAATGCTATTTTGAAAGTGTTTATTTAAACCTAAGAGTTCTAGGTGAAGAATTGGAGGGAGAAGAGTGTGTTTGAATTTTTATTTTAGTTGAATTGAAGGAATTTTGTTCCTTGCCTACGTACCCGATTAAGGGATCAAATCCACCGTAGTTCTCTTTCAAAAATGTTTTTGTTTTTGTTGGTTGATTTTAAGTTTGAAAATGGGATTTTGAAGAATAGAAAGAGGCCTCAAGGGCATGAGATTAGGAAATTGTGAGGTTTGATTAGTGATTTGCAAAAGAAGTCAAAGTTTGATTATTTTCATTGAAATTTGATTAAGAAGATAAAAGGAAAATTCAATGGGGTTTTGACCCCAAGGTTTATTATGAAAAATGTTTGAGTGAAGTTTGTTCAAGTTTTTTGGGAAAATGAGTTTTTTCTAAGTATAAGTCCTAGGCATTCATCTAAACATACAATCCTAAACATACATCTAAACATGCATATTCTAGCTACTTATCTAAAGTGGTGTGTGTGCATGTGTCGGTGCTTGTGTCGGTGTACATTATTAGAGTCCATTGTCCTTTACATCATATCCTAGATACATTCTATGGCCTCTTTGCCAAGAAATTAAAATGACATGAAAGTAAAATATTACAAAACTCCTAAGTATTTACATTTTAAACTTGGCATGAAATTGAAACCTAAAGTGCACGAAATTAGATGAAGAGGAAGATGAAGTGGGAATGCTTATGATGAATATGAAACATGAAATGAAAAGGTTAGTAGCATAAGGCAATATCAAAGGAAATAAAGCAAGAGAAACACTAGAACATAAGGGATAGAAAATAAAGGCAAAATGAGTGCAAATATGGCTAAAATTTGTTCATAAAATGCAAGAACCAAGTGACCCATAATTCTCACATTCCAATACATTTTAAAGGTTTAGAATCAAGTCTTGGAATGGGATTTAAGGCAACATGGTTTACTTGGCATTTTAAAACAAACCTTAAGCATATTTGCATTATTTAACTATTCAACTAACTTGTAAGCTAAGTAACTAACCAAGATTCCTACTCATGCACTAATATCAAACACAAACAGTAGCTAAACCCTATGGAATCAAATAGTATAGGTCACCAACATTCATCAAGCAATTGGAATTAAAATCAATTGAATTTTCATTTATTTTTTAGCACAAAATACCACAAAATAGTAGGAAAA
Organism: Medicago sativa; assembly: GCF_051527215.1. Classification (NCBI taxonomy): domain Eukaryota; kingdom Viridiplantae; phylum Streptophyta; class Magnoliopsida; order Fabales; family Fabaceae; genus Medicago; species Medicago sativa. Next base: position 60,606,592 of record NC_140752.1, read on the forward strand.
TTAGCACCTTAGTTTTTAACCAATTTTAATATGTAAAAATTATCACAAAATGCTACCAAACTATCAAGAACCCTATATGAATTTTTGGGATTTTTTAAAGGGGTTTTTTGGACTAAAAGTGCAAGAAGATTACTAATTCTAACAAAAACAAGAAAAAAGCTATATATTTTTTATCAAGATTTATTATGCAAAAATGTTAGAAAAACACCTAAAAATCATCAAGAAATCATGAAAATATATATTTTAATTTTTTGTAAAAGGTTTTGATGCACAAGAGGTGCAGGAAGCAAAGTCCAGTGGTGCAACTAGTAGGAAATAAGCCAAAAACGAAAAAACCAGTAAAGAGGACCCAGGCCCAGGGTTCCTGATGGATCTTGGACCCTCCAACAGCCTCAGAGGCGTTGGATTGATCCAACTCCTAGGAAACCCTAAATCCAAAGGTCAGGAATGCAGGGCGCATGATAAGCTCAGATAGACACACAGCAAGAACGAATCAGGACCACACATCTAATCTGAATGCAAGATCAACGGTTGACATAAAGTCTAGAAATGAACCAAACCGGTTTCTATGAACCAGACCGGTTCACATCCGTATAAAAGCAAGCACAACCGGTTCAATTCATTTCTAAACCCTATCTCTCCTTCTTCTCTTCGTTCTCTCATTCTCTCATCCTAACCCTAACGGCGCCGTTCATCTTCTTCCTATCACTCATGGATCCAAACACGTATAATGAACAAAACCACACACCTACATAGCCTGGCCAAAACGTTTACGAATCTTGGTACTTTTTCGAAGAGAATCCATTCGAAATGCTTCGATGTTGTTGCTTTTTGAAGGAAATCGTTTGAAACGTTTCGATCTAAGCATCTTTCCAAGGAATCAGTATGAAACGTTTCGATTCTTGCTACTTTTTGACGAAAATCATTTGAAATGGTTCGATCTGGATACTTTTCGTTTTGAAATGCTTCGATTTGGATACTTTCGAAGAAAACCACTCGAAATGTTTTAAACTTGGTGTCTTCTTGAAGAACACCGTTTAAAACGTTTCGATCCAGATTTTTCGAAGGAAATTGTTTGAATCCCTTTAAACTTGATGTTTTTTTGTGGAAAATTGAATTGAAACGTTTCACACCATACTGATTCGAACAGATTCTATCCTAATTCTTCGCAAGTTCGAAACGTTTTGGATTTTGAGGCTTTCTTGGAACTGAAACCCTAATTTGATTCGTTAATGATGAAATTACTTTCTGAATTGAAAGGTAAACGGTGAATCTTCATGATTTTGTGTTTTTTAGGGTTTCAATTTTCGACTTGTTCGAATCTTTTCAAGCTTCAATTGGATTCACCGTTCATCTTTCAACACAAAGTTTCGATGATGATTATGAGAAAGTTTCTTTGTGTTTTTACCTGAATTACTTGGAGATTTGAACAAGTGGATCCTTGCGAGCTTTTGATCCCTCTGGTAAGCTTTGAAACCGAAAATAAATCGGTATTCAATCTTCTTCTTCTTCGAACTGGTTTGATTCTTCTTCAATCTCTCTTCTTCTCTTCCTCCAATTTTCTTGTGATCGTCCTTTGGACTTGAATTGCAAGAAAGCGAAGGAAAACCGTTCAGTGATGATGATTTTCGTAGAAAATCTCTGAGAACGAACCAAACTCAAAAGAACTTCGTTGAATTTTACGCCTCCGTTTTGATTTTCCAAAAGTTCATATTGATTCTGTATGTTTGATGATGAATGTGGTGGAACTGGTATGAAATTGAGAATTTGTGCGGTGGTTTTGATTCTGTTGTGGCGGTTTTGGATTCTGTTACGGTGGTGATTGAATTCTGTTACGGTGGTGATTGGAGAGAGAAATTCTGTTAGAGTTTCTCTGATGATGATGTGTCCTTGAATAATTGGGAAAAATCTCACTTTGACTTGAGTTGGCAGGGTTTTATAGGTGCCATGTGTGCCACTGGACGAATAGGAAACTGCCACCTGGACTTGGACTAAAGTTCGAAGAAAAATGACTGGATTTGGACTTGGGCCTTTTTGCAATTTCGGAAAACCTAAAGGACTGTTCTGCAAACTAAGAAAACTAAAGGGACAAAACTGAAAAAAGGAAAAGAGGACTTAATTGCAATCAAAAAACTTAAAAAAGAAAATTGAAATAAGAAGGACTATTATGCAAAAAATGCGAAATTAAAGGCTTAAAAAGAAAATTAAAAGGGACTTGAATGAAATTTTGGACACTTTGGACTTAAAAAAAACTAAAAATAAAATTGAAAATAAAAAATGATAATTTGACTAAACGTAAAGTGAAACGTCTAAAATTTGACAAAACGGACTAAAACGAACCAATGGCCTAAATGAGGTACTTTAAAGTAACCTCTCTCTGTTGGAACAAAATGTGCTTAACAATGAACCTTAAAAAGTTTTGATGATAACAAGGTATTAAAAATTGTAAATTGGACTAGCTAATATTTGTTCAAGTGTACAGGACCATAATTATAAAGTCACATCATCATTGGTTCTGAATGAGCAAATAAAGAGCAAAAGAAAATGAAGCTTAGATGATTCTGAAGGCAAAGCGCTCCTGAAGTCAAGCTGCTCCTGAAGAAATAGCGCTCCTGAAGTAAGCCACTCCTGAAGAATAGTGCTTCTGAAGACAAGAGGTCCAGAAGCCACATCATCAGAAGCTGCGTCATCAGAAGCTGCAGAAGTCATATCATCAGAAGCTGCATCATCAGAAGCTGCCTCATCAGAAGCTATTTCACCAGAAGCTGAATCTCAACTGGATTTGCAAAAGATTCAAGAATTGAAGAATTATCAATGCAAAAGCTGTCCATTGGATTCGAAAACACAAACAAAGGATTAGTGGAATTTTGCAACGGTCATTTCAAAGGTGTTTGAAGGCTTGTGCTTGCATTTTGGACGAAAGCATTGACATTGTACTTTGTACGAATTGTACAACCACGTTCTCCACTACTCTGTTTTGTGTCCACGCTACAAGACAAGAAAATAGCTCCAGAATACAGCTTCGCCTGCATAGATGTTCCTTTGGATAAGGAATGGATTTCAAATTGGTTCTTCATAGGACAACAACCAAATCAGGCAAAAGATCATTGGTGAAAGATCAAGCTTCAACAACGACTCTTTGGAGTGCTGGCAATTTCATAACGTCTCTTTCACACCTCTATATAAAGGAGTGAAGACCTAGAGAATTGGTAATGCAAGAACGCTAAACGATAGACTCACAAGATTTTCACAAGTACCAAACCTCTGCTGAAATTGTTCTGCATTCACTTAGAATTTCTGTGTCTCAAAGTCATATCTTAGAAATTCTTAAGTTCATTGAGTCTGTATCTGATTTGTATTGTGAGCACCTCTGATTGCATATCAAGTGTTCAACCTTAAACAATTTTCTGTGTAATTTTGTTTAGTTAGGAAGTCTCTTGCAGTTGTGCTTGAGCAGGAAGTCTCTTGATTGTGTTCTTGAGCAAAGGAAGTCTCTAGCTTGTGTGCTTGAGCAAAGGAAGTCTCTTGCTTGTGTGCTTGAGCATTTGTAATCAGATATTACTCATAGTGAAATCTCCTTGGAAGTGCAAGGGGGACTGGACTACTTCCGGATTGTGGAAGGAACCAGTATAATTGCTTTGTGTCGTTCTTCTTCTCTCTCTCTGTTTTATTCCGCTGCATTTAGATTCTGATTATCACTTCAGAAGCTGTCTCACCTAGCTTCTGATCAGTGTGTTCAGTTTTTAGGAGAAACGAAGAATTTTTCAAAACACAATTCAACCTCCCTTCTTGTGTTTTTCTCACCTTCAATTGGTATCTAGAGCCTTGGTCTGTTGTGTAACACTTAACCGTGCAACAGTCAAAGATCTGAGAAAAACATGTCTACTCCTCCTCCTACTGGTTCTAGTGATACTAGCTATAAACATGTCTCACATGATTATAGTGATAGTAAGAAAACCAGTGTTGGAAAAGTTCCAAAGTTCAATGGAGATGCTGAAGAGTTCTCTTGGTGGAAGACCAACTTTTACAGTTACATCATGAGCCTGGATGAAGAATTATGGGATATTCTGGAAGATGGTGTTGGTGATTTAGTCCTTGATGAAGAAGGAGCTGCTGTGGATAGAAAGAAACATACTTCAGAACTGAGGAAACTTTACAAGAAGCATCATATTATCAGAGGAGCCCTTGTCACTGCCATACCCAAAGCAGAGTATATGAAGATGAGTGACAAATCCACTGCTAAAGCTATGTTTGCTTCTCTCTGTTCAAATTATGAAGGGAGCAAGAAGGTCAAAGAAGCAAAGGCTCTCCTGCTTGTACATCAGTATGAGTTATTCAAGATGAAGGATGATGAAACTATTAAGGAGATGTACTCAAGGTTTCAAACCTTAGTTTCTGGGCTACAGATTCTAAAGAAGAGCTATGTTGCTTCTGATCATGTAAGCAAGATACTCAGAAGCTTACCTGCCAGATGGAGACCAAAAGTGACTGCCATTGAGGAAGCTAAAGATTTAAACACTTTAAGTGTCGAAGATCTTGTTAGTTCTCTCAAAGTTCATGAGTTAAGTCTTAATGAACATGAGTCTACTAAGAAGAGTAAATCAATAGCTCTTCCATCCAAAGGCAAGTCATCAAAAGCTCTCAAAGTAGTTGAATCTGAAGAGGAAGAACAGTCAAGTTCAGATTCTGAACCAGATGCTGCTGAAATGGCCATGCTCTCAAACAGACTTCAATATCTGGCCAAGAAGAACAGAAAGTTTCTCTCCAAAAGGGGTAACTCCAGAAGCTCAAAGAAAGAAGATCAGAAGGGATGCTTCAACTGTAAGAAGCCTGGACACTTCATTGCTGAATGCCCTGATCTTCAAAGAGAAAAGTCAAAGGACAAGTCAAAGAGGTCTACATTTAAACCAAGCAAACTCAAGAAGCAGATTAAGCAGAGTTTAATGGCAACCTGGGATGATTTGGGTAGTGAATCTGGATCTGATAAAGAGGAAGCTGATGAAGATGCAAAGGTAGCTGTTGGGTTGATAGCAACAGCAACTTCAGAAGCTGGATCAGATTCAGACTCAGAAGATGAAAACGAGGTATATTCCAAAATTCCCAGAGATGAACTTGTTGAGTCACTTAAAGAACTTCTTACACATTTTGAAGTAAGAACCAATGAGTTGAAGGATTTAAAAGAAAAATATACTGATTTGGTACAACAGCAAAAATCAACTCTATTGGATCTGAAAGCTTCTGAACAAGGACTTAGGGGCTTTGACTTCATGTGTAAAACATATGAAGATCAGCTCAGGTTCTTATGTCAGAAGCTACAAGAAAAGTGTAATGAAAAACCTTTAAGTAACCATGAAATTGCTCTTGAAGATTTTATTATATCTGGCATTGACAGAAGCAGAGTAGCTTCTATGATTTATAGCATTTACAAGAACAATGGCAGAGGAATTGGTTTTCCAGAAGTGAAACTTGAGAAAACCAATCTAAAATCTTGTTGTGAATGCATCAAGGAAGGTCTGAAAACATTCTTTGTACCAGAAGGGGCTGAGTTGGAAACTGTTGTTCAATCAGAACCTGAAGCTTCTAGTCCTAAGGCTAAGATTACTTCAACGCCAAAGAACTCTAAGTCAAAGGCTATGATCAAATCTGATTCCAAGACTTCAAAGGTCAGGATCCTGAAAAGATCAGAACCTATTCCTCAGAGTCTGGTGAAACCAAAATCTGGGGTTCTGAAGTCTAAGTTTCAGAAGAAGATAGTTACTGCTTCTGAAGTACCAAAACCTAAGGTGATGGTTAATCAGAAGCAACCCAACTCACAGCACAAGGTACAAGAAGTGAAGAGTAAATCCTTAAGTACTAACCTTCCAGGACCCATAAAACAATGGGTACCTAAATCTAAAAATGTCAATGATGCAGGTATGTCTAAGAGCAGTGCCAAAGCAAAGATCATGGTACCTAGACAGCGGTTGCTCAAGACACATGACAGGAGACAAGTCCATGTTTCTCAGCCTAACAATGAAAGAGGGAGGAAATGTGAAATTTGGGGGCAACCAGTCAGGCAAGATCATAGGTACAGGAACTATTGGTAATTCCTCTACCTCAATTAATAATGTATGGTTGGTAGATGGTCTTGAACATAACCTTTTGAGCATTAGTCAATTTTGTGATAATGGTTATGATGTGCTTTTTGAAAAACCCAACTGTACAGTAATCAACAAGAAAGACAAATCCATTGTGTTCAAGGGAAAGAGAGTTGACAATGTCTATAAAATCAATTTTTCTGAACTGGCTGATCAGAAGGTGGTTTGCCTACTATCAGTGAATGATAAGAAATGGATGTGGCACAGAAGGTTGGGACATGCTAACTGGAGGTTAATCTCTAAGCTTAGTAAGTTACAACTTGTGAAAGGGCTACCAGACATTGACTATCATTCAGATGCACTCTGTGGTGCATGTCAGAGAGGGAAAATTGTGAAATCATCTTTTAAAACCAAAGACATTGTTTCAACCTCAAGACCTTTAGAATTACTCCATATTGATTTATTTGGACCAGTGAGTACTGCATCCCTATATGGAAGTAGATATGGATTAGTCATTGTTGATGATTACAGCAGATGGACTTGGGTGAAATTCATAAAGAGTAAAGATGTTGCGTGTGATGTATTCAGTAGTTTCTGCATTCAAATTCAATCTGAAAAAGAATCAAAAATTTTGAAAGTCAGAAGTGATCATGGTGGAGAATTTGAAAATGAGCCATTTGAAGCTTTTTGTGAAAAACATGGAATTTTCCATGAGTTCTCTTCTCCTAGAACACCACAACAAAATGGGGTTGTAGAGAGAAAGAATAGAACTTTACAAGAAATGGCCAGAACCATGATTCATGAAAACAATTTACCAAAACATTTTTGGGCAGAAGCAGTGAATACAGCATGCTATGTTCAGAACAGGATCTATATTAGACCTATTTTGGAGAAAACAGCATATGAACTCTTTAAAGGAAGAAAACCCAATATCTCTTACTTTCATCAATTTGGATGTACATGTTACATTCTGAACAACAAGCTCTACCTAAAGAAATTTGATGCCAAGGCCCAAAGGGGAATCTTTTTAGGTTACTCTGAAAGGTCAAAGGCATACAGAGTGTATAATTCAGAAACACTTTGTGTTGAAGAATCTATGCACGTTAAATTTGATGACAAGGAGCTTGAAGATAAAACTTCAAAGCAAGGTGAAAGTTCTGCAGAGATACAGGTTCCTGAAGCTACTCCAGAACCTGATCAGATAGCTGAGTCTGAAGATAGTCCAGAAGCTGAACCCACATCAGAAGCACAAGATGAAGCTGCTTCTGATGAAGCACAAGATGGCTCACATCAAGCAGATCCTCCCAGAAACACATTCAAACACAAGTCTTCACATCCTGAGGAGCTAATCATTGGAAACAAGGATAGTCCAAGAAGAACAAGATCACATTTCAGACAAGAAGAGTCAATGATTGGACTAATCTCAATGATTGAACCTACAACAGTTGATGAAGCACTTTCAGATGATGGATGGATCCTAGCTATGCAAGAAGAGTTGAATCAATTTCAAAGAAATGATGTGTGGGATCTGGTACCCAAACCTCAGCACAAGAACATTATTGGAACAAAATGGTTATTCAGAAACAAGCTGAATGAGCAAGGTGAAGTAACAAGAAACAAAGCCAGGCTTGTTGCACAAGGGTATAGTCAACAAGAAGGCATTGATTACACTGAAACGTTTGCTCCAGTTGCAAGATTGGAAGCAATCAGGTTACTTCTTTCCTATGCAGTTAATCATGGCATAATATTATATCAAATGGATGTCAAGAGTGCTTTTCTAAATGGTGTCATAGAAGAAGAAGTGTATGTCAAGCAACCTCCTGGATTTGAGGATATTAAATATCCTGACCATGTTTTTAAACTGAAGAAATCACTATATGGCTTGAAACAAGCTCCCAGAGCTTGGTATGATAGACTAAGTAATTTCTTAATCAAAAATGACTTTAAAAGAGGACAGGTTGATACTACACTCTTCAGAAGGACCCTTGGGAAAGATATTCTTGTTGTGCAAATATATGTTGATGATATAATATTTGGTTCTACTAATGCATCTCTTTGCAAGGAATTTTCTGAGTTGATGCAGGATGAATTTGAAATGAGCATGATGGGAGAGCTGAAGTTCTTCCTTGGCATTCAAATCAATCAATGCAAAGATGGAGTCTATGTTCATCAATCAAAGTACACAAAGGAGCTTCTGAAGAAGTTCAAACTTGAAGATTGTAAAGTGATGAACACTCCAATGCACCCTACGTGCACCTTAAGCAAAGAAGATGAAGGAGCTAAAGTAGATCAGAAGCTGTATAGAGGTATGATTGGTTCTTTGTTATACCTCACTGCATCTAGGCCAGATATTTTATTCAGTGTATGCTTGTGTGCAAGATTCCAATCAGATCCCAGAGAATCTCATATGACTTCTGTCAAGAGAATCTTCAGGTATTTGAAAGGAACAACTAATCTTGGACTCCTTTATAGGAAATCCTTAGATTATAAGCTAATTGGATTCTGTGATGCTGATTATGCTGGTGATAGGATTGAAAGAAAGTCAACCAGTGGCAACTGTCAATTTCTGGGTGATAATCTTATATCCTGGGCTAGCAAAAGACAAACAACTATTGCTATGTCTACAGCAGAAGCAGAATACATTTCAGCTGCAAGTTGTTGTACACAACTACTCTGGATGAAACATCAGTTGGAAGATTATCAGATGACTGCTAACAGTATTCCCATTTATTGTGATAATACTGCTGCTATTTGTTTGTCTAAAAATCCAATTTTGCATTCAAGAGCAAAGCACATTGAAATCAAACACCATTTTATCAGAGATTATGTTCAAAAAGGAATTTTAGATATACAATTCATTGATACTGAAAATCAATGGGCTGATATATTTACTAAGCCTTTAACTGTTGAAAGATTTGATTTTATAAAGAAAAATTTGAACATGCACTTTGTATCTGATTAAATGCTTGCTTGCTCCTGAATAGGATTTTAGGTTCTGAAGTTAGTTCAGAAGCGGTAGTCCATCAGAAGCTCTTTATTGAGGTTCTGAGGAAAACTCGCTTCTGATGATGACGTCAGCATCAGAAGTCCAGAAGCTGGATTTGTTGCTTCTGAATAGTTGAATTAGTGGAAACGTTGGAAGTTACCTTTTAAAAAGTAACTTCTGGCCCACTAACTTGGTAGTCACTCTGTGAACTTCTTACGTGGCCTGTATGTGTTGGTGTATAACTAAAAGGGCAATGATGATTTAATAGCTTTGAAAGTACTTTTCACGCGCCCCCAATTTTGTCATTAATGTTATGTTTGTTTGTCTCTTTTGAATTGCAATCGTTTTACTTTTAACACTTTGACAATTCACACACTACTCACTCACAACAAACACATTTGCTCTCAAACCTCTTGCGAAGTAAGCGCATTCTCTCAACCTTAGAACCCTAAAATCTTCATCTTCTTCAAATCTTCGTCAATCAACAAATGGCATCATCAAGCTCGCAACGAGAAGTTTCAGTATCTACTTCACGAATGATCCCTGAATATGACTACAAAGGAAGAAGCATGAAATTGGAAGAATGGGAACTACAAGTTCAAATAGAAAATCCGGTAGATTTTGAATCACTCGCCTTCCATGAGTGTTGGATCAGAAGCTACTATGAAGAGCAGGAACTTATGCATTACTTCAAGATGTTGAATGGACCAACATACGAAGCATTGGTAAGACACTTCTGGGTGAGGGCCAAGGTTTATGACAAAGCTGCGTCTATAACTGAAGAAAGTCAAATGGTGTTGATTTATCCCGAACTGGAAGGGAAGACCAGAGAAGAGATGGGACTTGAGCCATTTACAGGCATTGAAATCAGGTCAAGTATTTGTGGTATTCCAGTAAGAATTGCGGAATGGCAGATAGAAGCTGTACTCTGTAGAGAGGCCTCTGGAAAATACTCTGGAATTGATCTCTCAAATACAGCTGAAGAACGCCTCTGGAAGGAAAAAGTAAACTTGGCACTGTACAACTCAACGCAAGCGGGAAAGTATGCTGATCTAAGCATGGATAAGAAGCTGCTTCTGAAGATTCAAAATGAGGACTTACTCCCATGTGGTGGAAGTGAGAAACCCAATTTGGCACAGAAGGTCTTTCTTCAGCACTTCATTAAGAAGGAGAAAGTGAACGTGCCAAAATATATGTTCAAATACTTGATAGAGTGTCTGAAACAGAGTCAGCTGCAGAATAGAACCTGGGTACCTTATGGAAGACTCCTGTCAGAAATATTCTATCAAGGAGGAGTCTTGGACAAGCTGAGCAGTGCTGAAGCCTTCACAGATGAGCTGCTTGATACTAAAACTGGAAAGTTCATTAATGCACAAACCCTCAAGAATATGAAGTTGATCCCTGCTGTCACCAAGCTTCATACAGATTTGAGTGAATCACTTGTTAAGTCTGATCTTATGAAGGACTTTCCACCCATCTGCAAGAAGGATCCCATTGAAGTGCAGATGTACTATATCAAGGAACATTTTGAGGCAACCAATCAGAGAATCAGATTGGAAGATATTCCAGAGGAAATGTATGGTGGTGCTCTGCCACGAGCCAGAGGCAGAAAGTCAAAAAGAAAGATGACTACAGAGCAATATCTAGAGGTTGAACAATCTGCTAAAAAGGCGAAAGTTGCTGTTGACAAGCTCAAGATTGGTGGTTCATCAATACCTTCAATCGAAGAAGCTATTGAAAACATGGATTCCAGGATGATCATGGATGTTGGCATTACTCTTGATCAACCTGCAATACCAAAGAAGAAAAGGAAGCAAGCAGTAAGGAGAACCAAGAACTTCCCTCATGTGTCTAAGAAGACTGAAGCTGCTACTAGTGTGTCAGAAGCTATTGGAAAAGCTATGGAGATTGCTGCTGAGCTACAAGAGTCTGTAGTTTCAGAAGCCAAGCAACTGTTGCTGATGACCAGTGAGTCTGTTAAAGAGGATTATGATCCTGAACCAGAGAAGGTAATTAATATATCATCAGATTCCGCATCCTCACCATTATCAGATTCTGATGATTCTGATGATGATATACCCTTAGCCCAACTCTTTCAAAAACCAGTAAAAAGCCAGCCAACATCAACCAAAACCAACAAAAAGCCCTCTCAGTCAACTACTTATGAACCAGTTGGTCACATAATTAATGAGAAGTTGGCTGAAATGGCTGTGCAGAGAGAAAGAGTCATTGAGACTATCTTTCGCCTTAACCCTCAACCTCTTAACATTCAACCTCTCAACATGATTCCTCCAGAAAATGTTGAGTTTACCTCAGAAAAGGCCTCTGAAGCAACTCCAGAAGCAGCTGCTTCTGAAAACGTTGTTTCAGAAAACCCCCATCAACAAACACCTGAACCACAAAAACCCACAACACCCCCACAATCACCAACAGCTACCATTGACCCCCAACTCAACACTCAAACATCAACTTCACCACAACAACCATCAACTGAAATTGAACACTCCCCACAACCAACTCCCATGGATGTTGACATCTCACTAGTCAATGTTCAAGCCTCAACCTCTACCACTCACATTGCCTCTGACCAGCCTTCATCTTCAAACACACAAACACACTTTACCATTCCACTCCCTAACCCTGTTCAAGATCTGGAAATCAGTGATTCTGATCTTGAAATCCTTGAACAACCACCCTCAAACATCCTGGAATCTGGATATATTACTTCTGAGCTTCTGACAATCCTTAGTCAATTGCTTAATCTTGTGGATCAACGAAGGACAATTGATCTCACAAGTGCATATGAAGACTCCTGGGCATCACTTCAGAACCGGGCAACTGAGCTAATTGAAAGCTTAAGGGCTAAGTGCATCAGAAGCAAGGAAGCTTCTGTCAGGAAGTTAATGGAGCATCTGAATCAGAGTCTCAGAGTAAGAAGTTCTACACTGCTCCTGGCAAACCAGCCTTTCTTCTTAGAAACGGATTACTTGACCAGAGAAGCAAGGTTGTGTAAGCTTCTGAAGAAACAGATGGCACAGCAGCAGCAAGAAGCTAAGGAAAGGGAACAGGCTCTTCTCCAGAGGCAACAACAGCTTGAAGAACTGTTGCAGAAGAAGATTGAAGAAATGGAGGAGATGAAGAAACAACATCAAACCAACACTTAGTTGCACACCCTTGTGTTTTTCTTTTTGTTTGTTGTTTGTTTTGAATTCCTAGTCCTTGCTTCTGAAACCATTCTGTTTTAATTCTCTTTGCTTCTGAATGCTTACTGATTCTGACTGTTTAGCTGCTTCTGATATTTTTGATATTCATGTTCATATATTTTTTTTTATCTGATTAATTTCTTGTATACTCTCTTTTGATTAATTTCTTGTATACTCTCTTTTTGTTTTTTTTTATTTTTTTTATCTTTTTTTGATAATGACAAAAGGGGGAGTATATGTGACAAGTATTTAAAGGCTCTGAGCCCCATTAATGGCATTTGAAATTTTTTGAAAAACTTCTATCTTTTTTTTTAAGCTATGAACGAACGAAGGAGTATCAAAATTCAAGTAAAATTAATTGAACCATTCTTCTTATCTATAAGTTAATTCTTTCAATGATTCAATTTTGTTTTTAAGCGCTGATTTTTTTTATTGTGCGAAAAATGAATTTAATTAACCTGGATAGAACTTAGGGGGAGCTTACAAACCTCACCTTAAATACTATCAGACTCAGGGGGAGTTTGAGCTTACAAACCTCAGATTCTGAGCTTACAAACCTCAGAACCCCAAAGTCAACTTGTTAATTAGATTAACAACAATTGATCAATTTTAAATACTTTTGTTTGTCATCATCAAAAAGGGGGAGATTGTTGGAACAAAATGTGCTTAACAATGAACCTTAAAAAGTTTTGATGATAACAAGGTATTAAAAATTGTAAATTGGACTAGCTAATATTTGTTCAAGTGTACAGGACCATAATTATAAAGTCACATCATCATTGGTTCTGAATGAGCAAATAAAGAGCAAAAGAAAATGAAGCTTAGATGATTCTGAAGGCAAAGCGCTCCTGAAGTCAAGTTGCTCCTGAAGAAATAGCGCTCCTGAAGTAAGCCACTCCTGAAGAATAGTGCTTCTGAAGACAAGAGGTCCAGAAGCCACATCATCAGAAGCTGCGTCATCAGAAGCTGCAGAAGTCATATCATCAGAAGCTGCATCATCAGAAGCTACCTCATCAGAAGCTATTTCACCAGAAGCTGAATCTCAACTGGATTTGCAAAAGATTCAAGAATTGAAGAATTATCAATGCAAAAGCTGTCCATTGGATTCGAAAACACAAACAAAGGATTAGTGGAATTTTGCAACGGTCATTTCAAAGGTGTTTGAAGGCTTGTGCTTGCATTTTGGACGAAAGCGTTGATATTGTACTTTGTACGAATTGTACAACCACGTTCTCCACTACTCTGTTTTGTGTCCACGCTACAAGACAAGAAAACAGCTCCAGAATACAGCTTCGCCTGCATAGATGTTCCTTTGGATAAGGAATGGATTTCAAATTGGTTCTTCATAGGACAACAACCAAATCAGGCAAAAGATCATTGGTGAAAGATCAAGCTTCAACAACGACTCTTTGGAGTGCTGGCAATTTCATAACGTCTCTTTCACACCTCTATATAAAGAAGTGAAGACCTAGAGAATTGGTAATGCAAGAACGCTAAACGATAGACTCACAAGATTTTCACAAGTACCAAACCTCTGCTGAAATTGTTCTGCATTCACTTAGAATTTCTGTGTCTCAAAGTCATATCTTAGAAATTCTTAAGTTCATTGAGTCTGTATCTGATTTGTATTGTGAGCACCTCTGATTGTATATCAAGTGTTCAACCTTAAACAATTTTCTGTGTAATTTTGTTTAGTTAGGAAGTCTCTTGCAGTTGTGCTTGAGCAGGAAGTCTCTTGATTGTGTTCTTGAGCAAAGGAAGTCTCTAGTTTGTGTGCTTGAGCAAAGGAAGTCTCTTGCTTGTGTGCTTGAGCATTTGTAATCATATATTACTCATAGTGAAATCTCCTTGGAAGTGCAAGGGGGACTGGACTACTTCCGGATTGTGGAAGGAACCAGTATAATTGCTTTGTGTCGTTCTTCTTCTCTCTCTCTGTTTTATTCCGCTGCATTTAGATTCTGATTATCACTTCAGAAGCTGTCTCACCTAGCTTCTGATCAGTGTGTTCAGTTTTTAGGAGAAACGAAGAATTTTTCAAAACACAATTCAACACCCCTTCTTGTGTTTTTCTCACCTTCACTCTCTGCCAAAATTTCGTGTGAAATGACCAAAATGCCCCTGGGGCTAAAACGACTAAAAATGACTCAGATGCGAATTAAAATGGATTTTTAACAAGGAATTGAAACAAGAATTTATTTAAACCAACTTGAAAGACTCAGAGACAATTTTAAGATTTGAACAGGGTCTTGACACTTGAAAAGACTAAAATGCCCCTAGGGGCAAAACTGACTCAAGATGACTTCAAATGTAATTTTGAAATGGACTTTGACATAGAATTGAAATGAAGACTTATTCAAACTATTTGAAAGGACTCAAACAAAATTTTAAAAGATTGAAAGAAATTTTAACACTTGAAATGACTAAAATACCCTTCTATGTGAATTTTGCAAATAACATTGAAATAAAATGCAGAGAAAAAATGTAATTGATCAGAGACAAATCAAATGACTTATAATGCAAGAAAAGGAGAATTGAATAAGTATTTTTAGGTCCAAAATTAGGGTATAACAGCTGCCCCTATTTAAGTTTCTTTGTCCGGAGAGTCAAGAGACGAAGTCTTAGAGTTGACGGGACGAAGATACTTAAATATTAACATTTGCACTGCTTTTGGACATAAAAATACATTTTCAAAGTTTCAAAAATGTGAATGCTATGCAACACTGTGATTATGAATGCAAGACAAACAACTGGAGTCTATGGAACCTGTCATGTTACTGGGGATTCCGATAGACACTGACAGGGTAGACAAACCAGGGATAGAAAATAAGGTACAAGCTGTTCTTTGGGTCGAACTAGCCACTTGACCGAGAAATACAAAACAAGAGATAGGTGCAAGCTGTTCTTGGGATTGAACTTGGCACTTGACCGGAAACATAGACATATATGCTGATACAAGCGGTTCTTTGGATCGAACTTGACACTTGGTTGAAGATACAAACAGACAAACACAAACTGTTCTTTGGATTGAACTGGCCGTTTGGCTGGAGCCATAGACAAAAGGGTTGATACAAGCTGTTTCTTTGGATCGAACTTGCTTGTCAGGATTATCACCACGTCATGTGGGAGGGTGCAAACTGTTCTTTTAGACTGAACTTGCCATTTGACCGATAACAAAGCATAAGCTGGGTACAAACTGTTCTTCATATCGAACTTGCCGTTTGACCGGAAGCATAGGTATATAAGCAGGTACAAGTGGTTCTTTTTTGGATCGAACCTGGCACTTGACCAGTAACAAGATACCAATTGAAAGTCTGGCTTAACAAGATACCAATTGAGGGTAAATTGTCATTGACTTGATTTGAGGATAGACATGACCATTTTGTTGGCCCAAGAGTAAATTGACATTGGTTTGGATTGGATTGAAAGTTGACATTGGCAGAGGGATTGAAGGTTGAGATTGGGCATAGACATAGACATTGATTTGAAAGAGACATTGGAAATTGGAATTGGATTGAGACGTAGACATTGACATTGAATTGGAGAGTTGTATTTGACATTGAGATTGGATTGGAATTGAATTGAAAGTTGAAATTGACATTGACATTGGATATTGATATTGACATTGACATTGACATTGACATTGAGATTGTCATTGGATATTGACATTGGAATTGGAGATTGACATTGACATTGTCATTGGATGTTGACATTGGGATTGGAGATTGACATTGACATTGTCATTGGATGTTGACATTGACATTGTCATTGAAGTTGAGATTGCTTCGAATTTGACAGTTGAAATTGAAATTGAGATTGGAAATTGCTTCGAATTTGACAGTTTGACATTGAAATTGGAAATTGCTTCGAATTTGATAGTTTGACATTGAATTGGATTTGACAGTTGGAATTGAAATTGGAATTGACTTTGAATTTGACAGTTGAAATTTGGATTGAATTTGACAGTTGAAAGTTGGATATGCAACATGTATGTATGGTATAGCAAGATTATTGGATGTATGAGCACATAAAATGCATGATTATGCATGTATGAATGCTTGAAATGCATGATTGGTTTGTAATTTGACAAAGAAAGTTTCACAGAGATAGACAAAACATTGGAGGATTGGGCACGTAGTGGCTCGTGCTGCAACATATTCACAGGGGGAAAACCTCTTTGGAGAGACCGTCGTTGAGAGACGTATCAAAACCATGGCTGAGGGCAATAAAACTGGTAAAGAAGGAA
This sequence comes from Medicago sativa, assembly GCF_051527215.1. Lineage (NCBI taxonomy): Eukaryota > Viridiplantae > Streptophyta > Magnoliopsida > Fabales > Fabaceae > Medicago > Medicago sativa. Next base: position 60,623,101 of record NC_140752.1, read on the forward strand.
CCCTTGGAAAGTTCTTGGGTACAGGTCGCCGTTGCTAGGCGGGTCAGTGCTGGGTAAGCATTGGATGTTCGCATCTGTGGTCAATGCTTTTCAATTTTCATTCTTTCATTTTTCATTTTCAAACCCCACTCTTGCCTGAACCGCCCTTTCGGGTTTTCGATTCACCGGGGAATAAATTCTTTTCATTGCCCCATTTTTGCCTGAATTGCCTTCATAGGTTGTCAATCAGCGGGGTGCTCATTTTTGCCTAAGCCGCCCTTTCGGGTTTTCGACTTAGCGAGCTTTTCATTTTCATTTTCCAATTTTTCATTTCCATTCTGTTTTTTCATTCTTGCCATTGACCACAGATCATCCTGGGGAGTAGCCTGCTTGTAACTTGTGTTGAAACAGACATTGATATTCATTCATTCATGCATGTTTCATTGAAATTTACCCTGTTGCTCAGGTTTGCTTTCAAAATAGACAGAAAAATGTTTTAATTTTCAAAAATGTTTGTTTCAGACATTGACATTATCAAATAGAAAGAAATGTTTTGTATAAAGCATTGAAAGTAGAAAGAAAATAGAATTTCAAACAAAAGCACTGGCTCAACTTGATGTATAAGAGTGAAAGTCAGCCAAAGGCATGACTTCACGGATTTACAAAGCTTGAAAAATGGTAATTTTATTAGTTGGTGATACATTGAACACGATGACCGCTACATCTCATAGAAATTTTGAATTCACAAGTACAGAAGCCTCTGATGAAGCCGACCATTGACAATTGCAGATGCCCCAAGGGGTGATGGTGATTTGCCAGATATAGTTACTTGTCTTTTATTGTCAACCTCATTTTTGCATGAACCGCCCTTTCGGGTTTTCGGCTCATCGAGGCGCCCATTCTTGCCTGAGTTGCGTACAATCTCAGCGAGCTTTTGCATATTCATTTTTTTGTCCCTAACTTTTGCCTGGATCGCCCTTTCGGGTTTTCGATCCACCGGGAGGCGCATTTTTGCCTAGGCCGCCCTTTCAGGTTTTCGACCTACCACGCTGTTCTTTTCTTTCTAGACAAAGTATTTCTTGACTATATCGGCATTAACAGGATTTGGAAGCTCAACACCATCCATGTGTGTAAGAATCAAAGCACCACCAGAGAAAGCCTTCTTGACGACGTAAGGACCTTCATAGTTAGGTGTCCACTTGCCCCTTGGGTCGGGTTGCTGGTTTATCCTTCTTTTCAATACAAGTTCGCCTTCCTTGAATTCTCGAGGTCGGACTTTTTTGTCAAAAGCATTCTTCATTCGCACTTGGTACAACTGTCCATGAGCCATGGCATCCATACGTTTCTCTTCAATCAGATTCAACTGGTCATACCGACTTTGACACCATTCAGCCTCGGTTAGTTTTGCTTCCATGATCACTCGAAGAGATGGAATCTCCACTTCCAGAGGGAGAACTGCTTCCATGCCATACACCAGAGAGAAGGGGGTTGCCCCGGTTGAACTGCGCACCGTAGTACGGTAACCATGCAAGGCAAAAGGTAGCATCTCATGCCAGTCTTTGTAAGTAGTGACCCTCTTCTGAACAATCTTCTTGATGTTCTTGTTAGCGGCCTCAACTGCACCATTCATCTGAGGTCTATAAGGAGAAGAGTTGTGATGTTCAATTTTGCATTCTTCACATAAAGCTTGTATCATGCTATTGTTCAGATTGGAACCATTGTCAGTGATGATCTTGTTGGGAACACCATATCGACAGATGATGTTATTCTTGATAAACTTGACAACCACTTGCTTGGTCACATTTGCATAGGAAGCAGCTTCAACCCACTTGGTAAAATAGTCAATTGCCACTAGAATGAAACGATGTCCATTGGAAGCCTTCGGTTCGATTCTTCCGATCATGTCAATGCCCCACATAGAGAAAGGCCATGGGGAAGACATAACATTGAGGGCATGTGGAGGCACATGAATCTTATCGGCATAAATTTGACACTTGTGGCATCTCTTAGCATGTTTGTGGCAATCACGTTCCATAGTTATCCAGTAATAGCCGGCTCTTAATAGTTTCCTTGACATGGCGTGACCCGGAGCATGGGTCCCAAAGGTACCGTCATGTACATCATGCATCAATTTCTCAGCTTCTTGTTTATCAACACATCTCAACAAGACCATGTCATAGTTCCTCTTGTATAGGATTTCTCCGTCCAGAAGGAATCTGCTAGCCCATCGTCTCAAGGTCTTTTTATCCCTGTTGGAAGCACCAGGCGGATATTCACGATTCTGTAAGAATTGTTTGATGTTGTAATACCAAGGCTTTTTATTCACATCTTCATCAGCCTGATCTGGCATATTTTCAATAGTAAACACATGAGCGGGTCTATCAAGGCGTTGTACTTTGATTACAGGCACATCATTCCAGTGATTGACACGAAACATGGAAGACAAGGTAGCAAGAGCGTCAGCCATCTGATTCTCATCCCGAGGGATGTGGTGCAGCTCAACCTTGGTAAAGTATGTCAGCAGCCGTCTTGCATAGTCACGGTAAGGGATCAACTTCTCATGATGAGTCTCCCATTCACCCTTTATCTGATTAATAACAAGTGAAGAATCTCCATAGATGTCAAGGTGTTTAATTCTCAGGTCAAGGGCTTCTTCAATGCCCAAGATGCATGCTTCATATTCAGCTATGTTGTTTGTGCAGTCAAAGGTTATTCGAGCGGTAAAAGGAATGTGGTGCCCCTGCGGAGTTACAATGATGGCCCCAATTCCTTTACCATAAGCATTAACAGCACCATCAAACACTAATCCCCACTTGCTATTGGGATCCGGCCCTTCATTGATCAGTGGTTCTTCACAGTCTTTTGCCTTCAAATACATGATCTCTTCATCAGGGAAATCAAACTTAATCAGTTGGTAATCATCAAGAGGTTGACAAGCAAGATGCTCAGCAAGGACACTTCCTTTGATTGCTTTCTGAGCTTTGTACACAATGTCATATTCAGACAATAACATTTGCCAACGTGATATCTTTCCAGTAACAGCAGGCTTTTCAAAGATGTACTTGATTGGATCCATTCGGGATATCAACCAAGTTGTATGATTCACCATATAATGACGCAGGCGTTTGGCAGCCCAGGCTAAAGCACAACAAGTCTTTTCAAGCATCGTATAACGAGTCTCACAGTCGGTGAACTTCTTGCTCAGATAGTAGATAGCATGCTCTTTCTTACCAGTCTCATCTTGTTGACCGAGAACACAACCCACTGAATCATCTAACACCGACAGATACATAATCAAAGGCCTTCCTTCCACTGGTGGGACAAGGATAGGCGGTTCCAACAGGTATTCTTTAATGCTATCAAAAGCTTCCTGACATTCATCATTCCATACAACAGGCTGGTTCTTTCTGAGCAATTTGAAAATCGGACCACAGGTGGTAGTCATGTGGGATATGAATCTTGAAATATAGTTCAGACGTCCGAGGAAACCTCTGACTTGTTTTTCAGTTTGAGGGGCCGGCATCTCTCTGATGGCTCGGACTTTGTCAGGATCAACTTCAATGCCTCTCTGGCTGACAATGAAGCCTAGCAACTTTCCCGATCGTACACCAAATGTGCACTTGTTAGGATTCAACCGCAGCTTGTACTTTCTCAGTCTTTCAAACATCTTTTTCAAATATACAACATGCTGCTCCTCATCACTTGATTTCACGATCATATCATCAACATATACTTCAATCTCTTTGTGAATCATATCATGAAACAGAGTGGTCATACCCCTTTAATAGGTAGCACCGGCATTTATCAAGCCAAACGACATCACTTTATAACAGAACGTTCCCCATGGAGTGATGAAAGACGTCTTTTCTCTATCTTCAGGTGACATCCGTATCTGGTTGTAACCGGAGAAACCATCCATAAAGGAGAACACTTTGGATTGAGCAGTACTGTCAACAAGCACATCAATATGAGGCAATGGGAAATTGTCTTTTGGACTGGCTTTGTTCAGATCTCTGTAATCAACACACATTCGAACTTTCCCATCTTTCTTTGGTACTGGCACAATGTTGGCAATCCACTCAGGATATTCAGCTGTCATGAGGAAACCCGCATCAATTTGCTTCTGTACTTCAGCCTTGATCTTAAGAGCCATGTCTGGACGAGACCTTCTCAATTTCTGTTTGACAGGAGGACATTCAGGCCTTGTCGGTATCCGATGTTCCACAATCTTGGGATCCAGACCCGGCATATCTTCATAGGACCATGCAAAGACATCTGGATAATCATGGAGGAGCTGAATAATCTTCCTTTTCACTTCTGGCTCAAGTGCAGCACCAATCTTGATCTCTCGCTTGTTTTCTTCAGTACCCAGGTTGATGAGTTCAATCTCTTCCTGGTGAGGCTGAATGGCTCTCCTTTCTTGCTCAAGCGGTCGAGTGATCTCATACGGTATCTCTTCATCATCATCATCCTCATCTTCAGCTTCATATACAGGGAATTCAAAATTTGGAGGAACCATAGGGTCACTGTGTTCAACGGGTTTATTATGGTTCAATCTGCATAATATGATTAAGATGATTTTTTAGAAAAAGTTTTTCTATGCAGATTTTTGAAATTAATAAGAAAACAACAAATGTTTTGGTTTTTTCTGGCATTACCATTATTTCCAAGAAAAAGGCACTAAAAAGTAAAAAACAAAGAGTCGTGAGAAAGACGACAACTTTTTATTGATTAACGGCAATGCCGAAACAAACACGCCCTTACAAAGATATCACTTTCGCCTCGGGCAGAGCGAAAGGATTGTTATTTTGAAAACAAAAAAACATGAGCAACAAAACACATTACATGGAAGCATGCATGACTAAGGGAACATCAATGGCTTCCCAATTTCTCAACTGCATCCAGTTCCGACACCATTCAGCCTCGGTTAGTTTTGCTTCCATGATCACTCGAAGAGATGGAATCTCCACTTCCAGAGGGAGAACTGCTTCCATGCCATACACCAGAGAGAAGGGGGTTGCCCCGGTTGAACTGCGCACCGTAGTACGGTAACCATGCAAGGCAAAAGGTAGCATCTCATGCCAGTCTTTGTAAGTAGTGACCCTCTTCTGAACAATCTTCTTGATGTTCTTGTTAGCGGCCTCAACTGCACCATTCATCTGAGGTCTATAAGGAGAAGAGTTGTGATGTTCAATTTTGCATTCTTCACATAAAGCTTGCATCATGCTATTGTTCAGATTGGAACCATTGTCAGTGATGATCTTGTTGGGAACACCATATCGATAGATGATGTTATTCTTGATAAACTTGACAACCACTTGCTTGGTCACATTTGCATAGGAAGCAGCTTCAACCCACTTGGTAAAATAGTCAATTGCCACTAGAATGAAACGATGTCCATTGGAAGCCTTCGGTTCGATTCTTCTGATCATGTCAATGCCCCACATAGAGAAAGGCCATGGGGAAGACATAACATTGAGGGCATGTGGAGGCACATGAATCTTATCGGCATAAATTTGACACTTGTGGCATCTCTTAGCATGTTTGTGGCAATCACGTTCCATAGTTATCCAGTAATAGCCGGCTCTTAATAGTTTCCTTGACATGGCGTGACCCGAAGCATGGGTCCCAAAGGTACCGTCATGTACATCATGCATCAATTTCTCAGCTTCTTGTTTATCAACACATCTCAACAAGACCATGTCATAGTTCCTCTTGTATAGGATTTCTCCGTCCAGAAGGAATCTGCTAGCCCATCGTCTCAAGGTCTTTTTATCCCTGTTGGAAGCACCAGGCGGATATTCACGATTCTGTAAGAATTGTTTGATGTTGTAATACCAAGGCTTTTTATTCACATCTTCATCAGCCTGATCTGGCATATTTTCAATAGTAAACACATGAGCGGGTCTATCAAGGCGTTGTACTTTGATTACAGGCACATCATTCCAGTGATTGACACGAAACATGGAAGACAAGGTAGCAAGAGCGTCAGCCATCTGATTCTCATCCCGAGGGATGTGGTGCAGCTCAACCTTGGTAAAGTATGTCAGCAGCCGTCTTGCATAGTCACGGTAAGGGATCAACTTCTCATGATGAGTCTCCCATTCACCCTTTATCTGATTAATAACAAGTGAAGAATCTCCATAGATGTCAAGGTGTTTAATTCTCAGGTCAAGGGCTTCTTCAATGCCCAAGATGCATGCTTCATATTCAGCTATGTTGTTTGTGCAGTCAAAGGTTATTCGAGCGGTAAAAGGAATGTGGTGCCCCTGCGGAGTTACAATGATGGCCCCAATTCCTTTACCATAAGCATTAACAGCACCATCAAACACTAATCCCCACTTGCTATTGGGATCCGGCCCTTCATTGATCAGTGGTTCTTCACAGTCTTTTGCCTTCAAATACATGATCTCTTCATCAGGGAAATCAAACTTAATCGGTTGGTAATCATCAAGAGGTTGACAAGCAAGATGCTCAGCAAGGACACTTCCTTTGATTGCTTTCTGAGCTTTGTACACAATGTCATATTCAGACAATAACATTTGCCAACGTGCGATCTTTCCAGTAACAGCAGGCTTTTCAAAGATGTACTTGATTGGATCCATTCGGGATATCAACCAAGTTGTATGATTCACCATATAATGACGCAGGCGTTTGGCAGCCCAGGCTAAAGCACAACAAGTCTTTTCAAGCATCGTATACCGAGTCTCACAGTCGGTGAACTTCTTGCTCAGATAGTAGATAGCATGCTCTTTCTTACCAGTCTCATCTTGTTGACCGAGAACACAACCCACTGAATCATCTAACACCGACAGATACATAATCAAAGGCCTTCCTTCCACTGGTGGGACAAGGATAGGCGGTTCCAACAGGTATTCTTTAATGCTATCAAAAGCTTCCTGACATTCATCATTCCATACAACAGGCTGGTTCTTTCTGAGCAATTTGAAAATCGGACCACAGGTGGTAGTCATGTGGGATATGAATCTTGAAATATAGTTCAGACGTCCGAGGAAACCTCTGACTTGTTTTTCAGTTTGAGGGGCCGACATCTCTCTGATGGCTCGGACTTTGTCAGGATCAACTTCAATGCCTCTCTGGCTGACAATGAAGCCTAGCAACTTTCCCGATCGTACACCAAATGTGCACTTGTTAGGATTCAACCGCAGCTTGTACTTTCTCAGTCTTTCAAACATCTTTTTCAGATATACAACATGCTGCTCCTCATCACTTGATTTCACGATCATATCATCAACATATACTTCAATCTCTTTGTGAATCATATCATGAAACAGAGTGGTCATACCCCTTTGATAGGTAGCACCGGCATTTATCAAGCCAAACGGCATCACTTTATAACAGAACGTTCCCCATGGAGTGATGAAAGACGTCTTTTCTCTATCTTCAGGTGACATCCGTATCTGGTTGTAACCGGAGAAACCATCCATAAAGGAGAACACTTTGGATTGAGCAGTACTGTCAACAAGCACATCAATATGAGGCAATGGGAAGTTGTCTTTTGGACTGGCTTTGTTTAGATCTCTGTAATCAACACACATTCGAACTTTCCCATCTTTCTTTGGTACTGGCACAATGTTGGCAATCCACTCAGGATATTCAGCTGTCATGAGGAAACCCGCATCAATTTGCTTCTGTACTTCAGCCTTGATCTTAAGAGCCATGTCTGGACGAGACCTTCTCAATTTCTGTTTGACAGGAGGACATTCAGGCCTTGTCGGTATCCGATGTTCCACAATCTTGGGATCCAGACCCGGCATATCTTCATAGGACCATGCAAAGACATCTGGATAATCATGGAGGAGCTGAATAATCTTCCTTTTCACTTCTGGCTCAAGTGCAGCACCAATCTTGATCTCTCGCTTGTTTTCTTCAGTACCCAGGTTGATGAGTTCAATCTCTTCCTGGTGAGGCTGAATGGCTCTCCTTTCTTGCTCAAGCGGTCGAGTGATCTCATACGGTATCTCTTCATCATCATCATCCTCATCTTCAGCTTCATATACAGGGAATTCAAAATTTGGAGGAACCATAGGGTCACTGTGTTCAACGAGTTTATTATGGTTCAATCTGCATAATATGATTGGGATGATTTTTTAGAAAAAGTTTTTCTATGCAGATTTTTGAAATTAATAAGAAAACAACAAATGTTTTGGTTTTTTCTGGCATTACCATTATTTCCAAGAAAAAGGCACTAAAAAGTAAAAAACAAAGAGTCGTGAGAAAGACGACAACTTTTTATTGATTAACGGCAATGCCGAAACAAACACGCCCTTACAAAGATATCACTTTCGCCTCGGGCAGAGCGAAAGGATTGTTATTTTGAAAACAAAAAAACATGAGCAACAAAACACATTACATGGAAGCATGCATGACTAAGGGAACATCAATGGCTTCCCAATTTCTCACAGTGCCTCCTGGTATAACGAATGTTGGCACATAACTTCTTTCAGCAGCATCTTCAGTAATAGCATTGATGAACCCAGCACTGTAGAAGGTTCCCTTTGAAACAGCAGAGGTTGGGGAGAACCCAAGGCCCTCTTTACGCTTGTTTTCCAGAATCTGAATCACTTTGCCCCAGCCAGCAGCTTGTCCTTCCCGAACAGCCTTCTGGGCATCCTTCAGTGAAGCCATGCTGGTACCAGCCCTCCGGGGTTCTGCACCCTCAACAGTCAACCCTTGAAACGGCGTCCCTTCAGCGGACCCTGCTTCAACACAAGAGAAAGATGATATTTGGCTAACTAGATATGCTTCCTCACCATGCACAGTGACAATCTTACCATTCCTCATGAACTTAAGCTTCTGATGCAAGGTAGAAGTGACTGCTCCAGCGTCGTGAATCCACGGTCTTCCGAGGAGACAACTGTAGGAAGCATTGATGTCCATGACTTGGAAGGTAATCTGAAAGGTCTCAGGACCAATGGTAATTGGCAAGTCCACTTCCCCGAGAACATCTTTGCGGGATCCATCAAAAGCTTTAACCAGATAGCTGCTGCCCCTCAGAGAAATTCCATGATGACTTAACTGCCTTAGTGTGGATTCGGGCATTACATTCAGAGACGATCCAGTGTCTACTAACACATTGGATATCATGTCAGACCCACAATGTACTGAGATATGTAGAGCCAAGTTGTGGTGTTTCCCTGCTTCGGGGAGTTCATCATCACCGAATCCCAAGTTGTTGCAGGCAGTGATATTACCCACTATTCCATTGAATTGCTCCGCAGAGACCTCATGATCAACATAGGCCTGCTCTAGTATCTTCATCAACACCTTCCTGTGAGCTTCCGAGCTCATGAGCAGAGACAAAATGGATATCTTTGATGGGGTTTGTAGCAGCTGATCAACAATCTTATAGTCACTTTTCTTGATAAGCCTCAGGATTTCGTCCAGATTGGACTCCTCAATAGATTGGCCTGCTGGACCGGCGTTCTTGTCAACAGGAGGAGCAACTGGTGGAGTTATTGTGGCAATGGGTGTCGCCACCTTCTTTTGAAACAAGGGTGGACGGACCTTTCCAGTTCTCAGAGTTGTAACTTCACCGGCAACATTGTCAACTGTAGCTGGGGATACCAGAGGCATCTCCACTCTGTTCTCAATCATGGTTGCATTGTACTTGTAGGGAATTGCTTTGGTAGAGGTATAAGATACCGGACCAGGTAGCCTGATCACCAAAGGCTCAACATTTCTTGTCTGAGACGTACTTTCAACAGGAGAGTCATGGAACACTGGCACAATCACACATACATCACTGGCAATCAAGTGCTTGTCATCCATCAGGCTCTGGATATCACCTTGTACCACACAACAGCCCATAGGATTCTGCAGACATCCTAAACAGGAAGCATGATCATGTTTGAACAAAGAAGCTTGGCAAAGTTTGACATGTAATGGCACCAAGGGAGTAACGATATTACGGACATCCAACATGGGATCCTCTTGAGGAACGGGAACCCTTTCAAAGGCCTCAATCATGTTAACAGCAGCATGGTTTGGAAGCGGGTTGTCAAGGACATGAGGAACACTGTTCTCAAAAGTCAACCGTCCCTTTTCTATCAGGTCTTTCACAATATATTTCAGAGCAAAGCAACCTTCGACATCATGGCCTTGAGCGCCTTGATGGAATTCACATGTTAGGTCATGTCGGAACCTGGGAGGTAATGGATTAGGCGGAGGCTTGCCGGGTCTGGTGACGCAATGTCCCTTAGCCAGTAGAGTTGGGAGCAGCTCACTATACCGCATTGGTATTGGTGGAAAAGAAGGTTTGGGTCGGGGACCCTGTTGTTGCTGCCGTTGCTGTTGAGCAGGAGGCTGCTGTTGTACTTGCTGGGCGATGGCATTGACGGGCACGGGTGGTTGACCCGGTGGCAGAGGATATTGCTGGTAGAATGGCGGGAAGAAAGGATGCTGAGAGTATTGCATGTAGTGATAAGGCAGAGGTAGTTGCATGGCTGCTGCAGACGGGTTACCAGATACCATCCCTACGTCAGATTCTTTCCTCTTATGATGACCATTACCGTATTTCTTCGGTGCACTGGATGAAGATTCACCCTTCTCAAGGACAATAATACCATCTCGGACGGCCTCCTCTAGGCGAGTTCCCATTGTAACCATATCGGAGAAGTTGTTTGGGGCAGAGACTATCATTCTCTCCTTATATTCCTTCTTCAGAGTCTTCAGGAATGTCTGTGTTAACTCTTCTTCGTCAAGTCGAGGGGAAACACGGGCAGCTGCCCCTCTCCACCTCTGAGCATATTCACGGAAGGTTTCATCTGATTTCTGAGATAGGGCTTTAAGAGAGTCCCGGTTTGGCCTCAGACGGGTGTTGAACTCATATTGCCCTTCAAAAGCAGCAGCAAGTTCCTCAAAAGTGTGGATGTTGTCTTTGCTCAAACTAGTATACCAATCGGCTGCATCATCTGTCAAACTACTCTGGAAGCAGTGGATCATCAGTGCATCATTGTCTGCATAGTTAGCCATCTTTCGGACATACCGGATAACATGGTTGTGTGGACAAGAAGTTCCATTGTATTTGTCAAATTCCGGTTCCTTGAATTTCTTAGGAACCTCAAATCGGGATTGTCGCGTCATTTTTCGAAGATCAAGGCTATTTGATTAGCTTATTGACTCACTTTTATTTCACGACTTTGAAAAAAAAAATTATTTAAATTGGGGGTCCGGGGGTTGGTTGTGTGCAGGTTCGAATCGGTGTCGGCTTTCGGAACGGCTTTGGTTTAATGGATATGTGGTGCTTTGGTGATTGATCGGTTATGGGTATTGATATTTGTTGGAGATGGAACTGTTGTGATTGAGTTTAGTATCTTGCAAGTTACGCCTATGTGATTGATTGTGATTTGTGAAAACTGTTTTGATGTTGGTTTGTGAGAGGGTTTGAAACGTGATGCTATGTGTTGGTTTCTTGTATCAGACACGTGAAAAATTGGTTTGAGAAATTGTTGTGCGTTTTATGAATTTTTGGCCTCCCTTTGGCTGCTAGTGCGTGTTGTTATTTATAGTGTGAGATTGGTGACTTGGGGTTTGTTAGAGATGCAGAAAAACCAGTGGCTTGAGGAGAAGGAAAACGAGATGTTGTTGCTGGATGGATGAGGGTGGCGCGTGACAGGCTGTGCCTCTGTATTGGGACTGTTTTTGGACCTTATGGACACTATTTGGACTTATCTAATAATAACTAAAAACATGTAAATACAAATAATCTAAAATTAAATTAAAAAGGGTGAAATAAAGAAGTGAAGAAATAATGAACAATAATAAATAAAAAACGAATAACCTAAAATTAAATTAAAAATAATGAACAATAATAAATGAAAAAAATAAAAGATGGAAATTAAAGTTAAAAAAAAAAAAAGAAGAGGGCCCGACTCGGACAAAATATGAGGTATTTTAAAATACCTCTCTGCCGAAATTTTTACCGAAAAGTCAAAGACTTAATCAGGGTCAAAGGGCGCGTGTTGGTGTATGAATGTACGATCCTTAGGTCAAAAATTGGGGTATGACAGATGCCCCTATTTAAGTTTCTTCGTCCGGAGATTTGAAGATGGAATCTTTGATTCGATCGGAGCGAAGAGACATAAATACAAAGTACACCAATTTTAGACCTAAGATGCTATGAATGCTCGTGAAATGCTTATGAATGTAGAACGACGAATATGACTTGACTGGGACTGGAAAACAACAAACGGGATACCCAAGTTCATTAAAGAAAAGGGACCTGACTCCGCTAGGGGGAATGTAGTTTCACTGGGGAAAGATTGTCTACTATCGTATTGATTTGGGACGATAGTTTACTGAAGACAAATTTTTTTTTTTTAGCGACACCTCTTGAACAGCTACGCTGTGGATGACACTTTTTGAATTTGAAATTGATTAGCGACATCACTGGAACAGCTAACGCTGGGGACGACCCCCTTGAAATTGAAATTGATTAGTGACATCACTTGAACAGCTAAGATGGGGACGACACTTTCAAAAGGGTTCAAGTTGTCCTTTTGTCGGAAACCAACCACTTGAAATTGATTAATTTGACTCAAGTTATCTTTTTGTCGGATACTAGCCACTTGAAATTGATTAGCGACGTCTCTGGAACAGATAAACTAGGAACGACACCATTAAAATTGATTTGATTGGCGACGTCTCTAGAACAGATAAATTGGGGACGACACCATTGAAATTGAAATTGATTAGTGACATCACTAGAACAGCTAAGCTAAGGGATGACACTATTGAAATTGAAATGGAAATTTGAAATTGAAATTGATTAGTGACATCACTGGAACAGCTAACGCTGGGGATGACACTTTTGAACTTGAATTGAAATTGAAATTGAAATTGAAATTGATTAGTGACATCACTGGAACAGCTAACGCTGGGGATGACACTATTGAAATTGAAATTGAAATTGAAATTGAAATCGAAATTGAAATTGAGATTGAAATTGAAATTGATTAGTGACATCACTGGAATTGAAATTGAAATTGAAATTGAAATTGATTAGTGACATCACTGGAATTGAAATTGAAATTGAAATTGAAATTGAAATTGAAATTGAAATTGAAATTGAAATTGAAATTGATTAGTGACATCACTGGAACAGCTAATGCTGGGATGACACTATTGAAATTGAAATTGAAATTGAAATTGAAATTGAAATTGAAATTGATTAGTGACATCACTGGAACAGCTAACGCTGGGGATGACACTTTTGAAATTGGAATTGAAATCGAAATTGAAATTGAAATTGAAATTGAAATTGAATATTGAAATTGAAATTGAAATTGAAATTGATTAGTGACATCACTGGAACAGCTAATGTTGGGATGACACTATTGAAATTGATTAGTGACATCACTGGAACAGCTAACGCTGGGGATGACACTATTGAAATTGAAATTGAAATTGAAATTGATTAGTGACATCACTGGAACAGTTAACGCTGGGGATGACACTTTTGAACTTGAAATTGAAATTGAATTTGAATTTGAAATTGAAATTGAAATTGAAATTGAAATAGATTAGTGACATCACTGGAACAGCTAACGCTGGGGATGACACTTTTGAAATAAAAGATAATTTGCCAACTGTTTATTTACAGAACTTGCCGCTTGGCACGACGATAAGTGAGGACCGGACTGAAAGGAGAGAATAACTTCTGAGTGATAAATGCGACCATGTATGAACGATGAGGTGGATATGTTGTGTATATATGAATGTATGAATATGGGAAAGTATTAATGTATGAATGTATGAATACATGAAAGTATTAATGTATGTTGTATGATTGTATGAATGTATGAATGTAACTTGTACGTCCGTATAAACTGTATATGACGACGAGTAACTCGATGAAACGAGACAAGACAAGTAGGATGGGAGGCGGACTGACAACACAGTACAAACACTCGGCAAACTTCCTTGGAGATGATATTATTATGAACAAATTGAGCCATTGATGGGGTGAAGCCTGGCACAAGGTGGCAACTGATGTCTCCTAAGGAAAAATCCTATTCTTGTACCAAAAGTCTGGACGAAGTCGCCATTTGTAAACCTGCGCGGTGTGCACTTCCATCAGCATGCTTCAACAGTCATGTTTTTTCTGTTTTTGTTTTTTTGAAAATCCCTACCTTTTGCCTGGACCGCCCTTTCGGGTTTTCAGTCCACCGGGAGTATATTCCTTTTTTGTGCCCCTAATTTTTGCCTGGACCGCCCTTTCGGGTTTTCAGTCCACCGGGACGCCCTCTATTGCCTAAGTCGCCTTTTCAGGTTTTCAACTTAGCGAGCTTTTATTTTTGTATTTCCTTTTTTGTATTTTTGGACTGTGACAGCATCTTGTTCGAAGCAGAGGTCCTCTCCATAGTGCTTAGCCATGTTTCTCTTCCGGAATGTAACCGTTCTCGAGGCAGACAATGATGTACGCTTCACCCACTCACAAGTTCAAAGAGGGTGTGTTTGTTGTTCATACTTTTCAAAAGATTAAAAAAAGTTTTTGTATTTTTGAAAATTTTCGCTTCAAGTATTGCCATCAAAAATAGAAGAAATTTTGCAAATACAACAAAAGAGAGTTCCAAATAAATGGGCACAGGCTCAAATTTGATGAATTGAGTGGTAGCTTACCAATGGCTTGGCTCCACGGATCTTTGAAAAATTTGGAAAATGGTAAATATATGGGAAGGGTACATTGAACACAATAATCGTTATACTCCCTGACAACTTTGAATGCCCCAGTTCCGAGTCTTTGATCTGCAGATCCTTCGAATCAGAGGTCTTTTGATAGCTGGATGCCCCCAAATGGATGGTGCTTGACTGGATGCAGTTACTTGTCATGATCCTTAACTTTTGCATAGATCACCCTTTTCGGGTTTCAACCTATCAGGATAATCATCATTTTTTGTTCATGTCTCTAATTTTTGCCTGGACCGCCCTTTCGGGTTTTCAGTCCACCGAGACGCTCATTTTTGCCTAAGCCGCTTTTTATGATTTGCGACTTATCGAGCTTTTATTTTTTTGACAGAGTATTTCTTGACTGCACCGGCATTCATGGGACGTGTGTGTTTGTCACCATCCGTAGTTGCAAAAGTCATTGTATATGGGCCTTCATAGTTAAGCATCCACTTGCCCCTGGAGTCTGGTTGGAAAGTATTACCTTTTAGGCATGAAGTCTCCTTCTTGAAATTCATGGGGACGAACCTTTTTGTTAGAAGTTTGTTTCAAACCTCTTTTGATATGTTTGCACAAGGTCGTCATGTGTTTAAATTCGATCAAGCTTGGACTTTAGCAGAACTCCTATTGACGGGACTTCGAAGCACGACCTCCATGTTGCATATTGGGGAAGGAGGAGGGTTGCCCCTGTTGAAATGTGTACTGAAGTACGATATCTGAGCAAAGCGAATGGTAGCACCCTGGGCCAGTCTTTTCCAATGAATGCCATCTTCTGGACAATCTTTTGTTTGCAGCTTTGACGGCTAAGATGCCCCAGTATGTGAGAGATCTTGTCGAGAGTCTTTTCATTCTTCCATTCCTCAGCTTCGGACACAGGGAACTCAAAGTTGAAAGAGGGTACATGGTTAATGTGTTCAACGGGTTTATTAATGCATGATTTGATTATTGATTTTGACAAGTATAAGTTATGATTATGCAGATATTTGAGAATGATTACATTTTTTTGGTTTTTTGTATTACCATTTTTCCAGAAAAAAACACAAAATAAAACAAAGTCGGGATCAAAACGACCTTTTTATTAATGATGGAAAATACATGAAGCAAAAAAGCCCTACACAAGCTCACTTTCGTCTCGGGCGGGACAAAAGGATTTTTTTGAAAAGCAGCAAACAACAAACCAACGCATTATTTGACCATATAAGTAGTAGAAGGAACATCAAAGACGACCCAAATGTGGCTTGCAAGTACGAATTCAATCTTCGAAGAGTAATATATTGGCTTCAATCAGCTTCTGGACTTCAATCTTCAAAGAGAGACAGTGCTCAATGTCATGGCCGGGTGCTCCTTGATGAAAGGCACATGAGAGGTCAGGTTGATACCCAACCGGCAACTCGCTAAGCACTCGAGGAGGCTTTCTAGTTTTGACAAGGTTCTTCATGAGCAAGATGGGAAGCAGTTCCGTATACGTCATTGGGATTGGGTCAAACTGCATCTTTGGAGCCTGTTGTCGAGGCTGTTGTTGATGTTGGCGTTCGCGCCCCTGCTGGAACTGTGGCTTCTTTGACTCGCCCTGGAGCGTTGTGATCTCTTGTCCACACTTCTCTCTTTTGTTTGCACGAGTGTTGTAGGTGCGAGTCGACTTCGGAAGAGAACAGACGGACCACTTTGTGAAACGAGTTGACCCTTTTATGGAAAAGAAGTCTTGTGAGACTCGGAAACGAGACTATGATATGCAAAATGATGCATGATGCTTATGCAAAAATAGACACTTTTTTTTTTTATCGAAGGACTTATAAAAGCAAATTTGTAAACATCATAATTGAAAAATTCATTGACTAATTAAAGAACTACAATCAAAACTGAGCCAAGGGATAGACTCCAAAGTACATCACAAAAGCTAGAAAATAACATAAAGTGGTGAAACATCTGGGAGACTCTTGGGCTCTTGTAGTAGACTACTCCTCAAAATCTGGGTGCGCCCCCGCGAAGAAATCCATGCACTCCTTTATGCTGATAAATTGCGCAAGCGTCGCACTTTGGGCTTGGATCTGAGCATTTTTCTCGACCAATTGTCGCTCTTTGTTGAGGAGCTCATGCTTGAGCTGCAGTATTTCCACATCTTTATCCCCTACTTCAGACATAGCTTCCTCGTACTTCCTTTTCCAAGTGGTACACACACGGTTTAAGTCAGCCATTTTCTCTTGGTACTTTTCTTGGGTACTAAGGGGTAGGGGTAAAGGTATTGTTGGAGTGGTTGAGGACAAGTACCTCGGTATAGGGTAAGGCATCATATATTCAGCAGCTCTATCGATAACCCATTGGGTATAGGTTTCATAAGTGAGGTCTGACTTATCCCCCAATTGATTGCTGTTTTTTTCTGCGGATGGTACGCCAAGCTTTCATGAACTGGTCTCTCATACCCTTGCTATCGGTGAGGTTGAGATAGAATGTGCCCTCTAGTGCAATGTTGCAAGGCTTTTCTTTCATGGGATACCCGAACTGGCGCCTAGCTAGGATAGGGTTGTAGCTGATTCCTCCATGAATACCGAGGAGAGGCACATTACCGAAGTCTCCACATGAGTCAGTGATAGTGCCGGTGTCGTAAGCTGGGTTGTACCAAACTACATCGGCTGGAGCAAGGGACATGATTTTCTCTGAGTATATAGCTTTGTCTTTGGAGAGGTAGAATTGAGGTAGGTGTGAGATGTACCACCTATAGAGTAAAGGTGCACAACAAAGGATGGTTCCGCCCTGCTTATCGGTTCTATGGTGGATGGAGTGGTAAGTATCAGCAAGGAGAGTAGGGACAGGGTTTTTAGTGAGGAAAATTTGGATGGCATTAGCATCGACAAAACCATTAACATTGGGGAAAAGCACAAGGCCATAGATGAGCAAGGCCAGGATGGTCTCGAAAGCAAGGGTATTCTTTGATGCAGCAAGAATGTTGGCTTTACTGATTAGGAATTTGGAAGTTAACCCCTGGATTTTCTCTCTCCCTTTGGTAGTGAGGTTATCAGTTATGTCGGATATCTTGAGGTGAAGGGCTTTTGCAATATCTGATGCCTTAGGGGGCCCCTCGAGACCACTGAAAGGTACTATATCGAGTATGGGTAGACCGACCAGATAGGAATATTCTTCAAGGGTGGGGACAAGCTGGTAGTCCGGGAAGGTGAAGCAATGGAGGAGAGGATCATAGAATTGGACCAAAGTCTTGAGGATCCCTTCGTCGAACTTTGTGTTGAGAATCTTGAGCAACTTCCCATGATGAGCCTGAAAACCTGCTGGATTAGTGATGACATCTCCTAAACTCCTCAAGCTCTCCAGATCTTGGCTTTGGAAGCTATACTTCTTAATACTCCTAGTAGTCATATCTACAATGTTTACAACAAAAACTTGTTTAAGTCCTTCGATATTTTTTAATGAGAAAAAGTTTTCGTGAATGAATGCATGTATGCATGATTATGCTAACACAAATGGTGAAAATATGGTGAGGTTAAGTCCACATGTTGGAGTCAAGGGTCACAACGCCATTTGGTAAGGACTATGGTTTCATTTGTAATTGTAACAAGGGTTCTACCAAGTTCCCAAATTGCAACTACCCTTATGAATATATCGGTGTATAGGAATGCTCCTAGTCCAATATAATCCACAAGGAAGTCTAGTTTGAGTGTAGTATCGCGTGACAACTAAAGTCAAGAATGCTCTTGGTTTAGCCACCTCACTACGTCCTAAAAAGGCCAAGATGGGTTAAGGGTTACTAAGGTCCACGGCTTCGACGGACACTCACATTGAAAGTAATAACGTCGACATGAATGCTCATGACAACAAGAATACTACCTTCCGCGAGGCCTCCACCGAGTAGGGTTATCACATGTGCACATGGTCCAAGAATGCTCTTGGTATGACACTATGATTATACCCCGTCCTATCTTATATTTCTCTCAAGTCCGGGTTAGGACTTATCTCACCACTCACGTTTAAGAAAAGAAGAAAGAAGAGAAAGAAGAAGGGAGAACATATATACAAGTATTTCCATCTTTAATTTTGATTTTTTTTTAAGCAAGTTATAGCACAAAAATTAAATAAGACCAAGTTAGGCTCAACCCTCTTAGGGGGTCCCCAGTGAAGTGACCATTTCTGTCGCGTCATTTTTCGGAGATCAAGGCTATTTGATTAGCTTATTGACTCACTTTTATTTCACGACTTTGAAAAAAAAAATTATTTAAATTGAGGGTCCGGGGGTTGGTTGTGTGCAGGTTCGTGTCGGTGTCGGCTTTCGGAACGGCTTTGGTTTAATGGATATGTGGTGGTTTGGTGATTGATCGGTTATGGGTATTGATATTTGTTGGAGATGGAACTGTTGTGATTGAGTTTAGTATCTTGCAAGTTACGCCTATGTGATTGATTGTGATTTGTGAAAACTGTTTTGATGTTGGTTTGTGAGAGGGTTTGAAACGTGATGCTATGTGTTGGTTTCTTGTATCAGACACGTGAAAAATTGGTTTGAGAAATTGTTGTGCGTTTTATGAATTTTTGGCCTCCCTTTGGCTGCTAGTGCGTGTTGTTATTTATAGTGTGAGATTGGTGACTTGGGGTTTGTTAGAGATGCAGAAAAACCAGTGGCTTGAGGAGAAGGAAAACGAGATGTTGTTGCTGGATGGATGAGGGTGGCGCGTGACAGGCTGTGCCTCTGTATTGGGACTGTTTTTGGACCTTATGGACACTATTTGGACTTATCTAATAATAACTAAAAACATGTAAATACAAATAATCTAAAATTAAATTAAAAAGGGTGAAATAAAGAAGTGAAGAAATAATGAACAATAATAAATAAAAAACAAATAACCTAAAATTAAATTAAAAATAATGAACAATAATAAATGAAAAAAATAAAAGATGGAAATTAAAGTTAAAAAAAAAAAAAAAAAAGAGAAGAGGGCCCGACTCGGACAAAATATGAGGTATTTTAAAATACCTCTCTGCCGAAATTTTTACCGAAAAGTCAAAGACTTAATCAGGGTCAAAGGGCGCGTGTTGGTGTATGAATGTACGATCCTTAGGTCAAAAATTGGGGTATGACAGGGATACCAAGCATAGATCACGAGCTTTAGTAGGAGCACCATTGCTTCCCCGGCTAGCCTTGACCTCACGGAGTTCTCCAGCCAACTCCCTTAACTGTCTCTTCATAGCTTCCATTGCGGAATCTTGTCCGCGCGGAGTATCGACATCAATTACCTGTTGCACAGTGTGTATAATAGGGTCGGTAACAACAGTAGTCACCTGAGGCATAGCAGTGGACACAGGAACCTGTCCTTGACCAGCAAAACCAGAGACACCAGCAGCAGTATTAGGAGAATAGAAAGGTGGGAGTCCATAAGGACGGCCGTTGGGCATGACAAAACGAGCATCAGTAGCCACAGTAGACAGTGGGATAGAGGGAATCACCTCAGCAGTAACTGGAATAGAAGTGGCTGGTTGTTCCTGTGCAGCCATCATGGTGGACATAGCGTCGTGAGCCTTAGCCAGATCTTCTTTCATAGCAGCCAGTTCGGCACGGAGCTGAGCATTTTCTTCTTCAAAGTTAGCCATAATTCTTCTCTTGTGAAATCTTGTCTGATGAATTATATCTGGTTGGTAGACTTTGCGAACACGAGCCACTTTTCAGACTGCGGCGGACAAAACCAGGAGGCAATGAGCACGAGAGAAGTTTTTTGTGACCAATGAATGCATATGATGCATGAAATGTGTTAATGCATATGCAAAAGACTCTGTTTTATGTTATCGAAAGGGTTTAGACAGATTAAAAACTTGTAAACATTACTAAACAACAACTAACATAAACGGGAAACAAACAATCAACATATAGTTTTACAAGACAAATCTGACATAAATGTAAATAACAACAAGAAATGGAAATCCTCAAGCATAGGAAGTGGAAGCGTCGTCCTCAGACTCAGACTCATAGTCGCAGTACCGTGCATAGAAGTCATGGGCACCCCTAGCCCTCTTGGAGTCTCTCATAAGCAACCTATCTTTCTCTTCAACCTCCCTCTTAGCCTTAGCTAACTCTTTCTTCAGTGTCAAGACCTCATGGGTTTGCTGCTCACCCTTTCCATCCAAAGTCATGATCAAGTTCTCAGCCTCATAGTATCTAGCTCTCCACCGATGCTTTTCCCGACTCTCCATAGCTAGATGCTCCTGATACATCTCCTGGGTAGGTGGGAGTAGAGGCAAAGGCATGGTAGGAATAGATGCAGACACATATCTCATAGAAGGGTAAGGCATACCAATCTCCTCAGCTTGGTTTATCACCCACTGTGTATAAGCCTCATGAGCAATACCGGACCTTACACCCATATGCTTCACCTCTTTCTTCCGAAGCTTAGTCCAAGCTTCCATGAAATCCTCTCTTATGCCGGTGGGAGCATTAGAGTAGTGAAAGAAGTAAGGAGCCGTAGCAAGATTGATGGGCTTATCTCTCATTGGGAAACCAAATTGTCGCAAAGCAAGCTCCGGGTTATAGTTGATTCCACCCCGGGTACCAAGAAGAGGTACATTAAGAAACTTTCCACCACCAAAGATAATTTCCTTAACCCTAGAAGCGGGAGTGAGCCAAACCACCTCATTAGGAGTGAGAGCCATGATCCTCTGTGAAATAGACCAATTCTCCGGATTGTCGTGAAAAGACTTCGGAAGGTGCGAAATAAACCACCTATAGAGGAGGGGCACACAACAATGAATGTATCCACGACCCTTGCCGGAACGATCGTGAATAGCATAATATGTGTCAGCTAGCAAAGTAGGAACCGGATTCTTGGAGTGGAAGATCATAATAGCATTCATGTCCACGAAGTCATCAAGATTCGGAAAGAGAATAAGCCCATAGATGAGAAGTGCAAGAATAGCCTCAAGAGTGTCCTAACAAGTGGTGTTGAGGTGAGCTTTCCCAAGAAGATACTCTGAAGTGAACCCTCGGATGCGAGCCTTAGTGACAAGATTCTTGGAGACATCGGAGGTCGTAAGATGGAGATCCTTAGCAATAACCAGAGAAGTAGGAGGATGCTCAAGTCCCGCAAAGGGTACCCCCTTAGCAATAGATAGATCCATCAAGTGAGAGTAGGCCTCTAGAGTAGGCATCAACTGAAAGTCTGGGAAAGTAAAGCACCGATTCTTCGGATCATAGAATTGCACTAGAGTGTGCACCAGCTTCTCATCCACATTAGTATGAAGAATAGAAAGTAAAGCCCCATAACGGTGTCGGAAACCTGTCGGATCCTCAATCTTGAGTGCCAAATCTCTCAAACTAGCCAAATCCACTTCCTTGAACTTGTAGGACTTAGTCATCTTCATCCCTACAATGTTTACAATTTCAACTTGTCTAAGCCCTTCGATAACAATGCATGGAAAAAGTTTATGCATGTATGCATGTATGCATGAATGCATGATTATGTTCAAGTTCGGAGAAAACATGGTGGGTTTGAAGTTCAAAGTCGAGGAGTCACGGGTGGACACGGCGTCCGGTGAAACTAGGGCTTTAGGAAATAGTAACCGGGTTCTAAAAAGGCTCCCAAGTTGCAACCTCTCCGACATATCTCACGGTGTCACGAGACAACACTCGCTCCATGATCATACGTGGAAGGTCTAACTTGAGTGTAGTATCGCGTGACGACTAAAACTCGAGACAACACTCGGTTTAGCCTCCGCACTACATCCTAGAAAATGGCCAAGGATGGGTTTGGTTATCTACGGTTCATAGCGTCATAGAACAATTAGAAGTAAAGTGCCTAAACGCGACAACACGCGCCGACAACATCACCCCCAAAATGCCTCAGCTATGTGGGATTGATCGCATAATCCAAAACACGAGGCAACCCCCGGAATGAATTGTCGATTATATCCCTCCTAAATCCTAAGTTCACTCAGCCCGGGTGCAGGACTTTTGATATTCTCACCCCACACGTTTGCAAGAAATTAAACATTTATTCACATAGGAAAGCAAGTAAAGAAGCAAGTAAAAATACAAGCGCAAGCGTGGAAATAAAGACTAGGCGTAACTCTCGAATCTCCCCAGTGAAGTCGCCAGCTGTTTTATCTTGGTTTTCGGGTGTCAAACATTGATTACGTTCGAACCTTTTAAACCGGTGATTTTTTCTTGGGAAGGGAAAAAGTAAGCAAAACCCTTGAGAATCGAGGTCCGGGAGTTGTTTTCGCTACGGGAAGGTGTTAGGCACCCATAACGACTATAGTATCCTATAGGAACCGTCTTTAATTTCTACGCGCGCGCTTTATTTTTTAAATGCTATTTTGAAAGTGTTTATTTAAACCTAAGAGTTCTAGGTGAAGAATTGGAGGGAGAAGAGTGTGTTTGAATTTTTATTTTAGTTGAATTGAAGGAATTTTGTTCCTTGCCTACGTACCCGATTAAGGGATCAAATCCACCGTAGTTCTCTTTCAAAAATGTTTTTGTTTTTGTTGGTTGATTTTAAGTTTGAAAATGGGATTTTGAAGAATAGAAAGAGGCCTCAAGGGCATGAGATTAGGAAATTGTGAGGTTTGATTAGTGATTTGCAAAAGAAGTCAAAGTTTGATTATTTTCATTGAAATTTGATTAAGAAGATAAAAGGAAAATTCAATGGGGTTTTGACCCCAAGGTTTATTATGAAAAATGTTTGAGTGAAGTTTGTTCAAGTTTTTTGGGAAAATGAGTTTTTTCTAAGTATAAGTCCTAGGCATTCATCTAAACATACAATCCTAAACATACATCTAAACATGCATATTCTAGCTACTTATCTAAAGTGGTGTGTGTGCATGTGTCGGTGCTTGTGTCGGTGTACATTATTAGAGTCCATTGTCCTTTACATCATATCCTAGATACATTCTATGGCCTCTTTGCCAAGAAATTAAAATGACATGAAAGTAAAATATTACAAAACTCCTAAGTATTTACATTTTAAACTTGGCATGAAATTGAAACCTAAAGTGCACGAAATTAGATGAAGAGGAAGATGAAGTGGGAATGCTTATGATGAATATGAAACATGAAATGAAAAGGTTAGTAGCATAAGGCAATATCAAAGGAAATAAAGCAAGGGAAACACTAGAACATAAGGGATAGAAAATAAAGGCAAAATGAGTGCAAATATGGCTAAAATTTGTTCATAAAATGCAAGAACCAAGTGACCCATAATTCTCACATTCCAATACATTTTAAAGGTTTAGAATCAAGTCTTGGAATGGGATTTAAGGCAACATGGTTTACTTGGCATTTTAAAACAAACCTTAAGCATATTTGCATTATTTAACTATTCAACTAACTTGTAAGCTAAGTAACTAACCAAGATTCCTACTCATGCACTAATATCAAACACAAACAGTAGCTAAACCCTATGGAATCAAATAGTATAGGTCACCAACATTCATCAAGCAATTGGAATTAAAATCAAGTGAATTTTCATTTATTTTTTAGCACAAAATACCACAAAATAGTAGGAAAATTAGCACCTTAGTTTTTAACCAATTTTAATATGTAAAAATTATCACAAAATGCTACCAAACTATCAAGAACCCTATATGAATTTTTGGGATTTTTTAAAGGGGTTTTTTGGACTAAAAGTGCAAGAAGATTACTAATTCTAACAAAAACAAGAAAAAAGCTATATATTTTTTATCAAGATTTATTATGCAAAAATGTTAGAAAAACACCTAAAAATCATCAAGAAATCATGAAAATATATTTTGGAATTTTTTGTAAAAGGTTTTGATGCACAAGAGGTGCAGGAAGCAAAGTCCAGTGGTGCAACTAGTAGGAAATAAGCCAAAAACGAAAAAACCAGTAAAGAGGACCCAGGCCCAGGGTTCCTGATGGATCTTGGACCCTCCAACAGCCTCAGAGGCGTTGGATTGATCCAACTCCTAGGAAACCCTAAATTCAAAGGTCAGGAATGCAGGGCGCATGATAAGCTCAGATAGACACACAGCAAGAACGAATCAGGACCACACATCTAATCTGAATGCAAGATCAACGGTTGACATAAAGTCTAGAAATGAACCAAACCGGTTTCTATGAACCAGACCGGTTCACATCCGTATAAAAGCAAGCACAACCGGTTCAATTCATTTCTAAACCCTATCTCTCCTTCTTCTCTTCGTTCTCTCATTCTCTCATCCTAACCCTAACGGCGCCGTTCATCTTCTTCCTATCACTCATGGATCCAAACACGTATAATGAACAAAACCACACACCTACATAGCCTGGCCAAAACGTTTACGAATCTTGGTACTTTTTCGAAGAGAATCCATTCGAAATGCTTCGATGTTGTTGCTTTTTGAAGGAAATCGTTTGAAACGTTTCGATCTAAGCATCTTTCCAAGGAATCAGTATGAAACGTTTCGATTCTTGCTACTTTTTGACGAAAATCATTTGAAATGGTTCGATCTGGATACTTTTCGTTTTGAAATGCTTCGATTTGGATACTTTTGAAGAAAACCACTCGAAATGTTTTAAACTTGGTGTCTTCTTGAAGAACACCGTTTAAAACGTTTCGATCCAGATTTTTCGAAGGAAATTGTTTGAATCCCTTTAAACTTGATGTTTTTTTGTGGAAAATTGAATTGAAACGTTTCACACCATACTGATTCGAACAGATTCTATCCTAATTCTTCGCAAGTTCGAAACGTTTTGGATTTTGAGGCTTTCTTGGAACTGAAACCCTAATTTGATTCGTTAATGATGAAATTACTTTCTGAATTGAAAGGTAAACGGTGAATCTTCATGATTTTGTGTTTTTTAGGGTTTCAATTTTCGACTTGTTCGAATCTTTTCAAGCTTCAATTGGATTCACCGTTCATCTTTCAACACAAAGTTTCGATGATGATTATGAGAAAGTTTCTTTGTGTTTTTACCTGAATTACTTGGGGATTTGAACAAGTGGATCCTTGCGAGCTTTTGATCCCTCTGGTAAGCTTTGAAACCGAAAATAAATCGGTATTCAATCTTCTTCTTCTTCGAACTGGTTTGATTCTTCTTCAATCTCTCTTCTTCTCTTCCTCCAATTTTCTTGTGATCGTCCTTTGGACTTGAATTGCAAGAAAGCGAAGGAAAACCGTTCAGTGATGATGATTTTCGTAGAAAATCTCTGAGAACGAACCAAACTCAAAAGAACTTCGTTGAATTTTACGCCTCCGTTTTGATTTTCCAAAAGTTCATATTGATTCTGTATGTTTGATGATGAATGTGGTGGAACTGGTATGAAATTGAGAATTTGTGCGGTGGTTTTGATTCTGTTGTGGCGGTTTTGGATTCTGTTACGGTGGTGATTGAATTCTGTTACGGTGGTGATTGGAGAGAGAAATTCTGTTAGAGTTTCTCTGATGATGATGTGTCCTTGAATAATTGGGAAAAATCTCACTTTGACTTGAGTTGGCAGGGTTTTATAGGTGCCATGTGTGCCACTGGACGAATAGGAAACTGCCACCTGGACTTGGACTAAAGTTCGAAGAAAAATGACTGGATTTGGACTTGGGCCTTTTTGCAATTTTGGAAAACCTAAAGGACTGTTCTGCAAACTAAGAAAACTAAAGGGACAAAACTGAAAAAAGGAAAAGAGGACTTAATTGCAATCAAAAAACTTAAAAAAGAAAATTGAAATAAGAAGGACTATTATGCAAAAAATGCGAAATTAAAGGCTTAAAAAGAAAATTAAAAGGGACTTGAATGAAATTTTGGACACTTTGGACTTAAAAAAAACTAAAAATAAAATTGAAAATAAAAAATGATAATTTGACTAAACGTAAAGTGAAACGTCTAAAATTTGACAAAACGGACTAAAACGAACCAATGGCCTAAATGAGGTACTTTAAAGTAACCTCTCTCTGCCAAAATTTCGTGTGAAATGACCAAAATGCCCCTGGGGCTAAAACGACTAAAAATGACTCAGATGCGAATTAAAATGGATTTTTAACAAGGAATTGAAACAAGACTTTATTTAAACCAACTTGAAAGACTCAGAGACAATTTTAAGATTTGAACAGGGTCTTGACACTTGAAAAGACTAAAATGCCCCTAGGGGCAAAACTCACTCAAGATGACTTCAAATGTAATTTTGAAATGGACTTTGACATAGAATTGAAATGAAGACTTATTCAAACTATTTGAAAGGACTCAAACAAAATTTTAAAAGATTGAAAGAAATTTTAACACATGAAATGACTAAAATACCCTTCTATGTGAATTTTGCAAATAACATTGAAATAAAATGCAGAGAAAAAATGTAATTGATCAGAGACAAATCAAATGACTTATAATGCAAGAAAAGGAGAATTGAATAAGTATTTTTAGGTCCAAAATTAGGGTATAACACAGATGTGGATGCTGCCTTCTTGGAGTTTGCTATGCATGTCGTTCCCCACCAGCAGAGGGGTGCCCAGGTCCCAGACGACGAGCCTTGGAAGCATTCAGATAAGTACGTCAGGTGGTTCTACCATGTGTCCCATCCTCTCATCATCAACCCTGCTCCAGAGCCTGATATTGTCATGCCGAGACCTGTCTACCAGGATATTCTTGTTGACCAGGAGTGGGCCAGACATCCTCCCGATCCATTGCAGGTCATCGGCAGCATGAGAGAGAGAGTGGAGCATGCGATGGGGATTCCAGAGGTGGTTTCTAATCCACTCTTCTTTGGCATTTTGGAGGGCCTCCGTACCGACTATAGCGTGTTTGAGCAGCAGCCGGTTCCGGGAGGAGGTCTAGGAGTCCACAGGAGGACCAGTAGTGTCTTATTTTAGGACTACATTTTATGACTTTTTGTATATTTGTAGTATTTTCTCGACTTTTTGGTATTCACATTTAGGTCTAGCAGCTGGTTGTATCATATTTACATTTGCGCGGTTGCGCCTCTTTATGACATTTGCGTTAATTTTCGTTAAAATTGCATTTCTAAATTATTATTGAATGAATGCATGTTCTCTATATTATGAGTTTTGGTTGAATCAATGAATGCATGTACTGTAAACAGGGAATGAAGGAACAAGACAGTAGCTAGTGCCACTGCCATTCTGTTATGGTGCCACTGCCATTCTGATCTGCTGCGAGCATTGCACCAGCAGCAGCGTGAGTTAAGTCACGCTAGTGTTAATACTAGCGTGAGTTAAGTTGCGCTAGTGTTAATACTAGCGTGAGTTAAGTCACGCTACAGATCCTTGGCATGGGCTCAGCAACGTGACTAAAGACACGCTACGTGACTTAAGTCACGTGATATTTTGTACTAGCGTAACTTAAGTCACGCTACGTGACTTAAGTCACGTGATATTTGGGGGGTTAACTTTTCTTCATAATACAAAACCATCATCATTTGGAGGAACTAAAAAATTGTATTGGAGGAGGGTTTTGGAGGGTTTTGGAGGGTTAATAAGAATTATTCAAATTTAATCTATGTTGTTATAACATTTTTAAAATTAAAAATCAAGTAATCATATGCATTAATTTATCATTCTCTAAAAAACTACACTTTTAAAAAAATTGAAAGATTTCTCTATTTTTCCACATATTTTGCACCCATCAAAGCCTTTCCTTTCCTTCCCCTTTAAACTCCCAAACAAAGCCTAAAAGTTTTTTTTTAAGGGAAACCTTAAAAGTTTTGACACATGGGGGCCAAATACACGATTTAAGAAATGACGAGACTAAATTTGAATTCAGACAAAATAGAGACTAAAAGTGAATTTTGGCCTTACAAAAAAAAAAGAGAAAATTGATGATGTCTTACCTAATTGTAAAAGTTAGCTAGGAAACTAAGAATGATTCCAATTTGCTCGCCCTTGTTTGAAGAAAGGAGAACGTTTGTTTCTAGCCTTTTACGGCTGCTAAGGGAAACGATTCTGCAGCCATATTCATACGTATCTTTTTTGATCAAATATTATACATATCTGTCTAAATATTGCTGTCAAATTAAGTTGCTAAATTTATGATTAAAAAAAGTTAAGTTGTTAAATATCAATTATCTACATCATTATATAATTATATAATGACAACTAAAAAGTTAACTAATAGATTGTTGACCATCTACAAATAAAAAAGAGAAAATTGTTTCATAAGTGTAGATAAGTTGATAACTACCAATAACATCAGTTGCTGGGGGTGGGGTTCGAAACTCGAATTCTTCACGTTTTCAAACTTAAAATGTCTGAATCTAACCATCTGACAACTTGACAAAAAAAAGAGTTTAAATTGTTAATTTTAATGTTTTAAAACAATGGGTATTTTTGAGATTTAAAATATAATTTTTTGTGAACTGGATGGAAAATTTGTCCATTTTGTTGTATCAATTTGCAAATCTTTCCTCAATTAGTTAAAAGAATGAAATTGGCTAATATTATGACAGTACTAGGTAGCATATATGAAATTGATCATTGAATGATAATTGATACAATGGAAGTAAGATATATATTATTGTTTTGGATTGAAATCTTTCAAAATGTTTATAGAATTTTATGGACACATTCAATTTTTACCTCACAAGTCGGTTTTGTATGGTTGTGTTAGGCTTAATCATAATTTTTAAGACGGTACATTACCTCCTTTAAAATATGATGGGTCATTTACTATCAGGTTTCCGGTATCAGGTCACCCACCATTTATATCCACGCACCATACCCAATAGTGTTGGATTTGAGAGGGTGTGTTAATAGAGTCGCTAACTTGGATAAGAGATAGCCTGAACAAACGATTATAAGTGGGGGAAATCATCTTCTCATCGGTCAATTTTGTGTGATTATGTTAGACTCAACCATGATTTCTACGTACTTTGTCTCTTGTATTGAGAATCACAATTCAAATAACTAATTTTTATAACTAAAGAAAAAACTTTATGATTCATTTAAAAAATATTATTATGAATCTCCAAAATTTGATTTTCAATAGCAAAATATATGAAATAATTATTTTTATTACTATTCCTAACTAAAAAAGTTTTATTATATAGGAAATTATGTATGTATACTCCTCATATATACTACATAATTACAATAGAAGCATCTGCGCGTAACTATAAAAATTAATTTCTCAAGAGACACATTATCAAATTTAATATATAATTTGATCATTGATTTTCACTTTACCTTATCTTATTATATAATTAAACTGTTTTTTATTTTACGAGATTGTCAATATATAAAGGAGAGTACTTATACGTTTTTGCATTTTATTAATCAAAGAAGCAAGCAACGCCATATAAAGGAGAGTACTTGTACGTTTTTGCATTTTTTTTAATCAAAGAAGCAAGCAACGCCACAAAAGAAAAGTTGTCTAAATCATGTTGGCACCACTAACCCAAACCAGCATACCAATATCATAAGTATTATTCCTTCAAAAAGAAATATATCATAACTATTATTGTGACAAATCCACTTAGGTTGACTTGGTGATATTGATTTCAAAAGGGTCTTATAATTAGGGACGGAGGTAGTATTACATTCTCTAGATATATGAAAAACAACAAAATATTTAAAACATTTCCTCATATATTCCTAAGTTTTCATTTTCAAGGAACTAGCTGCAAATTTAATTTCTAAATTTTCAAGGAACCTGCTGCAAATTTTTTTATGACACTTACAAGTTACAACCAGTAAGGATCCACATTCGTAACAGAATATGAGAAGTGATCATTGCATTCGGACCAAACCGTCCAAATGTTTTATCATTAATTTTATGAAACAATATAAATTCAATCAACTAACTTATATGATATTAATTATAAAATCAACTTTTTTTTTGAGAGAATTATAAAATCAACTTGTCAGCTATCTATTATAAGTTCTTTAAAAAAAAAAAGCTATCCACTATAAGTTAGTATATTGACTATTCACTATTTTTTATCCAAACAAAGTCTAAGGAGAAATCAAATTCTGACAATGATTAGACCTTGACCCGGTCACAAATAGAACTCATATTCGTTGACATGATATTCAATTCCCACATAAATCAATTGTTGCTTTTTTCTTTGTTTTACATGATATTCAATTCCCACTTAAATCAATTGTCGCTTTTTTCTTTGTTTTATTGTTTTGTTTTTTAAAACCAAACATTACGCCTATGGAGTCTTTTCTTTAAATGAAGACTTTTGAGTCTTCTTTGAAGTCGATATATTGACTAATGATACATTTGTGGATCTTTTGTACAATATGTTTACTCCGAATAAATATGTTCATTCGCATCATAAAAACACTCAATCAAATCATTACATTTTACTCCATACGCTAATTGAGTAATTGATATTATCACATTCACATAGTTAAAATAAATCTAAAAAAATTATTTTTTATTTTTCATAGATTTTCTGTAGCAAAGTTAATCATATTCGAGACATATAATACAAATAGTTCTCTCAGCTAAATTTGAAACCTGACTTGTTACATTGCGAAAGTCTAACTAGGTGAGTGGGCAGTGTGTAATTAAAACCAAAACGTTGGGCGTACTATAGAAGTTGGAAGCTTCTGATATGATATGCTACATTTTTTGTTACATCGAACATCTAATAAAACCATGTAAGAAGGTTAATTAGCATGCTACAATGTGTCAATTTTAATGCAAAGTCGACCCACGTATTTCTCAAGTAATACACGTGTGTATTGACACTGTCAAATGGCAACACGTGGGTGGGGTATATGTCGAACAAGTCGATATATTTGATCATAGGCACGCATTTTAACATGACTACTACCAGCATGAGCACTGAGCAGTCTGATTACAAAAGGCAAATTCAAACTAGTACCATGTAAGTATACTACCAAGAACACCGAACAAGAAAGTATTTTAAAATAATTTATACCCTCCATTTTTTAGTAAACAAAAAATCATACTTATATCCTCTTAAAAGAATTGCTTTTTTAAGCCAAACAATAAATGCTTTTGTTGATAACAAGTAAAAAAACACCAGTGATAATAGGTGTAGGGCTCACTACAAAAAAAAAGGTGTAGGTTTATATATTTCTTTTACGAAAAGGTTCGTGCTTTTCTTTGGCTAAATTATAAGCGATACAATTGTATCGGATGGTATTTTCCCCGACACAATATGTAGTTAATATATAAAAAAAAGTAATTTTTTTCCTAAAAAAATATAAAAAAAGTAATAAAAATTAACGGGCTAATCTTTGAGTGCGCAAATTTAAATTGCATAACACACAATTTACCTAAATGGTTCAATCTATACGAACTAAAATATAAATGGACCAAATCAATTGGTACCTGCTAATTAACCTTTTCGTGGAGTGAGGATGAAAAGACTTGCAAAATTTATTAGATTTTTTTTTTTTATGCCACAAAATTTATTAGATTTATTTGGACAAAATGTGTTTATTTCAAAATAATATAGGTTTAGATGTGAGGAACTTGAAAGCTATTAATTTATATCTTTTAAAGAATGATGTTGGAGATTAAGGAGGGGTGTTTTGGCGAAGTTTTTTCTTATAATAGTAATAAAGTGGTTGGGGGAGTAAAAATCGATTTGGCGGTTGGATATTTTTTTAGGGTTAATGGTGTTTTACCCCACTATAATATAGGTCATTTCCAGTTTTACTCCTTGTAAAATATTTTTTTTATTTACCCCTCTGTAAAAGTTTTTTTTCCAGAATACCCCCTAATAGGCCATACAAAAACCAAAATTTTTGTAAAAAAAAATAAAAATTCGTTTTTGTATGACCTATTAGGGGGGTATTCTGAAAAAAAAAATTTTACAGGGGATAAATAAAAAAAAAATATTTTACAGGAGGTACACCCGAAAATGACCTATATTACAGGGGTAAAACACTATTAACCCTATTTTTTATATTGGTAGAGATGATGAGGAGAGTGGAGGGAGATGGTTCGTGGATAATGTTACTAAAAAGTAGATAATTGAAGTAACATGTTATTTTGGTGCAACCCATGGCCGGCTGGAGAGGTTTGAATGATACTTTAGTAGATCGTTTAATTTAACAGTGGAGAAAAACGTGATTGTGAAAGAGATGGTGTATAATAGTGTTGAAAGAGGTTGTTGGAGTTAGGAAAGAAATTTGTTTGTGTGGGAAGAGAGGTTCGAAGAGGAGTATAAGGTTTTATTAACTAACATTTCTTTGCAGGATAGTATGAGGGACACTTGAATTTGGGATAATAATTCCGACAATATGTTTCTAGTTAAAGAAGCTTATGACTTGATATCGAATTTCGAAGAAGTTGTTGATTATTTTTGTATAAAGTCACTTAGAATAAGTTGGTTCCATCAAAGATATCATTGTTGGCTTAAGGATTATTCGATAACCGTATTCCAACTAAAGATAATTTAATTCGAAAAGGAATGCAAAACTTAGCATCGGCATCATGTGTGGTTGGATGTAATTTAAATAAAATATCTAAACATTTATTCTTTAATTGTCTGGTCCCTGTAAAATTTTGGATGTATGTTTTATCGTGGTTGAGAATTAGATGTGCAATGACAAATAATTGTTTTGATCATGTGGTCTGGTTCACAAGTATGGTTTCTCATGGAAAGAAAATGAAGGAATGTTTTCATGTGATTTGTTTGGCATGCATATGGACAATATGGAAGCATGGCAATTAGTATGGTATTTGGTCAACATGAATGTTTGACTCATTCTTCATTTGGATTTGGTCAAATTATTGGTATGCTTATGGATGAAAACCAAATATAAAGCTTTTTTATATGACTTATATCAATGAAGCATTCAACCACTCAAATGTTTAAGAGTGCTTTTTTTATAACTTAGGTTCTAATTTTTATTCTTGGTTTGGTGTCACTTACTATTTTGGTGTTTTTAGGTAATAGTATGATGTTTATTTTAGAAAATGTAATAGTTAATGTTGTAACTTTTTTGTCCTATTACTTTGTGCTATAATTGTGAATTTTTTATTTTTTATTATATTTTCGTTTCTAAAAATAATTACATTAACTTTTCTACATTCTAATTGCTTATAATTAATTAATTAATTATATTTCCCCATAAAGAGGTTGAACCCAAATTTTGGTGGGTTACTTTCAGATCTTTAACTACTAACCCATGTCAGCTATCTTATTATTGACCATAATCCGTTGTTTTCATTTGTTGAGAGATGACACAATGAAACGTCTAGCTTCCATCTTTCGATTTGGAAGTTGACAATGAAACTGGATGATGTGTCATGTCTGCTACATCTTTCTATCGAGGGTCGCCTCCTGAACCCCAATATGCCTCTTAACCGGGTTAAGGCAGTTGATTTGATGGTTGAATTGTTGGGGTCTGATATGGGTGAGATTGAGTTCCAGGTGAAAGTCACGAAGGGTGTTCATGCAAGTTTCAGTTGGCTCGTAAATGATTTTAACTACTTCTTGCGGCAGCAGCTAGGGCTGAGGTGGATGGTGATGTTGAACAACTAAATCGGGATCAGGTTGTCTGCATATATCTTCTATATTTCGTGGGTGCCACGGTCTTCATTAACACCATCACCAACTATGCCGATATGACATACATCAGGTACTTTCGTGACCTTGAAATGGTCATTGATTACTTATGGGGATTTACTGCCCTTGATCACTTGTACAAGGAAACGTCTAGCTTCCATCTGAAACTTGCATGAACACGATGAAACGTCTAGCTTCCATCTTTCAATTTGGAAGATGACAATGAAACTGGATGATGTGTCATGTCTACTACATCTTTCTATCGAGGGTCACCTTCTGAACCCCAATATGCCTCTTGAAGTAGCAATAAACGTCACAAGAAAGTGGGGGTTTGAATTGTGACCCTTTTAAAAATTATTCCTGAAAGTTAAGTTTAGATTTATATACTCAAGAATGTTCTTGGTGTACGTTAGTTTAACAAGATTAGAGTATATAACAATTTGTTAATCAAAACAGAATGTTCTGAAGAATGATTATAAGCAGAATGAGAAAAATGATGTTAAGTTAAAATATAAAATTATTTTAACAAGGACCAAAATGTTCTGGAGAATGATGACAGAATGATAAAACAATATTATATGCTGATTTTAAACTTTAGTCAAATACTTAAGCAATTGTTTTATCTTGGACCAGAATGTTCTGAAGATTAATGTAAGTGTGATAAAGTGTGTGTGTTGTGTAACTTTAAATACAGAGAGAGGAGAGAGAGAGAGAGAGAGAGAGAGAGAGAGAGAGAGAGAGAGAGAGAGAGAGAAGAATAACACAGGAGAGTTATCCAGGTTCACCAAACCCGGCTACTTCCAATCCCTACACCTCGTGTGAGATTATCCACTATAGTTGTCTTGCTAACAGAAACTTCTGACTAGCACTATAAGATCTTGATCACACCAGATCAGTCTGTTACACCTGTATTATCAACCTCAGCAGGCTTCTACAATTCTTTGCACACTAGCAAAAGAAAGGTTGGAATTTTCTATCTCAAAACTATTAAGCCCAATAGACTTTGAGAAATACAACACACTTTGTATAATGAGATTTGGTTGGATCAAATGAATACTCAATTCTTTGTTTGAGTTTTACAATAGCAAATTCGAAAGAGAAGATCCAAGAGATATAGTGAGAGAGCTTGGAATTTGCGTTGTTTGTAAAGAGCTTTGTTTGAAGTGATGATTTTCACTTAGAGAGATATTAGCTTGCAAAACTCTTGCTTATAACCTTCAAGGGCCCTTGTATTTATAGGTGAGGAGTGTCTTGGTGATCAAGGGAGAAAATAGAGTTGTTGGACACGTTTTTGATAGCTTTCCAAAGACTCAATTGATTTCTCTTTTCTTCTTTAAAATAGCCAGAACGTTCTTAGAATGTTTTGTCTGATTTGCCTGGCTTTGAAAGCATTGTTGCTTGCTTGCGCATGAGAGAACCAGCTGTAATCAGCTGTATAACTTGTTGCCAAATGCAGATGATGTCATGTCCTTTTACTTTAGTGATGTCATGCTTAAAAGACCATGTGCTCTCTTCCATGAGATATTTATTTCATAATGGGCCTTTTGCACTCAAATGGGTCGAACCCTTTTCCATTGGCCCAAGAGACATCATTTCAAATAATAATCTGTCATGCTTTCTTGCTGTGCAGACTTGTTCACTTTTGATGTAATGTTTCATTTTCATCGTATTTGCCAGAACGTTCTCAGATTGTTCTCATGAAACAAATTCTCACAAAATGAATTTGTAGATAACAAGATTAAATAAATATAATATGTTTGTAATCTTTAAAACATCAAATAAGGATTTTGTCTCAACAATCTCCCCCTTTTTGATGATGACAAACATTTATAATTTATTTTTATTTTGATTTTGAGTTTTTGAAAAATTTGTTTACCAACTCCCCCTCAATTTTAGCAACTAAGATTTTGCGCCTTTTTTGAGAGTATTCCAGAATTTGTTTGTGGCAATTGAGTTTGATAAAATTTATCAGAGAACTCCCCCTTAATTCATGCATTTAAGATTTATATGCAAAATGAGAATATAAACATAAACAACATAATTCATTAGAACATGGATTATAAGTTATCAAACCTAGCATTTCAAAACATGAAAAAGCATTGTTCATATGCGTACATGCTAGCAATAGTTTTGATCCTTGTTCAGACATAATTAAGAGCATAAACATAGAAATAAAAACAGAGTTTTTAAACATCAAAATAACATAGTAAAACAGCACAGCAGCAGTAATCTATTCTTCCCTAAATCCTAGTTGTTTTCCTGGTCCTCCTAACTCATATTCCCCTAACTCCCCTAAATCATCTCCCCCTTTGTCATCATGAAAAGAGGCAGCAGCAGCAGGAGCAACAGCTGGTGGTATGGTTGGAGAAGAAGCATCAGATGATGAAGAGATGGTAAGCATAAACATGGGATACATGGGAACAGGGAAGATATTTTGTTCTGGTCTAGCCACTTCATTCTTGTCACTCATGGTGTTTTTCCACTTCCTTGACAGAGTCATCTCATAGGTCATCCAAGATAGGTAATGCAGAATTGCATTGTTTCCTTCAATTACCCTGGTTAGATCACTGTGTGTCTTGCTGCAGTCTTTCTCAACCTTAGACCTTTTAGTTGGTCTTTCATTGTTCTCAAATATCCTTTGCGCCATTGAAGGAGGCTCAATGAATCTTGAGGGAAAGGTGATATTAGTTTGAAGAGAGTTGAAAGAATCCATCTGGACAGATGAATCAAAACCTTGTGGAGCAAGGAGTTTGTCCACTGAGTCAGGTAGAAATAAAGCAGAGTGCTCATGCTTTTGAGGAGAGACATACAAGTTTGATGACTTTGTGACTAGGGGTCTTTTGTGAAGCTTTGAAGAATTTTAGAAGCCTTGACATTTGAAAAAGACGAATTGTTGCCAAAGTTAACAAGAAATTCCTGATCTTCCTCCATAACAGGAGAACGTTCTGGAGAACTTTCTGGAGGGATGCAGTGTTCAGCAGAAGCATTTTCTGGAACTGGATTTTGTAGAGCAGACTCATCTTCCCTCTTTCTTTTGAGGTCAGTTTGAGGCTCAACATCAGGTTCCTGCTTCATGTGACTCAGATTCTTTGGGGTGAATTGAGAATACTCAGAGATAGATTTTTCACCCTCAAAAAAGGAACATGATTTTTAATGAAAATTTTAGTGAGAGCCATTCCATATGGCAGACAAGATTTTTTGTTATGAGACTGAATGACACTTATGATATTGTGAATGATAATGTGAGGCAGACTCAATTTCTCTTTCATGTAGAGATGATACATGACCAAAAGATCATTTGGACTGACATATTGAAAATTTCCATTCCTAGGTAATACACAATGTTGGCTTATGCCATGGAACAATTTTGGTCTAGGCAGAAGGTTCGAAGAAACAAACTCAGTGATATTTGGTTTGAAAAGGAGTTTGTAAACATTTTCAGAATTGATTTCAAGTTTTTCAAACCAATCATCACCAAAGACAGTTTGACCAGAATTTGAGATACCAAGAGTATCAGCAATTACATGTGGAGTATCAGCAATCAAGAATCATCCTTGATTCTTGACATAATAAGGCTTTCATCAGGGTAGACTTCTGCCATGAAGTAGAAAGCTTGAATGAGCTTTGGGCAATGTCTCTCACGAAGCTGTAGGAATTTGGTCCAGCCTTGCTCATCAACATACTCCTTAAGAACAACTTTGTCATTTTCCAGTTTGACAAAGTCATAATACCTTCCAATTCCAATCGACCTATTTCTCCATTTCTCTTTGAAATCCTTTTTCTTTGTTGGATCAAACATTGGTACCCTCTTTCCTTGAGAGATTCTAATGTTCTTTGGTTTTGAAGTAGTTTTGCGCTTTGGAGGACATTCTGGAGAATAATCTGAAGACAGTTTGTCATCTTCATCTGAAGAACTTTCTGAAGAACCTTCTGGAGAACGATCTGGTCCAACAATTTGTTTCTACTTTCCTTTGTCCTTCGCAGTTGGTTTAGGCTTTGGTTTTGGTACAGAAGCTTTGACAAAAGGTTTTGAAACCTTTTTGCTACTCTTAGGTTTAGGCTTAAGAGAAGAAGGAGTTCTCTCAGCCAAAGGGGTAGGTGGTTCAGTTTCTTCATCTAAATCAGAGATTTCATGGACAGTTGTGTCCACGCTGTTGGTTTTCTTTGTACCAACTGTAGAGCGAAGCCTTAGAGATTTTCTAGGTCTTAGATTAGGAGAAGATTTAGCCTTCTTTGGAGGCATCTTCCTTTTGGTGGCGTTCCTGAGATGAGGAGTCATTTTGTTCAGATTTGGAGGTTCCTGAGGAGCGGTTTATTGTTGTTCAACCGCTTCTATTGATGGCTTGAGTTTGATGTTGGCAGAGGTTGGTTGTGGTTCAACATAGACGACCATCGCGAGAGGATGAAAGGAATCTGGGTCAGCGATGAATGGAGTTTCTTCATCATTCTTTGATGGAGTTTTTTCCGGTGTGGTGAGAGAACCATCTTGCATGGTTGGTTCAGTCGAGTTTTTGAGCGGAGATTGTGGTGGAGTTTCGAATGGAGTGGTTTCCATGGTTGGTGGTGGAGGCTTTGAGAGAAGAAGTTGAGACGGTTTGAAGAAGGAAGAGAGTGGGAAGTTTTAGAGAGAGAAAGTGAAAACCGGTTTTGGGAGAGGGAAAAAGTTTAGAAGTGACTTTTAGTGGTTTTAATGATGAGAGGGGACAAGAGCATTAATGAGCTGTAAAAATTATTTCTTTGATCTTGGTAATTTTTATTTCTACCTAGAGACTAGCTTAAATAGAACCTTTAAGCTGAAAGTACTTGGTTGAGGCGTGACCCTCAAGTTAGTCTTGGGAATGATTTTCCAAGAATGTTTTCAGAACATTCTGATGAAGAGAAAACTCTTCCTATTTTGACTTTTTGCAAGGATTTTGAATAATGTGTAATTTTTCTTTAATAAAATTATAGTGATCCTCAACTAAAGGTTTAGTAAAGATATCAGCTAATTGATTTTTTGTATCAACTAAAATTAATTCAAGTTCCTTTTTATTAACATGATCTCTAATGAAATGATGTTTAATTTCAATATGCTTTGATCTTTATTGTTGAATGGGATTCTTTGATAAATTTATTGCACTTGTATTGTCACAAAATACTGGAATATTTGTGTACCTTATAGAGAAATCCTCAAGTTGATTTTTAATCCAAAGAACTTGAGAACAATAGTTGGCTGCTGACACATATTCTGCTGTTGTAGTTGACAGAGCAATAGTGTTTTGCTTTCTGCATGACCAACTTATAAGTGCATTCCCAAGAAACTGACATGCTCCACTTGTGCTTTTTCTTTCTATTTTGTCTCCAGCATAGTCAGCATCACAGTATGCTATAAGATCAAAACAAGAACCTTTGATATACCAAAGGCCAAGATCAGTAGTACCTACTAGGTATCTAAAGATTCTTTTTACAGCAGATAAATGAGATTCTCTTGGAGAAGTTTGAAAACGTGCACATAAACCAACAGCAATAACAATATCTGGTCTACTGGCAGTTAAGTACAACAAAGATCCAATCATACCTCTGTATTCTTTTTCAGAAATAGTTTTTCCATTTTCATCCTTATCTAAGTTAGATGTTGCATGCATGGGAGTTGCCATTATTTTGGCTTCATTCATTTTATATTTTTTGAGAACATCTTTTATATATTTTTCTTGACAAATAAAAATGTCATTTGATTCTTGCTTAATTTGTAAGCCAAGAAAGAATCTTAATTCTCCCATCATACTCATTTCAAATTCACTTTGCATGAGATTGGAAAAATCATCACACATTTTTTCATTTGTTGAACCAAATATGATGTCATCAACATAAATTTGAACAATTAAAAAATTTGTTTTGTCATCGTTTCTAAAAAGAGTTGTATCTATTTTTCCTTTAGAAAATTATTTTTGATTAAGAATGTACTTAACCTTTCATACCAAGCTCGAGGAGCTTGTTTGAGACCATATAGTGCTTTTGTGAGTTTAAACACATGATTATGTTTATTTGTGCTCTCAAAACCAGGAGGTTGATGAACATAAACTTCCTCATTTAAGAATCCATTTAAAAAGGCACTTTTGACATCCATTTGAAATAATTTAATATTTTTATGAGATGCATATGCAAGAAGAATTCTAATTGCTTCTAACCTGGCTACCGGAGCAAAAGTTTCATCGTAATCAATACCATCTTGTTGATTATACCCTTGTGCTACCAATCCAGCTTTGTTTCTGATAACTTTTCCTTCTTCATTTAGTTTAGTTCTAAATACCCATCTTGTTCCAATGATGGATTGATTTTGAGGTTTAGGAACAAGATTCCATACTTCATTTTTCTCAAATTGAGAAAGTTCTTCTTCCATGGCTTTTACCCATGATTCTTCACATATTGCTTCTTGTATGTTCTTTGGTTCAATGTGAGAGATCATTGCCATGTTGACATCATTATTTATGAATGATTGTCTTGTTCTTCTTCCATCAGATGTATCTCCAATGATTTGTTCAGGAAGATGATCACCAATGGTTTTCCAGCTTCTTGGAAGAACTTGTGGAGAATGTTCTTGAATGTCATCACCTTCTTTTTGAGAGATTTCTTCCTCATCTTCTTTCTTGATTATTAAATCATTGAACTCATCAAAAATAACATGCATGCTAATTTCCATGGTTTGATTTTTCAAATTATAAATTCTATATCCTTTGAAATTTCTTGCATATCCCAAAAATATTCCTTTATCTGATTTTGAATCAAACTTTCCTAGATTATCTTTATCATTTAAAATATAACAATAACATCCAAAAATATGAAAATATGAGATGTAAGGTTTTATATTTTTCCAGAGTTCATATGGGGTTTTGTTTAGAATTTTTCTAATTGAAACCCTGTTTATGATATAGCAAGAAGTATTTATGGCTTCAGCCCAAAAATATTTTTCTACATTGGATTCATTTAGCATTGTTCTTGCCATTTCCTGAAGTGTTCTATTTTTTCTTTCAACAACTCCATTTTGTTGTGGAGTTCTTGCACATGAGAAATTATGAAAAATTCCTTTTTCATCAAAGAAGTTTTTAAAGAATGCATTTTCAAATTCTCCTCCATGATCACTTCTTACTGAAATGATTTTGGATTCTTTTTCATTTTGAACTAATGTACAAAAAGTTTTGAATGCTTCAAATGCTTCATATTTATGTTTTAAAAATAAAACCCAAGTATATCTGGAAAAATCATCAACAATAACAAAACCATATTGTTTTCCACTTAGACTGGCGGTTCTAACAGGACCAAATAGATCTATGTGAAGTAGTTCGAGAGGTGTTTTGGTTGAAACAAAATCATTTGTTTTAAAACTA
Organism: Medicago sativa; assembly: GCF_051527215.1. Taxonomy (NCBI): domain Eukaryota; kingdom Viridiplantae; phylum Streptophyta; class Magnoliopsida; order Fabales; family Fabaceae; genus Medicago; species Medicago sativa. The sequence continues at coordinate 60,664,556 of NC_140752.1, forward strand.
CTTTTAACTTGTTTACCTCCTGTACAAGCTCCGTATATTCTATCTTTTTCAAAATCAATTTTTGGAAGTCCTCTTACAAGATCCAGTTTAGATATTTTTGAAATAGTTTTCATACTTATATGTCCAGCTCTTTTGTGCCAAATCCATTTATCTTTTTCAAGAGTCATAAAACAGGTTTCAGCTGAAATATCATCTAAGTATAAAGCATATAGGTTTTTCTTTCTAGATGCAGTAAAGAAAATCTTATCTGAGGATGTATGTTTTACTATACATATGTTAGGTTTAAAATCAACTTCAAATCCATTATCACATAATTGACTTATGCTTAGTAGATTGTGTTTTAAACCTTCAACATATTGAACATCCTTAATTTTTGCAGAGTCTTTCTTACCAATAATACCTTTACTTTTAATTTGTCCTTTGTCATTATTTCCAAAGGTTACTAGACCTCCTTCCTTATTTACGAAGGAGATGAAGCATTGTTTATCCCCGGTCATGTGTCTAGAACAGCCACTGTCCAAGTACCATAGCTTTGTTCTTGCATCTTGTGAGGATCCCTGCATTTTGAGTTAGTGGTTCCTTAGGTACCCATGAAGATGTGGGTCCTTTTTGGTTAGTTTCATAAATCTCAAGATGTTTAATCTTGAGAAAACAGTTTAATTCTAGATGACCTATTCTTTTGCAATATGAGCATTCTTTTCTTTTTAATGAAGAAGAATGTTCTTGAGAATGTTCTGAGATAGACTGTTCTACTTTAATTTCTTGTTTTCTCTTTTTATGAAAACAGACAGATTCATGATGTTCTTGTTTATTACAGACTGAACATTTTAATTTTTGTGGTATAAGACATTTTTCATAAATTTGATTAAAACCTAAACCAGATTTGTCAAATTCTGCCATTTGTGAACCTACAATTTTTTGAAATGTTTCTATTGATTTTATAAACTGTGAAAGATCATTTCTAAGTTCTTTGACTTCTCTTTTAAGAATAAGATTTTCATTTCTAGAGTTTTCAGGAAGTTTGGTTTTTTCAAAAACTTTTATTTTTTCAGTTGCTTGAAAATAAGAATCTTGTAGACTTTGAATGGTTTTCTTTTGATCATTATTCAAGGTTTGAAGTTTCTCTTTCTCTTCCTTTAAATCAGAAATTACTTGACTTTTATCAATTTCTCCTTTTGAGTTGTCTTTCTTGTTGGGAAAGTATTTCTTTATCTGATCTCTTCTTCTTATCATTCTTTGAATCTTCTTTGTGATGAGAGCTAGTTCGTCTTCTACTTCTCCTTGAATGTTTTCTTCTTCATTGGATTCTTTGATTTCTTTGCTTTGTGTAATGGCATCTTCTTGTTCATTTTGAGATGCTTTTAGAGCAACCATCTTTCCTTTCGTTGATGGTTTATCATCTTGAAGTAACGTCTCATGAGCTTTTAATGATCCAATGAGATCTTCAAGAGCTAAAGAGTTTAAGTCTTTAGCCTGTGTGATTGCAGTTAACATGGGTCTCCATGTGCTTGGAAGACATCTTAATATTTTTCTTATCCGATCATGAGTGGTATAAGTTTTTCCAAGTGATCTTAATTCATTCACAACAGATGTGAATCTGGAGCACATTTCATCAATGTTCTCATCTTCATTCATTTCAAAGATTTCAAATTTTCTTACACCGATATCTATTCTTGTTTCTTTTACGTGGCTGGTTCCTTCATGATGGATTTTTAGAGTGTCCGAAACCTTTTTTGCAGTATCACATTCGTCAACTCTTTCACTTTCTTCCATGCTTAGTGCGCATGATAGAAAGAGTCGAGCTTTAGAATTGAGGAGTATTTTTTCTTTATCTTCTTTTGACCATGATGCTTCTGGTGTAATTGTTTCCACCTTTATTGTTGCATCAGTTGTCATAGGTATGTGATTTCCATTTGTAATTATTTTCCACATATCCACGTCTTGGGATCTGAGGAATAGTTCCCTTTTTCCTTTCCAGAAATAATAGTTCTTTCCATTGAAGAATGGTGGTCTTGTGCATGATAGACCTTCTGGTATATACTTTTCTTTTGACATTGCCTTCTTCCTGAATCTTTTCCTCCAACACTTGTTAGGTGTTTTTGTAGAGCCCACACACTGATACCAATTGAAGTAGCAATAAACGTCACAAGAAACGGGGGGGGGGGGGGGGGGGGGGGGGGGTGAATTGTGACCCTTTTAAAAATTATTCCTGAAAGTTAAGTTTAGATTTATATACTCAAGAATGTTCTTGGTGTACGTTAATCAAAACATAATGTTCTGAAGAATGATTATAAGCAGAATGAGAAAAATGTTGTTAAGTTAAAATATAAGATTATTTTAACAAGGACCAGAATGTTCTGGAGAATGATGACAGAATGATAAAACAATATTATATGCTGATTTTAAACTTTAGTCAAATACTTAAGCAATTATTTTATATTGGACCAGAATGTTCTGGATATTAATGTAAGTGTGATAAAGTGTGTGTGTTGTGTAACTTTAAATATATATATATATATATATAGAGAGAGAGAGAGAGAGAGAGAAGAATAACACAGGAGAGTTATCCTGGTTCACCAAATCCGGCTACTTCCAGTCCCCACACCTCGTGTGAGATTATCCACTATAGTTGTCTTGCTAACAGAAACTTCTGACTAGCACTATAAGATCTTCATCACACCAGATCAGTCTGTTACACCTGTATTATCAACCTCAGCAGGCTTCTACAATTCTTTGCACACTAGCAAAAGAAATGTTGGAATTTTCTATCTCAAAACTATTAAGCCCAATAGACTTTGAGAAATACAACACACTTTGTATAATGAGATTTGGTTGGATCAAATGAATACTTAATTCTTTGTTTGAGTTTTACAATAGCAAATTCGAAAGAGAAGATCCAAGAGATATAGTGAGAGAGCTTGGAATTTGCTTTGTTTGCGAAGAACTTTATTTGAAGTGATGATTTTCAGTTAGAGAGATATTAGCTTGCAAAACTCTTGCTTATAACCTTCAAAGGCCCTTGTATTTATAGGTGAGGAATGTGTTGGTGATCAAGGGAGAAAATAGAGCTGTTGGACACGTTTTTGATAGCTGTCCAAAGACTCAATTGATTTCTCTTTTCTTCTTTAAAATAACCAGAACGTTCTCAGAATGTTCTGTCTGATTTGTCTAGCTTTGAAAGCACTGTTGCTTGCTTGCGCATGACAAAACCAGCTGCAATGAGCTGTATAACTTGTTGCCCAATGCAGATGATGTCATGTCCTTTTACTTTAGTGATGTCATGCTTAAAAGAACATGTGCTCTCTTCCATGAGATATTTATTTCTTAATGGGCCTTTTGCACTCAAATGGGTCGAACCCTTTTCCATTGGCCCAAGAGACATCATTTCAAATAATAATCTGCCATGCTTTCTTGCTGTGCAGACTTGTTCACTTTTGATGTAATGTTTCATTTTCATCGTATTTGCCAGAACGTTCTCAAATTGTTCTCATGGAACAAATTCTCACAAAATGAATTAGTAGATAACAAGATTTAATAAATATATTATGTTTGTAATATTTAAAACATCAAATAAGGATTTTGTCTCCACACCTCTTAACCGGGTTAAGGCAGTTAATTTGATGGTTGAATTGTTGGGGTCTGATGTGGGTGAGGTTGAGTTCCAGGTGAAAGTCACGAAGGGTGTTCTTGAGAGTTTCAGTTGGCTCATAAAGGATTTTAACTACGTTTTGCGGCAGCAGCTAGGGCTGAGGTGGATGGTGATGTTGAACAGGTGGAACTAAATCGGGATCAGGTTGTCTGCATATATCTTCTATATTTGGTGGGTGCCACGGTCTTCACTAACACCATCACCAACTATGTCGATATGGCATACATCAGGTACTTTCGTGACCTTGAAATGGTCATTGATTATTTATGGGGATTGACTGCCCTTGATCACTTGTACAAGGAGCATAATAAAGGATGCAATTATAAGACTTCACAATTGGCAGGATACTTCACCCTATTTCAACTATAATAATGAAATTCTTATTTCGTTAACTGTTTACCACATTTTTTGTTAATATGTTTTGTACTAATACATATACGCTAATCTTAATGCATAGTTGGATATTTCAGCACTTTCAGATTGTCGGAGCTAGGGGTTACAAGGTTGATAGGCACCCATAAACGATGCGACAGGTTCCATTGAAGGGTTAGGTTGCTACAGATCCTACACGAGTGCACGTGGATCACATCAATATTAGCGATGTTGTCTTATACCCGTATCATGAGCACCTCCACACGTGTTCGTTCAAGCATATCATTTTTTACTCAAAGTGGCTCAGATATGGACCTGGCTTAGTCTGATACCAGTTAGAGTGTGTGTTGCGTCAATTTGGATATGTGTAGACCATTCCAAGACATACACATGATTTTGGTTCTGCCATGACGACCCGATCAGAGGTGAAATAACGCTACATACAATATCTTTAACAAATGCTGAGAGCACATGATTTGGAGTTGTTCGCTGTGACTGGTGTAGAGACGACAATTAGATACATGAGATTGTATTTTACCATTCCATATCCATACAACATGCCTCCGTTGGAGAATGTGCATGTCCCGAGGGTACTTGGGCACGAGGCTCTTAATGAGATTGCTACTGAGCAACACAGAGACCGCATGTTTCTAAACATAAAACGGGCGGTTGTGGCGCATGAGAAACCATGTCAAACGTATCATGGGTGGTGATCAGGTGGAGCAGGGGGAGTGAGGCTTGGCTGAGTTTGGATGCAATTCTTTAAGAGGTTTAGAGAGGGATGATCTATCAATGTAGGAGGAGGGGTGGGCATCCTACCCCATCCTACCCAGTAGTGTAGTTTATATCTTGTAACTTTTGGATAATTTGTGTGTTTTAATTTGTGTTTGTTTATGTAACTCTTAAATATATGTGATACCATTTCCCTTTAATTAATGTTTAATTTATGTTGCTTCATGTGTTTCCACTAAATTTTTGCATAAAAATTGTTTTGATGCATGTTCAATTTAATCCCAAACCCTTAATTTAGCAAAAAATAAGTCAGCTAATCAACAAAGATTTTGTTTCAATGCTAACAAAATTTGGATTATATAATCTGAACTGTATATAGCAAATTTGGATTTTATAATATGAAATCGGTCAACTTATACATTGTAATTCGTCTTTGAAATGGTCTTATGTGAGATTTGACACATTTTAGATTATACTTTCTATACCATTATGAAAACTTTTGGATTGTATTTTCTGCATCATATGTTTACAAGTTTTGGACAGACTATAGCAAAGTTATGTCATTTCCTTGAATTTTAAGTCTGTTCAGATTATATAATCTAAAATATACATTTTGATTATATAGTTCAAACAAAAGGTATTTTTATAAAAAAAAAAAAAAAAAAAAAAGGGGACGCGTGAGAAGAGTATATATGATAGAAAAAATAATAGCATATTAAAATTGGCTGCAATAATTCGATGAATAATAAATTTTCCACCATCTAGGCCTACCGAGTTTAATTGCCTCCCTTCGGGCCTAACATTTCAACCAAGTTATCTAACTTGCTTTTTCTGATTTTCTTAGCTTGTGAAGTTAGCCGTGATCTTGTAGATGTACTCCCTCCGGTCCTTATTATAAGAAACAATTGATTTTTTTGGTTCATTGTATAAATGATGTATCTAGTCTATATTTACAATAAGATACATTAATTATTCTATGAACCTAAAAAGTCAACTTTTTCTTATAATAAGTACCGGAGGGAGTATAAGTCAGAAGCAAATCTGATGTTTAAATTTTTTATCTGTTTGATTATGCATTAATTATGTACTTTACCTCAATGTGGGTATACCTTCGATAGTAGGTAGTGTTCTACACATGGTGTAATGTTTGGCTTTTTAGCTTTTTGATTGATTGAAATATCTTATTTGACCAAAAAAAAAAAATCATCAACCGATGACTCGAGTTGTTCATCGAAAAGTTGTTTAATCATTGGCTATATTTGTTGATACTAAAAAAATTTGGTAGGGTTCATATTTTGTTGATACTAAAAAAATTTGGTAGGGTTCATATTCAGGTTATGGATTCTCATCCTTTTTAAATGATTGCTCTGATTCCCCAAATGCAAATTAAAGTCCGTTTAATTTTATCACTACATATGATATAAGTCATAACTTCGCCATTGTTAATTATTGGAACAATATTGGACAACCACTCCATGCATGACCGTTCCTACAAATCCGGATGCTCGGTTATGTAAGTGAAAAGAGGCCCGTAATAAAATAAAAATGTATTTTTTTTTAAAAAGAACAATGTTAAATTTAAGTTATTTAAAAGATAAATACAAAGTGTCGTATATATGATATACACCCAAAGGTGAAAATCACTACCGTATACACGAGGAACCTCAAACCACCATCCCAAAAAAACACACACCTAACACCAAAAGCAAGAAGACTCAATTATAATAGCTCAGTTCCATTGAACGGTTTGCACACCCCAAGGTCCGGCCCTGACTCCATGTACTTAAGTCTTCTAGATAGTGAACCCAATCTTTAGTAACCTCACAATCTGATCCTTTATTTGAGGCAACTTCTTTTTAGATTTAAACCATTCATTGATAGGAAGTCGATGCTCCAACAACTCCCTTTCCAAGCTAGGCATCTCGTGATAGTCTCAATCAAAACACTCTTAGTATTGCCTTATAAGTTTGGCTAACTTGGTTCAGTTTTTCTCATCTAGTAGCACTTTGATTTTTGCTTGTCGAGGTTTTTCAAGAGACCCTACTTTGAACTCAACTAAGCAGTCCTGAGCCTCAGATATAGAATTCATTCTTTGTATGGTGTTCTCTGTCTCCGAAGACTCAACTCGACTATGACCTGCTCTAGTAGGGGAGCCAACACTGATTTCATCATTTTAGGTGCCGTCAAGATTCTTTATTTCTTTTATCCTTAAAAATAAACCAAATTTCATGTTTGGTGTACCCCTTCGTCCTTAATTTTAAGACTATTTACAACAATGTTTGTCCCAAAATATAAAATCGTTACTAAATTTATTTATTACTCTTTTTTCAACTATTCCCTTATTAATATTTTCAATTTTGGAACATAAAAAATCAATATCGAATGCATTTATACATAAAAGACAATTTTGTTATAGCTACACATAATTTAGATAAACATTTGTTGCTTAACTCAAAGCCACAACAACTGCATTATTTCAGGGTTCAATCAAAATTTCATTCTTAATTTTTTTTGGGTGGTGACATTCTAATTTAACTAGTATAGAAAGAACAGTTAAACCATAAGCTAAAACTTATGCCAATTCAATATCTAGTTCTGTTTTAAATGATTGCAATATGTAAGTTACGGGAAAGACATCAAAGACTATTTTAAATTATTATGAAACATAAAATGACTAGAATCCAAATTTATCACTTCCCTTCTCCCTCATCAATTAAAACAAATCTCAAACTGTGTTTACAATACAGTTTTTTTTCAATTGAACAGTCATCCGAAAACACAAGCTCTTTCACTTTTCTGCTCAAAACTGTTTGCCGTAATTAACCTACAACAATAATTAATCTAAAACTTAAACGGTAAGGCCTTGTGGGGCAGCAGCCGCAGCTGCCCTGGGCTTAGGCTTTTCAACAACAATGGCCTGTGTGGTCAAGACCATCCCAGCCACTGAAGCAGCATTCTGCAGAGCACACCTTGTTACCTTCGCAGGGTCGATGACTCCAGACTCAATTAAATTCTCATAAGTGTCTGTCATGGCATTGTAACCAACCTCCCATTCACCACTTCTAATTTTCTCCACAACTACTTCACCTTCTATTCCAGCATTTTGAGCAATCAATGATGCAGGTGCTACCAATGCCTATACATAGACAAAAGGAAAAAACAACTCATCAGCAATATTGTTTAGTCGTATCAAATATCAGATATTGATGAAGTTTTGATTGGGGAAAAATAAAAAGGGATGAAAAATAAATGGATTTTCTTGAAAACTGGAAATAACAGTCATTTTGCTAATGTGACACTCATAATAGCACAACAAGGTTAAAATCTTAAAATTATTCCTTTCCCCTTACCCAAACAAGGAAACAGAATATGGGATAAATAATATAACAGAATAACCTGAAAATGTTGATACTTGATACTATTTTATCTTTTCCATGAGTTATATGACGCTTGAAACATTAATTTATAAGGTAAACCAGAATACCCTGAAAATGTTGATATTATTTGTGCTTACGGGGTAAATTTGTGTTTTTTCAGATTGTAAATTGTAATCATGGAACATGACGTGAAAACAATAATCATAGCATACTGGTCAAAATATGTGCAAATTTGATAAGCATTCTCACCTTTTGAACGATGTCAGCTCCTAGCCTCTCATCTGCGTCTTCTAGTTTTTCCTTGATTGCTGGAACATAAGCAGAGAGATGAACCAATGCTGTACCTCCGCCAGGAACAATACCTTCCTCAATGGCAGCAAAAGTTGCATTCTTGGCATCCTCAATTCTAAGTTTACGATCCTCAAGTTCGGTCTCTGTAGCAGCACCGACCTTGATGACTGCCACTCCACCAGATAATTTAGCAATCCTCTCGGCCAGTTTCTCCGAGTCGTAAACTGAGTCTGTCTCAAACAACTCTTTCTTCAGTTGTGCAACCCTGGATTGCAACTCATCCTTTGATGCAGCATCAGCAATAATGGTGGTAGAATCCTTGGAGATGGTCACTTTTCGAGCCAAACCAAGTTGTTCAATTGAAGTGCTTTCAACAAGAAGGCCCAAATCACTGGCCTGGAACTCAGCACCTAGCAGTTAAATGCACAAAATTGTCAAAGAAATGTATATGATAATTCCACAACTTGTGTTTCCTTGTCATCGGTTCTTTGTTGTATCATGGCAGAATAACTTAAACAGTTGAAACAAATATCAAAAGTAACTAAACAATGACTATATCTTCTTTTACATAAACTAAATTTTTGAACAGGATTAACCATTATTTAACATGATTAAACAGTAAAAACCTACATTGTACATGATTGGACATCATCACATATATTATGATGCTTGCAGTATCCAAAAAACAATGAATACATATAAATTTAACATACCTGTCAATATTGCAATGTCTTGAAGGAGGGCCTTTCTTCTCTCACCAAATCCTGGAGCTTTGATGGCAGCCACATTAAGGATACCACGCAGCTTGTTCACAACAAGGGTAGCCAAAGCCTCACCAGTGATATCTTCGGCAATGATAAGCAAAGGGGCTCTCAATTGAGTGATTTTCTCCAACAGAGGAATTATATCTTTTATTGCGGAAATCTTTTGGTCGGTAATCAAGACTCTAGCATTCTCAAATTCAACAATTGACTTCTCAAGATTTGTAACAAATTGGGGGGAGATATACCCTCTGTCAATCTACAAGTCATAAAATAAAAGCAATAGAATTAGAAGTGGAAGCTTTAAAACTCTTTTCTTCCAATTACAAACATTCACCGGGAAAGAAAAGATGTCAAAAAAGAGTTCATACCTCCATTCCTTCTTCGACTTCGACGGTTGTCTCAAAAGAGGAGGAAGACTCAATGGATAAAACACCATCAGGTCCAACCTTGCCAATTGCTTCAGCAATCATTGTTCCAATCAACTCATCATTTCCGGCAGAAATAGAAGCAACAGCTGTTACAACATCAAAACTCATTAGCATAACATACTAACAACCAATCAAAAATGAAACCAAATCAAATGTTCTTATACTAATGCCAATACCTTTTATATCATCTCCACCTTTAACAGGCCTAGCCAACTTCTCAAGCTCTTCCACCAAAGCCGCTACTGTTTTATCAATTCCTTTCTTGATTGACACAGGATTAGCACCTGATGTCACACTGAGAAGTCCAAGCTTAATGATTTCCCGAGCCAAAATCGAAGCCGTTGTAGTCCCATCTCCAGCTGAGTCATTAGTTTTACTAGCAACCTTCAGTTTTAAATCAACATCATCGTCATAAGTAACCAAAAACCACCGATTCAAACAAAAAAAGAATAATCAAAAACCATATACACAAAAATCTTCAAAAGCAACAAAATAATTTAAACTCTTTATTTATCAATTATCACATACCTCCCTAATTAGAGCTGCACCAGCATTTTCCATAGCATCAGGTAACTCAATAGCTCTTGCAATTGTCACACCATCGTTTACAACCTTAGGACTGCCAAACTCATCCAAAACAACATTCCTCCCTTCAAAAAAAAAAAAAAAAACAATGTTTCACATTGCTTACCCATATAATAGCAATAATACTAAAATTTCAGAATAAAAAGACAATTTATTTATTTATTTATATAAAGAGGGAAACATTTTCCACCTCACATTTCTAAAAAAATCCACACATGTTTCTATAAATACATTTCAAAAAGATACATGGGTATGTTCCATTTAGCTTATTTGAGCTTATCTACAGACATAAACACTTTGTAACACTATTTGAAAGAACTTACAAAAACAAGTTCATAAGCTATTTCGATATTATTTACATAAACTCTCCAATATAGTTTATAAAAACAAAATTTGACTCAATTTTATCATTAGTCACAGAAATAGCTTATTCATAAGCGTGCTATAAGCTGCAAAATAAGCTCTTTTACCAAACAGGGCAACATTTTATCCGAAAAAATACATTCAGATTCATACACACAAATTTGAGTTTTTCCATTTATGCAAATCCAAAGTCACATTCCATGTTTTCACTAACGCATCAGATTGAAGACATGTCCAGTATGAGACAACACATATAATTACACTCAATTACTCGAACACGACACCAACACATATAATTACATTCAATTACTCAAATTATCATATACCTCGGGGTCCGAGAGTAAGGCCAACAGCATCGGCAAGTTTATCAATTCCAGCCTGCATAGCACGGCGTGAATCTTGGTCAAAGGCAATATCTTTAGCACTTGCTTTAACAGTAAAACGGTTAACTTTCTGTCTGTAATTAACCCTCCCATGTTGGTTCGCCTTCCTGCTAAGACTCGTTTGTGCCTGAAACAAATAATCGAAAATTAATTAATTATAATCGATTTTGTAGATAAGTGCTTTTGGGAGAAATTAAATGAAAATGAATGAAGGGGAAATGGTTAGTTACCTGGTTGGTAGGAGAACGGAGAATTGAGGTTGAGGATAGAGCGTTGGTTGAAGCCATGTTTGGAAGAGTGTGGATAAGATGATGGTGTTTGAGATAGAATGAACGAAACTCAACGAAGTGAAGTGGGTTTAGGGTTTGGGATTTTATTATATTGAGTGAGTAGTTAGTGAGTTTCTAGAAAACTCCTCCTACTCTTCACCAATTGTTGATGACCTCTCCTTCAATTTGTCATTTGTCATTTAGTAGTCCCATCTCATATTAACCCTTGATTTTTTTTTTATTATTCCGTCCCACAATAGATGACACATTAGACTATATGGATTGTTGATCTAACTTATAATTTTGACCATATTTTTCTACTAATATACAAAGATAAATAATTGTTGGATTCGTCTCGCTGAATATTTTTAAAATATTAAATTTTCATAATTTTTTCTAATAGAGGATTGAAGATATTAAAGATAGAAAATATGTATGACAGAGTCAACTGTGTCACTTAATATGAGATGGAGGGAGTACCAACCATTATGCCATGAATCTTTTGGGCAATCAGAATAAGTTAGTTTATAATTTATAAACTCATTTCTTAGTTAATTTTTTCTTAAAAAAAATAAACTTATTTCTTAGAAGGAAAAAAAAAACTAATAAACTCATATTTTGTTAAATAAACTCTCATAATTGAAAAAAAAAAAAGTTGTTTGGTAATCGACATAGTTAGTTTCTCATAAATTTATAGTTTATTTTTTACTTGTTTATAGCGTTTTATGGTAAGTTTAGTTAAGTAGTTCATAATTTTCTGCACCATTTTTCTCTTGATTGTACCATGAATATCTTAGTTAAAAAATATATGTTTAGTTTTTGTCCATACAATGGCACAATATAATTAGCTCATTAACTCGTTATACTACCTTAAGAACATTTAGCGAAAGTCACATGTGCGCTTAACCGCACAGAAGCACCGCCCTGAGATGATCATGGTCGTTTAACTGACTTGTTCAATCCATGTTGGGTTTTATGGAAGCAGTTACAACAAGATCGTCTATATAAGCAGGACACCACCGTCACGCCTACGATCACATTTTTTAAACCACGTTTTCTGCGATAAGTTAATTTTTTTTAGAGGATGTAAGAATAATACATATAAGCTCATTTATTATAATTTTGAAATTTTACTCAATTGAATAGAAATGTTTTATTCAATATTATCTATATTTATTCAAAATTTTATTATATTTATTTAAGTGAATAGCCTTGGAGCCTAAAGGGCTTCTTAGTGGACCAACACTAATCCTTGGGCTTAAATTCCTATTAATACTTATAGAAATTGCTCTTTTAACTTCAAAAATTACTCTTTAACGCTCCAAAAAGTTGATTCATTGGCGTATGCTCAAATCCAAGGGAAGAATGTCCTTGTGAACCATTCCCAAAATTCAAGTTTGATGAATGACGATAGACACTGCTACCTATTATCTTCCACTCATATAGTTATGAAGTTGCTAATCACATACTCTCCCGTCTCACAATAATTGTCTCTTTACCCATTTTTTTTCTCAAAATAATTGTCACTTTAGAATACCAATGCAACATTTATTATTATTTTTTCTATTATTATACACTTATTTATTAAATTTCATCCAACTTAACTACTCTACACCACTAATACAATTAATAAAGGTGTTTTAGTAAATGATACTAATTTTATCATCAAAATCAACACAATTAATCATTTTCTTAATAATCGTGCATAAACCTTAAACGACTATTTATATTAGTTGTTGGCTCAATCGTTTGTTCTTTTGTCTGTTTCTATCTTTCTCTTTCTATGTAGCACATACACTTCAAACCGAAGTATATCCCACGTGACATTGACACATTGTTTCATTCATTTATATTTTTTTAAAATTAGTGGCAGTGTCTGTGTCTCATTGTCCCTGCTTTTCTTGAAGATCATACAATAGCATCTCCTCTCCTACTCCAACAATATGTATATTCAGTCAAGTGAGTTATAATTAAGTGATTCCTCCGGATACCCTTCAAAGGATGGTCCTCCTATAAGTTTGGATTTAAATTAACCTTATATGACAAGATGTAGAGTTGCTAACATAAGGATTTAGATTTTGTATAATTATCATTTTGTCAACAAGAATAAAAAGTTTGGAGCATTTCGGTGAATTTTTTGCACTAGCAGAAAAAACTAGTTTGTTAATTTAATGTACACAAGGTTTAGAGTGTAGTTAGTTTGAGGTTGAGGGTTGACAAGATTACATGTTATATATGGCTAATCAACTAACAAGACAATAATTAAAAGGCAAATAAAATTAAAAGGCAAATCATTAGGGACGGGCAAAATACATACAGAGGCAATTAATCACATACGAGCACATATAAATACACACAATAAATAATTAAAATAATTCTAACGAAAAACAGGCTGTTACAAATTCCCATAATTTTATCAAAATGGTCTTATATTAGGGACGGAGGTACTACATTATATATTAGTAAATAAAAATAAATTTTTGAATGAACAACATATAGAAGAATTATTATATCGATCTTTGGTAGTGTGACAGCTTCAAAAGTCCAGGGCCAGATGGAATTAATCTTGGTTTTTATAAGGATTTTTGGGAGGAGGTAAAAAAATGATTTGAAGCGGTTCTTTGATGAGTTCCACCGGTACGGTAAATTGACTTGTGGATTAAATAGTACCTTCATTGTGTTGATTCCGAAAGGCGAGAGTCCTCAGTGTTTGGCTAACTTTCGGCCTATTTCTTTGGTGAACAGTGTGTACAAAATTCTTTCAAAGGTTCTGGCTAATCGTCTGCGTCAAATTATTGGTACCGTAATTTCAGACACACAGTCAGCTTTTATGAAGGGACGTCAGATACTTGATGGAATTCTAATTTCAAATGAGCTGGTTGATGATGCGACTAATAGGAAAAAAGAATTATTATTGTTTAAAGTGGACTTTGAAAAAGCATATGATTCGGTGAATTGGCGTTATTTAATTGATGTGATGCAAATGGAGGACATGGATGCTGGAATGTATTTCGTCGGTATCTATGTCAGTTCTTGTGAATGAAAGCCCTACAGATGAATTCAAGATGAAAAGAGGCCTCCATCAAGGGGACCCTTTGTCGCCTTTTCTCTTTTTGCTAGCAGCAGAGGGGTTAAATGTTATGATGAAGGTAGTGGTCGAGAAGGGGCTGTTTCAAGGTTATGACATGGGGCCGCAAGGTTACATTACTATAACTCATATTGAATTCACCAATGATACTTTGTTGGTTGGTACTAAAAGTTGGGCGAACATCCGTGCTTTGAAAGCCGTGTTGTTACTGTTTGAGGTTATTTCTCGTCTCAAAGTTAACTTCCATAAGAGTAGGTTGTGTTGGGGTGAATACCTCTGATTCTTGGCTACATGAGGTTGCGCTGGTTATGATGAGGTTGCGCTGGTTATGAATTGTAAACATGGTAATTTCCTTTTTTTTGTATTAGGGGCTGCCTATTGGGGGCGATCCTAAGAAGTTAAATTTTTGGTATCTGCTAATTGATCAGGTTAGAAATTGGTTGTCTGGGTTTAAGAGTAATAACTTGTATGGGGGGGAGGGGGGGTCGTCTAATACTCCTTAAGTCTGTTCTGTCCACGTTACCAGTCTACTTTCTTTCCTTCTTCAAGGCTCCCCCAGGTATCATTTCTTCTCTTGAATCTATTTTAAATGCATTTTTTGGGGGAGGGAGTGAGGATTTTAGAAAAAATATCTTGGATTAAATGGGATACTATTTGTCTGAAAAAAGAACAAGGAGGTTTGGGGGTTAGGAGGTTAAGGGAGTTTAATTTAGTGTTGCTAGGAAAATGGTGTTGGAGGATGTTGGAGGAGAAGGGGAGTTTATGGTATAAGGTGTTATGTGCCCGTTACGGGGAGGTTAGGGGGCGGTTGTGTGTTGGAGGGGGAGTGGGGTCGGTTTGGTGGAAGACCGTGAATACTATTAGAGAGGGTGTTGGTGTGCTAGATGGGGGTTGGTTGACCGATAACATTAGCCGTAAGGTGGGGGATGGGTCTTCTACGTTGTTTTGGAAAGACCCTTGTTTGAAAGGTATCTTGTTGGAGGTTCGGTATCATAGGTTGTTTGAGCTAACTGTCATTAAGATGGCGACGGCGGCAGAGATGTTTTCTTTGGGGTGGGGGGTGAATGGTGAGGCTTGGAAGTGGCGGGGGCGGTTATTTGCGTGGGAGGAGGAGATGGTGGGGGAATGTGTGGAACGACTTAATTCTGTTGTTTTGCAGGTGGCTTCGAAGGATAGATGGATTTGACATTTACACTCATCTCATGGTTACACAGACAGTAGTGTTTATGATAAGCTGACAGAGGGTTTGCATAATATTACAATCCATAATTCTCAGGTTCTTTGGCTTAAAGTGGTTCCTCTCAAAGTATCAACTTTTGCTTGGCGTTTGGGTTTGAATCGTATTCCTACAAAAGACAAATTTATTTAAAAGGAGGGTTCTTACGGATGTCGAGTAGAGCTGTTCTGCAAACTGTGGTTTAACTGAAGATAGGGATCATTTTTTTTCAATGTGATTTTTACGGTAAAATTTGGCAACTCACAGGTAGTTGGCTCGGTTTCTTTACAACTTTCCACGAAAATTTAATGTCTCATCTCACTCAATTTGGTGGCCTAGGGGGATTTTCGACTAATGTTAGATATTCCCTGCATATTATTTGGATCGTGGTGGTTTGGGTCATTTGGAAAGAGCAGAACCGTCGCATTTTTCAGAACAAACATGAGAACATTTAGGCATTGTGTAAAAGGGTTAAGATTCTCTCCTTTTAGTGGTTAAAGTCGAAATATATTACTTTCGATTATGATTACCAATTTTGGAGGCTTAATCCTATTTTATGTGTTTCAGCTATCATGTAATGTTACTTGTGTCTGTGTTCTTTTTTGCAGTTTGTACAGTAGTTTGACTTATTGTTGTTTCTGACATCTTGGTGCGTTGTTTCTGACACATCTTGTGCGGAAACATCATTCCTTATTAATAATACTCCCTCCGTTCCTTTATAATTGTCACTTTTACAGATTTTTTTTGTTTCTAATTAACTGTCACTTTCAAATTTCAATGTAACATTAAATGTTGTTTTTCCTATAATGCCCTTAGTAATTTATTGAAGAGAGGGAAATATATGAAATATGATATTAAATAATTAAGGATATTATAGGCAAAACATAAGTTATTGTATCAAAAGTAGTGAAATACATTTAGTGTCTTGATATGTGTAAAAAGTCAAAATGTGACAATTAAAAAGGAACAGAGGGAGTATCATTCTTTGGCCTTTTCAAAAAAAAAAAAAAAACATATACAAGAAATTTAAGAAACAATGGGGGCTTTCTATTGTCAACCGAAAAAAAAATTCTATTGTTTTTTTTTTGAGGAAAAAAAAAATTCTATTGTTGAAATTAGGAATATGAGACAAGTCTACAAATGAGCAAATAAATATACTATTTCATAAAATAAAAAAAAAATGAATATCCTCAGTCTTTCAAATTACGAGACTAAAGAGATTTTTAGCAAAGAAAGTAAATATGAAACAGTGGAAATGCAAACTATATTAGGAATTTAGGATGATTTCGCAATGAAATCCAAGCAGTAAAAATACAAACATCAAAAATTCCTATCTTGTTTAAAAAAAATTAAAAAATTCCTACCAATATCGGGGCTTGTTATGTAATTTGTAGAAAAAACCTCACTTTCTTTTTTGATTCCTAGTTTAAAATCCTTTAACCCCTTCGTCAGGTACTCAAATCGTCAAACAAATTAAGTGTTTAAGCTTCAATATATTTTAGTAACAAAAAAATATCCATTATACTATTTCATATAAAGTTTAAAAAAAAATTGAGACCAAATTATTTAAAAGCATTCTAGCATAAATTATTTTTTAAAAGGTTTGGGAGGACCATAGCCTCTGCCCCCTGCATAATACTGTCCTTGCAGCTATCAGCTGAGTTGTGCTTACAAGACTCAATCGTGTATTTTATTGCTACTCCATCTCTTTTTTTTGGTACAAATTGCTACTCCATCTCTATTATAAGCCAACATTGAAAAACAGTTTTGTCACTAAATATAAAGCCTCATATACAAATTACTATGTGCATTTATTTATTTTTCCTAAAAATATCTCTAATTAATATTAATAACTTGCTTTAAAATTTAAAAAGTCAATTAAATACACATAAAAGATAATTTAGTAAAATTCACACATAAACTAAACACATCAACTACACTACCAATTTTTTTTAACACGTGCAAAATTAAAATTTATAATAAAGGGTGGATGGAGTATTAAAAATCATTTTGGTCAACGAGAAATAAAGATCTTTCACCTAAAATAACAGTATTTCCCCTATTCCGATACCATTATGGTCACGCAAGATAATTAGTAGATAGAAAAAGGTAGAGTACTATCAACAGATCTGTAACTAAATACCGACTTAAATAAGGAATTGAATTATGATCAATATAACTATTTTTTTTTTTAAGAAAATGATTAATATAACCTCTCCTACCAACTAATTTTAGAGTTCCATTAATTAACCTTAGCTACAAGTAATATTTCCTTCGTCCCAAATTATATGACGTTTTGGACATTTCACACGTATTAAAAAATGTAATTAATTTTGTGTAGAAAATATATATTATGAGTTGTTTTACTAAATTATCCTTAATAAATATTCCCTCCGATCATATTTATAAACAATTGTTGTTTTTTTTCTCCAAATTCATTAAATAATTGATGTATTTTGAACTATATTATAATCCGAGGAAGTGATATGGAAAAAATAAATAAAAGAACTGAAAGAAGACACGGTAATAAATAGTCAATGATATAAATCGGATAATAGCTTTAATTCTTTATTGGTACTCTAAATTAACATATAATGTAGGATAATTTTTTGTTATAAAGCGACATTATTTGGGACGGAGGACGTAGTTTTTTTTGGTAGATAGACTAAATGACAAAGCCATTATAAACTCACACACATAAGTGGAGGTATCGGGATTCAAACCCCGGTCATAACGTCCGACCTAACAATTTCGGCATTTTGCCAGTTAAGATAGGACTTGCAGACGGACGGAGGACGTAGTTAACTACTCCTTATTAGAATTCGAGCACACGAAAGGAAAAAATTAAAAAGGCAACAGATCCACTATAGCCTTTAATTACGATCAAAAGGAAAAAATTAAAAAGGCAATAGTGATAGCCTTTAATTACGATCAACATAGCATAACTGTACTGTGGCTTCTTGTTCTTATCTGTGCGGTATGCCCTCCGTTCAAGTCTGCCTATTCTTGTGTGCTTGACCTTTTTCTCACGTAACAATTTCAGCTTTCCATTATTGGGCTATTTAAGAATTAGGCATTCTTTTCTTCCATTCTCAGCCACACTACAATAAATATAAAATATGTATATTTTGTAAATTCTTTTTAATCATTTTTTTAACACATGAGCTTTGCAACTTATACGTAGGGTTTCACACAATGTATTGAGACTTTAGAGGAGACAAAGGATACAACATGACAACGGTGGAACGCCGTGAAGGTAACGGTAGTTCAATGGAGTTTGTGGCAGTTTGTCAGTCCATTGGATGGAAATATATATAGCTCAGAGAGAAGAATGGTAGTGTGGTGGATTGTTGGCACTTAGCAGTCTAGGGGTGTTCAAATCCAAACCGTTCCAAAGTAAAACCGCAAATCGATCCAAAAAAATCGAAAACCGCACAAAACCGAATAATATTGGACGTGTTTGGATGACATTCTATGAAAACCACTCAGATTGAATCAGATTTTGGATTGATTTTTCAAAACCGAATCAAACCGAACTGAAGCTCATACATATATTTTAATATATATTTAAATTTTTATTTATAAGTATAATATGTTATATTAAGCTATTATTTTTTTTCTTTTTAATTCTTTTAATACTATATATGTTTAATACTATATATCAGTTTAATTTAATCAATTTTGTTTTTATTTCATATGTTTCAAAGATAATCAATCATTTTTATTTTGTACTATTAATTTTTTTATGAATCATATCTTATATTTCGTATCAAACATATTATTTTATCAAATTTTTATAAGATTTTTTATTAATAAAAAAGTTACAATTTGTAATTTGGATATCCAAAAACCGGTCCATATTAAACCGCATTAAATCGGATCGGATCAATTTTTTAAATATAATTTTATCTTTGAATCGCATGAATTTTTGACTCAAAATTGATCCAAACCGGACCGCGAACACCCCTACTTAGCACGACCATTGGTGATCGGAGGAGTATAGAGAATGACCCATGACTTTTGAATATATATAAATATATAGCATATTAAATATGCATATAACATTTTATTGTTAAAAGAATAAATATACATTATAATTATTTCTGTAATTTTTTATATTTTAAAAATATTGAATGATTTTCTTATTTTCAAGGTCAACAAAAATATATATCTCTATTTTAATAACAAAAACAAATATTTAACTATTCATATGTCACACGTTTTCATATATGATTAATGATAGTTCCTATGAGAGAAATTTTTTTCATGTGATGTATTGTCACTCTGGAATGTAACAAAATTGAAAATTAATCTCTAAATATATTTTTTTAAGGAATAATCTCTAAATATATTTCTTATTAGTAATTTTATAGATTAAATTGAACAACAAAAATACATTTAAAGACTAAACTAACTGACTAAAGAACATTTTAAAATCAAAATAACCAACAAAAAAAATTATAGTTTAAATAAATTTACCATATTGTGGCATATCCTCACACATTTAAAGTAAAAGGAAAAGTATATTGATAAAAAGAAATAGATCACAGAGACTAAGGGCATTAAACTGACACCAGTTACAATCTAAACAGATCAAGTAGGCTAACCCTAATTTATCTTGACAAAAATTCACTCATCATGTGTGCAACATAGCGAACCTCATACTAACATGAAATCAAGTTACAAAAAATATGAAGAGTGAACATCTACAAAGAAAAGTTAGGGTTTAAATATGGGGAATGGATCAACCGCCAACACGTTATCAAAATCCAAGTGTCAACAACTCTCTGAACACAACATCAAGCATAAAAGCTTTTTCGAGCTTAACATCTTGAGACCAGTCACAGGGACTAACACTGATAAAAAGGAAGTACTAGAATAGAGGCAGACACGACGCCTTGAATCCTGCAGATCTCAACAGATCTGGAATATAGGAGAATCGAAGAGGTCAGCCCACCAAACACAACATGTTTCAATCATATGCATAAGAACTCAGATCGAGGGATGAGTCCAATTCGTAAGTAACCAAATAGACCTTTCGAGTTTTTGAAACTGAACCACATCCAAAGGAAGCAACAATCTTCAACTAACCAGTCAATCTCAGAACCATACATCAGAAAACAAACAAAAGCATAAAAAAACACATAACCAAGCAGTTGGAGACCCACGTAAACTAACAACACGCCGACGAAGAAGATCTGGTAATAAATGAACACCACCAGTGACCCACCAAGACGAAACAAAAAACACAACGATGTTAGAAAAAGAATATACTTTTTTCGGTAAGGATATATAAATAATGGGAAAAAGAAAAAGGGGAAGAGAGGAAAATAGGTTTACTATTTCTTTTCCCTCTTTCAATTGAGATAAACAAAAAGGTATTAAGGTCAAATTTGAATTTGAAGGATTCCAAAAAAAAAAAACTATATTTTAAGGTTCTTAGTTTTTTTTTTAATGGGTTAAATGAATGTCATGGGCAGAAGATGATGAGGAAAGGGAAAAGAGAAAAAGAAAAAAAAAATTTAAATTTCTGGTAATTGATTTTGAAATGAAATGTAATTGGTCTATTTATATTAAATTTGTCGGATTTATATAATAAATATTTCGGGCTTTATTTGTAAAATTTTAGTAGATAGGAAAAAGTAACAAAAAGACAAGACTAAAAATTAATATTTTGCTTTCTTCATTAAAAGACAAAAAATATTATTAAGATATCTACAAGTCTTAGTTCAACCGGTAAAAATATCAAAAATATTAGACCAATGCTGCAATCGGGGTTCGAACCCCGACAGCCCCACTTATGTGTGATTATTGTCATTTTGTGTACAAGTCCAACCAATCACGGTTAAAAGAAAAAAAAGTGACGTGTCATGTTTTAATTTGTTGTTTGTGTAAGAATGATATGTTAGGTTCGTTCCTACACAAGAATTTCTCCAAGTCCTAGTTCAACTGGAAAAAATGACAATTACTAAGTTAGATGCTGCAATCGGGGTTCGAACCCCGACTTCCCCACTTGTTTGTATAAGTTCCCAATAACTATTGTCATTTCGTCTATCTAAAAAAATATATTATTAAGACACTAACGTTGAAAAGTAAAGGATGCATCAATATATATAGAGTGCAATGTTGCACAAAGAGATTCACAAAAAATTACAAACCACATTGCTATCATATAGCAGGGAAACAATGGGGAATTTGTCTTTTCTCTTGACAACTTTAACAATTGTCATGTCTATTTCAACAACAACATCACAATCACCTTTTCAAAATTTTCTCAATTGTTTTTCTCAATCTTTGAATTCCTCTTCTGTCTCTGACATCATTTACACTCCAAACAATATCTCATTCTCAACCATCCTCAACATGAAAATACAAAACAAGAGATTTAAAACAACAACAACACCAAAACCTTTGGCAATTATAATTGCAAAAGATAGTTCTCATGTCCAAGCAACAATTCAATGTCTCAAAAGTAACAAAATTCAGATCAGAATCCGAAGTGGCGGCCATGATTTTGAAGGTTTCTCATATGTATCAGACGTGCCTTTTGTTATAATTGACTTTCTTCAACTCAATTCAATTGATGTCAATTTACAAGAAGAAACTGCATGGGTTGAATCAGGTGCAACACTTGGAAAGATTTATTATACCATTGGAAAGAAAAATAACTCTCTTGCTTTCCCATCCGGCGTTTGTTTTTCTGTCGGGGCTGGTGGTCATTTTTCTGGTGGTGGATATGGAAATATGATGAGAAAATTTGGTCTTTCTGTTGATAATATTATTGACGCAAAAATTGTTGATGTGAATGGTAATATCCTTGATAGAAAATCAATGGGAGAAGATCTTTTTTGGGCTATAAGAGGTGGTGGTGGTGCTAGTTTTGGTGTTATTCTGTCTTGGAAACTCAAATTGGTTCAAGTAACCCCACAAGTTACTGTTTTTAATGTGAAGAGGAATGTGAATGAAAATGCAATTGATGTTGTTTACAAATGGCAATTAATTGCACCAAAATTGCATAAAGATCTTTTTATTAGAATGCAGTTTAATGTTGTTCAAATCGGTCAAAAGGTAGTACAAGTTAGTTTCATTGGTCAATTTTTGGGGACAATTGAAAGACTTTTACCTTTGGTGAATGAAAGTTTCCCTGAATTAGGTTTGAAGAAAAGTGATTGCTTTTCAATGCCTTGGGTTAATTCCACTATTTTTTGGTATGATAAGCCAATTGGTACTCCTCTTGAAGTACTGTTGGATGAACCAAAAGATCCTGAACCAATTTATATCAAAGGTCAATCAGATTATGTGAAGAAACCTATTCCAAAAGAAGTTATAAAATATATATGGCAATTGATGATTGAAGGTGAAACTTTGATGATGCAATGGAATCCTTATGGTGGAAGGATGGAAGAAATATTGCCATCAGAAACACCATTTCCTCATAGAGCAGGAAACTTGTTCTTGATTTTGTATTATAATACTTGGATTGAAGAATCTTCTCAAGCTATTGAACGTCATGTGAATTTTTCAAGGTCATTTTATAAATTCATGACACCCTATGTTTCAAATTCACCGAGGGAGGCATTCCTCAACTACAGGGATTCTGATATTGGTGCTAATCATCCAAGTAATGTAACAAAAATGGACATTGCTAGAACATATGGAAGCAAGTTTTTTAAAGGAAATTTTGAAAGATTAGTTAGTGTGAAAACTAAGGTTGATCCTGAGAATTTTTTTAGATTTGAGCAAAGCATACCTACTAGGTCATGAAAAAGTCACATGTAGTGTGAATTCCCAATAAATAAATGGCATAATAAAAACTAGGGTTAATCAACTAAATGATCCCTATAAATATTCAGAATTTTATTTTTAGTTCCTACAAAAATAATCGCACTTTTTACTCCGCGTGGCATTTTCTTTTAGTTTTTTAGGGACCAAAAATGTTGACATAATTTTTTTTTACAAGGACTAAAAATGTTGATGGAAAATTTTACAGAGATGAAAAATGCTGACGGAAAATTTTAAAGGGACTGAAAAATGTGATTTTATTTTGTAGAGACAAAAACGAAATTCTAAATATTAATAAGAATCATTTACTTATTTAACCTTAAAAACTATTATTAAATTCCATATATTGTTTTAGATTCTTTATTTCAATCATCTATCTTTTTTAATATGCTATGTTATATATTCAAGGGAACAATTAGAATTTGAGGGCAAATTAAGAGACATTCACCAATTTATATCTCACTAAGTAAAACATAACCTCAGTTTGGTAACGGCCTTAACACTTATTTTTGGTCGGATTGTTGGGTGGGAGGAGTGACGTTGATGGAGAGGTTTAGGAGATTATTTGATTTATCAGTTCACCACGATATGACGGTAGGCGCCATGCATGCCTTAGGTTGGGGTGAGGATGGGGAGGCTTGGAGGTGGAGACGTCGCTTGTTTGCCTCGGAGGAGGAATTAGTGGTGGAGATTAGGAATTTGTTGTCTAACATTACTTTGCAGGAATCTGAGACAGGTGCTTGGCTTTGGCGTCCGGACTCTATAGTTGGCTACACGGTTCGTGGAGCGTATCAAATGCTTATGAGGCAGGAGATACAGGCTGGTGATGTTGCTACTGATGCACCATGGCACAAAAATGTCCCTTTGAAAGTATCTATTTGCGCTTGGCGTCTCATCCGCAATAGATGGCCGACAAAAGACAACTTGGTGCGTCGAGGTGTTATTACTAATGACAATCAACTATGCATTTTAGGATGTGGTCAACAAGAAACAATAGATCACTTAATAATTCATTGTAATATTTTTGGCGATCTTTGGAAGCTTATAAAGTCCTGGATTGGTGTGTATTCATTGGATCCTCATCAGGTTACGGATCATTTCAACCAATTTATTTACTCTTCAGGTGGCTATGCCCCTCGTCGGTCTTTCTTACATTTGATTTGGCTCTGTTGCATTTGGGTTATTTGGAATGAAAGAAACCAAAGACTCTTTGCTAACAAAGCCAATACGATGGTGCAGCTTCTGGAAAAGGTTAAGATGTATTCTCTTTGTTGGTTGAAAGCTAAAAATGTGTGCTTTCCTTTTGGTTTTCATTTATGGTGGCAGCAGCCCCTTGTCTGTTTAGGGATAGGCTGATGTTTTATTTCCATCTCTAACTTTTGTTTTCGGACAGGTTGTTTTTCCATTGTAACTTTGTTTTGCCTCTTTATGCACTCCTTGTGCTAGGGAGCAAGACTTTTGGTTATTAATATATATCTCATTTTGGCTTGTTCAAAAAAAAAAAACCTCAGTTTGGGTATTAGAGGTGTATTGGGTTGGGAGTAGGGAAGGAAAAAAAATCTCCACCCGTGGATATTCACAGATAAAATCCGCCAAGGACATGGGCAGATACATTAATGGATATCCATTGATAAAATAAATGGATATTTTAACTAACTGCTAATTAGTGGATACATATGCAGATTTAATGGTATCCGCACCCGCGGATATCCATACCTGCTATTAAACCGAGTAAATTACATAAATAACCTTAATACCTTTCAACTTTCAAAGCAAAAAACCTCAGTACTGTGAGTGTTATTAGTTATTACACGACTGTTCAAATCTGTATTACGCTCCTTTAAAAGAAAGTGATGGTGGACGGGATTGTTGAAGCAAGAAGCTTTGTTTTTGTTGAATATGATGAACTTTATTTATGCTTTTGTTAAATCAAAGACCTTTATTTTTATTTAAATTAAGGAACTTTATTTATGCTTTTGTTGAGTCAATGATCTTTGTTGTTATTGTAATTTATGGATATTATGTTTTGCTAAAAACAAAAGAAAATGCATGTGATGAACTTTTGTTTTTAAATTTCAGCTATAAAAATTAACAAATTTTTTTTATTTTATAGATGTTATCCATGGATATCTGTATAAACCCGCGGATACCTAAAAAATCCGTGGATTATCCGCTAAACAGATATCCGCGCAGATATGGATAGGGTACGGATTTTATATTTATTCAACGGAGCAGACACAAATAGCACACTATCAGCATCCATGGATATCCATTTACATCCCTAGTTTGAAGTTAAAGTGACTATTTTAGCACAAAAGGAAAAGTCTCAAATATTTTAAAAGATTCTTTCGGATTATAATGACTTTTAAAATATACTACTCTAACTATGAAACCAATTGTCTAGGAAAAACATTATTTTACCTCAACTTAATCATGTGACATATATACCATTTGTTATCGTTTTATGTCTTAATTTGTTTAATTTATGTCATCTTTTTCTGCTACATCACATGTCTAGCAACTGATCACATTGAATTTCCATCGTCGAGTTTTTCTTTCTCTCACTTCCTTACCTTACTTTCCCCTTCACTCAACATTCTCCTCTCTTTATTCTTATTCCTTTCACCATATTCATCTAATCACTTCCTCATTCATCATCTTCTTCATTCAAACATACTACTAGAAAAAGAAAAACTTTATATCTTTCCACTTCTTATTCATTACATTTATTTTTTGCATTTGAGAATTTCAATTCATTTAGGTTTCTCAAAAAAAAAACTTCACAAATATAAAAAATACTCAAAATCAATAAATCTCAACAAAATCGACAAATATCCAAAATCCAAAAATTTCAACACAATCCAAAACCTATACAACTATTCAAAGATGAGAACACATATAGTTTTTTTTTTTTTATAGAGATGAGAATAATATCCAAAAATCTCAACACAAATTCAAAACCCAAAAAACTATTCAAAGATGAGAACACATATATATTTTTATGGAGATGAGAACACAAATGAAATTTATAAATATGCAAGTTTAAAACATGAAATCCGATCAGAAAATCTTAAAAAAAAATGGTTTATTTTATTCATTATTTCTATCTCTCTCTTAATCAATCATCATCTCTCATCTAAATTGTTTATTTTATTCATTCATCCACTGTTCTCTCTCCTCTAAAATACCTAATGTCATCAATGTCACCAAAAATTATGTCACCCACGTATTATACAATTCAAAGGCTCTTTTTATCGAAAGAGAGGAGGAAGAAAATAAAGAACTTGCTCCTAATGTTGATATATTTTGGTGACCAGGAATTCGAAAATGTCATTTTTTTATGAGAGAGAGAGAGAGAGAGAGGGTTGTAATTTTAAATTTTTGTGATTATGTTGGACAAAATTTGGAACTAAAAAGTAAAGAACGATGGAAACAGGAAGAAATGGAAACCATTACAATTTCCCAATCCAAGGAATATGTTTAGCTTGGTGGAGGATATCCACAAGAAGCGTGGTTTCTTGATAAGATCAAAGCATGGTTCAATCAAGAACCAAAAAGAAACAAAACTCCCAAATCTGCATAAAGTGATTTTTTCTATCAAAATTCATCTGTCTTACATATCATTTTCGTGTTGTATTTATATGAGCTTATTACATGATGATTTTGATTCTAAAACTCTTAGAAAATGAAAGGAAATGCAGTCACGAATCGCAATAATATTTGATGGCTGATTAATGCAAAGAAAATATTTCAATTTAGTTCGTTTTGATTTAGGGTGGCTGAAACAATTCTTGTGTTGGCTGCATATATTTTTTTAGGGAGGTTGCATAATTGTTGAAAGCAATGTTTTAAAACCCGGACTGGTGATCGACCCGGTCAAGGTACTGGGTCACGAGATCACTGGTCGAACCAGTGGGTCACTGGTCGGACCTCATGACTATTGACCCGGTCTATATAAAAATATTTATGACCAAAAATTACATTATGAATGAAATTTTGATAAAAAAAATCCTGTCATTTTTTTTTTTTGCTATTTAAAGTTCGTACATTAAAAAGGTTATATTTACAACTGCAAGTTTGCAAGTTAATTTCTTAACTGCAGCACAATTCAATTTCAAGTTAATTCCAATCCAAATTCAAATGAACTCATACATTAAACTAGTACTGCATAAAAAACCTCACAAATAAATTCTAATTCAAATTCCATCTTTAAAAGTTAAAACATAGTATGTTCTAAACATTGTTGGAAATCAAAATATAACAGACTTACAAACCCAAGTAAGTTCTGATCATAGTCAACAAAAATAATAGACTTACAAAACCAATTAAGTTCTAAACATAGTCAACAAAATACAGAAACACAAATAAGTTATAACAATTCACTAATCAATAAACTATTTATGCACATGGAGACAAATTGTCATAATCAATAAACTATTTATGCACATGGAGACAAATTGTCATAGTCTTGATATCCATATTCATCATCTTGATCGCTTTATATATGCCCTCCGGTTCCCAGTCTAACCGGTCGGACCGGCCGGGTCGGTCTGGGTGTTAAAACACTGGTTGAAAGTTACATTTTGACAATTTGTGTTTCCCTCCTTACTCATAATCATGCTCTTTAATTTCTCAAATTAATTGTTTTTCAGCTCTCTTGCCTCAGCTCTTTAATTTACTCACATCCTCTCAAACGAACAATCTACTACACCACTTCCACGCCTTACCATTCCCCAACCGGCCAACCCCCTTCATTTAAACTTTTTCAATTACTACTTTATCATTTTTATAATATCATTTGACACTATAACAAGAGCTTATTTTAATCTTATTTGCCAAAAGTGATTGATCATATTATATGCCAAAATTCATATCTCTTCATTTTTTTATTCCAATTTTATCCTTGGCTTTAATTTTTTAAAATAATCGGTTAAACCTATAACTTCCATTATTTTCATGGAAAAAGCAGAAAGACACACATTATTAATGATCTTTTTTAAGGAAAAGGACTTAACGTATATCATTACTTAAAATATGTTCAATGCAATTTGGTATGTCAACCAAAATTTGGAAATTAGCTGATAATGTAGTCGCCTTAACTAATTCATGAACAACATCATTTGCTTATGTCCTTATAAACTCTACACTGGATTTTTTTATAAATATGACTAAAAAGAGCTCTACAAAGAACAATAATAGCCCCATATTCAGTTACATCGTGCTTGCAAGACAAAAAAACTTTCAACCACTTATTTAGAATCAAGCTCGAAGTCAACACGTCATAAATTGAGTTCATGAACCCACTCTAGAGTCGATAATAGACTCAATGCTTCTCCAATATGAACGTCTACATGCCCCTAATTGTAACGTGACTTACCTCCCACGTTGCTTTCCAATCAAAAAGTAAAGATTTGACCCTTTCTACCACAAAGGGTTGTGCATCAATAACATCATTCTTGATTTTATTATTCCTTTGTTTCTGGATTCTCCACAAAACACAAAATGCAAGTGCTACATCTTCATGTGATAAAACCTGCAGGAGCTTAAAATTTAAAGTCGTACCAGCAAGCCCCTTATTAATAATCGTGCAGATTGTATTATATGTTGGGCACATACTCCACACATTGTGACTACTTGGGCAATTGAAAAACAAATGCAAACTATCTTCTTAATTATTCTCACATAAAACACAATTTGTTGGACAATTTACCCCTTTACCCCGAAGTAGTGATGGAAATAGGCCAGACCAGGCCAGACCAAACTTTGATAGGCATGAGCCTGGCCTACGAAATTTTTTGCAAGCCTGAGCCTAGGCCTATGGCCTTTCTTATACCTATTTTTTTGGCCTGGCCTAGCCTATTTAACAGTTTGGCATGGCCCTAAAGCCTATTTAAAGGCCTACTTCATATTAAAATCATTAAATATTCAATTTTGTCTATTTTTAAATAGGTCAAATTGGCCTTAAGGCATATTTCATCGTAAGGTCTATCTATTGCTATAAGGCCTTAAAAGCCTATTTCACTATAAGGCCTCAAAGCCTATTTAAAAAGTCCATAATTTGAGTTTTTTCTTGATTTTTATTCTAATATAAATTATATTTTAATATAAATAAAAAATAAATTTTAATAATATGCATAAATAGGCCGGCCTATCAGGCTTCGTAGGCTTTTTTTGATAGCCTAAGCCTGATCTATTTACTTAAATAGGCTTTTTCAAAAGCCTGAGCCTAGCCTTTTTCATAAACAGGCTAGGCCAGGCCAAGGCCAAGCTTAAACAGGCTAGGTCGTAGGCCCCTGTAGGCCGGCCTGGCCTATTCCCAACCATACCCCAAAGTCTCATCTGAGTTAGGAGGCAATTTCTATAGATGTGCCATATGCGATTCTTAACTTTAGGTGGAATTTTGAGTCTCCAGATAAGTACCACCGACCACTCACTTTAAAATGGCTTGTACCAAGTAGTTTCTATATACAAAATCGATAAGCACTACATTCTGAGTACTCACCATTTTCTTCTCTCCTCCAAATCAATTTATCTTCCTTGACAAATGGGTAGAAAGGCGTATTTTGAATAAGAGAAACAATATATCGATAAAAAAATATAATTTAAAAAAGGAACGTTCCAACCTTTGTAATTTGGTAGCATATAGTTTGAAACAAGCAAATGAGTAAGAGGCAAATCTGCATCATATTGTGGAATAATAGAGCTACCATCTCTGTACCCAAAAAAAAAAAAATAGAGCTACCATCCAAGATCCAATTATTATACCAAACTAGAACAAAATCACCATCTCCAATACACCAATGACTTCCTACCTTTAGAATTAATTTAGACTTGCACATACTTCTCCAAACATAACTAAGCTTATGATCTAAGGTTACTTCAAGGAAATTGCATCTACGATAATACCTTGCTTTATAAAGTTTCCGATAAGAGAATTTGGCTTATTCATAATCTGCCAAACCCTATTTTCCTAACATAGCAAGATTAAAAGTAGACAGACTCTTAAAACTCATACCTTCATCCTTCTTATGCATAGAAAGTTTATTCCAAGACAACCATCAAATACCATTATCATTCACACCTGAATGACCCCACCAGAAAACATTCATTGTCTTCTCAATTTCATCACAAAGAGAAGCTGGAAGTGTGAAAAGACTCATAAAATAGGTTGGGATATCTTGGAGGACTGATTTGATCAACGCATCACACCCTACCTTCGAAAGACATTTTTTTCTCCAAGGAATAATTTTCCTCCAGATTCTGTCTTTGATAAAAGTAAACATTGATTTTTTATTTCTTTTGATCGCAGAAGGGAGCCCCAAATATTTTTCGGTTCGCAAAACTGTCTTGACACCAAGAATGTTTGCAATATTATCGTGTTCTGCCTGAGCAACATTCCTGCTGCAATTTTTTTTTGACTTTTGGAGATTCACAACCTGACCCAAAGCTCTTTAATACTCCCTCCGGTCTCATTTATAAGCAAATTTTGATCTTTTAGATTCATTCAATAAATGATGTATGCGGTCTATATTATAGACCACATTCATCATTTATTCAATGAACCTAGAAAGTGAAAATTTGCTTATAAATTAGACCGGAGGGAGTAGGTTTCTAGAATGGTCTCTTCATCTTCAAGGTTGGTTGTTATTAGCTATGAAAAAAACGAAGCAGTTGTCAGCAAATAAAGATGAGTTATGTGTTGGGTGAGTCCCTCCTCAAGTGGGACCACACACTTATTTAAGAAAGGAAAAAAAAAAGAAAAAAAAATATGTGTGTGTGTGTTTGGTCTAGGCCCACGTGACATGTGTGTGGTAGTATAAAAAGGGTTAAATTCCCTTGTTGTCAAAAACTGTGAGTGGCGAGAAAACAAGAGAGGTGCCGCACAGTGTTTGAGAAAATTGAGAGAGAGCAGTACGACATAAGAGGAAGATCTTATCGGTTCTGGTGACAAAAGTGTGTTCGGCAAACAATCTCTGTTTCGATTGAAATTTGAGTATGTTATTTTTGTTACCTAGTTTGATACTTAGATAATTTTTCTAAGTAGTTTTGTCTTCTCTTTGTGTTTGTTTGGGATACCTATTTAGGGTTTGCTCTCTGGTTGTTAGAATCACCATAGTTGATGATTATTTGATGATTGTCACTTCCTAGGGATTTAGAAAGACATTGATTGTAACCATTATTGTGATGGTGGAAGTTTTTGGCTGGACTAGGTCTCGTGGTTCTTATTCTCTCACATTGAGAGATGAGTTTTCCACGTTAACGTTATGGTGTTCTCATGTACAGTTTTTACTCCTTTTTTATTGTTGTTGTTGACTGCACTGGTAAATTGGATTGTTCAGGTTCCACAAAAAGAGATAGTTTAAGCTTCCGCATATTCTGCTTTGCGCACTCTGATCCCAACAACTGGTATATTGTTGTGTGCAAGTGTGAGTTATATGTCCCACATCGGATAGAAAAAAGGTTGAACACTTTATAAGTGAGAGGATCCATAAACCCATTGCCTTAAGGTTTTGGGTAAGAGTGTGGCGTCTCTCTCACTTGTGCGGTTGCTCTGGCCTGGATGTGGGCGGTCCCCCTGGCTCCCCTCGTGACCCAACAGTGGTATCAGAGTCGTGGTTTGACGAAGGGTTCGACCGACTCCTTGTGTCGAAAGTCTTCTTGACCAAGGGTGTTCAGGCGGCGGGTTCCGTTGTGCGGAGACAATGGCGGTACAAGTATAAGTGTATGTGGATGAAAGAACTTCTGCTTGAGGGGTGAGTATGATGAATTAATGGACTCACACTTGAGGGGGAGATTGTTGTGTGCAAGTGTGAGTTATATGTCCCGCGTTCGATAGAAAAGTGGAGGTTGAACACTTTATAAGTGAGAGGATCCATAAACCCATTGCCTTAAGGTTTTAGGTAAGAGTGTTGTGTTTCTCTCACTTGTGTGATTGCTCTTCCCTGGATGTGGACGATCCCCCTGGCTTCCCTCGTGACCCAACATTATGATAGGTGTGTTGTTGCAGATTTTCACCCCATTTTTGACTCCATTACCTTAATCTTTCCTTATAAGTATAGATAGACCCTCAACACACGTGATGAATAAATAAGGAGACAAGGGATCTTCTTATCTCAGCCATATTCCTGTATGATATGTCATGCTACATTTTCATTGACAAGAGCAATATAGTCAACAGTTTAAACACACATCATGATCCATCTAATCCATTGCATAGAAAACCCCATTTCCATCAACACCCCTCCGAGGTAATTATAGTCAATTATGTCATAGGCCTTACTTATATCAAGTTTAAAAGCCACATCTCCTAGTGTCCTTGTTACCTTGGATTTCATATTGTGAATTATTTCAATAGTTACCATAGCATTATCCAGGATAGATCTACCGGGCACCAATCCGGCTTTTGTACCAATTTTGTACACCTCTTTACATAGAGCTATAGGTCTCTTATCTTTCACGGATACTTGTACTGACACCACTTTGCAACTCATATTTATTTGCTTAGAGTCCAACTGACATGTCAGGCGTCGAACCAAAAAGTGCTTTTTATATATTAGAAATTGATCATGCAATGATGCCTGTAGTCTTGAAAAAAGGAAAATAAGTAAGAGAAAAATGCCTCGCAGTTTAGAAAAGACATAAAATTTTGCGTAAATGTCAAGATGGTTAGACATAATCAAGTCTTTAACCTTCTTTACTTCACTTGCCTCCCAACCCTCTAATGTTGGGTATGATTTGTCGTCAAGGACTGAATTGGACAGTGAGAAAATTGTAAGGAATCAAATTGAGTCTTTAGTCACAATAAATATTATATAAACTATTTTTTTTAAACATGATATCTAATCCAAGAATCGACTAATCTGAAGGGACTACTCCTACCGCCTAGTTGCGGGGGGCCCATTTAAATACAAGGCAAATCTCTATATAGACTTGTCAACCGAAATTGGCACCAAGGGGAATCAAACCTGAAACTTTGATAGGAGCTCACTCTAAGATCCCAAGTCAACCAGTAGGCCAAACCCAAATGGGTTAATATTACACGAACTTAAACTACAATAATTATTTTTTGAAAGAAAATAAGTAATATAGATTTTTAGGAGGAAAAGATAGAGGTATATAATATAAAAATTGAAATTAAGTGAATATTAAATATTATATATATTGCGCTACCAAAAAAACAGCAAGGGTTCACACTTCCACCTTGAGAATTCCTCATTTCTGCCTTTATGAGAGTCAAGTCTGTGGGTAAGAGACCCCCACCAGCCGGGTATCCCCCTCAAACTACAAGCCAGATTAGCTACTCGATAGTGAAACCTCCGTTCTCCCCTTCTAACAAAGGATTGCTCGAAGTCTGTGCCCTTAGTCCCGACGAGCTCCGCCCGACTGCCACTAAATAGGGGACTTTGGTCCTTTTCTTTTACGATATTGATCATTTGAGGTCATCGAAAGAATAACAAAAAATGGCTTGCAGCTCCTTCTGCTCATCCTCCATTTGTGGAAAGTACCCGTGATTCATTCCTTTTACTAGTAGCTCGTCAAGGTAGTTTTCTTTGCCTGCCCTCCACTCCTTTTGTGGGAAGGCCTTGGTTTCTCCTCCGGATCCCGTTTGTTGGTCATCGATAGGCAATCCAGAAAGAGAGATCGGGATTAAAAAGGTGGACGCCAGTAATTAAGCAGAAACCCAAGGGAAATCTCAATAAAAAGGGTCTCCGTTCACTCTTTGCCAGAGTAGTGCCGCATAAAAAGCAGCTCCCCCCCTTCGCTATAAGCAGAGTTCCGGGGGTATTTGCCCCTGGTCTTCCCTTTCATATATATTTGGATGAGTCATAACATCGTCATAAAAAGAAATTGGAGAAAATTTGATATAAGGACCAATTGTTAGATTTAATTTTTTGTAAATAATTCGGTATCCGAAGTTTTGTTGGATAAGTATTCATCATTTGATCGTTTAATGTAACATCCTTATTTATTAATTTTGTTAAGTCTGCAGCAATTTAACCTAATATTTTCTCGCTCTTTTGTTGTATTAGGTTAGCAGTAATTTAACCTAACAACCTAGACTTTTGACCCGTGCGTCGCACGGGTTTTCTCGACTATAATAGAGACTAATAAATAATCTTTAACCCGTAAGATCATTGATATGGTAGAAAATATTTTCTTCAAAAAAAAAGGCAAGCGGATAGGAATGAAATTGGTGTGCAATGCATTTTTTTATATGGAATTTGTTAGGTTAAATAATTGCAAACCTAATAAAGCAAATGAGCGGGAAAAAAATTAGGTTAAGTTGCTGCAGACGTAACAAAATTAATAAATAAAGACCCGTGCGTCGCACGGGTTTTCTCGTCTATAATAGAGACTAATAAATAATCTTTAACCCGTAAGATCATTGATATGGTAGAAAATATTTTCTTCAAAAAAAAAGGCAAGCGGATATGAATGAAATTGGTGTGCAATGCATTTTTTTAGATGGAATTTGTTAGGTTAAAAAATTGCAAACCTAATAAAGCAAATGAGCGGGAAAAAATTAGGCTACCCTAATTTCCATGCAAACTCGGCTACCCTAATTTTATTAATGCATCGCACCAATTTCATTCCTATCATGTTGCCTTTTTTTTGACAATATTTTCTACACTTATTTAATACGTTTACAAACAGAATATCCTAATTTCCATGCAAACTCGGCTACCCTAATTTTATTATAATACAACCCAATGAGAAATATTATATATGCAACCCGGGCAACGCCGGGTAAATAAGCTAGTTATTTTTTATATTTAATCATTTTGAAGTAAATTTAAGTTTACCAACAAGATACTATTACCCAACAAAATTTCAAGTTACCCACAAAATTTCCTTATTTTTTATATAAAAAAAAAAAGAAATAAACTAAAAAACCATTTATTTTTGTGGGAAAAAAAAGGGATACATAAATCTAATCCAATAAAAAATAAAAAGAGACAAAAAGATCAAATCTACATTTGATTCTTAGGATTACAATGTATGAAGACCCATTTTGACAATTTAGAACTCACTTAGTTTGGTCTAAGAGAAGGAAAATTTAAGAATAAACAACCAATTTTTTTTAATCACATGGGGTTGAATATATGACAAAATTTAATAATCAATCATAATTAGAAAAAATTGACTAGTATGGTACGAGGTTTTGGTAGTGTGTCATTTTGAGAAAATGGTGACATTTGTCTTATCTTTAATTATACCATGAATGTAATTCATATGTTTTTTTTTTGTATAATTCATTGATGTATATTTGTTTGATTTGATACAAGCAAATGTTGCTCCCTCATACATCGCCATCTCTTCCTCCTTGCCGCCATTTCTTCATAGGAAAAACCGAAATTCCAGCTCTTGTTCTTTCTCTCTCTTTCCCTGTCGTCTCTGTCCATGTTTCTCAATCCATGTTCTTCATGAATCTCTATGTTTCTGTCTTTGAATTTCACCTTTTATCATGTTAATAATAAATCTTCCAAATTGTAAATAAATAAACCAAAAAAAATAAAAATATTTCTGATGCCAAAATGAACGAAAGAGATAGAATAAGGAAACATGGTTTTGTTGTTATAATATTTGTTGTATTTGTGGGGCCACAACTAGTTTCTTGTCAAAAAAGCAATGATGGTGGTGATGTTGGTGGTTCAGGTGCTGGTCTTGAGATATTTGCCCAAGAAATGTATAATAGCATGTCAGGTTATACATCTGTTTTCAAGGGTGCAATCAAGAAAGAATTGGGTTATTGCATACTTGATGTGTGAGTCACATGGTTAAATATGTTTCTTTTCTCACAAATTTTCAAATAGGTACCTTTGTCTCTCTTAATTCTTATATATTGATGATTCAAATATGTGTTTTTTGTTTTCCTTTTAGGGATGCTGATTGGGATGGTGCCTTCAATTTCACCAAAGATCTTACATTTTTGACCATGTGTGCTCAAGAAATGAAAGGTACTTAAATTCAATCCATTTGGAGAACCCTTTTTCTTGCATTTCAAGTTTTTAAAATACGGTATGCAACTGCGATTGTGACCGCGATGTCATGTTCATTTTTTCGTCTCCACCACTTGCATCGCAACCATGATTGTGTCTACATATATTTGACCGTAATTCTCACCAATATCATTTGTCTAGACAATGCAATTTTCTGCATGTACATAATTTAAAACCTTGATATTAATATGCCCATATCACTATTGAGAATGATCACACATACACAAGACGAAGAATAGGGTCGACCTGGTACTCTCAAGTTTGGCCAGCCACAGCCACGCAATGCGACACTGATTAGTCATAGGTTTAAAGCTTTAAGATACACTTGATATTGGATAGAAAAAGAAGAATACATTTAATCTTGCAAAGTGTGTAGGGATTAATTGTAGTTTTTGCATTGAAATTTTTCGTACACTATATATGTTATCAATTTTTTGACAGTATCATTATGTAATTGTTTTATGAATCTCTAATGCCCTCAAACAATGAATTTGAAAGGTGAGCCTCAGAACCATCTCAAAGTCAATATCCAAAGATGATGAATGAGTACGATAGAGTGAAGTATTTATAGGAGTGAGTTGGAGTAACTAACTCCCTAACAAACTTGTTTGCTCTCCAAGCTATCTAGATAACTTGCTCTCCAAGTTATCTTCACACTATGTTCTAATAGGTGAAACTATTTTCAGGAGATATTACACAAAGGATGTGCACAGCAGGAGAAATAGAAGCCTATGCCAGAAGTTTTGTTTCAGGGGACAAAGACAAGTCTGCAGGGTCTGGAAAAGCCAAAGCAAACTTCTTGAAGCCTAACATAAACTGTAATTTGAGTTCTTGGGTTAATGGATGTGAACCTGGTTGGGGATGCAAAGCTAATCAGAAGGTTGATCTTGATAGTAAGAAGAAGGAAATACCTGTTAGATCTGCTGATTGCAAACCTTGTTGTGAAGGGTTCTTTTGTCCTCGCGGCATCACCTGCATGATACGTAAGCATATAAGCTTATTCAATACAATATTACAACCATCGATCACAACGCTCAAAATGAATCCTCTCCAGTCGGTTTTATGGTGCAGTCGCTTTCTCTCTTAATCTAGTGGTCTGCAGCGACTGCACCATAAAGTCATCCGCAAAGAATCCAAGTCCTTACAAAACTATATGTATATTGATTTCATTTTGCTTATGTATTTGTGTTCATTCTTAATTGTGCTCTTTCACTCCACTATACTACTTGTTAAGTATGACTCATATTCGTTGATGAGCGAGCATACGCGCCGGTGTAATGCAGTATTTAATGTGATTGTATTATTTAAACAAAGCTTAGTACTTTGAAACCCTAATTTATAGCATAATAGAAAAAGTACAACAGCCACTCTACTGTCAAAACGTAGACCTAGCCGGCTGAACTCTGAACAATCGTTGCATTTTTGTGCATTTACTTTATTACTTTAGAACCGGATTCGCCAACTCCAAGCAAACAAAAACTACATCTCATTTATAGTTATGAAACTTATTATGTTCTCAATATGTTCTAACTATATTTTTTTTGTTGTCTTTATTGAAGCTTGTCCTTTGGGCGCTTATTGTCCGCGTGGGGAACTAAATAAAACCAGTGGAATATGTCAACCGTAAGTACTTCCCTTTTAGTTCCATTCGTTGTGCATTCTTATTTTTGGCAAACTTTAATATTTATCAGCAGAGTCAATCTGCAGATATCGTTATCAGTTACCTCCTGGAAAAGATAACCATAGTTGTGGAGGAGCAGATATTTGGGCGGACATTACAAGTAGTAGTGAGGTATTCTGTTCAG
This sequence comes from Medicago sativa, assembly GCF_051527215.1. NCBI lineage: Eukaryota > Viridiplantae > Streptophyta > Magnoliopsida > Fabales > Fabaceae > Medicago > Medicago sativa. The sequence goes on from NC_140752.1 coordinate 60,702,661, forward strand.
CAGGATCATACTGTCCATCTACAACCATAAAAAATCCATGCAGTAGAGGGTATTCATATTTTTCCCTCAACTTCTACTTCCAACATTAATTTGTTCATAAATCTATCATTTTTTTTAATGGCAAATGTTAGTATGTTAGTGATTGTTATGTTAGCATTTTTCACCTTGCCAGGATACGAACCCTGAACCTTTAACTCGTCAACTCCTTTAATCCCTTAGATCAAACCAGTAGTAACCACCCAACTTGGTTTCTCACTGTCTATATCATGGTTTTATATTGCGGTTGCAGTCGTGATTGCACTGCAAACCTTTAAATTGTGAAAAAAATACTACTGTTGTGGAACCTCAAAATCTGTTATATCGCAGCCACAATAATGGTTGCATTGTAGACGGCAATTTAAAACTATGGCCTATATATTATTTCACTACACTTTTTTTCAATACTTTCCCCTTTTCTTATTGTTTGATCTAATATATGTAATAGTCACCTTTCATATATTGTTCTTTTGAGATACTTTTATTTCTATATGAATTGCAGGTCTTACTGCAGAACAGGTTCTACAGCTCAAGAGAGTAAGTGTGTCCAAATCTGTTACATGATTTACTTTATTTTTGTGAACTGAATTTAATAGCAATCTTATTCTTCTTTTTTCTCTAGCAATTATATATCTTGTAACTTCAGAGTGAGTTTTTAGGTGATTGATCAAGTATTAATGGTGTGTTTTTATTGTGTATTTGGTCCAAAACAACAACACTGGTTGTTGTAATATGTAGCGTCAACACTTTAGATTGAAGACTATTTGGTGACCGACATGTGTCAGTGTCGTGTCTGTAGTTAAAATGTGTAAACAAAAAGTAATCTCATGTGAAGACTTTAAAATTGGCAAACATGTTAATGTTTACTCTTAAAAGAAACCCTTTTCTAATACTTGAAGTATCTAGTATAGATATCCTTTTACAATGGATGTGAAGGCTGATTTAATTTATGTATTGTAAGATAATAATTCCATTGACCCTTTCTATTTTCTTGATTTTTGTCTTCCTCAGGATGTTTTAAGCTAGCAAGTTGTGAGCCTAAGTCAGCAAATCAAAACATTACTGCATATGGTCTCCTGGTTTTTGTGAGTAATCTTTGAACTTTTTATTTTATATAGTAATTTATGCTCACATAAGTTCCATATCTATTACATATATACATGAAACAACCAATCTTTTGTTTTAGATCTTTTTCAATGATACTTGATATCATTCACATAAAGAACTGACTATTCAATTTTTGATGTAGGCCGGCTTGTGTTTTATGCTGATTATCATATACAACTGTTCTGATCAAGTTCTTGCGACTCGAGAAAGAAGACAAGCAAAATCAAGAGAAAGGGCTGCTGCAAGTGTAAGAGAAACACAAGCGCGCGAAAAATGGAAAACTGCAAAAGATATGGCTAAAAAGCACGCATCAGGACTACAATCACAATTATCGCGTACATTTTCTCGCAAAAAAACAACGAAGATGACAGATTTCAAAGGTGTGTTACCACCTATGGGACCTGGTGCATCAAAAGCGAAGAAAAAGGATAAAAACAACCTCTCAAAAATAATAAATGATATTGAGCAAGATCCTGATAGTCAAGAAGGGTTCAATGTGCAAATAGGAGACAAAAATGTCAAAAAGCAAGCACCAAGGGGTAAGGCGTTGCATACTCAGAGTCAAATTTTTAAGTATGCATATGGTCAGATTGAAAAAGAAAAGGCGATGCAGGAACAAAATAAGAACTTAACATTCTCTGGAGTGATTTCAATGGCTAGTGACATTGATATAAGGAAAAGGCCTACAATTGAGGTTGCTTTTAAAGACTTGACACTCACTTTGAAAGGGAAAAACAAACATCTATTAAGATGTGTGACCGGTAAGTTACATCCCGGTCGAGTTTCTGCAGTCATGGGACCGTCTGGGGCTGGTAAGACAACATTTCTTTCTGCGTTAACTGGAAAAGCAGCTGGGTGCCACACAACTGGTCAAGTTCTTGTAAATGGTCAGGAATCGTCTATTCGATCCTTCAAGAGGATCATTGGCTTTGTTCCACAAGATGATATTGTCCATGGCAATTTGACAGTGGAGGAGAATCTATGGTTTAGTGCCAGATGCAGGTATGCCACATCGAAATCCATCACTTATTCTCTTGTCGCATTCTGCATGTTAACTAGTACAGCGATGTCAATCCCAAATCGCGGAAATTAGCAACTTTTTCAAATTGCGCTACACAACATTGCTATAGCATCACTATATCCGCTATTTGACAACAATTTTTATTAAATAGCATATCGCGAAACAATAGTGATTTGTTCAAATTTCGCTATGCAGTAGTCTCTATTTGACAACACTTAAGACATACTTAAAGTGGTATTTGTTTAGCCTAGCCTACTCATTCATGTGCCTTTCATAAGAGAATATATGTTCTTTGTAACCACCATTGTTTATTCTCCTCTCACCTTTTACTACATTTATGCCATTGTAGACTCTCAGCCGATCTACCGAAAGAAGAGAAAGTGTTGGTGGTTGAAAGAGTCATTGAATCCTTGGGTCTGCAGGCAATAAGGGATTCTTTGGTTGGGACAGTGGAGAAACGAGGAATCTCTGGAGGTCAAAGGAAGAGAGTAAACGTCGGATTAGAAATGGTTATGGAACCTTCCCTTCTAATTTTAGATGAACCTACATCCGGTTTGGACAGCTCATCTTCTCAGTTACTTCTTAGAGCACTTAGACGCGAGGCTCTTGAAGGAGTGAACATATGCATGGTCCTTCACCAACCGAGGTAACTTTCAATAGAAAATGCTAACAAGTACTATGTGGACATCAAGAATGATAATTGCTATATCAACACACTCACTAACCCTCTTTCAACAATAATCTCTATCATTAATTAAAATTCATTATAATCTCACTATGAAGGAGTAAATATGAAAACAGTTATTTCATAGAAATCTAAATGAATCTTGAGTTATACACTAGTGCCATGCAAACAAAATTAATATAAGCATTTTGTTTACTTTTTTCATGTGATGTGCAGTTACACATTGTTCAGAATGTTTGATGATTTTATACTGCTAGCTAAAGGAGGTCTTACAGTGTATCATGGACCTGTGAACAAAGTAGAAGAATACTTCTCTGGCATGGGAATTGTTGTACCTGACCGTGTCAACCCACCAGATTACTACATTGACATTTTAGAGGGAATAATAAAACCAAGTGCAAGCTCAGGAGTGACCCATAAACAACTACCAGTTAGATGGATGCTTCATAATGGATATTCCGTGCCTATGGATATGCTGCACCTAATTGAAGGAATGTCTGCTCAAGCTGGTAGTATTCCAACACAAGGAGCACCTAACCCTAATGCAAAGCTTACGGCTGCACCCTCTTTTGCTGGTGAACTTTGGCAGGATGTGAAATGCAACGTTGAGATGAAGAGAGACAACCTTCAACTCAACTTCTTAAATTCAAACGATTTGTCCAATAGAAATACACCTGGATCTTTCACACAATATAGATACTTTCTTGGAAGGCAAGTCACGAGTCAGGATATTTCAGCTAATTGTCATCAAAAGTTGATTTTTTATTTGATCTTAATTGGTTCCATGCAGAGTTGGTAAGCAGCGGTTGCGAGAAGCTAGAACACAAGCTGTAGATTTTCTGATTTTGCTGCTAGCCGGTGTTTGCTTAGGAACACTTGCCAAAGTGAGCGATGAATCGTTTGGAGCAACTGGTTATACATACACCGTAATAGCAGTATGTAAGTTTCACCCGAATTTGTTAGGGCCTAGTTACTATCAAAATATGTTTTAACTTTTGGTTACAAAATTGGCACCTTATATTCAACCTGTTTTCTCAAACTAAACATACCCTCAACACTTCATTGTGACCTAATAATGTCTTTATTTACAGCACTCCTTTCCAAGATTGCAGCTCTGAGATCATTCTCATTAGATAAGTTGCATTATTGGAGAGAAAGCGCTTCGGGGATGAGTAGCCTCGCTTACTTTCTCTCAAAGGATACGGTTGACCATTTTAGTACAATTATCAAACCTCTGGTTTACCTCTCCATGTTCTATTTCTTCAACAATCCAAGATCATCTTTCACAGATAACTACATTGTTCTACTATGTTTGGTATACTGTGTCACTGGCATAGCTTATGTGTTGGCAATCTTTCTTCAACCAGGTCCAGCCCAGCTGGTAAGCATTTCAACCATAGTTAGTTGATGTGGTCATGCCTTACTCACTCTTAGTTACCAGCTATTTCTTGTGTTATGATATGCAGTGGTCAGTGTTACTACCAGTAGTTTTGACTCTCCTAGCAACTTATGATAATGAAGAGGATAGCAAATATGTGAAATTTCTATCTGACTTGTGCTACACCAAGTGGTCTCTTGAAGCATTTGTTATATCAAATGCTAAGAGGTTTGGATTCTGATCTATGCTCGCTCATATGCTGATTTAATATGTAGCACTGATACTTCAGACTTAAGACATGTATGAGTGTCAAACACGTTTCGATGTCTACCACGGACAGTCGTGATTATATACAATCACTTCTAATTTATCAATGTCCATGAGTCAGTGTCTGTATTTGTGATTCATATTTGATCTATGTCTAGACTTATTTATGCTGACTAATTTATGACTTTTTTGTTGCCATGTAGATATTCCGGAGTTTGGTTAATAAGCCGATGTGGTGCACTCCACTCATACGGCTATGATCTCAAACATTGGTACCAATGTTTAGTACTCCTTGTTGTCACGGGAATAATCAGTCGAATGCTTGCATTTTTTTGTATGATAACCTTCCAGAAGAAATAGTTTCGGCATTCAATCCCTCTGGTTTTTTATTTGGACAGACTAAAGACTATACATGTCCAAGACTCTGGCTGGTGCTACAACTCATGAGTCATGAACTGTGCTCACCACCTAGTAAAGCAATGTGACGTGTGTTGTATCCAGGTATAGAAATAGAAGATTATCAGAGCGAGTTCGACAAAAATTGTTAGATGTGGATAAAGTAGCATTAGACTTCCTTAGAAGATACCTTTCTCACTAATTGTTGTTTTCAATGCAATTCTTAGTTTCTTATATGCTTCAACGGCAAGCTCAGCATAACACAGTATAGTTCAACAGTTTTTTAGTTTAACAAAATCATTCAATCCTACACCAATTGGTTTGGTGGTGACAGCAGCCAAATGTATGATATCACACTATCAATGTATCTATAAATTATTCTATTTTTTCAATAAAGATATGCATGAATTGCTAGTTGTAACATGCATTTGTTGCCTTATCAGATAGTACCATTCATTAAACAAGAAAAGAGAGACTAACATCTAAAACATAAAGTAGATAATTTAACAAACTGTTAGTACCCCATTTCACTGCTTGAAAGAATGCTAGAGTAGTCGCTAAACTTCCTAAATTTTTTGAACAGCATCTCTATAATGTGATCCACGTTCCTGACTTGAAAGAATGCTAGAGTAGTCGCTAAACTTCCTAAATTTTTTGAACAGCATCTCTATAATGTGATCCACGTTCCTGAAATTCGTGAATTATCTACGATGTAAGTTTTATCTCCAAAGCTTATCTCCCATGAATGTAAGAGCTGGAACACCCCTTATTTCCATATCCACCAAGGGTGCCTGGCATAATCTCAATCCACCAAGTTCTGGATCATTGTGGATAGTTTCAATTGCGCGCATTTGATCCTGTATTTGAATCAACCAGCAAAGTTTGTTTATATAATACCCTATTCAGTTCCTTGTGTAAGCAATTATCAGAATACTACTATATTTACATGATTAGAGTAATAAATTTAAACATCTTTTGAAGTGTTAAATACAAGGTACAACATATTGAGGCTACTACGACTTGCAAACTGAACTGTGAAAATCAACGTATCATTATCACTGGAACCAGCTTTTTGTAAGGTTCTTATAGCAAGCACTAGGATTCAAATTGATAAGACATGTTCCCTAAAATTGTAGTATTGTATCAACTTAGTCCTCTATTGTATCAATATTTCAAAATGATCGCTGAAATTGCAAAATGTTAATCAGGTTTGTACCCCCATTGGTATTTGCAGGACTTATAATGGCATTAAGTTGGCAGAGTGAAAGATGCATTTGAAAATAAGTGAATGATTTTAGGAGTGTGTTCGACAACAGATCTGAATAAAAGGACGAACAGGATTAACATTTTGCAATTCTAAGGATCATTTTGAAATATTGATAATATGAGTGACTAGGTTGATACAATCCTACAATTTCAAGGGCAAAATTGGATTTTTCATGTATCATATACTCTGTCTTCCCAAAATCTGCAATCCTATAATTTATTGCTTAGGTAATAACTAATGAAACCTAAGAATTTTTTTATATTTTAATACAACAATCAAAACAAAATTCTAACAAAAAATGATCGATCAATAATAGATGGACGAATAATTTCTGATTACCTTTACTTTCATCGAACAAAACTTGCAGCTCGTTGTAGGAGGTAAGACCTGATTAACGATTAGTCTTTTAACAGGTACACTATCGTTCTTTAAGGATGCATGTAACCTTGATGATTCACTAATTGCCATAACCTTGAAGAGATCATAATCAAACAATCACAATGGGAAATGTAAAAATTGTATATAGATAAACTAAAATAACGGTAATAAAAGAGGTAAAAGACAGACAAAAAGTATTTTACAATCAGATTTGAGGACAATAAAGCAAGCCCATTTGATAAATTTTGCTAGAGATATTAATTACGGTTGAACGCGATGCATTTCATAAAACACTGCCACATTCTAACTCATGCTTGATTAGCAGAATTAACCAAGTCTTAGCTCATGATGTTCAGCTAGAACCGCATGATACAAAGCCTTATGCCAAACAACAATGCATGAATTTTGGTAGGCCAGATCAAATGTTTTCTGGAATGCATAACCAGAAACTACCAAAATAAATTATGATAACTGACATTGTAGGTCGTCAACACAAGACTTTTCAAAGCATAGTTTAGTTGTCTACAACATGACATGGCTTGCTCAAAAATATTCACAGGGACTGCCTTTTTCCTCTAAAAATAAATTAATTTTTAAGTCTTTTAGTTGTTTAAGTTCTGAAAATATAAATTTAAAATTTACTAACTTAAAAGGCTTCTATTTCAAAAATTGCATGCACATGATAAAAATTCAAAGCTACTTATTAAAATCTGAAAGATCAAATTTGGTTATCCAAAAACGTATCAGTAAATGACACTTCAGAGTCTTTGACCCGAAAATGAAGAAGTAACACTAAGAACATGACACAAATTAATGCCGATCACCAAGAATTTTTGTTTCAACTTTAATATTTCAATTCCAGTCGACTATAAGCAGTCTTGAGAACAGAAGTTTCACATTACCGTAGGAATCGTCACTATTATGAATTCGGTAGTGTCTGGATCATGGAAAAGATCCCGTATTTTTGCCACTCTCTCCTTGAGCCTTTCAAGTTTGTCTAACTACAAGTTCAAATACAAAATAATTAGAATTTTGAAAAGGGAGAATAATATTATTATAAAAACAGAATAGCTTACAGGATTGTTTTGAGGCTGTTCTTTTCCCAACAAGGATTTGAAGACTGAACCTAATTTCATCTTCATCTGGACAGAGCAATTGATTTAGTAAAATTCTAGTAGAGAGGAAGATGATCAAGCCTAGTTAAATATAAAGTTGATTGTGGATATGAATTATACCTTCATAAGTTTGCCTATCGATCCATCCAAGAAGTCAGGCAATGATAGTAGCCGAAGTGTATGACCCTATTGAGATATTCATAAACAATCATATTTTTTCCTAAGTTTTCATATACACGTTGTAAAAGAAATAATAATTGTTACGGACCGTTGGTGCTGTATCAAAAACGATCCGACTGAACATACTATATTCTTCAGACTCAAGAAATTGCATCACCTGAATCAAAACAGCATAATCAGGAAACATAAACAAAGCACATTTTTCATGCTGTGCTTAATATCCTCAATGCTTGTATTTAAAATACATAAATAAGTAAATAAACAATTCTACATGCCTTAGCAATTGCAATGATTTCATCTGTTCCAGGTGGAGGAGTGTGCAACAGCTCTTCAAGATTAAGGTCCCCTAACTACAGCAACGTCATTAGCAAGATAAGTGAATATTAACAACATTTAATCTAAAGTCATTGCAGCACCAAACTTTTAAAACAATGTCTAAAATTTCAAGAAACTTGCTTCAAAGATCTAACAATTTCTAATTTGTCTTTAGTAATAGTCAATAGTAGCCGAGGACCTGTGGTAAAATGTTACTTTTATCTTAATAGGGGTTAAATATAAATCAACAAATCGTTTGCTACTTTCATCAAGTGATCATTTGTTGGTTGATCGTATAAATACATAACTATAAAAAGGCACAAGCAAATATCAGAACTGAATACTATTATATAGTATATGTTCCGACAATAACAGAACAAACTAGATAAAAAAAAAAGAATAATCATATCATATGCAAGGTTTGAAAAACAGTCAAGGACCGTTTTTCATGTTTCTGCGACTATATTGCTACCACAATATAAGGGATCACAACTTCTATGCAACTGTAGTTAAAAAAACCTTAATCATATGCATACAAAGATGAACAAATACACTCAAAAGCACTCAAAACTAAATGTACAAACTACCTGGTCAGCAACCGCTCCAAGTCCCATGCTTTGCATCAAACTCTTAGCACCCCCACCTCCAAGTTTTTGACCCGCTGTCCGGAATTCTTCCATCGATTTATCAGGGTTTATCTGTCAACAAACAATCCAAGGTTCAATACAAAACAACAACATTAAGTGCAGCAAAACACCAACAAAGCAATATCAAATTGTTAAATAAAAAATATTACCTCAAGAGCATATAACGGAGAATTCACTCCTTCAACCGGAACAAGCTTTCCTCCTGTCAAATCCTAATCGAAACATAAATTTTTATACAACATTCCAGCATAACAAAACTACTGAAGAAAAAAAATCTCTAAAACCTATCAAAAACGGTTCGAGTTCATATTTTTTTTGTGGCGCATTAGTAAGTACCTGAGCAAAAGAATCACTTAATGAATGAGCAGGATCAGTTGAAACCACCATAGTGGGGTGTCCATGATTTGCAAATTTGACAGCAAGAGAAGCAGCACAGCTTGTTTTCCCAACACCACCTTTCCCACCAAGCATGTAATACCTCCTTTCCTTCTCTCTCACCATCTCATCGAATCCACAAACACTTTCTGCTACATTTCCTATCCATCTCGCTGCATTTCACACATACTCAATCACTCCCTCTATTCCTTTCGAACTAAATAACTGTTTCTAATTATTTGTCATTTTCAGAGTTCAAAACATTATTTATTATTGGTTTAAATATGATTCTAGTCCCTGCAATTATAGTTTTTTTTGCTTGGATTCAATCCCCACAAATTCAAAAATTATTGCTTTTAGTCCTTGAGTCAGCTTATTGGGGCACAAGGCGTGATTTTATTGCGTCACATATGACGTCAGAGATTAACAACAACAACTTTTTAATTTGCAAGGACTGAATTAACCAAAAAACTTACCGTCACAAATATAATAAAAAAAAACATTATATTTGCAGAAACTAGAATCATATTTAAACCACTATTGTTATATCAATAATAAGCTTAACTATCTCTTACACATCTGTTTGACTAAAAAAGACATACATGGTAACTGTCACTTTCTCACGAGCTTATAGCTTATTTTTACTAGCTTATAGCGTTTTTTGATAAGCTAATTCAAGTAGCTTATAGTTTATAATTTAGGCTTAATAGCAGTTTTAGCCCCCTAACTTTTCCAAAGTTGCGATTTTGGCCCCCTAAGAAAAAAACTACAAAACCGCCCCCTAAGTTTTGCACCTGTGCCAGTTTTGGCCCCCAAGGCCAATTTTGACTCGGTCTACGCTGACGTAACACCCTAAGTGAGGTGCCACGTGTTTTTTTATTTTTTTTACCAAAAATTGGTCTTGGGGGCCAAAACTGCTACAGTTGCAAAACTTAGGGGGTGATTTTGTAGTTTTTTTTTTCTTAGGGGGCAAAAACTGTTATGAAGCCTATAATTTATATCCCAATTTTACCCTAGTAGCCTCAATTGAAAAAATAAATAAATATTAAGTAAATATATTGTTTATATCATTTCATACTTATAAGCTAGTTTAACAAATAATTCTACCAAATGCTACAAATTTAATCAACTAGCTCATCCGATATGAACTATAAGCTCATCCGCTGTAAGCTACCATATCAATATTAGCTATTTTTTACCAAACAGAGCCATAGAAAATTAGGTACAAAAAAAATTCAATAAAAAGTAACAAAATTCACTCATTTCATTGGTTTATGCAAAATAGACTTAAACTTCACTTTAAAGGAACCGAGTTCATAATTCACTCTTTCTGAAAACAAAAGTCACTGAATTATTCATAACCATATGCATGCATTGATACCCCTTTAAGCTACATAACCCTAGAAAATTCTGTAATTTTCGTGAAAGCTTTTCAATTATTATTATGATCATCGTTATGATATGAAATTTGAAATACCTTGAGATAAAGCTGGGAGAATGAAAGGTGTTTGATGCAACGAAGAGGAAGTGATGTTGCGTAGAAGAGAGGAATTCTTTTGGGTCTTGAGAATGTGACCAAGCAGCGCCGCCATTGTTCTAAGAGTTTACAGAAACAGAGAAGCTATGAGAGAGAACAACGCAACTTTTTTCTTTTGGGGTTTAAGTTGGGTTTAAGTTTAGGGTACCCCACTTCACTTGTAAAAGATGATCGTTTATTTCATTTTTTTTAAGAGGAAAATGAATCATATCATCGTGTTGAAGGCATTTGATTACCATCAAATTATGTTTATTTTTACCCCAATGGTTTTTTATTACTTCATTTTTTTTTTTTTTGAGTGATATTGATCTTTTCTAAAGGTTTGATTGGTAAAATCAATAAACTAGCTTAGGGAGTGGTTATGGTGCATAAGGAAATCTTTATGCACCATGCATAAATCCCAACATAATTGCTTCCTACACCCCCAAACGCGAAAACAAACTGAATCATCACCGTCGTTCATCATCATCACCACTGGAATCTTCAATCTCATCATCAACACTGTCGTTCATCATCATCACCGTACCGGAATGCCAAAACCATTTTGTTGTGGAAATGGTTTCTGTGAGTTGTACTCCAAACCCATTTTTCTGTGGAAATGGTTTCCAGAATCTTCAATCTCATCATCAACACCGTCGTTCATCATCATCACCGTCATCACCATACCGGAATGACAAAACCATTTTGCTGTGGAAAACCATTAGATGTACTTAATGGTTTCCAGCAGTTGTACTCCAAAACCATTAGATGTACTTAATGGTTTTCTTTGATCCAACAGGGTGCAATTGAAAACAGAACCGCCGGAAATCAGTACTCTATAAAGGTACGATGAGCTTCGCCGGTGAAATTGGAAACAGAACCGCCGGAAAACAGGATCGGAGGACGAATCGGAAAACAGAATCGCCGGAAAACAGAATCGCCGGAAAACAGAATGGGAAAAACAGAATCGGAAAACAGAATCAGATTCGCGTCGAGGATGTTGATATCGTGAGAAGGGAAGAGATTGAGGTTTCTAATTAGATTCTTCGCAATCTCATCGTTGATGGTAGCGGCGGAGGATGACGGTGGGGACCACAGGAGAAGCACAACCGCAACAGAGAACCACAACGTCATCGTCTTCATGGTGGTGTTGCTTTGCGTGCAAATGAAAAAAATGAAAATGCAGAGAAAGAGAGAGTGGGGAAAAGGAAATGTTCTTTGGATGAAATCTGATGGTTGTGAAGTGTTTATGCACGGTGCATAAGGAAATGGCTTATGCATAATAACTTTGCCCACTAGGTTATAGCTTACAAGTTCATGTGATTAAACGAGACATATTTGGTACTAACAATTAAGTATGAGTTTATAGTTATATTTTACTAGTTTATATCTTATTTTTTAGACGTTATTTTAATTAGTATTTAAGCTTATATTTTATCATTTTTTGTTTTATTTTTACCTTTTTATAATTTATTATGGATAGGCTTCAAAAAAATTATAATTATAATTTAAATAAAATAATTATCTTTTAAATGTAGGGAAATGAAAGATCAGAATTTGTATCTAAAGATAAGGAAAAAACGATGAACTTCTAAGGTTGTTACTTTTTTTTTTTTTTCATATATTATGCATTGTCCTTACCAACTGAGTTAAGGTCACGGGGACTTGTTACTTTTTAAGCAAAAGAAAAAGTGTTTTTACGTTTAATTTTCATATATGCGTTGAATATATTTTATTGTTATGTTTAATTTTGTATACAGTATAAAATGAAATGAAAATAACTTTAAAATAAAATTTTGAAGAGTAAAATTTAATTTAATAATAATATATAAAATATACAATAAATTTAAATGACTAAATTATAAATATCTTAGATATTAATTTATTTAAATTTTATTATGAATGTCCATAAGTTATAGCTCAAGTGGAAAAATGTCAAAATTGCTAGACTGAACGCCATGATCGAGGTTCAAACCCCGACTCCTTCACTTGTGTGAATTTTTCAAACCCCGACTCCTTCACTTGTGTGAATTTTTAATGGCTTTGTCATTTTTTTATCCACACACAAAAAATTGATTATGAATTAAGAATGCCCTAAATGACATTTTATATTTATCAGATAGTTGAACCGCCAATTTTTTCAAGGCTAAATTGGATATTTGGTCTCTTAACATATTTAGCGTTTTCATTTTGGTTTCTTAATTAATTGTTGTTACATTTCGGCGGTCCCTTAACATTACTTTCGTCAATCAGATTGGTCCATTTTCGTTAATATTTAACCTCAAAGTCTAAGATGAACCATCTACAATGTTGGTCCGCCAAAGACTTCATTAATTCTTTTTTATTTTAACCGTTTGATTTTTTTCCTTCGAAAATACAGCTATTAGATGATGCATGTTTGCTATATCTAATAGTGCAGCACTAACACTTAATCTTTTTACTCTTTCTTCATCTTCTTCCTTACTTCCCGTTTTCATCGTCATCATCATCTTCACACATTCATCAGTTATCAATTATCAACCATGAACTATCAACTATAAACTACATTAATCAGTCATAAGCTAATTTATTAATCATGCTCTTTTTTTTTTTACCAAACAAAGCTTTAGTGGATCCAACTTGAAAAAATTCTCTCAGAGCAACCACACCAGTGAGTTAGAAGCCGGACTTTAGCTCAAAACTTTAAAATATTAGGTTAATGAGTTCTTCAATTATAAAACGTTCAATCTCCACTTTTCTAAGCAATGTAACTTTTAACTCACACTTACTACACAACAAGAACATATTCTTGCAGCAGTGCACATAGAACCTAATGAAAAGATGCTTCCAATTTTACTGGCCGTCGTTTAAGGTGAAATAGATCTAGGAGTAGGACTGATAGTAAAAACAAAACGTATCATAAATGACTAATTCGGAAAGGAAAAAATTGTAAACGACCAACCGTAAAAACAATCACACTTACTACACAACAAGAACATATTCTTGCAGCGGTGAACATAAAACCTAATGAAAAGATGCTTCCAATTTTACTGGCCGTCGTTTAAGGTGAGATAGATCTATGAGTAGGACCGATAGTAGAAACAAAACGTAACATAAATGACTAATTCGGAAAGGAAATAATTGTAAACGACCAACAGTAAAAACAATCAAATTTTAAAGATTGAAAATATAATTTTACCTAAACAGATGGATAAAATTCCAGCTAAAAAGAGCATTAGTATTCATCTAATAACACTACTTAATTGAGTTGTTGCATCAAAACTGGAAGTAGGTTCTCCAGAAACATGTTAACATTAACACAACCTTTATAAATGGTAACAACCTATGGGCTCTATTTTATGTATATAAATGTACTTGAAAAATATTCATTACTAGACCCCGGGCCTGGGATAGACCATTAATTGGCCAATCTTCACAATAATCAGCTGAGAGAGAAGATGATATTAATTTTTACAGTTAACATGAATGATATACAGATCGATGGATGTATTTATTTCTCATCACATGATAATTGTACTTGGATAGATTTTCTTTTTTTTAATTTACTTTATAAAAAGCTAGAAACATAATTTTATATGCATGTTTGGTCAGCTAAAACCCACTTGGGTTGGTCTGGTGGTATTGACTTGGAATCTGGGAGTGTGCTCCTCCTCGAGGTCTCAGGTTCGATTCTCTTCGGTGTCAATTTGGGTGGGCTAATTTAGCTTCTTCAAAAAAAGTTTGGTTAGCTAATTAATAATTTATCAATGTTGTATACAAAAGGATAGATCAGTGTGACTATGATCGTTTTGGCAAGGTTTGCTTCATTGCCTTCAACATGTTGAAGCCAATGCATGTAGAGTTAGCATAGCATGGTCCAAATGGGATGGGAGAGTAAACCACATAATTAGGGAGCATGGGCACTTACTTACCTCATATATAAATGGAGTTCTTTTGTTATTTTCCTAAAAATAAAGTTATTTCTCTAGCTGTGTCATAAAAATGAGATTTATAACCGTACATACCAAGGATGTACGTAAGGAGAAAATAGATCCTCTCAATTGTAATTTCTATAAATAAAAAATTAATAAAAAATGTGATCTCAAAATCACTATTTAAATTTTTCATATGTCTTGTTCCTGTGAGCATAGCTCAGCTGACAGGGACATGCATTGTTATATGCAGGGGCCGGGGTTCGAACCCCGAACACCCCACTTATTCTCCTTGAAAAAAGAGAATTCTAGTCACTAAGCTGTCTGACCAAAAAATAAATAAAAAATTCATATGTCTCTCTCTCTCTCTCTTGGATGTGTTGTCATAAGGGAGTCCAGCGGATCGTTCACCACATTGGACTCAGAGCAACTACAAGTGAGAGAAACGCCACAGTTTACCTAAAACCTTGAGGCAATTGGTTTATGGGTCCTCTCACTCATAAAGTTCTCAACCTCCACTTTTATAAGCGACATGGAGCTTCTTTACTTGCACTTGCTACACAATGATCTTCCCCTCGAGTGTGAGTCCATTAATTCATCATGATCATCCCTGAAGCAGAAGTTTTTTCAACCCCACACACTTTCTTGCACTGCTGTTGTCACAGGCGCCAACGAAACACACTGTCTCACCGTTGTCAGGAAGACTTTTGACACAAGGAGTCTGACCAAACTCTTTGTCGAACCTCAGCTCTGGTGCCACTATTAAGTTACAAGGGAAACCTTAGGGATCGTCCACCATATTGAGCTCAGAGCAACCACACAAGTGATAGAGACACCACACTTTTACTCAAAACCTTATGATAATGAGTTTATAGATCCTCTCACTTATAAAGTGTTCAACCTCTCCTTTTCTAAATGATGTGAGACTTCTTTACTCGCAATTGCTACACGGTAGGATGGTACCACTAAGTGACAACTTTAGGTACCTAATCCATTTTGTGCTTCATTACATGAGAAATACAAAGTTGGACACAACCCCAAAGCAAAAATATTTGGGGACATACTTACAATTGAAATAAATCAAAAGAGAAATAATTTAGTCACATCACTTAATATCATTTCTCTTTTAACTTTTATCATTTGTGTTTGTGTGCCCAAAAAGATTTTATTTAATGTTGTGTCCATGCAAGAGTTGCTCTCATGACATATGGCGAGAACTTCAAGTACCAACTCTATTTGTGCTTGATGTGAGATAGTGGTACTAGACATACTTTATGCATTACGTTAATGAACCAATCGTAAGCACCAAGTGGTCTTCGCTCTGAGGTAACTTACGGACTTGGATCCTTTCTTCTGAGAATTTCACTGGAGACTGTGCAGTGTAGATTTGAACATTTGATTAACCTTTTAATAATCATAAATGCCTGCAATGAAAAGAAAAAAGAAAAAAAATGGCCCATATTCCACTGGACAACAATTTAACAGGAGAGAATCTCCACCCGTAACTTACATGTGTTGTGTCTTACATCGATTAATCAGATCGTAAACACCAGGTGGTGTTTTCTTTCTTCTTGAGTTTGCTTTAATTGATATATTATATGCACTCTTGAACAAATATTTTAGGATAGATTGTTCTCATATATTCTCTTCAGTCTTGAATATAAGCAACAAAATAAATCATGTTTTGTGGTTTCAAATACAAACAAAATTCAACAAAAGGCTATCACATTTAAGCCAACATTCTTAAAGTACCCTTTATTAAATTAAATTTTATTTTCATGTAACCCTTTTAATATTTATGGAACAAGTTCTCATGAGGGTATTTTAGATAATGCGGTTACCTTTTATATTACCCTGAGAAATATAGATGAAATTACTTGTTTTTCTTAAAGGGTATGTGATATATTTTTTTTTTTTATATATGAGATCAGATGAAATTTTTTGTTATCAATTTTTTTTAAAAAAATTTAAATTAGCCCACTTAAATTGATACTGGAGAGAATCGAACCTGAGACCTCGAGGAGGAGAACACTCCCTCCCAGGTCCCAAGCTAATACCATTAGAACAACCCAAATAGGTTCATCATTTCTAGGCCAATTTGATTGCAATTGATGGTTTTTATGTTTAACAGATTAATTTTATTTTTTCTTAGAAAACATATTAGTGGATTGTAAAAGGATTAATAGATTGTTTTGATTCATCAACTGAATTCAATCGAAATCCATCAAATTCATTCATTTTGTCAGCCCTAATTCAAACTTCACTTGATCTAAAATACTCATGTGTTATTTCTCTCTCTTGATAAGATATCACACTATCCATGTTAAAAGTACATATAGATGTTAAATTCCCATCAAATAGGGAACTCATATTTTGAGAATTTTATCATTCATGTATGCATTATTTTCACTTGCGTCTCTTTTTTTAGTAGTTTCACTTGCGTCTCTATCTATCATATACTTTCACTTTCATTTGATAATAACTCGTACGTTACTTGTTAATCTGTTTGAAAATTGTAGCCAACCTTTTACATTATGATCCAACCAAACAAAAATTAAAATTAATTAAAAAAATGCTATGCATGCACTTTACTTAAAGTTATGTAATTAATGAAAAAGAAACTTAGAACTTAGAACATATATATATAACCACACAAAACAAAACCAAGATTGCAAGCTACTCCAAAAGACCAAAAACTGAAAAAGACCACCTTCACTTCTGTGAGATACATGATGTCCCACTCCTACCAGCACTCACAACCACAACAAAGACGGTTTTTATCTCAATACAATCAAAACCAACTTCATCAACAAATTTTCAATATTAATATTCCTGAAAAGTCCCTCTCAACTTCAACACATAACTTCTCTTTCTTTGGCACCAAGCTTGTGTCATCATCTTCTAACCAACATTATGAAGATGAAGAAGAACCTCTTAGCCCTCCATGTTGTTTTAACATTGTTTCTAATTCTAAGCGTTTCATGTTTGGGTCTTCCATGGATCATACTCAACTAGATCATTTCTCATCACTTATCTCTCCCTCTCACATTGATATTGTAAGTACTATATTGTCATTCTTAATTTAGTTGACATCTATGATTATGTATCAATTTGTCATTTTATTGTTACATTTTACCATGTTTGTGAGAAGCTACTAGTATACTATTATGCATCATGGTTTTAAATTGCGGTTGTAGTTTTTGGTTACAATGTGACACTTAATATTGCAGTAAAATGTGGTTGGCATGACTGGAATTGTGATTGCAATGTTTTTTTTTTCTTACGTTAGTCTGATTAAGAATTGTTCCATCGAGGATTGCAATATTGTTGTTGTAGAAACCTTTACAATTTCTGTCTAC
This sequence comes from Medicago sativa, assembly GCF_051527215.1. Taxonomy (NCBI): domain Eukaryota; kingdom Viridiplantae; phylum Streptophyta; class Magnoliopsida; order Fabales; family Fabaceae; genus Medicago; species Medicago sativa. The sequence goes on from NC_140752.1 coordinate 60,720,614, forward strand.
TAATAAGTGCTCTTTTATAAAATACTTTTTCCCTTGTCTTTTTCTTTTTGTCTGCAGAGGAAAAAGAAAATTAACGGGCTGCAAAAGAAAGAGGAACTTGAAAAAGAGGTATTTGGATCCAAGCTACGTATTTATATATATTTTTTATTGGAAAATTTCTAATAATTAATTACCATACGAGTTTAATTTCATCAATCTAACCATCAAATCAAAAGGTTTATTAAGTAGATCAGTTCAACAAATTTACATAAAATTTTAAAACTATTTTGATACTTCACTAAATAATTCCAAATGAACGTATGATAAGTTTTTAAAAATATTAGTAAAATTTTGATTTATCTACAATTTTATGTGTTTGATCATTAATATAATATGACAATTGACAACCATCAACAGTTAAATTATTGAAATTCAATATTTATATTTATAATATTTATAATGAGCTATATTAAGCAGAATAACTCACTTGAGTTAGAGTGACATATATAGAGGAGAGGGATCATGTTACTTCAAGAGTAAATAAATATGATGAAGTATCTTTTACTTTTATAGTAATGTATTAAGATGGTAATAAAAAAGTGTCACTCTCCTTTCCAAAAAGCTATGACTGAGTTCATGATCATATCAATGTATAGCTATACTAATTAGTCCAAACTTTGGAACTATAAGTTTGCTATTTTTGCTAAGGGAGAGGACAATAATAGTGAATGAGAACCATGCCCCTCAATGGCATATATCATTAAATAGGAAAACTTATATATTATTCCTATAAATATATAGGGGAGTTATGCTATATGCCAAAAAATTCAATGGCATTTAGCATTAAGACTCAACTTTAAAGAACTTCCGAAAACTATATGACTTGTTAATGTAATAAACAGGTCACTATGCTTCAAAGGTTGTTGGACCAAGAAGAAAAGGTTCATGAAATATTGGATATGGTAAATAATAGGCCAAACGGTTCAGCTGTATCTATTCCCAATTTTCTTCCTTCTAAGGTAATACAATGTTCACCTCATATATATTTTTCCTTTACTTTATTATTTTCTTTCCCTAGCTAAATATTTTAGTGTTAGTCACTTTTTATTCAAAACTTCATATTGGCAAGGTAATATAATGTTATAGGGATATGGGTTCAATTTATATTGCATATGTACCATACATGCATGTAAGAAGACTTTTAGAAACACCCCAACATGGAGTTTCAACGTTTCCTCATCACTTAGGAGTTAGGTCCTTCAAATCATTACTGGTAAAAATACAATTATACAAAGTGGTAACACTGTTGCAATAAACTAGTATTTGCTTGTCCACAAGTCCTAGTTCAACTGGCAAAAAAGCCGATACTGTTAGGTTGGAAGTCATGACCGGGGTTCAAACCCTGGCACCTCCACTTGTGTGTGCGAGTTTGTAATGGTATGTCATTTCGTCTATTTACCAATAAAAAAAAATTGCTTGATGTAAAATTTGATTATTTGTTATGCAATTTGTGCAGATGAGAGAATTGTTAGCAGAGCTAGTCATGGTTGAGAATGAGATAGCAAAACTTGAATCCCAAATTAGCACTCTTCAAACTGGTTTGAAACATGAACAAGAAATCACCAAGGAATCTAAGTCAAAAATTTGGAACCAAGGGAATTTGATGAGCAATGCTAACAATCACTTATCAACTTCAACAATTACAAATCCTAGTTCTGTTCAAAGAAGCAGTAGTAATGTTCATGAAAGGATGGCATTTGAAACAAAGGCATTGCATTTCATAAGTAAAGCTATCAAGGGTGATTATAATCTCAATGACTTTAGTCTCAATGAAAAAACAGGATTTTCTAAAAATTCTGTTGAGCAGAAAGAAAATAGTTTTCAGGAGGATGTTAAATTTCATGAAAGAGTTACTAGGAAAAATGGAGCAGTGAAGCCTCCCTCGCCTATGCGTGACCCGCGCCATCCATCACCTAAGGTATGCAGGACGAATTTCCCAATTTATTCGTGTATGTATGTTTCTTTTACTTAATCAAAATGAAAATTAGTTCGCTTTGAAATTTTAGTCCCTAGATATCATAAATCATAATTGTGCAATTTTGACCTTTGGTATTTTAGTTGCGCGAACTATGTCCCTTTAGCATCCATCTTATTATATATGTTTCTTTATCATTGAGTCTTCCAATTTCTAATGTCTATAGCCTATGTGGATCGTGTTTCTAGCTAGACCGACCGAAGTTAGTCGCAACTTAGACCTCTGTACCACATAGACTTGATTTTAAAAATTGGACGACTCGATGACTTAGTAACTTGATTTTAAGTGATTGTAACAAAACGAATATTTGGGACCTAATATTTGCAACCAATCACTGTACTATTTTCAGCTGAGGGAACGTAATCTAGACATGCACTTGGATCTTCCAACTAGGTCACTGCTTGATCCACTTCTATCAGAAGAGAATGACCTAAAGTGGCAACCAAACAAGTTATCTGAAAGCATCATGAAGTGTTTGAATTTCATATATGTTAGACTACTCAGAACATCAAGAGCAATGGAATTGGAAAAATCAGGACCTGTTTCAAGATCATTGCATTCTTCTTTAAGCTCAAGAAGCTTCCGGGTCGATCTGGGATCGACCCAGAAACCAAGTCTTATGTTGCACAAGGAATCAAGGCAGCAAGATCCATATGGTATCTTTGATTCAGAAGAGTCCATTCCTAGGGATATTGGTCCTTACAAGAATCTGGTTATGTTCACTTCAAGTTCTATGGATCCAAAGTTTATATCAAGCCCTTCGTCTATTCCATTACTAAGAAAGTTAAGGTATGACATGAATAATGTACATATCAGGAATTTAAATTGTGGTCGCAGTGCGATATTTGATATTGCAGAAAATTGCGGTCAAATATGACCGACGCAACCTCAATTGAAAAACTATTATGTAGCGGCCTAGATTGTGGTCGCAGGCCTTTATTTAAAACCTTCATACATAGTATAATTCTAAATTTCTATTGACAAGACCAAATGTTGCGAAATTTGCAAGTTTCACTGGATTTTAATATGTTTCTTGTGGCTTACAGGATTTTGATGAGCAATCTTCAGACAGTTGATTTGAAAGGCCTTACAAATCAACAGAAATTAGCATTTTGGATCAACTTGTACAATGCTTGTATCATGCATGTATGGTAGATATTTCTTGTACAAATCTTTATTTAAAATTTCAATATTATAACCAAATGGATGAATAAGAAAGAATTATAGGACATGGATCAATGATTAATGTATATTTTTGTTATAGGGATTCATTCAATATGGTGTGCCATCCACCTCAGAAAAGTTAATTGGATTGATTAACAAGGTACCTTAAAAATATTGTCTTGATATAGATGTTACCTGTACTCATTCTAGCGTCTCAGGCTCTTCCATGATATAATGACAAGTGTCGTAACTCAAAAGAAGAATACAGTTATCATAGCATAGAAATTTAATAAGTTTTAGTAGCGTTTGTTTCAAGTTTTCTAGATTTATTCTTTGAAATAACTTTTTTTTAATATAAGGATTAAGCTTTATTTTCAAGTACTTTCGAAAAAAAGATGTTTGGTTAAATTTTACATTATTACTATAAATTATTTTAAGAGGGTGGTTGTTTATAAAACAAAAATTAAATTTTCTTTATTCGGTACATTTAATTTTCTTTATTCGGTACATTTATAATTTAATTTTCTAACTTACAGAAGAAACAAATAATATTATAAAAATATAAAAATCTTTTAATTAAAAAAATTTAAAAATTATTTCAATTAATAAAGTTTTTCTTCTTTAGAAAAATCATAAAACAGAATGGCAATGGCCCTTTAATGTTGAATTGAATTGCTATTGTGTAGGCAACCCTCAACATAGGAGGCAACATAATAAATGCTCAAGCAATAGAGCATTTTATTTTAAGGAAAAGAGATGCTTCTAATATGAAAGAGGTAAAGCAAGTTTCTACTTATTTTTCATTTAGATGCTATCCATAATCTTGTTATTTTTTGTAATTAAATATGTAAAACAATATGGCATGCTTTAGGCACAAAGGAAGGGGGAGTGGGAAGAGAAAGAATCAGTTGTACGTGAACTTTATGGGCTTGAATTTGTGGATCCAAATGTCACATTTGCTCTTTGTAGTGGAACTCGTTCTTCTCCAGCTGTAAGTTCACCTCCTCACACACCCAAACATACACATTATACCACAGTTTGCTTATTCTATTCACATTGCTCCTTATAGACTATAGTAGCATTTCCATATATATATTGATCTAGTAGCATAGTGGTTGGAGCTCACACATTTAATTTAATCACACATTTAATTTAAATGTGAAGAAGTGGAGTGTCCGGGGTTCGAACCCCGGCCCTTGCATAAGTTATGCAATGAAAAATGTTAAATGTTTTGAATTGATTAATTGCACAACATTTAAAGGCTAGCTATAATTGTGTGTTTGGTTTCACTTTGAGAGAGAAAAATTGATTATATAGAATTGAATCTGATATTGTGTGTTCGGTTTCACTTTGATAGAGATTGAATTGATTAATTGCACAACATTTAAAGGCTAGCTATAATTGTGTGTTTGGTTTCACTTTGAGAGAGAAAAATTGATTATATAGAATTGAATCTGATATTGTGTGTTCGGTTTCACTTTGATAGAGAAAAATTGATTATATAGAATTGAATTTGATATGTTTAAATGTTTTCGAATATAAATTGTGTTAGGTTACATATTGGTTTTATCATTCTCACAAGGCGTCTTTAATATGATTTCAACGTGAATTTCTCAAAGCTAACATCAGCTTTTGATCGATGAGTTATCACCGAGATTTTTTACTTTTTTCAAACATAAATATACTCCCTCCGTTCCTTTTTAAGTGTCTTTTTAGGGTGAATTTTTCGTTCCTATTTAACTATCGTTCTGGTATTTTAAGGGTATGATTTGTCAATTATACCCTTTGTCAATTATTCTAATATTTTTCAATAAAACTAATTAATGCTATATATTTGGAAAACTAAAGTTTGTTTTTTTTAAAGAAAAGTTTGTTTGTTTTGTTTTAAAACAAAATTTGTTTCTTGTTATCTTCAATTTTAAACAAAATTTTGTTACCTATGATAATAGTTCCATGAAAAGTTAAAATCCTATGAATAACATAGTAGTACTTGTTAAAAATTTCAAGAGATATGCATAATATTTAAAAATTGAAAATTGTTTGTTATGAGAGAAAGATAAAGCGCACAAAAAAAATAGGAATCTGTTGGAGGAAGAGAGTAGTAACCAACAATTGTTTGTTACATATTAAATTTATTAGAAAGATAAAGTATGTGCAAAAAAATATGAAATTATTAGTGGATTAAAATGAGGGTATAATAGGAAAAAAGTGTGCAAAACTATACTTCGCTATTTTTGTGTTAAAATTCTAAAAGGACACTTAAAAAGGAACGGATGGAGTAATTGATTTTGTTTTTAGAATTGATTTTAATTTGAAGCTAATATTTTGGAGTTTTTGCTTATACAATTTATTTTTAGCCTCAATTTTGTTAAGGACAAAATTGTACAAAGGTGTAAGAAAATGTATAATCAATTTGCATTGTATTCAGGTGAGGATATACACAGGCGATGGTGTGACAGCTGAACTAGAGAAATCAAAGCTAGACTATCTTCAAGCTTCAATTCTGGCTACTAGCAACAAAAGGATAGGGTTTCCAGAACTTCTCCTAAGAAACATGCTTGATTTTGCTGTGGATATTGATTCACTAGTGGAATGGGTGTGCAACCAGTTACCTACTTCAGGGACTCTAAGGAAATCAATGGTTGAATGCTTTAGGGGTCATGGTGGTAATGTCAAGGCATCAACCATTGTTGAAAAGATACCCTATGACTATGAATTTCAATATCTGTTGACAATATAAATATGTTTATGTCTTTTCTTTGTTATTAAACTTAAGGTGTGTATACAAAATATGTATATAGAAGGATTTTGAGCTATCAAGAATTCTCCCCTTCCATATATTATAGCCGGTCTAATTGATAGTCAAACTTAAAGCAAAGTTCACTCAAATGTTGAAATTTCATGTCACTTGTCATTTATTCTAATTATGCATTTTTTTTAATCTGTTTCTCACTTTTATATAGATATTCACAATGTTTAATATGACCCTTTTACTTAATAAGAAATAGATAGACACTATTTAATCATGTGAAATTTTGATCATACAATTTTTTTTAACTCAATCATACTAAATGTTGTAAAATGAAACAATGCTTATGCATCCTGTTAGTATTTTAGAAATGGATAGTATTAGTAAGGGTTAGTTTAATAGAAATAGTTGAAGTAGTAAAAATGGAATTTACAGAGAATTTGAATTAGATTAAATTGAATAAAAGAAGTACACTTTGTAGTGTTAGAAGATAGCTAGCTTGTGGCTTGCTCTAAAATGGATAGCAAATAGCCTATTTATAGGCTTGATATGTTGACTATATGTTCTCTAGAGAGTTCTAGGAAGAAGTTTCTACACTTATGTATTTTCCATTATTCTAGAAATATCTACTAAGTGTAGTCTTACTGGAATATTAATCCAGAAACTAGAATAGTCTAGAAATTTGTAGCATTTTTCAACACTCCTCCTTGCTGCAAATTTGGGTAACTCCAAGCATAGTTCGTAGTAGCTCAAATCTTGCTCTACTCGAATCCTCGATTGATGGAATGTCGATCAATTCTTATGTACCATGCTCGAAGATCTTTCTTATGCCCATCAAAGATTTTTTTTTAGTGTTAGTTCTTTTCCTCCATTGCCTTTGGCACACAATTTAGGTTTTGACGTCACTTCATAGTTTGCAGGCTCATGTTTGGCCATGTTGCAAGTTTCATATATATATATATATATATATATATATATATATATATATATATATATATATATATATATATATAATATCCACCAATGGTCTTACTCTTGTTGGAGTAGATTCTGGTGAAGAAGTTTCTTGTTGGAGAAGATTATGAAATTTACCTCTTGAAAGCATGTATAAATTACTTGTGATATTTTCTGCTTTCGTCACCACAAAATCGCTATTCACTAGTTTCAAGATTCCATTTTCACTATGGATCTTGCACTCGAGGTCGCCCAATTTCCCTAAGGAGAATAAGTTCTTCTTGAACCCATTTACATGACTTACCCCATGTATTTTGCAAACAATATCATCATGCATCTTTAATGCGATAGTGAGGACTCCAATAATTTATATAGCATAGTCATTTTATGTGTACACAATTCCTTATGAGATTGGCTAAGAAGAGAAAAATCACTCTCGATGTGGATTCATGTGCCAATTGCCATGTTACACCTGAATCCATTATCCAAATATCGTTGAGACGTCTTCTGCCTTTAGAACTAATTGTTGCTTCGCTATACAAGATTTCACCATCATCTAAAGTGTTTCCAATGCATCCTTTAGGTGTTGAAACTTCATAATTCTTTTCTCCATCCTTAATATTATTCCACCACTCCTTTAAATGTCTTTTCATGTCACAATATTATCATTTGAGATTCTTCCTTCTTCGAGATTTTGACCTACTATCGTTTTGACTCCCACCGCAACCTCAATTTGTTGATCCGCCTCTTGTCATCACCGAAGTCTACTTGCTTTGAACTCTCTGACATTTCTTACTTATTCTTGCATTTGGATTCATCTTCAAGATTTGCACCAGCGGCATCATCAAAATGAAGGGATCAACCACATTATCATTTATAATGCTGATGATGCGTTGATCATACGAATCTGATAAAAACTAAAGTATAAGTTTAACTCGCTCACTTTCACTATTCTGAAATTTGAAGTTGTAAGTTGGAAAAATAACGTATTTAGGGTGTTGACATGATATGTTGTTGTCATGGATTTACTCATTCGAAGAGTGTTGATCCTTATTTATAAGAATATTCAGTTGTAAATTGATTTGACCTCGTTCAATTTTACTAGAGTGTCTCATATATCATTTTGTTGTCTTTTTTTTTTCCAGCAATTCTTGACAATAATGAACCCCCTATTGCAAAGTGCAAATTGGCAACAATATTTCCATCAATTTTCTTTCCACTTTTCATCAGTTGTATCCATAGGTTTGCATTCTATCACGTCTAGGCAATTATCTTTTCTCAAAACTGCCCTTATCTTGAATTTCCACAAGGAAAAAATTTCTCCCATTGAACTTCTCTATCTCAAATTTCGTTGTCATGGTTTTGCACCAAATATTATTTTTTTTCTCAACTAGACCAGAATAATAAGAGCTATTTCATGATATGAAAGATTAAACTATGCTACAACCACAAAGCATACTAAAAATTTTCTCATGAATATGACACCTTAACAGTTTATTGCAGCAAAACCAGAAACCAATGGTTGTGATACCATTGTTGGGTATCGAAGTAACAAAGGATAGTCACACAACTAAAATAATAGATAAGAAAAAGAGGAATTGAAAACACAATATTTACATAGAAACCCCTCAATAAATAAGGGGAAAAACTTCGAGGCTGGTAGAGAATTTTCACTAAGTGAGAAAAATTACATGACCTCTCACGAAATACAAGGAGAGATAAATTATTGTCTATCTTAAAATAGAAGAATATTAACAATAGGAGAAACCTCACATGAGAAACTATATTTCATCTCTGTATTTTTTTTCTCTCACTCTCAACAAGTTCTAGTTCTTCTCTGAAAAAACAAGCTCTAGTTCTTTTTTTGGAGCACAAAACAAGCTCTAGTTTTTATTGTTGTGTTACTACTAGATGGGTTGAATAAAATGGTGCAAATGAGCTTGGTATTTATAGGAGAGGCAAACCATGGTTCCTTACATGCAACAAGTTATTTGTCTTTCATGCAATACACCAAGTGTGCAACTTATATTTCATGCATCTCAACTTGTCAATGCATGCAAATGTTTCCTTTGCACTTGGAATTACATGAGAAATACAATTGTCTTACATGCATCATGAACATGTATCTTGCGACAAAAGTGGTTTTACCACTCATAATATTGGGTTCGGATCATCAGTTGGGCTCGTATTATTCTCAATCTCGGACTTGGGCCAATATCCTTCATATATTCGAAGTTTGATATCGGGTGTCAACGGATATTAACTCTTATAATCTTAAATAATTAAAAAGAATATAAACAACGAGAGTTTCATCACTTTTATCATTTACTGAATTCACCAACTCGTGTTTAAAAGGTTGAACGCCAAACATCTATTTTACTGGTAAATTCACGATCAAAATGTCCAAACTCGTTGTTTATGCCCTTTGACGCTTAAGCAAACGAGCACTCAATTTGAATTAGTTGGGCCTAATGTGTGTTGTTTTAAGACTATTACTTTTTTTCACCCTATGTCATTCTCGCGTGCCCTTTGCTTTTTCCAAAATGCCCATATGATTTTTGGATTTTAGATATCCATACATAACATTTTTTTAAATGATTGTTGTTAATTTTTTTTTTATATATAATTACCTAAGATTTAACAACAAAACTTCATCACATTCACTTTTCCTTTTTACCATAATATACATACATTTTATTTCTAAAAAGAAAAAAAGTTCATCAACTTCTGTCAAAAATTGTGTTTTTTTTAACAAAGTTAAAAGGTCTTTTATATTTAAATAAGAATATTTATGTAATTTACTTAGTTAAATAACATGTATGAATATCCGTTGACATGAGTATCATTAAATATCCATATTTGTATCTACGACTACATCATTCGGTCGCTATTATAAATAAAAATTAATTTTTTAGATTCCTTCAATAAATGATGTACGCAGTCTATTTTTTTTTTGTTTTTTTTTGAAAAGGTTAAAATGGAATATATTACCAAATCAAAGAGTCATTCCTAGCACAAGGCGTGCCAAGGAACAAAACAAACAGTCTAAAACAATAATTACAAAAGGGAAACGAAAACAGCAAAAACAAAACTAAGCTGAAAGAAAGTAACAGTTAACCATAACCCAAAACTGCTAGGGGATTAAGCCACCATCCATGGTAATTGAGGGAAAATTGAACAAATTTTTCCTTCAACCACGAGAAAGAAAGTAACTTAATTTTGTCCACTAGCCGCAAGATTGGGCACTCTTTTCCATTGATGTACGCAGTCTATATAATAATCACATACATCATTTATTGAATTAACCTAAAAAAATATACTTTTATTTTTAATAGTGACCAGATGATGTATTAATTAACGAGTAAATAAAATATCCGTTTATTTTTCTCATCGATATACATTAAGGCATTCATCATATGCTCGTGACATACTTTACCCATAAATAAATGTATGTACGAATTGTTTTATCCATCAAGGGACCCAATTAGTTTTCGTTTTATCATCACAAAAATGGACTGAGATATTAGTTTACGATGACAATTGCAACTTTTTACAATAAAGCTTGAGGCTGGTCGCTCAAAAAAGATACATTCTCCGGTCACTATTATAAACAAAAATTAACATTTTAAATTCATTAATTAAATTATGTATGTAATCTATGATAAAGATTATATATATCATTAATTAAATTAATCTAAAATATTGATTTCTACTTATAATAGTGATTGAATGGTATAATCTTAAGAATGACAGATGTGTAAATTATTAGATACGAGTGAAATATGTATTATGGGGATCAAAAACTTATACCGACACCAAAACCTTCTTTCTAGTGAAAGGAACATTTTTCATGTTCATCATTAAAAGAAGAAAGAGAAAAGGAAAAGCAACAGGTACATAACAGAAAGCGTCTATTTTTTATTTCACGGATCAAGTTCTCGTTCTTGACTACTTTCATTCAAATTCGTAAATACATGAAAAAATAACATGAATGCAACATCACTAAAATGAATTTGTCAATAAAGTCACAACATCTTAATAGCATAAAATAATAAAATGTTTAGAAAAATGATAAAATGTGACTGAAATATTCATGCATTTAGGTATGTAACATCGACGCCCAATTAATTGAATATATAACAAAGTTGATCTATCAATCTAAACCAAACGAACACCGGAACAAGGTAGAAAACCAAACAACGCGCTACACTAAGACGGTTAACAAAACTATACTCAAAGATGAAATAACGACAAAGAAAAGAAAGGAAACAACAAAGAAAAACAACGATTCTGATCCTAAAGAATAACTCGAAATCACATCTCTTACATGGATGAAGAAGATTGAAATTAGCTAGAAGGTGAAGCTTCTCTAAAAAATTAGGGCTGACTCGATGTTTTTTAAACTTGTTAATTGATGATATATTTTTGGCAATATATCTTAGGGTACTTTAAGTTTAATATCTAATTAATCCTTTTAGTTTTTTCAGTTTTAAATGGCCATTTATGTTAATAAAAGTGAACAAGATAGTCCTTTAATTACTTTTTGTAATAAATATGAACACTTTTTTCACACACTTTGTTGAAAAGTGTTTCCATGATCATTTACCATTGAGGTAGAAGGTTCAAAAAGTATTTATGACACCAAACATAATTTCTTATATACATTTTCTTCTTCTTGTTTGTCAATTCAATCCTAATTTTAGAGATAAATATTTCATCTACATGATTATAAATCAAGTTATTAAGTGATTTTTTTCCAAACTATGACTAAATAATACATCTATAAACCCTAGTTTTGAAAGAGGTGAATTTAGATCTACCAACTTAACAATAAACAACCACAAAATCATTTTTTAACTGAGTGTGATGGAAAGAGGGTAATGGTGCATATATTTTATGACTTAAAGGACTATGTGCACACTTTTACTAACATAAAAGACCAACTTCAAAGTAAAAAAACAACAACGACTAATATAATACAAACGTTAAACTTAAAAACTCCATAATGTATTTGACCAATATTTTTTTATGAAACATAAAATATGGTCATTTTTTACTCTCTCCATGAATCATGATGCTGAAAATAGCAAAGCAATAATATTTAAGCATCAAGAGGGGCCATAACATTTCCAAACACAACGCATGCTATTATAGGAGTAATTCAATATTCCTATATAATCACGTACTCCCTCCGTCCCGGAATAACTGACCCATTTTCTAAAAAAAAGTGTCCCAAAATAACTGACTCATTTCAATTTTCAATACAACTTTTATCATTCCCAATACAATATAACACTAAATAATACTACTTTTATCATTCCCAATACAATATATTTCACTTTCCCCTTTATTTATACACTTTTCTTAATCTGTGTGAAAAACCAAAGTAGGTCAATTATACTGGGACGGAGGGAGTAATTCTTTTGAAACACACTTTAGTAATTGAGGTGTGATTAGAAATGTGATTGCACCTATCTAGCAACTTGACAAACAGAACATGTTCCATCTTAGGGAGGCCCCATTTCTTTATATATATTCATGATTTCACGTCATTAAGCAAATGAATGGTCAAATGTGACTGATAAATCATCAATATATACCTTCTTTGTGAAATTTCATTTCCATGTTCTCACTTTCATAAACAAGTGCATATATATGAATTATGAAGACCGTATTCGCTAGCTGTACATAAGAATCTCACCTCTTTCTTTGATACGATTTTTTTTGTTTTCAAATTATTGATTTTATTTTATTATTACACGTGTGCATGCATTTGCATGTACACGTTTTATTATATGTACTTCAATGTGGTCAAAGAAATTAAAGTAGGGTTTTTAAAAAACTCAATTGATTAATCACTAATTAAGCAAGCATCAACTTTTTTAAAAACTTACTATATTTATATGCTACTCCACTTACATTTGCACCAATCATTGTGGCTTGATCCCACTGAATTTGAACCACTAGTTGAAAAAACTAAAGAGATAGGTACACAACATTCTCACAAATTCAGTTAATATCATCCAAAACAGTGGGTTAGGATAACATAATTAATATAATTACGATAATAAAAAAAATGAAAAGGAAAAACTCACATGATTAGTCAAATAAAACATGATGACAAAGATGCATATCCTTGTTTCTTTAGTTTTTAACTTATACTAATATATTTTCTTTTTTAGGCTACCCAAAATACTTGTCACGACAGGGCCTGTTTATGGAGTGAAGCATATTGATGGCAAAGGTTCAAGTGCTTAAGTTGTTGAGTGTTTTCACTCTTTCTATCTTCATGAAGGGACAGGTAATCACATCGAGGGCATAGAGTGGCAGTGGCGTGAATATAGAAAAGCCAAGGTGGCCAAAGAGAGGAGAGATGACAAGGTTAGTGAGAGTCTGTTGAAAAGAAAAAAAAAAGAGATCAAAAATCTTTGATTTAGTTTTTTTTTTAACTCTATTGTCAAAAAAAAAATTAAAAAAAAAAGGTCTTTAAACTCTAGCTCTATATTTTATTCAATTTTTTTTTTGACGTTTATATTTTATTCAATTGAATAAACTATTAGTTTATTATCAAAATTATCGCTCACATTTCAATTTTATCCCTAACTTACGTAAATATACGATAGTCTTTAAACATATAAACTTTTATCCCAAATTGTTAGATTCTTGTAAACTTTAATGATTAAATTGACGAATTACATATAATTCAGGATTACTTATAAAATTATATAATTTATGAACTAAATTGGAGAGGCTGTGATAATTTAGGGGTTAAATTGGCGGTTTGTTCTATTTAATTTTTGAAATATATAAAAAATTAATATTATTTAGAATTTTTTCGTGATGATAATATTTAGAATTTATGTTCTTCAAAAAAAAATATTTAGAATTTATAAATTTATATTCTTAATTTTTAGAGTATATTAAATTCTTTCCATTCTTTTCAAAAATAAAAAATTGTTCCATTAATTTTTAACATGGTTTATGGACTTATAAAATAAAATAAAAAATTGGAGATTATTTTGGTCTCAATTTGTAAGTAAAATTTATAAATTTTACGTATTTATTCTTTAAGAAAAATCTTTTAATATTAATAGGTATTTTAACCTCTCACAATTTTTCATAAGAATATTTTTGTCTTTTTCTTTTTATAATTAGGACGAAAAGTTTATGTCTTCTATAGATTTTCTTCACTTGACGTAATTCTATTCGAAGTATGTTGGACATTAAATATAAATACATTTCTCACTCAATCTATTTTAAATATTACTCAATATATTTTAAATATTACTCATTATTTTACAAAGTATTTTAAATATTACTCATTATTTTACCAAGTCAATTTACTATAAACTTTGAAATGGGTTTGGAATACTCTTAATAAATTCAATTTGAAATATTTATTTTAAATATTTTTGTATAAAATAAAAATTATAGATTGGTTTTTGTATTTAGGGATTTTCTGGTTTCTTTCTTTATGAAAAGAGGAAGAAAAACCTAAAAAACTATTTGGCACTTAAATGGCCATAACATGAAAATATATTGAAGGATCAATATGAAAACAAATTAATTTTTTTTTCAAGAAACATTTAATATTATAAGTTGATTTGGAGTTGTCACTTCAACAACGTTAAATACATGTCGGTATGTAACAACCATATGTTCTTTTTTAATGGAGTTCAACGAAAATTGAAAAAAAAATGACCATATCCATAGCGTATATATTTGGATACTTAAATGACCTATTCAAAAAGAAATAAAAAAAAATCTTAAATAACAAATTCTAAAAATATGTCAAATTTAAGAAAAAAAACACAAGGGTTAATTTATTTTTTTTTCTTTTGTAATTACGAGATAGGTAAGAGAAATTATGAGAACAATGACTTTTTTAGTTTTAATGGTTCTTATTAAAAATGTGTCCGAAATTAAATATGAATATTTCTTCTTTATTTTTTGGTGATGACTAAGGTTTGAACTCTAAACCTTATACTCCCTCCGTGCCGTTTTATCTGAGTCAGTTTGGTTTTTCACACAGATTAAGAAAAATGTATAAATAAAGAGGAAAGTTGAATATATTGTATTGTGAATGATGAAAGTAGTATTAATTAGAGTTATATTGTATTGGGAATGATGAAAATTGTATTGAAAATTGAAATAACTCAGTTATTTTGGGACACTTTTTTTTAGAAAATGGGTCAGATATTCCGGGACGGAGGGAGTATATATTAAGTATTGTTTCTACCAACTGAATTAAGCTTACGAGAAGATATGGATATCTCTTCTGATTGAGAAGCTAACATTTCAACTAGACCAAATATTCGAGAAAAATATGAGGACAATTTCAATATTTTAAATGTTATTTATCATTCTTATCCATCAATTTTGTGATGTAAGTAAAGAAAAAATCTTATATTATACTTATGCTTTGTTTGAGAGTTTGGAGGGGAGGGGGGAAGAGAGGCTATGTAGGGTGGAAAATATTAGGAAAATTGAAAACTCTTTCAACAAAAAAATTGAAGAGTAAAATTTTAGAGAATGATATATTAATGCTTATTTTATTTTTTTGGTAGGGTTCAAAGTTCGAACCCCGGACCTTACATATATTATGCATTGTCCTTACCAACTGAGTTAAGTTCACAGGGACATATATTAATTCTTATAACAACATAGATTAAATTTAAATAATTTATGTCAATCCTCCAAAATCTCCAAAAACCCTCTTCTTTCAATATACAATTTTTAAGTTTACTCAAATAAAGAGGGTTTTGTATTATAACCCTCAAAATTAACCCTCAGAACTGTCCCCTTCTAATATTCTTTATTTTTTCCATTTGTCTCTTCCTCAATTTTTTTTTCTTTCAAAACCCTCCTCTTTCTTCCCTTTCAAACTCGCAGACAAAGTAAACTCGCAGACAAAGTTGTAAGATAGTATATCTCAATATTGTAACAAATGAGATATGATAATACTTATTGATTTACTTTCTTCAGTCACTATTATAAGCAAAAGTTGACTTTTTAGGTTCATTTAATAAATAATATATTTTTTTTTTGAAGAAAAAATAATATATGTGATCTATATATGGACATTAGACATCACAGTTTTATTAGTACAAGCAAAAGAAAGAGTAATATTTAAGAATTGCTAATTTGAGAGTTACTATAGTCTCTATGCATGATATTATTATTTAACCTAAAAGAAAAGGTTGAGAGGGACAAGCACTGATAAGAAGCCTTGGCCAATTCAATGGTCGCACACACTGAGGTGACCCACAGAGACAGAGCCTGGTACTGGAATGGATATTTATGGATTTTCAGCTTTATATTTGGGGTTTACAATGCTCCAGCTGATGCTACATGCCGCAAGTATAGGAACCCTATATTGTCCTTGTAGGGTTTCTGTAGTTACGTCATCACTACTAATAACAATTACACTTTTTTCTTATAAAAATTTGTTCCTTTTGTAGTACTTTCTTATGGCTCCATTAAATTTTGAGAAATGATATTTTGACAACCACTTTTTGACAATTTTTGGACAACTTTCTCTCTCATACTCACACGATGTTGTTATCCTCTCTCTTCTTTTTTCTCTCTCCATTGTTTTTGACCAATAAGAAGTGAGAAAAACAAGGTTGTCAACAAAGTTGTCATCAAATGGATGTCAAAATATCATTACTCTTAAATTTTACGGTTTTTACTCTTTTTCCTGTGTGTCTCATTTTGATATTCTTGTACTCCTGTAGTACGTGTTTTGACAGTGAATAGTTTTCTTTTTTCTTTTTTAAAAAAGTGAATGTTTTTATGATGTAATTATGGACAATATGTGTTTGAACAAGTTAAAGGTAAAAATAGAACAAGGAAGATTTTTTTAAAATAAAAATAAAAAAAGTTGATTTTTTATTAGAAGCGGATAATTTATATAAGAATAGAAGGCAATCTAACAATAAGATGTGTTGTGTCGTTAATCCTTTTTAGATTGCAAAACCAATTCTTTTAAACACAATATCGACCCATAGACCTATAAGACATAACATTCTTATACACGACCTCTTTAAAATCTATGTAAAAGGACAACAACTTATGATGTTAAAAACCAAGGTGTCAGTTGTAACTTATGGGGGAAAGTAAAAATAGCATGCATAGTATCTTCGATGGTCTTACTACAAATAACACTTTTTGTTGTTTTTCGATTTAAAAATTATACCGAACGAAATTACTGGGTGAGTCACGACCAGGTCGCTTTCTTTAAGACGTTTCGCGGCACTACCCTAGTTTGTGCAAGGTAGACTATCAACCACGCCGTCTCCAGGATAAAACAGCCCAGATCACTGTTACGAGTATATACTGCACAGTATATAGTCGCTCGAGAATTACACCTCAAAGTATGGTTCAATCGTATGATCGAAGCCACTCGATACGGTACGTAGCCGCTCTATTCGAAACCGATGGGACAGAAAGGAGTAGAAGAAGAAGAACGATTTAAAATCGAAGGAAGAAGAGAGAAAATCGCACAGGAAGCATCAACTGTGAGATTTTGGTGTGAAGAATGAGTGGGGGGAGCTCTCCTTTTATAGGCAGAGTTCGCGAGAATTACTTGGGGATTAAGTTTGCTTAATCCTTAAGCAAACGCGTTTTACGCGTGACTTGGGGATTAAGTTTGCTTAATCCTTAAGCAATGCAAACGCGTTTTCTTTAATTGGAAATATCCGGAAGTTTCTGGATACTGGTTTGGATCGGGTCGAAATGTAACACATTAATTTGTTACGCGAACGCTTTTGTATAATGAAAAATTAATTAATTAATTTAACATTTTCAAGTGACAAAAAAATATATCAATTTTCCAACCCACGACCCAAGCCCAAGCCCGGCCCGGCCGGTCGGACGGACGGCGGCGTCGTCGTCGCGCGTGTGATATATGTATTTTGTAAGCGTTCACCAGTTCACAAAAATGGGTACCCCAAGGGCACACCCTTGGAGGTCACCCCACCCTTATATAAACACTTACTAGTTGGGGTGACTCTCCAATGTGGGACATTTTTAAGTCACATACCCACACACTAGTTTCTCATAGTGTTTTCTTTCTTTCCAATTTTTTTCACTAGACTTTAACTAGTGTTCCAACAATCCCCCACTTGACTTCAAAATGGTTTCGAGAAATAACGTAAAACGTTTCCATAAGATTTGCTAATATACAAAGGTGTTGTTAACAACTTGAACCTTTGCATAGTGGAAGGTATTCTGATTTAACAAGAGTTGCTTACAGCATTGAACTCTATCTCAGACATAGAATCCACACACAAACCTTTTCATAGGTGTATTCTAAAAGCCCGTGCGTTTTAAGGCCCTGCACGTGTATCCCGGTTTTAACGAATGCTCTAGAAATTCTGCCTCAAAATTCCATAGGACCGGCCTAAGTTCCACATTCGTATAGGTGAGTCTATCAAGGGTACTCCTGTAGCTGTGTACCCCACTCAATTAGAGTATAGATCTCATTAAGAGTTACCATTAACTCATCCTTCTTTCGCTGCAGGATCATGCTTTCTATATTCTTTCTCTCATAGCATGTTCTACCACTTCATGACTTGTTTTTACCCATTGAACCTAAATCTTGGGATCTCCAGTCATATAGGTCGGGTTACCATCATTTAGTGGGCTATAGACATTAGTTCCATCCTACTGGATGTTTCTCGGACTTTCTCTCTATTAAGTCCTTTCGTCAAAGGATCAGCTAAGTTTTCATTCGTACGTACAAAATCAACTCTAACCGCTCCATTAGAGATACACTCTCTAATCGTGCTGTGTTTTCGCCTTATCTGTCGTCTCTTACCATTGTAATAACGATTCTTAATCTTTGCAATAGCCGCGGTACTATCACAATGAATTAACACAGCTGGTAACGGTTTCTCCCATAAAGGGATTTCAGCTAGCAAGGATCTTAGCCAACTTGCTTCTTCACTAGCAGTAGCTAGTGCTATCATCTCAGATTCCATTGTGGACTGAGCCAGAATGGTCTGCTTCTTAGACTTCCAAGAAACAGCTCCTCCAGCTATGCTAAATATATAGCCGCTGGTCGCTTTGGAATCATCCGACAAGGTGTTCCAATCTGCATCACTGTACCCTTCAAGTACAGCAGGATATTTTTGATAATGCAGTCCTAATGTCATAGTCCCTTTCAGGTATCTCATGACTCTCTCAATAGCATGCCAATGCTCCTTGCTTGGCCGACTTGTAAATCTGCATAAGAGTCCCACGACATAGGCAATGTCGGGTCTAGTACAATCAGTGGCATATCTGAGACTGCCAATGATGCTCGCATATTCAGTTTGTCTAACACCATCTCCAGTGTTCTTAAAAAGTTTTACGCTTGGATCATAAGGTGTGCTTGCAGGTTTACAATCAATGTAGTTGTATTTCCTTAATATCTTCTCAATATAATGAGACTGATCCAAGGAAATTCCTTTATCTGATCTAGTAATCTTGATGCCAAGAATTACATCAGCTTCTCCTAGGTCCTTCATATCAAAGTTGTTACTCAACAGTGATTTCACAGAATTTATGGCAGGAATGTTTGACCCAAATATGAGTAGATCGTCTACATATAGACATATGATAGTGCAAATGTTTTTATCATACTTGTAGTAGATACATTTGTCACTTTCATTCACTTTGAACTCATTCGAAATCATTAAGTTGTCAAACTTTTCACGCCATTGCTTAGGGGCTTGTTTTAGACCATACAGAGATTTGTCTAACTTACATACTTTGCTTTCCTGTCCATGGACTACAAAACCTTCAGGTTGTTCCATATAGATTTCTTCTTCCAACTCACCATTCAAAAAAGCAGTTTTCACATCCATTTGGTGTACTATCAAGTTATGAACAGCAGCCATGGAAATTAGTACCCTTATGGATGTGATTCGAGTAACTGGTGAGTAGGTATCGAAAAAATCTATATTTTCTCTTTGTCTGAAACCTTTGGCTACAAGGCGTGCCTTGTATTTGTCAACAGTTCCATCAGGTTTCAGTTTCTTTTTCAAAATCCATTTACAACCTATTGGTTTGCAGCCTGGAGGCAGTTCAGTCAAGTGCCAAGTATCGTTAGACTGTAGAGAATCCATTTCATCATTTATGGCTTCTTGCCATAAGTCTGCATCCAAGGAAGACAAGGCTTCTTTGAGATTTGATGGATCCTCTTCTAATGTATTGACCACATATTCAGGTCCATACTCTTTAGCAGTTCTTGCTCTCTTACTTCTTCGAAGTTCTGTAACATCAGTTATGATGTTTTCATCACTATTTCTGATTACTGGATTGTGATCAGGTGTAGTGTTCATGTTTGCGCCCCCACTATTACCCCCATTATCTCTTGATAGAAAGGGAAATTTCGTTTCATAGAAATCGGCGTCATTTGATTCTATGATCACCTTAGCCTTTAGGTCATAAAACCTATATGCTTTACTGTTCAAGGCATACCCAATGAATACACATTCATAGGCTCTACTTGCAAGTTTGACTCTCTTGGGATTAGGAATCCTTACATAGGCTAAACAGCCCCATGTTCGAATGTAAGACAAATTAGGTTGTCTTTTCTTCAAAATTTCATAAGGAGAAATTTTGTTCTTAGTTTTAGGTACTCTATTTAGCACGTAGCTAACAGTTAATAAAATTTCCCCCCACCAATGAGGCGCTGCACCAGAATTGAGCATGATGGCAACTACTAATTCGGTAAAGGTTCTATTTTTTCTTTCCGCTTTACCGTTCATCTCAGGAGAGTAAGGTGCAGTTGTTTCATGAATGATTTCGTGCTCTTTATAATACTCATTGGATGTGTGTGATAAATATTCAGTGCCTCTGTCACTACGATAGCGCTTGATTCTTTTATTGAATTGAGTTTCAATTTCTTTGACAAAATTTTTAAACATATCAAGCGCATCACTTTTGTTTTTCATTAAATACACATAAGTGTAATCAGAGCAATCATCGATAAAAGTTATAAAGTATCTTTGCCCGTTTCTAGTCAAGTTACCATCAAGTTCGCATATATCAGAATGTACTAATTCAAATGGTTCGGTTTCTCTTATTACAGATTTATGAGATCCTTTTGTTATTTTTGCTTGACTACAAAATTGACATTTTTCAAATTCATTCAAAGATAACTTAGGAATTAAACCGAGATTGCTCATATTAGAAATGATTCGTTTATTAACGTGACAGAGTCGTGCATGCCAAATATTAAAATCACACAACATATAAGCAGAAGGAGAAATTTTATTCATAAGATTCAACTTAAACATACCATCAGTAGCATACCCTTTCCCAACAAAAACCATATCCTTAGTAATAGAGTACATATCACATGCTATGATTTGTTCAAAACCAGCCTTATTCAGTAAAAAACCAGAAACTAAATTCTTCCTAATTCTAGGAGTGTGCAGCACATCCTTCAATATGAGAGTCTTCCCGGAGGTGAATTTCAGCTCCACATCTCCGGTTCCAGCAACTTCAGTGGTGTGAGAATCTCCCAACAGCACCTTCTGATCTTCAGCAGCAGTGTATGTCTTGAACATAGCACGTTCATAACAGACATGGCGAGATGCACCAGTGTCTATCCACCAACCATCAGATCCACCCACCATGTTGATTTCAGTTATCATTGCAGTATACGGCTGCTCCTCATTTGTTGTCAAGTGAGCCTGAGCTTGAGCCGGTCGAGTGGATGGGTTTCTACACTTTCGTGCCATATGACCTGGTTGTCCGCAATTGTAGCAATTAAACGGTTGAGCAGGGTCATTCTTTGATGGTTGAGCTCTTGGGACCTTTTGTGGGTTCCCATTCTTATTCCGATTGGAACTCTTATTTGCAGGACGGTTCTGATTCTTAAATTGTTTGCCAGCAGGCTTCAGAACAGCACCCACAGATTTCTTTTTAGTGTTGCTGTTCGAGACAGCAAACACCTCTTCATTCAGTTCTTGTTTTCTTGCCTCTTCTTCAATACGAAGTCGAGTAATCAGACTTTCAAGAGAAAACTCCTTAGTCTTATGCCTAAGGGCATTCTTGAAGTCCTTCCAAGCAGGGGGCAGTTTATCAATTATCACAGCAATCTGAAACTGCTCAGGTAATTGAATTCCTTCAACAAAAATCTCATGAGCTATATTCTGAAGCTCCTGAGATTGTTCTTCGACAGATTTCTCGTCGTTCATCTTATAGTTTAGGTACCGGCTCACAGCAAATTTCTTTGAGCCAGCCTCTTCAGTGTTATATTTATTCTGAAGAGCATCCCAAACATCCTTAGCTGTCTTATGAATCAGATGCAGATCATATAGATGATCCGCAAGACAGTTCAATATGTAATTCTTGCACAGGTAATCCTCTTCTTTCCAGAGGAGTATATCCTTTTCAGCCTGTTTCACCTTTTCAGCATGTTCGGCAGTAAGCCTTTCCAACTCAGCATTTGCTGCAGATATAGAAGCATCTGTAGCCACTGCTATCTTACCGTCACTAGTCGTTTCCATAGGAACCGACATCGATGGTATCACGGGTATGTTATCCTTCAAGACGTGGGCAACCTTTTTCGTAGTTAGAAAAAACATCATCTTTGTTTGCCAACGCTTGAAGTTACTACCGTGAAACTTAAACGGTTTGTTGAAATCGACAGCTGTTCCAGATACAGTAATTTCGTTGTTGGTATTCATGGTTTCCGAAACGTCTTAAAATTGATGTTTTTCGATTTAAAAATTATACCGAACGAAATTACTGGGTGAGTCACGACCAGGTCGCTTTCTTTAAGACGTTTCGCGGCACTACCCTAGTTTGTGCAAGGTAGACTATCAACCACGCCGTCTCCAGGATAAAACAGCCCAGATCACTGTTACGAGTATATACTGCACAGTATATAGTCGCTCGAGAATTACACCTCAAAGTATGGTTCAATCGTATGATCGAAGCCACTCGATACGGTACGTAGCCGCTCTATTCGAAACCGATGGGACATAAAGGAGTAGAAGAAGAAGAACGATTTAAAATCGAAGGGAGAAGAGAGAAAATCGCACAGGAAGCATCAACTGTGAGATTTTGGTGTGAAGAATGAGTGGGGGGAGCTCTCCTTATTACTTGGGGATTAAGTTTGCTTAATCCTTAAGCAAACGCGTTTTACGCGTGACTTGGGGATTAAGTTTGCTTAATCCTTAAGCAATGCAAACGCGTTTTCTTTAATTGGAAATATCCGGAAGTTTCTGGATACTGGTTTGGATCGGGTCGAAATGTAACACATTAATTTGTTACGCGAACGCTTTCGTATAATGAAAAATTAATTAATTAATTTAACATTTTCAAGTGACAAAAAAATATATATCAATTTTCCAACCCACGACCCAAGCCCAAGCCCGGCCCGGCCGGTCGGACGGACGGCGGCGTCGTCGTCGCGCGTGTGATATATGTATTTTGTAAGCGTTCACCCGTTCACAAAAATGGGTACCCCAAGGGCACACCCTTGGAGGTCACCCCACCCTTATATAAACACTTACTAGTTGGGGTGACTCTCCAATGTGGGACATTTTTAAGTCACATACCCACACACTAGTTTCTCATAGTGTTTTCTTTCTTTCCAATTTTTTTCACTAGACTTTAACTAGTGTTCCAACACTTTTGGTGGGGCATGTAAATCCTCTTCTAATCAGGCGTACACAAGTGGGAAAATAGTCATGACGTACCCTCCAAACCAGATTTTTCACCTTTTGGCATAGCTTTGATCTTCCATATAGAATTTCATTGTCCCGATCTTCGTAAGTGAACAAAATACCGACCATTCTTTTCTCACTTTTAAACCAAGGTGTCAGTTGTAACTTGGGGGAAAATGATAGTATTTTGGATCAAATTGGTAGTATGCATATCAAACAGGTGAGAAACAAGATAATCTTTCCACGTCTTGGTTGCTTGATCAATCAGTTTACTAACAAAAATCAAAGAAAATTGTGTGTTACCTGTCTGATGTTATCATTGTTATCAATGGAATACGTGTACATGTATCAATACACCATTTGACCCTTTGCTGTACCACATTCTTGGCACTAAGGATGCTTCACGAAACATAGATGGGATTGTTTTTATCTTTGCCCCAAAGAAGTCATTACATGGGAATAGAGAGCTTTAAATAATTGAGACACAAGACTATCCACATCAGTTTGAAATTTACAAGTTTACTTACCTAACATAGCGCATTAAATGTGAGATCCTTAAATCCCACTCCACCAAAGTTCTCGTGGACAGATAGTTTCTCCATGACATTCATTGAATACCCCTCTTTGCTGCTCCGCCATGACCCCACCAAAAAGCATTCATCATCTTTTCAATAGTATCAATCAATGTTTTCAGAAGAAGAAGAAATACACCCATAACATATGACAAAATGGCTTGTAATACAGACTTTATCAATAACTCGCACCCCGCCTTTGACAATCACCTGTTGCTCCATGAGTTAATTCTTTGCTAAATCATATCCTTAATGTAACCAAGCATAGCTTGCTTGGTTCTTCCAATCATATATGGCAACCCCAAGTATTTACATGTGCATAGTACTGCTTGCACATTGAGAGTCTACGTAATGGAGGCTCCCTCTTGCTGTTCAACTGTCGTACTATATTAAATTTTAGATTTAGGGAGGATTATAGGTTGGCCTGATGCTGCTTCATAAGTTGTTAGGATGTTTATCAGGATATGTGCTTCAGACTTGGTTGCTATGAAAAAGAGAAAACAATCATCAACGAAAAATAAGTGAGAAATCACATGTGAATTAACATAAATACAAATTTCATGTAAATTACCTATCCTCGCAACTTGTTTGATAAGTGCAAATAGCCTTTTCGCACAAAGGATGAACATATAGAACATATAGAGAGAGGGTAGGTCACCTTGGCGAAAGCCCCTCCGCAGATTAACCGGAAGCAACCAAATTATTGTTTACTATCACTGAGTAATCCAAATAGTCAACACACATTAGTATTTAGCGAACCGACTTGGGTGCATCACCTCTTTCAGATACACCTAATTGATTCAATCATAAACCTTAATGATGTCCGATTTGAGCGCTACATTACTATTACAATTGTGTCGATCAATTTTCATATGACGGATAACCTCAAATGCGACCATTGCATTGTCCAAGCTAGACCTTCCAAGTACGAATGTTGATTGGTTGTTAGACACACATTTCTTAAGCACCCGCTTCAACATGTTTGCAAGGACTTTGGATATTAGTTTATAGACCACATTACAGGAAAATCCTTCATTGACTTATGTTGTTTCCATTTTAGAATGACAACAATGTTGGTTGTGTCTATCGTAGGGAGAAATTGATTTTCATTTAGCCAAAGTCAACTTTCTTGGAAGATATTGGGGTTACATATGCTCCGAAGTTGTTGATAAAATCCAGGACTATAGCCATCTGGTATGGGGAATTTATCAGGGTGCATAAAGAACATGGCTTATTTGAACTCGTGAATGTGAATAAGTGTCATGAGTTCCATATTATCATTTTCATCAACTACCGGTGTGAGAACATCAATAACTCGATTATATACAATGTATTGCCCATGGAATAGATCTTCAAAATACTCTATAGATAAAGGGAACATACATGTATCATCAGTTAGTATAGTCTCACCATCTATTTCCAATGATATTATGCAGCTCACTTTCTTTCGCATTGTTGCTCACACTTGTAAATTTTTGGTGTTGAGATCACCAATCTGATACCAGTGTGTTTCAACTTGTTGCATCCAATACTTATCCTCCTGAATCAACACTTTATTCATTTGTTGCCATATGGGAAGCATGTTGTTAGGGGGTCACAATAATTACATTGATTATGACCAAAATTCAATGCCTTGCGACATTCCTCTACCTCTATTTTCAATTTGTTGTAGTTGCTTTTGCTCCATGAACTAAAATCATATGTGCATATTTATAAATGGGGCATCACTGAATGATGGACATTAATATACCAACTCTCTGTAACAACATCAGAGAACCCAGACTCCACACTCCATGTATTCTCGTATTTGAACTTTTGGCAAGCTCAACTCTAACTATCGGTTCCAGATTACCAAAATAGGATAGTGGTAGATTTAGCAGCAACCACATTTTCTAGTTGTGCATTGAGGAAGATCGAGTATTGGCCGTCATTTGCAAGAGGTTTATCCAATCACTCTTCAACTTCTCGGGATGTACTAATACTCTTAAACTAGGTGTATTGGTATCCTATCAACACATATGCTAATCCATAATCTGACACTGCTTGGAAAAAATGATTGATTAACCATCCTAATATTTAGGTCCCTCAATTCTTCTCAAGCTCAAATAAGATATCATTAAAATCACCACCAATACACCTGGGTAATGAAACATCCGTCGTAATACTTATGAGAAAATTCCAAGAATCTCGACGTCGTCTCCCTTTCGGGAACCCATAATATCCAGTAAATTAGCATGTACCTTTAGATGGACCGTTGATGAGATCATTAATATGATTTGACGAGTAATTGATAATAGAACAATTAAAAGAGTTTTTTCCAAAATACTAGCCAATCCACCACCTCTACCAGTAGTACTAACAATAAGACACCAATCAAAACCGAGACTATAATGAAAATCTTCACTTTTATTAGATGAGACTAATGTCTTGCAAAGAAATAAAGCATTTGGTTTATAGCCTAGACTAGACACTTCAATTTTGGAACTACATTCAGGTTCCTTAAGCCTCAACAGTTCCAACTTAACAGACTCATTTAAATCTTATGAATTTCGAAATAGGCATGGTAAAATCTTTTAGTAATCAACAAATTGCGTCTTGTCTACACCATAACATGAAAGAGCAGATTAGTCATAACTTAGGAAATAATCAAATCAACCACAAGGAGTTTACAAATCAACCTGGAAAGAAAGAAACAATCGAGTATTTAACAACAATTCTTTGGAGCTTCATCAATTGTACGATAAAGTCATACTTTTCTTATTTGCATGGCTCAAGGCTAAAACAATAAACTTTTCTTACACTTACCATGAGTGGTGGAGACACCCATTGATATGTACGAGCATTTCTTTGTAATTCTTTGTTACTTTGCGGCAGCTCGCCTTTCTTTTTGGCCTTGCTTCCTTTGTACTAACACTTCCGTTAGCACTCCTTGTGTAGGATGGATCACTTTTGTTGTGTTAATATATATCTCTTTTTTTTTTTGGTAACATGAGATAGGAAAGAAAAAAAAACAAAAGAAAAAGAAGCAAAGAAAAACTACGTCCTAATAAAGGACACTCCCATAGCATCAGCTAGTAAGGCTGAGGATAAGCATGGTAATGGTTGGTGTGCCATCACAAGAGTCTCTGATTGATTAACACCTATTTTTGCACGTATATCTCATTTTGGTTGTTAAAAACAAACTCAATAACAAAATTGATTAGATAAAAGAGATTAAAAAATCAAAATGACTAATATAAAGTTATTTATGGATAAAAAACAGTACTCCCTCCGTCCCGGAATAACTGACCCATTTTTTAAAAAAAAGTGTCCCAAAATAACTGACCCATTTCAATTTTCAATACAACTTTCATCATTTCCAATACAATATAACACTAAATAATACTACTTTTATCATTCCCAATACAATATATTCAACTTTCCCCTTTATTTATACATTTTTCTTAATATGTGTGAAAAACAAAATTGTGTCAATTAAATTGGAACGGAGGTAGTACTTGTATTTGTTTACCCAAAAGAAAGAAGAAAGAACGTGTTCCTTATACGATGCAAATGAAGCTTACGTCGACTGTGGATTATACCCTGTCTATCTGTCTCATACTAATAGTCATGGGGGATCTAACCCATCAGCATCCCTGAACACACATGCAATCTTTTGCTTAACGGCAGTGTTCATATCGCCATTTACCGATGAACTGAAAAGCCGGTTACATTACACTGTTATACTCCCTGTTTTTTCACTATTCTCCTATCTTTTTATCAGTATTTTCAAATATTCAATTCATTAAAGTTTCAAAAGCTAATATTGACACATTTTAAATAATGTTTGAAAACTTTTACTACATACATTTATTAAAGACTTTCTATGAAATGTACTCCCTTCAATCCTTATTAAAAAAAAACTAAAAAATAGTATCAGAACTAATATAATCATTAATTTTTTTTGAAGGAATATATAATCATTAATTGTTACTACTATAACTTTTTAAATATTAATATTGACATATTTTAAATAATGTTTCTTTTTTAAGGAACATTTTAAATAATGTTTGAAAAAACATTTTGTGAAATGTATTTGACATATTAATATTTACAGAAGATCAACTTTCTATGAAATGTATTTGTCAAAAAAACACTTTCTCTTTCAAAAAAAAAAACTTTTAATGAAACGTGTACGGGTATTTTTTCTTGAAAAAATTACAATTGTTATTTCCCTGAAAGCTGTTCAGCCTGTTCTTCTTATTGAGATCTGCCCTTTAATTTTGTTGATTCTTAATTTACGGTCAGTAATATGAATATGATTACGTGATGTTATTAGTAACAGAAGTACTAGTACTACTAGTACTAGTAGGACTCACAACTGGCTATAGGGGATTAATCTTCAATCATGAAATAATTGAGTTCGTGACTAGGATTAAAATCTTGGGATCTGTAACTGGTACTCCCTCCGTCCCGGTATAATTGACCTACTTTGGTTTTTCACACAGATTAAGAAAAGTGTATAAATGAAGGGGAAAGTGGAATATATTGTATTGGGAATGATAAAAGTAGTATTATTTAGTGTTATATTGTATTGGGAATGATGAAAGTTGTATTGAAAATTGAAATGAGTCAGTTATTTTGGGACACTTTTTTTTAGAAAATGGGTCAGTTATTCCGGGACGGAGGGAGTAGTAACAAAATTATTTTCATTTAATACTCCATCCGTTTCAAAATACATGTCCAAGTCAACCACTTCACATATGCCAATGCACAATTTTGACCGTTAATATCTTTAATTATCTAAAGTAAAAAATTATAAAAATTTAATATTTTGAAAATATTTGCCGAGACAAATCAAACAACATCTTACATGCTAATATTTGTATTTATACATTAGTAAAAAAGTATGGTCAAAGTAAGTTAAATGAATAATGCACATTGCAAAAATTGGACATGTATAATGAAACGGATGGAGTACCTTATTTCTTACTCCTTCGGTTTCAAAATGAGTGTCGTTTTAGCCAAAAAAACTGTTTCAAAATGAATGTCGCTTTCAGTTTTCAATGCACTATTAATTACTTTTTTCCAATAGTACCCTTTAATTATTACTATGCACACTACTTTCAAAGTGCCACATTTTACTTTAATTTATAATTATAATGATCGGAAATGCACTAATAGTTAACAAGACTATTTTAGTAAAAATGTCATGTCTTTAGACAACATTATTGCATTTCTTAATATGTGTGTAACAACCTAAAACGATACTCATTTTGAAACGGAGGGAGTAAAATAATTATCACTTCGAATACCAAGACATCATTTAATATTTTTTTATTTAATTATTTCACTAACTATAATTAATAAATTTATTTTAGCATACTTCCTTTCCCTGGTCACATTTATAAGCAAAAAAAAAACACTTTTTAGATTCATTCAATATTTGATGTATTTGGTCAATATATAGACCAAATACATTATGTATTCAATAAACGTAAAACGTGCTTTTTTACTTATAAATATGACCGGAGATCCTTTAGAGAAAAAAATGAGTTGATTGTTGATTGTTGAATTAATAAAATTGATTGTTGAATTAATTTTGTTGACAATTATTATTGTTTTACATGTTTACCCTTTATGAAACAAAATTGGTTGATGTTTTCATAAAATATTTATTATATATTGCAGAAAAATATGCAACATAAATGGAGATATTGTGGTAAAGAAATAATTAATGTACATTGAAATTTGAAAGGGGTCTTATAAAAAGAGACAGAGAAAAAATACAAAAGGGTCTTATAATTAGGGACGAAGATAATAATTATTTTCTTAAACATCGTGCTTAAACGACTGCTTCTTGATCCGTCTCTGAGGCCACACCTTCAGCCCAAGTGCCAATTGTAACAACAACACCTCAGATTACAGGACCAGCAATGATGCCTCACGTTCCTGGACCAGCAATATCTTTTGCATCAGCGCTTTCGGGAGCAAATCATAATGACGAATTGCCCTTTCCTGCTCCTTGTATTAAGGGAGATGCTCTTAGTATAAAAATCGGTCCGGAAGAATATCAGAAAGGGGTTGAGGATTGTAGAAAGGTGTTGAGAGCTCGCCTGACTCTTAACAAAGGTGAAAAGTCTTATTCTGCATGGGACCTTAACGCAAAAATTAGGAACATTTGGAAGACTTCAGCAGGATGGAAAATGGTACCGCTGGGTAAGGGGTTCTATGATTTTCATTTTGAGTCGGCGGAGGATTTGAAGAAAATTTGGGCAGTAGGCACTGTGAATCTCAAGCCCAGTTTGTTGTGGTTCTCACAATGGACTAAAGATTTTAAGCTTTTGACACAGAAACAAACTCATGTTTCACTTTGGATTCGGTTAGTGGAGTTACCTCATGAATATTGGAGGGAGAGAACTCTGAAGGAAATTGCTAGTGCAGTTGGGACACCAATTGACATAGATGGTCCCACTAGAAACCGTACTTTTGGCCACTATGCTCGTATTTTAGTCGACATTGATTTATCGAAGAAGGCATATGATGAGGTTCTCGTCGAACGAGAGGGCTATGCATTTAAGGTGGAGATTCAATACGAAAGGCGGCCTTTATTTTGTCACCATTGTTATTCGATTGGACATAACATCACTACCTGCCGTTGGGTACACCCTCAAGCTGCCAAAGAGAAAGTCGACCGAGGGAAACAACCGGTCAAGGAAGTACATACTACCAAGGCTGGAGGTGCTTCTACTTCGGCCGCTGGAGGGATTGGTACTTGGATTCCGACTACTGTCAATTCTACAGTTACCACTATTGCCAGGACTTCTGTCCCAGTGCCGCAGACAACACAGGCTATCCCGGCTACCAATCATACTCAATCAATTCCGGTTTCTTTACCTGCAGTGCCAGTTTCAGATTTCATGTCAAACTCGTTCAGTATCCCGTTACATAATGTCTTTGATCGTATTGAGCGTACTGATGAGTTAACTTTAAATAGACCTGTGTTAGAGGTTGTTTCCACTGATGCGCATGCTGACGTGCAAAATGCAGAAGGGAGGAGGTCACCTCAGACATCACGGGAGGTGTTGGAGAACCCTGTGGTGACGGTTGTTTCCAAATCACTTCTGGATAGTGTGGGTAACACTCACGTGAGCCAAAGGGAGCTGGAGAAGAGTCCCATTGGCTTTCCTGGGCGTGATCCGTACTCAGCCCCTCTTGGGCGTGAGGACATTCAGCCTAGGGGAGAGAGTCTGAGGATTCAGACATTGACGGAGGAGTTGGAGATTCCCGCGGTGGATGATGTCTCTGAGCCTCTACAGGATGGAGTGGACCATGATCATGTGAGCCCACGGGAGCTGGAGAAGAGTCCCAAGGGTGCTCGTGAGAGTTCGTCACGTCCATCCCCTGATGCACATGTTGATGTGATGGTTGGAACGCAATTGCTGACATCTCCTGCGGTTATTGAGTCACATGATAGGGGTGGATTGGCCCAACATGAGGAGGTGGTTTTACAACAACAACATGTTCACCCTAGCAAGAATATTCAGCATGGTTTGGATTTGTGGGCAAGAGTACGTGAGTATGATGCTAGAGCGGCAGCGGAAGGTTTTCAGCCGGTGCTAACAAAGAATAAGAAACAGAAAATCAAAGTTCAACAGATTTTACCCAAGTCGACAAAATCCCGGGCACGGGGTGAGAATTCCAAGACTGATCAATGAATATTCTATATTGGACTGTTCGAGGTATTGGTAATTCTAATGCCCGTCTTACTTTAAAATATTTTTATTTGTCTCACAAACCAAGTCTGATATTTATTGTTGAGCCTACGATTAATTTTCATCAAGTTCCTGCTTGGTATTGTCCATCTATAAGCGTTTCTAAATATTGCATAAATAATAGAGGTTCCTTACTGCCTAACCTTTGGGCTCTCTGGGGGAATGATCTTCTTGCAACTGTTATTTTTATTTCGGATCAAGGTATAGCTTTTTTTTTAGCGAATTTAGGTCACTCTGTGGTTGGCACGGTTTGGCAAAACTCTCTCCCACATGCTCTAGCATTAGATTTCTTTCGGGACAGATGCGGCTTGCCTAATTACAGATTCCCTTAGTCTGTAGTTTGTCTGTATTTACTGTTTCTGCTGTTTTTGTTGTTTCTTTCGGAGGGTTTTGGCCTAGTCCCCCCTCCTTCTGTAAATATTTTCTCTTTTTTTAATAAAATTTCTTTGAGGCTGGCGGCAGAGGATGGAGGCGTCTCGGGGTGCCAACCTAGTTGGGATGTCGACGATGTCTCCTGATGCCTGTACATTCTCCTTGCTTATCAAAAAAAATTCATTTAATTAATGATGCATGTGATCCATAATATAGATAACATACATCATTAATTGAATTAACCTAAAAAATTAAAATTCGATTATAATTAACAATGGAGAGAGTATTGTTTTAAGATGGAGAGAGTAATTACTTTTTAAAAAAATCAGTTTCATATTTGAATATTTAATAAATAGTCATAATAAACATCAAAATGTAGCGAATTATATACTAGTATCTTTTTTTGGTTACAAGGGGAAATTAAAAGAACAGCAAAGAAAAAACAAGAAAAAAGGGCAAAAAAGCTAGCTAGGACCTTGGGAAGTAGGTTCCCATAGCATCATCCCTAATGTGAGGAAGAAGTCCTTCAGGCGGAGAAGCATAAATAGTCAACGCATCATCCGAAGCGGCACCCATCTTGGCAAGAAAATCAGCACAAACATTCCCCTCCCGGAGAGAGTGAAGCACGAGAGTGTTGTTGAGGATGAGCATTTCCTTGATGTCTCGAATAAGAGTAGCATAAACATGGAACATCATGGGAGGACTGTTGATAAGACTAACCGAATGGAGGGAGTCTGAATAACACACAAAATCCGTGATTCCCAGAGCTCTAACCATGCGCAGACCATTATAAATGGCGTGAAGCTCTGCTAAAAGAATATCATTAGAGTTAGCAATGTAACCAGAGAATCCGGAGATGAAGAAACCAGCACTGTTTCTAAGGAGACCTCTAAAACCGGTTCTTTGAGGATTTCCAAGACAGCTCCCGTCAACATTAAGGATGTAACAATCATAATTACCACAATTCCATTTCACCACGCGGTCACCATCGGCAACATGAGGCTTTAGAGGTAGAGCGGCGCGGTTGGCAGCAATGGAGTTGCGGATGTTAAAAGCAAGGCGAGTAATGGACCATTCTTCATTATTAAGGCACATTAAGTTGCGGTGGCGCCAATTCCACCAAAGACCAGCAGAGAAAGCGGGAGAAGAAGAGCCAGTAAGACCATTTTTTAGCCAAGTATAGCTGCTATTTTCTGCAAAAAAATCATTGGAATTGAAACCAATGTGTCGTCAAACTTTGGAGGAGTGTGGATAATCCCGTAAACAATGGAGCAAAGTCTCATCATGCTGGCTGCATCGAGTGCATAGCGCTGAATGCGCAATGTTTCTATGGCATAAAAGAGAAAGAGTTGGAACAGCGTCATGACAGGCCAACCAAGCAAGGAATTTATACTTCTCCGAGAGATGAAGTTTCCATATCCAAGACCAAGATTGGGAAGCTGTGGGGGGTGTTGCTAACGGCTGATTGGGAGAGGAGCCATTCATACCCTGTTTTTGCCGTATAAACTCCATTTTTATTGCTAGACCAAATGAATGAATCTTCAATGGTATCATTAAATTGAACATGGAGGTTATTGATGTTAGTAGTAACCTCTGCTGGTAACATGGTGTAAAGGATATTTGTGTGTGGTGCCGGATTATTGAGGACATCTTTGATGGTTAGATGAATATCATGAATATCAACAAAAGGAACAATAGTTGCTAGTATACCTGACGAGCTCCAATTAGAAAACCAAAAGGATGAAGCTCTGTTTCCATGCCTCCACGAGTAACCATCGGAGAGGATGTTTTTAGTACGGATGATGGCGGCCCATGTGGAGGAGCTGCTCGGTTGGGCATTGGCGAGAAGAAAGTGAGGGACGGTTGAATATTTGTGAGAAAGGAGCTGAACCCATAATTTTCTGGAGTGTTGAACCATGTCCCATACTAATTTACCAAGAAGGCAGATATTAGTATTCCTAGCTGACCGAATTCCCAATCCTCCCATGATCTTAGGCTTAGTAATTTTTTCCCATCCCACCAAGTGAATGCCTTTATTATTTGAGTCTCTCCAGATGAAGTTTCTAGTTGTTTGATCAATGCTATCACAAATACTTTGGGGCAGCCAATGAATATGCATATAATAAGAAGGAATAGAAGATAAAACCGAGGAAGCTAGTGTAAGTCTTCCCGGTTTGTTTAGCAGCTTGTTCTTCCAAGAAGATAACCTTGTTTGCATTTTCTCAATTATGAATAAAAAATCATCTTTCTTGGGGCGGCCTTTGATGAGTGGAAAACCCAAATATTTGTCAAGAGAAGTAGTGCTACGGATGCCAAAGATGGAGTTGAGATTAGCAATTTTACCATGAGGAGTACCCGAGGAATAAAAAGCTCTAGATTTATGAAGATTAATCTTCAACCCTGAAGCCTTGCTGAACCGATCAAATAAATCACGGATGATTCTAAACTGGGAACTTCGAGCTTTGGCAAATAAGAGGACATCATAAGCAAAGAGGAGGTGGGAAAGCTTAGGCCCAGGATTAGAAATTTGAAATGGGTCCCAATTCCCTTGGTTGACAGCGTTGATAATAGCAGTGGAGAGCTTTTCCATATAGAGAATAAAAAGATAAGGTGATAGAAGGTCTCCCTGTCTGAGACCATGAGATGGCTTGAAAGAAGGTAGCTTGTTGCCATTCCAAAGAATAGAAAAATTTGATGAAGTGACACAATGCATAATGAGAGTAATGGTAACATCTGGAAACCCAAAGTCTTGGAGGCAAGAACGGAGGAAATCCCAATTTACATTATCAAATACTTTTCCAAATCAATTTTGAAAGCCACATAACCCTCTTTCTTCTTAGACTTACGCATGAAATGGATGATTTCCTGCAAAACAATAGCATTGTCAGTAGTGCCCTGTTTTATCTTGGTTTTCGGGTGTCAAACATTGATTACGTTTGAACCTTTTTAACCGGTGATATCTTATTTTTTCTTGGCACTACAACATTTTTGACTTTAGGCAACGAAAATTTAGGCCACGGGTGAAAAAGCGTCGCCTAACGGGTTATAAGCCACAGATTATAATACGTCGACAAGTTTCTATATACCTTGTTGAAAACCGTTGTATATCAATCTTATGTCACGGTTCTTTATGCGTGGAAATTGCCTAGCCGTTGCCTATTCCTTATAAGCAAGGGTTTACGATCGTTGGTATTTAAACCTTAACTAATAACCGCAGCCTTTCCTCAAATAATAGTCAACACGGTAAAAGTCGTGGCCTATACTGCTTCTTCCCACAGTTTCAAAATATTTTCGGCCATTCATTAATAACCGTTGTGTTTAATAATTACAAACCGTGACCTAAAATATTTTAGACCCCGCCAATTTCTCCCACTTCTTTTTTTGAGATTCCCTCTCAATTTTCATTATAACATAATTATAATAATATAATAATTATTAAAATAAATAAAAAATGTGAATTTAACGTTAAAACACTCAGAAGCATAAGTTCTCTTCATTTCATGGTCATTTCTTCATTTCGACCAACATAGTTCCCTCCGCCGAAGAAGCTTTGTTCATCCTCACTTCTTTTTTTGAGATCCCCTCTCATCAGAAAAGTAAGTTCCCTCTCATCTCCTCTTCTTCTTCATTAGAGTACCAACACTTAGATTCTAGTGTTTTCTTTCAATCTATGAAATTGATGTGTACTCTAACTACTTTTTAGTTGTATTTGATGTTTATTGCATCAATTTTATGGTTACATGTATATATATTCCAAATTCCCAATTTTGACATAAACCCTAATTTGTTAAATTTGGTAAAAATTAAAATTGATTTTTTGAATCTCAAATTGGTAGCACATGTGTGTTGATTAAAAGGGTTTACATGTTAGTTTAAAGAGTGGAGTTGGTATCCATTCATTTGGTGGTGTAGTGGCTTTAGTGCTTTGAATTTGAACCTATGGTTTTGATTGGTGTTTTGGAATGTCGCTGTAAAGTTGGAATGGGTGGATTTTTATCATGACATGTTTTATAGTGCTAGTTGCTTATGCTGTTGTTGTTTTTGTTTCTATTGGGTGTGCTGCAGTTATGTCCCTGGAGGCAGTTCTATGTATTGTTCACGCACTAATGCTGGCCAGGGACTTTTCTGCTAACTCTGTGATGGTGTGTTGGTTCTGTCTGTGTTCTTTCAGTAGGGTTCTATCGGGGAGGACATATTTTAGTCTAACCCATTTCATTTTGTATTTTCTTTGCAGCAGCCTTTACTTCTTGTAGGGTGAGCTTCCTTAATAAATATTCCCGATTCAAAAAAAAAAAGAAAGTGATTTCCTTTGTTTCTCAAATTGTCCTCTACATACTTGTACGATAATGCCTTCAGTTTAAGGGTTGGTTCTACTTTCGGGCATTAAGATCTAGCCCAGTATCCAAACAACACTACTTCACTAGTTTATTTTGTATCTCTAAATTTATGTGGGTTTTATAGCTTCCACAAACAATTTTTTTATTGTTTTTCTAATGTACAATTGATAATTATTAATTTGTTTTGTAGTATATTAATGTCTAAAATTCACTTTTGTGCTCTCTATTGTCGTTGACTTGGTCCTCAATGTGTTGTAGACACAATGGTGGGGAGACATGCTATAGATACAATTACAATTTAACTCGTTTTTATAGACAAATAAATGTTAGTAGTTTTGGAGCCTTTGCTTTGTTTTGTGTTTGGGTCCTTTCCATTTCTGTTGCGTGTATTCTAGTGAGTTGTTGTCAAGTTTTGTTTGTTTTGATGTGTGTTTAGTAATGGATCAGTTTTATGTGTGGGGTTCACTGCATTGACATAGCTGTTATAGTATATATGACAGCAGTAGCAGCCTCAATTGATGCAACTTAGTGATGTAGTTTCAATTTAGGGAGTGTAGGTGCTTATGTAGATTCAATTCATGTGGCTGCTATGGTTGTTTGGTAGAAAGCAACATTATTATATAGCATGATATGGAAAAACATAATTTGAGCAAAATCATTAAGGCATTATCTTCTTGTTACAAAAGATAAGAGAGATTTTAATAAAAATATATTAACTCATATAACTAATTATATCATTGATTAATTAATTAGAGAGACGATTCATTTTTTTTTTTTTTGTCTTTAATGTGGCTTGGTCATTCATTTTTTACTAGTACTGTGCATACTACTATACATATAAGTTTCCTTTGGAAAGAAAAAAACTATATAAATATGTTATTAATGAGGGATGAAAATGGATCTATTGATACCCCCTTCTAACATTAAATTTTTATAGGTTGGTTTTCACTGTCAAGTCCGCAATTTTCGTTTTGGTGACGCCATTCTTCTTGGGTGCTTGCGTCTCTTACCTGCTGCTATTTTTCGTTCTTCTCAACGCCCGCTTTTCTTCTAAGGTAAGCGGTGACTACTATTCTATTCTTGAATAAAGTTATCCATATGTGCTTATCCTTTAACATTTCTCTTTCGTATAAATATATAAAATGAATCTCTTTTGTAGATTATCTTTCTTTTTTCTTATACTTTATGAAGAACACCGAAATTGCAGTTTATTTAGATTTGTTATCTGATGTGTGCATTACTTTTGTTATCCTACTCCTTGAACCCACAAATTAATTGGACATGTTTCAAGAGCCTTCTTTATAAGAGACTATGTATGTAAACATATACTCTCAAAAAATATATTATAATTATAATTCATAGTATTTATTTTACTTTTAAGGTGCATGTATTTAGACATATATTTTCGTATAGAATATTATTGTTACAATTTTTATGAATTAGATTAGTTAAAGAATGGACAAAGAGTGGACTAAACTCCCAAGACATTGGAAGAAGTATAGGAAAGGTGTCAAGTCATTCTTGGATTTTGCGTATACCAAAGGAAGACCTCAAAGGCGTGAAATTTCTTGTCCTTGTGCTGACTGTGCAAATGGTAGATGGGCAAGAAGGAATGTTGTTCGCGATCATTTAATTTCTGCAAGTTTTGTAAAAGGATACGATGTTTGGGTAAACCATGGAGAGGATATGCCATCGCCTATGGAAACTGATGAGGACACAAATGATCAAGATGATTCACATGATGACATCGGTGGCTTACTATATGACAGATTCAGAAATGTGATAGAAGAAGAAGGGAGAAGAAAGATGGAGAAGAAGTAACCAAAGTTGAGATGTATGATTAATTTTGCTTGTTTTATCATTTCTTCTATATCTTATTAACTAGTATTTTTCTTTTCAATATATGATTACTAATGTAGCGGGAAAAGAAAGATGGAGAAGAAGTAACCAAAGTTGAGATGTTCATTGAAACTCGAAAAGGCCGAAAAGGAAAACAATTGGATGGAGAAACACAAGTTGCAATTGTAAGTTTAATTTTGCTTGTTGTTGTTTTAGATGTTGGGTTTTAATTTGTGATTGTTACAAGTGTTTTACAGAATTTCATATGATATGTTCTCTTAGATCGTTTTTCTGTATGCGTGTTGGGATGAGATTCAATGAGGGGATGGCGTGTTTGGTGGTTTGGGTGGGTGCTGATGGCTGCTATGTTTTTCTGCAGTAGCTTCAGTACTTGTTTCATGGTGCCATTTTTTGTTTTACTGTCAGTGTTGCTTCTCTCCTATTTTAGCTCCCTTCGGTTCTGGTGAGTCCCATATAGTTGTCTTTTTTATTGCTGGCTGTTATGCAGGTGTATGCGTGAGTAGGCCATGTTTAGGTGGATAAGCTTGGTTTGTTACCTAGGCTACTGTTTGTGCTGATTTTTATTTTCCGATTCAAAAGTCGTTCGTCATGAATAATATTTGTTGTTTAAAAAAAAAGTTTTGTTCAGCCACCAACTACCAACAATTTAATCTATGTATGTTTGATATTAGGATAAACTTCAAGAATCGATTAAAATTTCAACTGAAGCTGGAGAACAAACATTTGAATCATTGCTTGGGAAAGAAAGGCCTGGTAGAGTGCGGTGTTTTGGAAGAACTGCCACACCATCAATGTTAAAGTGAAATGCTGAAATTTCTTTAATGAAAAGACAATATGATGGTCAAATTGCTGAAATGTCACAGAAGATGGGAGCAATGCAATCACTTTTGAAAAACATTTACATGCAACAGAATCCGCATTTAAGTGAAGAAGATGTAGATAATATGTTGAGATATGTTTTACACAATGGTGATAGTCCAACACCACATTCATCGACATCAACCTACGCTCCTACTCATCAAATAAAGGTATAAATTAATAACATTGTGCTTTTATTGTTTCAACTTTTTAAGTTTTAATTGAATGATGATATATTTATATCATGAATGTGGTGTTAGAATATTCAACTATATTTGAAGTATATGTGTTAGATTTTGTTCATTAGTTAAGGATCAAAGTGAGATTAAATATGAACCTAGTTTATCCTTTTTATTAAATTATAAAGGAAAGTTTAAAGTGTCATTTTTTTTGTTGTGTAGTTGTGAAAGGAGCTGCTTTTATATGTGGTTGATGATTATTTTACTTTGTTATTACTATTTTCATATTTTTAGGTTAGAAACAAAGATAATGATCAAGATGTTGATCCTCAAGATGATCAAGACCCTCAAAATGATGATGATCCATATGATCATTATGATGATCCTCAAAATGAGCCCCAAGATGATGATTTTAATGATATTGACCAACTTGAAGAATTTGATGAAGACCAACCTTGATTCAAGCATGAAAAGATGGAAGATTATGTTTTGATTTTTGTAATGAAATAGCATTAACTATAATTAGTTATAAAACTTTGATATATTTTGAAAGTCTACATTAATGTTTGGTACAAGTCTTGTTATTAATCTTTTAGATTATAACCTTTTGAATTTATAAATGTATGGAGATATCATCATTAAGTACTTGAAGGTATATGAAAAATTTATGAGAATTATCTAATTAATAATATTGCATAAAGTATAATATCATAACACTCTATAAATGAAAAAAAAAAAAAGGACAAAGATGTATGACTCTAGTTGTAAATATAATTATAGTGGATTAAAACAATATGGTACGGTTTTTTACACTATAGGCAACAATTTTTTAAACTACAGGCTAAGTCATATATGTCTCCTCTGTTCAAAACCGTGACTTAAAAGAAGCTTTTAAACAATGGTGTTTCATGTTTTTGCCACGCTTTTCATGCATTGCTAAGTCAAAACCGTGACCTAAAAGAAGCTCTTAAACCGTGGCGTGTTCATGTTGTTGCCATGTTTTTCATTCATTGCTAAGTCAAAACCGTGACCTAAAAGAAGCTCTTAAACCGTTGTATTTTCAGGAATTATGCAACGGATTGGTCGGGCCGTTGCCTCAAGTACAAAAAACCGTGACATATTGAATAGGCAACGGCCGTATATACCATGCCTGCAAAATCGTGGCCTAAACGTTTAGCCAACGGTTATTAGGCTTCTAGCCTCGATTTTCGTTCGTTGCCTAAAGCGAAAAATGTTGTAGTGTGGGAAGGGAAAAAGTAAGCAAAACCCTTGAGAATCGAGGTCCGGGAGTTGTTTTCGCTACGGGAAGGTGTTAGGCACCCATAACGACTATAGTATCCTATAGGAACCGTCTTTATTTTCTACGCGCGCGCTTTATTTTTAAATGCTATTTTTTTGAAATTGTTGATTTAAACCTAAGAGTTCTAAGTGAAGAATTGGAGGGAGAAGAATGTTTTTGGATTTTTA
The DNA here is from genome assembly GCF_051527215.1 of Medicago sativa. Lineage (NCBI taxonomy): Eukaryota > Viridiplantae > Streptophyta > Magnoliopsida > Fabales > Fabaceae > Medicago > Medicago sativa. Next base: position 60,761,564 of record NC_140752.1, read on the forward strand.
TTTTATTTGAATTGAAGGAATTTTGTTCCTTGCCTACGTACCCGTTTAAGGGATCAAATCCACCGTAGTTCTCTTCCAAAAAATGTTTTTGTTTTTGTTGGTTGATTTTAAGTTTGAAAATTGGAGTTTTTGAAGAATGGAGATTGAGAGGCCTTAAAGGCATGAGATTGAGAAATTGTGAGGTTGAATTAGTTATTTTGCAAAAGAAGTCAAGTATGATTATTTTTCATTGAAATTTGATTAAGAAAATGAAAAAGGAAAATTCAATGGGATTTTGATCCCAAGGTTTATTTTGAAAATGAGTTGAGTGAAGTTTGTTCATATTTTTTGGAAAATGATTTTTCTAAGTTTAACGCCTAAACATACGTCTAAACATACAATCCTAAACATACATCTAAACATGCATATTCTAACTATATAGCTAAAGTGGTGTGTGTGCAAGTGTCGGTGCTTGTGTCGGTGTACATTATTAGAGTCCATTGTCCTTATTACATCATACCCTAGATACATTCTATGGCCTCTTTGCCAAGAAATTAAAATTGCATAAAAGTAAAATTTTACAAGAATTCCTAAATCTTTACATTCTAATTTTTGTATGGAATTGAAACTTAAAATGCAAGAAATAAAACTATAATGGAAGAATGAAGTAAGCTTGTGGAGATGCATGAAACATGAAACAAAATGGTTAGTGGCACAAGGAATAATAAGGATTGAAATGGATGCAAGTAAAATAGCATAGGAAAGTAATGAAACTTGACAAAAAAAGTAGAAATTCTAGCACACAAAAGTGGTAAAATATGCCTAAACTTTGTCATAAAATTCCCATAATCATAAGGCCTATAATTTTCATGCCATGACAATCTTCAAAGAGTTTTATTCCAGCTATGACATGAAAATTATAAGACAATATTACACCAAGAATTATGACACATTTTAAGCATATTTTACACTTTATTTCCACAAACAATTATTTACATAACTTGTAAAACAAGAAATTAACAAATCAAACTCCAAAACAGTAAAGAATAGCACCAAATCAGAGGCATACACATTGCAAATTCTCACATCAAGGGTCAATATACCATAGCAAGATTTTGGGATCAAGAGCATGCAAGAATTTCACAAGAAATTAACAAAAAGTAACATAAAATCACAAGAAAACTCCACATATATTTTTTTATCAATTTTAACATGCAACAATTATCACAAAGATACCACAAAACTATCAAGAAATATGTGTGAAAATTTTTGGAATTTTTAGAGAATTTTTAGACACAAACACATATAAAATTTCACAATTTTTAACAAAAAAAGGTAAACTTTTAACAAGAAAATACTACATATTTTTTAATCAAGATTTAACACATAAAAACACCAAAAAAATGTCAAGAAAATGATCAAGGATACATGAAAATTTTTTAGTAATTTTATCATGGCAAATTCATACACAGGGGGGTGAAAATAGCAAAAGATCAGTAAAAACACGCAGGGAAGGGGGGGGCGCATAGCAATTAGGCAAGGCAGTTGGTTACTGGGCCTTAAGAGGCCACTGGAGCGGGTATGGAGCGGGTCAACCGGATCCATGGGTCTTGGACACATATATAATGGATTTTTATTGGCTTTTCTCTCATTTTCAACACATTTCCTTCTTCTAACAAATCAAAACGGCTGTGCTCTTCTCTCTCACTGCCATAACCGATCTGGAACAAGAAACATAGAAGATGAAGCTTCATCTTCTTCAATACTCCGGCGCGGTGGCCGGCCACCCTAGAGTGGCGGCGCCGCCGCCGGAAAAGCCTAAACCGCCCCCTTTTCTTAATTTTTTTGCAGTTTTCAGAACAACTCTCTTCCCTCTATTCGATTTTCAAAACATTTTTTCAAGATCATCAAAGGCATGGCATGGATCTATCATTCTAACTACGAATTTTTTTTGAATACAAGGTGAATAATAGGAACAAGGAACCATACCTTCTCAGATCAGTTAAGATCAGGAGATGATGAAGAAAGAAAACGAGATGATGCTCCCTCCTTCTTCTTCGTATTGTGCTTTTTCCGAATTCAGCTCTTCTCTGTTTTGCGTGAATCCAGTCTTCAAGTAGCTTCCGTTCTGTTTCTTGGCTTTGTGCGTGGAATTAGCTTGCGTGTGTTGTTTAATCCAAATTCGTGATGTTTGAATGAATTGAATATAAGCTTGAATCCGTGGTTGAGATTGGTGGCTGAATAGTTTGAGGATTGATTGAAGATTGGTGTGTGAATTGGTTGAAGTTTTGTGTTGTTAGGGATGAAGATGGTGGTGATTATGGAGGTTTGGTGGTGGTGATGGGGGTTGAAGATGAAGATGGAGGTGGTTATAGTTGGTTAGGGTGGTTGAAGTGAGTTAGTTATGGTGGTGGAGTTAGTTAGAGGTGAGAAAAGTGGTGGTTATGGAGGATGAAAAAAAAGCCACGTGAGAGAAAAGAAAAGAGGGAAAGAAAATGGATTTTTTATGATTTTTTGTAAAAATGATTGAAATGATGAAATTGTTGAAAATTGACCAAGTGTTTGACTTATATAGGTGATGTGGTAAGCTTGGACCAATGAAATAATGCCATGTGGCACTTGACTTGTAACAAACTTTTAAGGACCAATAACATTTGGACACATGGCACTTGGACTCTAACAAACTTAAAAGGGGTTAAAATGCAAATAACAAAAGTACAAGGACCGAAATGAAAATTAAAACTAAAATTGAATTGAAACAAGTAAATTGAAAATTAACGTAAAGCGAGACGATTAAAAACAACAAAGCAGATTAAAATGAAACAGAGGCATTATGTGAAATGACCAAAACGCCCCTAGGGACTAAAACGACTAAAAACGACTCAAATGCAATTTTAAAATGATTTTTTAACAAGGGATTAAAGCAAGAGCTTATTCAAACAAATTAAAAGACTCAGAGACAAATTTTAGAACTTAAACAGGGTTTTAACACATGAAAAGACTAAAATGCCCCTAGGGGCAAAACTGACTCAAAATGACTTCAAATGCAATTTTTGGAAAGGGTTTTGACATAGAATGAAACAAAGACTTATTCAAACTACTTGAAAAGACTCAAACAAAATTTTAAAAGACTGAAAGAATTTTAACATATGAAATGACTAAAATGCCCCTAGGGGCTAAAATGACTAAAAAATGACTCAACTGAATATTTTCTGAAATGAATTTTGACATGAGATTGAAACAAGGACTTATACAAACCAATTTAAAAGACTCAAACAATTTTCAAGGATTAAAATGAATTGAATGCAGGAAATGACTAAAATACCCTTTCATGTGAATTTTGCAAATAACATTGAAATAAAATGCAGAGAAAGATGTAACTGATCAGAGACATATCAAATGACTTGAAATGCAAGAAAAGAAGAATTGATTAGTATTTTTTAGGTCCAAAATTAGGGTATAACATGCCCCTACCAGGCAGAAAACTGCTTTGGTAGGGACCAATAATATTATTTAGGATAGGTCTAAGGCGATGAACAAGGACTTTGGTGATGATTTTGTAGGTGATGTTGCATAGGCTAATGGGTCGGAAATCTTTGAAGGTGTATGGAGGGTCAACTTTAGGGATGAGGGCGATAAGGGTTTCGGAAATGGTGGGCGGTTTGGAAGGCAGATTGGACAAGGTTAAAAACATCATCACCAACAATATGCCAATATTGCTTGAAAAAATACATTGAAGTCGTATAAGACGTTCATGTTGTCTAAGTTGTAAGATATTGAGTCCATGCATACTCATTTAAAGACGAGGGCTCATGTCCTAGAAGCTTTTGCTCAATAAAGACGAGGGCTCATGCCCCAGGAGCTTTTGCTCAATAGCGACGAGGGCTCATGCCCTAGGAGTATATTTATGCTCAAAAGCGACGAGGGCTTATGCCCTAGAATGGTACCACATGCATGAGTAAAATGATAGAGTTGCATAGTCGAGTTAAGTTGCATTGTCGAGTCAAGTTGTTAAGTTGATTTATGAAGTTGATATTGATGTTGATTATGAAGTTGATTATGATGATGATTTTTTTTTTGAAGAATATGATAATAATGATGATAATGATGATGATAATGATGCTACATGACCATTGTTATGATATGTTGATGATGTTTATGTTGTTAAATATAATTGTTGAATTATATGCTTAACATTATTGTTTGTGAATCTCACCCCTTCTGCTTGGAAATGTTGCTCTTCGTATGAGTAACTTGCCGGTGATCGAGAATAAGTAGCTGTTGATTACTATCGTGAGTGGCTATCTCTCACTGTGTCTTTAGGTGCTCTGATACGTAACGGGATGGGAACTTTTGTGGCTATTTTCTATTCCTTACGTACTGCTTATGATTTTACATGACTATGATTTAGTTTTTGGATTATTACGAGATGTTTTGATGAGGCCTTCATGCCAAGACTAATTATGTTGTTGAATTAAAATCCGCTGCGAAGTTTTTGAATATTTATGTTGACCAATTTATGAAGGATGAATTGTTATTTATTCCATTTATGATTTTTAAGAAGTGTAACATTCCGTTCATGTTGAATGACTCTGATTTATATGTGATATTTTTATGTTGGGAAAACAGGGTGTTACATCATGCATCCCTGTTTGTCGCATCATGCGGCCGTGCACATGGCTGTAGGCAAAAATCCTATTTTGCTAGTTTTTCAAGCTGGACTGGTGGAAAAAGCCAACTCCTATCACTTAAAACCTAAGTAATGATGCACTATAAATAGAGACCCTTGCAAATATTTTTATTCATTCAGAAAGCTAGCGATATAAGGCAAGGGTCGAGCATCAAAGCGTCAAGGCAGAAGATTTTCCTCCTCCTCTTATTCTGTCTAGCATATGTTTTTCAATTGTTTTGTTATGATATTGGTTGCCATATGCAACTAAACCTCTCGACTAGGTTTTCGAGATGAACCTTTTCTTATATGTTGGATTCAATTAATAGATTTTGTTACAAACATTTGTACCTTAATATCATAATATGTTTTTGCAGTGAAAAAATAACATAAATATGATTAGTGTGGGAACGTGACAATTAAAGGACAGAATGGAAAACATATACTCCCTCCGTCCCGGAATAACTGACCCATTTTCTAAAAAAAAGTGTCCCAAAATAACTGACTCATTTCAATTTTCAATACAACTTTCATCATTCCCAATACAATATAACACTAAATACTACTTTTATCATTCCTAATACAATATATTCCATTTTCCCCTTTATTTATACATTTTTCTTAATATGTGTGAAAAACAAAATTGTGTCAATTAAATTGGGATGGAGGTAGTATTACATACATGAGAAATTAGTAGAAAAGGGAAAAAAGTAAGGAACCAATTCAGAGTTCCCATCAAAGGGACCACAAATGTTGGAGTTTCACCCCACTCACGAATCACGAGTCACAAAAACGTCACACATTTCCTCAGCTTCTGAACAAAGCGTAAATTTTGTCAAAAAATTAAGTGCAGTAAATAACAAAAAAGTTGAGTTGACGTTAATTTAGACTTGAAAGCTAACGGATGAATATCAGTTTAGCAATCATTGTTTTTCTTTCACACCTTGCTTTGCTTCCTCCCACTTCCATTTCCTATCTATCCTCCACACAAACAAGAATCTATCTTCCACCAAGGTAATCTAAGAAGTTTCTTTTTTGATTCTCATTATATATATATATATATATATAGTTGTAACTTGTGAATATACTAGATGTGAGTGGTTTGGTTAATTTTTTTGAAAACCTTCTATCAAATTTTTATTTTTTTTTGAAAACCCAACAACTAGATCCATTTGAGTTGTTATAAGAGAGATCAAGGGCTAGCTAGGGTTTACTCATACCGTATATGCTAAAGCTTAACAACTTGTTTTTGTCTTCTTCTTCAGGTGTGCTACATCTTCATTGCTACCGACATATATATAACACAGGTTAATTGGAAGGAAATTACACTAATTTCGGTGCTAGACGATACCATAAAGTCGGTTGTAGAGGATCCAAATTCTTAACGCTCGAGTTTTCTTTGGTTTTGATTACCGGAGAATCAAAGGTAGAAGTTATATTTGAACTATTAAAGTTTTACAGATGCATCTAATAATATATTGACTCGTGTCAGATGTATGTATGCAGTTTTTTTTACATTAAATCCATAATATTATTATTATTTAATTGTTAATTATGATTTATATTAATATTAATATTTTGTGTTATTTTTTTTTTCAGCTTTGAAAGGCCTTAAGTATAGTAGTTGGAAATTTGGAATGAGGCCAGATCAATTGCATGTTGCACAACAAATTAGGAGAGACAAATTGAGGATCCAGAATCAAGAGTTTCCTAACAACAACATTGAACAATTGTTATCATTACACCAAACACCACAACCTGCAGGCTTCAATAACTTGGATCTTCTTCATCTCAGAAATGCCAACAACAACATGCTTGATGATCATGATCATGAAGGTCTTTATTCATCTAGTCAAATGATAAATAGTTTTTCATCACCTTCAAATCCTTTACACAGAAACCCTTTGGAATATTGTCATGAACTAGCTGAATCAAGTAACAGTAGGGTAAATTATTATTATGAAAATCATGAAACCAATTCCAACTCTTTCTTGCCTACTGATATTTTCAAGTCTTCAACATCCATTAGTTCACATAGTACTTCAGAAATGGCTTCTTTAATGAATCATCATGGCATTTGGGGAGGTGGGAATAGTCATAATCCTATTATACCTGTATTTCATGAAAATCAAGCAAATTTGTGGACAAATAGAGGTGTAACTGTTGAAAACAACAACATGAATTCTTTCTTTACTGATTACAATCCTCAAGGTTTATCCTTGTCACTTTCATCAAATTCACAATCCAAACCCTCAACTTCATCTTCGAATTTTGAACAAAGTTCTTTAAATGCTGTGAAACCAACAACACTAATTTCTAGGGACTGTACTACTAGTAGTAGTGGTTTAAGGAATGTTGGTCCACTTGGACCATTTACTGGCTATGCAACAATTTTGAAGAATTCAAGGTATTTGAAACCTTGTCAAGAGTTGTTAGAAGAATGTTGTTGCTTTGTTAAATCCTTTGATAATAATAATAACAATGTTCCAAGATGGGTTTCTAGAGATGTTGTTGGTTGTTCTAGCTCTGGTGGTGTTGATGAAAGTGCAGTTTCTGCAAAAGGTAGTAGTAATTCAGGTGGTTCATCTTCAATGTTGTATGGTTCAAAAGAGAAAGAGAATAGTGGTGGTGATGGAGGAATTGGGAATAACTTTTGTCTTTCTTCTTCTTCTTCTCGACCAGAGTGCCAAAAGAATAAGGCTCAATTACTGTACATGCACGATGAGGTTTGTTTTCTTCACTGTTCATGTAACCCTTGTAGTCTGTTTTATTCTAGCGTAGTGTTAACTCTTGCCCTTAGGGAATATATTAAAAAATTTAAAAGAAGAAATATTTTTTAAAATTTTATGCATTCAATTCATTAAAAAGTTCAAGATTAAATAAAATGCACATATTCCAATAAACAATTTATATTATTGAAACATTAACTTATGCATTAAGTACACAAATTAGCATTTCCCTTTATTTTATGTATGATTTTATTTACTTTTTTAAGTTCTTTTTGTATGTTATTTATTGTAACTTAATTAATGTCTGTCAGGAACTTACTGTTATTTACTGTTTTAATTTAAAAAAAGGTCAAATGCTTTGTTAATAGTATATGTAGCTGTCTTTTACTGTTGATTCAAAGGTCATTAAAAGTTTAATTGAAAATATATACATAAGTTAAAAAAAAAAAAAAAGAAGAAGCTAGGTTTGATGTTCAGAGAATAAGCAAAGACAAAATTGTATTATCATGTGGTATATTTTTTCAAGACATGGTTAAGTTTGTAGCTTATGGATTTCTTAGATTGGTCTGATGTGGTTTATTAGAAAAAGAATTTTTTTTTGTCTGATATTGGATTTCTATTCTTGGTAATGCTGCTTTTATTCTCCTACCAATATATAATTTTTTATTGGAAACAAGTTCTTAATTTTTTGACTTACTATTATTGCAAATCTAGGTTTCTGATATATATTCAGATTTTTATTTATTTTTAGGTTTTGGGGGTGGGGGTGGCTATAGCATGCCATTCTGTCCCATTATGTTATTCTTGCATTGTTAGTTTGTGTTCAAAGTTTATCATAGAACTTCTTGTACTTCTCATTTTCTTTTGAAATCTTGGGTCTTGTTTTTATTATTCGAAAATTTACCATATCGAATATGTTTTTTTATAAATAAAACAATATATTAAATGACAATATAAGAAATACTCTAACTCATTGCATGTTAGTCCCTGTAAAATCACAACTTTTAGAGTTTCATTCATACATAAATTTATTCAAATTTAGTCTCCATTTTCAAAATGTGTAGAAAAATGAGTGCCTATTATCCCTCCTAGGGGATAAAAGAACTATATAGATCTATCAAATCAAAATAAGGACAAAATAAATTGGAAACAATTTATATAGGGACTAAATTTGAACAGTCGAAAATTTTATAGAGAATATAAAAATATTGATCTCTGCATATTCGTGAAAACAAAAAAAAAAAAAAAGGTGTGAAATAAGAGTATTTTGGCAAAAAATTTCAACAAAGGATAGTTTAATACTTCTAATGATAGATGCTAAAAATATTTTATCTAACATTTACTATTTTATTGGGTGAAACTCATGCGGATCTCATCTCTTTATACATGATCCATTTCCAAAACGTGAGATCCACGTGAGTTTCACTCAATAAAAGAGCGAGTCTTAAAATAATGTTACAAAGAGAATGTTGATACTTGATAACACTCATCTACTTCTAATACCATTAATTAGTACCTTTGCTTATATTTCATCACATAGGGGTATTTTTATTCAAATGTAATTTATTTCCATTGTTACTCTAATCCATTTACATTACCTAGTTTTGTGGGATACAAAAGGTAAATTTACCAAATTAGTTTAGAATATCATTAACAAGTTATTTATTTATATGTTAAATAAAAATGTTTTTCGTTCTTGAATGTGTAATTTTGTCAAACAGTAATTTATAGGCGAAGACCCAATTTGATTTCTCAATTTTCTCCCAGCCCAAATTAGTCTCCTAAAAAATTGAAATTTAAACTAGTCTCTAACATTTTAATACTCATAACAAATAGTCTCTTTCTATTATGATGAATGAGGATTAATTTATCTTATGGACAAAAATGTCAGTTTATTTTTTTATCGGGGACTAAATCGGGTCAAAAGAAATTTGTGAGGGACCAAAATAATTTATTTTAGCCCCTTAATTTGGAATCATTGTTGGAGTCAATATATATTGTGAGAGACCAATATGGAAAATGCTATTTATCTAGAAAAATAGCATCAAGAATTTTTCAAGACACATGTGGCAAGTTTTAATTGCATGATTTAATTGTCTACTTCCTATTTTTCAGCCACACCTCCTTGAATTGTGGCAAATAGTGCATTGTGATTGGTTGCTCTTTATTCTTGAAGAATTCTTGATGTTTTTTTTCTAGAAATATAGCATTGTCCGACCAATATACACACACACTCACATGGATGCTTTTAAAAGGATTGATTGAAATGGTAGATTGATATCTTTCCTAGTTTGTTTTATCTTTATTCTATTTTCTGTCTGTGGGGTTGGACATAATAACATAAGAGGTAAAACAGCTTAGCTTTGATTTGACATTGTGGTGTTGGTTATTTGGTATTTGAGGAACAAATTTTCTCAAATCATATGGATATTTTCTGGTGAATGTTGATTGTATTTAGGTTTGGTCTTGGATGTGACTGTGTGGGGTTTGACATAAATTGCACCAACCATGTCGTGCAATTGTTTCCCATTTTTCTAAGTGTTTTGTTTATGGCTTGGAGTATTCCCATGTTTCACAACTGGTTTGTACATTTTCTTTTGCTTTCTAAGAAACATATTTGACATCCTTCAATTGCAATTCACACAAGTTTTTTTTTTTCTTACTAGAGTTTAATTATGTATGTTATTCACATGGGTGATACAAATTAATCCATATATGGACTGTGCACTGGTTTACATGCGTAGTACCGACATTTCAGAATGATGTTGTACTCAGAGGTCACCAACACAACACTGACACATAAATTACATTCAATCAAATCTATTTTCTCAAATTATTACTGGTGTCAGTGTAGGTGTCGTCTGTGTAGTGTCGATGTCTATGTTTCGTAGGTATTAGATGTTGAAGTATCCCATGGCAGATTCTTCTATTACTTTGTGTTAAATATTCCAAAGGAAATGCTTCCAAGTTCAAACTCTATTCTTAATACATTCAAACAGATTAAGATCAAACCACTTTTCCTCGTACCAAATTAGTTTTGTTTTGTACTTAGTTTGATGGAGAAGAGTATTGGTTAACTAAGATTTTGTAATACAGCTTAACGCAGCTGATGTGGCCGTTATCGCGGTTGCAATGTCGTTGCATAAATCTCTAAAACCTTTATATTATGGCTGTAATTGCAGTTGTGCACCACAAGATGTGGCTGAGCTTTAAGGCAATGAAAAGAATGATGAAATGAATAAACTCAATCTTTCTTGCTGAAAAGTTAAGCAAACAGTGATTCTGATCTTGTCCAGTTATTTATAAATCATGCTAATGGTCCAAAACCCAAACAAGAATGCTTTTTTGGAAAATACTTCCATGACATTGCTTGGGTGTCATTGGTGCCATTGGTGCAATCCTGGCCGTTGATGTGTGTTGATGGGTGTGGGGATGTGTGTGTGATGTGTGTGTGTGGTGGAGATGGCACCAATGACACCAATGGCACACAACTATGGCACCAAAGTGGAACCCTGCTTTTTTGGAACCCTTCAACTGTGTCTATTCATTTTCTAAAAGTACTTTGTTCAAAACTCTAAAAAAGTTTTTAGGGAATACCCTACCTAGTTGCATCAGCTAACTCAAATTGGCATTATTACAGCTTTTACTTTATGTCATCTTGCTACTTCAGAACATATTTAATATTTTTTTACTTTAATATAATAATTGTGGTTGTTATAATAGTATAAAATTCTCATCATGTTTTGTAAGTTGATACAACTCAATAATTATGAAATATTGTAGTGATTGTTATTGATGTGGCAATAGTGTTCTTACAGTGCATGGTTTCACTTACTTTAAATTTTTTACATTATTACATAACTTTCCTTATTGGTAGTATAAAGAACTTTCTTATTTACCTCGAGATGAATGTATAAATATATGATGAATAGAAAGAACACAAATCATAGGGGAGAGAAAAAAGTGAAAGACAAAAATTAAATAAAACAATAATGAAGTTCCTTAATAATTTACACCTTCTGTTCAAAAAGTTCAAATTACTTTTTGTGCTAAACAGTAGATTATCTGATGCAATAGGAATACTACTTGTTGTCTTGACCAATTTCTTGGTTGTATTATTGTTAGCATTAGCACCGACACTTCATACCGAAAATTTGTTTTAGTCGATGTGTTAGATGTAGTTGAAGATATGTTAAAATTAGTTTAATATTGTTTAAGGTCGTTAAAATTTAGTTGTATCGGATTAATTTCAAGTTGGTTATATTAGTTACCTTAGAATCACTTTATAAAGTGTATCATGCGGTCATTGAAAATCATTTCAAAATCGAGTTACACCGCATTGACACATGCGATTATATACTCAATCAGTTTATTTCTCAAATTATTACTAGTGTTAATGTCATGTCTGATGTCCGATTGTTCATGTGGTTAGCATTCTACATTTGTTCAAAAATATTGTATACATAGAATATACTATATATAGTTGGAAAAATGGTCTTGATAGTAATGTTGAATTGATATAGGTTACAAGAAGGTACAAGCAATACCATCAACAAATGCAAATGGTGGTTTCATCATTTGAGTCAGTAGCTGGTCTAAGTTCAGCTACACCATACATTTCATTGGCTCTAAAGTCACTATCAAGACACTTCAGATGCCTTAAAAATGCTATCACAGATCAACTCAAACTTACATGTCAAGTATTAGGAGAGGACTTTTCAATACTACCAACAACCACAAGTAGCAGTAATAAATTTGACAGTAATAATAATAATAATAATATGACAAGGCTAAGATGCATGAATCATCACCATAGCTTACAAAAGAACAAATCTGGAGGGAATAGTAATGTAGACTTTGTTGAACCTCAACAACAGCATGTTTGGAGGCCCCAGAGAGGGTTACCTGAAAGATCAGTGGCAATTCTTAAAGCTTGGTTATTTGAGCATTTTCTTCATCCGTATGTTTTCTCTGTCACTCTCTCACTTTATAAACTTTTTAATTATATAAGTATGTACGGATTAAATATGTTTGGCTTATATGCATTTTTATTCTCCATATTTTCAAAAAAACAATGTTTTAGTCCCCATTTTAAAAAATGTTTTTTGGTCCTCAACTTCACTTTTTTTCTTCTTCTGACTTTTTTAAAATAGGGGATCAAAAATGCATTTAAACTAATATATTTTCAATCTTTATAATTGTCTTGAGTTTCTTTTATTTTTTGTTAACTCTACACACTTTTTAGTTCCTACAAATTACAAAATTTTTTAATCCTACATGTAGTTTTGTAAATTGTAGAAATTATTGTAAGGTCAAAGAACAACGAGTTAATTTTATAAGGACTAAAACGAAACCAATTCTATAATGCCCAAGTGAAATAAATCTTGCATCATGCACAAGTTAATTTTATTATTAGATCAATAAATGCGCAATTTAGTTTTTGTGATGAGATTTATTGATCAAATAGTAAAAAACACTTGCGCACGGTGCAAGATTATTTTACATGAGCACATTATACAAAACCCTAATACCATATTTAACCATGTTGTATGAAAAAGTATTATGAAGGAGAGAGTTTGATGCCTACTACTGACCAATTTCCCCCACCCTAAAAAATTATGCATTGAAATTTTCCTAAAACAATATATCTTATGTTTTATGAATATAATAAAAGGATTTAAATTTGATTTTTCTTTTGCTGTTCAATTTCATTTTCAGGTACCCTACAGACACTGATAAACACATGTTAGCTACTCAAACAGGTCTATCAAGAAACCAGGTGGGGGTCTACTTACTCATTTTTATATTATTTCTCTTGATGGAATTTCTATTTGACATACACTCTTGGATGGCTTCTAATTGTTCCTTGATTTTCAAATCAATAATTGCACTCTTGAATGGTCAAATATTTAAAATTATTCTAACCCAAAACTTCGAAGTTTTCAAATCAATAATTGTTCCTTGATTGTTTTGGTTTTCATTTTCATTCTTGAATCAAAGTTTTTTATTTTTTTTTATTCTTGTCAAAAATTGTACTAACAAAAATCCACTTGCAGCTAGACTACTATTTTCTGCAATTTGAATTATGGAAATCCATTTGCAGCTAAGCAATATGGACCGTCCATCAGATGGATGACTCACATTTTTAGTTTGACAATTTGAATTCAATTTTACGACAAAAATGAGTCCGTCTGATCTTGATTTGATGGTCCAAATTGCATAACTGCAATGTGCGATCCTTGCCGCTGCAAGTGATCTTTATCCCTCCTTCTAAGAATGTTTTTGAAGACAATATTATGTGTCATTTTGTTGAGGAAATTGCAAATTAGTTCCGACTTGTATGTGAATTTTTACTGCTGGAATAACGATGTAATAACTGATAAATAATAGGTATCAAATTGGTTCATAAACGCTCGAGTCCGTGTATGGAAACCAATGGTTGAAGAAATACACATGCTTGAATCAAAAGGCACAGCAGAAGCTCAGAATCAAAACAATGATAAAAATGAGGCATGCAGAGTCGGAACGCAAAAGCAGTTTCAGTGTTTGGAAATGGGGTCATCTTCAGGCAATAACAATGTTGAAAAGGTTATTACAAACGAAGAGCAATGGATTAATAATATTCAAGAGAAGAGGTCTAAATTAGAAAGTGATCAGATTACACCAAATATGGATTCAACAGTGATGGGTTTTATGCCGTATCAACGTGGATCCGTATCGCTGACTTTGGGTCTCAGACACGGCGTTGAAAGTGTACAACAGCAGCAACATCAGTTGCAGCAGGAGGTAGACCTTAGACATCAATTTGGAGAGCACATGATCCATGATTTTGTGGGTTAATTAGCTTAGCTGATTATCATGTTTTCTAAAGATTTGGTGATGGAATGGAAGGAATAATCGGAACGAGGAAATTTACCTTTCGCTAGACTTAAAGTTTAGATGAATTGAGTCATGGAGGTTGGCCAGAGTGAAATATGCTGGCCAACAATTTGCTGGAGAAACAAAGGGATGTTTACTTTTAAACTTGGCAAAGCCCCTCAAAGTTGAGGTACCAACCGGTTTGCGAGTAGTAAGTAGCTATGTAGCACTGACACTTTATATAGAAGATGTGCATGTCTGACATGTCCAAGTCCGACAGTGACACAAAACTTATACATGTGATTACATTTAATTATTCTATTTTCTAAATTATTATTGATATCAATGTTTCATTGTCGCGTTCGGTCTTCATATATGTGTCAGAGCTTCATAGCTAAATACAACGTGTTTCGAGGGCTTTTCATTTCGGTTAAACTAGCATCCCTCCATCCACGTTTGTGTAATTACAACTACAATTTATTATTTAAATTTAATGTGATATTGGGCACAAAAAGAAAGAGATATGGTGTGAGATTATATTTTTTTCAATGTGATGGAACCATTTTCTCTTCACCAGCTAACATTGAAGGTCCACAGGTGATATATGTGGAACGACGTTTCAGAATCTAGCTATTTATGTTATGTATAAATTGTTAGATTTATGTTCTTTGATCCCATGTTCCTGATAACAAAAGAACAACAAGATCAGCAAAGAAAATGCACGTTTAGGTTCTAAAAAAAAAAAACAATTCTGTCATGAATTGCTGTTCCATTAGCATACCTAAAACCGGAGCATGTTAACTGCCGTTGGAAGTCAGCTGCAGTTAACTTCCGTTGATACCCAGCAGCAATTAACTCGCGCTTGGGGAAATTCTTGATGGAAATGGGTAAAAATGTAAGGAAAAAGAGCAATTTTCATACCGTTAACATCAAGGATCGGTTTCCCATATCAACTATTGATGAACTTCACATAATCACTATTTTTTCCAAACTAGATTTACGATCTACCACCATATTTTGGTAGCTCCTAAAGATGCATTCAAAGCATCTTTTTATACAGTTTAAGGAAATTTTAAATTCTTGCTGATGCCATTTGGACTTTCTAATGAACCTTCAACATTTCAAGCCACCATGAATGATATTCTTAGTCCTTATCTTCAAACATTTGTAATAGTCTTCGTTGATGATAAACTTATATACATTTCTTCTTAGGAGTCTCATTAGGCACATCTTCAACAAGTTATGATAATATTAACTCAAAGATCAACTCTTTTCCAAGATTACTCAATGTGAGTTTGGAGTGAACAAAGTTGCTTATTTAGGACACAATATTTCTAATTCAGAAGTTGCTACTGATCCTGATAAATTAAAAGTTATACAAGAATGGTTGCAACCTCAACCTGTCACACCCTTAAGAGGATTCTTACTTGCTTCTTTGGAGCATTTATGCAAAGAAGCAACTATTGTTCCAATGGGAAAAAGGCCAAATACTTATTGTCAAATTTCAACGATTATTACTTTTCCCACTCTATCCGTTTCTCATGCGCCCTATTTTTTTTTACAAAAATGCCCTTCGGATTATGTAATCCGAATTTGAGTTTTTCCCACCCTAGGGTGGAAAAAAATGAGTTTTTCACAATTTTGGATTTTTCGGATTTTGTAATCTGAAACCCTCAAAAAATAAGGCGCGCTATATGATTTTTTCGGATTATATAATCCGAACACACCCTAAAACACCATTTTTTTCAAGTGAAAAACAATTCGGATTATATGATCCGAATTGTATCAGCACAAATTCTAAACATGTTTGTAACATGGATATTCATTTTATGGACAATATTAATCTTCCTAACTCTCATCCTTCTGTTTTGGGTCATTCTTAGTTGTTCTTAGTCAAAATTGGGGTTTTCGGGCTACTTGATCAGATTGCTCCGAAACTTCTCTAGAAAATCAGAAAAAAATCAAGAGCAATGCTATATATCAAGAAAGATTTTATCAAGAAAGATTCAAGAATGATATGGCTGAATAATCACCTTTAGGTTTTATCAAGAAATTGTCCTGAAATTAATGTTAGCCAATAAAATCTCAGCCTTGCCGGAAATCATGGGGTGGTTGGTGTTATGTATTTTTCTTTTTTTTTATGAAAGGTTAATAAATAAGACTGAAATCTAAGGGTGATTATTCTGCCATGTCATTCTTGAATCTTTCTTGATAAAATCATTCTTGATATCTAGCATTTTCCAAAAATCAAGGATCAAGACTCCCGTAGAAGGGACTTCTTATGGGATTCCGCCCCTCAAAATCCAAAATTACATCGGTTAGACCCTTTTTTTAAAAATTTTCATATTCTCATAAAAATCCAAAAAAAAATTGCATTAGTTTTATTTAATTTTTAAAATTTTTTGGTGGTATTTTTATGAATTTATTTGACTGGTTTTTAACATTTTTTACTTAGTTTTTTGTTGTTTTTAAAAGCAAAACTCAAAACTGCTGAAATGTGAGAGAGTCTGATGGCTGATTATACATAAGTATTGTCCGGATTTTAGAATCCAAATTCACTTCGGATGTTTTCGGATTTTATAATCCAAAAACCCAAGGACATTTTTATAAATTTTACAGGGTGCATGAGAATTAGATAGGATGGAAAAAGTAATATTCAATTTCAATTTTCAACTACCTGACAATTCAAAATCTAAAAATCTCGTCCAACATGGTCTTTTTTACTTCCACATGTCTTTCTATTCCTCGTCACACTGACTTGTTTAATATATTTTCTCAAATAGTTTTATTCTAATCCAATTGAAGGTCACTATGGAGTCAATGGGACATTATCTCTAATCTCCTCCTCCTTCTCAAATTGAAGTCACCAAGCGAATTCTTGAAACATTTCTTCTATACTTTGTGAGTGACACTCCAAAAAATTGGGTTTTGTTCCTATGGTTGAACATTGGTATAACTCATCTTACCAAGCTACCATCAAGATGACTCCATTTGAAGCATTATAAGGCTTCCCCCACCCACTATCATGCTTATTTTTCGGCTCTAACGCCGGCGCCATAGGAACTATTGGTGGTATGGTATGGTCACTAATCGTCAGAACATGCTTCACAGTTCACATCATCAAATAAAATATGGATAGGACTCAATTGTGAATGCATTCCGAAACGAATTCTCACATGCAAGATCATTCATTTCAAGTAGTTGATTGGAGTGGTGTGACATTAGCTTATTTCTATCATTACTTGTTTGAGGATACTAAACCCAATATAATGTTGATGGGTTGATACATGATTTTTTTTTTTCGCTCTACTTTTTACCAAAAAATCCAAAAATACCATACTTTTCGGAAAATTGCAGAAATACCCTACTTTTTCAGATTTTCTGGTACCACTCCACTTGGAGTTGCGGGGTACCCTAAAAAGTGACAAATTTTTTGTCCTTACTGTACCCCTCTACTCCAAGTTGCGGGGTACTTTCCTTTTTTTTTTTTGAATTTTTTTTAATACCCCGCAACATGGACTTGCGTTCTATTTTTGCTTTTTTTTTTTAAAAATTTTTAAATACCCCTCTACTTGGAGTAGAGTGGTATAATAAGGACAAACAACTTTCATGCACGGAAAAACGTTAATAATAACTTAATAATAAAAATAACTTAATTTAAAAAAAACTAATTAAAATTATATAACAAATAAAATACCATAAAATCTACAATTATTATAAATGCCCTGCGGTCCCACACCCTCGTCTTTGACGATGTCTTCCACGATTTACTTGAGGGTCGTGTTGGTCTTCGTCATTGTTATCTGCAGTTGATTGTACCTGACTACCATAACCCAACGACAACGACACATCGTGTTCCCTTGTTGGCCATCCCAAATCCAGAAATTGTTCATTGGAGTTAAATGAAGCCGGAGAGAAGTGAGATAGTAGGTTTGTTGGTGTTGGTGGGTTGTTGGTGTACATTGGGTATTGTGGGTTGTTGTAGGGGGGTAATTGGTGTTGGACGGTCCAGCTTGGTTTGGGTCATTATAGGAGAAGTAGTTGTTGTTAGACGTGCTAGCTTGGTTTGGGTCATTGTAACCAAAGTTTGGCATTGAATTTTGTTGGTAAGTTGACTGATAATAAGGCTCATATGCATTTCTCGGAGTGGTATATGGTGGTTGTTGGATGATATTTTGTTGGGGGGTGTCGAGAAATTCATACATTACAGAACCATGACTGTTTTGTGTTGTATGTGGTTGGGATTGATGATCTTGTAGTTGAGAAAAAATTTCATGATCCCAAAAATCATCATGAATTGGTGGTTGGTCGTTGTGAATTTCAGGTTGATGCTCCGGCTGTTCTTCTTCGTCTGGATCTAAACTAGATGGTTTTGTGTCAATTGTCGTAGACGTTGGTTGCATGTGGTTGTCAACCACTCAATATACGCATGAGTATGGGTGAGTGATCTTGGCCGCATGCGAGGTAGAGTATAACGATGCCGATTGTCCCAATGTTGGCTCTCTTGCGGAAAGCGAAAACCATTGGATTCGTACCACATCTTGTACCGTTTGTCCAACACATGGAATTCCCGCATGTCTTTTGGGGCCCCCGGTATTTCTTGTGGCAGACCAAATTGGAGCATGATCCTATCAGTTGGATGCCATTCTACCTTGTCAAAACATATAAGGTAAGTTGTTGCAGTCCAATCCCAATAGTCATCAGGCACATTGTGAGGAACTTTCTTGTATGGTCTCCATTTAATCTGGCACAAACAAAAGAGAAGATTTAGTGTACGTTTAACAATTTTGATATATATATATATATATATATATATATATATATATATATATAAACGAATAATTTAAAAATCAAGGGTATATTACATGATGTTCAAGTATGTCATCAAACTGTTTTCTGTAAGTTATAGTGTTGTGGCTTGGATTCTCGTAGTATCTTGAACCTACTCCTGTCCATCTAAGAAATGATATTAAAAAATTAGTAACTAATTTACCATATAATAACATTAATAAGAAGTGAGAATATGCGAGGAAATTAATTAAAAAAATGTAGTGACCATGCTTACTTTAATCTTAGCGGCCACTCGAGTGGTTTGTCATTTCTCGGAGCGATATGACTCAGCCGACAATATCCCCAAACTTGTAAGAGAAAATGACATCCAGCAAGAGCTTTTATGTTTAGGCGTGACGCCTCACACAAGCCACGATAAAGGTAAGCCAAAACTGCCGATCCCCAACTATATTTTCTTGTTTCATTAAAATCCCTTAACAAATACAACCAAGAGTTGTGCACAAATAATCCAGTTGTATTTGGAAACAAGAACCCTCCAATGAGGTATAGTAGGTACCTCCTAGTGTGTTGTATTTTTACCTTCGGAGGCGATTGTTCATTGAAGTCATTATCAACCAGATTATCCTTTAACCACGCCAACAAGAGAGTAAAACCATCAGTTTTGTGTGGTGGAGGAGTTATTCCCATCAGCTGAGCACAATTATTCCACGAAAGATTTGGAGGACCCGTAACAATTTGCCCTCCAAAAGGTAAGCCAAGTAACATATATACATCTTCTAAAGTGATTGTACATTCACCCGTTCGAAAATGAAATGTATGTGTC
The DNA here is from genome assembly GCF_051527215.1 of Medicago sativa. Classification (NCBI taxonomy): domain Eukaryota; kingdom Viridiplantae; phylum Streptophyta; class Magnoliopsida; order Fabales; family Fabaceae; genus Medicago; species Medicago sativa. The sequence continues at coordinate 60,781,413 of NC_140752.1, forward strand.
TCGGATCGCCACCTTTCTACAAGAGCGGTTATGATATGCCTGTCAATTTTGTAACGCCCTACTTGCCCTATTTGAGTGACCTCAAAAAATCCAGCTTGACGTAGATAATCGTCAATAAAACGACTTGGTTGTTGGTGTTGTCGTGTACGAGTGGTTAGAGGTTGACCCTCTTCATCCTAATCAAAAATAGGGAAGATATATAAGTAAATTAAACGGTCCCATCAACAATTATTGATTTTCAAACGGTCCCATCAACAGAAGTGGTCAATGAGACTGTCTTCAAACGTCTCTTTTGGGCCTTTCGTCCGTGCATCTTAGGTTTCGAATTCTGCAAACCAATTGTCCAGATTGACGCAACTTGGTTGTATGGTAAATACAAAGGAACATTATTGTTAGCTGTTGCGCAAGATGGGAACAATAAGATATTTCCCATTGCTTTCGCAATCGTGGAAGGCGAGACCAAGGAGGCATGAAGTTTTTTTTTTTGAAAAATCTAAGGCAGCATGTCACCCCACATGCGAACATATGCCTCATTTCTGATAGACATGTTTCGATAAAGAGCGCGTATGATGATCCACAGAATGGATGGCACGATGCTCCGACAAGCCATGTGTTTTGTGTCCGACACATTGGACAAAACTTTATGCGATCGTTCAAGGATGGAGAACTTAAGAAGAAAGTTGAAGGCATGGGTAAAAATTATATCTCTTTCCTTGTAAATTCGACATATTATTTGTTTAAAGAACACACATCTAACTTTTTTCAAAACAATGCAGGTTACGCCATGAACATCCCAACATTCGAATACTACCGCTCTGAAATCGCTGTTGCAGACCGAAAGGCTTTTGCATGGGTGGACAACATTCCCAAAGAAAAGTGGACTCAATCACATGATGATGGTCGACGATGGGGCCACATGACAAGTAACTTGGTAGAGTCACAAAACAACATGTATAAGGGTATTCGAGGACTCCCGATCACAGCTATTGTGAAAGCATCATATTACAGGTTGGCGGCCTTGTTTGCTAAAAGAGGACATGAGGCAACGGCAAGGGTAAATTCTGGTGAGCCATTCTCAGAAAACATCATGAAATATCTCAGGGATGAGGTGATTAAATCCAACAGTCATCATGTCACTCAGTTTGACCGGGATCGGTATACCTTCTCCGTCCGTGAAACCATCGACCATAGAGAAGGATTACCAAAGGGAGAATACAAGGTGAACCAGCTAAATAAATGGTGTGACTGTGGACGATTCAGAGCGTTACACCTACCATGCTCACATGTCATTGCAGCATGTTCTAGCTTTCGTCACGACTACAAGACTTTTTTCGATAACAAATTCACGAATGAGTGTGTATACGCCATATACAACATCCACTTCGACGTGGTTCACCACCAGACATATTGGCCTGATTATGAAGGACTGAAGGTGGTTCCCAACAAGTCCATGCGTAGGGAAAAGAAAGGTCGTCCACCAATTACTCGCATTAGGACCAAGATGGATGATGTGGAAACTGAGAGAAGATGCATTGTTTGTAGGATGCCTGGTCATTCCCGCAAAGATCGCATTAATATTAGACATCAGTAGAAATCTAGTCTTTATTTCATATTTATTGTATTTCGTATGTTTTTTATTTTATAAATATTATGATTATTATTATAATTTCTTTTTTATTAATGCCTAAATTAACATTATTAATATAAGTTGAAATGGTGTGATAAATTGAAAAATGAAAGGAAGTATTTATTGTAGATGAAATAATACATGTTTCATAATAATTGTAGATTTTATGGTATTTTATTTGTTATATAATTTTAATTAGTTTTTTTAAATTAAGTTATTATTATTATTAAGTTATTATTAACGTTTTTCCATGCATGAAAAGTTGTTTGTCCTTATTATACCACTCTACTCCAAGTAGAGGGGTATTTAAATTTTTTTTTAAAAAAAAAGGCAAAAATAGAACGCAAGTCCATGTTGCGGGGTATTAAAAAAAATTCAAAAAAAAAAAAAGGAAAGTACCCCGCAACTTGGAGTAGAGGGGTACGATAAGGAAAATTTTTTTGTCACTTTTTAGGGTACCCAGCAACTCCAAGTGGAGTGGTACCAGAAAGTCTGAAAAAGTAGGGTATTTCTGCAATTTTCCGAAAAGTAGGGTAGTTTTGGATTTTTTTGCAAAAAGTAGGGCACAAAAAAAATGTCTTGATACATTACCCTATTTCACGTAATTAATTGTAATTTAATAAAATATATATTAATTTAATAGGTTTTTATATATATATATATTTGAGTTTTTATATCTGTGTTTGTTTTCAAGCTTAGGCTATGGAACATATCAAAGGAATATATATCCATATACTGACCATCTATCTTATGCCTAAGACATACCACACATTTTGTGGTTCATCCATGCTATGCCTTTAACATGCCACACGCTTCTCGGCTCATTTAGTCCATATGGTGATCATCAGACACATCCTTTGATGATTTATGCTGGCACTCGGGATGGATTAAATGTGATCAAGGGAAGGTTCATTGCCACTTGCCAGAGTGGGTGAAAAGGCAGTACGAGCATATTTAGAACATTTCGAGACATCCTAATATACGAGGATGATAGGGGTCCGGAGGTGGAGTCACCTTGTCGAGGGTGGGTATCTCACCCTAAGATACTTCCCCCCTGTCGAGGGAGAACAACCTAGACTGATAAATGTGGAGGTATTGATTGAGGAGTACTATGCTAAGGATACTTTGGACACATTGTAGATCATCAGGAATGTTAGAACCATGGCGGTGGATGGGTTGGAAAATGGTACAACATTCGAAGAGCTACGTGCTTGTATTTTGCATATTGTGGATTGAGACATTGGTGTGTCACTCAGTATCAAGTTTCAAGGAGGAGGATGGGCTTCAGATGATTTTTATTGCATTTCTTTTTGGTTTGATGTAAATGATGAATGTTGATATGCAATTATGTAAACAATTATTTACACTTTCGAATGAATTTTCGATGATATGTGTCTAATTTTATGAATGAATGAATTTATGAATGAATGATTGAAAGAATGTATAAATGAATGAATGTATAGTTGAATGTAGGAATGAATGAATGTAGGAATGACTGAATGGATGAATGTAGGAAGTAGTGTCCAAAATGAAGTATTGTCCAAAACATATAAAATTGAATTTCTGACACTACAATGTGTTTCTCTGGGACTCACTCTTAACCGTCGTTCCTGAAGCGGTAATTAACTATTTATCCACAACGAACGGTAATTAATTGTCGTTAGAATATTTTAGATAGTTCGAGGTGCATGTGAGCAATGTGTTGGTGCCTAAAGAGCAATTTTCATAATATAGTTTCTCGGCTTATGTTGGATTCTTTATTTGGTTTTTTTGACTTTGCCGTATTTTAATAAATATACCCTACATCTAATGGTTAAACCCTTTAAATTTTTTCGAACGTCAAATGCTACTTTGAAGTTATACTTCTTTCATCCCTAAAATAAAAGTTATATTTCTTTCATTTCTCACGTAAACCTGATTTTTTTTTCTTTGAATTTATAGTTAAATAGAGTATTTACGATTTAGGCTTTTTTTTTTTGTTGAAGAAGAAGACGATTTAGGCGTTTTAAATTGCCACTGTAAATAGAACTATTTACAATTTAGTTATTTATCAAAAACACTGCTATAAATATTATTTTCTCTGTTCGAAATTAATTAACCTATTTTGTCATTTTCTATTTATTAAAAAAAATGCATAAATGAAATAAAGAATAACCATTTTATTTAAGTACTCTTATCATGAATTATGATTCTGTATTTATCATTATCATAAATAAAAAGTAGAAGTTATGAATTTATAAAAAAATATATGAAATGCTAACTTGTGCTCTTAAACGCACATGTTAAGAATCTAAATATAAAAATGCAATCTTAAAAATTATGCTTTTAATATCTAAAAATTTCTAAAATATATTTTTTCAATGCAAATTTATATATTTTTTACTTTGTCATAACATATAATATTGCACAGGATAGAAAAACGCCTCATTTTTTTTTACTTCCAACTTAACGTTACCCTAAAAGTAATGTAAGTAATATTTATTACAACACACAATTGAAAAAAAAAATTAATATTGTCATGAAAGTTAAAAAAAAATAATAGTTATTTTAAAACAATATGTTATTTTCGCAGATAGATGAATAATATATTTGGACCACGAGATTGAGACAATACAATTTACCGTTTGACTTCCCTTAAAAAAATTACCGTTGGCCGGATAATTGTGCACTTGCGAGGGTAAATATGTGTCGATTATAAAGTTATATCCATGTGAATAATGGGATGCCCAAAGGTGACCATTATTTGACCGGACTTATCGGCAATATTTGATCATTGCATTGAGAGTACCGCTTGCAATTAATTCTTAGCAATCCAAAGATTGTGTTTTAATGATGTGTTTGGTATCTTGTTAAGGTCTTTTATTTACAAATAAAGATGCACATTTCTATAATATTTTACTGACATGTGTGATAATGTTGTGCGAGTGTAAACTTATTTATATATTTAAGACTTTACATTCACATATATTATGATAAACATATGACAATTATAAGAATTTATTCTTTGTCAAAGTAAATTGTCATTGTTTGTTCATTGCTGTAAAATACCACTAGTAAATTGTTATTGTTTAAAGACTTAATATTGATGATGCACTAGGTATTTTGGTGAGTACTTTTGCTACCCTTGTTCTCTTTAAGCTATTACAGTTTTATGTATCTGTTAATTTGAGTTAAATTTTTTAACTCTTAAAGCTTTAACTTTTAGGAATTAAAGAATAATATTAATATTGTTCTTGGATCTAGACCTTAGATAAGGGTGATGAAACTCACATTCTCTCACAAATTCAGTACCTAATGTGAGAATCAAGTTTGACAAGTGAGTATACCCCAAATCTCATAGGTCACGTGAGATCATAAAGCTAAAATATCATATGTAATAGAGGTGTTATTTAAGATGACAAAATTTTTTGTCATATTTTCCTTGCTTAATTAAGGTGCTTTTAAAGCAATATAAAGAAAGACAAGCTCTCATTGGAGAATAAGTATTTCATTAAGATTATTAGGCAAAGAAAATGTTAGGAGCACATTATGTAAACATTTAATCTTGCTAAGACACTATAATTTCGACTATCATATGACTTATTCGAAAATTCAGTAATTTCGACTATCATATGACTTGTTCGAAAATTCAATATTTAGTATTCTCTTTGCACAACTAAGTTTATAACAGTTACGGTTAGAAATGATCATTTAAATGATCAATTCATAAAGTGTGCAAATAATGAAAAGTTGAAGCAAGAGAAAATAAAATAGTGCTCATTCGGAAAATACCTCAAAAGATAAGGGCAGATAAAGAAAAGTAGTCTCGACCGACTTAAGTCCAATGATATTGAAAGATATATTAATTTAGAATGGACAAAGTCAATAAAGATTGCTTTATTTATTTTTTGAACTATTTTTTGATTATCGTTACTAGCTTTTTTATATTTAAAAGACAATTTGGTGAATCATTATTTGAATTAATTTTGTTTTAATTTCTTTTTGAATAAATCAACATATTTTGAGTTTTATTTTCAAATGATGGTTCAATGTGTCTTTTAAGTTCAATTATTAGAGTCAATTCAGTTATGACCTTTGATATTCTATAATATTTAAGGTTTTGAAAACTATAAATTTTTTCGTCCCACAAATTAAGGAAATTTTGAGACATAAATTGTTAAGTTTTCTTGAGGATATTGAGTTTGGGGGAGAGATATGGCAATAGAACAAAATTGAATAAGGAAGAATTGGTTCTAAACTAATTCATATAGTTACTATTATTATAGTATATTTGGTTCCTCATGAGGACATTATTGTTTTTCCTCTCAATCAAGTTATTAAATTAATTCATATAGATCAAACTCAACACCCTCAAGAACTATGGCTTCTAGTGTCATTAAGAATTGACCGAAAAGAGAAATTCTATTTAGTTTAATTGAAAGACTCTATTAGAGCAGTCATTATACTAGTTTGCTTATTATAATTTTGGAGCTGCATAAGATGGATTTCAATAGAGTATTTCTTAATGGTGACATTAATGATACAATATGGTGCAACTGAATAAAGTTTTTGTGTCAATTGATACAAAGTAGATGGTTTGCAAAGTCATGAAATATCCACTTATAAGTTAAGAAATTTGTCTCTTTAGTGTTACCACAAATTCTCATAAAGTTATTGTCTCATTTGGTTTTGAGATAATATTATGGAGAATAATGGATTTAGTAAGTTCAGTGGGAGTAAATTTATATTTGAGTTTTACGTGTCAATTATATTTTATTTAGTCAACGATAATAAATGTTTGTCATGTGAAACCAAGAAATCTCTAATAAATGTTAGTGATGAAAGATCTTAGTGATGAAATCTCTTATTATATATGCATTTGGAAATAGCATATATAATAAGATTGTTTGAGAGATACTTGAGCAATTCAAAGTTTGAATTGTTGAAAAGGCAACCATAAGGACTATTTAAAGAGAACAAGAGAGCTTATGCTCACATAAGAGATCTGACAATTTGGAGATCATTTTTGTGTCAGACTTTGGTTTTTTGGATGTAAGTAGATAATACACATCCTATCTCAAGAAATGACTGTAAGTATTTATGTCACTTGGTTGCATATTGTTAAAAGTATCGAAAGACCACTCAAGTTATATAGTGACATAATTCAATCTTATAGTTATTCAACAACCTTTATAAAGTTTATTGCCTTATAGATTATTGTTGTTGAACGATAGAACATGTAGAGACAAACTTTATGCTAGCTATACCACTAATCAAAGACTTGACACCTAAGGTCTTTCATATGGTTGTTGTCATTAAAGATGTCTTGGATTAGTGGGAGTCTCTTTTATTTTATGTTATATACTTTTGTTTTAGTATCGATACAGACTTTATGTTATGATTTTCTGCAGAAATAAAGTTCATGAGGTTATTATTGTTATAACCATTTCTATATCATTTTGTGCAAATATTGAATTTGCTAACTTCAGTTTTGATCTCACTAAAGTTTTCAGTTGGATCAGTTGGAAATAGACATGATTTAGAGATCACATTGCATGAAATTTCCATGCCACTCATCCATATTGATCTATGTCATCAAGTGCATTGATATGGTGATCGTCGGGGTTCCGTCACGTTATACGTCAGTGACGACAACCGCGGTGGTCCCATTATTAATGTATGAGGTGGACCAGATTGTAAAGTTGAAATCTAAAGATAAATAACATTCATTTGCGTGCCTAAAATTTTTTGATATAATTATTAAGATATGTAGCCCAAGTGGGAGATTGTTGGAATATTTTATTATTTATTATATTCCAATATCATTATGTGTGCAATATCGTAACAATAATTATATTAGCTATTTATCAATTGTGAGCCTTAGTTGATTAGTGATCAAATTAAGTAATAAGGCTATTAGATTTCTAATTGGATAATTAATTAAATATTTAATTAGTTGATATGGACTCAATGAGTGGATGTCCGAATGACCCATTAACGGAATAATGGGAAACCCTAATGACCATCCAATATAAAAGAGGCTATGGTCCCCAATACACCGTACACAGCAAACTCTCTTCTCCCCATCTGAAGAGAACTTGAGGCATAAAGATACCGGTTGATGAAGAAGCAAAATCAGCCGCCGTTAACCCTGTTTTGTGTTTCAGATCATCACATCTCCTCTTTGTTTATTGGTTGTTGCTGAGAGGGCTGAATATGAAAGCTTTATCCAGGTATTCCTAATACCCTAATTCTTAATATTCTTGATAAATCAAACATGTCGAAGATCCGTTCATATTCATGTTCAATGTTTTGTTTGCTTCCGCTATTTATTCATAATTGTTGAACATGTTTTATGAAATCTATTTTTATTAAGACCTAAATTTCCAACAAAACAACCAAGAAAATTAGCTTGGTAATCTCGCAAAATACCACCACATGAACAGGGACGGTTGCATGTTGGAGCTATATGGGACTATAGCTCCACATGCTTTTCCCTATTTTTATTTTTTTATTTTTAATAGATAAAACACATATAGCACACACGCACGGTAGCAACTGCAAGTGTTGAACGTGTTTTTTTAGTTATGAAAGTTGGGAAGAGTAACCTATGTAATAAAATGGGTAATCAGTGGCTAAGAGATATTCTATTAACAATTAGCAATGATGTCATTTTATCTCATTTTCAACAAATGGATAGGTGATGATTTTCATTGTAATATATTGTATCAAACAATAAGGTAATAATATTTGTGGATTAAAAAAAATAGTTTGTATTACTCCATCCGTCCCGTATTAACTGAGCCAAAAACTCATTTCACATGTATTAAGAAAAATGTATGAATGAAGGAGAGAGAAAAATAGTTTTAAGTGCACTTGTTAAGTATTGGTGTATTTTCCACTATCATAAATGTAAAGTGGAATATACTCCCTCGGTCCCATATTATAAGCAACAAAAAAATCACACTTATTAAGAAAACTAAAACATAGTAGTTTGTAACATAGTTTTTTTGTGTTATCTTTGAAATAAGTTTTATAGGAAGGTGTAAAAACAATTTTCATTGGCAGTTGATTATAGAGAAAACGAAAAAGAGAGCAAATTGAATGCACATTGCATTTAATTTTTCCTTGGAAAAGATAATGTTTTGAAAAAACATAATTAAATACGATAAAAGTTGATCTTTTTTCTTATAATTTGGGACAAAAAAATGAGTTTTTTTTTCTTATAATTTAGGACGGAGGGAGTATTGAATTAGAATGATGAAAGTAGTATTAATTAGAGTTATAAAGGGAAAAAAGAAATTAATATTGTATTGAAAAATGAAATGGCTCAGTTATTTTGAGACTTTTTTTTTTTTTTTTGCAAATGGTTCAGTTATTATGGGACGGAGGGAGTATTATTTATTTGAAATTTTAGCTCCACATGCACCTAAAGTCTGGATCCGTCCCTGCACATGAAGCGGGACCTAGACTACCATGACCAACACCATCAATGTTACACTAATCCAGAGGTAAACTTAGAGGGAACCACAACACCTCTTTGATCTTAGGAGCATTGAGAGGATGAATCTTTATAGAGAAAGCTTTAAGGATCATAAAATGAGACATGCTAGGAGCATCACCAATATTAGTGTAATTGCAATTCAAACTATGAAACATTTGAAATGATATAATTGATGGAAGTCTTCCTATGAATATGATAGAGTCTAAGTATAAATATAGGTTTATTTTTAACCAAAAAAATTAAATAAATATATGTTTTTTTTTGAAGAAATAAATATATGTTTATTTGTCAATCTATTTGATTATTCGGTTACCCATATTAAATCTTGAAAACTACATTTGTGTTTTTAACATAAGAATTGAGTTTGCTTATTATTATATCAACTGTTATATTTTAACTTCACCAGGATGGTTCATTTTATCAAGTTCACCATGCTAATCGTCACCTTTTTTTTATTAATTTTTTTTATTATCAAATATGGAACTTCTGTATTCAAAACTTCAATTTTTTATGGCTCAAATGTGTTTTTGATCCCTTATTTTTATTGATTCACTATTTTAAACCCTAATTTCCAAAATATAGTCTGCCGGATTTTGAAAATTTTCAATCTTTTCATACGCTGGATTTCAGGTTATTTTTTTGTCAATGTATCAAGTTGAATAATAAGATTCCCTAAAAAAAAAAAGTTGAATAATAACATAACAAGTTACTTGATGATATATGACAAAGCATATTTTTTTATTTTGGAGTTTTCCACCTCACGGACTTTTGAAAAAATCAATCTTTTAAAACAAACTTTAATAATAAGATTTAATATAAACATTGTCATTTCATCTTGTTATGTCATATCATTATTTACTTGACACATAAGAAAAAAAAAAGTCTCAAAATGAAAAATTTATCAACTTTTCAAAATATGGAGGACATTTATATTAATTATATAAATAAATAAATACATCTAACAGCATCTTCACCTTTCGATTCTGAACATTTTCATGGAAATATTTATTGTTCAACTACAGGTGATTATTTGTTGCTTAATAGTGTTTTTATTTTTTCTTCTTTCTTATTGACTGTTTCAATTTACTTCCTATTCCATGCCTGAGTCAAATCACTCAACGTACGCCGTTGAACTTCAAACAAGTACTTGTATAAAAGAAAGGGTCATGTTATCCGGTGCTCTATGACACTGGTTAAGGAAGCTAAAAGAAGAAATTGTAAGTTAAAAAAAATATTTTTTAAACTTTTAATGCATTGATTACACAACTTTCAATGCAAATATTACTATATTTACTTCCTTAACCAGTGCCCCGAGGGCACGGGTTAACATTTCCCTAAAAGAAAATAAACTAACATACATTTGGTATCCGAATGTGAGGCACCGTCCCAATAATCTCTAAATATATCATCGAATTTGCAAACATATTTCTAATATTTATTTCGCTAACACTTTTGTGGATTAAATTGACAAAAAAAAAAGCATACGAGGACTTCATTGAATATCTTAAAACAAAGTCGAGGATTAAAATGATAGATAAAAGAGACACTTGTGAATATGTTTGTAATTTTGATATATTTTTGTAACGTTTTATATATTCAGATACCAAAATGGTTGTTAATTCAAAATCAAATAAAAATATTTAAAGGCTTTTTTCAACATGGAAACGTACATGAGTGACCAAAAGAATATTTTCTTGAAAGCAACGGAAGAACAAATACCAATCAAGTATGGACACAAAATGGGATCAATAATTTATTATTTATTACTTCTATTTGGTTTCTATAATTTACTATTGTCAAAATAAAAGTCTAAAAATGAGAATCTTAAAGGAAAAGCTTCTTCAATGACGTCAATGTAAATTACTTTTTTTCCCTTCATATTTCAACTCTTATGACTTTTTTAATTAATTTTCAAACCCCTAGCTGTCTATAAATATAGTGCTTGTCTTTGTCTTTGTTAAAAACAACTCCACACACACACAACATTGATCAAACATATAGCAAATTAAACCCTCTTAGCTTGGTGTAAATTAAAATGGCAAAGCTTGCTTCAATTGCTTTGATTTTTGGTTTATTAACAACACTTGTTTTGCTATCATCAAGCCCAGCTATGTCTCGAGAAGTTGGTAATGATCTCTCCTTTTTTTGCTTAGTTGCTTTGCTCTTAATTTGCATAAGTTACCATTATTTTGTATTAAAACTTTCCATCATCTCTTAATTTTAATCAAATAATGCGTCTTACTAAGTACTAACCAATGTAGTTTTAATTTCCTGAACTTAATCAACTTCGGCTAAAGTCGAATCACTCATAAAATTATATATTCTATTAGACTTTACTTCTTTCTCAACAAAATTTCACATTAATCAAACCTAATCGCATAGTAAACATGATTTTGTTTAACATGCATAAACAAAATGATATTGCACCATGAACAAGGGTCTTTTTATCATTTGATCAATAAATTACATATTTCATTTAATTTAATGGTGAGATTTATTGATTTCAGAATAGAAACTAACTTGTGCATGATGCAAGGTTTGTCTTATTTGTACACCATAAAATTGGCCAATAAACAAAAGTGTTAAAACACAAAAATAAAGGTTGCAATCACTGTATATTTATATGAATTATTAGTGGTAAAATATCATGGGATTACTAGTGGCAAGATTTTTTTATATTTAATTCTTTTTCCCCACTAAAAGAGTCAAGTAGCCAGACTCACATACACTAAATATATCAACTGCATTTAGAAGACATTAATTTCTTCTTAATTTAATTGCAGAGGATGAAAGTGAGTTTAATTATGATGAAGATAGTGATCAAGGACCACAAAATTGGGGAGACATTAAACCCGAATGGTTTAGGTGCAAAAATGGAACAATGCAATCGCCAATTGATTTGTTGAATAAAAGGGTTCAAATTGTGTCCAATCTAGGACCACTTCAGATCAACTACAATCCCTCTAATGCAACTCTTAAAAATAGGGGTCATGATATCATGGTCAGTTTATAAAAAAAATATCTTATTATAAAGAAGTTATTGATTTTTTCTTCTTCTATTTTATGTGATGCACCCCTAATAATTTCTTTGAATTAATTTGCTTATGAATAGCTGGAATTGATTGCAAACTCAAGCTATCTCCAAATTAATGGAACTCAGTATGTACTTAAACAGTTACATTGGCATTCTCCCTCTGAACACACCATAGATGGCAAAAGGTACATACTTTTATAACATGGCAAATATCACCAAAGTTCTACTTGAACCACTATCCAAATCATGATACTCTATCTATTTTTTTTTTTTTTACGAATGATATTCTATTAATTGAATAAATGGTAAAATCACTGAAACTCACACACACAGCCGTAAGATAATATTAGGTTTAACTTGGATAAAGGTGTCCATCTTAATAATATCGGTGTAAGCCTTATGGACAGACAACTCTAATTAACCATTAGAGAGATTTAATCTTACATTAATTAAATTAAATATATCACTCATAGTTATTTATTTGATCACTCATACGATTCTGTAGTTAATTAAATTAAATATCTAATAATTAATTGAGTTGCAGGTTGGATCTAGAGTTACATTTGGTACATGAAACTCCATCAGGAGAAACAGCAGTGATTGGAATATTGTACAAGACTGGATTACCAGATCTTTTCTTGTCATTGGTAAATTAATTAATTAAATATCAATGCCAGTGTGATCTACATGTTTTTGTGATAAATGACCTAATTAATTAAATTAGTATATGTGATTGATACTTTTCTTTTTTATATATATAGTTGAGAAAGGACATAGAGGCAATTTCTACTAGTACAGGAGAAGAAAGAGAAGTTGGTGTAATTGATCCTAGGATGATTCAATTCAACAAAATGCATTATTATAGATACATTGGTTCGTTGACTACTCCTCCTTGCGATGAAAATATTACTTGGACAATTGTTAGAGAGGTTAGTGATTAATTTAATCTACATGCTCCTCTTAATTTATTAAATAACTAGTTTAATTGGTCACATTTATAATTAGGTTAGAAAATTTTCTTTTACTTTCTTCTAATTTAATTTTATAATCTATTCAAATGATCAGGTGAAATTTGTTTCAAAGGAGCAGATTGAATTGCTTCGAGTTGCCGTTCATGATGTAAGTTACTTTCATACACTTCCTATATTATTTGTAATATTAATAATTATCTCAACCTAATTAGGACTTTAGAATATCAATAAAATATTTATGCAAGGAATCAACCTTAATATCTTATGTTTTAAATATTGACCTCAACTTTGCAGGAATCAGATTCTAATGCAAGACCATTGCAACCATTAAACAACCGTTTAGTGCAACTCAACAAACTAAAAGAATATAAACGTTGAAGTTCCAAAGCATTTGTGAGGACTAGAACATGATTGAGAATTTTTCTAGAATAATTAATAAACTCATTGTTATTCATTGCTACCTTATTTAGTTTTCTATTTGTTACATGGTTGTAGTGTATACTAGTACAGTGCATTATTATTTTTCTATAAATTGGATCGGATCCATTGTAATAAAACCATATTTCAATTTAATAAAAACTCAAATAGTTGGGTTAGTTACGTCAATTTTGTTTAACTAACTCAATTAAAATCGAATCAATCTGTGGACATGGTTAGTTTAGGTTGTCATGTGAGTCTTGAAGTTCTTGATCATGATGGAACAAGGTGAATAAGCTTATAAAATCTCATATACTAAACTTACAACAATCAAATACAAACATCATTTATTTTTTTATACACATTCAACATCTTATTTTCCCCTCTATCTCTCCCATTCTATCATATCACCAACTATTACACTAGTGTTTTTCTGTCTCTCTATTTGAAAGTGTATACACCCTCAAAGGTGTAAAGAAAATATTTTCCTAAACTTATGAAGTAATTGCATCCGGAGAGTTATATTTCTCTCTTGAATTTAAAAAACTCAAACTAAACTATCTAACTTCTAACCAACTTGCTAAGTCAACACAACAGAAAGAGGGAAAAATTATGCTACTCTATACTACTACTCACAAATCACAATAACAAACCTATGGTTCAATCAAGATATGGGTAGAACAAGAAGTTGCTTCACAATATACCTCTATGTTTCCTTTGAGCATGGATTGATTATTTAACACTCCCCCACAAGCTGAAACATGGTAGACATTTAACATGTTGAGCTTCGAAATAAAAGAGTGAAATTTTTTAGGAGCAATTCCTTAGCGAAGAAGTGTTGAGAAATGACTTAAATTGATGAATGAGATTCGGCAAATAAAGCAACAAACAATCAAAAGATTTTCTTATATCCCTTCTAAAATCGTTCTATTTCATCTGATATTTCGTTATGTTCCTTAGTAATGCTAATAATTGCTCACGTGATTTGAAATAAAGTACCTAAGAATATCTTCTCTGTAAGATATGCAAGAAAGACAAAAAGTTTCATTTGTTCCATGGCATGATTTGGAGAAATCGGGGCACGGTTTTGTGCAAGTTTTGGAGTTTTGGCTGGACAAAAATCGGGAATGATTTGTTGAAATCAAGGCTCGATTTCTAGGAACCGGGGCAAGATTTTTGGATAACGTTCAGTTGTACTATGTACGAACTGAAAATAGGGGAACAATTTTGGGAAATTAGGGCACAATTTCTTGAGATGAACATTATATAAGGATTCATTCTTCATGTTTTTTTTAGGCTTCAAGAGCGAGAAACTTGGGAAATCAAAGGAGGTAACTTCAGAAATGAGAGTCTTTAGTGAGGGTTCACTTGAGAGGTTCTCTTGGGTTGGGAAACATTTGTAAACACCTTGGATGGGTGAAATCTTTGAGTCTCTTGTTCTAGGGAAGAGTTTCTGAAAAGAGTAGAAATTATGTTTTGTTCTTGAAGAGCTTGTTAAAGCTAATTTCTTGTAATCCTTTTGTATCTCTTTGTAAATAACTTATTGATAGTGTATTGGAGAAATCAATCTCTCTCCTATAGTAGGTCATTGTTGGACCAAATTGGGTAAGCATTTATTGGTGTGTTTATTTCTCTTTATCTTTTTGCTTGTGATTTTGTGCTTTTCACTTGATTCCTAGATTAGTTCTAAGTTTGTGATTATTGTTGCTGCTTGAGGTTACTTTGATATTGGTTACTACTTCGTTTTCTCCACACTTCTAAGTTTATTGGTGTGAGATTTGAGTCCGAATTCACAACAATTGGTGTCCACCGTGGGGAATATGACTCAATTGGTTAAGTGAGTACCATAAGTTCAAAAGGTGACATCGAGAAATTTATTGGAGATAATGATTTTGGGTTTTGGAAGGTAAAGATGCAAGTTTTTTTTTCCTTACGTTTAAGATGTAAGTTGTTTTGATACAACAAAAGTGTGAAAAAACTTTGAAGGGTGAGGGTCTGTTGTTGGTCACCATGTCACAAGCGAAGAAGACCGAGATGGTGGACAAGGCAAAAAGTGCTATTGTCTTGTGCCTCGGCGATAAATTTTTAAGGGATGTCACAAGAGGAACATACCGCGGCATCATTGTGGTCAAAGTTGGAGTCGTTGTATGTGACCAAGTCTTTGGCTCATATGCAATTCCTAAAACTACAAGTCTATTCGTTTAAGATGGTGGAGTCAAAGGCTGTCCTGGGGAAAATAATGGAGTTCAAAATTCTTGATGATTTGGAGAACATTGAGGTGCATCTTAAGGATGAAGGCAAAGCTATACTCTTGTTGTGTGCTCTACCGTGATCATTTGAATCCTTCAAGGATATCATGCTCTATAGTAAAGAAGGCACTGCCACCTTGGAGGAAGACCAAGCGGCTTTGAGAACCAAGAAGTTAACTAAGTCCAAGGACTTGAGAGATGATGAAAATAGTGAAGGTCTAAGTATTTCAATAAGAAATGGTGGAGGTAGAGGCAACCAGTGAAACTCATAAAGTTCTAACAGGGCTAAGTATAGGTGCTTCAAGTGTCACAGGATGGGTCACTTCAAGAGGGATTTTCCTAGGGACAATGATAACTTTGTGCAAGTTGTCTCAGCGGATAAGGGGATGCAGGTGCTTTGGTGGTGTCTTGTTGTGGAGATGAAGAAGGTGATGTTTCTCACCTAAGAAATGATGCCTTGTAGTGTAGTGGTTGTCTGGAGAGATGTTAAACACACTACATCAATATGGAGAGGTGGTGGGAAGAATACTCAAGTTCAGTTTGGAGAGGCGGATGTAAGAATACTCGTGATCAACCTTTGAGGTGGAGTTTCAAGGTGAAAGACATAGTGGATGTACGCATTTGGAAGTTGAGGTGGAGAAAGATCGGATTGAGGTGGAGTTAGTTACACCGAAATGGTATGACTATGGAGATCTTGGGTACTATGCTTTAGTTGTGAGCAAGGGAATTCTTCAAGAGAACGAAAGGCATTCTGGGGTTTAAAGAATGTATGGCGTGACTTCTGGGATTACCTTAAAATACCGAGGGTAATTGGATGCAAGGAAGATCTTTATCAAAACGGGAGATGTTCCATGTTTTAATAGGGTTTGGTGTAGACTTATAAAACTACCTAAAATCCTAGTGTAGTTGATTGCAAGGATCTTCAAGAGGTTATGATCGAGGACTTGTTTAAGGCTATAAATAGGCTTCCATCTTCAACAAATTCATTCATTCTTCACTTCACCACTTTTCTTTCTTTTTCTTAACAAAAATTTAGTTTTTAGGAGTGTTTATGGTGTCATGGTCATTGCTGACCGTTCATAGATTCCATGCAATTGCTTTGCAGCTTATGCAGGGATTCTACGACGGTCAGTAGAGACCTTTGACATCAAATACAACACTGAAATCACAGTTCGAAAGTTTTCGGATTTTATATTTCAAAAATATATAGCTAACAATCTGGTTTGGATTATATAATTCGAACCAAGGGTATTTTGATTTTTTTTTTTGCAGGGCGTGTGAGAATAGCAAATGGTGGGAAAAGAAATAGTCATATTAAAATTAGTAGAATGATAAGACCCATAACTGTCACTTGCACAACTATCTTCCATTGTATCTCTAGGAAAACAAGTTTATACCATAGTCTACCTATTAATTATTTCCTTTGATCACATTTATAAACAACTATTTTTTTAGATTCTTTAAATAACTGATGTATTAGAAGTGTATTATAATCTAGATACACCAGTTATTTAATGAATTTGAAAAAGCAATATTTGTATATAAATGTGATCGGAGGAAATAGTTACTCAAGAAGAGTTGATCCATTGATAGATTGGACTTTTACCCACACAATAACAATCACTATCAGCACTTATTTACACTTGAATTATTCAAAATTTACATCGTCAAGTTTGATTTTTCAAAATTCACACCGGTGCCCAACACACACCGCAAATAATACTTCCTCCTCAACTGTAATCGAGTTATTGCGCCGTACACATAAATTTTTGACACTTGCGCCGTTAGTGAAAACCTGTTGGTAAGGGCATTGCACTCTAGACTTGAATTCATGGCATTGCATGTTCATACATGGATTTGGTTGTAACTATGGTCAAGGATTCGTTCAATAAAAACTGTAGTCAAGGATGTCAACGTATTTACAAATACAGCGAGTACTTTTCTTTTTGACTAAACAAATACGAATAGTACTTTCCCTTCAAAAAAACAAAAGAAAAAAAATGCCAAGAGTACTTGTATGAGTCTTGCGATTTTTCCAAAGGTATTTTCAAGAATTTTAATTAAGAAATTATTCTTAAATTAATGTCAAATATTGCAATTATCAATACATTGATCGTACATATTTTCATAAAAAAAAATATTTAAATGTCTTAAAGAGTGTTCAGACCAGACACAATTATTAACATTTCCTCGTTTAAAAAATATTATTAACATTTCCCTATATGTATATATCCACCGTAATCATGTCCATGCCGATATCGATATCGATATCATATCTATATATATTTTTAGGGGAGATATCATATCTATTTGAAAAGGTTGGATTTATGTAAAATATATATATATATTTTTTTTTATAAATTTTAGGGGAGATATCATATCTATTTGAAAAGGTTGGATTTATGTAAAATATATATATTTTTTATAAAAATTATGCAGAAATTCTTCTTTTATAAGAACAAAAGTACTA
Organism: Medicago sativa; assembly: GCF_051527215.1. Taxonomy (NCBI): domain Eukaryota; kingdom Viridiplantae; phylum Streptophyta; class Magnoliopsida; order Fabales; family Fabaceae; genus Medicago; species Medicago sativa. Next base: position 60,799,664 of record NC_140752.1, read on the forward strand.
TCCATCAAACATAAAACTTCTTCCTGCATTTACAATAAAACAATCTTCATTAAACAACAAAAAATATATATAGTTTCTTTAACAAACAAAATTGATACTCCTAAAAAAATTGATACATTTGTATTTAAATAATAAGATATTTTAGTGATTTTATTAATTTTCAAATGAATAACCTTTTTTTTTTTACAAAAGGAAACAATATTCATTCAAATTGATAGAGCATGCTGACGCAATATAAATTTAAAGTTGTTAAAAACAAAAAGAATGAATTTACGGACAAACTCACAACATCCATATTAATGAATAAAATGACAGAGTACATATGCCTACAAATATGACTATATTCAAGTTTCCATAATACTCATGTCTCCAGATTTGCAACGTCATTGACACCAAAATCATTGATTGGATGCACTTGATCTAAACTAATCTTTCAATCTGAATCTAATAAACAACACATTAAAACAGGAGATAGAAAACACATCGTACACGGGCAATCACAAACAAACAGAGTCGTTCTAAGACGACAAAATCACAAAAACAAACGAAACAAGACTAAGATGTTTTGGAAATCACTTATTTAACTAAAGAGAAAGAAAAACAATTTGGAGAGGTAATTTTAGACCAAAATTGACTGTAAATCATCCATTTTCGGTAGATCAAGAAAAAAAAAAAGTGGTGACGAGTAGGATTTAAGGAAGAGAAAGACACTATAAAAACAAATAACCTTGATTTATATGATTAAAGATACCACTATATCCCTGCAAATTTTTTGTTCGAGTTTTGTCACTTCAAATTCGAAAACAATTGAATTTAATCCCCTAATGTCATCTTATTAGACCACATGGCATGGTTATATTGGATCACCTGTGATGTCAATGACCAAACAAAAACAACCATTTTTGAATTAGTAGGACTAAACTCAATAAAAAAATCGTACAGGGATTAAAACAAAGAAAAATATCTATATGATTGCATGAATTAAAATCATATTTAAACTAAAATAAAATAATTATGAGTCTCAAATTCAGTAGTATGAAAAAATTATGAAATATTTTTTTTTAGAGGAAAAGTTATGAAATCTTGAAAACTAATAAAAATATTTTCGGATTTAGAAATTAAAGGACTGTGTATTAACATGGAAAATATTTATATAAATACATCTAAAAAACTTTTTTTTTTGGAGAGGATCTAAAAAACTTATAGACCTTTTGATTCTGCAGACTTCATATAATTTTAACTGTCTTTGGTTTTTACTTTTATTGAGTGTTTCAATTTGCTTCTTATTCGATGGCTGACTCAAGTAACTCAAACGTTTGCCCTTCAAATTCAATTAGCTAAATTAAATTGTCAAAGGTTTTTTCAGGATATTTCATATCATTTTACTCGGTTTACTTACTCTACAAGTGCTTTAAAATCGCGGTGGTCTTTTCTCCAACAGCTTTGCTATTTGTCCCCAGAAATAATTTCCAGAAATCATTCCGAGAGAGTTTAACCAATTAAAACTCATGCCTTCCACAATTCAAGGAAACCAGTAGTGTGTAGTGGGAATGTCCATCTCAATTTCCACAATACAGGGAACCGTTTTATAATAATTCAACATGAAATTTTTGTAAAAAAAAAAAACAGCATAAAAGTGTATTCGGGAAACTCTCGGGCAGTGTTTTGTTGTGAGAAATAGCATTTTTCTTTCTCCAATTAGTTTGGCTCCTTACTGTATGGACTTTGTGGAATGAGTGAAATAATAGGATATTTAATAATCCCTCCGTTTTTTTTTATAAGCAAATTTTACTTTTTAGATTCATTCAATTAATGATGTATGTGGTCCATATTATTAACCACATACATCATTAATTGAATGAACCTAAAAAGTAAAATTTGCTTATAAAAAGAAACGGAGGGAGTAACAAAGAATACTCTATATTTCAGTTATTAAATAAAGTTAAGTCTCATTTGTTATGGTGGCTGAAAGCCAAAAAGATTGTGTTTGTATTTGGTGAACATTTGTGGTGGGCGAGCTCTTTGTCGTGTTTAGGCATTGGATAGTCTACTTTGTATAATCTTTGATATGCTTGTACTCATTTTAGTGACCTCTTCGGTACACCTTGTGCTGAGGAGACTGTTATAGCAGTGTTAATATAATTCATTTTAGTTTGTTAAAGAAAATTTGTCAAAGGTTTTTTTCAACCTGGAAACGTGAGTGAAATCGATTATCCAAAATCATATTTTCTTGGAAGTAAAGTAACGGAAGAAGAAATGCTAAGTAAGGACACAAAATGGGATCACATAAACGTCCATTGCAAAAAATGGAAAGTTCTTACAGCTATTGGTTTCTAATAACATTCTATAATTTTATAAGGATTTAATTCTAATACACTTTTGCGCCAAAAACATAAAATTGTATTGTCTTAATCATTAATTTTTCGAACGTTATTTTTCTAATTTTTATAGACGAAATAACAATAGTAAGTAACAGAAAATTCACACACATAAGTGAAGAAACAACAACTTATAAATAACTTTTTTTATTGTTATTAATAAATACTTTTAAAATAATTTGATTGACTAATTATTATTTATTGACAATGTAAATCTTTTACACTGTCGGTATATACAAATTAAACTTACTTTATAGTGCCAAAATAAAAGTCAAAAATGAAACTTGTCATATTTCAACTCTTAAGCCTTTCTAATTAACTGCTAGTGTCTTATTTAGTTTCACACCCTTGATTCTAGCTGTCTATAAATATAGTGTTTGTCTTAATCCTTTTCAGTACAACACCCCATTATCCTATATATCAAAGTAATTAACCCTCTAAGCTAGTTGTAAATTAAAATGGCAAAGCTTACTTCACTGGTTTTGATTTTCAGTTTATTAACTGCAATCCTTTTGCTTTCATCATGCCCAGCAATGTCTCAAGAAGTTGGTAATGATCAATCCTTTTTTTCTTAGCTGTTTTGTTCTTATTTTGCCCTAAATATGAATAAAAAATGTTCGTTTAAACATCAAACACGCACGTCAAATATTCCTACAACTTTTTATTCCGTACAATATCATGTATAAACAAAAATTCCGTTTTCAAATTCACTGAATAATTAATATATTTGATGACATTTGCAGAGGATGAGACTGAGTTCAATTATGATGAAGGGAGTCCGCTAGGACCACCAAATTGGGGACACATTAAACCCAACGAATGGTTTTTGTGCAAAAATGGAACAATGCAATCTCCAATTGATTTGAGTGATCAAAGTGTTCAAATATCCAATTTAGGACCACTTCAGATCAACTACAATCCCTCTAATGCAACTCTTAAAAACAGGGGTCATGATGTCAAGGTCAGTTAATAAAAAATATCTTACTATAAATGAATTGTTTAAAAACTTTTTTATATTTTTTCTTTTGTACCTCAAATAATTTTCTTAATCATTTTTTCTATGAATAGGTTGAATTGATGTCAAACTCAAGCTATCTACAAATTGATGGAACACAATATGAACTTCTACAGTTCCATTGGCATACTCCATCTGAACACACCATCAATGGTGTAAGGTACATACTTATTGTATACCTTTAATTCATGATAATAATAAAAAAAAATGTTACTTTTTATTTTTTTTTAACAAAACAAATGTTTGTTGTTATTTGTTGTTAGAAGATTTGGGCTTAATGACTTTCTTATAAGGAAATTGCTCTTCTTCCTTTTGTTTTTACATATTTACGTGTCTACTTGAGTTCACTCATGCTGAAAAATGTACTACGTGAGTTAACTTACGTTGAAAAAGTCGAGCGTGAGATAACTCACACTAGTGAACATAATTAAGGGAATGAACAATTTTGGAAGGAAGAAGAAGAATTTTCTTCTTATAACCCAGCGTGAATTAAATCTATAACATCAATTCAAATCATGAATCATATGATAGTAGTATATCTTTAAAAATACACATTTCCCTACAAAATAAATAACAAATACACAAAAACTCCAATATTAGCTTCAAAGTTTTATATTGGATGAGATACGACTTCCACATATGTTTGTAAGTAATGACGGCCCTCATCTTAAAACTTAGTTTCATAAGAGTTTGATTAGATCAACCAAAATTCTAAGATGGTATTAAAGGCAATCTAGGTCTCTCAAAGCTTGAAGGCATGTATTGAAAGTCTTACCTTAGATGAGATATAACCTTTTCTTGGATACTTAGTTTTCGATCCAAGAAACGATTAGTTTGGAAATCAATCCTCACATACAAATCGGTTTAGTAAGAATTGCGTTAGATCCAACCCAAATTCTAAAACACCATAAAGTTTTTTTTTTGCCTTACATTTTGTCAAAAAATATTTACTCTTACATTTATTAAATTAAATATATCACGCATATAGTTTTTATTGGATCGCCCATATAGTTGGGTAGTTAAATAGTAAATTAAATATCTAATAATTAAATTTGTTGCAGGTTCGATCTAGAGTTACATTTGGTACATCAAACTCCATTGAATGAAATAGCAGTGATTGGAGTATTGTACACAATTGGAATGCCAGATCCATTCTTGTCATTGGTAACTTAATTAATAACAGTGCAAGTGTGATCTAGTACAAGTTTTTATCATAAGTGACTTAATTAATTAAATTAATATATGTGACTTATACTATTTTTTTCTTCATCTTTTTCATATAGTTGGAAGATGACTTGGAGGCAATTTCTAATAATACTGCCGGGGAAGAAAGAGCAGTGGGTGTAATTGATCCTAATCAGATTAATTTCAACACAAAAAAGTATTATAGATACATGGGTTCTCTAACTACACCCCCATGTAGTGAAAATGTTACTTGGACAGTCATTAAAGAGGTTAGTAATTAATTTAAATTTAATTTTCTATCACCACTTAACTAGTTTTATTGGCCACATTTATTTTATTAGAAATTTTCCTTTTACCAGCTATCTTCCCATTTAATTTTATACTCTTTTCAACTGACTAGGTGAAATCTGTTTCACAAGAGCAAATCCAATTGCTTCAAGCTGCTGTTCATGATGTAAGTTACTAGTTTCATCAATATATCTTGTTTATGAATATAGTCCATATTTTGCATGAGTTCTTTTTTCATAATATCTATGTAGCACGGACACTTCTCGGATTAGGCGTGTCTCGATGTCGGACATGTGTTGTATCCGACACTTACACAACACTGACACATATAATTATACTGAATTATGTGATTTTCTCAAATTATTAATGGTGTCGACGTGTCGGTGTCCGTGTCGTATCTGGTATCTATGTCTGTATCCGTGCTTCATAGCATAATATTAATTTTACCAATCTATCTTGTTTATAAATCTAGTATGTATAATATATATGCCAACCAACCACAGTATACCTTAACTTTGCAGGACTATGACTATAATGCAAGACCATTGCAGCCATTGAACAACCGCTTAGTGCAGCTGAACTGTTATGGAGCTGGCCCATGAGTATGATAAGAAAACCTAGTCTTCATCATAGTCTATAGATTCTTCTATTTAGGATGAGTCACCTTTAATTGTAATAAGCATGAAGTGTCACTCTAGAATTCAGGAGAATTCTGTTATGCCATGTTCTATGCACTGTAAAATAATCTATGATGAAAAGTATGAAGTTAGCCTAGAGGAATAGCATTTCCTTCATTGCATTATCTTATTTACCTCGTTCTCTATTTATTATTTTATATAAATTAAGTGCATAATGACATCGAGAAAATATAAGACATTTCAATTAGATTGGCACCCTGTCTGTATGCCTACCCTACATCAAACGCTCATATAATTTATTAAAAAAAGGGAAAAGAATACATAGAAGGACCAAAAGTTGACCTTAAAAAAGAAAGGAAAACAAAAGCTAGCAAAAACAAAAGTTAGGAAGACCACATCAATCCCTAAAAAAAAGCCCTCTTGGATGCCAGTAGGCAAGGATTCCAACCATGTAAACCCTGAAGAGCTTTGTTCCAAGTGAGCAACATGAGGGTCATATTAGAGCAAAAACAAATGTTTCATCTATTGTGAATGTCCCAAGGAGCAATGTCAAGAGATTTTTAGACGCAAGAACACATTTTAGTATGGCATATCCTTAGGCATCTTCTTCCGAGGTTGTTTATCTACAATAAAACTGAGTATCTTATGGTGAAACAATTAGATCAACAATCATACTATCTTTCGTAGACGATATCAACATAAAATGCAAAACCTTTGCGCTTCACCAACACTTCATCAAATATTCTTTAGGATAGGTCAATGTCGACAAGAATGCCAGCGTAGTGGCTGAATGCTCTCCTCTTTGTTACTTTATCAATCAACATGAGAGTACCTACCCCACTTGATATTTCAAATAATGTTCTTGGCAGCCAATATTCTTGGGGGAGGTCCATGATTCTGAACGTTGGATTGCCTTTGTGTGTAAGGGTTGAAATCATGTTCCCACTTTGAGAGGCACAATAAATTTGGATGAAGGTTATAGGTACCAATTGCCCAAACCTTCATCTTATCTTTATGAACGGAAAATCAAAATTGAACAAATCCACAAACAAGATAGATCAACCTCCATTGGCCAAAATCCTTCCAAACTGTCTGCAGCTTTGACGAGAGATCGCAAGAGGTTAAGGATTTGTTTCCCTTATTCATAACTAATAGACCATGTAAATTATTCTTGCAAGCTTCCACACCTTGATCATAAACTTCTTGTGTGAGTTTGATGCAAACTGAATCCCCTTTGATGCAAGGTTTAAGTAATTGCATGAAAAAGAGATCATCAAAATTAACAAGGGCTGATGGCTTTGAGGGCGGCGTGGTGGCGGTGGAAAGTAACTTCCAGGGACATATTGATGGCGGCAAGCCTATGATGGGCGAATAGAGCCGTAGACCATGAATACCTGAAACCTTATCAATAAGTGTTGGTGTCCGATAACTTGATCGTGGTAGAGCTTCTACGCTTGTATCAAACCCTCGCACTAGAATTTTTTATTATTAAAAAGAGAGATAAAATCCCAAAGAAAGGAAAACTACAACGAAACCAACCAAGGGACATATATCCCCATATAATTAGCAACTTACAAATGACTAAATTGAGTCAGACAAGATTCACACCAACAAATATCGGCATTCAAAGAACATCCAAGATTAGCTAATGCACCTACAAACATATTAGCTTCATGATATGACTGTTGCACCCAGTGGCAGATCTTGGGTTGTTTTGTTAGGGGTGCCATAAAACTATAGAATATGTATATATAACTATTTTAAACAATATACATGATAAGTCGTAGTTTTATCTACTTTTGGCATTTTAATTCAATAAAGTTTCGTTAGTTTTAGTCGTATTTCTTGAGCTATTTTACCACAAAAAATTGTGGTTTTCGTTTCAGGTTGAATATCAAAGAAGCAAGAGGGTTTGGATGAAGTTTGGACAAGAAAAGATAATAATGCATGAAGAAAAGGATCCCTCCAGAGAGAAATGCACGGTCCGTGCGTTTTATGCACTAAGGTCGTGCGTTTTGTTGAATCATAAATTGCAGAATTATAAAGAACAAGGAAATAAAATGCAAGAATGTTAAAGTGCTGAAAAATAAGAACAATATAAACTTAGAACAAAAGTAACTTTGCATTTCAATAATATCAAGTTTCCAATGATCCAAGATGATTACAAGTCTGATGGAGGACCTTTTTATAGCCTAAAACCTCAATACAAGAAACTAAACACGAAATTACAAGCTTTAAATCAAGGAAAACCAAAAGTGTTTTGTAACAGCAAAAACGCATGGTCTGGGCTTAAAATGCACGACCTTAACGCATAAAACACACGGTCTGGGCTCAGACTGCATTTTTTTCAACTTCCAGCAACACAGAAAACGCATGGTCTGGGCAACCCGTGCGAAAACGCACGGTCTGGGACATAAACACGCCTATTTATTCTCATGCAATATTATTCTATGTCTTTTAATTATTACTTTTTGTCTACATTGAACATGAGTGAGTAGACATTTTAGTCTTGTGATTGTTGGAATAGTCTAATAACTTAATCCTATTCAAACCAAGTCTAATTATCTATTTGTTTAACTTTTATTTTCTAATCTAATTTTATCGTTTTCAAACTCAATAACAAAGAGTTATATACAAATTGGCGCCAGCTCATAGTAACAACTCTAACTAACTAGATGCAAATACATCGAATTAGTTAACTAGCGCGCCAAGCTAGGTTATTTTCCTTCATTTTCTTCGTATGTTGATAATACGTACTAAAAATTATAAGGCTTTTATATGTGTTTAGTCCGTGCAAATAGGAGTCATTTAAAAATTGGTCCTTGTATTCCTTAATCCAGACATTTTGCCCTGCCAAAATTTAATCACTTAAAAATTGGTCCCTCAGCCTAGTTAATTACTGCCACGTCACTGTAATTACAAACATGAAATTACAGAAATACCCCTGTAATTAGTGACGTGGCAGTGATTAAGTGGGCTGAGGGACCAATTTTTAAGTGATTAAATTTTGACATGACAAAATGTCAGGATTAAGGAATACATGGACCATTTTTTAAATGACCTCTATTTGCAGGGACTAAACACATATAAAAGCCATATTATAATCAACATGACTTGCTAATACAAATATCATGATTCTAATCCTATTTATGAATATGAGAACGTAAATCTTAACACTTTCCATTTCCATAATACAGATGCCAATATATTAAAACACTCTCCGAAACTATTTATGAATATGTCACCGTCAATATTGCATACCTGCTACTCTCATTCTTTTTCTTCCTATTTTTTGTGTGTCACCCTAAACATCTCTTACAATTTAACTAATTTAAATCCACGCAACGCACATGTCTAAATCTAGTTCACATTAATCCCAATAGTCTATTTTTTGTGTGTTTCCAATAGTCTATTCTACTCCGATACAAACCTTAAATTTAAAGAACTCTATGATGCATTTTTTTTGTGGTTACAACTCCATGATGCATTTGGCAGACAAAAAAGAACATCTACTATTATTTTCTTCATTTCTTCAATTTACTTTTTCATATCGATCGACTTCCTTTATTATACATAATTAAGATAGCTGAACTTCTAAATTCTTTGGTTTTTAAACAAAAAAGTTATAGTTTCTTGACCAATAATGATATTGAACTATGTGGTTTTGGACAAAGATATGGAAAATGCTTAACGGCACGACAACCATACAAGCACGAATGGGCACGACACATTACAGACCGTTGGATGAGCTTTTTTCCTTTTATTCATTATTTTCTCTTTCCCATGTTTATATTTGCCAGAGACTTGATTGCCGCGTCGTACTACATTCGTGGGCTTTTGAGTCGTGCTGCATAGGACTACTCCAAAGATATAACAAACACAAAGCCTTGTAACTTCACGCTTCAAGTTTCAACACGTATAGTTTCAAACACAACAGCTATGTAGCTGATAATTGTAAGTCGCCATATAATGTGTTTAGTTCTAGTCTCTCTATCCATTTAGATGCATCACATCTCAAAATGCTACTCTTCAACATTGTATAATACGCATAAAAGACCAAAAAACAAATTCAAAAGCCTAATGGATAGAGAGACTAGAAAGATATAAATCTCCCAACACTAAGAAAGACGTACACAATGCATAAATTGGATAAGTTTTCCTCGCAAGTCGCCATTAGTAAGATGCCAAAGCATGGATTCTAATGTACATGATTACTTATGTCGACCATCTTAGTGAAAGGAGAAGACTCCTTGGTAGTTTTGTTAAAAAAAAAACTGACCTATACACAGATTCTATCAGGAATAAACCAAGAAACGTATGTTTTTAGTTCTAGAGTCGAACAATTTGAACCGCCAGTTGCTCTTACTTGACAAAAGAAAGAAGATTTTATTACATTTATTAACATGGCAGAACCTTAACTGGTTATGCAGTTTCAGAAATAGAATATCACCATTAACCATCTTAAAAATCCCAAACTATTTTAACATACTATAGGGAAAGTAAAACGTAAAGACACGTTCTTCCTGTGAAACACCCTTGAAATGGGACATGCAATCAGCCTAAGTTTCAATCTGCCAACAATCAAGGTTTCAAAAAACGGACCGGTACCGGGATTGCGGCCGTTACAAATCGGTATCGGCAGCCACCGTGACCGTTTTTGGTCCTTTTCACGTTGAGAACAAAAATCACAGCAAAATCGCCGTTACGGCCGTTACGGAACGCCGTTACGGCCGCGAAACGCCGTTACGGACTTGAAAATTCAGTAATTTGAACAGGAGAAGAAGGAATCTGAATCTTATCTTGAAAAATCAGGCATCTCAAATCTCAATCTTATCTTTTTTACACAAATCAATTACTTACTTCTCTTCTTTGGTGCTGGACTGGTAAACTAACAGATCTCTTGTGTTGTTACTCTAGTGTTGTGTGATTCTTTGTTTGCGATTTGCGATTCTGGTGTTGCCGTTTGTTGCTTCTTGTTCTGCTTGCCGTTTGTTGCTTCTTGTTCTGCTTGCCGTTTCTTGCTTCATTCTCTTTGTTCAGGTTTGCGATTCTGGTTTTTTGTTTTTGTTTGAGTGAATAAGGTTTGCTTCTTCTCTGGTTTTTTTTGTTTGCGATTCTGGTCTTACTTGGTTACCAATACACACACGTATGCACAGCTTCACTCTATTAATAATAAATTGATAATAATAATAAATTAATAATAATAATAATTAATAATTACTTTTAGATAGTTTATTTGTTTATTCATATATTTATTTATTAAACTAAAAAAAAAAAAAGTGCATTCGTCTCTTATTTAAGTTCAAGGTAATTTTAAATTGACACTCTTAATTCAACCACTTAATTTGAGTGTATAGGTAACAAATATTAGATGAAATTTTAGAGAAAAATTGGGACTTTGATGTTAGAACTTTGAACTATGATTGTATATTTATTATGTTATAATTATGGAAAAAAGTATTAATCTAAGTTATTATACATTATATGATAGTATAAATAGTTTTAATATGTTTTGTGAAACGTTTTGATTAATTCACACCGCGAAGACCGTTATTTGTATCGCAGCGTCCGTTACAGCCGAAATCGCGACAACCTTAACGCGACCGCGATCGCGACCGCGACCGTTATTTAGAACCTTGCCAACAATAATGAACATAGTAGATATTATGGATGATGAGCAACAACATAAAAAATACTTTATAATTATAAAACAAATAGGAGAAATTTAGGAGAACCTTACACTTATTATGCTTGTGTAGGGGCTTTGACTTGAGTTGTTAGTTACAATCCTTCTATCAAAACAAGTGTCAGAAGCTAGAAATCAAGTCTTGATATGATAGCATTAATATATTCAAAACAATTTATTTACCTTATTGATCTTCCACCTTTGGGCAATCTTGGACATCAAATACTTGCAGCGATGTTACCCATTCAGGTATAGATGCAAGATTCTCACAATTTCTGATTCTTAGAGTTTGTAAAGTGGTAATGTGCTGAAGCCCCTCAGGCAAATATTTCATTTTTGGGAGTGCATAATGTCATGTAGAATTATATCATCCTTTTTTCAAACTCATTGCCATCACCAACAGTGTGTTTGTTCCAATTCAAAGTTAACCGATCAAGATGTGACTTCCCTATTAAATTCATATGCTTAGCTTCTGTTGGACAATGCCTAAGACGTTCCAAGCCATTTATCATGAGTCGTCCCCTCAAATTATGTAATCCTCCTAGCTCACTAGTTTTAGCACTATCTTTAGAAGTCGTATCGAACACAAATTGTGTCAATGTTTGAAGATTAGTCATCTTTCCTATTCCATGCGGCACAGAAGTTAAATTATCACAATAATCCAACTCAAGATGTCTAAGACTTACCAACTTCCAAAGATCTTGGGGCAACTCTCTCAAGTTAGAACACTTATTGAGTAGAAGAGTCTCCAAGTTAATTAATTCAGTTATAGACCTTGGGAGCTCTTCAACTTTTTTACAAACAGAAAGATCAAGATACCTTAGGTATTTCATCCTTCCAATACTAGATGGAATCTTCCTTGAATTTATGCGGTTAAGATTCAGCACACGGAATCGTTTAGAACTTGACAGGATGGAATTACAAGCAAACAATTCTATTGAACCTAAATAGAAATAAGTCCTTGGATCCGAATGTTGTGGTAATAGAAAGGTTCTTAATTTGTAAGCATTGAGAAGAGAAGTTGGAACTTGCCAGGAAGAATCAAATTCAAAGTCAAAAGAGACATGTCGAGTTTGTTTGTCAATCTGCTTTCGCTGTTTATTAACTAAAAGATAGTCATTTTCTGAAATGGAACTTGCCAGATCATGCACAATATCATGCATTTGGAAGGTCACGAAGTCGCGAATGAAAGAAACTTCGGTGATATTTTGGAAGAAAGATTTATGAACAAAATCCATGAAGTACTTATCACCAATATCTTCTAAACATGTACTTTCATCTGATGACTGAACAAACCCTTGTGCAATCCAAAGTCGAATCAATGTTGTTTTAAGAATTAAATAGTCTTTTGGAAACAATGAACAAAAAGCAAAGCACTTTTTCAAATGAAATGGTAGATGATCATAACTTAGTTTGATAAGCTGGAAAATTTTCTTATCACCTTGTTCATCAATTTTCATAAGATCTTTGTTCTTGAATGTTGACCAATCCTCCTTCGGCATGGAATACATTAAGCTTCCAATGCTTCTAATGGCGAGAGGAACCCCTGAACATTTGTTCACTATTTCCTTGCCAATTGGCACCAATTCCTCATTCTCTAGTTCTTTGTCATTCTCAAAAGCTAATTGACTAAATAATCTCCAAGATTGTTTTTCATCTAGACCCTTTAAATTGAAGATAGAAGATGCACCACTTGCCTTGGAAACCTTCTCACTTCTCGTGGTGATAATTATTTTAATTTATTAATTTGAGCATACACTCGCAAATAAAAATAATTAAAAGAAAAAATGATTAAGTGATGTGATTATATTCTTGTAAAAAAAGTGATGTGATTAACTTATTTCTCTTTTGACTTTTTTCATTTATGTGTATGCTCACACAAATTTTATTTGGATTTGTGTATGCTCACACAAATCCAAATAAATTTTTATTTGGAGAGAATTTCTAACTATTGATTAGTAGTCTAGTAGTTTAGTAGAAGGTTTAATCAGTTATTTTTTTTCTTTTATCGCCCCAAACATATCAATATTAGCATCAATCGTACGTAAATGTAACTCATTGTTTAAGCAACTATTCAGAGTTCCCAGAGCTCCTTGCAACGCTTGTTGTAAAACCCTCTGTTGCACTTGATTAATCGCCCTTTGTTTTTCAAAATGAATGTTTCATTTTTGTAATTTTCGAATTGTTCCAAAATTGTATAAATTGAATTAATTAAATTCAATTTTTCTCGTTCTATCTCAGAATAATCATTCACTCGAAACCGATCCGCTTATATTTCTACTTTCCTTAAGCGGGCCCAGGCTTTCTCCAGCTGTTCAACGGCTACTTCCCGTAATTCTTCTGAATTTTGAATAGTTCTCAAGATTCTTTCGATTATCTAATAAATCACTTAATGAAAGTAGATTATCTAATTTAATATTTATCTTCATTTATCTATGAATTTATTTCATAATTTTATCATCATGTTAGATTATTTTTTTCTACGTTCAACTACATTTATTTAGGATTTTATTTTAGTATTTTTGTGTAGTTTTTATAATTTATATATCATTTTGTTATATTTATTTAATATTTAATTCAAATATTTATTTTTGTGTATTATTTTTTTGTTGCAGGGATGGATTTTAGAGCATTTACTAGGTCCGCACCCAGGGAAGAAAAACAAGAGCTGGAAGCCGGAGAGACCATGTGCGGGGAGATGACTTACTAGCAAAGGGCATACAGTTGTGCACCATTACCGCCTACTCCAGGATCGCTTAGAGGTGGATGATGTGAGGTGGTCTACATATGATGATCACAGAGAGATGCGCCCTTTTCAGCTTATTGTCACTTACTCGGGATGGCTTATGTGCGGGAAGGAGAGGGTGTACCGTCATTTACCTGAGCGGGTTAAGAGACAGTTTGGCTTTATACAGGACATCCCCAGACATCCGTCAGATGTCCCTGAGATGCCTAAGGAGATGCTGGCTACTTTGTTGATAGACCCCAGTCCGTGGTTCTAGACTGATTGGGGACAGAGGTGTCAGAGAGTGTGGGAGCATAAGCCTGGCTACATGGCTTGGTATGCCAAAGTCTCTCACCCTCGGATTATCCCACTTGATGAAGGATGTCCTCCCAGGCCGGCGAACCGGGAGCAGCTTATAGACGAGGAGCATTCCAGAGAGCTGCCTGACACACTGACGATCATTAGGGGCAGATGGCTGATAATGTTGTGGCAATGAGCGCCGAGATGACTAAAGAGGGAGCTGGTGCATGAGATGATCCGGATTGGCAGTACTGGTCGCTCTGCCCTTATGTATCAGATTGCCAGGCAACGCAGGGGGCATAGGCATCGTAGGCAAGCAAGGTTGATTAGCATTAGGTTTTTTTATGTACATTTGGACTATGGTGATGGTGATGTATGGTTATGATATTTTCATACCTTGTGATATTTCTATGACATTTTCGTACCTTTTATATTATTTCTTGCGTTTTATTTTTATCATGTTAAAATTATTTTTACGTTTTATATGTTTTAGAATTGATGAATGTGAAATTGGATGAAAATGATTGAAAAAAATGTTTTCAAAAAAAGTATGTATAACATGTTCAAATGTGGGGAAAAAGGGAAGGAGAAAGCTGCTGGAAATTGAACCAAGAACGCAGCAGCAGTTAACTACCGCTGGCTGTAACTGTAGTTAACTACCGCTGCCTCAGCGGTGGTTAACTGTTGCCGTGTCTCCCAACGGTAGTTAACTACCTCTGAGGGTAAATTGGTATTTTATTTGTGTTTTTAGTAAGTTTCTAGCACATATAAATATAACCAAAATAAGATGATCATATGAGGACAAGTGAAAATTTGATTATTTCTTTGACGAAAAAGTTAAGATGGGATAGGAATGAGTGAGATTAATGCCTATGATAATTTTTTTGATATGAGGGTAATCCAACTTATGTGGATGATATCGTTTAGTGTGTGAAAAGATTGAATTAATTTCTTAATAAGTTCTATAGTCCATATGAAGTGAAGTATATAATTGGATCATTACATTTATGTGGGTAACGTTTTTTTTTTTCAACGGTTCTTTGTTGCATCACCAAAGTATGCTTATAAGGGTGTCAATGTATAAATGCTCTAATATATTTACACCTAAAACGAATTGTGTCATATAAGTCCTCAAATTTATGACCTTTGCCTTTCCTTGATCATTCACATCATTTCGATGATTTAGAAATGTAGAAAATGATATGAGACTCATTTATATCAGGTCTGACTTATTGGAGGTAAAGAAATTGATTATAGGTGCAATATCTCTTACTTCAATTTTATCTAGGGGCAACATTCATTCATCTATTCAAGAGTACCATATTTTGAAGTTTTATTGTTGGCAACTGTCATGCTCCTTCTGCTCCAATTACCCTTCATGTTTATTGGATTCCTCCTTCTAGTTGGAATAAGTGAAACTCTGATGGGGCTTCTAAGTGTAGTTTAGAGACTGAAGTGGTTTGTACAGAGATTGGAATGGTTAATTTCTTAGTGGTTTTCCAGCTAACATAGGCATTGGCGTAGCCAAGGCCCTAGTTCAGGGTTCAAATTTTTGAGTTATAATTAATAATTATAATATAATATGTATTAAAATAATATACATTAAAAAATTACATTGTACTCAATTTATATTGTACTAAAAAATTACATACATACTCTACAATTATCCTCTACACGGTTTTATGTCATGGCATCGTTGAATAATTACTAGTTATCAATGTTGTCAAACACATCCCTCTTAATATAAGTCAGAAGAGAATTGTTCATTAATTCATCCTCTATTTGATTACGCAATTTAGTCTTCACAATCTTCGATCATTAACAAGAGTTGTAAGATCTGTGGTGGTGGTGTGTTGAGAGCCATTCACGGAACAAAACGAACAACACAAAAACAACGACCAACCCCTCGCAACAAAACTGAAGGTGCATAAATGAATGCTACCGCCAACACGGAGCGTCTACACACCAAACCCTTTCGAGTAACAGCCAGAAAGCAAGAGATCACCAAAATGACACAAACAACCGGCAACGGGAACAGATCGCCACCACCGACATAACAGCAAATATGAACCACACGCCAACGGCCACCTAAGATGGTGAAGCCCCAAACGGCAGCGACGCCGTCAACCACCTACAGGCACTGTTTCTGTTTCCTCAGGTTACAGTTCCGTTTTTTGTTTTTGTTTTCGCTGGTTCAGTGGTCTGTGTTGTTCTTTTCGTTGTTATCTGTGTTGTAGATCTATAACCTGAGGAAACAGAAACAGTGCATGTAGGTGGTTGACGGCGTCGCTGCCGTTCGGGCCGTCACCATCTTAGGTGGCCGTCGGCGTGTGGTTCAGATCTGCTGTTACGTCGGGGGTGGCGATTTGTTCCCGTTGCCGGTTGTTTGTGTTGTTTTGGTGATCTCTTGCTTTCTAGCTGTTACTCGAAAGGGTTTGGTGTGTAGACGCTCCGTGTTGGCGGTAGTAGTCATTTATGCACCTTCAGTTTTGTTGTGAGGGGTTGGTCGTTGTTGTTGTTGTGTTGTTCGTTTTGTTTGGGTCTTTTGTTTTTGTTCCGCGTTTCTTTCGTGGAGAGGGGCTTGTGCCTTTTCCGTGCTGGTTTTGGTTACTGTTCTTTCTTTCTGGTCGTCCAAGCTTCTGTGCGCTTTCCCAACCTCCCCTTGTCGTCGGTCTTTGGTCGGCGGCGTCCCTTAGGTCTGCAAAGGGTCGTGCAGTTGTGGTGGATCCATTCTCTGGATGATTTGAGATTTTTCTCCTCTGCGAAGATAGACGGTACAGTAATCCAGAGAGTTGTGTTGAAAAGGTGTTCGGGGTGGTGCTTGTGGTGGTTGAGTTAGTGGCTTGTTTTGGTATGTTTAGGTTCGAGCTGGATCGATTTGTGCTGTTGTTCCAACTGTTCTCCGTCTTTGAATTTGGCATCGGGATTTTGGTGGGCTGAGTTTGGACAGGTTTAGGTGTCTACTCAGGTGGGTCGTGAGTTGAGGGGTGCCTTTTGATTTGTGTCGGGAGTTTGGTGGGCCGATCGCTTTTGATTCGAGGTCGGGAGCTAGTTTCTTTGACGCATGTTCTTTTAGGTTTTTTGATGTCTCCTCCGGCTTATCGGATGTTGAGTGGTGGGCGAATCTGATCGCTTGAAGCAACTTATCGTCGTCAGCTGCTTTTTTGATCTCTGTTGATGGTGTTGGAAAATTGATTGTTGTTGATTTTTCTATGGGTGTTTTGGTGTATTTTTATTTTCTTTTTGGTGGAATACTTGGGATTTAATCCCTTTTTATATATAATATATTTTGTCATTCAAAAAAAAAAAACAAGAGTTGTAAGAATTAAAATTTTTGACTTTGTCATTTACGCTTTAGACCACAAATCAAATTATATTTTATTATAATATTTATTACTCATTACATAAAATTATGTAGCATAATTTAGGGTATGTTAGTATAAGATAATTACTAAAAACGATACAAATTTGAAGGTAGATCTTTCAAAAGAGAAGATAATTACTAAAAGGGGGTCCTATGAAAATACAACGTGTTGCTGCAATTGTCACTCATAAGCTTTATCTCATCTCAACTTACTTAAACTACACAACGAGGATAAACGTGAGTGTTGGTGCAAGTATGGTGCAATGTTTAAATTTGAGGAGATTCAACATGATAAAAACATAATAATTTGCATGTAAATTTAAGAATTAAGGGGTTTCAATTGAACACCCTGAGCTCTATATTTAACTCTGTCGATGAACCTATGGGTCTCTTCTTCTTTTAAGGTTGGATTGATTTGTTTGATGGTGCAATGTTACTAGGAAGGCTTATGAACTAGGTTGATCTCATTTTTTTGTTAGAATGTAATTCTCTTTTAACTGCTAAAGCTTTCAATGACTCTCTTTGGTTTTTTTGCATCTAAGAAATAAGTGGATGAATCGTGTTAATATCTACATGGAAGGTAGCACATGTGCAGAAAAATTAGCTAATTTTGATTTTCAAATAATTAAATTCGTTTGATTGTTACCAATATGCATAAAAGAAGGATTCTCTAGAAATAGACAGGTCTTCTTAATTATTGATTTTAATGATGATTGGTTGCTTTTATTTTGAGTTTGGTCTTGTTGATAGTGGTGTTGTATTTTTTTTTTTAAGGAACCTTGCATATTTTATGCATTGTCCAAACCAACTGAATTAAGCTCACGAGGACTAGTGGTGTTGTATAAAACCACACTTTGTTTTCCTTCACCATGTTTTATCTCAATAAATTTTTTTAATAAGGTTTTGATTTAGTCCCCTCTAAATATTTTTTGCATTTCGTTATTTTATTATCAATAAATTTGGCTTGTGATACTACTCCACTCTAATTTTTGCTTAAATTTTTTTAGTCATGCATGTGTGTAAAAAAAAATGCGATTATGACCACTTAACCCATACCAATTTTTTGTTATTGTCACATCTTTATAATAATAATATAATAATTGAATCATTACATTTATGGGGGTAACGTTTTTTTTTTTTTTTGAGGGAATGTGGGTAACGTTTTATCACCATCGTATGCTCATGATAATATTCTGCTAAATAAATATATAGACCTCCTTAAAAAAAAATTACAGCTAAAACAAATTGTGTTACACACATATATTATTATTATTATCATTAGAAAAACACTTAATGATTTATAATATATTTTTGAGATGAGATTAAGCAAGAATTGAAAAATTCAAAAACAGTATTATTATTATTATTATTATCATTAATATTAATATTATATAATAAGCGACATTTAATAATTTAAACATGAACAGGTTGAAAAGAAATGAGCTTCCTTTTGTGGTCGTAAATCGTGGCATAGACAAAGGTTTCATAATTGTTAGAAACAGAACCGTTGTTAGCAGAAATGATGAGGTGATAGGTATACGGAAAATACTTGGGTGACATAATGTCACCGTGACATTAAATCTGGGCCACACAAATGTACTCATGGATGTGTTGTGTGGCCCAGATGCAAATGGCAATGTGTGTTGTGTGGCCCAGATTTAATGTCACTGTGTCATTATGTCACCCAAGTGCTGTCCAATTCCCTATAACAAATTTTGATTCAGTCTTGATGATCTTCTCAAACTTCAGCTTTGCCCCTGTTTGCTTGTCGTACTCGGTCACAGCAAATTTGGCAATTTCTGTCACATGAAATTCATCGAGGTTTATGATGGGGTAATAACCATCTAGTATAGCTTGATTCCTGGCCGTAGAGGCCAGCAAAACAAGGAGGATAAGAATAAAGGATTGAAATTTCATGATGTTTATATTGTATCTGTTATTTTCTCAAGCTTCGGAAATCACAATGGTGTGAGTTAGCCTTAGTTAGTCGGACGTTACCTTATATATATTGCACAAAAGTTATGCCAAGTTGGTATTATTTATTATTTTTTACTAAAAATGAAAAAAAATAAAGTCAAAAGTTGAAAATTGGTTAAAAAGTTAAAAAGTCAAAAGTTTACATCTATTTAATGAAAATAAATTAAATCTTTTTTTACCAAATAATTGAAATCTCTTATGTACTCCAATTAGAAAAATTTAATTGACCAAAAAAATTTAACATTACAGATTTAACATTTAATTGACCATCAAAAGTTTCATTTGGTCAAAGGTGTTGATATGGATTTGAATGCTGACGTTTTAAATGACAATAAGGTTAAGTGATAATAAGGATAGAGAGATCTGCTCTTTATCCGAATGGTTTTGCTCGTTCCCAAATGAAATTTTAAAAATACTCCTACGTAAGTTAACTCACGTTAGTGTTAAATTTACGTGACTTAACTTACACAGCGTGAGTTAACTCACGCTAGTGTTAATCTCTGCGTAAGTTAACTCACGCAGTTGATTTTATACCTGCGTGAGTTAACTCACGCTAATTTTCAAACATAGTCATCTTCAAATTCACACTTCACGGTTCACACAACTAAATTGTATGTTGTTTGATAAATTTAAGGATGTTTCTGTTTGGTGAGAAGCTTTTGCTTTTGGATATGATCGAAAATGATAATGAGTGAGTGAAGAGGTGGAATC
Source organism: Medicago sativa (assembly GCF_051527215.1). NCBI lineage: Eukaryota > Viridiplantae > Streptophyta > Magnoliopsida > Fabales > Fabaceae > Medicago > Medicago sativa. The sequence continues at coordinate 60,819,931 of NC_140752.1, forward strand.
AATTACAAGGTTCTAGTTATGTGTATTTATATACGTGTCACAGTTAGATACCAATTTGCCATGCACTTGTCTCCACAACCAATTACTCTAATGTTACATATTTGTCATCCTTATAGACTACTCTATGCATATGTAGCCACAAATTAATAAATCAGATGGAATTCATCGTCCATTTTGAAAATTGAAAACTAGCGTGAGTTAACCCGCGCGGCGTGAATTAATTTACATAGGGGTATTATGGACTTTTCACTTGGGAACGAGTAAAACCATTTGGGTAAAGAGCAGAATTCAGGATAGAAATGGATTGAAAAGTGGGTGCATCGAAATGGGCCTCCAGTAAGAATCGATTATCAATCTGCTTTTGACCAAGGTTTGTGCTGATTAGAGGCGTGCAAATAGCAATAAGCACATGGCCTACTCTGATTGACCGAGAATCTTTAGACCGAGTCCCCGATATGTTAAAATAAATTAAAAAATCGTAGACAAATTTATGGAATTCATCGTCCATTTTGAAAATTGAAAACTAGCGTGAGTTAACCCGCGCGGCGTGAATTAATTTACACAGGGGTATTATGGACTTTTCACTTGGGAACGAGTAAAACCATTTGGGTAAAGAGCAGAATTCAGGATAGAAATGGATTGAAAAGTGGGTGCATCGAAATGGGCCTCCAGTAAGAATCGATTATCAATCTGCTTTTGACCAAGGTTTGTGCTGATTAGAGGCGTGCAAATAGCAATAAGCACATGGCCTACTCTGATTGACCGAGATTCTATAGACCGAGTCCCCGATATGTTAAAATAAATTAAAAATATCGTAGACAAATTTATGAGGTCCGAAAAGCCCAGCTCTTTCCCAAGATTTCATATATAGTTGGGCTCCCTTGTTTTCAAAATAACACTATTATCATGGTTCTTTCAAACGGGAAAAAAAAAAACACTATTATCATGGTTGTTATGGATAATTTATCAAATAGTTATGTTATTTGAACAATCATTTGTGTAACAACATATGAGACAACCATTGATTTACAAAGAAAAGTAAGTATTGACACAAAAATCAAAGTAATAGAAAGAGAAAGTAAAAACATAATGTGAGTATGAGAGAGAAAGTTGTTGATAAATGGTTGCACAAATATCATTTCTCTATATCAAAAGATGAATATTTTAGAATTCTTATTCATTTTACCACTGTCAAAGTACTCCATCCGTTTCAAAATATAAGCAAAATTCACTTTTTAAGTTAATTCATTTAATGATGTATGTGGTCCATATTATAAACCACATACATCATTAAATGAATGAACCTAAAAAGTGAATTTTGCTTATATTTTGAAACGGGGGGAGTAGCATATTTATTCACTCAGATGATGTATAAACTACATGTCATGCCTTGGAGCATGCAATTCTAAACATAAACAAAAGTGTATGATCAAAAAATACATGATTTGTAAGTATTGTTGGTCGATTTCTCACGCTCCGAGATGCTTATGATCGCAAGTAGCCTTCCTAAATTGCGATTTCGTTTTTCTCTTGTCGTTATAGCATGTTTTCAAGTGAGACGAGACCTTTGTATTTATAGGTGTGTAAAACCCTAATTTTCTAGAATAGTACGTGCGCGATGCGCACCAGCTTCAATGTGTAGTGTCATGGGCAGCTGCGACCCACTTTTGTTTTCATCTTGACGGCGTGATGTGTGGCTTAAAACACACGACGCATCTTAGGTAGTGGTTAACTCCTTTGTATTTCTTCATTCCTTGTTCCATTTCGCTTCACTAAAATGTCCAAGGTGACTATATCCAAAGAATTCCCTTGATATTCTTGTAAAGAGGTATAACACAACCATAAAGTTGTCTAGTTTGGTCGATTTGGCATGATTCATAGATCGTGTTCTTCATTTTGCTCTCCCTTGCACATCCATAAATTTATTTATAAAAACTAGACTAAAACAATTTAAACTTTGTTAGAATGGCTTAAAACTAGATCGTAAATGATGTTAAAACTACTATATGAGAGACTGTCATCACAATTTAAAAGACTATTTGAGTAGGTAAGTAAGCATCATGGTTAAAGTACTACATTAAATACTTGGCTGAAACGCACTATTTACCCCCTAAGTTTGCACAAGTAGCAATTTTGGCCCCCTTTTAAAAAAAATGGCAAAAGGGACCCCATGTTTACCCCCATTTGCAAAACCTCAATTTTGACCCAGTCAACCATATGTGGAATGCCACCTGTGTATTTATTTAATTTTATTATTATTTTTATTCCATGCGTATAAATAGCTAATACAAAAAATCACCAAAGAAATAGCATGGCACGTGAGAGCTTCACCATCCTCTTCTCCTTCCAAACTAAACCTTCATCTTCCTCTTCCAAACCAAATCTTCATCTTCTCCTTTTATTTTTCAGAAATTGAATTTATTTCTATTTACGGTATAATCTTTATTCTTAGTTGTAGAAAGTAGTAGAAACCAGAAACAAGGAAAAATGCACAATAGAGGATGAAATAAAAAGGCATCCTAACTTTTTCATTTTGTTCTTCAGTGGCCAAAATTTTGTTGGTTCTTCAAGCACATATGCATAACACATTTCTCAACTATTTGCAGGTCGGATTTAAGAGTTGTGTTATTTGAACAATCATTTGTATGACAACCTATGAGACAACCATTGATTTACAAAGAAAAGTAAGTATTGACACAAAAATCAAAGTAATAGAAAGAGAAAGTAAAAACATAATGTGAGTATGAGAGAGAAAGTTGTTGATAAATGGTTGTACAAATATCATTTCTCTTTATCAAAAGATGAATATTTTAGAATCCTTATTCATTTTACCACCGTCAAAGTAGCATATTTATTCACTCAGATGATATATAAACTACATGTCATGCCTTGGAGCATGCAATTCTAAACATAAACAAAAGTGTATGATAAAAAAATACATGATTTGTAAGTATTGTTGGTCGATTTCTCGCGCTCCGAGATGCTTATGATCGCAAGTAGCCTTCCTAAATTGCGATTTCGTTTTTCTCTTGTCGTTATAGCATGTTTTCAAGTGAGACGAGACATTTGTATTAATAGGTGTGTAAAACCCTAATTATCTAAAATAGTACGTGCGCGATGCGCACCAGCTTCAATGTGTAGTGTCATGGGCGGCGGCGACCCACTTTTGTTTTCATCATGACGGCGCGATGTGTGGCTTAAAACACACGACACATCTTAGGTAGTGGTTGACTCCTTTGTATTTCTTCATTCCTTGTTCCATTTTGCTTCACTAAAACGTCTATGGTGATTATATCCAAAGAATTCCCTTGATAGTCTTGTAAAGAGGTATAACACAACCATAAAGTTGTCTAGTTTGGGCGATTTGGTATGATTCAAAGATCATGTCCTTCAGTTTGCTCTACCTTGCACATCCGTCAATTTATTTACAAAAACTAGACTAAAACAATTTAAACTTTGCTAGAATGACTTAAAACTAGATCGTAAATGATGTTAAAACTACTATATGAGAGACGGTCATCACAATTTAAAAGACTAGTTCATTAGGTGAGTAAGCATCATGGTTAAAGTACTACATTAAATACTTTTATCTACTCAATGTCAAACTCTTAACAGATTGGCAGGTGAAACTTTACCACACCTTCTAGAGAAGGTAGTAAATGTAATATTGATTGGCCTTTCATAGTTTCACCTTAGATTCGATGAAACAAAAGGTATATGATCATCCTCTTCTTGAGTTTTGTTAGTTATCCTTGATTATAATTTTGGTGTCTCCATACCTCGGAGACATGGGCGGATCTAGACATAATATTTTGGTGTGACTAAATGATACTAAAAATAAGAAATAACATTGTTTGTCTCTAGAAAGCACTAGAAAATATTTCTTCATTTTATAAAGCATAACAATGACTTTGTAAGCACAATAACTAAAAAGCATTCTAAGAAAAAACAAAATTGAGAATCAGATTTGAGAATTCAACAAAGAAAACCAAAAGAATTGTAATAGTTTAAGTATAAACAAATTGGGAAATGCTAACCGATGCACTCGGGGCACTGGTTAAGAATATGAAAAATGAAATTATATAGTAGTTAATGCATTGAAATTGTGTAATTAATTTATAATAAAGTCAAAAGCAGTTTCCTTTTATGGTAATAATTCCTTTTTATGGTATGCTTAACCAGTGGCCCGGGGCACCGGTTAGCAGGACCCAAACAAATTTTATGAAAACTTGTAATAGTTTAAGTATGTAATTCAAATTGTGTTGCATAGTTCATTTCCATTATGAAATCAAATTTCAAATGTTTGTATGAGAACATATTTGAATTTGCAAATCTGAATGAAGTTTGATCTAATATTGTTAATTCAAATATGAACGATGTCTAAGCAAAGGCAAATTTGGTTTATTCATAATTTTTTTAGCCTAGACAATTTTGCGACACAGTTTACAACTTCTTAAAAATTTATAAATATAATGTTTTTTATTGTTACCGGTGATGCAAAAAGTGTTACAATAATGTAACATTTTGCGACATTTTTTTATTGTTATAGATAATACTGTAAAATGTAACTAAAGCACTTTAATAACAGGGACTTTACCTAACAATTGTTCAAATGTTACTAAACATTTTTCTTGATTTAGTTACAAGTGTTACTAAATATCATTATTGTAATAATGTCTCCTTTTCTAGATTTATCTAGGTGCAACATTCATTCATCTATTTAAGAGTTCCAAAATTTGAAGTATTTTTTGTTGTCAAATGTCATGCTCCTCCTACTTCAATTACTCTTCATTTTTATTGGATTGTCCCTCCTTCTAATTGGATTAAGTGAAACTTCGACGGGGCTTCTAGGATCACTTCTGGGTGTGTTTGGATTGATGGTTTAGGAGGGAAAGGGAGGGGAGGGATCACTTTTATTTTTTAAATTACGAACAATGTAAAATATATTTTTAAAATAAATTAACTGTTTTTGAAGTATTATATCATCATCAATCATGTTGTTAATTCAATTTTCTAAAAATCATTTTACAATGTCCGTAATTTAAAAAATAAAAGTGAGCTCTCCCCTCCCTCTCCTCCTAAACCCTCAATCCAAACACACTTTAAGGTTGTTTAGAAATAGCAATGGTTCTTTTCTTTGTGGTTATGCAGCTAACCTAGGGGTCTCTTCTTCTTTTAAGGTTGGATTATTTTATTTCATGCTTGTTATTAGAAAAGCTTATGAACTAGGTTGATCTCATTTTTTGTTAGAATGTGATTTTCTTCAAACTGTTAAAGTTTTCAATGACTTCTCTTAGGTTTCTTGAAATCTAAGAAAGGGTGGATGAATTGTGTTATTACAATTAGAGGTTTGAGTTTAGAGTCTCACTTTTACATGGAAGGTAACACATGTGATTTTCAAATAATTGACTTCATTTGGTAGGTTTTGTTACCAAGGTGCATCAAAGAGAGATTCTCTAAAAATATATCAGGTCTTCTTAATTATTGATTTAGATGATGGTTGAATGATTTACTTTGAGTTTGACGTTGTTTTTTAGTTGTCGTATATATAGCTAAACATTTTTTTCCTTTCCTTCAATATGTTTTATCTCAATGGATTTTCTTTCAAGGTTTTTAATAAAATAGTTGTCCAAACATTGTGTTGTCTTGTTGGTTTTGGCTCAGTCCCCTCTGGATTTTTTTTTATTCTGTTATTTTATTATCAATAAATTTATTAGATTGATGTAAATGACATGTTGTAAATTTGAGGTGTCAATTGAATGTCAAATTGGCCTTGTGATTCCTCTCCACTTTAATTTTTGCTTAAAAATATCCAGTCATAGTCGTAATAAAATAAAATAAAATTGTGACAATTTTTTTTTATTGTAGAGGAAAAAAAAACAATTATGCATTTATCAGCATTAAGCGTGTGTGATTACAACCCTTAGCTGTTTGAAACTAAAAATAATCAACTTAAAGAAAGCAAAAGCTTCCTTCTAGAATTGAGATCATCAGAAAAGACTAGTATTATTTAACATGGACAATCCATAACTCAACCAAAATTACATCAAGTGAAAGTAACTTGTAAAGGAAAAAAAGTGAACCAAGAGTTTGAAATATAACTATGGAATGTTATGAACTACGGATACTCCTCGAATTAGGCGTGCTCCGAAGTCGGACATGTGTCGTGTCTGATACCGACACATACAATTACAGTAAATTATGTAATTTTCTCAAATTATGAGCGGTGTAGGCGTGACAGCGTTTATGTCGTGTCTGGTGTCCGTATCCGTGCGTCATAGATCAGAATGTCTTGACCAAACCAATCAATTAATTACTAGGATATAAAGTTGTCAATATTGACAAATGTTATGAAATTAAGAGTATTTCTCATGATTACAATTTTCTTACAACAAAGTTCCATAGTTACAAACTTAGTTTTACCTAAATTTGGTAACAAATTTTCTTCCTCTACAATTATCTAGACCATTTTTGCAAGAACCTTCATGATATCATCCACAGTTGGCCTATGCAATGGATCATCTTTCACACAATCCTTAGCTAAAAAACACAAACAAAGAGCCTCCGGAAGTGAATAATCCTTCAAATTTGGGTCAACAAAATTCCTCAACCCTTCAAAACATCCACCACCTTCACTACCTTCCCCAAACAAAAATCCAACACAATCTTTAACCAATTTTCCATCAAACCTTTCTCTTCCTGATATCAACTCAAGCAACACAACACCAAATGCAAAAATATCAACCTTTTGTGAAACTGTCCCATGCAAAAGATTGTTAGATACACCCCCCACATCTGCCAATTTTCCTCTCCAATTTTCGGTTACAAATATATTTCTACTATTCACATTCATGTGAGCATAAGAAGGAAAAGAACAATAATGTAAATAGTAAAGACATGTTGCTATGTCAAATACTATTTGTGTCCTTCTATGCCAATTTAAAGTATTGCATGGATCCATTAAACAATCCCTTAAGCAACCATTTTTAGGTAACTCAAAAACTAAATAAGACCATGAAATTAAATCACTCTCACCATAACAAACACCAATTAAATTCACAATATTAATGTGATTGATTCTTGAATGTAAATCAATTACCTCACTTGTGTCTTCAAATCTCATCCTCTTTATCATCACCTCAATACCATTGATTAACCCCTTGTAAACAAAATCACCAATCTTGTTCACATCACTAAAAAAATTTGTAGCCTTTTCAATCTCTTCTATATGGTAATTAAGCAAACAATACTTGATTCCGACAAGAAAATCAGGAGATAAGCATGAAGTTGTAGAGGTTCTTATTGGTGACCATAAAGTGGTTGAGTTTGTTGGATTAAAGGAATCAAGAACAACATCAGTTTTTCTCAATTTCTTCATATAAAATCCACTTGCAACCAATGTAATGAACAATACAAAACCTATAATAGGTCCTGCAATATACAAATTTGATGGTTGTGTTGATTCTTGTGTAAATGGATTTGTTGGAAGAAAATTAGGAGGCGGCGAAGGAGAATCTGGAATGTCAAATATTTTGATTGGACCATTTGAATCTCTTATTGGAATTAAAACAACTGTCTGAGGAAAAATTGATGAAAAGGGTTGCAATTGATTTGCTTCCAAGAAATCATCAAGTGAGATACCAAATTTCTTACTCAATATATCAAAATTATCTCCTTGTATAAGAGGGTATGTAACAAAGTACTTTATTACACCTTTCATAATACTAGAGTAATTTTTTGGACATGAACATCTAAGAGGTACATAAATAACATCACCAAATTTTGGTTCATTACCTTGATTTTCGTTTTGATCGGAAAGTGTGACATGTTTCAATAGACCTTCAAAAACCTCACAAGCAATATTTGAAAATGTAGTTGTGCTTTCAAGAACTTTGTAGCTGAGTTTGGCTTGGTAAAATTGGTTAGAACATGCACATTCAATAGGTATAAGAACTTCTTTACCTTGTTTGAGTATTTGAGAAGAAGATGTGAGGTTGTTTATGAGAAGAATCTCCTTAGTGTTTTTGTTGAAGAGGTTTGAGATTTTTGAAATGGTTTGGAAATTTTGATTTGCTCTATATACCAAGAATGTTTTGCATGTGTCATGTGTTGAATTGCAAGTGTACCTTGAACCTGGTGATGTTTCATTTGAATAACAATTAGAATTGTCGTAAGGTTGTTGAGAAGAGCATGAATTTATGCATGTACATACAATAAACCAAAGATGAATCATGACTTTGTTATACATATGTACAAGATTAGTTCCCATGATTCTAGCTATGAGTTCTTAAGAGTAACTATAGTAAATAGAAAAATGTAGAGTGAAAGGTGAACGAAAGAAAGAGTTTGAACTTTGAAGGATATATGTTGTGCTTGATCCATATATGAAATGTTTTTGTTTAAAAAAGTATAAGGTTAATTAAATAAATGGTCCTTATAAATATTTAGAGTTTCATTTTTAGTCCTTACAAAATAAAATAGCACTTTTTAATCTTGGGTTAAATATGTTTTTGGTCCCTATAAAATTGCGACCTTCTAAGTTTAGTCCTTACTTAATTTTAATAGCTTTTTTAATCCCTACAAAAAAAAAATTACTTATAATTTTAGTCCCTTCTAAAATAAATTTTGTTTAATTATCCTTAAACTATTAAATTTTTTAACGATTCTTTTTATACAAGTTTAGAACACTATGAAATGTTCATTTACTAAAATCTATAATTTTTTAACATGAAATAAATTAAATATGAATTTTTTAAAACGACAAAAGTTTAGGATATAAGTAAAAAAAAATATGAACGTAGAAATCAAATTTTTGCGATATTTTTTTTGGAGGACCTTTTAATAACGTTATTAACACGCCTGTAAAAAATTGTTGAAAAACGTAAGAGTTTAAGCATAAATTAAACAAATTTGGATTGAGTAAGGACTAATATTGAGTGCAGAAATTTTTTGTAGGGACTAAAAATGCTATTAAAATTAAGTAAGGACTAAACTTACAAGGTCGCAATTTTGTAGGGACCAAAAACATAATTAACCCTTTAATCTTTGTAAAATTTTCTGTTAGTATTTTTTGTCCTTTTTTCATTAACAATTTTAGATTTATGTCAACATTTTCGGTCCCTGAAACACTAAAAGAAAATGTCACAGAACTAAAAAGTATGATTTTATTTTATAAAAACTAAAAACTAAATTTTGAATATTTATAGGGATCAATCTTCTTTGATTAAAATTACATCATGACATTATTATTCTATAACAAGCATACAAATTAAGATGACAATAGAGATTGTGACCCTTTGACTAAAAAGAAATTATCAATTTATCAATATGTACGGTGAGATGCATAAATATGTAAGAAGCCGGCCGAAAAGCAAATGGCTACAAAAGGATATATAAAAAAATATTCATGCATATAGGGTGAATTTAATTTCCTATATTAAAGTACTGTAGTGGTTACATGATGTTCCATTTGTTTCTATTTGTTTCTTGCCAATCAAATTCAGTAACCTCCAAACAATATCATATTGTTCTGTCAGCAAACTAACACTTTTCTCCAATTCAGACACATTGCAGATTGTCCATTACTCAATCAATAATATGTTTAAATATTCCAAGAGACCTGGTTGCAAAAAAAAAAAAATTTAAAGAATTTGAATTGTTAGCGGGTATATGCCTATATGGCCCTTCCAATTGGTTTAGTTGCTATGTATAAAAATTATAAGACTTTAAAATTATAAGACTTATAAACAAATAAACTAAATATACGAAGTTTTATTTATTATTTTCTGTAAAAAAATACAAAGAATTACATTTTTCTCATAAGCTCCTTTCCATTTCATGCACGTCGGGCAATAAATGTGGATACATTTATGTATGTTAAATGTATATATGCTGGATCACAAATGGAGTGTAGAGAATTACACAAATGAATTTGACACAACAATTTAACCGAAAGCCGTGAAGCATTAGGTTTATGGATCATCTCATTTATAAATTTTTCAACTTCTACTTTTCCAAGTAATGTGGGACTTTCAACTCACACCTAATACACAACAATCTCACCTTCAAGTGTGAGCCCATCAATTTATTATGCTCTCCCTCAAATGGAAGTTTTTCCATCCACATACACTTGTACATGTCCCCCTCAAGCAGAAGCTTTTGCACCCACGTACACTTGTACTTGAATGGAATCGTTGTTGATGCTGCTCAACAAAACATGCAACCTGAACATCTTGCCAGGACGATTTTTGACACAAGGAGCCGTTTAAAATCTTGCTGAACTTTGGTTCTGATACCATTGTTGGGTCACGAGGGGATCTTCGAGGATCATCCATATTAGACCAAGACCAACCACACAAAGGAAAGAAAGATCACACTTTAACTCAAAACCTTAAGGCGTCAGATTTATGAGTCCTTTCACTTATAATTTTTTAACCTCCACTTTTTCAAATAATGCGAGACTTCCAGCTCACACTAGCTACTCAACAATACCAAGCTTAAACTTAGAGGAATCACTATTCTAATTTGAAAAATTGCAGATTATTGTCAATTTGGCCCCTTGAAATTATTAATTTTTTAAAGTAGTCATTTAAATTAAAAATCTTTAATCATTTTTCCCGATAAAAATCTTTAATCATATTAGTGTTATTTAGATCCGTTAATTTAGTCTCTAAAATTATTTGACAAAGACTAAAGTTTTTGAAAATTTTCAAATTTATTTAGTCTCTAAATTACTTGACAAAGACTAATGTTTTTCAAAATTTTAAAATTGAACAGTTGAAGTGGGAGGTGAATGGACTCGATTTGAAAATTTTGGCATGCATGGTTGAACAAAGGAAATGTAGGGTGAGATTATAAATTTGATTTAGTTCCAAACTTAGAACAAGAAATTATGGAAGAGGATGAAGTGATTCCTAATGGGAGGAAACAAACATGATGAAGACTTTTCAATTTGGTTAAAGGATGTAGATCAGTTTATTCGGACAATAATATTGGGATCCTCTACCTGCATGAAGTATTGATGTCTTTTTTTTTTGTTTGAAAAAGTTAATATTATTCTCGACGAGAAGTGCAAGACGCACAAAAGCTTGCGGAAAGGCCAAAAGAAAAAGCTACAAAGGCGCCGTTTATAGGCGGATCACCTTACAAAACACCTCAAACCACACACAAGCGAAGCCAAGGTTTTAGAGTTAGTTCATAACTATATCTGTTAGGTTGTAATTAATAACTCCTAACTATTTTACTTCTCAATTGTGAGTTAGTGAACTAGTTACACGTTTAAATATCTCATTTCCTTCTATCATGGATAGTCCTTTTTTATGGTAAAACAGCTTCATTTCATAGAAAACAACATTATAGATAGCATGAGACACTTGAATTAGGGCATTCCCCATCCATAATCTAGGAGCAATCCTAAAAGAAAAGTCTACATACACATAATTGACAATACACAGGTTGTTAAAAAGCCAAAAAGATACAACAAAATCAATAACAACAACCTAACATCCACCCATCCAATCTCTTAAAAACACGTACAATGGCAATATGTGATTGAGAATCCACAATCTTTCTCCAAATCCAATTATGGATGATTTCTTTGACTTCTGTTCGCGCAATTCGACTATATTTGGTCTCAAGATTGGCCACTTTTCTCGAATGTTCGAAAGCTACTTGATGATTAAAAAGTTAGTTGCAATGGTTGTTAGCCCCTTGAGCTTCTTCTGTCACTACGGAATGCCAAAATACACACATTACTTTGTTCCAAAAGACAAAACCCTTTTGAGGTTTTTTGTCAAACACAGCAAGTGCAAACATAAAAAAGAAAACACATAAATAGAAGTTGTCATGTCTGAAAGGGAAGATATATGCAAATCGCAGAATTTTCATGGTGGCTTTGGAAGTGGACAAGTAGGTTCCAGCCATGAAGGTGAAGAAGCAGCCGTGAGGGAGAGAGATTGAATCATTGTTTGAAGATTTGAGGTGGGGGAAACAACTGTGACAACCATCTCATTGTTTTTGACCAATTCTTTTATTTCCCTCAAAAAGCGATTTTTCGTTACAAAAGAATAAAAAAATTCAAAGACGTCAAATGATTATAATATAATGTATTTATCAAAAATTATTTAATTAGATAATAGATTATCGGTTTTTATTGGAGATTATTTTCAGCTCTAATTTTTTTTTTGAAAGTTTCATTATAGATATTTAGAAGTGAAAAGTGAGTAATTATGAGAAAATTTGTTTGTAAGTGAGTTATTATAAGAAGTCTTTTTTTGTTTTGGTTATGAGTAAGTTTGTTTTAATTTTTTTGACAAATCAAGTTTGTTTTATTGACAGTTTTTAAAGTGAAAATAATAGGGAAAGGTTGAAATAAAAGACACAAAATGATTTAATTTTGATGACGTGTCAAATAATTAAAATGGAGTAAGATTATAGTTTTAGTAGTCACTAAATGTCATATTATAGAAGAGGGAATAAGAATGACTAAAAAGATGAAGGAAATATCACAGGCTATGAAACATTTTTAGCCCACGGATTTTTTTTGTGGTGGCTGGGATTTGAACCCCGGACCTTACATATATTATGCATTGTCCTTACCAACTGAGCTGAGCTAAGCTCACGAGGAAAGCCCACTTATTACAAATGTCTTAAGCAACAATTATTAAGTGCGGCGTAAATGATAACGAAACTGTGGCAAGAAGGATTTTACGTCATGCTTTCTTAAATGCAACCTATTAAAAAACAAAAACCACGGTTCCAGTTCGTAGTTTGTCTAGCAACATCCCAAATTCGTCGCCTAAAAGGAATCGGCAACGGCTGGGTTATTGCCACGGTTAATGAAGCGTGGATATATCTGAATAGGCAATGGTTTTCAGCTGGACAACGGGCAAAGTATATAAACTTGTCAACATATACAAATCTGTGGCCTAAAGTTTCGTTGCCTAAAGCCAAAATTGGTGTAGTGAGTGAAACGGATTATGAGGCAGAGCACATTCGCTAGGCGAGCTAAGAGAGATAGAAACGAGGAGTTCTGAAGATTTTTCCAGGGACATGCAAGAGCAAATTCACTAGGTGAGCATCAATTCACCTGGCAATTCATGGCGTTTTAGTGATCTGATTGTATGAACTGTCATTTCCCACAATTTGAAGAAAGCTCGGATTCACTTGGCGAGCATCAATTCGCCTAGAAAATTCATAGTTATAAGAATCTTATAAATAGGTGTCTTATTTCTCTTTAAGGGTATCAATTCCATATCAATTTATGGAGGACAAATCTCATGTACAAAGATGAAGAACACATAAAAAATAAAAAAGAGATATAGAGATAGTGATCTAGAGGAGAAAGGTATGGCGACAAAGAACAAGGAATCAGCTTTTGTGTCTAAACTTTTTTCTTGTTTCTTGTTGTAAGGTTATGTATAACAAATCCTTTCTATTGTTGGGATTATATGTAGCTTATATGACTCTTTTGAAGATACTTAATCTAGATGGTTATATATAAATTCTATTATGTTATATTGATGTCTACACCATTTTTGACTTTAGGCAACGGAACTTTAGTCCACGGGTGAATAACCGTTGTCTAAAGGTATATAAGCCACGGCTTTTTACATGTGGAAAAGCTTGTATACTTCGGTCTATATCCAACTGAAAACCGTAGCCTATCATGAACAAGCCACATATGTATATCGTTGGATTAGGTCAGCCGTTGCCTTTACTTTTTAGGCGACGCTTTTCAGCCGTAGTTACCTAAGCCGTAATCCGAAACCGTGGTCTGTTCTTGTTCAAAAGCCATTCTAAAAAAAGCATGGCCTAAAGCATTTCTAGCCACAGTTTTGCAATATATTAGGCCACATTTTAATATTTGAATTTACTCTTATTTATTTGTTATATGTAGGACTGAGCACAGGACCCTAACCCGCCCGAGACCGGTAAAACCGAATCTGAATTTTGTCAATCGGGCGGGTTGGGATGGGTTAAACGGGTCACGGGTGAAGCAAGGCAGTTTTCAGGTGGGTTAATACGGTCGGGATCGGTTTTGCCCAAAACAAAACCGTGATAACCGAACCCGACCGAACACTTACTCAAAAATAAGGGACTTGCTATTAAAGCCCAATAGAGAACCAGCCCAAAACTAATATCCAATCCAATATCCATCATATAAATATCAATTTTCACACACAATCCTTCCAAACCCTATATCTAATCTGATTGTTGAAACGGCGTTGACCCGATGTATTCTCTTTCCAACCTCAAACCCAAACATCCCTCTCCAATCTCCATTGTTCTCTCAACTACCTAGATCAACAAACTTGCGTTCGCTTCCCTCTTCACTCTCATTTGGTAAGAAAAAATAGACATTAATTTCACTACTACTCACTATTTTCAATTTGAGTTTTTCCTTTCACCATTTTTTTCTTGTATTCTAGTTTTTTTTTTTTATTCACTACTCAGTACTCACTTTGATTTTTAGTTCACTCATTTCATTACTTCAAGTTTAAACTGTATATCTCTTTTTGTATGTTTTCTTCCATAAAAATTAGGGTTTGAAATCTTTAAGGGTTTCCTAATTTTCTCTCTATTTTTGGGTTCAAACTTGAAAACAATAAGTTTAGGCTTCAATTCTCTATTTCTCTTTCTTTTTCTTTATGGAAAAAATGGTATTTTTTTGCTTTTTTATTTTATTTTAGGATTTATTTTTAATGTTTTGTTTAGTTTAAATTTAATGATAGTATGTTTAATGTTATTTCTTTATTTTGAATACAGAGAGGAAGAAAAATTCTCATTTACTACATTGTAACTAGCTGACACAATCTGTTGGAGAAATGGAACCTGTTGAAAATGGTAAGTCTGAACATCTATTTGATTAATCTGTGTTAAGTTTTTATTTAAATTTGTACTTCTGTTTTAGCTGTGTAAATTATGTGATGATGTATGTTAGTTTGATATTGTATGTTGCTACTTATTATGTTTTAATGATGTGATGATGATGATTATGTATTTTACTAGTTATTTACTATTTTTACTTACTTGATTATGCTCTTCATTTTTTCAGCAAGTCAAGGAAACACTCCTATTGCAACTCAAACTAACCCTGCTGCTGCAAATGATGGTGGAGCTGGTAACTCTCCTGCTGAAAACACTCCAGTTGCAAACAGCCCTGCTGAAAACACTCCAGCTGCTGATCCTGCATCTCTTCCACCTAGGCCATCAAAGAAAATGAAGGCTAATGCAAGTGGCCCTAGAAGAACATCACCAGCTTGGAAGACTTTCACCAGAGTGCCTGAAACCGAATCTATAGAGCCACTAGCCGCTTGCAACTATTGTGCTAAGAGGTATCATTGTGACCCTAAAACTCATGGAACTACAAGTATGCTTGCACACTCTAAAATTTTTCCTAAAGATCCCAATCTCTTAAGTAGAGATCCTAATCAAACTGTACTGACTTTTGACCCTAATGGAGCTGGTGGGGTAGACTTGGGAGCAGCAAGCCATAGGTTTAATGTTGAATTTTGTAGGAAGGCTTTGGCAAAGTTCATTATCTTAGATGAAAAACCTTTTAGGCTTGTTGAGGGTGAGGGATTCAAACAGTTCTGTAGAACCTTACAACCGCAATTTGTAGTCCTTTCTAGGCACACAATACCAAGGGATTGTTTTAAGTTGTATGTAGAAGAAAAAGCAAGATTGAGGGCATTGTTTAGATCTGATTGCTCTAGGGTTTCACTCACAATTGATTGTTGGACATTTGTCCAGAATCTAGGTTATTTAGTTCTCACAGCCCACTTTGTTGATAATGATTGGAACTATGTTAAAAGAATTATTAGCTTCAGTGTAGTTCCCAACCATAGAGGTGATACCATAGGTAAACATGTGGAGGATGTTTTAAGGAACTGGGGTCTTAGAAATGTTTCAACAATCACTGTGGATAATGAATCATCAAATGATGTGGTTGTGGGAGTTTTGAGAAGGAGGCTTAATAACATGAATGGGTTGGTGTTAGATGGAGAGTACTTGCACTTTAGGTGTTGTGCTCACATTCTGAACTTGGTTGTCCTTGATGGCTTGAAAACTAACAATTTAGTCATTTCTAAAATTCGCACTACTGTGAAGTTTGTGAGATCACTACTACAAAATTGGGAAAATATAGCCCCTCATAAATAGCGCTTTTAACACTAAAGCGCTATAAATTAAAACACGGAGGTCTTAGCTAGCGCTTTTTTGAAAAACCGCTATCTATCATTTTAAGTATATATAGCGCTTTGTATTGAAAGCGTCAGTATAGGTTAAATAAAAATAATAGTTATTTAAATAAAAAACATGATTAATCGTATATGGCACTTTTTATGAAAAGCGCTATATATAAATCAACCTTAAATAGCGCTTATAGGTTAAAAAAGCATTATTGTATGCTTGAGAAAGATAGCGCTTATAGGTTAAAAAAAGCGCCATTTTATTAACTGATTTAATGTACATTAACTAACAGGTCCCCTGTTCGATCCCTTGCATAGCATATTTCAAATATTTTTTGAATTTTTATGAAAAATGGATTGCATCTTTCAAATAAAAAATGAAAAATGGATTGCAGTAACAAAGCACGCCTTTTTTTTATAAAAAAAATTGGTACAAACCTTTTTTAATTCTTTTACCATATATATAACAAACCTTTGTTATATATATTATATATAACAAACTAAATCTAAACTTTTCAAAAAAAACAAATCTAAACTTTTTCCCAAAAAACAAATCCAAACTAAAAAAAACAAATCAAATGTCCTGGTCCCACTAAATCCTACTTTTCCATAAATCCTACTTTGCAGGTTGCGTTTTTTGTTTTTTTATTTATATTTGAAAAAAAAACGCTTTATACACTAACAACAAAGCTTAACTTCTTTTTGTTATATACTAAAAAGTAACAAAGAATCCCAATTTTAATGGAAATCCCTATTTTAATGCATCCTAAAGATAAAATAAAAACTATAACATAATTTTCATGAAGTTTGCGCTTTTTTTTTTTTATTTATATGAAGTTTGCGTTATTTTTTTATTTATATTTGAAAAAAAATGCTTTTTTTTTGTTACACAAAAAAAACGCTTTATACACTAACAACAAAGCGTAACTTCTTTTTGTTATATACTCAAAAGTAACAAAGAATCCCAATTTTAATGGAAATCCCTATTTTAATGCATCCTAAAGATAAAATAAAAACTATAACATAATTTTCATTAAACGTATTTTTTAAAGCAATTAATAACATAACCCAAAACTACTTTACTCAAAACTTTCATTAGATCGTGTGCAGGCAATTCAGTCCAGAACCACCACCTCTATCGATTCATTCATCATCAACCACCTATATCTATCAATTCATTCATCACCATCACTCGCTTCCTTCGATCTATTCCAAAACCATAACCGTCTCTTTCGATTCATTCCAGAACAACCACCTCTATCTCACTCTTAATTGCGGTGCATCATATCGTCGCTGCCGTCGACTGGTTACAGCTTTTTCAATACTCAATTCTGCATCTCAGGTACCATCTTCATTCTTTCCTTACCTCAATTTAGCTCAAATATTCTTTAATTTTTTCATATTTTCATCTGGATATTTTAGGTTTTCAAGGTTCAAACTAAATTTAAGACTGCACTGTTAGTGATTAGGATGAATTTGACAATCGAAAATTCAAATTTTTTTTTGATGAATAATTACTTAAATTTGACAATTGTTTACTAAAGATTTAGGGTTTAATTAAACTCTACACAACCAGTAAGATGAATAATTTTTCTTTTGGTTCAATTTTTTTTATATATATATAAACAATAACACTTTTTGTGTGTGACTAGAATTATTTTCTAATAAACTAATTGAATGATGTGATAATATGATATACACTATGCATATGCCTTTTGTATAACCTACTAATCAATTCCATAATCATCCATCGTGACTTCTACATGGCATACCAAATAAACTAACTTATACAATTACTTATTATTTTATTTTTTGTAGTGTCCTCGCCAAGAAAATGGTATAGATTGCGGGTACTTTGTGACGAGGTTTATGAAAGATATTCTCATTTCAAAACTAAATGAGATTCCAAAGTTGGTATGTTTTTTTTTATATTAAAGTATAATATCTATGTATAATTAAGTTTATTAAGTAACATGGTTATTTTTAATGTTATAATATATACAATACATTGATGGTTTCAAGTGTGTGACATACTCAAAAGATAAACTAATAGAAATCTAAGAAGAATAGTGTCAGTTCATGATCAGCCTAACAATTATATGATTTTTTTTTTTTATAATAAGGTGAGTTTAATGTTTCTAAATATATTTGCTAGAAGTGGTAGTTGTTTTAATTTATAATCTTGCTTTAATTTGTACTCATGATCAGCAGTACTTTGAATTTATCTCTAATATAATATAGCGTGATTGCTTAATGGTGTTTTCTGGTATATATTCAGGTGGAGGAGAGTGAACGAAATTTGGAAATGAATGATGATTTGCGTGCTTGTTTTGGATAAAAATGTTGAGAAGACCAAGAAGATAGATGAAGACTGCATGATACCATAGAAGATTTTGATCTTTATGTCAACTAATTAGTTGTAACTCTTAGAGATATCCATGTTACCATATTAGAGGCTATACATTTTTGACTTTTATGCTATATATACATACATTTTTTATGATATGGTTATGTTTTATTTGATAAATAATAGTCTCAATTATAATGTGCCTAAATTATATACATTTCCCTTTAAATTTAAGACTTATATATATATATATATATATATATATATATATATATATTACTTTAAATTAATAAAAAAACACTATCTGGAAAGGAATTTTTTTTTGACAAAAATAAAATAAAATAAATGCTTTTCCTAGCGCTTTTTTTTTCCTTTATAAAGCGTTATCTAAACCTAATGTTACATAGCGCTTTTAAAACAAAAACGCTGTTTTTAAACTTGTCTTAGATGGCGTTTATTTTTGAAAGCGCTATCTAAGGGGAACCTTTGCTAGCACTTTTTGACATAAAGCGCTATATAAACCCTGCTATAGCTAGCGCTTTATACAGGAAAAAAAGCGCTATGTTACCTTTACCAGCGCCATTTACAATAGCGCTTCAAAAGCGCTACCTAAAGCCAAAAAAAAGCGCTATATAAGCCCATTTTTGTAGTAGTGGATCTTCCCCTCAAAGACTTGCCAAGTTTAAGGAATGTGTTGGTTTTGCTGGAATTACATCAAAAAAGCTTCTTTGTCTTGATGTTCCTACTAGATGGAACACACTCTACCTAATGTTGGCGGCGACAGAAAAATACCAAATTGCTTTTGATAAGCTTGACGTTGAAGACATTACCTATCTTGAGTACTTTGGGGATAGTTCTCCCCCTAGCTATGAAGATTGGGATAAGGCACGTGCATTTATGAAATTTCTTAAAATCTTTTATGATGCCACTAATGTTTTTTCAGCTTCTACAAGTTTGACAATACATTCTGCTTTCCACCAATTATCCACCATAAACAATGAGTTAAAAATGGCTATTTTGGATTCAGATCCTGTTATGAGTGATATGGGAAGGGATATGAAACTGAAATATGATAAATACTGGGGGAATATTGCGAACATGAATGAACTCATTTATTTTGGTGTAATTCTTGATCCCTGTTATAAGATGAGGTTTTTGGAGTTTGAGTTTCCTAACATGTACAATGACCAACCTGCTGTTGGTAAAGAGTTGTTATCCAAAGTCAAGGACAAGCTGTTTAAACTGTATGATTGGTATGTTGCTGCCCATCGCCAACAAAATAAGAATAAACCATCATCTAGTGGTACATCTAATGTAGGAATTAATGTTCCAGCTGAGCAACCAACAAGGTTGGCTAGGAATGTTGCTTTTAAGAGTTATTTGAAGGATATGAATTCTATTGATCAGAAAAGTGAGCTTGAGAAATATTTGGATGAAGCAAACATGGATGGAGATGAGAAGTTTGATGTGCTTTTGTGGTGGAAAAAGAACTGCCTCAGGTTTCCGGTATTGTCAATTATGGCCAGGGATGTTTTTGCCACTCCTGTTTCAACTGTAGCATCTGAAAGTGCCTTTAGCACGGGAGGTAGAGTTCTAGACACTTTTCGGAGCTGTTTAAATCCTGAAATGGCTGAGGCATTAATTTGCACTCAGAATTGGGTAATGCCTTCCATCCGTGAGTTTAAAGCCTTGAACATCCAAGAGGAATTTGAAACATCTGATAAAATTGTTACAGGTATTAATATGTATGGCTGCAACCTTTCTTTTTATGTTTTATTTTGTGTTTGATATGTATTTTAACTCTTTTTTTCTTCATTTTATCTTGAATTTCATCAATTGTCGCTAAATGGAAGAGAAGTTGGACCGTCTGCTGCTGACACTGCTGTTCCATCTTCTCAATCACAACCTTCTGGTTGTGATTGAGAAGTTTTAGGTATTTTTGCGTCTGTTTTATCTTATTTATTAGTTAGTTTTAAGATTTGAGTTTCAACTAGCTTATTATATTTTATTTTTCATTGCAGCCTCATATTTTTTTGAGTTTTTTGGAGTCACTGCTAAGTCATGACTCACTGCCCTGCTTGTTTTGGAATATCTTAATTTTGGAGTTGATATTTGTCATTGTTTTGGAATCTGGACATTAAAACTTGAATATAAAAGGACATGCAGTAAGTTTTCTCATATTGTGTTGTTTTAAATTATGTATTTATTTTATTTTAACATGGCATTGTATCAATTTAAATAGCATGTTTCATTTTTCAGTACCTATTTGTTGGATGCTGCTGCTGCTGCCTCTCTTAGTTTGGTTTGATTTCATTTCAACCATGATTTGAAAAATGCCATGTCTTGTAACTGAGTTCAGTTAAGCTACTGCCCACTTCAATTCTGCTAAACTTGTGTAGCTATGTCAATTTTTGCAAAAGGTTTGTCAATTGCCATTCAAGAATAAATCAGTAATTATGCTCTTTGAATCAATTGCTTGTCATTTTGAAATATAACTTAGTTTTTGTTTTAGGCTGCAATGGCTGATGGATATTTGCAACAAGCTGTTGCCAACATGATTTTACTTGTTACAAGACTTCTTGCTGATGTTGGAGTCAACACTTGTTGCTTCAGGCCTCTCCCTTAAGCAAATTTGGATACAATTTTTGTTGCGAATTCGATGAAAAACTCACACCAATAACAACTTGATGTGTGGATCAAGGGATAATTAAGCAACCAAAATCAAAGTGTATGGAACAATTATAATCACAAGCCAAAAGTAGAAAACAACAGCGAGAGAAAAGGAAGAGAGAACACAAAAGAATCTGTTTACCCAGTTCGGTCCAAATTGACCTAGTCTGGGGGAGAGAGCAGCCATCCGTTCCACTATATGATGAGTAACGTTACAAAAGAGATATCAATGGGTTACAAGAATAAGTCTCCCGCCTAATTCTACCAAAAACCCAGCCTCTTCCCGTAACCAAGAGACTCAATCCTAATAGTGTTTCCCAAGGTGAATCAACCCTCAAAACCTAGTGTTTGTTCCAAAGAGACAAACTCTATACAAACCCTAGTTTTGTTGTTGCCTTTCTAAACCCTTGTTTCAGCCCCCTCTATCTCAAGGTTTACACTGATACAATGTCTATATTTATAGTAAAAGAATCCTCAATAAAATTAGAACAAATCTAGGCCCGAAAATATGTTTCTGTTTTATTTTCTGCTGTCAAAATCGGCCACCGTGCTTACCAAATCGGCCACCGATTTTTACAGAACCAACAGACAAAAAAACAGAGTCCAAAATCGGCCACCGTGCTTTGAAAATCGGCCACCGATTTTCTGCTACCAGAATTCCAATTTCTTCAATTTTGAGGCACTTTCACAACAATTTTCAAATGAGGTGATTAAGTGATATAATATCTCAGCTTGATGTTTGATTAATATACTGAACCACATGTGTTAAGGACGGCATAACAAGTTAATGCTAGAATCATACAACTATGAACTATTGGTTTATTTCTTAACTTAATTTATTGATATCTCATTTTTTTGTAGGAATTGATGGAACTTTGTTGGCATTGGCAGTAGCAGTTAAAAACCATAGAATGGATGAACGTTAATGCCATGTTCTGAATTGTCTAGAATTTTTCTCATTTGGGTATGTAATATGTTTAATGGTGGATTAGATTTGGTATAATTGTAAGACGACTGAACTTGTGCGAATGTGATCCAAGTCAAGCAGGGACAAAACTTAGTATTATTAGGTTCAGTTTATTATCTATTGAGCACACATGTTACTGTGCTAGTAGCATATGATTTGAATTGCTAGATGTTGCATGTCGATGCCAAGACTTAAGTAGAGTAGCTACTACTGCACAAGTTCTCTGTCAATGGATGTTGCTCTTATAATGACTATTAGTATTTTCTTATATATTATTATAATCATTAGATCCTTTTAATACTAGAAATTACATTATATCATTAAATTAAATGATTTTTTTGATCAAGTTAGCATTCATTTAGTTTATGTACAATGATTTTTGGACATAAAAAAGTCTCCCAATGATTTTTGGGCTTAAAAGTGGACTTTAAAAAAAAGCAGAATTTTTATATTATTTTTTTCAAAAAAGGCCCAATTTTCGAAAGTCCATAACCGATTCAACCCAACCGCCCAAACCGAGAATAGCCCAAACCGAGAACCGCCCAAACCGAAAGTGTATGTGGGCGGAATTGGGCCTTGAAATCAGGTGATCGGTTTCATCCATCATGGCAGGTTCAGCCCCGAACCCGCCCGAAACCGACCGTTGCTCACCCATGTGTTATTTGTACTAACAGTTGAGTGCAATTTTGGAAAGAAAAAAGCCTGCTCAAAAGATTCAAAACATGTTTTTTTATACATCATCATCATCATCATCATCATCATCATCATTATTATTATTATTATTATATTTTAGGGATATTATTATTTATACTATGTATAAAGAAAATATTCTCTTTTGACTCTTTTGGGTTGACTTTTTCTCTTTTCAAAATTACTCTTAATTCTTAATGCAAATAGTACATATAACAAAAAAAAAAAAGTAAATTCAAATATTAAAATAAAATGTAGCAAATTGTATATGTCTGATTTTTTCCTTATCATTTAGAAGTATTATTTTGTTGCCACACATAATATATTATGTAACAAACACGATACGAGTATATGTCAAGTTTTTTTTATTTATCCTTAAAAAAAGTAACAAATTAGATCGAATATATGTCACTATAAATATAATCAATAATAAAATGATCGTTATTTTATTTTTATTGTATATACAGACAAACCAAAATACGCCGAGTTGATAAATAATTGTTCATGATTTGACAATAATTTGTAGATAAATCGATGTACGAATAATTTCCATTAATATTTCAAAATTAAAAAGTTGAAATCAAAATTATACAAACAAACATAATAACATACACACACATTAGCGCGGTAAAAAGAGCGGACAGACGGACACGATAGTTCCTGTCTTTCTATTGGTTATTATTATTATTTTTTTTTTTGGGTCAGGTAGCTTAGTGGTTATATTCACACATATATTGTGTGGACAAGTGGGGAATCTGGGATTCGAACCCAGGCCCCTGCACAAATTATCCCTTACCAACTGAGCTACACTCACGGGACATTATTATTGTTGTTGTTGTTGTTGTTGTTGTTGTTGTTGCTGCTGCTGCTGCTTTAAGTGAATTAAGAAACAAGTGAAAACATAGACAAGTGAAAAGCCATCCTTTTTTCTCTTTCTTCTTCTATCACGTGAAAACAACACAGAGAAAGTTTATTCTTTCTCTCCTTCATAGCTACCACCCTTAGCCATCTTCTCTCTAAGTTTTTAGCCAACTTTCACCTCACCACACAAAAATAAAACCACCATTAAATTCCTCCTTTCTTCCTCTACAAAGAACCCCAAATTTATTTTCAGATCAGTGAGGTTTTTAAAACCCCAACCTCCACCTTCTCTCTTACTTTCCGGCCACCGTGAGCCACCATTTAAAAAACTAAACGCACCATCTTTTTCCCCGTGATTTTCGCAACAAAAGCCCTAAACTTATTTTTTTATTGGAGCATTTTCACCGGCGACCACTGTAACACCCCGTTTTCCCAACATGAAAATTTCATTTAAAATCGGAGTATTTTGATCACAACGGAATGTCACATACTTCAATTAAATCATAAAATGGATAATAATAATTATCCTTCAAATTCAACATCATGAAAAATCTTAAACTATTGCAGCGGAAAATAGTTCAACATTTAAAAGTCTTGGCACGCAGGCCTTATTGAAAAATCTCATAAATTAATTCATAAAAGAGACACGTAAGGAATAGAAGTAAAAGCAAGCCCCCATCCCGTTACGTATCAGAGCACCTAGACACCAACTGAGAGTCCACTCATGAACGCCTCTAATCTTTATTACCTGCACATT
This sequence comes from Medicago sativa, assembly GCF_051527215.1. NCBI lineage: Eukaryota > Viridiplantae > Streptophyta > Magnoliopsida > Fabales > Fabaceae > Medicago > Medicago sativa. The sequence goes on from NC_140752.1 coordinate 60,844,413, forward strand.
ACCCACGGTCGAGGCAACATATACGCAGAAGGGGTGAGATTTCATAATCAATACATTAAGCATATAATCCAATAAAATGCATTTAACAACTTAAACATTAATAACATATCAACAATTAACAATTAGCATAATTTTTCATTACATAACAAATACAATCATCAATACCATTACTAATTCTCATCACAAATCATAATCAACTTAACACTCAACTTGACGACACAACTCATCCTTGACCATGCAACTCTATCAACTCGACAACATCTTGACAACTTAAACATCATGAACCTCTTGATATGCAAATGCATTTGGTACCAATACAGAGCATCAAGCTCCCAACCAACTTATATGAGCGTAATTAGGCTCTTCAGGGCATCAAGCCCCCAACATAGTGAGCAAAAGCTCCAGGGCATCAAGCCCTCACCAATCATGTGAATGACTAAGCATTCCAGGGCATCAAGCCCTCAACCAACTTATATGAGTATGCAATGGACTCAACTTCCAACAACTTAGACAACGACGTGTACAACTCATACGACTCATAATCATGGACAACTTCTTAAATTCCAACAACATAGACCGACTCATGCAACCTCAAGACACTAACAGTCGACAACAGAAAACAGCAGCAACATACAACAGTGTTGGGATATCTCAACATCATTTAAGGAATGGATTACATCAACATAAATATCATAAAAACATCATAACATTATACATGCAACATTACTAATCATTTCAGTCATATAAACAGACTTCTGTAACATCTGGAAACATTCTAAATCACCCTCATTCTTACTTCTAAGGTCAGCTCAAGACTATACGTGCGAAAGGATCGCATCGGGACAATTTTGGGCAACTAACAGCCTAACTCGCAGTTGCGAGTAACTTCACTCGCAATGGCGAGCAAAGTGTGCATTCTGGGTTCCTACGTATTTACTCGCAGTGGCGAGTTATTCTGCTCGCAGTTGCGAGCTCACAGGTCACTCGCAGTTGCGAGTTGCATTGCTCGCAGTTGCGAGTTCTGGGTTCTAGCTCGCAGATGCGAGTGTTCTTGCTCGCAGGTGCGAACGATGGATGTCAGTACGGCCAGAAACCTAAAAATCACAACTTTTCACCTATATTCATGATTCCTTCATCCAAATAGCATCTAATTATCATCTTAAGTCATATCTAAGGTCTGTACACTAATTTTGCATCAATCTAACATCTGTTCTTGATTCATTCATCAAAATTGATCCTAAACCTAATTCTCAATTCTCACCAAAACTTAACCTAATCATGCTAAATTCATCCTATAGAATTATACCCTTAATATTATTGAAAATTAGTCTCACCCTTACCTTAGATTAATTCCTGAATCAGCAGCAGCGTTCTTCTTTCCTAAGGTATTCTCCTCTTCTCTTGACTTTTCTCTTCTCTTCTCTTATTTCTTGTTCTCCTCTTTTCCAAAAAGCGGTTTAAGGTAAACTCTTTCTAACCTAAGCTTCTCTATTTATAATACTAAACGCTCTTCCTAAATCTATTTTGGCCCAACAACTTATTCTTCTTTCTATTCTAACCCCCTTCTTATTTCGCTTACACCTCAAAACTACTATATTCCTCATAATCTTATTTATTTCTAAATTAAATATATCTCTCCCCCACTTAATAATAATAATACACCAATAACAAATATATCTCTAACAAATAACAAATATATTTCTACACCAAATAACATATATATTTCTACACAAAATAACAAATATATCTCTTCATCAAATAACAAATATATTTCTACACAAAATAACCCCACAACTTAATATTTATTTTATTTTCGAATCTTATTTTATTAAACAATAAAATAAGTTACAACGTCTCATAAATTTCCCTAAAATCATATAAATCACATAAATCTTATAAATTACACTAATCATATAAATATATTCTAAAACTTATTTAAAATAATTAAATAAAAAGGAGGGCGTTACAACTCTCCCAAACTTAAAGGAATTTCGTCCTCGAAATTCAAGCACAATAGAAAATAAATTTAGTCATTACTTCTTCAAACAAAACACAAAAACCACATCAAGTTAGTCAGTTAAACATGATCACATAAAAAACTTAACTACTAACTAGAAAACATGACGACACGACACAACGACTCATCTACTTGGCCGGACGGACCGACCTGCTCTGATACCAATTGTAACACCCCGTTTTCCCAACATGAAAATTTCATTTAAAATCGGAGTATTTTGATCACAACGGAATGTCACATACTTCAATTAAATCATAAAATGGATAATAATAATTATCCTTCAAATTCAACATCATGAAAAATCTTAAACTATTGCAGCGGAAAATAGTTCAACATTTAAAAGTCTTGGCACGCAGTCCTTATTGAAAAATCTCATAAATTAATTCATAAAAGAGACACGTAAGGAATAGAAGTAAAAGCAAGCCCCCATCCCGTTACGTATCAGAGCACCTAGACACCAACTGAGAGTCCACTCATGAACGCCTCTAATCTTTATTACCTGCACATTACCCACGGTCGAGGCAACATATACGCAGAAGGGGTGAGATTTCATAATCAATACATTAAGCATATAATCCAATAAAATGCATTTAACAACTTAAACATTAATAACATATCAACAATTAACAATTAGCATTATTTTTCATTACATAACAAATACAATCATCAATACCATTACTAATTCTCATCACAAATCATAATCAACTTAACACTCAACTTGACGACACAACTCATCCTTGACCATGCAACTCTATCAACTCGACAACATCTTGACAACTTAAACATCATGAACCTCTTGATATGCAAATGCATTTGGTACCAATACAGAGCATCAAGCTCCCAACCAACTTATATGAGCGTAATTAGGCTCTTCAGGGCATCAAGCCCCCAACATAGTGAGCAAAAGCTCCAGGGCATCAAGCCCTCACCAATCATGTGAATGACTAAGCATTCCAGGGCATCAAGCCCTCAACCAACTTATATGAGTATGCAATGGACTCAACTTCCAACAACTTAGACAACGACGTGTACAACTCATACGACTCATAATCATGGACAACTTCTTAAATTCCAACAACATAGACCGACTCATGCAACCTCAAGACACTAACAGTCGACAACAGAAAACAGCAGCAACATACAACAGTGTTGGGATATCTCAACATCATTTAAGGAATGGATTACATCAACATAAATATCATAAAAACATCATAACATTATACATGCAACATTACTAATCATTTCAGTCATATAAACAGACTTCTGTAACATCTGGAAACATTCTAAATCACCCTCATTCTTACTTCTAAGGTCAGCTCAAGACTATACGTGCGAAAGGATCGCATCGGGACAATTTTGGGCAACTAACAGCCTAACTCGCAGTTGCGAGTAACTTCACTCGCAATGGCGAGCAAAGTGTGCATTCTGGGTTCCTACGTATTTACTCGCAGTGGCGAGTTATTCTGCTCGCAGTTGCGAGCTCACAGGTCACTCGCAGTTGCGAGTTGCATTGCTCGCAGTTGCGAGTTCTGGGTTCTAGCTCGCAGATGCGAGTGTTCTTGCTCGCAGGTGCGAGCGATGGATGTCAGTACGGCCAGAAACCTAAAAATCACAACTTTTCACCTATATTCATGATTCCTTCATCCAAATAGCATCTAATTATCATCTTAAGTCATATCTAAGGTCTGTACACTAATTTTGCATCAATCTAACATCTGTTTTTGATTCATTCATCAAAATTGATCCTAAACCTAATTCTCAATTCTCACCAAAACTTAACCTAATCATGCTAAATTCATCCTATAGAATTATACCCTTAATATTATTGAAAATTAGTCTCACCCTTACCTTAGATTAATTCCTGAATCAGCAGCAGCGTTCTTCTTTCCTAAGGTATTCTCCTCTTCTCTTGACTTTTCTCTTCTCTTCTCTTATTTCTTGTTCTCCTCTTTTCCAAAAAGCGGTTTAAGGTAAACTCTTTCTAACCTAAGCTTCTCTATTTATAATACTAAACGCTCTTCCTAAATCTATTTTGGCCCAACAACTTATTCTTCTTTCTATTCTAACCCCCTTCTTATTTCGCTTACACCTCAAAACTACTATATTCCTCATAATCTTATTTATTTCTAAATTAAATATATCTCTCCCCCACTTAATAATAATAATACACCAATAACAAATATATCTCTAACAAATAACAAATATATTTCTACACCAAATAACATATATATTTCTACACAAAATAACAAATATATCTCTTCATCAAATAACAAATATATTTCTACACAAAATAACCCCACAACTTAATATTTATTTTATTTTCGAATCTTATTTTATTAAACAATAAAATAAGTTACAACGTCTCATAAATTTCCCTAAAATCATATAAATCACATAAATCTTATAAATTACACTAATCATATAAATATATTCTAAAACTTATTTAAAATAATTAAATAAAAAGGAGGGCGTTACAACTCTCCCAAACTTAAAGGAATTTCGTCCTCGAAATTCAAGCACAATAGAAAATAAATTTAGTCATTACTTCTTCAAACAAAACACAAAAACCACATCAAGTTAGTCAGTTAAACATGATCACATAAAAAACATAACTACTAACTAGAAAACATGACGACACGACACAACGACTCATCTACTTGGCCGGACGGACCGACCTGCTCTGATACCAATTGTAACACCCCGTTTTCCCAACATGAAAATTTCATTTAAAATCGGAGTATTTTGATCACAACGGAATGTCACATACTTCAATTAAATCATAAAATGGATAATAATAATTATCCTTCAAATTCAACATCATGAAAAATCTTAAACTATTGCAGCGGAAAATAGTTCAACATTTAAAAGTCTTGGCACGCAGGCCTTATTGAAAAATCTCATAAATTAATTCATAAAAGAGACACGTAAGGAATAGAAGTAAAAGCAAGCCCCCATCCCGTTACGTATCAGAGCACCTAGACACCAACTGAGAGTCCACTCATGAACGCCTCTAATCTTTATTACCTGCACATTACCCACGGTCGAGGCAACATATACGCAGAAGGGGTGAGATTTCATAATCAATACATTAAGCATATAATCCAATAAAATGCATTTAACAACTTAAACATTAATAACATATCAACAATTAACAATTAGCATTATTTTTCATTACATAACAAATACAATCATCAATACCATTACTAATTCTCATCACAAATCATAATCAACTTAACACTCAACTTGACGACACAACTCATCCTTGACCATGCAACTCTATCAACTCGACAACATCTTGACAACTTAAACATCATGAACCTCTTGATATGCAAATGCATTTGGTACCAATACAGAGCATCAAGCTCCCAACCAACTTATATGAGCGTAATTAGGCTCTTCAGGGCATCAAGCCCCCAACATAGTGAGCAAAAGCTCCAGGGCATCAAGCCCTCACCAATCATGTGAATGACTAAGCATTCCAGGGCATCAAGCCCTCAACCAACTTATATGAGTATGCAATGGACTCAACTTCCAACAACTTAGACAACGACGTGTACAACTCATACGACTCATAATCATGGACAACTTCTTAAATTCCAACAACATAGACCGACTCATGCAACCTCAAGACACTAACAGTCGACAACAGAAAACAGCAGCAACATACAACAGTGTTGGGATATCTCAACATCATTTAAGGAATGGATTACATCAACATAAATATCATAAAAACATCATAACATTATACATGCAACATTACTAATCATTTCAGTCATATAAACAGACTTCTGTAACATCTGGAAACATTCTAAATCACCCTCATTCTTACTTCTAAGGTCAGCTCAAGACTATACGTGCGAAAGGATCGCATCGGGACAATTTTGGGCAACTAACAGCCTAACTCGCAGTTGCGAGTAACTTCACTCGCAATGGCGAGCAAAGTGTGCATTCTGGGTTCCTACGTATTTACTCGCAGTGGCGAGTTATTCTGCTCGCAGTTGCGAGCTCACAGGTCACTCGCAGTTGCGAGTTGCATTGCTCGCAGTTGCGAGTTCTGGGTTCTAGCTCGCAGATGCGAGTGTTCTTGCTCGCAGGTGCGAGCGATGGATGTCAGTACGGCCAGAAACCTAAAAATCACAACTTTTCACCTATATTCATGATTCCTTCATCCAAATAGCATCTAATTATCATCTTAAGTCATATCTAAGGTCTGTACACTAATTTTGCATCAATCTAACATCTGTTTTTGATTCATTCATCAAAATTGATCCTAAACCTAATTCTCAATTCTCACCAAAACTTAACCTAATCATGCTAAATTCATCCTATAGAATTATACCCTTAATATTATTGAAAATTAGTCTCACCCTTACCTTAGATTAATTCCTGAATCAGCAGCAGCGTTCTTCTTTCCTAAGGTATTCTCCTCTTCTCTTGACTTTTCTCTTCTCTTCTCTTATTTCTTGTTCTCCTCTTTTCCAAAAAGCGGTTTAAGGTAAACTCTTTCTAACCTAAGCTTCTCTATTTATAATACTAAACGCTCTTCCTAAATCTATTTTGGCCCAACAACTTATTCTTCTTTCTATTCTAACCCCCTTCTTATTTCGCTTACACCTCAAAACTACTATATTCCTCATAATCTTATTTATTTCTAAATTAAATATATCTCTCCCCCACTTAATAATAATAATACACCAATAACAAATATATCTCTAACAAATAACAAATATATTTCTACACCAAATAACATATATATTTCTACACAAAATAACAAATATATCTCTTCATCAAATAACAAATATATTTCTACACAAAATAACCCCACAACTTAATATTTATTTTATTTTCGAATCTTATTTTATTAAACAATAAAATAAGTTACAACGTCTCATAAATTTCCCTAAAATCATATAAATCACATAAATCTTATAAATTACACTAATCATATAAATATATTCTAAAACTTATTTAAAATAATTAAATAAAAAGGAGGGCGTTACAACCACCGCACCGGAGAAAGTCTCTACCGCGCCGGAAAATGTGACCCACTAACATTTTATATCCTTTTGGTGAGTTTCATCTTCTTTCTCTTCTGTAAATTGAATTTCAAGGAAGTTTTATTTGTATTTTCAAATTTTTGAAAGAGACACTAAATTAGACATGTTGTTCTTGTTAAATTGATAATTTTAAGCTTCCTATTAAAGCCTTAGAGGATATATATATTAAATTTAGTTGTTGTTTGAGTCTTCTTTTTAAGAGCAATAGGAGCAAGTAAAAGTTTATACACTGTGTTGGACCAACAAATTTTTGCTAAAATTTGTGCAAAATTGGTAAGGTATGTTTATTAGGTATGTTTTTGTTTTTGTAATTTGGTTTGTTTTATGGACTCTAGTAATATTCTTTGAAAGTCTATACTATATTTGCTCATTTTAGACTAAATTTGCTTATAGTTTAACATAAAGTGTTTAAGAATTGTGTTGTAGACAAAGATGCGGAGATTCGGAAAAAGATACGGTTTGGAGACTCGAAGAAAATATGACGAGTTTAATTGGAAAAGGAGTGTATTGTAGCTTAATTTAATTGTAACTATCATGATTGTAAGTCTTTATTTATTTTTCCTCATTATGTATTCTTTATGGGTCATGCTAACCGGTGCCCCGGGGCACTGGATAAGCATACCATAAAAGGGAATTATTACCATAAAAGGAAAATGTTTTTGACTTTATTATAAATTAATTACACAATTTCAATGCATTAACTACTATATAGTTTCCTTTTTCATATCCTTAACCCGTGCCCCGGGGGCACCAGTTAACATTTCCCATTATTTATTTATTCAAGAAAGAATTCATTTAACACTTCAAAGAAGCTAGGCTCATTAGCATGTTGAAAGTCTTGAATGTTGTTTAAGTCTCAAAAGTCTACTATGAGTTGAAGTGTGTTGTCAATTGATGATAATTTTGATTTAAGATGTAACCACTTCAATAGACATTTATATGCTAATTTTGGCATGTACTTACTAAAAAATTTGTATAATTTCAAGATTGTTGTTTGAAGTATTTGATGTAATCAAATTATAAAAAAAAAATTAATTAGTGTGTGCACCTTGAAAAAATAACATGTAGAGTTTCTTATATTAGATGCATGTGCATAATCATGGGGTAAGCCACTTATATTTTAGAAAATGAAGCACCACCCCAGGATATATGGGTGATACGCCAATAATTAATTTTTTTTTGGTAAAGTTCCCCTTTTGCCACGTTTTTTCAGCGTGGCCTTTGGAATGACCGTGGCCCAAAACTGTCACTTAAAGCCGTGGCCTAAACAAAACCGTGGTCTAAAACGATGATCGAATCCGTGGCCACTTCATACTTTTTAGCGATGGTTATAGCATTTTGTGGCTTAAAGTGAATTAACCGTGGCCTATACGAATAGGCAACGGCCGTATATACCACGCACCTTTAACCGTGGCGTGTTCATATAGGCAACGGTTTTGAGGCTTATAGCCGCGTTTATTCAGTTCTTAACACTTTTCCTGATTTGCATTCCGAAAATGATTTTTTGACTTATGAAGTGCTAGACATGGACTTTCTCTATAAGAGACATAGGTAGAAGCATTTGTGGATGCTAGTTGCAAGTCATCGGCCTAGGTTTACAATCATATACATTATATGATCATATTACATTGAATCAATTGGCTATTTTGCTTGGTCATCGAAAGTTAATTGATACAATGAATTTTGCAACGTTTTCCAGACATGGAAACGTACGATGAGGGACAAATGAAGGCATATAACTGAAATATGAGGAGTATATAATTGATTAAGAAATGATATTAAATGATCAGTTTGTTGAACTAGAGTGGGTTTTAGAGCAATTTCTCTAAGGTTTTGATGATAACAATATATGAAAGAATAATGTGGTACTCTAAGGTGTGTTCAAGTGTGCAGGACCATATAATTAAATTCTGACTTAAAGGTCAAGCTTTTGGTTCTGATGCATCAAGTTTTGAGCACAGGAGAAAGCATTATGGTACTCAATAAAAGCATTGAAAACTTCTAAAGACTTAGAAGATGATCTAAAGGAAGGTCAAAAGAAAGTCAAATCTCTAATCATAAGATGTCTTGAAGACTTTGATGAGAACAAGTCTGATGGATTCAACCTCTGAAGGAAATAAGTTCTGGCGATGTAAATAGCATGCTTCACTCTCACCAGTTTTGTTTCCTTCTAATGGAAGGTCGCTTTCAAGTTCTGGTAGTAATGTTTGTCTACTTCTAAGCACGTGCAGAAACAACCAAAGAACTTCAACGTAAAATAGAGTGTAACGGATCATTCCATAAGAAGTAAAAGACTTCTCAAGTACTAGTTAACTACATTATCCAATTGAGGCAAAGTTTTCGAGTCCGAATCAAAGCTTCTCAAGGACGATTTTGATGAGTTGGCAATCTTCAAACACATGCTCTATTATTTCTCTCCTATATAAGGACCTGAGCAGTTTGAAAAAATTAAGAGATTAAGAATTTTTACAAGTTTTAAAACTCTGTCAAATTCAAAAGCACTCAAACACTTAGGAAAATTCTTACAAACTTAGTATCCAAGAATTTCTTATATGTCAGAAGTTTCTTAAGCTTTAAGTTAGTTTACCACTCTTTGAGTTTGAAAGTGTAAACACATATAAACTATTTTATTAAACTCTGATTGTATAATTCGTCTTGTGTGACGCAAGGAAGTCACTAACTTGTGTGTTGGAGCAATTATAATCTTGTGTGATTAAAGTGAAAAATCCCTTGGAAATGCAAGGGGACGTGAAGTAACCTGGAATTGTGGGGTAAAACAAGATAAAATTGTTTGTGTTGTCTCTCTATCTGACTCTGATCTCTCTCAGATTATTTTTCTGTTCTACTTTGTTTAAACTTCTAAAAAGATTTTCAGAAATAGCCAACACGATTCAATCCCCCATTCTTATGTTTTTCTCACCATCATAGTTAACGAAACTTAATCCCCACAAAACAATCTCTCAATTGTTGTTTCATTACTTACATTACACAGACCAAAACATATGTTTAAATAAACTCATTTTCCATACTTAAAACAATTTTAAATTTTTAAACAACTTTGGTATGGCACGAGTGCATGTGAATACAATACTTGAACACTTGTTTTCTTGTGCCGCTATAAAATAAACTCAAAATCTTTCAAGTAAATATATCACCCATACATGTTAGATTTCCCAATGTTCACATGTCATAAGCAAAGTATTTAGGAACACTTAAATTTGCTATTAGTACCCAAATTCTGCATTGATTCTCAATGTATTGTAACCTCAGTTGAACGAACTACTTGAGGGAATGTAATACCATGCCAGACAAGCTACGTCAGCCATCATAGCCACATCTCAAGTCAGTCTCCACTCCACTTTTATTCCTCAAGAAGCCATTTAGCATATTTTATTAAGACACTTGTCAAACCATATATTACCTAGAATACATCAGGAATTTCTTTTTGTTTACGTAGATGAGAATTGTGTATGTGATATATGCCATTATGCAATGAATATAAAGTTACATTTCCAACTAAGCACAAATAAAAGCTAGTAAATGCTACTATGAGTTTTTTCACTTGTATTCAATTTGTGAATGGACATGAATATTTTTTCACTTCTCTTGATGACTACAGTCGTTTTACTTGGATAATATTGTGAAAGTATAAATCTTAAGTCACTATTCTTGTCCAATATTTTCTAGATATGATAGAAAACTAGCATAATTCTAAAGTCAAAATTGTAAGAAAAAATAATGGTGTTGAGTTTTCCATACCTCAATTTCATGCTACCAAAGGAATAAACCATCCAACCAAAACAGAATGGGATGGTAGAGAGGATTTGAACTTGGACTTGAACCACATATACATGCATGCATTACTCGGAGATCAAAGAAGAAATATCAATTCTACTAATTTGAGATATTAATCTTAAAATTTCAAAACTAAAAAAGTTTTGTCTATTGCACAAGAGTATTCTTGTGTGATTGTTGCAAACCAATGACAAGATATAAATAACATCCAAGTTGATACATCGAATTTAATTTGTACTGATGTCTTGAATAATATAGGATATTTTTTAAGTTACACAAAATCAACCACCATATCGATTCCAAAGCATACATTGCACTTAAACCTTTCTAGGAACCTGAAAGAACAAGAATTATGAAGTTGTGTGTGAGGTAACAATTTTCTCATTTCATAAAATACAAAGTTAGCAACAACAAAAACATGACTAGTTTAGGTATATATAAATCAAGACATTAATTAATTAGTTTTCCCTCGTTGAGTGTCATAATTTGTTTGTTGTTCAAAAATACAATAAACATATAAGTGAAATAGAAGTATCACCTTCTTGAGTTGAGAAAACTCTTCTTCGAGCAAAGCTTCTTCCTAAGGAATAACATAATCCTTGTGATTAGTTTTTCGTTCCAATAAAATACAATTCTTTTATATTTAATATGCAAATGGAGTAATATTAATATTTACCTCTTTCTCAACCTTGTCAATATTTGGGTAAATAGCTGCAATTAAAGCATCATAGTTTGGATCATCTCTCAGTGCACGTCGGCTAGGAAAATGGGTTCGGCAGGAAGGGCATTCATTGTTACTGCAATAAATGAAAAAGAAACAATTTATGGTTAATCAACCATAAAATTACAATTAAAAAAAATGTTACCAAAAAAAAAAATTTACAACTAAAAATAAATGAAATAATAAAGTAGAAGTTTGAAGACAAACCCACTACGCATGGACTTGTCTATGCACACTTTGCAAAAGCGATGCATGCATTCCATTGAAGTTCTTGTTTTTCGAATGATTCCTACACATATAATCAAATTAACCTTGTGTTAGTATATCATTTGAATATTATTATAAAAGAAAATACTATAAAATAGTTATGATTGTAGTGCAGATGACAATTATATATCTTATGAAATGATATAAAAAGTTCATTTGTGTACAAAATATTTACATAGATATATGTTGCAAGTTGGAATGTAAAAAAAAAAAAAACACTTTTAGTATTCATCATTTCCATCTACAAACTTCATCACTTAAAAGAAAGTTGTAAGTTATTATTCGTAATTCAAAATTTTGATGAATCTAAAATTATTGATATGTATTGAAAAACCTATAAGTGATTTAATTATAGAAAAATGTGGAATGTGTCAAGAAGTGTGTATTAACTAGGATGCTTAGATATAGGGACGTAGGGAGTAACAATTAACACTAATAACATTTGGCATTCAAAAAAATTAGGAAGCTCCTAGTAGTGCGTTTACTAGATCTTGTAATGGGAATAAAGAAGAATACATCTTGTCTCAAATTGAGCAATATGTTTTGGAAACACGAGGAATAAAGATCAACAAGATATCACCCTCATCCATCAATATTTTAGACTATTCTATGTTCAAGAATGTTTTCAATTCTACTAGCTCAAAGGGAGCTTGTGAGAGTTAGGAGAAATCACTCAAAGGCATTGATACAGTAAACAAGATGATATTTTAAACAAGATGATATTTTAATCTTTAATATGGTATGTTGATTCTCTGAAGATAAGGGAACCAATACCGAATTCAAATTATTGATTAAGGGTGAATACAATTTTAATCAATCAAATAGATACAAAGACAAAGTAGATGTTTGTCTGGAGAATAGTATTGTTCCTTCCTTGACTCCTATGTTCGATTATGTAGTGAATGTTATTGAGGAATCAAAAGATCATATGTATCGAAGATGTTGAAGGTTCGTCAAAAATAATATCATGATTGGTGTAAATCGTGATGCAATTTGGTTCAACAATTAGGAGGTTTTGGTTTTCAAAATTTCATGGCACGAATGAGAGAACTCATGGTGCGATTTGTGGATCAAGTTCAGTATTGCACTGTGTAAGAGCTCCAAATCGTGGCGTGGTCTAGGAAAATTATGGCACGATTTTGCCTAGGTCTAAGTACTATATAAGCCTTCAATCTTCAATTTTGTTAGCAGCTTGAAGAGAGAGAATCTCGGTAAATCTAAAGGAGAGAACTTTAGACTTAAGTGTCTTTAGGTGAGGTTCTTGGGATAGGAAACACTTCACAAAAATACTGGGTTGTGAGATCTCATTAGAGAAAGGATCAAAAAGTTTTCGCTGTTGTTTTCTCCTAAGAGATTCATTGTGAGTTTGAGTGACTTGAAATATGGGTAAGGGTTTGTTCTTTGTGAACTTAGAAACTGATTTCTTGCAACCTCTTTGTATCACTCTTATCATGATGGATTGAAGAGCTGCTTTCCCCATATGTAAGATAAATTGGTCCAAACTGGATAAAAAAAATTGGTGTGTTATTTTTCCATTTTTTTTCTTATCTTGGTTGATTTGGTTATGCTTGTGGTGTTGCTTCACACTTAGATTTAGGTATGTTTGTTGTTGTTGCTTGAAGCTACTTTGACTTTGATTGCTCATTTCTTTTGATCCACACATTTAAGTTTATTGGTGTGATTTTGAGTAACGAATTCACAACGATTGACGTCCACCATGAAGAAAAGAGGTAAATTGGTCAAGTATCAAGGGTTTAAAGTGGGACATTGAAAAGTTCAACGGAAGCAATGATTTCGGGTTATGGAAGGTTAAGATGCAAGCATTGTTGACACAACCAAAGTGTGTTGAAGCGTTAAAGGGTGAAGTTGCGATGTTAGCTAACTTGACACAAGCAGGGAATCTTTGGCTCATAGACAACTTTTAAAACAACCTCCCTACTCATTTAGGATGGTGGAGTCTAAACCTATCAAAAAGTAGTTGGAGGAATTTAACAAGATTCTTGATGATTTGGCAAACATTGAAGTGAATATGGATGATGAGGACAATGCTTTGTTATTGCTATGTTCTTTACCGAAGTCTTTTAACCATTTTAACGATATCATCCTTTATGGAAATGAATGTACCACTACTTTGGAGGAGGTCCAAGCACCTTTGAGAACTAAGGAGTTAACAAAGTTCAAGGATTTGAAGGTTGAAGAAAGTGGCGAAGGCTTGAATGTATTAAGGCAAAGGAGTGAGCATATAGGAAAGGGCAAAGGGAAGTCGAGGTCTAAAGGGTTTGATAAACTGAAATACTGATGTTTCATTTGTCATAAGTTTGGTCCCTTCTAGAAGGATTGTCCTAACAAAGGAGACAATGGTAGTTATTTCGTTCAAGTTGTAGTTGCCTAGATGAATATGGTTATGAGAGTGGAGGTGCACTAGCACTCACAAGTTGAAAACCGAAAATGAGTTGGGTCTTGGAATCAGGTTGCTCTTATCATGTGTGCCCGTAAAAGGAGTATTTGGAGACTATAGAGCTAAAAGTATGTGGAGTCGTTCGGCTTGGAAACAACAAAGCGTGCAAGGTTCAAGATATGTGTACCATTCGTCTGAATAAGTTAGTTAACCGTAAATTCCTTTTAATGGATGTGAGGTGTGTTCCTAAATTTAAAAGGAATATTAATTTCCTTGGGCATGTTTAATAGTCTAGATTAGTGCACTAAAGTGTAAAGTTTCGCATGTTGCATTGAAGATGAGCCTCCAAGATGAAGCATGGCGGTGACATGAGATTTGTAATTTTGAAATATCTATTGAAAAATCTAGAAATATTTTAATTATAGAAAAACATATGATGCATCTAGAAGGGGTGTATGAACTAAAAAGCTCCTAGAAGTGTCTCTAGAAGGGGTACTTGTCACTTTGAATGAAACAAATTGTTAGTTTTCCTCTTTTTGATAGAACAGATTGTTAGTTTTCTATTAGAAACAATTATTTTTCCTCTTAACATAAATATCATAAAGCTAGACTTGAAACGTAAATTGTGCATGAGTTTCACAACTTCCATTAAATACAACATTATTTATTTAAATATATTTTATCATCTAAATATTACCTACGATTTCTCATCAAGTAATAATAAGCTGGGTTGTTCAACGTTTACATTTTCTTACTAGAACAAAATTTGGAGCAAAATTACCATATTTGGAGTAATAAATTAAGCAATCTAGCACTAGTTATCAATTGTAAATTACATACCAAGGCAGATAGGGCACTCAACATTCTTGCGTATTTCAGACATAGTTACCCTCACAGATCTGCAAATGAACACCAACAGAGAAGTTTATATACATTAGATTGTAATATTTCAAAATGCCAAATCCCCACACCTTGCTGTTTTTTTGAAACAAGAGATTGCAATATATTTATATAACAGAAGGGTTGATCAACCCAAAAGGAAGAAGATGAACACATCAAAATAAAAGGACCCCCTAATTTAGAAGAGAGCTACACCATAGAGAATACATTTCATAGGATACACACATCCTATGTTCATGCTGGTGGAAAATAAAATAAAATTTACATCAAAAAGAGGTTTAGAACGAATTCATTTACGCGAAATTAAACAACCTTTAAAATAGAACCACGATGCGAAAAATTATTAACAGAAAAATGGGATCATATAAAATCACAATCAAAAGATAAAATCAGACTAAAACACCAATCTAAGAATTCATTGATAAGGTTTTGCAAATCATGCATAGAAGACATAAAAGGTTTTATTATTGTAAGCGTTAGAGTAGCCATGTACTCTTTTAACACAATTTTGCTTTAAAAAAACTCATAGAAAAGAAATGTTGATGCCTTGGATGACTTGACATGATGTAAATGTAATCGTAATTAAATATACTCTTTTTGTAAGGGTTAATGTACCCTTGCACTAAAAAAATGAGTTCACCCTTTCTCTTGAAATCTAAGATCTATACATCTTGAATCTCCACGTAAAAAGTTGAAGAGGGGGAAACATCACAATTAGATAAAAAAAAAATAAAAAAAAAACACCTTTAATTCACCAACAACAATCAAATTTTGACCACATAAATAAATTACTTTTAATGATATCAAAAATAAATGAATTAATGTAACTAAATGCAAGTGAAAAAACATGCACAGTCAACCATAGTGAGGCTCAAGGCTGCATTGATGAACCAACATAAGCATATACACATTCTTCCTCCAACTTTAAATATAAGTGAAAAGATGTGTATATTTGGACCAAATAGGATGACAATAGATTGGATAGATTTGGATGGTAATCGATAGATCAGGTCAATTCATTGATTCAATAACAATCCATTAAAAATTATTTTAAAAAATTTAAACCAATCCATCCATCAAACGCAAAATCAATCCAATCTATCATTATTACATTTTTAATAGATGGATATCTATTCAATCCATTTATAAAAGGTTTTTTTTTATTCCGGCAAATTTAAAAAAATAAAAAAACATTTTTTTATAAATCTTCTTTTCCGTTTAAAAAAATAAAAAATTAAGAACAAGTGATTCATTGAATTTCATCCGAAAATTGATCTATTGGATTTTTAAAAGAAATGGTTAAATTGGATTCAATCCAGTGACGGTTTTATTATGTAGTCGATGATTAGATGAATTTATAGTAAAATAGATAGGGGATAAATGGACTCAATCGTCACCCTTATTTTTTACTTAGATTTAAGATCGGAGAGAGTCGTCAAAACCTACTTTGAAATTTAAAGCATTAAAATAATTGATTTAAAAATAAAACGATAAATGATAGTATATGAGGGGAGGAGGGATGAAGAAACAAGGAATTTGGTTGACATACTCTTGTTCTTCATCTTTTTCTTTTTGGTTGTCAGATGAATTCCCTTGATCCAATTCTGATGAAAACAAATAAGCAAAATAAAAAATATATATTAATAAACGGTGATCGCTAACAAACCAAATCATATAGGAGTTAATATGAAAAAGTATGAAGCATAATGGCATAGTTGAGATAAGAAAAACCACTTACCAACTAGTTTACCTTTGGATTTCTCCTGGCTGTTGTCTATCCTATTCTCAGTCCCAGTCTCCTCATGAGAATTCTGCTGTGACATTGTGAAGTGTTTTGGAGAGAAGAAAAACAATTGCTTTTGAAGATTTTGATTCTTCTCAAGTTTCTTTTATATGTCTTTGTGTATATGAATGCAAGGGGAAATGAAGCTTAATTGTAACCAATAAAAATTTGACATGTTATGAGTAAAGACAATTTCATAATTTGGATGGTCCAATTTCCCAAGAGACTAAGTGTAACTGTCCTAAGCAATTTGTATTTAGGATAGTGTTAAAAAGAGAGTGTCATTAACATTTCTCTTAGTAATTACTCCCTCCGGTCTCAAATGTAAGAAACTTTTCACTTTTTTGGTTCATTCAATAAATGATGTATGTGGTCTATAATAAAGACCACATACATCATTTATTGAATGAATCTAAAAAGTGAAAAGTTTCTTACATTTGAGACCGAAGGGAGTAATTGTGATGTTAGATTTTTCCCCTTCGTCTGAATGAAAATTGAACTTCTCCCTTTTGTTTTTGCTCATTCGCTGAGCTTAAAAGTGTATACGTGAGTTAACTCACGCTGAAAAATATCCAGCGTGAGTTAACTCACTTTGAAAAAGGTCGAGCATAAGTTAACTCACGTTGGACATAATTAAGAAAATGATCAATTTTGAAAGGGAGAAAAGCAATTTCCCGTCTGAATTTGAATTCAAGATCTCCTCCAACTCCTTATCTCTTAGTTCAAATCAGTTGAGCTACACAATCACCGTTTGATTCTCCGCTTTTTTTTTTGTGTTAACTTATCAGTTCCCATGAAAATGGGGTAATCCAGAGTTCGGTTATAAGGTAAGTATATGCAGCCCTATCTAACACAATGTCGAACACTTAATATGAATACATTTTTAGTCAAGATTTAAACATTCTGCTAGACTCATTTATTTTGCGAGTAGTGCTAGCAACACTGTTTTCAACACTTACTTTTTTTTTGTTTAAATCATGGTGGGTCTCACACTTCATAAATGAGCTCCACTTAAAGTGATAAGTTATACATTGGTTTCATCCAATAAAAAAAATAAGTGTTGAAGACAGTGTTAAATGGTCCCTATAAATATTCAAAATTTCATTTTTAGTCCCTATAAAATAAAATCGCACTTTTTAGTCAATATAAAATTTTTCGTCAGCATTTTTAGTTCTTGTAAAAAATTTCATCAGCATTTTTAGTCCCTACAAAAAAATTCTGTCAATATTTTTGGTCCCTAAAATGCTAAAGAAAAATGTCACAGGGACTAAAAAGTGTGATTTTATTTTGTAGGTACTAAAAACAAAATTCTGAATATTTACAGGGGTCATTTACTTAATTAACCTTAAAAGTTATTTAGTAAAAAAAAATGTATCTAACATGTCATTCAAAGTATTAATTTTATTTAAGAAAATATTTATTTGTTTATTCTTATATTTGATACTCATTGGGGGTAGTATTTAACATGTCATTCAATATATTATTTTATTTAATTTGAGTTGTGATTAATTATTATTAATAATTTCACTTCAACAAGCATTCTTCAAACTGAAAATTATAAAAATAAAATAAGAAATAGGAAATGTGGAATCACTATCAACTAAAAAAAACTAAAATGTCACTTATAAGCATTTAAGAATCTTTTTCAAGAGTTCTCGTTCAGTTGGTAGGGACAATGTATAATATATCTAGAGGCCGGAGTTCGAACCTTAAACATTTCACTTCTTCACATTTAAAATATGTGAGCTCTGACCACTAAGTTACTTGATCAAAAAAAAAAGAAAAAAATCTTCTCGAAGAAAAATTGAACTCAATCTCTTACTATTGCAATGGCATAATTTATACTTTTATACTTTTACTATAATAGCTTTCTCATTTAATATCTTATTTCATATACTGCTCTTTCTATCGTAAATAACCAAGGGTAATATCGATTAAACAACATTTAATATTACACTGGACTTTGAAAGTGACAGTTAAATAAATAAAAAAAATTCAAAAAAAGATACTTAAAAAAAAGGAAGGACTATTCCATTTATCTTCATTTTTTTTTTTGTAGTGTTCGGGATTCGAACCACGGACTTTGCATATATTATGCATTGTTCTTACCAACTGAACTAAGCTCGCAAGCACCATTTATCTTCAATTAAATATAAGCAAAAACATTGAAAAAGTCAAATATAATTGGTTTTGAATAATTTTTGCTTATATTTTTTCTACATGGAGTACCATATTTGTATTCATAGGCATTTATTACATTAACTTTGACTTGAGTTTTTTTGACCGAAATAATGACATGAGTCAAAAGAATATGAATATATTATTAATATATTCATTTGTTGGCCGGGGTTTGAACCCTGGACCTTATATATTATGCATTGTTTATACCAACTGAGCTAAGCTCATGGGAACTACTTTCCCCGTTCTAAATTATGAGATGGAGTATATATCATTTTAGTCAAATTTATTTGTTTTAAACTATGTGTCACGTTATTTTTTTTTATCAATTTTTATGTGTCATTTTATTATATCAATGAATCATTAATGCTCATTTTTTTATTACTCCCTCCGTCCTTATATCTAAGCACCTATTTGACTTTATTTTTGTCACTAAATGTTAACCTCTTTTCAAATTACTAGATGCATTTATTATTTTTTTCCTAAACATACCCCTAATTAATACTACTAAATTGTCTTGAAATATGAAGGCTCTGTTTGGTAAAAATAGCGGATAGCTGATAAGCTAGTTGATAAGCTAGCTGATAGCTTTTAGCTGATAAGCTAGCTGATAGCTTTTAGCTGATAGCTGATAAGCTAATTAGAGTGTTTGGTAAAATTAGCGGTTCAACTAGCTGATAAATGTAAAATGACTTAAAAACTTTATATCAATTAATGTTTTAAATATTTAATAAGTAAATTTTCAATTGAAGATATATTTTATATATTATTAAATTAATTTTTCAGTAAAGTTTTTTTTTTAGTTTATTTCATTTCATTCCTAAAAAAAAATCATTTCATTTCAGTTTTTTATTTTTATACGTATAAAAAATAAATTATGCAGTTTACCTAAAGTAGATGAACATTCTTTCATAAATGACAAAAAATATATATTTTTCATAAGTCATACTAATGTAAGCAACTAAATGACATAAAAAATATATATTTTTCATAAGCCATACTAATGTAAGCAACTAGATTTGTACCCAGAAAAAAAAAACGGAAGCAACCACATACATTCATATAAAATTCAGTTATAAGGAACATAAATGCAATTATTTGTGAAGAAAAAAATGTAACGATTGCTTAATGAAACTAAATAAATTGTACGGGACTCAGTGAAGGTGTGTGGTCATAAATAAATCATAAAGGGTATATGTGGGTTTTAATAAAAATAATAAGGGTAAAATTGGAATTAAAAGTGAGACGCTATAAGCTATAAGCTCAAACGCTACTTGGAATAGCTTCTGAAAAATAGCTTATAAGCTCGTTGAAATTCGTGAAATAAGCTATAAGCTCATTGTAAAAAAAGTTACCAAACAGAGCTTATTTTGTCAAATGAGCTTATAAGCTATAAGCTCTAAGCTATAAGCTCTTTTGGTGGCCTTACCAAACAGACCCGAAAAGTCAAATTTAATACACATAGAAACAAAGGATAATTTGGTAATATTAACACACAAAATAGACACATTAATCACACTAACAACTTTTCTTAAGAAATGTGAAAAAACAATAGGGGCTTACATATATAGGGACGGAGGGAGTATGTTATTTACGACTATACTATTAATGAAAGATATTTTTGCACTATTATCTATACTCATTTTTTTTATTATGTTATTTACGACTATACTATTAATGAAAGATATTTTTGTACTATTATCTTTTTGTCACTTTATCTTTTTCTAATTCTTTTAATTTATGTTTTCTATATTATTAATGAAAGATATTTTTGTAAAACAACTCACAGATACTCTTTTCTATACAACATTAAGTCATTAACTGTATTTCTTAATCTATGTGAAATTGCTGAAGTGACATATAATTTGAAACAAAGTGAGTAGTAAATGTAAAATATTTATATTTATTTTGACAAAACAAAACGATATTCCTTTATTCAAATTGATAGATTACATCAATCAACATTGTTAAAAACATAAAGGATGAATATGCGAACAAACTCACTGCATCTAAGTTAATAGCGAACAAGGGAAAAATGCCTACAAATAATAAGATAAAATTAAAATGATCAGAATACTCATGTTTTCGGATCTGCAATATTGACGCCCAAATCATTGATTGAATAGTCGATCATTTCAATAGAAACCAAATGAACACCGCAATAAGACGAGAAATCAAACCATGCGGCACTAAGATGACGAACAACACATCACCTCACTCAGACAAGGAAATCACAAAGAAAAAACCTAGTTCTATGTGAAAATCACTTATTTCGAATGAAATGAATATAAAAAAATTAAGATATGTGATTTCAGGTAAAAACAAATTTACCCAAAACCACCCCCTCAATGAAGAAAATGGAAGAGAGAAGTTAGAGAGAGAAAATTAGGATCGACTTATTGAAGAGGAATTTTTTTTGGTTACTGAAGAGGAATTTTTATATTAAATATATTTTTAATCAGAATATTTTTTTTGACAATTAATTTTCTCCTATATGTTCTTCCATACAGAGTAGTTTGCTTTGTTTTGTTCTTTTGTTTTGATTAGCTTTGTAACAAAACAAAAATTGCTCTTGTATGAATAAGTGGAGTATACCTCCTAATAAGGGGGTGTCCTTCATTCACTGGTGGGTAAATCTACTAAACTACGATTATAATTATGATGCATAACGATTGGTTTATTATTAAGGAAGTAAAATTAGCTAAAAGAGTGATTATTTCTTCTTTAATTCCCTTCTCTTTCTCTATTTAGTTTCATGACAGTCTAACAAAGTATCTAAGCCTAATATCTTGGTACTTAACTCATTTCTTTGATCGTAACCCATTAATGTCTTAGGTGAATCCATGACCATTGAAAGTTTGATGTGCGTTAATACTCTTGTAACAAAGGCGGAAATATAATATGTCAAAAGTTATTAGGTCAAGTCCCAAAAGTTAAGGTTAATAGTTATTCAATACCAAGATCGACTTTTCAACATTCATAAATGCATAAAAATGCATTAAGAACAAATATTAACCGAATTTAAGAATTTAATTATATTCAAAGGTACTCATCATATTGCATGGTTCAAGTAGGTATAAAGAATGTCATCTACATGATCTAACCGAGGGAACTATCAACCCATGATAACTAAACATAAACTGAACATAAATTTGGTAAATGCACCAAACTATTTTCAAGTAATAAAGTAGTAAGTAAAATCATCTCCACAGGGATTGTTGTTTCAACTAGGAAACTAGCTATACTTATTAAAACAGAAAATAAAAAAGAAACTAAAATAAATAAAAGCGAGTAAAATGGGGGGAGTTTGCAAGTTTGATTTGACTGCGCAAAGTTGTTGAGTTTTGATTGCAGAAAAGTAAATTGTTTTGATTGCTGATAGACTTTTAGCAAGTGTACTAAAAATATATCAAAGTAATAAAATTTATAAGTTCGTATCCACAGGGACTGTTTCAATCTCTACTCAGCAAAAGCGTTAAAATAAAGGATGTATTAAATTCAGGGGTGCCCTAGGCAGTTGAATTGATTTTTGTAACATAAATGAATTAAAAACAATAAAAGATTGGTTTTAGAAAATTAGAGAGAAGTATGGTTAAGATCTTTGAATCCTCCGAAGTTCTCCTATGGTAATTTGCACTCCTAATTCAAGCAATGATTATCTAGGTTCACGACAGATTAACACAATAACTCTACCCAATCTCTTGACCTAGAATTCTCCTCGCAAGTGACAATCCCTTAATCTCTTAAGTGAATTCAAAACCGTTGGAGGTTTTAACAGAACGTTAATCCCTATGTCATAACCTAATAATGATCTATCTCTAGCTTGATTACTTAGGTTAAACTTATTACCTAGTTCAGAGTCAAAAGCCAGGGTTAGTGGTCATTCAATCTCTAAGATCAATTTGCACATTCATAAAGCTAGGGTTAGTAGTCGATGATAAACATACAAAAAGCATTAAACATAAAGTAACATGAATAAAGACTAGACTTTCATTGATATTCAAAGGAGTTCAACAAATTAGGGTTCCCATAAGATTACATAGATTCATCTAAGTCTCAACCACTTGGAAAATTAGCTACTCATAATTATAGAATTAAACAATATGAATAAAAGAAATTACAAACAAGAGATGTCACGCTCCTGAAGTTTTCTGCAATCATAGATGTCCTTCTATCTCTTGTGTTGCAGATGTCACGCTCCTGAAGTTTTCTGCAATCATAGATGTCCTTCTATCTCTTGTGTTGCATGTTGTAGCTTCCTTTCCCAATTGATCCTAATCTCCTAAACCGCAATCTCTATGTGCCAAGCCGTGATTTACCAAAATGTGATTCCGCCTCTGTTTCAAAACGTGAATATCCTCTTTTGTGCAGCTAGCTTCCTTATATATGTTCTCTTCTATCCCACACTTGATGTGTTACGTGAGACTTTCTTTTGTTCTAAGGCCCACTCCATTGTTTTCCACAAATGCTCTTTACACCTTTTTATTGGCTCACCACACTATTCATGTGTGACACATATTTTATTCTTTTGTTTGATCATGTGGCTACTAACTTCAGAAATAATGAACATGTAATCTCAATCTTTTGCTAGTTGACTCAATAAATCAAAACTGACAATTTATTCAAAATGACTCTATATTAAAAATTAAATAAATAAAAACAGACTAAAAACTTAATTAAAAAGAATTTAAAAATAATGGATGACTAACTGTCATCAATTGCAGAACTTAGTGGTATATGTTCTCACTATACTAGGTTGAAGCGTGTCTGGATCAAATATTGCATAATCCCTGATGAACATATCCTTGTCATTTTCCATATCAATTGTGTTGTTGTTGTTCACAATCTTGTCTAAATGAGCCTCTTATGAACTAGTCTTGTTGGAGGTACAACTCTGTACAAAGTTGGGATCTAACTCCTCTAGAATTGGATTAGTCTTTGACTTAAACAACCTCCTTCTACTGAAAGTCTTTTCTATCTCAAAATCAATATGAAACTCTACTAAAGATTGTGACATGAGCCTTCAAGCCAACTCTGAATAAAACTTTGGAAAATATCACTATGAAAGGAAGTTTTACCAATTGGTATTCTTCCAGCACAGTGGTAAGTATGTTGATTTTATCAAACAAATAAAATATTGTATCCACAGAGACCGCACTTAGTTAAATTGAGTTTATATCAACAGATTTTCTGGACAAAGTGTTTATCATTTTTTTGGTGGTCTGAATCAAAGTAAACGAAATAGATATATAGAGTTGTGTTGGGATTGAATTTCAATATCTATTTCTCATATGGTTCCTCTTAATCAATTGTATATTTTGTACGCCTCATACTTAACTCCACCTTTTCCTGAATGTACATCTCCAAACTAAGGTTAACGACGCGAAATAACATAGAAACAACTGACTTCTAATGCTTGGTGGCAAAATAGTTGATTATTTCTATGACCTATGCTTGAAAATTTATACATGTATATAGACATACCTGCAATCTCTCGGGTGATAACACCTATACATAATCTAAATCATGTCCCTTAGATAGCCAGCCTTACTAGGGTCTAACTAAATCAAAAGATCAATTGCATCACACTACATCAGTAGCAAAGCATTGAGAAAAGATGTAGACTAAAATTATAGTGAGAACATAAATCACATACAACCAGACAAACTAAAAGTATTACATATATTCCTAGTTATTTTACATTCAATCCCAACACAAGAGAGAGTTTAGTTAGGTTTTGATTGCAATTTAGAATAAATAACTGAAAGATAAAGATTTGATGTAAGAAATTTAAGAGAAATGATTGGGTCTTTCGAATCATTTGTTCATCGCTAATTGGTAATCTAAACCTAAACCGTATAATTGTTCTTCTAGTTTTTGATAATTAACAAAATATCTCATGTCAATCCCTTGACTCGAAACCCTCTTTTTAAATTACAATCACGTGATCCCTTAGGTGAACCTGTAATTCTCAAAGGTTCAAATGAATGTTAATTTTAGAAATCACAACTTAACAACTTTCTATCCCTAAATTGTCTGTTAAGTTGAACAGTATATTTAGTTCTAACTTATAAGTTGGTGTCAGGAGTCATATAATCTTTGAGTTCGGTATATATTTTGATAAGAACATAAAAGCGCAAATTATATTGAATAATAAGCTATCATTATAGTGTGTGAAGAATTTTATAAAAAATAATTGTGGAGGATAATATGAAATAATTAAATATGAAAGATGATAAAAATTAATGGGAATGAGAGGAATTAAAAATAATAATATGGGAATGAGAAGATTCAAATCCATAATTAAATAAGAAAGATTCTAAACATAATGAAAATTTATTAGTATTAATGATAATTAATTAATAATATTAATGATAATTAATTAATAATAAAGAATAATAATTCATGAGAAAAAATATTGATTGCAAAAGTTGATGTAATTAATCCAAAATTTAAGCAAATACACCTAATTCCATTCACCAATCACACAAATTTTATTTGACCAATTTTTGGCTTCAATCTTAAGTAGAAGACTTTTGTTCAATTGGCCCTAAATCCTTTCAAGAACCCTAAACCTCTTTCATTATATTGTACAAGGCTTCCGCTCAATCGACCTTATTTCCATTTCATTCTATTGCAAGAACCCTAAAGCTCTTTCAACCTCAATCGTCTTACTTTCGTTTGCCACCACAACATAGAGAGTTTCAGAACGAAGCTTCAACCGGCGAGAGAGTTCCAGAACGAGGCTCCTCTATCTTGCTCTTCAATCGTAGGGTTTTTTGCTTTCTCTCTCAATC
This sequence comes from Medicago sativa, assembly GCF_051527215.1. Lineage (NCBI taxonomy): Eukaryota > Viridiplantae > Streptophyta > Magnoliopsida > Fabales > Fabaceae > Medicago > Medicago sativa. The sequence continues at coordinate 60,870,326 of NC_140752.1, forward strand.
GATCTGTTGAACTCGACCTCTCCAACGCCCACAAGTTCCCACAGGTATACTTTTCAACCATCAATGCTGATGATAGTTGTGAGTTAATAACAAACATGAAAAGAAAAACCGATTGAAATGCCTTATAGTTTATGATATATTGCCTTTAGAAGAGGGACTTTTGCGAAACATGGAATTCACCAAACTTAGGATTATCAAAACAAGTATTTATGTGGTAATCAACAAATCAATTAAGTGTTTCTTCAAAAAAAAAAAAAAAATCAATTAAGTGAATGTGACTTTAAAGCATTTTTTTTAGGATCTGATCATATAAAAATGATTGTAAAACTCCTGTTGTTCTCAACATGTAGATTTCGATTATTTATGCCATGAACCAAAACTATGATAGATCAAGGGATATCTTTGGAGTGTTTACAACCCCATTTTAGTTGGATACTTTCTTTTTTTTACGCAGTTAGAGTTTGATACTAGGCTATACAATAATTGTCATTTGAATGCAATATCTTCTACTTTTGGATTGAAATCTTACCTAGTTGTACTTTTTATGAATACACCTAGTTATAATATATGGATTGATGCAAGTCCTCTCTCTATTTTTTTAAAAACAAATGTTAGTTGGTTAATTGTTATGTTAGTTTTTTCTTCTTGTTAAGACTTCAACTTTAGACCTCCAACTTTTTAACCTTTAGCTCAAATTAGTTGAGCTATCCAACCCCCTCCTCTCTCTATCTATGTCCAATAACTTGTTTGATTTACATGTTTGGGTTCTTACTTTTATGTGTTACTAACTTTGGAGCTCGTATACATAGTACAAGTATGGGTACGATACAAATATTCAGATACGCAAATCTTTTAAAATTTAAAATACGATACGACTAAGATACGTTAATAAAATTTATATAATAAAACTTATTCGTATATAAAATAATTCTTTTGTCAAAAAAAAAAATAGTTCAAAAAAATATGCATTGATTGCTCTTCATTAACATATAATTATAAAGATCACACTTTACCAAAAAAAATATGTATACTTGTAATTGGAATAGAAAATGTTTTTCACAAAAAAATATATATATAATAGAAAATGCATATTTATAGTATAAATCGTATTATTTTTTCTATTGTTCACTAATTGAGTCTCACTCAATTATTACCTTTATCCAAAAAAAAAAAAAGCTTTTAAGTTTTTTAATTAATCGAGAGACAATTTTATTGATCCACGTCTTAAATTGAATTCTATACATTTTTTACTGAATTCTCACAACGTTCGGGAAGTTTACCGAATGCTTGATTGGAAATGATTGAATTTCGTGTGTTTATGTTTTTTTTTTTTGAAAGAATGTGTTTATGCTATTTTGCACGATGTTGGAATTTTTAAATTAATGGGTAACATCTACAAACCGCTTTTTTATATTAACAACACAAAAAAACCGTTTTTTAATCACACACCCTCAATCCTCAATCATTGATCATTACATTTCCCTCAATCCTCGCTCCTCAAATCCCCGTATTCCGCAATAAGACAAAATATACATTAAATTAAAAATGAATCAAACAATATTTAGAAAAAATGGTTTTTGAATTTGAGAGTTGTAACTTTTTCTATTTAAAATTTACCCGTTATTTTCATTTTTTGTATCCTTAACAAGTGCTCTTAAAACACTTGTTAGCAGTCCCTGTGAGCTTAGCTCAGTTGGCAAGGACAATGCATAAGGTCCGAAGTTTGAACCCCGGCCACCATCAAAAAAGAACACTTGTTAGCAAGACCCATATATAGTAGTATATACGAGGAATATTACAAAACCAAATTGGGGAGGATAATATTCCAAAAACCCAAATTTCTAGCGTAATTCAAGCCTTCAAGAACTCCCCATAATTCTGCTATATAAGTGCTACACATCCCAATACTTTTAGCGAATCCCCCTAGCCATTCACCATCACAACCTCTAATAATACCGCCACAACCAGCTACACCATTGCTGCTACAAGCCCCATCGGTATTCAATTTAACCCACCCCTCCGCCGGAGGCTTCCAACCAACTGGCACCACACTCCGAGGCATCTCCAAGATCACCTTACTAGCCTGCATGGCAAGTTGATAATCACGAATACGCTTACGCACAAACTGATACGGATTAGTTGGTCTAACAAAATTCGCTTCATGAACCTCCTTATTCCTCCAATACCATAAACAATGACAAGCCATGGCCCAAAAGTCTTTCCAATCAACCTCAAGCATCCACCCTGCCTCATTCCTCATATTAAAAGCTTAGCGCGCCCTATTTTTTTTCCATTTTTACCCTTGGTCCTGATTTCGTTTTTCGGAATCGATTGTTAGAATTTTGCAGATATATCCGGATTTTACAATCCGGAATTGTTTTCTTCCAGATTTTTTACAATTTCAAGCTTTAAAATTCGTAAAATAAAATGCATATAAAGTAAAAAACATAAATAAAAAGACACAAGCATAAAAACAACTCATTTTATTAATATATGAACAACACATTACAATAATTTTTAAGCTTATTACATAAGATCCTAAATCTATTTCTAATCTCCTAAGAGCCTAATTCTAATCTCCTAAGAGCCTAACCACTGCTATGTGATAGGACATAGCAGTAGTTTCCCTATTGGAGGGCAGCCGGATGAGGAGGGAAGAGGAGGGCGGGAAGAAGAAACCAATGCCCCCGAGGGAGGTAGGGGGTTCTCAAACTTACGTCCTGACAGGCCAAGCTAAGAACCACACTGACCCACATGACCCCCAGATGAACCGCGCTTCTTTGCAGCGCGGTTCCATTCTCATTGACCGTTCATACAAACCCTGAAAGTTTTCAACGAGGACCTTATCTATGAAAGTCCAATGATGGAAAACCATGTTTGTAGAAGGAAGAAGAGGAGGAGAGGGTGGGAGAGGACGGTGTGAGAAATCGTGGGGGTTTGGAAGGCTATTTATAGGGAGGGGGTCAAAAACGGTTAGGAGGCCATAAATGTAGTCAAAAAACGTGGTAAAACACGTTTTTTGACTTGACCACCGACAAAAACATGTGGTGCAGACCATCGACCATGACACTGATGCAGTACGGAAAATACAATCTGGAATGCACCTTTGGTTTCCGGAATATATTTTTCGGATTAATACGATAATGGTGAACGAGGGAAAAGTTGGCACTTCTTGTAGGGTTAAGGAAGTTTCGGATTGTACAATCCGAAAGCGTCAGCATTGGATTCTTTTGAAAAAGAGTCATTAATGTAGGTTTGGACGGTTACACCCACTAACACGTTTTCATTGACTGTAATAATGACCTAGGACTTGTTTTAGGCTATAAATAGGCTTCCATCTTCAACAAATATCTTCATTCTTCACTTCACCTCTTTTCTTCCATTTTCTTCAAATGTTTTTAGTTTTTTAGGGGTGTCGGTGGTGTCATGGTCATTGTTGACCGTTCATATGAACCCTGCAATTGCATTGCAGCGTGTGTGGGGTTCATATAACGGTCAACATAGACCCTTGACATCAAAGAAAGACACAAAAAAAACAACAAACATCGGTTCTGGAATTCGTTTTCAAGATATCACTAACAATCTGGTCCGGATTATATAATCCGAACCAAGGGCATTTTTGGAAATTTTGCAGGGCGCGCGAGAAGGCAGTAGGGTGGGAAAAGTAAATCTCTAAAAGCTATCCAATGATTAAGATCCCTTATAAAGAATCTATCTCTCATATTAACAGGCACAACATTTAACCACACAGGCATAACAAGTGGGCAATCTCGCAACACATGCAAACTATTTTCGATAATATTTCCACAAAAACCACACATAGCACTCCCAAGTCTCATTCGGCTTTTATTATATGAATAATTAAATAAAACAGATTTTATTCATGATGAAAATTTATTGGTATTAATGATAATTAATTAGTCATAAAAATTCCTTAAAAAAAAGTACTAAAAATGAATAATTACCAATATGCAAATACTATCTTTGAACAATTACACCGATTTTTCTTTTGCTCAAGCAATTACACTAATTTTATTTGACAATGTTACACTTTTTTTGTCAAGTATTCTAGTGGCTAGAGCTCACTAGAATATTATATGCTCCCCTTTGCATATAATATGCAATATCCATACCATTTGAGCTAAGCTCACGGAGTTTGACAAATTTACAGTTACACACATCTAAAACAATAATAAAATATTAAACCATGTAAATTAATTAGTTAAAAAAACCATGTAAACTAATTTAAACAAATCTTTATATTTTATAGATCATGTAAAATTATACACATGTCTGAAACCATCTAATATGAACCACCAAGATTAAGGGTATACTTGTATTAGCGTGTTACTAACTTTTAAACGAAATAAATAAAATTTTATCAAATTACGTATAACCTTTTTTTAAACAACTAAATTACATATATTAAATGCTGCAAAATATTTCATACGCGCGCATTCAATTTTGTTTTTCCCCGTTTCTTTTTCACTTTGGTTTCCATATGTGTACGTTTTCTTCAAGGTTTCTTTGTCTCCAAAAATATATAGAAGAACCCTAAATCACTTTCGTTTTCCCATTTCACCTTTCGCATAGAAGAACCCTAAATCACTTTTGTTTTCTCCAAAAATATATAGAAGAACCCTAAATCACTTTCGTTTTCCCATTTCACCTTTCGCATAGAAGAACCCTAAATCAGCCTAATGGGGGCGCAATGAGCAGGCTTGACCGTTTCCTCCTCTCCGCAGGGTGGTGTGACATGTGGGGAGAGGCAACCCAGTGGGCTCTTCCCAGAGATGTCTCTGATCATAGCCCGGTGGTGCTGAGATACTCGTCTCAGGTCTGGGGTCCGAAGCCTTTCAGATTTAATAACTTCTAGTTAGTTCATAGTGAGCTGGGGACCGTTGTGTCCCAAAGTTGGAATCGATCGAGACCGGCGGAGTGGATGGCCGTGAGGCTGTCAGCTAAACTGAAAACCCTCAAAAGTGATCTTAAGGAGTGGCACTCGAGGGCGTTTGGTAGCTTGGAGGGTCGTATTGATTCGCAGGTGGAGGCCCTGAGGGTTCTGGATCTGAAAGCGGAAGCTGGCCCTCTGTCCCCGGCTGATATAGAGGCTCGTTTCAAGGGTTTTCATGACTTATGGGGCCTGTTGCATATCAAAGAGGCCCAGACTTTTCAGCAGTCGCGGGTTAGGTGGTTGCGTGAAGGTGATGCCAACTCTAGCTATTTTCATTCTAGTATAAAGATGAGGAGGCGGAGAAACTCTATTCTGGCCCTTAGAGTGGGAAATAGGTGGGTAGAGAATGTTCAGGAGGTCCGTCAAGAGATCGTGGGATTTTTTCGTCAACACTTCTCCGAGTCTTTGGTGGATCGTCCAACCCTCGATGGGGTGCCTTTTTCTACCCTCCTGGAGGTGGACGCTGGGGGGTTGATTGTACCTTTTAGTGATGAAGAGATTAGGAGAGTGGTTTTTGAGTCGGATGGTAATAAAAGTCCTGGCCCTGATGGTTTCAATTTCTCTTTTTACAAGAGGTTTTGGGATTTGATAAAGGGGGAAGTGGGGATCATGTTCAATCAATTTTTCCACTCATCTAATCTTCCTAGCGGCTTCTCCTCCTATTTCATTACGCTCATTCCTAAGGTACTGTCCCCAACCAGGCTTGGGGACTTTCGCCCCATTTCTCTGTTGGGAAACCTCTATAAGATGGTGGCCAAGGTTCTGGCAACCAGGCTTGCCCCTTTGATGGACAAGCTTATCTCCCCCAATCAATCTGCTTTTCTGAAAGGTCGCCAACTTGTGGATGGGGTGGTGGCGGTGAATGAGATTATTGATGTTGCCAGGAAGACTAAGACTGAGTGTCTTATCTTTAAGGTGGATTTCGAAAAGGCCTATGATTCTGTTAGTTGGAGTTTCCTTGAGTATATGATGCAGAGATTAGGTTTCACGGCTAGATGGTGTGGCTGGATACGTGCCTGTGTTTTTTGTGGTAGGCTCTCCGTCTTGGTCAATGGGTGTCCGACGGAGGAGGTCAACATAAGCAGAGGGCTGAAGCAAGGAGATCCTTTGGCTCCGTTCCTCTTTCTGCTGGTTGTGGAAGGTTTAAGCGGTTTGGTCCGTTCGGCTGAAGCTAAAGGCTTGTACCAGGGATTCAAGGTGGGGAGTTCGGCCACGTCGATCTCGCATCTGCAATATGCGGATGATACCTTATTCCTTGGTAAAGCTACTATGGAGAACCTGTGGTCTTTAAAGACCATCCTGCGTTGTTTTGAGTTAGCTTCGGGGCTTAAGGTGAATTTCTCTAAGAGCTCTGTCATGGGGGTTAATGTGGGGGGCGAGTTTCTTGGTCTGGCGGAGCGTTTTCTTTACTGTCGGGTGGGGACTATCCCATTCATTTATCTTGGGTTGTCGGTTGGCGCTAACCCGCGCCTCGAGAAAACGTGGCAACCCCTTATTCAGCTTCTAGGGTCTAGGCTTGGTTCATGGGGGAACAAGTATGTCAGCCTTGGTGGTAGGGTGGTCCTCCTCAACTCTGTCCTGAATGCGATCCCCATTTTCTATCTGTCGGTCATGAAGATGCCTGTTTTGGTTTGGAAGAAGATCGTTCGCATGCAGAGGGATTTTCTCTGGGGTGGTATCAAACGGAGTAAGAGCATCCCTTGGGTGTCGTGGTCGGTGGTTTGTAAGCCAAAGCGTGAGGGGGGCCTGGGGGTGAGGGACCTCCGTCAGGTCAATCTTGCTCTCTTGGCCAAATGGCGGTGGCGGCATCTCTTGGGGGATGGGGGTATTTGGAGGGAGATCCTATCCGCTCGATACGGTGGTTGTCAACCCTCGCCCCATCTAGGCGGTAGGCCCTCGGGCCTCCGTGGGGTGTCTTCGTGGTGGTCCAATATTTCTCTTCTGGGGGGTGACAGGGAGGTCGTTGGGGACTAGTTCTCCGACAGGGTGGCCAGGGTGATCGGGAACGGTCTCTCGACTCATTTCTGGCATGACCCGTGGTGTGGTAACACGCTCCTTAGAGATAGGTTCAGCCGACTCTTCTGTTTGTCTCTTCAGAGTGATGGGTTAGTGGGGGAGTTAGGTATGTGGGAGGGGAGTGTCTGGGTGTGGGATCTTAGGTGGAGAAGGCCCCTCTTCGTTTGGGAGAATGTTCTCCTCAATGAGATGCTCGTTGTTGTGGCCAGGCATGCCCGTGTGGATAGGGAGGATGTGTGGTCTTGGACCCTTAGCTCTGATGGTCGATATTCGGTGAAGTCGGCTTACTCTTACCTTTTAAAAGAGTTACCGGAGGGAGGGGCGCCTGAGGGTGTTACCCTGCAGGCGGTCTCGCGGATTTGGAAGTCGTGGGCCCCTTCGAAGGTTGTTGCTTTCTCCTGGCAGCTCCTGCTTGATAGGATTCCTACTAGGCTCAACTTAGTTAGGCGTGGTGTCCAGTTACCGGAGGGAGGTGGGGGGTGTGTTTTTTGCGATGCGCCGTCGGAGTCGATGAAGCATTTGTTTTTGTCGTGTCCTGTTATCCTTCCGGTGTGGTATCAGGTGTCTAGGTGGTTGGGTTGGGAGTTTGTGACCCCTCTTTGTCTTGCTCAGCAGTTCCTGTATTTTACGGGTTTAGGTGGGGGGAAGAGAGCTAGGTTAGGTTTGCTTCTAGTTTGGCACGCTGTTATTTGGACCATTTGGACGTCCCGGAACGACCTCTTGTTTTCTGGTGGCGTTCTTCGTGAGGAGACTGTGGTGGATAGAGCTAAACTCTTAGCTTGGAAGTGGTTCCTGGCTAAGTGTCCAGGCAGTTCCTGCACTTTTCATGAGTGGGAGGTGCAACCCGTCCTTTGTTGGCATCGGTAGGGTTTGAGGTGGTGGTTTTTCTGGGGTTGTGAGGGGGTTGGGTTCGTTGCCTCCACCTTTCCGACCTGGCTTCCGGGTTTCCCTTTGTGCTCTTTGTCTTTGCAGGTGTTTTTGCAGGTGTGGGGCTGTTTATATTGGATGGGCTCACCTTGTGTTTGTTTTTGCTGGCCTTTGTTTGTGGTTTTTAGTCCGTTTGGGGCTTTGTTTAGGCCTTTGTTGGTGGTTCTTTTCTTCCTTTTTTGGTCTTCTCTTGAAGTCCTGTGGTGTTTTGTACTGTATCAAAACTTTTATCTTTACTTATATATATATATATATATATATATATATATATATATATATATATATATATATATATATATATATTTTGCCATTCAAAAAAAAAAAAAACTTTCGTTTTCCCATTTCACCTTTCACTTTTCTTTTCATATGCATGCGATCTTTGCAATTTGAGAATGTCTTAAGTCCAACGCTTTTGTTCAATCAACCCTAAATCCCTTCAAGAACCCTAAATCTCTTTCATTAGGTTGTACGAGGTGTCCGTTCAATCGACCTTAGATCCCTTTCATCCTACTACAAGAACCCTAAGACCCTTTCAACCTCAATCGTCATAGAATGAAACTTCTGTTGATTCACACAACAGAGAGCGTTCCGGAACAAGGCCCTTTCACATCTTCTTCTCAATCTTAGAGTTTCCGTTTTTTATCAATTGACATGTCATCGTACTTGAGCTCTCGAGAGCCCACAAGTTTTATCTCGCTGCTAGCTCAATCTCTCCCACAGATATACATCTCAACCATCAATGCTAATTAGTTGCAAGTTAATAACAAACATGCAAAGAATAATTTATTGAAATATCTTACATTTTCTACGATACATATCTTTTTTTTAGAGAATTTTGCGAAACATTGTATTCATCAAACTTGAGGATTATCAAAACAAGTATTTATGTGGTAATCAACAAACTTGGGATTATCAAAACAAGTATTTACGTGGTAATCAACAAATCAATTAAGGGCTCTTAAAAAAATCAATTAAGTGAATGTGACTTTAAAGCATTTTTTTTAGGATCTTATCATGTATTCCCTCCATCCATATATCTAAACACTCATTTGATTTTATTTTTGTCCCTAAGTGTAAACCTCTTTTCAAATCATTAGATGCATTTATTTATTTTTTTCCTAAACATGCCCCTAATTAATACTACTATCTTGTCTTGAAATATGAAAAGTCAAATTTAATACACATACAAACAAATAACAATTTGGTAATATTAACACACAAAATAGACACATTAATTGCACTAACAACTTTTCTTAAGAAATGTGAAAAAGGCAATGGGTGCCTACATTAAGGGACGGAGGGAGTAAATATTTGTAAAACTCCATGTTGCTCTTACCCTGTATAGATTTCAATTATTTATGTCATGAACCATTACTATGAGGGCATCTCCAATGCAGGTTGCTTATTGCCTAGCTGGATGTGAAGGTCCCGTCCCTTAAGTTCTGCAGCGTTGGAGGAGATCCAGCTGGAGTTCTCATTGCTTATTTCTTTGTGTCAGTTGCTTATTTAAGCAATGCATAAAGTGTGTTTTCAATGGCAAGCAACACACTTTAATCTAAACTTTAATTTTTAATTTTTTAATGCTTAATTTTCTACTATTCATTCATGAGTCAATAGAATGTTAGTGACCAAAATAATTATTAAAAAAAATGTCTAAATCACATTTCCCCCAAATAGTAGAAACCAATATAATAAAGAGTAGTGATATATGTATATCTATTTCAAGACAACTTTTATGACAACCTTGCTTTTCTCTTCTTTTATTGATCAAAAACAATGGAGAGAGAAAAAAGAAGAGAGAGAAAAAGAACATCATCATATGAGTATGAAAGAGAAAGTTATCAAAAAAGTTGTCACAAATGGTTGTACAAATATCATTTCTCTATAATAAATTCATTCATACAACTAGTTCCTTCAAACTGACTCAAACAAGAACAAAACACCATTGATCATTACATTCCCCTCAATCCTCGCCTCCTCAAATCCCGTTTTCAACAAACCATATGTTAAATTAAAAACCATATAGTATTACTCGCATTTTTCATTTCAACTCAAAATCAAACCTAGTCAAAAAAATCATTTCTATTTCTGGTGAATTAGGGTTACTACATTTTCTTCAAAATTCGACTAAGATTTTCACTTACATTGTTGAAGAAAATGGTTTCAAGTCCTTCTTCATCTAACAAGAAGATGAAATCAACATCAACACCTAGTCCTCCTTTGAGAAGATCTGAGAGAAATCGAAACGTTTCATCTTCCAATGGGAAATTTACTATTAGAGATTCTCGTATTTATCGTGCTATTTTAACTCAACCAAAAAAGAAAGGTGAATTATTATTTTTTTAGTTTTTTTTTAGTGTTTGCATGTTGTTGTTTATGTTGTTAATTTTGGATTTTTTTAAGGAAAGGACCATTATTTGTTGTGAAATTAGGTTGTAAAGATGGGTAGTTATGGGTTGGTAGAGGTAGTTGGAGTTGTTAGGATTAGTTAGCTAGTTTTAAAGTAGTTAGTTAGTTAGATTGTTATACAAGCTGGAAGAGTTTGTTAGAGTTCAATAGAATGGGTCGGTCAAAGACCGACTCTTCTGATGGAAGGCGTGTCTGGTGTCTGACATGGGTCCGACATGGGTCGGTGCTAACATGCTAGTGACACATCTGACCGACATGGGTCAGTGTCTGACATGATAGTGACACATGTGATTATGTTCTATTAATTGATTTTTCCTAGTTTTTAACCGGGTGTCCGGTGTTTGTGTCAGTGTCGTGTTCGGTGTTTGTGTCAGTTTTGTGTATGTGTCAATGCGCTTCTGAGCTCTAAAGTGAGTAATATCGACCGTTCATAAATAAAGCATAGTTGATATTATATGTACACACGTAACAAATCGTGGGTTGTTAAGATATGAATTCTTGATTTTCTCACTTAGAATAGAGTCGTGATGAGTTGGTTATTGTGTTGGTTAAAGTTCTGTTGGTGTGATGACTCAATGTAGGTCTTGTAAGTTTCTTAATAGTTCTTTCGGTTATCAGACGACATAGAAGTGAAAATGGTGTTGAGTGAGGTGTGTTGGTTTAGTATATTGTTGTTGTTTGTATGAATGTTTTATTTTTATTTTTTTGGTTATTGGTGGCCAGATTGCAACAAGGAGACAGATAAGAAGGACAAGTCGACTCCAGAAGATAGCAACATGGGTGAGGACAAGATTGGCGAGTGCTCTAAAGAGGTTAGTTTAGATCGTCAAACAGTTTTTGAGGATTGTATTCTGCCATCTGAAGAAGGCAAAGCGACGGATATGAGGACGGAGTCTAGCTCGAGTGGGTCTGCGAAAGAACTATCTGCAAAGAAAGCGACTTTAGGTTCAGCAGTGGTACGATCTAATTCAACTGCACATGAGACTAGTGAGATACCTGAAAGAGTTCAGTCTGATTGCCATGAAAAGGAGACATCGCAAACGTTAGCAATTGGGGATTCTGATTCAAATGAAAGTTTGATTAGGAAATGTGTTGTAAATGAAAACGGTCAAAATTTGACACCTTCGAAAAGAAAAAGCACATTGGTGGACAAGCATTCTGATGTTTCTCCTAGAGTTATTGATGATGACAACTGCAAATTAATTGTGGATACCGACCCTGTAAAGCTTTGCTGCAATGCTGTAGAGACCAGTGGGCCTTCCAAAAGGATAAGGTAATTGCTATTTTCTAGCAAACTTTAGGGAATTACTCAATTAATCGATGCTAATTTTTGAATAGCAGGGTTAAATATATTGTTGGCTCCTATAAAATCACAACCATTTAACTTCAATTTTTTTATTCAAAATGAATATAATTTTTATAGGGACTAAAGTTGTACAGCCGTGATTTTATTAGGAACTAGAAAGCTTTGTTGATACCGACTCCTAACTGGCTCCGCCCTTGGTTATAAGACTTTTCTACGAGAAAATCATACAAAATATGCTGCCATATATTGCATATCAAGCATGTTTTGGCCTTTTATATAATTAGGACTAAACATTTTTTTAGTAAAGTGTACATTTCCCTCCTTTTGAGAAAGGATTTAATGTACTCCAATCCACTCATTTAAATATTAACTTTGTTTCCCTTGGAGATGTATTTGTGTTGCACTTCAGTTCATTTTAATACAAAACTTTGTCTACATTTCCCCCCTTATGTGATTTTTAACATCAACATCTAAATTTGAACCTCCACTGTCAAAGTCTTTCTTCAGATGTTTTGGATGTGTAGAGAAGACCCATGAAAACCTTAATAAGGAGGGTTGACCAGGTGTAGGATAGTCCAGTAGTTAGGGGTTGAGGAAGAGACCAAGAAAAACTAAAGGTCAAACCATGAAGAAAACATTAGAGATAAACGACTGTCTTCGAACTTAATATATGATAGGTAATTGTGATGTCTTAGGATCCATGTAGCCAATCCCACCTAGTGCGATAAGGCTTGATTATGAAATAAATATAATGCATGATGTTCTAAAGCTGATAAATATGTTCTTAAAACATTAGTTGATCCTCTGAAGGCCTAAAACCAGAGTAGGAGGTAGAAGAAGTTTTTAAAATGGAAAAATCGTTTGGACGTTTGTTTGTAGTTGATCACCGTCACATAGTGTTTTGTTGGGGCAAATGGAGGCGAAGGAAACAAAATGGCTTCTGACTCAATTTTAATCGCATTAACGAAAACATCCTTATATAAAGTCTATCATAAAAAAAAAAAAAAAAACTTAATTTATACACTGTTAGTGTCAGAGTTTTTGCACTTTAGTCATTCATAACCGTCACATCATTAGAAATGTTTGACTTTTATCATGACGACTTCTAAAGTCACGCACATGATTGGTTGTGATGTGCTGACCTATGAAGTACGGACTCCGACACGGACACCTGAAAGGACACTGACACGGACACGTCGACACCGCTAATGTAAAAAATCTAGGACACTGACACCGCCACATATATAGTAATTTATTTATAGAGGGTCTAAAATGAAAATCAAAATACATACATAAGTATATAAATTGAGCAATTTATTTGATAGAAAAAAGTTATAAAACAAGATACCATAGTATTTGATCTTTATTTATTTATCCACTATCAAAAAAGCTAAAAATGTTGTAATCAACTTTAATTTCTATAAACCCCCTAATTGATCAACATTTCTCGAACACATATGTAACTCTTGTATCTACAGTGTGTGGAACCAAGAGAGAGAAAAAATGTTTTAGACATTTGTCTGAATTGTCCGACACGGCTCTTATGAGTGTTGTACAGGTGTCGGACACCGGTCTAGGAGTGTCGAAGTAAAGAAAAAAACAATTTTATTTAGGACACCGGTCTTGGTTGTCCGACATGTGTCGTACGAGTGTCATAGGAGTGTCGGACACTGCGACACGCCTAGTCCTAGAGGTATCCATGCTTCATAGGCGCTGACAGTGTAATTTTATTTTACATTAACAGCGCATGAAAATTAAACTCGGAAAAAATGGTAGAAATAGTTAACTAGTCATTGCTTTACTACATTGAAGTCCCTCTTCCTACTTCTAAAGTCACACACATGATTGGTTGTGATGTGCGGACAATGTAATTTTATTTTTTGCGTTATAGATTATTTTTTAAGTTTGTCGTTTTGTCTTTTGATTTATTAATTATAGCATTATTTAAACTGTCTAAGTTATTCAATTAACATGTAAGGTTTTATATATCGGAATTTTTTCTATATCAGATACTACAAAATTAATATCTGTTTTTGACACATTACAGTCTAATAAAATAATTTGGATGGATGATCACGATATGGCAATTTAATGCAATGGATAAACTGATCGACTCATATGAACAAATTGAAAATATGAAGGACAAAAGTTAATGCAGAGAAAACATATAGGGACAAACTTAATTAAGATATAATTTTATTTTTGTCATACATGTTACTTTTGGGCAGTATTGTATGAAGTTTTTTAGTTTCTATCTTTTCCCTTTTGGTCATAAAAGCACGGGAATAGAAAATAAAATGGAAGAAAGGGTTAGGCAGTAAAACACAAGTCAGAGTTGTTATTAATATCGTGTTTTTCATTTTCTAGTATATGATGGATCTTTAGTCTTCCCTGCATTGGGTTTTTATTTTGTCACTAGCTTATTTTTCTCTATTCTTTGATTGGTTTCTTTAGGGGGATCAATAATGTTGATCAACCTGCTTCAAAATCTAACGATGAAAAGTCATGTACCAGAAGCATGGAAGGTCAGTGATCTCCATCATTTTTTATGTTTTGTTTTGTTGATGGCTTTTAATAGTTCAATGAGATTGGTAAATAGTAGGAATTATTGTCCTATTTGGTGTTTCATACCATAGCTTCTGATAGCACTGTGTACTTTTGCAGGAAAATCAGGAGATTCAGTGGGTAATGTCTCTTAATCCCTATTTAGTTCAACTGCTTTTGTTCGTATAGCGTTTCTTGGAAACTTGGAAATCTTATAGCCTTTCATTATTTGAGAAGTATCAATCCTGATGAGGATGCATCCCCTTTTACTTGAGGCATGAGGCATACATCTAAGTCGTATCATGACTTTTTTGGTCAAAATGGTTTTTTTGTTTAGTTTTGGCTGGGATGAGGGATAGGTGACCTATAGAAAGTTTTAAACTCTGGCATCATTTGGCCTACACGTTTGAGATTGAGGCAGTACCAGATAGTTGCCTTCTTATTGGTAGCTGAAATGACACTTAAAATCCTTACTTATTCATTCTTTATCCTATTGAGTATGGAATAAGAAGCAGTAGAGTTGTCAATCTGGCTTATCTGAGGGAAAATATTGACAGAAGCATAAAAATAAAAAAATAAAAAACTTTGAACAATGTTGAAGGACAAATTTAGGTGGCTTCACACATCTTTGGTGGTTATTCTTTTCACCATCAGATCAAGATGCATTCTCCTTTTTTAGTCACCTTCAAACTGAAGGAAACACATACAAACTTAGCTGCTCATTACAAGCCAAACTGATAACAGCATACTTTATTCATATTGTCTCTCCCTAAATAAATTTTGTTGCGTTACTTGCAAGAGTCATCAATATTGTCTATCTCTTAAAATGATGTAGTTTTTCGGACCGCTGCCTCAACATGCCTTTCTCCTCATTTTGATACATATTGTAATATATTCCATGTGAATGACATCTTTTACTCAATTTGTTTGTTTAATTAAATTTCAGAGAAACCTCAAGGGAACACTGTTGAAAATGAGAAAATAAGGACACTGCAGAGAAGCTTACATCGTTCACTGAAGCCAGAGATAGCAAAGCTCTGTGAAATTCTTCATCTCCCAGTATGCTACTTGTTTTTACTTTACTAGGTTTTACTTGCTGTATGTTTGTACCACGGTTGTCCTTTTTCGTCGACTAGAGTACGCTTTATTTTCTGGAATGTTCTCGAGTTTTTTAATCACAGTTTGATTTTGTTGGAGAGCGTTCATGTGTCATTACTCAGTGATGGATTAATTTTGTTGTATTATGGAGTTAGTGAATACATTGAAATGGCCACAATAATGGCTATACTTGTAAGCAATAAAACCTGGATTCAAGATTATGAATGCCCATAACCTATAAGGAATATGGAGCACGTACCTTTCAATTTCATTGACTTTGGTTATAAAAATGAATATTGCTGTTGAATTCTTCTAATCCAACTTTGCCTGCAACACCAAGGACTTTAAAAGATTGTATGCCGTTATTCACGTGTCTTGTGATGGTTGATCTAGTATGCCAATCTAAGCTCTATTATCATCAAATTTGATGGTGTTTTAACATAACTTCGTTACATTGCAGGATAATGTCAAGAGTATGGTTGGAAAATTTCTTGAATATACGATGAACAATTACAAGATCTGTACAGAACCAGTATCAATATTACAGGCCTTTCAATTATCTCTGGTCAGAATATTTTCTATAATTTTTCTTTTGTTTCATTCATTTCTTTTTCTTATTCAGTTTCCCCCTACCTTAGCCTGGCGGCATTACTTTTTCTTTCTTTCTTTTTTTCTTCAGAAAATTGGAATTTAATTATTTTTCCCCGTTAATATGTGACTGCTAGTAATCCAAGGTCAATTGTATAAGTAGATTGTTTGTGGTCATGTAAGATTTGGCTGTTGCCAGCTTTTGCCTCGTTTTGTTTTGCAACTTCTGGAACTTGTTTTGAATTATTGCCTCCCCTCCAGGATCTCACTAAATTATAAAGGGCATTATGCTTGGTTTGGTGATGCAGAATGAAAAAGCATACTTATGGATTATTGTTTTATAGGAGTTATTGTGTTATTCATAGAAATTTGAAGAATGACTTAATTATCTGTAAGAATGCTTCATTCTGCACCATACGACTCTTTTTCTTGGGAAAATTTATTAATGTCTGTTTGTTTTGCATCTACTGTGACATTTGTCTGTTGGTGCTACCTAATTGGCAAGCCTTTTTCCTTTGTACTTGTTTTTTATGTTGCCTACCTTGAAACTAAATGTAAGTTGAGATTCTGATTCCTGGGTAGCATAGTCAGCTGGGTAATAAATGAGGCTACATTCAAACCTCCACATGCATGTAGGCATTGGTTTCATGGTAAAAAAATGTAGACTTGAAGTAACTCCAATTATTCTTTACCCGATTCTGTGATAGGCTACAGTAGAAAGAAGATACTGAAATAAGACTGGTAGTATTAATGTAAATGGTAACAGAAAAGTAGAAGAAAATCTTATAGCAAGTTATCAGCCCCAGACAAGTGGTTCCCTCACCAGAGAATAATTCCTGGTGATCCCGCTCTCACTTCTAACAGAATTCCAGAATGAAGACCAATCTTTTCCCTCATTCCTTATGTAACTAACTTTCCCGTGTACAAGTCATTTCCCTCACTTGCCAGCTCAATCGGTCCATTTTTCTTAAAAAAATTCCTATAGGAAACCTGCCAAGCCTTAGACCTGCCATCAGGACTTGGTATCAGCTGGCCTAATTCTTCTACACAAGTTCTATCACTTTGTTTCAATTGAATATTTATTTTCTCCTAGTCATTATATTTAAACAATTTCCTTTTCTATGAAATTTATTTGACCCCTTTATCCTTTTTTCCTCCTCCTCATTGCACAATGATCACCATCTCAAAACCCCATTTAATATGGGAAACCCTTAGTTTATACGGCTTAAAAAATGCATACTATTTACTTGATGGCCTTTAATACATTTAACTCACTAGCTTTTT
Source organism: Medicago sativa (assembly GCF_051527215.1). Classification (NCBI taxonomy): domain Eukaryota; kingdom Viridiplantae; phylum Streptophyta; class Magnoliopsida; order Fabales; family Fabaceae; genus Medicago; species Medicago sativa. The sequence goes on from NC_140752.1 coordinate 60,887,452, forward strand.
CCTGTACTGTTTCAGTGTTGGACGGCTGCTTCTCTGCTAAGCCACAAACTTGACACTGAAGCTTCCCTCATTCTTGCAAAGCAGCACTTGAATTTTGACTGTAAGAAAGGTGCCGTTGATGAAATTAATGCAATGCTTTGGGATCTGAAGGACAAGTTTTTATTACGCACAGGAAACTCCGGTGTCAATTGCTCTCCAAAGGCTTCTGAATCATCAAACAGGGTTCATTCAAACACAGATATAACATCAGATGTTGAATTGACCAAAAACGTTATTTCCAGAATTTCCAGAAATACTAAAGAAACTCAGAAGCGCAAAGACCAATGGAGAGAGCTACTTCATATGCAACAGGAAAACAAACTTAAGTTGCAAAAAGATTTTGAGACCGAAATGGATGATTTAAAAAGAAGGTACAAAATAGAGTGGGTAGCTATTAAATCCCAAGCTCTAAAGAAGAAGAAGAAGAAGAACGAGATGCTCAGGAATTTCACAAGTGGATTTGATGAAATGAAAACAGAAATAAAAAGTAAGTATGACGTACATCTCCGTGCTCTAGAGACCGAACATTTGGAAGCAAGGCAGAAATTCCGAGAGTCGTCGTTACAAAATGAATTGTCAAACCTAGTTTCTTCTAAGGAACTTGAAACTCCCCATAATGCTCCGAAAATCTTTCTGTCTGATGAAGTGCTAGAAACTAGTTGTGCACGGGCCACTGCCAGTGAGTTGAGTAGGGAGGCAGCTGTGGGGTTACCCAGCACAGTCAGAAGTACTGATTATCCAGAGAATGCAGCTCCTCTGTCCGCAGATCAAATATCTGATGGAGGTTTAGATGGGGTTGTATCATCAAGGCCTTGTAACTCTTCTAGTCCAAGTAATGGTCATCCAGCTACAGTTTCTCTGTTGAATTCACCATCTTCAACTCAACAAGTTTCTGATAGAGTCTTGCCGACCATAACTGATGGACAGATACCAGTCATGGTGCCAGAATCGAGAAGGGATGCAGCTGTGGGATTGCCCAGCACAGTTAGAACTACTGATTATCCAGAGAATGCAGCTCCTTTGAATTCTTCATCAACAAATCAAATATCTGATGGAGGTTTAGACGGTGTTGTATCATCATCGCCTTGTATCTATTCTAGTCCAGGCGATGGTCGTCCAGCTACATCTTCCCTTTTGAATCCGCCTTCTTCAAAGCAGCAAGTTCCTGATAGTGTCGTGCCAGCTATAACTGATGGACAAATACCAGTCACAATGCCAGAAAATAGCCATGAAGAGGCTGAATGTGAATTAGTAGACAACATGGAAGTGAATGAGAGTACTACACCAGACAACCAGGAAATAGTACAGAGAACCATAGCAGATAACACTTTGTCCCAAGAGACTTCAGTATCTAGAGCACAGGATCCCATTGAGCCTCAAGAGGAAGTGCAGGTGCAGCCATTATCATCTGTAGAATCACGGCATAGTCTGCCAGAAAATAGCCATGAAGAGGCTGAATGTGAATTACTAGATAACATGGAAGTGAATGAGAGTACTACACCAGACAACCTGGAAGTAGTACAGAGAACGATAGCAGAAAACACTTTGTCCCAAGCGACTTCAGTATCTAGAGCACGGGATCCCATTGAGCCTCCAGAGCAAGTGCAGGTGCAGCCATTATCATCTGTAGACTCACCGCTTAGTCCAGTTCATGTTTTACCTGCAAATCAACCAAATCGTGTTTCAATGGTCATGGAGCCTCCAGAGCAGGTGCAGTTACCCTCTTCATTGTTCCTTTCTTCCAACCGAGATTTCTGTCACTTACCTTTGGCGACTGGAGGTGTAAACCGGGAAGGGACCAATGAAGATTCTCTCTCCAGACAGATTCCTGAGGCAATGATTGAGGTTCAAAATCAAGCTGTTGAGCAACCTACCTCAAACATAGAAGTTGATTCACATTCACGTCAAGTTGTGCCTCCTGTCTCAAACATGGTCCTTGATTCACTTGTGCCTGGTGGATTCAGATCCCATTTGACAGACACACGAAATATGTCAACTCACAGAGTTATCAATAATCTTCCCATTCAGACTCCAGCACAATTGGCTTCGAGGAATTTTCGACCTTACTTCCATGATCCACTTAATTATGAATTGGAAAGACTACGTAAACTGACAGATCAAAATCGGAAAAACCATGAAGATATGGTTAGCTTCTTTCTTTCTTCTCTCATTGATGTGAGAATACCTATTAGATTTTATATCTTATATCTTCCTTTTTTGATAACTGCTATATTGTTCTATTTGTTGGAGCAGAAGTTACAGCTGAAATGTAATTTTGAGAAGGAAGTTGAAGAACTTCACAAGAAGTATGATATTCAAATGAAGGAGATTGAGGTTGAGTTTCAGAAAACAAAGAAGACCTATGATACGCAATCTAGAACAGTATATATACATAAGATATTGGCTGATACTTTTAAAAAGGCTAATTTTGATCCTATGTTTTCTGGTGCATCGGGAATGCTGCAAGGAATACTCCCTTATGGTGAGTGCAGTAGTTGTTGAAATGTCTATGACATCTATTTTTCTCTTGATCTTGAGCAAAATAAAAAGTATATTTGCTGCTCGTAAACATATCTGAATTGCTGTTGCCAGTAAGATATTTGTGAAGGACAATATAGTGCTTGTTCTAATTTTTAATTACTTTTATATTTTTAAACACCTCCCCAAAATAGGAAAAGGCAAATCTGCAAAAAAATGCATTTGCTGCAGCTGTTATTTTTAAGGTTGGCTGTTTGGATTTTCCTAAATGTTTTGGGAAGGTTTTATTTAACTAAGTATGCAATTGTATATGTCTTTTGCTTTGTTTGCGAGCACATTCATATCTTCTTCACATTTTACTCATTTAGGGACAAATCCTCTGTTCTTTTTGGTTATCATTTTCTAACCACATTATACTTTTGTCAGATGCAGGTTTTTCACAGCTTTTATTTCAGCCTTCAAGACAGCAAAATGCTACTCGGCCCCCTCTGGTTGCTAGTTCCTCTTTCTGTAGACCTCCCGCAACCACATTGCAGAATTCACATGCTTCAACTAGCTCTCACACTACGGTACCACCACCTACACAGGCCTCTTACAATACATCGGGAAATATCAGCGGGTTTTCTGCAAGAATACCTCATACCTACTCCATCTCTTCACCCTCGGGAAATCAGCAAGCAGGTAGGGAGGTACGTTCCCCTCTGCGACATCTCCTGCCTCGTAGACCCTCAACATCTGTATCAGCCTCCGGTCTCAGTGGGGATATCCGTGCCCCTGCACCACCTCTTCCGCCTTATAGACCTTCAGCATCGATACCAGCATCCACTCATAGCGGGGAGATACGTGCCCCAGCCCCACATCTCCCGCCATATAGACCTTCAACATCTGTACCACCCTCCACTCATAGCGGGGAGATACGTGCCCCTGCACCACATCTGATGTATAGACCTTCAACATTTGTACCACCCTCGACTCATAGCGGGGAGATATGTGCCCCTGCACCACATCTCCCACCGTATAGACCTTCAACATCTGTACCAGCCTCTAGTTTCAGTGGAGTTCAACTTTGTATACCAAATCAACCTGCACCTAGTAACTCTTCTGCAAATTCTTTATCATTAACGTCTCAGTGGTTTCCCAGACCAATGCCGGCAATCTCTCAGTTTGATCCTCATAGGGGGCATGGGCATGAGAACACAGGTGGGTTCCCTTCTCCTAACCTATCTGCCGTTGATATGCGCATGAATTGTAATAGCCAATCTAGCATTAATCTGCCAAATACTATGCCACGTATGTCAGATCATTCCCAAATTGGCGGAAGTAGCAGCATGCCAGCTAACTCAGCCCAAGAAGCAACACCTTCTGATGTTGTCTGTATATCAGATGATGACTGACCAGAGGAAGTGTTCAAATATTTTTTGCATATTTGTCCTAACACTAGGCAGTGATACATGCTCATTTTTCTGCTAGTCAATCAGGCATCTGACTTGAATTTAGGACATAATTTTGGTGATGGTAAGTGGCAATGCCTTGCTCACCAGTTTTTGTTTTTTTTATCTTTGTAATCATTAATTTATATACCAGATGTACATATATAACGTATACTTGATGTAATTAAGTACATGGTTATCTTTGGGATTGCAATTAATATTCGTACGCTTAAATTAAACAGTATTTTCATTTTTTTTAGCCAGGAATAAAACAGGATTTAAATATCATATCTATCATGAATTTATTTTTTTATTTTATTTTTGTAAGAGTATGAATCTCTTTTGGTAACCTATTGGTACAAAGTACTTTTGTAAGCACACTCGCTTTAAATTCTGCCACTCACTCTTTTTTTTGAGAGGCTGCCACTCACTCTTTTGTTAAATGAAAATTATTATGGGAGCCACATATTAAAAATAGGTCATACATAAAGTGGTAGAATCTGTATGGAAATCTAATAAAAGAGTAAAAATCTAATAAAAGAGTAACAGATTTGATCTACTCAATGCACATGCTGGGTTTTTGTTTGAGAAATGATATTTGTACAACCACTTTTTGACAACTCTTTAAACAACCCTCTCTCTCATACTCACATGTGTTTTTTATTCTCTCTCTTCTTCTTTCTCTCTCTATTGTTTTTGTCCAATCACAAGAAGAGAAAATTGGTTGTCATCAAAGTTGTCTAATTTGGGTTGTACAAATATCACTCCTCTTTTGTTTGGAGTAATGATATTTTGACATCCATTTGATGACAACTTTGTTGACAACCTTGTTTTTCTCATTTCTTATTGGTCAAAAACAATGGAGAGAGAAAAAGGAAGAGAGAGGATAACAACATCACGTGAGTATGAGAGAGAAAGTTGTCAAAAAGTTGTCAAAAAATGGTTGTCAAAATATCATTTCTCAAAAAAAATGACGTTTTTCTCTCTCATAGCTTCTCTGTTTCTGTAAACTGTTGAACAATGGCGGCGCTGCTTGGTCACATTCTCAAGACCCAAAAGAATTCCTTTCTTCTTCGCAACATCACTTCCTCGTCATTTCATCAAACACCTTTCATTCTCCCAACTTTATCTCAAGGTATTTCAAATTTCAAATCATAACGACGATCATAATAATAATTGAAAAGCTTTCACGAAAATTACAGAATTTTCTAGGGTTATGTAGCTTAAAGGGGTATCAATGCATGCATATGGTTATGAATAATTCAGTGACTTTTGTTTTCAGAAAGAGTGAATTATGAACTCGGTTCCTTTAAAGTGAAGTTTAAGTCTATTTTGCATAAACCAATGAAATGAGTGAATTTTGTTACTTTTGATTAAATTAATTTTTTGCTGCTGTTGTTGTGATACCCTTGATATGTTGTACCTAATTTTCTATGGCTATGGCTCTGTTCGGTAAGAAAAAAATAGCTAATAACTGAATTGGTAGCTTATAGTGGATAAACTAGCTGATTAAATTTGTAGTGCTTTTGGTAGAATTAGCGGTTAAACTAACTTATAAGTATGAAATGATATAAATAAGTTATATTTACTTAATATTTATTTATTTTTTCAATTGAGGCTACAAGGGTAAAATTGGGATATAAATTATAAGCTATAAGCTACTTGAATTAGCTTATCAAAAAACGCTATAAGGTAGTAAAAATAAGCTATAAGCTCGTGAGAAAGTGATGGTTACCATATATGTCTTTTTTAGTCAAACAGATATGTAAAAAATAGTTAAGCTTATCATTGATAAAGCAATAATGGTTTATATATGATTTTAGTTTGTGCAAATATAGTGTTTTTTTTTTATTATATTTGTGACGGTAAGTTTTTTGGTTAATTCAGTCCTTGCAAATTAAAAAGTTGTTGTTGTTAATCTCTGGCATCATATGTGACGCAATAAAATCATGCCTTGTGGCCCTAAGCTGACTAAAGGACTAAAAGCAATAGTTTTTGAATTTGTGGGGATTGAATCCAAGCAAAAAAACTATAATTGCAGAGACTAAAATCATATTTAAACCAATAATAAATAATGTTTTGAACTCTGAAAATGACAAATAATTAGAAACAGTTAAAAATGGTTGTCAAAATATCATTTCTCTTTTGTTTTTCTGTCATCTGGGTGGTTTGGCCGAGAGACCTTGTCCTGCTGTTGGTATTTGTTGGTTCGCAGTTTTTGGCAGCATCTATCTGGTTTTGAGCTGCAGGCTGCTCTTGGTTTTCTGCCAGCTGGGTTGTTTTGGCCGAGAGGCTTTGTGGGGTGGAGTGGGTTGTAGGTTTTTCGGTATATCGGTACCTATTGTAATTTTTCTGTCTGTATTTTTCTGTTTGCTGCGATTGTTTTTGCGTCTTGCAATTACTCGACGAGAATAAAATTGCTGTTTCAGAAAAGAAAAAAAAACCTATTAAGTGGAATAGAGTAACTTGATTCCGCATCTTTTTTCTTATTGAATTTAACATTGATATATGTATATTATTAAAAGCGTAGAGTATATACTAATATTGTGTTTCCTTCGCAATAATAAAACTAGGAAAATGTTAACTAGTGTCTCGGGTACTGGTTAAACACTTTAAATGGTAACTTTTTATGAAAGTTTGTGTAATCAGTGTATTTTAAAAGAATAATTACTTAATTTACCATGCTTAAAGAGTGTCCCGGGACACTCGTTAACAAGACCCATAAAACTAATATCGTAAGAAGAAAATGGAAAATTGACTGAATTTTATATGAGATGTGTTATGAAGTCATACATAAGTCGCACACAGTGTAAAATAAATTTATGTGGTATTGGAATGGAACCGATGAGAGTAAATAAAAGTAAGAAATATTCATGTTGGATTTTGTGTTAGATAAATATTCCTGTTTTCATATACGGTTGGTTATATAGTGAAAGTGACAAAAGAAAAATTAGAAAATTCAATATAGAAGCATTGGAAGTTTGAAAATGTACCCAACTAGAAGACGAATTAAGGAGAGGTGGAAAGAAAAGAAAGATAACCTCTCAACCATTCACAGTCCTCACTCAAATCTAAGATCAATAAGCATAAACTAATTAAGATTGCTGGTTTTTTATTTCACACTGAATTGAAGTGATAAAAAATTATTGTATGTAAATTAATATTTTTCTTCGTTTATTTTAGCTTCTTAAAAAAAAAATCACCGTTTAATTTTTTATGAAATAATTTGTTATTTTGTTTTGTGAGAAATTTATTTGATTGAATAAATTTTTGTAAACGATGATAGTATGCATAATAACATTTATTAAAATATTTTTATATTTGAGTTTATCGAATATGACATATCTTTATATGACACAGTTGACCATATTACGCATACCAATGCATAATTTTAAGCTTAAATATCTTAAATAATATATTAGAAAAAATTATGAAAATTTGATATTTTGAAAATATTCATCGAGACGAATATAACGACATCTTATATGATATTATTTATCTTTGTATATTATTAGAAAAATATGGTCAAAGTAAGTTAGATCAAAATTGCACATTTTTAAATGGATGCGGAACGGAGGGAGTATATTTGAGTGAGGATAGGTGGGAGTATCACTTACAGCCACAAGCAAGCAAGCCATGATAATTGCTGAAATTTCCACTTATTGATTTGTCCCTTTCTAAATGAGAGGTTATATTTCTCTTTAGTTTTTTTTTCTTCATGACAACGATGTTTTATGGACATCTACTTTTTTATACATCTACAACATCTAATTAATCACATGAAAATTATGGTTAATCATTTAGTTAAATCAGTCATAATTGAATTTATTGTCTATTTAAATTGGTGTCGTGCATGTGTACCAAAAAACGTGTGTCCATAAAACATTATTGTTTTTTGACAAATAGAAAATAAGACAAAACATCAAACAAAACTACACACTAAATGGGAAGACAACTCTCAACATTATCTTCATATAAAATCAAACTTAGGGGGAGGAGGAGGCCTAACTTAGCTAAAAATCAACACATCTATTCCATTATGATAAACATGCACCATAAAGAAAGACCAATCTTGTGGCCATGTAAGGAGAAGTTTTATATGGTCGCAAGTATTTAGACAAATTATTTAGACATATAAAATAAAAATACATGTCATTTAATTATTTAAAAAATATATATTATTTAATTTTTTTCTTTCTTTCAAACCTTTTTATAAAGATTTATGTGTGCCCAAATTGAACATCTATATAGTTGTAACCAATTAAGTATTTTCTTAGACATGCTAAAATAAATAGATTGAAAGGCCCTCCTACCAGTCAAAAATGTAAACCTTGAGGTAAAGTCCAAGCATATTATTACAAGAGCCAAAGATCACACTGTATTTATATATTATAGGAGCAACAAATTTTTTTTTTTTTTTAGCAAAGGCAAACTTACTGCATTTCATTTATAAACAGAGACTACAAGCTAGTTGGAACATCATAAAAGACATGGGGGCTAGGATTAGATAGAGCAGCTCTAGCAATGTTATGAGCCACACTATTTGCTTGCTTCCTAACAAACGACACTACATAGTCGGGGTTACTTAACAAGAGAGATTTACATTCCGAAACTAAATCACCAATTTCATTGAGTGGATGATTAGTATTTCCTAGTAAATCAACCAAAAGTTTGCTATCTGTTTCAAAAGCAACATTGCGTAGGTCTTTGGAGATTGCCATTCTGAGGGATTCCAAAAAACCTATAGCCTCAGCTTCTAGGACGGTGGTTGACAAGAGTTTGAAATCGGACTTACCAAAGAGAAGATGACCTGAAGAGTCTCGAAAGCAAAAACCATAGCACATTACCGAGTTGCCATTGAGAAGAGCCGCATCAACATTAAACTTGATTGAACCATGGGGAGGCTTTTCCCATGTAGGGGGCTGATCATCATGATGCGCCGGGTGCTTTGCTTTTTGAACACAACTCCATTCATGAAGAGCGTCCTGGGCACGAGTGACTGTGAGAATTGGAGTAGTGTCGTTGACATCCCAAAGTAACAGGTTGCGGCTCTTCCACAAACTCCAAAGGGTCATAGCTGCTAGTTGTCTTTGTTGATCATGGAGTTTGCTAAATAAGTCAAAAAGCATTTGTTGGAAAGAATCTGCCCTGTGTAGCAACTCTTGAATAATGCCACCTATGCCAAGGAGGTTCCAGCAAGCCATTGCTCTATGACAGACAAAGAATAAGTGCATGTAAGATTCAGCTAGGAGATCACATGATACACAAGTTTCGGAACAAGGGACGCCTCGCTTGGAAAGTTTATCTCGTGTAGGAAGACAATGATGAGCTGCACGCCATAGGAAGGTCCGGACTCTTGGGGGAACATGGAGGTGCCGGAGGAGCTGCCATTGTGTCGAGTTGGGCAGCGGTAAAGAATCACTAAGGAGGTCGATGCAAATGCGATAAGCCGATTTAACTGATTAAGATCCATCAACCGTAGCCTTCCATATACATGTTTCTTCTCTTTGTCTATTAAAGAGTGGTGTAGATAAAATTGCAGCAGCATCACCGGGATTAAACAATTATTATTATTGATAAATAATTATAATTGCATTATTGCCTTTGGTTTGCCTAGAGCACTCAAATAGGCATTACGTAGTTTTTTTTTTTTGTATTTTTTTATTTTCTTTCCAGAAACAACAACTACCCCTCTAATTTATTTAGTCATGCCTCCAATATGGTTGAATGGTATCTATTGACTAAAACACAAGTTAACATCAATCTTATCATCTAATTTCCTTTGTGTTTTTAATTGTGATTCAGGAGAGCAGTTATATGTATATGGGGTTGAATAAGTTAGCTGATGTAATGTTCGTATTCTATATTCGAGATAATATGTTCAATAAACGGTAGATATATGTCTTAATTCCCTGAGATGACATGCTTATCTCTGAGGTTGATATTAAAAGTTTAGCATAGTTTGAATTTGAATTTCTACTCACTTTGGACAATGAACTCGCGGGTCATATTCATTGCTTTGTGACACTATTAGTGTTATATTAGAAGTAGAAAAAAATAATTTTAAAATAAGTGTTATTTTTAATTTACTATTTATTACTTTTTTTGTTGCTAATATATAATTTTAAAATAAATTATACGGATATATTGCTAATGATTGCAAGGGTCTGTAATTTCAACATAACAGGGATCTTCTTAATTTACTTTGCATAGTTTTAGTTTATCTAAAATGACTAAATATCATACTCATAATGAAACAAATGAGGTATCAAATTAGCCAATGTCACATTCATTTGACTATCAGTTTAAATTATGCTATGTGGTCCAAAGATCATGAGTGGAAATTATGCTAAATAGCCACTCTTTGACCCAACATAACTTTATTCATTTTGTGGAAATTATGATATGTATGGTATATTCTTTCACAAGCCCTTCATTTCGTTGATCAAGTTCACCAATGGAGTCCAGATGGATACAATCATACACATAACTCATCAGTTTTTGCCTGGCCGGCAAGGCAATATGGCATGTGATAGTTGTTTCATTGATAAAAGGGTGTCAAGTACAAAGTCATTTTCTTTTTCTATTTTCAGTCAAGTCAATGTCTTTTTCAATCCAAGAATTTTCTTTCTCTTATGCATTTATTCTCTTTTGAAAAGTTAATCTATTCTCTTATTCATTTATTTTAGATTTCTTCACAACATTTATAATTTTTAGCGGTAGAGCAAAATCTATATATGGTGAAATTTCACAGTTAGATACAGTATAGCAATTACAAATGTTGGGAAGAGGTAGAGACAAAATTGTGTGTGGAAATGTGTATGTTAGCAAAATAGTTGTTATTTGATAAGTTGGTTTATAACTGATAACAATAAAAGATAAATTATTTATCTAAATTTATACTGTTTTGTAAAATTAATGGTTAAATTAACTAATTTTTTTCACGTAAAGATAACATAACAAATGTGAAATTCAGAGAAAAAAAATTGTAAAATAAAGTTACTTGAAGTAGCTTACCGACAATTGTTATAGGCTAATAAAAAAGAACTATAAGCTTGTGAAGAAAATTATTTTCAAACATATCTATTTTGGTCGTATGTATTTAGAAGTTATAAATTATTCATTATAAGCTCAAAATAAAGTATACGTGGCAAAAGAAGTAGTTTTTTTTTGTTTTGTTAAAATAGCAGATAAGTTTACTAATAGTGGATACATAATAAAGTTAGTTGATAACGGTTACACTAATTGATTGAATATGTAGTGTTTGACTAACTTAAGAACTGAATTATCTTCTATTTTTAGGCAAAAAGCGTGCAGAGATCATCAGTGACATCATAAGTAAAGGAAACAATACAAAGTACTGGGGGGCATAAACCTGACCCAATGAACACGAAGGAAAAAATCAATCAAAAGGTAAAACAAAACAACCTTAAAGCTTAAAAGAGCTAAATATAAAATTGGGGCAAACAATCAAACATAACATGCACAATCCAGCGCACATGTGTACGAACATATAATTGAATTGCAAAAAAGACAGCATATGAACATTTCCAAGTAATGAACTTAGATTATAATAACCCGAGAATGAACCGTTCGACAACATGAAATAGATTCATGCACCACAACTCTTTGCCTCGAACACCGAATACAGCAAGCTTGTGACCCTTTTGAGTCCTACAGTACGAACAAACGAGTCAATAGCCATAACTCAAAACCACCAGAACATGATCTGAATGCGATGAATGAATCAACTCGTACAAATTTAAGATAATAGGAAACCCAGATTACATATCTTTCCACTAGTAACCACACGAATGCGAATTACCGCTTTGTTTAAAACCCATTACAATATATCAACAACGGAACACCCAGTAGATCGTGAAACACCCAGATCAAACCAAGACAAGACGAGATATGGGCTTCCACCGATGATTTCAGAAACCTAGAAACGCAATCCAATAGAACATGTGTTTCAACTCCTACGCAAGCCAGGCATGTCATTACTATCACTTCAATACCAACCATATTGACTTCGAAAACAATATACAATGGTAAAAAAACACTTACTTTAAAAACATACTTGTTAGGCATCTTCAATAGCTATGTTTTCTCTGTGATTATGTATTCCATCATTGCCCACAATCATCATCTCTACTTCGTGAACACACCCAAACAATCAAAATTTGGATGCAACTAAGGGTTCTATTATGTTTTCAGCATCAATTGAACCCTAAACACACAAGCGAAAAATTGACGCCGGGTGCAAATTAGGATTCTCTCCAGCATTATCAATTGATTGAACTAGAACACTAATGAAAGGAGTGATAAGAAATCTCTCAAACTTCAACATGATTCACACGTCACGTATTTATCTAGTTTTTCATAAATTTTTTATTTTAATTGATATTTTTTGTACAAAAAGAAGGTGTAAGCCCATCTTAACCAAATATTTATCACCACTTATTTGATATATGATTCTTTAAAAGACATGTCCAGGTAAAACGTTGACCGACCAAAATCAAAGAAAACCTCTCTTTTGCAAATGAAAATAAAGTTGAGGGTAAAAACACTATTTATAAAACTTGGAGATCAAAATCGACAAATTGTAAAACTATGAGCTAAAAGTGTATTTTAATCAATATACCAACATTAATTGAAATAAATGGAATTACAAATATTGATTTTTCATCTGAGCTACTCCACTCCATCTTTTGACCACTAACCACCATTCATCATCTCTCACCTCAATCTTCATTCATCCATTAATCCATTTAATTAAAACTCTCTCTCTCTCTCTCTCTCTCTCTCTCTCTCTCAACTTTTCATTGATTAGTTTCCACTCCTCCACCTAAACCCCATCTTCCACTGTCTTCTTCCCCATGTTCATTTCTACCATGTTTCTTCACAAAGTTCAAATCTTTCACATGCTCACATTCATCTCCAACTTCCACACCCTTTTGGGCCACTCCATAATCCTCTAAAACTCTCAACTCAACCCTTTTAGCCTTAAAAAGTAACAAAAAAAACTATGGGAAGTAAATGGAGAAAAGTGAAACTAGCCCTTGGTTTAAATTCTTGTGTTCACATTCCACAACCTTTAGATGATTCCTCCGCCGCAAGATTCTCCGGCGCCACCTCTTCCACCGCTTCTTCTCTTGCCGGTGACACCTCCGGTTGTAGTCAAAGTGTTCAATCACCATCTTCCTCTGGTTTCCGGTTACTCAAATCACCCAAGGTTTGCACTTTCCACTACCCTTTTACTTGTTTGGATATAAAGTTTCATTTTTTGTTGTTGGGTTGTTTCTAAAGTTACCCTTTTGCTTCTTCTTCACCATTGAATCTACCATGGAGATTCAAGTGAAAAGTTTTGCACTATTTGGCTATCAGCACTGACACGGACACCAAACACAACACTGACACACGTCAATTAATTGAACATAATCACATGTGTCAGTGTTAGACACCGGATACACGTTCCGGTGCTACACAGTGTTTGGGTGTAGGCACATTTATTGATTACTTTTTTGTTTATCTTTTTGAATTTTCCTTTTGGTAGTGTAAGAAGAAAGTTACTATTACTAACATCTTAAGCTTAGTTACTATTTTGTGTGATTAATGATTATGGTTAGATGAAGGTCAATATCAGCTATAATCAAGGGTTAGTTTTGGTTTGTCTTTTTATCTTTCAATTGGGTGGAGTGTGACTCATTCCTTTTTGACTATTCTGTATGCATTTATATTCTTGATTGTGTTGTTTTCAAACCCATTATAGGTGGGGAATGGTTTGTAGTGGAGAAGAGGACCATTACTAGAAATGTTTTGAATTTAAGACCCTTCTTCTTGTTTAGTCCATTACTTATTTACTGTTCAATTTTGTGGATGTGGCTGTGGATGCATTATCTCCTATCAAGCTGTGATAGTGATACGGGACACGACACTGACACGTAGTACATACCGATAATAATTTAAAAAAATAGATAGAAGTGATCAAATGTAATTACATATATTAGTGTTTTGTCACACAGTATCCATTGCCGGTCATCAGACACGCCTTCAATCTGAAGTGTTTGAGTTTCGAACTACATAGATTATTTTATATTTCTCTTCTTTCCATTCTAAGAATGAGGACATAAACAAAACAAAATGACCCCATAACCATTGATTGTGATATTCAACTCTGTAGACAAAGTAAAAGTTGGAATTATGCAGGATAAACAATGTAATATACTCTACTATAATAAAATAAAATAAAATGCCACATCATTGAATAAATCATCTTTGATTTCTCCTTCTTTCGATGTCATTTATATTTTATTAGTCAATGTCTCGAAAGCTTCAATTCTAGAGTTGTGATTAGAGACTTTGGCTTAGTACTTTGTCTTTTATTTTCTAAAGTATTGTGATTATTGTATTTGTATTATTTAATTATTTATTTATCATCTCTTGCTGTACTCTAAAGGTTTTTGACCAATAAACGTTGACCTTATTTTTAACTTTGGAGTATAAGTTGTGGATTTAGTTGAGAATCTTGGCATCTAGGTGGGAATGTGTGGTAAAGATGGGTTATATTCTATTTCATCTTTTTATGCATTTGGTCTTATAAGTGGGGTGGACCTACATTGGGTGGGACAAGAAGGCAGTGTTAGACATTATAATGTGCTAATAGTGACCTTTGCAAATATTGCATTTTTTAAAGATTACTTTATTGCTGCACTGTTCAGATTTGCCTGTTTAGTGAATTGTTTCTTTTTCTTTTCATTTTTTTTTTTAAAACTTATTAATGTCATATTAGTTTAGAATGGCCATGTTTTTCATTACTGAATTTCTTTGATTAATAATAATTTTTTCTTAAAATGCTTTGATCCATATATAGACTGCCACGAAACTTTTGAAGGAGGCAATTTGAATTCTAGAGGTGTAGAATTGACTTTGACATGTTAAGATGTTCTCGAGTATAATTGATTTTGCCACAGGAGTTGATTCTAACTTGAAGCTTTTGCCTCTACAAATTATTTTTAGTCGCATATCCATTGTTCAACTTAGTTTTACATGATTGAATTCAAACATAAATAATAAATAATTCACTTTACATTCAGTTCAACGCACTTTTAGTCGGAATCAATTTTATAAAATCAATTCATTCAAAATCAAATTTTGTTACCACAAAACAAAACACACTCTTTAGCAGTCAGGACTGGTTGTTGCCACTAGTTGGCTTACCTTTCAACCACGGTAAAATTTACAAATTAGCTTTATTTGAACAATTAGGCTTCAAAATTTAGTTTGAAATCACAGTTATTAAATTATTAATATGTCTTTGGGGAATATGCAAATTTACATAGTTGTGAAAGCTTGAGGATGCTTGTGTTAACATCCTGGAGTTCTTCCATTGTTGAAAGATTTATAATTTAAATTTTTAAAGCTTATGGGGATCTTAATGCTCTGATACACTTTTTATAAATGTTGATTTCAGATATAAGGCATGTTTGAGTTGAACTATTTGAGCTTATCTACTAGTACATACATTTTTAAGACTTATTGGGAGAGCTTATAGAAGCAGCTTATGACATGTTTATAAGCTGCTTTCAGCTTATTTCCATAAACTCTCCAGGATAGCTTATCGAAACCACTTATAGTTATAGCTTATATGAAAATAGTTTGACTTTATTTTATGTTTAGTTATAGAAATAGTTTATACATAAGCAGCTAATTCAGTTTCTTATCCAAACAGTGATATTAGTGTTTTGTGGAGTGTTTTTATATACATATTTTTTTTATGTCTAGTACAAGGAATTTGGTTGATAAAAATGGGATTCCTGTGTTGACTATGTCATGTATAGTCTTGATTCTGCATCTGAATCTTGTTTTTACTTCGTTCAAATTATAGTTGTGGAAGCCATAGTGGCGCTTACTATGCCTTCTTTTACTGATATTTTTATCCATATAATCTGCAGGGTACTTGTGCAATATGCCTGAACACAATGAAACCAGGGAATGGCCATGCCATTTTCACTGCAGAGTGCTCTCATTCTTTCCATTTCCACTGTATCACTTCTAATGTAAAACATGGGAACCAAATTTGCCCCGTTTGTCGATCAAAATGGAAAGAAGTTCCTTTTCAGAGCCCGACTCTTAATCCTCGAAGCAGTCAAATAACAAGAGAAGATGGCTGGCCAACTGCCATAAGGAGGCTTCCTTCTCCTCAAGCTAATGCAGGCGGACAGATTTCGTCACTTTATCACGTTTCTGAACCGGCTATTTTTGATGATGATGAATCTATTGATCAACATGCTTCAATTCCTCGCAACAGCAATAATAATGAGGCTAATCACAATGTAATAGATAAAGTTGAGATCAGAACATGTCCTGAGGTTTCATCAGTTCCAAAATCAGCTTCCCGTGACGCCTTTGCCGTGTTAATTCATCTCAAAGCACCTCAGTCAGAGAGTAAGCAAAATATTCCCGCAAACAATGCAGACTCATCACCACCTTCAGTTGAAAACTCTCGTGCTTCAATAGACCTTGTTACAGTTCTTGATGTCAGTGGCAGCATGTTAGGTACTAAACTGGCATTGCTAAAACGAGCTATGGGTTTTGTCATTCAGAATATGGGTCCCTCGGACCGTCTGTCTGTCATTGCATTCTCCTCCACGGCACGTCGCATTTTTCCTCTTCGAAAGATGACTGAAATCGGACGGCAAGAGGCCTTGCAAGCTGTTAATTCTTTGGTTTCAAATGGCGGAACAAACATTGCCGAAGGCTTGAGGAAAGGTGCAAAAGTGTTTTCCGATCGTCGGTGGAAGAATCCAGTTTCCAGCATAATATTACTCTCTGATGGACAAGATACATACACAGTCAATAGTAGACCCAATGTCGGAACAAATTACCAGTCACTTGTCCCAAACACTATTCATCGTAATAATAGCAGTGTAGGCTTGCAGATACCAGTGCACGCGTTTGGCTTCGGCGCTGACCACGATGCTACTTCAATGCATTCAATCTCCGAGATATCAGGAGGTACATTTTCTTTTATTGAAGCCGAGGACGTAATTCAGGACGCATTTGCGCAGTGTATTGGGGGACTCTTGAGTGTAGTAGTGCAGGAACTACAGTTAGAAATCAGGTGTGTTCATCCTCAGCTGCAACTTGGTTCGGTAAAAGCAGGAAGCTATCGAACTAGTTTGACTGCTGATGGAAGAATGGCTTCTATTACTGTCGGAGATTTGTATGCCGAAGAAGAGAGGGACTTTTTGGTGACAGTCAATGTTCCGATTGGTAGTTCTAATGATGAGATGTCATTGTTGAATGTTAAAGGTTTTTATAGAGATCCTATAACAAAGGAAATGATAGCATTGGCAGAAACTAGTGAAGTAAAAATCGAGAGACCTAACATAGGTAGAGAACAAGTCGTGTCAATCGAAGTAGACAGACAGCTAAATAGGCTTCGAGCAGCCGAGGCGATGGCCGAGGCAAGGGTTGCAGCCGAACGCGGAGAATTGTCTGCTGCAGTTTCTGTCTTAGATAGTTGTCATAAGACATTGTCTGAATCAGTTTCTGCTAAAGCTGGTGATCGGTTATGCATTGCACTTGCTGCTGAACTACAGCAAATGCAGGAGAGAATGGCGAGCCAACATGTCTATGAGCAGTCTGGAAGAGCTTATGTTCTGTCAGGATTGAGCTCGCATTCAGCACAAAGAGCAACGACACGAGGGGATTCTACTGATAGCTCTAGTCTTTTGCAATCGTACCAAACTCCTTCTATGGTTGATATGGTGACGCGTTCGCAGACTATCGTGTTAGGGGCTCCACTAAGGCGTAGCCTCCAGCCTGCTAAATCATTTCCTGAAAGGCACAGAAGATAATAACAGCAGTGCATTCAGTAAATTCTGCTTGTCTTATACACAAACTTGTGGGAAGACCTTTGGAGATTACTGTAATCTTCTTTTATTTTTTAATTTTGGTTACGGTGGGGGTATAATTAAAAGGAAGGAAATTTTGGGTTGGGGGATATAAAATTCCTGATTTTTGCCAGTATTAAATTGTAGATGCAGAGAATGGTGAAAAGGGTAAGTCTAATTTTTTCAGTGTGATTGAGTGATGTACATAATTTGCTATTTTCAGTTGAACTGGGCTGGTGAATTTTTTTTTTCACTTGATTATATGCATGTTGATGTGATATACTTAATTTTCATATGTGATGATCTTTTGGCTTTTCTCTTTTCATTTTTTGCCACTTTAATTTTTCTCATATTGTTTGGATCATATAGCATTATTGGGTTATAAACATCAGGCACAGATAATATGTTATATGTTATAAATATAACATTAAAAAACTATATATATTGCTAAAAGACACCTTCATGGGTGGCTTCTAGCAAAACCCTATATATATATATATATATATATATATATATATATATATATATATATATATATATATATATATATATATATATATATATATAGGGTTTTGCTAGAAGCCACCCATGAAGGTGTCTTTTAGCAACTCACACCTCAAGGTGTGATTTCCACTTTTTAGTTATAACTTTGCTAAAAGACACCTTCATAAAAGGTGTCTTCTAGCAAAACCCATATATATAGTTTGTTCCTCATATAGTTCTGGATCCAAAATTGTATTTGTTTACCTAATTAAGACTATATATGAAAAATTAACAATTAGCTCACTTAATTAAGGTATGAGTATTTTATAATATATATATATATTGAGGTGAGTGAGAGGTAGGAAAATGATAGTACTCTTCTAGATGTTCAGGTCCTTATATATATGTTGGAGCCTTTCGAGACTTTTGGAGAGAAAACTAGTGATTTTGATGAGAGATTTCGGATGTGATTAACATATTATTGTCTAATCACCATTATGCAGTCATCATCTGTGAAGGTTAGTTTGGATGAGTCTTGGTCCTGTTAGGACAATTGTCCCCATGGTTGTTAGTTCGAGATGACGAGGCGATGATTTGTACAACGAAGTTAACCTAGCGAGATGATGATTATCAAGGTCACTTATTAAATATGAAGATAACTTATATAGTTCGATGTCCTTATTTAAGGGATTTTGGAGTTGCATTTTTGCTTAATCGCGAAGCTATTTTTGGAGTTACAGTTGTTGTCAAGTGTTTGTTCCTGATCTTCCAAGGTCCTAAATAGGTGCAAACGAGATCATGTTTATTAGGGACTACTTTGTTGTCGTGATCTCTATAGTGACATCAGGTCATTGTTGAGACTCCAATTGCGTAGTAATCATTTGCGACTGTTACTCCACCACTGAAGCCTGATTGTGGAGTATTGATTCTCTTGTTGGAACGATATCATGTTATAGAAGTTGATGATCATATTTAGGGACAACAACCATAGTAACTTTGCCTAGAGGCTTTGGAGGAAGGTAAGTGACAACACTCACAAGTTTCTTCCTAAGACTAGTGATGGTGCTCAATAGTTTCTTCATAGAAGTGGTGCTGCGTTTAGATACGACCATCTCAAATTACTCAAAGATGACTAATTGTGGATGAAATGTGTAGGAAAGTTTTCTGAAGACAATGCTAATGATTTAAGGTGGATTTTGTTATGAATCAAAGGATTCCATGGTTCTAGATCAAATGCAATGGAAAGATAGATTGTGTAATTCTCTTTAGGAGTCATTACCAAGAAACAATTGTATAAGATGATTGAAATGATACATGAGTGTTCCTATATATAGAGTTTAGTTGTGTAACTTGAAGGTGAGAAAAACACAAGAAGGGGGGTTGAATTGTGTTTTGGAAAATTCTTCGTTTCTCCTAAAAACTGAACACACTGGTCAGAAGCTAAGTGAGACAGCTTCTGAAGTGGTAATCAGAATCTAAATGCAGCGGAATAAAACAGAGAGAGAGAGAGAGAGAGAGAGAGAGAGAGAGAGAGAGAGAGAGAGAGAGAGAGAGAGAGAGAGAGAGAAGAAGAACGACACAAAGCAATTATACTGGTTCCTTCCACAATCCGGAAGTAGTCCAGTCCCCCCTTGCACTTCCAAGGAGATTTCACTAAGAGTAATATCTGATTACAATTGCTCAAGCACACCTGCAAGAGACTTCCTTTGCTCAAGCACACTTTGCAAGAGTCTTCCTTTGCTCAAGAACACAATCAAGAGACTTCCCTGCTCAAGCACAACTGCAAGAGACTTCTAACTAAACAAAATTACACAGAAAATTGTTTAAGGTTGAACACTTGATATACAATCAGAGGTGCTCACAATACAAATCAGATACAGACTCAATAACTTAAGAATTTCTAAGATGAAACTTTGAGACACAGAAATTCTAAGTGAATGCAGAACAATTTCAGCAGAGGTTTGGCACTTGTAAAAATGTTGTGAGTCTTTCGTTCAACATTGCCAATTCTCTAAGTCTTCAGTCCTTTATATAGAGGTTTGAAAGAGACGTTGTGAAATTGCCAGCACATCAAAGAGTCGTTGTTGAAGCTTGATCTTTCACCAATGATCTTTTGTCTGATTTGGTTGTTGTCCTATGAAGAACCAATTTGAAATCCATTCCTTATCCAAAGGAACATCTATGCAGGCGAAGCCGTATTCTGGAGCTGTTTTCTTGTCTTGTAGCGTGGACACTAAACAGAGTAGTGGAGAAGGTGGTTGTACAGTTCGTACAAAGTACAATGTCAACGCTTTCGTCCAAAATTGCAAGCACATGTCTTCAAACACCTTTGAAATGACCGTTGCAAAATTCCACTGATCTTTTGTTGTCCTTTGATAAATTTCGATCCATGACACAGCTCTTGAATCCTTGAATTTCTCAAATTCAGTTGATCTTCAGCTTCTGGTGAAATGGCTTCTGATGAGGCAGCTTCTGATAACGCAGCTTCTGATGATGCAGCTTCTGGACCTCTTGTCTTCAGGAGCACTATTCTTCAAGAGCACTTTACTAACTTCAGGAGCGGCTTTACTTCAGGAGCGCTTATTCTCTTCAGGAGCAAGTTGCCTTCAGGAGCGTCTAAGCTTCAATTTTGTTGATTCCTTTTTGCTCTTTATTTGCTCATTCAGAACCAATAAATGATGTAACTTTTTAATTATGGTCCTGTACACTTGAACAAATATTAGCTAGTCCAATTTACAATTTTTAATACCTTGTTATCATCAAAACTCCTTAAGGTTCATTGTTAAACACATTTTGTTCCAACAATCTCTCCTTTTTTGATGATGACAAACAATAGTATTTAAAATTGATCAATTGTTGTTAATTTAATTAACAAGTTGACTTTGGGGTTCTGAGGTTTGTAAGCTCAGAATCTGATGTTTGTAAGCTCAAACTCCCCCTGAGTCTGATAGTCTTTAAGGTGAGGTTTGTAAGCTCCCCCTAAGTTCTATCCAGGTTAATTAAATTCATTTAACGCGGAATAATAACATTAGAGCTTTAAATGAAATGAATTATAGATGAGAAAAGTGGTTCAATTAATTTTTATTTGAAATTTGATACTCCCCCTTTTTGATACACCCCTCTTTAGGTAAAACAAAAAAGATAGAAGTTTTTCAAAATTTTCAAATATCATTAATGGGGCTCAGAGCCTTTAAATACTATCACATATACTCCCCCTTTTGTCATTAGCAAAAAGCAAATAAGCAATAAAGACAAAAAAATTTGAGAAAAACTCAAACAAGAAGAGAGTATAACTAAAATTAAAACCTATAATCTCATCAAAAATATAATCAGAGCATAAAAAAAACTGAGTAAAATTAAAAAAATATCCAGGCAATCATGAATCAGAACCAACTAAGCATCAGAAGCAGTAAAAAGATAAAACAAGAAATGTTCATAAGCAAGAACTAAAGTAGCTAAAACAAACAACAAACAAAATATAAACACTAAGGTGTGCAACTAAGGGTTGGTTTGTTGTTGTTTCTTCATCTTCTCTAATTCTTCTGCCTGCTTCTTCACCAGTTCTTCAAGAGCTTGTTGCCTCTGAAGAAGTTCTAGTTCCCTTGCTTTGGCTTCCTGTTGTTGTTGTGCCATCCTCTGCCTGAGCAGCTTGAACATTCTTGCCTCTCTGGTCAAGTAGTCAGCTTCTGAGAAGAATGGCTTGTTTGCCAGAAGCAGTTTGGGACCTCCAGCTCTAAGTCTTTGCTTCAGATCCTTTAGCAATCTTTTGACAGTAGCTCCCTTGATTCTGATGCATTTGTTCTTTACAGCCTCTATCATCTCAGTAGCTCTCCTCTGAACTGATGCCCATTCTTCCTCATATGCATTGGTTAGATCAATTGTCCTTCTTTGATCCACCAGATTATGCATTTCGGAGAGGATCTTGAGTAGCTTTACATTAATATAATCAGATTCTAGGATGTCCAAGGGTGGTTGTTCAAGGGTTTCAAGGTCTGAGGATTGGTCAGAATCACTAAGGACAAGGTCTTGAACAGGGTTGGATTCTGGAATGGTGATTTGTTAAGATGGAGTTGAGGATGATGGTTGGTCAGAAGCAATGTGTGAGGTTGAGGCTTGGAGATTGACTTGCTGAGTGTCAATATCCATTGGAGTGGGATTGGGTAAAGTTTGCTCTGTTTGTTGGTTTAGTTGAGAGACAGTTTCAGTGTTGGTTTGTGGTTGTTGTGGTGAAGTTGGTGTTTGAATGCTGAGTTGGGGGTCAATGTCAGCTAATGGTGATTGTTGTTGTGGGGGTGATGTGGGTTTGTGTGGTTCAGGTGTTTGTTGATGGGGGCTTTCTGAAACAACTTTTTCAGAAGCAGCTGCTTCTGGAGTTGTCTCAGAGGCTTTCTCTGAGTTAGGTTTGACCAGATGTAATTCACCTGAGTAGTGTTGAACAAGATTATCCAAGACAGAAGTGTCTTCTTCTTGCTCAGGTGCTGGTGGTGAAGAGGGTGAGATCGGGGTAGAGGTGACTGGAATCTAACATACCTTGACTGAAGTTCCAGCTACTGAAGTGGTAGCATCTGGTGCTTTTAGGACTGCTTCTGAAGTTCCAACTTTCTTCGAAACTTTATCAACCACTTCCTTGACTTCTACAAACTTCTCCTTGAAGAATTCATCACACTTTTCAAGTCCTGAAGCCTTAAGCCTTTGATCCCTCTCCAAATTGTACTGAGCTTCCTTTCTTTTCAGTTCAGCTAACATCTGAACAGCTTGCTCATCAGCCTCCATCTTCATATCAGAAGTTACTTCCACCATTGGAGTAAAGATGGGGGCAGCAACCTGTTTCTTGCTGACATCAGTTTCTTCTCTATTTCTCTTCTTCCCAGGAATAGAGGCAGCAACAATTTTCTTCTTCTCCTTTCTATCTGCTATCTCATTAGCAGCATATTCCTTAACCATTTTGGCCTTGGCAGGAGTCATTTCAATCATAGAGGTTTTCATTTGCACAGGTGCCTTCTTCATCTTCAGCTTGGGCTCAGCCTCTTCTTTCTCTAACTCATCCAGAGCTTCATCCAGTTTTTCTTTATGGAAAACAGTTTCAGCTTTCCCTCTCTTTCTCTTAGCAACCTTCTGTTGCTTGCCCTTATCAGTAGCACCCTTGACTTTCTTCACTTTAACAGGAGCAGCTTCCTCCTGAGAGCTTGCATCTTCCTCCAAGACATACTCAGCTACTGATTTAGCTAAGATTTCAGGATTACTTTCCTTAAAGATGGAAGGAAAGTCCGTGATAATCTCAGTTTCTTCTGTGGTCATCTCCAACCACTTTTCATCTTGAGGGGCTTTCTTGAAAACATGCATAGAATGCAAGGTCTTGCTACTGATAGTTTTCTCAGCAGTAGAGGCCTTGAAACATTCATCAGAGGCATCCCTTGTTTTCTTCAAAAATTCCAGCACTCTTCCCTGATGAAAGATCTCAGACAACAATCTTCCATAGGGCACTTGTTTCCTTCCTTTGACAGTGCCTTCATTAATAGCCCAGCAGAGATGATCCATGACATATCTTGGGAAATTTATCTTTTCAAGCATAGCCATGAAATAGACTGCTAGCTTCTGTTGGTTGTTGGGTTGATCAGACCCTCCTGCTCTTTGAAAGAAGCAATCAGTGCAGAATTTCACCAACATCCTGTTGTGAATTTCCATTTCTGAAGGCTTGGCCTCTGAGTCTCCACCCAGAAGCATGTTGTAGTAGCTTTGCAGCAGGATGTCATTTTTCTTTACGATTTCTTGGAACCTGCCTTCAGCATCCACTCTGCATGCTTTAGCTATAACATCGTCAGTGATGGTTATAGGAATGCACATCACTTCAGACCTTATTTCTAAGCTACTGAAGGAGGTGGGATTCTTTTCCACCGTCATCTTCCCTTTCTTCGACCCAGCTTGTTTACCTACGACCTTCGCAGGCTTTCCATTGAAGACCTCAACCCTTAACCAGAAGTCTTTGACCAAGTTCGCATAAGTTGGCCCATTCAGCATCTTGAAGTACTCAGATAGCTTCTGAGTATCTACCAGCCCTTTCATGTCCACATTGTACTTCTTAAGTGAAGCAAAGTCCACTGGTGATTCTATTTGAACAATCAGAGAGTTGATTGGAATAGTCAGTCTTTTCTTTGTACACTGACCCAGATTCTGATGCGCCTTGCATGCTTTAAGTAGATTCTGAAACTTTTGAGCTTGATGATGCCATCGATGATTGAAGAAGATGATGATTTTAGGGTTCTAGGGTTGAGATAATGCGCTTACTTCGCAAGTACAGGTTTGAAAGCAAATGTGTTTGTTGTGAGTGAGTAGTGTGTAAATTGACAAAGTGTTAAGAGTAAAAACGATTGCAATTCAAAAGAGACAAACAAACATAACATTAATGACAAATTGGGGGCGCGTGAAAGTACTTTTCAAAGCTATTAAATCATCATTGCCGTTTTTAGTTATACACCAATACAGACAGGCCACGTCAGAAACTTTAAGAGTAACTACCAAGTTAGTGGGCCAGAAGTTACCATAAAAAGTAACTCCCAACGTTTCCACTAACTCTACTATTCAGAAGCATAAAATTCAGCTTCTGGACTTCAGATGCTGACGTCATCATCAGAAGCGAGTTTTCCTCAGAACCTCAATAAAGAGCTTCTGATGGACTACTGCTTCTGAACTAACTTCAGAACCTAAAATCCTGTTCAGGAGCAAGCAAACATTTAATCAGACGCAAAGTGCATGTTCAAATTTTTCTTTATAAAATCAAACCTTTCAACAGTTAAAGGCTTAGTAAATATATCAGCCCATTGATTTTCAGTATCAATGAATTGTATATCTAAAATTCCTTTTTGAACATAGCCTCTGATAAAATGGTGTTTGATTTCAATGTGCTTAGCTCTTGAATGCAAAATTGGATTTTTAGACAAACAAATAGCAGTAGTATTATCACAATAAATGGGAATACTGTTAGCAATTATCTGATAGTCTTCCAACTGAAGTTTCATCCAAAGTAGTTGTGTACAACAACTTGCAGCTGAAATGTATTCTGCTTCTGCTGTAGACATAGCAATAGTTGTTTGTCTTTTGCTAGCCCAGGATATAAGATTATCACCCAGAAATTGACAATTGCCACTGGTTGACTTTCTTTCAATCCTATCACCAGCATAATCAGCATCACAGAATCCAATTAGCTTATAATCTAAGGATTTCCTATAAAGGAGTCCAAGATTAGTTGTTCCTTTCAAATACCTGAAGATTCTCTTGACAGCAGTCATATGAGATTCTCTAGGATCTGATTGGAATCTTGCACACAAGCATACACTGAATAAAATATCTGGCCTAGATGCAGTGAGGTATAACAAAGAACCAATCATACCTTTGTACAACTTCTGATCAACTTTAGCTCCTTCATCTTCTTTGCTTAAGGTGCACGTAGGATGCATTGGAGTGTTCATCACTTTACAATCTTCAAGCTTGAACTTCTTCAGAAGCTCCTTTGTATACTTTGATTGATGAACATAGACTCCATCTTTACATTGATTAATTTGAATGCCCAGGAAGAATTTCAGCTCTCCCATCATGCTCATTTCAAATTCATCCTGCATTAACTTAGAAAATTCCTTGCAAAGAGATGCATTAGTAGAACCAAATATTATATCATCAACATATATTTGCACAACAAGAATATCTTTCCCAAGGGTCCTTCTGAAGAGTGTTGTATCAACCTGTCCTCTTTTAAAATCATTTTTGATTAAGAAATTACTTAGTCTATCATACCAAGCTTTGGAAGCTTGTTTCAAGCCATATAGTGATTTCTTCAGTTTAAAAACATGGTCAGGATATTTAATATCCTCAAATCCAGGAGGTTGCTTGACATACACTTCTTCTTCTATGACTCCATTAAGAAATGCACTCTTGACATCCATTTGATATAATATTATGCCATGATTAACTGCATAGGAAAGAAGTAACCTAATTGCTTCCAATCTTGCAACTGGAGCAAATGTTTCAGTGTAATCAATGCCTTCTTGTTGACTATACCCTTGTGCAACAAGTCTGGCTTTGTTTCTTGTTACTTCTCCTTGCTCATTCAACTTGTTTCTGAATACCCATTTTGTTCCAATAATGTTCTTGTGCTGAGGTTTGGGTACCAGATCCCACACATCATTTCTTTGAAATTGATTCAACTCTTCTTGCATAGCTAAGATCCATCCATCATCTGAAAGTGCTTCATCAACTGTTGTAGGTTCAATCATTGAGATCAGTCCAATCATTGATTCTTCTTGTCTAAAGTATGATCTTGTTCTTCTTGGACTATCTTTGTTTCCAATGATTAGCTCCTCAGGATGTGAAGACTTGTGCTTGAATGTGTTTCTGGGAGGATCTGCTTGATGTGAGCCATCTTGTGCTTCATCAGAAGCTGCTTCATCTTGCGCTTCTGATGTGGGTTCAGCTTCTGGACTTTCTTCAGATTCAGCTATCTGATCAGGTTCTAGAGTAGCTTCAGGAACCTGTATCTCTGCAACACTTTCACCTTGCTTTGAAGTTTTATCTTCAAGCTCTTTGTCATCAAATTTAACGTGCATAGATTCTTCAACACAGAGTGTCTCTGAATTATACACTTTGTATGCCTTTGACCTTTCAGAGTAACCTAAGAAGATTCCTCTTTGGGCCTTGGCATCAAATTTCTTTAGGTAGAGCTTGTTATTTAGAGTGTAACATGTACATCCAAATTGATGAAAGTAAGAGATATTGGGTTTCCTTCCTTTAAAGAGTTCATATGCTGTTTTCTCCAAAATAGGTCTGATATAGATCCTGTTCTGGACATAACATGCTGTATTCACTGCTTCTGCCCAAAAATGTTTTGGTAAATTGTTTTCATGGATCATGGTTCTGGCCATTTCTTGTAAAGTTCTATTCTTTCTCTCTACAACCCCATTTTGTTGTGGAGTTCTAGGAGAAGAGAATTCATGGACAATTCCATGTTTTTCACAAAAAGCTTCAAATGGCTCATTTTCAAACTCTCCACCATGATCACTTCTGACTTTCAAAATCTTTGATTCTTTTTCAGATTGAATTTGAGTGCAGAAACTACTGAATACATCACAAGCAACATCTTTACTCTTTATGAATTTCACCCAAGTCCATCTGCTATAATCATCAACAATGACTAATCCATATTTACTTCCAAATAAGGATGCAGTACTTACTGGTCCAAATAAATCAATATGGAGTAGTTCTAAGGGTCTGGAGGTTGAAACAATGTCTTTGGTTTTAAAAGATGATTTCATAATTTTCCCTCTCTGACATGCACCACAGAGTGCATCTGAATGATAGTCAATGTCTGGTAGCCCTTTGACAAGTTGTAACTTACTAAGCTTAGAGATTAATCTCCAGTTAGCATGTCCCAACCTTCTGTGCCACATCCATTTCTTATCATTCACTGATAGAAGGCAAATCACCTTCTGATCAGCCAGTTCAGAAAAATTAATTTTGTAGACATTATCAACTCTCTTTCCCTTAAACACAATGGATTTGTCTTCCTTGTTGATTACAGTACAGTTGGTTTTCTCAAAAAGCACATCATAACCATTATCACAAAATTGACTAATGCTCAAAAGGTTATGTTCAAGACCATCTACCAACCATACATTATTAATTGAGGTAGAGGAATTACCAATAGTTCATGTACCTATGATCTTGCCAGATTGGTTGCCTCCAAATTTCACACTTCCTCCTTCCTTCATTGTTAGGTTGAGGAAGCTGGACTTTTCTCCTGTCATGTGTCTTGAGCAACCGCTGTCTAGGTACCATGATTTTTGCTTTGGTGCTGCTCTTAGACATACCTGCATCATTGACATTTTCAGATTTAGGTACTCATTGTCCTATGGGTCCTCAAAGGTTAGTACTTGAGGCTTTACTCTTCACTTCTTGTATCTTGTGCTGTGAGTTGAATTGCTTCTGATTAACCATCACCTTAGGTTTTGGTACTTCAGAAGCAGTAACTGTCTTCTTCTAAAACTTAGACTTCAGAACCTCAGATTTTGGTTTCACCAGACTCTAAGGAACATGTTCTGATCTTTTCAGGATCCTGATCTTTGAAGTCTTGGATTCAGATTTGATTATAGCCTTTGGCTTAGAGTTCTTTGGCTTTGAAGTAATCTTAGCCTTAGAGCCAGAAGCTTCAGGTTCTGATTGAACAACAGTTTCCAACTCAGCACCTTCAGGTACAAAGAAGGTTTTCAGACCTTCCTTGATGCATTCACAACAAGATTTAAGATTGGTTTTCTCAAGTTTCACTTCTGCAAAACCAATTCCTCTGCCATTGTTCTTGTAAATGCTATAAATCATAGAAGCCACTCTGCTTCTGTCAATGCCAGATATGATAAAATCTTCAAGAGCAATTTCATGGTTGCTTAAAGGTTTTTCATTACACTTTTCTTGTAGCTTCTGACATAAGAACCTGAGCTGATCTTCATAAGTTTTACACATGAAGTCAAAGCCCCTAAGTCCTTGTTCAGAAGCTTTCAGATCCAATAGAGTTGATTTTTGCTGTTTTACCAAATCAGCATATTTTTCTTTTAAATCCTTCAACTCATTGGTTCTTACTTCAAAATGTGTAAGAAGTTCTTTAAGTGACTCAACAAGTTCATCTCTGGGAATCTTAGAATATACCTCATTTTCATCTTCAGAATCTGATTCTGATCCAGCTTCTGAAGTTGCTGTGGCAACTAACCCAACCGCTACCTTTGCATCTTCATCAGCTTCCTCTTTATCAGATCCAGATTCACTTCCCAAATCATCCCAGGTTGCCATTAAACTTTGCTTGATCTGCTTCTTGAATTTGCTTGGTTTGAACGTTGACTTCTTTGACTTGTCCTTTGACTTCTCCTTCTGAAGATCAGGACATTCAGCAATAAAGTGTCCAGGCTTCTTACAGTTGAAGCATCCCTTATGATCTTATTTCCTTGAGCTTCTGGAGTTACTCCTTCTGGCTAGAAACTTTCTGTTCTTCTTGGCCAGATATTGAAGTCTGTTGGAGAGCATGGCCATTTCAGCAGCATCTGGTTCAGAATCTGAACTTGATTGTTCTTCCTCTTTAGATTCAACCACTTTGAGAGCTCTTGATGACTTGGCTTTGGATGGAAGAGCTATTGATTTACTCTTCTTTGTAGACTCATGTTCATTAAAACTTAACTCATGAACTTTGAGAGAACTAACAAGATCTTCGACACTTAAAGTGTTTAAATCTTTAGCTTCCTCAATGGCAGTCACCTTTGGTCTCCATCTTGCAGGCAAGCTTCTGAGTATCTTGCTCACATGGTCAGAAGCAACATAGCTCTTCTTTAGAATTTGTAGCCCAGAGACTAAGGTTTGAAACCTTGAGTACATCTCCTCAATAGTTTCATCATCTTTCATCTTGAATAACTCGTACTGATGTACAAGCATGAGAGCTTTAGCTTCCTTGACCTTCTTGCTGCCTTCGTAGTTTGAACAGAGAGAAGCAAACATAGCTTTAGCAGTGGATTTGTCACTCATCTTCATGTACTCTGCTTTGGGTATGACAGTGACAAGGGCTCCTCTGATAATATGATGCTTCTTGTAGAGTTTCTTCAACTCAGGAGTATGTTTCTTTCTATCCACAGCAGCTCTTTCTTCATCAAGGACTAAGCCACTAACACCATCTTCTAGAATATCCCATAGTTCTTCATCTAAGCTCATGATATAACTATAGAAGTTGGTTTTCCACCAAGAAAATTCTTCAGCATCTCCGTTGAACTTTGGAATCTTTCCAACACTGGATTTCTTGTCAACATTGTAATCATATGCAACACTTTTGTTGTTGTTGCCAGATCCATTTCCAGAAACAGATTCGTCAGACATGTTTTTCTCTGATCTTGGACTGTTACACTGTTAGGTGTTATCAACAGAACCAAGGCTCTAGATACCAATTGAAGGTGAGAAAAACACAAGAAGGGAAGTTGAATTGTGTTTTGGAAAATTTTTCGTTTCTTCTAAAAACTGAACACACTGGTCAGAAGCTAAGTGAGACAACTTTTGAAGTGGTAATCAAAATCTAAATGCAGCGGAATAAAACAGAGAGAGAGAGAAGAAGAATGACACAAAGCAATTATACTGGTTCCTTCCACAATCCGGAAGTAGTCCAGTCCCCCTTGCACTTCCAAGGAGATTTCACTAAGAGTAATATCTGATTACAATTGCTCAAGCACACCTGCAAGAGACTTACTTTGCTCAAGCACACTTTGCAAGAGTCTTCCTTTGCTCAAGAACACAATCAAGAGACTTCCCTGCTCAAGCACAACTGCAAGAGACTTCTAACTAAAAAAAATTACACAGAAAATTGTTTAAGGTTGAACACTTGATATACAATCAGAGGTGCTCACAATACAAATCAGATACAGACTCAATAACTTAAGAATTTCTAAGATGAAACTTTGAGACACAGAAATTCTAAGTGAATGCAGAACAATTTCAGCAGAGGTTTGACACTTGTAAAAATGTTGTGAGTCTTTCGTTCAACATTGCCAATTCTCTAAGCCTTCACTCCTTTATATAGAGGTGTGAAAGAGACGTTGTGAAATTGCCAGCACATCAAAGAGTCGTTGTTGAAGCTTGATCTTTCACCAATGATTTTTTGCCTGATTTGGTTGTTGTCCTATGAAGAACCAATTTGAAATCCATTCCTTATCCAAAGGAACATCTATGCAGGCGAAGCCGTATTCTGGAGCTGTTTTCTTGTCTTGTAGCGTGGACACAAAACAGAGTAGTGGAGAAGGTGGTTGTACAGTTCGTACAAAGTACAATGTCAACGCTTTCGTCCAAAATTGCAAGCACATGTCTTCAAACACCTTTGAAATGACCGTTGCAAAATTCCACTGATCTTTTGTTGTCCTTTGATAAATTTCGATCCATGACACAGCTCTTGAATCCTTGAATTTCTCAAATTCAGTTGATCTTCAGCTTTTGGTGAAATGGCTTCTGATGAGGCAGCTTCTGATAACGCAGCTTCTGATGATGCAGCTTCTGGACCTCTTGTCTTCAGGAGCACTATTCTTCAAGAGCACTTTACTAACTTCAGGAGCGGCTTTACTTCAGGAGCGCTTATTCTCTTCAGGAGCAAGTTGCCTTCAGGAGCGTCTAAGCTTCAATTTTGTTGATTCCTTTTTGCTCTTTATTTGCTCATTCAGAACCAATAAATGATGTAACTTTTTAATTATGGTCTTGTACACTTGAACAAATATTAGCTAGTCCAATTTACAATTTTTAATACCTTGTTATCATCAAAACTCCTTAAGGTTCATTGTTAAACACATTTTATTCCAGCATAACTAACTCTAACTAATTATTAACCAAGCTTCTCAAACACTCTAACTAACTAAAGTCTAATAGATCTCGAGCGACAACTATAGTGGTGGAAGCGCGGCACGCAACTACGAAGCATTTCGTGAAGGTGCAAATACTCTTACGTCGGATTTGAATGACATTGATCCATAATTATTGGTATTAAATAAATTAAGGAAGTTTTACCCCATACCCCTACATTTATACCTTCACCCCAACATTTCATATGAACTGCCTATTTTACCCTCATATATAAACTAAGAAACCTATTTTTTTTCATTTGTCTCAAAAAATTCAAGTGTACGTGCATTTTCATGTGCTTTCTCTGACGAAAATCATCAAGAATTAACAAATCTATTGTTGATTCAGATTTATTAACATGGTGCTTTTTCTGGAAACAGTTTTTGAAATTTATGCGTGTTCTGTCGTGGTTCTTGATCCACATCTGTTGGAAAATAGTAATTTTTGGAATGGGATGATTTTCGGTTTGTATTTGCATTGGAAGTTTATGATTTTTCTGGAAATCAAACAAACCAAAAAGGTTTTCAACCTCATGGATTATGGTTAACATGAATAGCATGCAATTCAATAAAAAAAGGCCTTAATTGTATGAGATTCAATTCAATAAAATAAGGGTAAAAAATGGTTTGTATCAGATTCAATTTAATCAATTTTAAATTTGCAAAGAGGCACCATGGGAAGACGGACAATGGCGAGCAATGGTTGAAAGGAAGTAACATGCTAGAAATTGAGAAGAAACGACGTGTTTCCTTCTTCTTTTATTGAAAAATCTATCCATAATTATTAAGGTTTTTGATTATTTTTTTGACAGAAAATGTTTTTTGAT